>NC_085999.1:29755461-31100461 GCF_030014385.1 Trichomycterus rosablanca | reverse complement strand
TTTCTTCCAGTCAGACAAAATCAAGACCAATCTGGTTCAATTGCCAGCTAAAGAGGCTGAGAGGATTGCTCCACGGAAAGGAAGGGGTGAGAGCGAGGGGGTCGTACAAATGCTTTTCGGATAACTGCTATGATATGATACGTCTCTGCTGGGGAATTATACAAGCAATACATGTGAAGTACTGACAGGTATCATGATAATATTATCAAAAACATGTGAAGACGTCCGTCGAGAATGCCCAGCGCTCCTTCAGAAAAAAGAAATAAATATAAAAAAAGGAGAAGAAATTAAAATCACGCACATCTGCACACGGATGCATACAGACAGCTGCTTTTGCCATTTCCCCACTCATCACACCTACATCCTGACCTGTAAATTCATAAAATCATGCTAATTACTTTGCTTCACAAGCTTGCACTGTCTCCGGGCAGGTCCGACGCAGGCTCTCCTCGTCAGGATGATTCATCGGGGAACACGAAGCCAAGTGATTTCCACAGTGGCTTTAATATCATTATCACTCCAAAGTTAACAATTTCCCAGACCAGGATTTAACCATCAGAGAATCAGATAATATTCAGATCAATGATTCAGTTCCTTTTGTTTTGTTTGTTTTAGCTAAATGCTAGCTGTGCTACCTTTATTCCCAAGCCATGCTAGTTAACTGCTAAATAAATGATAGAAATATGCTGTCAGAATGTCAAGTTCACATACAGGTCATTGACCCAGATGTGGAATGTATAGTTTTTCCAGATGCTACAAAATTAATCAAAACTACAAAATATGGGCCATTCGGCCAAATCTGTGCCATTTCTGTCCCCAGGACATTAAACACCTATTAGGAATAACATTATGACCACCTTCCTAATATTGTGTTGGCCCCACTTTTGCTGACCCATCGAGGCATGGACTCCTCTAGACCCCTGTGCTGTGGTATCTGGCACCAAAATGTTAGCAGCAGATCCTTTAACTCCTGTAAGTTGCGAGGTGGAGCCTCCATAGATCAAACTTGTTTGTCCGGCACATCCCTCAATTGGATTGACATCTGGGGAATTCGGAGGCCAAATAAACACCTTCGCTCCAAACGTGCATCAATAAGCCTTGGCTGCCCATGACCCTGTCCCTGGTTTACCACTGTTCCTCCCGTGGACCACTTTTGATAGATACTGACCACTGCAGACCGGGAACACCCCACAAGAGCTGCAGTTTTGGAGATGCTCTGACCCAGTCGTCTAGCCATCACAATTTGGTCCTTGTCAAACTCGCTCAAATCCGTACGCTTGCCCATTTTTCCTGCTTCTGACACATCAACTTCGAGAATAAAATGTTCACTTGCTGCCTAATATATCCCACCTACTAACAGGTGCCGTGATGAAGAGATAATCAGTGTTATTCACTTCACCTGTCAGTGGTTATAATGTTATGCCTAGTATTTGTTCATGTCCCCCTTATAACTGTAAACTCTACAATGAACAGCAGACACAGCAATGCTGATGGAGTTTTTTAACACCTCACTGTCACTGCTGGACTGAGAATAGTCCACCAACCAAAAACATCCAGCCAACAGCACCCCGTGGGCAGTGTACTGATGAAGATGACCAACTCAAACAGCAGCAATAGATGAGCTATCGTCTCTGACTCTACATCTACAAGGTGGACCAACTAGGTAGGAGTGTCTAATAGAGTGGACAGTGAGTGGACACTGCATTTAAAAACTCCAGCAGCGCTGCTGTGTCTGATCCACATACCAGCACAACACACACTAACACACCACCAACATGTCAGTGTCAGTGCAGTGCTGAGAATGATCCACCACCTAAATACCTGCTCTGTGGTGGTCCTGGGAGATTCCTGACCATTGAAGAACAGCATGAAATGGGGCTAACAAAGCATGCAGAGAAACAGGTGGACTACAGTCAGTAATTGTAGAACTACAAGTGCTTCTATATGTTAAGTGGAGCCAATAAAATGGACAATGAGTGTAGAAACAACTTATTCAGTCCTGTTACTCATATACAACCATCTCCCACTTAGAAACAATGCTGCCCGAGATTGACCAAAACACATTCTGAGTAGTTAAGTGTGTGTGTTACTAGATTCAGTGTCGAGTTTAATTTCATCAAGTTACTACATGCAAATGGCACCCATACCGATCTCTAAACAAGCAGTACGATGTAAAAAAAGGGTGCTGACCTTTCTCGGCGTGCATCCTCTTAGCCTCGTGGCCAAAGTCGAGAGTAGCCAGGTCGCCCTCTTTGGGGCCGGGCAGGATGCTGGGAGACAGGCCCAGGAAAACCTGGTTCATGGCCAACCCGTTCTGATGAAGAGCTTCAAGAGAACAGAGAAAATCAGCTTAGATCTCCTCAATCAATAGAAAGAGCAATAAAAAGGCAAATCTGGCGACAAATAATGATTTGCGCCTCTGAAAATAGGCGCCTCACGCTGGAGGAGGTGAATATGTCCTTGGCTTTCATCTGCCTGCGATTTGTGGTAAACCTCGTCTCCGAATCAATGGGGCAAGTCATTCAAAATCCTATTTGCCAATGTCCTGCCTGAAATGCAGAACCGTCGAGCATGGCTTTCAAGTGGAAGTGTGATTGGTTTCTGAATTTGTGACAATGTTCTTGGAAAAGTAAAACGAATACTTGAAAGATTTTTATAGAATAAAACGACTAAACACTGAAATCGAGTGGTTGTCCTTCTAAAGTTTGAAAAAAGCACAGTGATAGAATGTTCTACAATACTGTTCCAGCACTTGCAAATGATTCTATTTAAATAATCCTAAAATAATCAGAGTAGACACTGTGTCCTAAAATACATTTAATAAAGCTAGAATAGCTGTAACATAAAAAAAACCTCTTCTAATTAGGGTATGAGTGAGAAATTCAATATGTATGTTAGTAAAACAGTAAGGGCAGTAAGGAACTGACAGGCATCTGTTCTCAGTTGGGATGGCAGGGTGGAGCAGGGAATAGCGCAGGATTCGACTCCGTGGCCTTCCTTTCAGTGTGGAGTTTGTATGTTCTCTCTGTGTCTGTGTGGTTTCCCCCAACAACTCCAAAGACTTGCAGTCAGGTTAAATGGAGGTACTAAACTTGCCCTAGGTATGTGTGTGTGTGTGTGTGTGTGTGTGTGTGTGTGTGTATGTGTGTGCCCTGTGATGGACTGGCGAACTGTCTGGGGTGTTTCCTGTCTTTTGCCCAATGAATCAGACCCACTGCAACCCCGACCAGGATAAAGCAACAGTTAAAGAGAAAATGAATGACAGAATGAATGCTCTTGGTTAAGTCACTAAACACATTTATTTATTAATTTAGTTAGTTAGTTAGTTAGTTATTCATTTATTTGGGGAGGGGTAGCACAGGTCTGAATGCTTGACCCCTACAGTGAAGAGGTTCATAGGCTCTGTTTCTCTGTGGGAGGCATTTTGTTGGCATGAATTTGTGCTCTCTGAAAAAAATGCTGTATGGATGTCCATTATATACACACATGACACTAAATGTACTTGTTTGTTCCAATTCTTAGGCAAAATTTGGCTGCATTTTGTGTGACAAAGCTTGCGTGTTATGTGAACAACTGGCATCCTGGTCTAAAGCCACAGTGAGTACATAAAAAGCACATTGCACCTCTCTTCCTAACATGTTCAGATTAGGGGAAAATGTGAAATGAACAGACATAAATACTAAAAGATTCCTTTAGACTACAATTTTCAATCTAATACAGGTGGTTATATATTGTCTGTTTTTAGAAACTAAAATAGAAAATTAAATTTTGCACTTTTTATTTGACAGTTTAATTATATATGTTTTTTTCACTGTGACTAGTCTAACATTTGTATCAGTACCTTCCAAACTGTTTACCTGGTGTAATGCCAGTGTGTTAAATTAAGTTTTATTAAGTTTTATCGTTTATTTACTAGTTTCCAAAGTTCAGATCCTTTTTAAATAATAATAAGAAGAATAAGTACAACTTATAGGCCCTTTTCACACACCCAAGAACGCTTTACAAACAAATATTAGAGGAAAGAACATAAGGAAAAAAAAACCAACAAAGTTAAGACACAGAGAGAGAAGATTTACGGTGACCTTTAAAGGAAGACATGGAGGAACAGTCGCCGAGAAATTGTGGAGGGGAGTTCCAGAATTTGGGGGCTGTGGAACCATAAAAGACCTGTCACCTACAGACACAAGTCTAAACTGGGGGACCACTAGAAAGCATGGGTTGTCTGGCCTGGGCTGTCTGGTTTATTATTTTTACCAATTCACAGCAGCTTTTCAACTCTCTCCCTTATAAATATCAGTACCAGGTGCAATTAGCATGATGAGCTACAGCTTTAGTTAGTTTTAATGAATTTAGTTAGCATAAATACATTATATTTCCCTTTTCTGTTCCAGCATGTGTATGTTTCCATCCATATGTGCAACACTATACAATAAAGCAATTAGCCTCGGATGATCTGTGGTATGTTGGGGACTGCTGGACAGTCTTAAACATTCCACAGCTTCAGAATCACCTGAGCTTCATATTGTAAAGGTCAAGCATTTCATCCTGTTCTGTTCTCTTGGTGTATGCACCTACCCATTTGTCATAAATACACTAGGAGGTGACATAACTGATCATATCACGCATTTATTTAGGATCTGTACTCTAAAACCAGTATATTTAAGAGAAAAGCGATAAGTGAAATACATAGGTCTCTCTTACTAAAAAACATAGGGGTGAGAAGAGCGCCACTATTCCCTCCACCTCTCAAGACGAAGAACATTCAGTTAGCCTCTGATGGTCTGTGGTATGTTGGGGACTGCTGGACAGTCTTGAACATTCCACAGCATCAGAATTACCTGGGCTTAATACTGTAAAGGTCAAGCATTCAGTCCTGTTATGTTCTCTTGGTGTATGCACCTGCCCATTTGTCATAAATACACTGGGAGGTAACATAACTGATCATATCACTCATTTATTCAGGTCTGTTTAAGAGAAAAGCGATAAGTAAAATATATAGGTCTCTATTACTAAAACCAAAGGGGTGAGAAGAGCGCCACTATTCCCTCCATCTCTCAGGACGAAGGCCATTCAATTAGCCTCTGATGGTCTGTGGTATGCTGGGGGCTGCTGGACATTCCACAGCATCAGAATCACCTGAGCTCAAGCATTCAGTCCTGTTCTGTTCTCTTGGTGTATGCACCTGCCCATTTGTCATAAATACACTAGGAGGTGACATAACTGATCATATCACTCATTTATTAAGGATCAGTACTCTAAAACCAGTATATTTAAAAGGAAAGGAGATAACAATATATAGGTCTTCCTTACTAAAACCAAAGAGATGAGAAGAGCGCCACTCTTCCCTCCATCTCTCAGGACGGAGGACAAATTTAGCTCAAGTGCAGACAGTAAAGTATATATGTGCACAGATACGATGTGCAGGAACAAGCCGGGAGCAAGACAGTAGGGGAGGGAGAGAAACAGCGAGAGACAGAGCAGACGTACGCATTCTGTCGGACGAGCTCTCGGTGTGTGCGGGCGAGCTGGAGACGCTGCTGCTGCGCTGCGACGAGGGCCGACTTCCCGGCCTCCTGCCGTCTTCCAGAGAGGGAGCTGGGGAAGGACTGTCAGGCACCCGCTCCTACCACACACACACACAGAGATACACACACACATGCACAGCAATTACACTCCGCTCGGTCGACAGCTAGACCGGACGTCGGAACGCTACACGAAACACCACCGAGCTACGAGCTAGCTGTCAGCTTTTAATTCTGCACCCTTTTTCCATTTTCCCCCTCTCCCCCATCCCTTTGTCTGTGCCCTGTCTTCTAATCGTGGCTATCGTGGGATCATGCGATCATGCAGCCGAGCCCCGTCTCCACCCCCCCACCCCCACGCTCCACGACTGATGAGAAAATGCGCTTAAGGCAAAGAGCCAGCGGCACCGTGTGTTACCTTAATCACTGATGTCACCATTCTGGAAGGGGCACTCTGTCCCTGTGCTGCGGCGGCCATATTGGCGATGGTGCTGAGGTGGTTCATCTGACTCATTGCCATGGTGACTGACGCAGGAGGCAGGCTGACAGGGATCAGGGGGTGGGGCATCATCATGAATGGCAGCTCCAGACCTGAGACAGAGGCAGAGACAGGGGCAATTAAACACGCATTTAAAGGACTCATTATTTTGGCATTAAAGCTGAGTAAACAGCGGTTAAATAAAGAAGGGATGAGCGCCCAGCGTGGAGGAGAGTTAAGCTCCTATTCGCCTATCTACCATACGCTCCAACGCTGACATACCAAATCATCACTGAAATTCTAATAACAACATTTATACTGTAATTTCTCCCTGTGGTGTTTTTATACCATTATCTTTAATAGCAAAGAGCATAAATATTTTTATAATGCTCTGATTACACAGAATAAATATTAATGATGATAACTGCAATTATAAAGTCTTAAATGTATCACAATTAAGCTCTGTGTGGAATTGTGGAAACGTTTTGCTAATAATAGTAATGACATTATTCAAAACGCTGCATCTCTGCATAAAAGAGCCAGACATAAAAGTCATTAGTGAAATAATCAAGAGCTAAAACTGTTTAAATGTACAAAACAATATTTCCAGGCTTATCTCTGGTAAAACATTTTATCCTCAAAGTTGATGTGTTAGAAGCAGGAACAATGGACAAGCGTAAGGATTTGAGCAAGTTTGACAAGGGGCAAAATGTGATGGCTAGACGACTGGGTCAGGGCGACACGGTGGCTAAGTGGGTAGCACTGTCACCTTACAGCAAGAAGGTCCTCGATTCGATCCCCAGGTGGGGTGGTTCGGGTCCTTTCTGTAGGGAGTTTGCATGTTCTCCCCGTGTCTGCGTGGGTTTCCTCCGGGTGCTCCGGTTATCTCCCACAGTCCAAAAACATGCAGAGACACTGAATTGTCCTATGGGTACCTAGCCGCTAGGATGCATAAACCAGTGCATTGTAGTGCCGGTCCCAAGCCCGGATAAATAGGGAGGGTTGTGTCAGGAAGGGCATCCGGCGTAAAAACTGTGCCATATCAATAACGCAGATCACGATCCGCTGGCGACCCCTAACGGGAGCAGCCGAGGAAATAGATTGAGACGACTGGGTCAGAGCGTCTCCAAAACCGCAGCTCTTGTGGGGTGTTCCCGGTCTGCAGTGGTCAGTATCTATCAAAAGTTGTCCAAGGAAGGAACAGTGGTAAACCGGCGACAGGGTCGTGGGCGGCCAAGGCTCATTGATGCACTTGGGGAGCGAAGGCTGGCTCGTGTGGTCCGATCCAACAGACGAGCTACTGTAACTCAAATTGCTGAAGAAGTTAATGCTGGTTCTGATAGAAAGGTGTCAGAATACACAGCGCATCACAGTTTGTTGTGTATGGGGCTGCATAGCCGCAGAACAGTCAGGGTGCCCATGCCCACCGCCAAAAGCGCCAACAAATTTTGCTTGAATGTACAAAACAATATTTCCAGGTTGATCTCGGGTAAAACAGACCTGGTCTGATGAACATTGTGAGAAGTTTTTCAGACCAATAGATGGAAATAAGGGTTAAAAATAAACAACAATGGATGATTGGAATGGATGACAAAGGTTTCTCAGTAGGGCGGAAAAATACTAGACTAAACACAACAGTTGAGTCAGGGTTTGTCCCAAATTGCACAATTGTTCTAAACATTGTTCTAAATGTCTATCTATTGCACTTCTGCATGCAGTTTGGAACACAGCCAGGAAATAATGTCTGCATGACTAATAAGCAACAAATAGCATCTAGATTTATTGTTTTCTGTAAATATAACAAAATGATTCATTGGTGGGGTTGAACGTTTTGTAACTTGATGCAGCTTTGTTGTATGGCCTCCTAATTCTTTGTTAGTGATTACGATTGACTACAGATGGTTTCTCTTTGCTCACAGATGTATAAGAAGCTATTTTGACAGCAAAGATTGAAAAAAGTACACAAAACAGTCAAGCTTAAGAAGAAAACCCAAACTCCGAAATGTTACGTCTGTTCTGAAAAGACAGTTGTCCAGTCGGTCAAAACAATAAAAGAAAAATGCAGCTGCTGCACAGATTAACTAAAGTTTGCTGCTGATCACTTAAACGAAGAAATAAAAACATAAACAGAGTCTTCATCCTGCCTATTGGCCTCGAAGCACATAACAAAAAAGCTTGTTTGAATCCACTCATGATTACTAACAACAAATTAGGAGGCCGTGCCACACAGCTGAATGAGATTAAAGAGCTTCTACACCACCAAATTAGTCATTTAAGTTAGGGTTACCTCCAGGTATGTTTGTATTTTCTTAATGCATTTTCTTCCCTTTTTCTCCCTTTTTAGCGCGTCCAATTGCCCGATTGCGTCATGCTTCCTCTCCACCAATGCCGATCCCTGCTCTGATTGAGGAGAACGAAGCAAACCCACGCCCCCTCCGACACGTGGGCAGCATGCTTATCACCTGCACTTTGACGAGTGCAGTGCAGCTCAGCATTGTGTATGGAGAGACACACCCTGAGAGCACTCTTTTCTCATCTCTGTGCAGGCGCCATGAATCAGCCAGCAGAGAGAGAGAGACCCCATCCAGCTTAGTCCCACCCATATCTGAACAACAGGCCAATCGTTGTTCATGTGGCGGCTCAGCCTTAGCCGGCAGACAGAGCTGAGATTCGATACGGTGTATTCGAGATCCCAGCTCTGGTTCCAGCGTGTGTTTTTACCGCTGCACCACCTGAGTGGTCTAGGTGTATTTGTAACCCAGAATTATTTCTGAACCTAGTGAGTAATTAATTCAAAAATCATTACAATTCCATATGTTATGGGCACTCACGTGGCACAATGGTAAAACAATCTAGCACACCAGGCTACTGGCAGGCCAGGCACCTATACAGAAAATGATTGGCTTGTCTGAGGGTGGGAGGGTCAAAAGGGTTTCCTTTTAACTTAAAGTTATGACCTCTAATGGATCAATGCCTGCACAGAGACAGGGAATAATAGAGCTCAGTGCATGACGGATAGGGGTGGGTTTATAAAATCAATTTTTCGATTGGAATCGATCTTTATTTGAACGATCCGATATCGATTCATATAAACGCGAGATTGATCTTTTAAATACGCCCCTTTTTACGGTGCACACGGAAATCTGTTACCCCCTTTAATTTCACGTGACCAGCCAGTGTTTTTTCATGCAACGAGATCTGACCTGCACATCAGTTTAGCATGGCAGAAGCTCAAGTTATGACCACTACACAACTTTTTGCACTGATTTTCGCTCGGCAACGGGTCGGTGCTGGATTCGGGAGGAACTCGGTGTTCGCTCTGCGATCAAAACTCGGCTCTCCATCAATGTGTGAAACAGCGAGGGGAAACACAGGGGAGAGGTGGTAAACAGGTGGTGGAGCGCAATATAGTTTCTATCAGAATACATCAGCACATGCGAGTTTTACAGTATTTCTGACCTGATCGTTCTCTACAAAACAAAATATTTATTAACCTCCAACTCACTATAGAACAAGCCGTGCTGCTCGTGTTGCCAAATCCACTCAGATTCATTTATTTCATCAGCGCACAAACTTTGATCTCTCGCTACTTGTTGATGTGCATGTTTGGACGTGGTATCATTAAACCTTTCATCACTTCTCACGTGTGTTTTCGTGACAAAACGTAGTTTTGGAGACCAGAGAAGCTAGCCTGTGATTCCCCCTGGTGATAGATGGTGTAGTGTAAAACCCCCCATCGCCGATCAGTCGTGTAGTGTGAACATTACAGCGACCAGGTGTTAATCAGAGTGTCATGTAGTGTAAACTTGGCATAAGCTGTACAACAGCCAGGTGTATGTTTACATTACATTTACAATGTTGTAGCATGTCAGACATATAAAATAATAATAAAAAATGAATGTTACTGTTTTCTGTTTTGGAATAATTATTTATGTAAACAAAATACACAAATATTTTTAATAATAAATGTTCTTTGTACAATTATCACATTCGTTCTCTGAACATCTGTACATATTTAAACAAAACCTGTTAATGTAACTCAAATAAGCCTAACTGTTGAATCGAAATCGAATCGGGAAATTAGTGGCGATACCCAGCCCTAATGACGGATCTCCATATGAACCCGCAGGTGAAAAGAAGCAGTTGTTACTGCACATGTGTCAGAGGGGCGTGTGTAATCACGGCCCTCCTCAGTTAGGAGTGGAAATCAGCTTCAGTAGAGGAAAATGCAATTGGGACCAAATGCAAAAAAACATGCATGTTCTCCCCATGTTTGCGTGGATTTCCTCCAAAAGCTCTGGTTTACTTTCTATATTAAAATGCATTAATGCTGAACAATTTCTAAATCTTATATACATAAAAATACCTCTAGTTGATGTTACAATATTCAGGTTTATAAACCATTAAGTCAGTTTGCTACATTTCTGTACAGAGATTAAATAGTGAAAGCAAAGCTGTTCCCCTTTTTTTTTTTTTCAAAGGACATGTGCACACAAATAAGGTCACACCCCGGTGTGAGTCCCTGAACTGAGATCCCACTCACTGTCTCTCCTGACTTTGAACTGAGGGATCAAAAGTAGCACGGACATTTTTTGGTCTCTAGCATTCAAAGGCTCCACTCAAGTTCTTAAAAGAAAACTTGAGCGTCTCTGGTGGAATTGATTGTGCCTCGTCCTTGCATTTTTCTCTCACACACCTACCTCCCCGCATCATTGGCTCAAGGTAAAAGGGACGAAAAGGAGAGGGAACAATACACCAAACAAGTCTACTTTGCTTTTGAATGAAATATATGTGGCGGAGGGATGAGAGAGCGGATCTGCACCAGGAAGCCTTCCGATGGAGTGTTTGTGAAGTATTAAAAGAAAAAAAATCGTACCTCTCCTTCTGTGTCATTGTTTTCATTGGAAAAGCACCACTGATTTCCATAAGAAAGCCAAAGAGAGGATTCAGTGGGAAAACAAATTCTTTACCATTAAAAAGAAGGGGATTAAAGTAGGAGAAGCCAAGCAACACCTTGTAAAAGCTTCTCCTTAAGTGCTGAGTGGGAATCAATTACCGTTCCCAGGACCGTCTTCAATTAAAACACAGCAGTGTTGTGCGGGACACTTACTCTGCCTTATCCAAACAAACTGACCAAGCCATTCACGTATACATCCACCTTTCAGAGCCGGACTGAGTGCTGACATGCTTTTGTGATTCCCTGATCCGGATTTCACCAAATCAACATATTAAAGTGTGTGAGAGCTACAGGAGGGGATTATTAAAGACTGATATGACTTTGCCTTTGTCATTCAGAAAGACCTTTTTCTTTTCAAAGAATGATGACCAGCTCGTTTGGAAGACTGCAGCGTGAGTATACAGCATCTGACTGCTCTCCAGGGTCTAATCTCTCTCTACTTTTGAGTTCTCAGATGCTTCAGAGATGTTTTAGCAATTACGGATTATACAAAGCACAGGAAAACTCTGAACAAGCTGAGAAGATCTTTATCAAAAGCTGTAAGCAGATCTGAGAAAGCACAGAAAATGTGTTCTGCATTCCATACCACCCAAAATACATAGTTAACAGGGAGCCTCTTTATCTTGGGCCCAAAATTTAAAGATTTGGTTTTTGGATGTACATGCATACATGGGATAAGAATGAATTCTGTAGTGCCACTGCGTATTTAAAGTCTTACCCCAGGTACCACTGTACTATTTAATAAAACCGCATTGCACTGAACCTTTTTTCTTTCACTTTTACTTGTTTAGTAACGCTGATTTCATTATAACTGACCAACTCATACAAACACACAGAAAGTAATAAGAATTGAAACTAAACTTTAAAAGGGCCCATTTTAGGACAATGTAGTGCCAATAATGGTTCACCTGATGAATGCTCGACGTGGTTTTTATGCTGTTTATGGAAGGCACTAATCATTTCATGTTCATACTGATTAATATGGCTACATGATATAATGAGGAAGAAAGTGACCCCTACCAACCCATCATTCTCTACTGGGACTACAGCCAACCTAAGAGAATGCATTTGTTGATGGGACTGCCCTAATTAGCATGCATATCAGTAAGAAACAGATTACATCATTAAATATTACTAGATTTTTAATTTATAACAAATGTTATTTAATATAATTTTCATAATGAAACAATAGCATTGGCTAAAAGTAATAACAAAAAGTGTAATCAAATAATAACAATAATAAGATATTTTTTCATTTCTGTATTGCTTCTCATAAAATAATATTATTAATAGTAACAATAATAATAAAATAATAATAATAATAATAATTAATAATAATAATAATAATAATAATAACAATAATAATGATAATAATAATAATAATAATAATAATAATAATAATAGTAACAATAATAATAATAATAATAACAATAAAATAATAATAATAATAATAATAATAATAACAATAATAATAATAATAATTGAATATAACTGAATATAAAGTGGAAGAGGTAACCAGTATAACTGAAACAGAACTGGGGTGATATGAGCTGATATTCAATAGTTTTGTCAGCCCAAAAATTCTTAATGTAATTGAATATTTTAAAACTTTACTATTTGACAGGTATAAAAACATGATTCCTTTTTTTTATTTTTTTTTATTTACAGCATTTAGCAATAAAAGACTATTTTATCCATAAGGGAGTCAGCTTTCCTTTCACATGTATAAGGGCGTCTGCTTTTACCTCATCTTTATCCAGCCAGCTGTAAGTTCATGCAAAGATTCTCACTGTGTACAGAAGACCAAACTACTTCCGATTGTATTTTCCTGCCACTTAAGCTGGAACCTCAACCAGACAGGAGGAGTCACTGTAGCAGGGGTCAGGGCATTCGTTTAAACATGGCCTCTCCTCCTTCAGACATGGCACTCTTGTTGGTGCTTGGCAAACATGTTAGCCTATTATGTCCCAGTGAATATCTTGCAATATGACTGAAAATATATTCAAGCTTATATTATGCATATAACTTTAGTTTTTAATGGCTGGTTTAAAAGAAGGTGTATTAATATATTATTATTGCTATTCTTGTTGGTGTAATAACAACATTAAAAAGTATCAGTTTCAGCACAATCAAAAGAAACATGTGTTTAAATGTTAGCTGTCCCAACAGCCCCCCACCCCCCTCCCGTAGCCATCAGCTCTTTTCTCTCTGTGTTATCCTGGTGTGCCTGGAAGATTTCCCTTGACAAAAATTAAACCAGTTCCTACTTGGCACTTTATTATCTCTTCAACTGAGTGATTTATTGTTTGTGCAATGAAGGCAAAGAAGGAGGAAAATTACATTTTCGGCTAAGCTCGGGCCCATCCTGCCTCTCCTCCTCCGTCCTGAAAGAGCTCACAACAAACAATAATGTCAGCTGTAATTGATCCGAGGTCGCCAGTTAGCCCCGCAGTAAAAGCCCACTATTTAAGCGACAATCCTCCCCTGCCTGCTGCTCACATGCTGTCTAATGAAGCTGTCTGTCTCTGCTATTTACCTTCGCTTAAATGGAAGGAGAAAGATGTACTGTACCAGCCTGGGCCAGAGAAGATTTGCTTTCCTGCCATGAAATAAGAGCGGTGGATGCCTGCAGAATGTATAATCGGCTGCTGCAGTCAGGGACGGATCCTCCAGCACTAATTAAATGACTTGTTTCCACCCTATCTGTCTTTGTTTGGGAGCGCACCGGGATGGGACGTCATAAACACCAGTGTTTAAGCAAACGCACTTTCTGTAGGTCCAATGATTTGCATCTTGAATAGTTTGATCTTATAGAAAGAAAATATGTGCATATAAGTCCAGAATGATTGGTGCTCTTACTGAAGATGAGTAAAGTAATTAAAGACGTCGTTGTACTTATTTAGCTCAATGTCACAGAGAAAATCAGAAAGAATTATGGTCTTTATTTGAAGTACCTTTATCGTAAGTAATTAAAAGTAAATTAAAAATAGATCTTTAAAGGATTATTATTAATAATCGTTCATTCTTATTAACAAGATGTGCCTACAGCTTGTTCTGAATTATATTTTAATATTGTGAGTATGAAGGCTCAAGTGACATAATCAAAATTCCTTCAGTCATTTGTCAACACAAAAAGGATTGAAGAATACTCACTTTTAGGCCAACAGTAATACGTGTTAATAACAGAACTTTATCTCCCTGCTCCCACAAACATGAGAATGTTTGAAGGGGGCGAAATGCCTCAGATCCAACAAACTCTAACAAACCAACAAATACATTCAACAAACTATTTAAAACAGGTGAAAAGGGTGTTTTTTTTTATTTGACCCTAAACACCATGATAAAATTTCTTTAAGCTGATATGAAACACTTAAGGTGCATTGTCCATTAAACAAGGATATTTAAAACCTAAAATACTGTTTTAATATTATTATTATTATTTTTATTATTATTATTAAACAATACTGTATTATTCTAATGATTATTATTATTTATGTAGAAAACTGTATATTATTATTATTTATGTAGAAAACTGTATATTATTATTTTTATTATAAAATACTGTATTATTATTATTATTATTATTATTACTATTATTATTATTATTATTTATGTGCAATACCATATTATTATTGTTTTTATTACTATTACTATTACTATTATTATTATTATTATTATCATTATTATTATTATTTATGTGCAATACCATATTATTATTGTTATTATTACCATTATTATTATTATTATTATTACTATTATTATTATTTATGTGCAATACCATATTATTATTGTAATTATTACTATTATTATTAGTAGTAGTAGTATTACTATTATTATTATTTTATTATTATTATTATTATTGTTATTATTATTATTATTATTATTATTATTTATGTGCAATACAATATTATTATTGTTATTATTACCATTATTATTTTATTATTATTATTATTATTATTATTATTTATGTGCAATACCATATTTTTGTTATTATTACTATTATTATTAGCATTGTTATTATTATTATTATTATTATTTATGTGCAATACCATATTATTATTGTTATTATTACTATGAAACACTGTATTATTATTGTTATTGTTTGTATCGTTATTATTGTTATTTTTATATAAAATACTGTATTATCATTAGTACTATTTTTATTATTATTATAATTATTATTATTTCTATTATTATTATTATTATTATTATTATATTACAATAACTGAAAATAAGACTAGCTCTGGGAAGAAGCTAAAACTGGGTCAAAGTTGGATCTTTTAGAAGGACACTGATCTATGATGATGATGATGATTCCTTTAAGGATCTCAACAGTGGATCATATGGCACATGTTTGATTTGACAGTTTTTTTATCCAGACTTGGGACTGGCACTGAAGATGAACTGATGTGTATTCCCCCCGGTGGCTAGGTTCATGTAATGTATTTGTGAGCCCAGCCTGGGTTTCGTACCCCAGAACTAGTGGTTTTTACCATAACGCCACACTAGCTGACTAGAACAGTGATCCATAACACATTAAAATCCTCAAAATGAGCTAGACACGAGAGTTCACAACTCTGAAATCAGAAATCTCTGAACAATTGTGTGTTGAGAAATGATTAGATTGTTTGTTATGCATTTTCTGTTTTTACCAAGCAATAAAGTAAAAGACTAATGGTATTAAGAACCAAGTACGAAAGGCAGATATGCCAGTAAAATATTTTAAATATAGAAGTTAATTGTAACTATTCTTTGTACCAGAGGCCTCCAAAGTGCGGATGTATGAATGGATTCACTTAACTTGCTTTGTAAGAATCTTGTTGTGATTAAATTATCTAGTCTGTGTGGAAGGAAAGCACATAAAATAGAAATCCGTTCTAAAGATAAAATCAGTCTAAAATACTGTTTATGTAAATCCATTCTGACTGCGATATTTTAAAATGAGCAGAACAAAGATGCAGAAAAGGTGCGATAGCAAATAAAAGCCGCGTTCCCTTCAGAGACCTACAGAAGCCTGGCATGTTGGCACAGTCATGTTTTCAAATTCACAGATGGCACAGCCAGACAAAGCTGCTAAACCTTGTAACTCATTAGGCTCTGTGGAGGAGAACGTACCTCGCTTTGATGTAGCCACCCACAGTCTCTTACTGTCAGCAAGAGACTCTTGAAAAAATGATAACATCTACAAAATACCGGTAAAATCTTTTTCACACACATGTTGCGGTTTACAACCACCAGCAGATGCTAGACAATAGCACTAAAATGTACTGATCCTGAGCTAAAGCAAGACTATGTAATGAGGAACAGAGGCTAAAAGAAAGAAAACATCTTTTACACACTATTCAGGATCAAAAATAATAACACAAACAAAACTTTTCTAGTTTGATGAGGTAGAATAATTACACCACCAACCCCTCCTCCCATCGTAGTAAACATGTGTGGGGGATTACAAAGGGGAGGTGTTGTATTTTTTATGGAAAAAGCCCACCTGCAGTGGCAATCCATATACTCTAAGATAGATGTACAATGTCCTCAAATCATATTTACATCCAAGCAGAAATGTTAATGATGAATCGATATATGGTCAAAAATATTTGGACACCTTGTTGGAGGTTCCATTTCAAAAACAAATCACGACCACTATGAGATCTTTTCAGCTATAACAACAGGCACACTTTTGAGAAAGCTTCTCACAAGAGTTTGAAGTATGTCTGTGGAAATTTGTGCCCATTCAGTATAAGGAGCATTGATATGGCTGGACACTGATATTGGTCAAGAAAACCTAAATTGATGTTCCAGTTAATTCCAAAGCTGTTCAGTTTATTTAAACCAAGCTCTTCTTCTGGAACAGGAAGGGCCTTCCTTAAACTGTTGCTGCAAAGTTAGAAGCATAATTCAAAGAGGTGTCCCAATACTTCTTTATACATAGGTGCAGCAGTAGAACACAGTAAATGAACTATTTAATTTAGAGTAGCAGGATATTTTGATACAATTATTTAACTCCGATTATTATTGCTGTAGGACCTAAAGTTGGGTTACAACATGACTAAACCATCAGGACTCTAACAAGTTTTATCTTCTTCAGCTGTAATGTGTTATATACTGTAAAAACTTCCCAATGATTAAAGTATTCAAGGTGTGTTGCAACAATGGTGAGTACAGCTGAAACTAGCTGTCTCAAAAGCTGAAAGACCAGCTCATGTCTGTGTAGACACCCAGACAGTTAACAGCACCAATGGTGGGCTAGCATAATAGACTGCTGCACCACCTAAGTGCAATAGTTTAAACTGTAAATCAAAAATCAAAGAGAATCGACTAGTTTTGGAAAAACCCCTGTGTGCAACCTGTGCTTGAATGCTGGAGGGCGGCATGGTGGCTCGGTGGGTAGCACTGTTGCCTTACAGCAAGAAAGTCCCGGGTTTGATTCTTCTTTTTTCACTTGTTTCGGAAGCTGGGGTCAGAGTGCATGGTCAGCCATTGTACAGCACCCCTGGACCAGACAGGGTCTTGCTCAAGGGCCCAACAGTGGCTGCAGGGCAGAGCTGGGATTCAATCTCTCAGCCTTTTAGTTGAAAGCTCTACCCACTAGGCTACCACTGTCCCACATACACAATTACTGTGTTTTTTTTGACAAATTGACAAATTCTGTGGTTACAGAGCTGGACGATTCTGTGGAGCGGTAGTATGATCCGCTGATCGTAATTATCCACATCAAAGAAATCCAGACATGAACCTTCAGGATACGTTACAAAACAAAACAAATCTGAACTTGAACTGGTTTCAGTTTAAATTCGTCCCATATCATTAAATATCAATGAACCGCAGAGTGTACGGTTGGGCAAGGAGGCGGATTGTGTGGTGGCGGGGGGGTTGGATCATTGGTTGGGGCATTACCAGCAGCTGTTTCCAGCAAAAGCACAATATATTTAAGAACAATCAATACCGTTCATCCCAAGGGAGCGTGACACCCAGGCAGAGCGAAGATGCCTCTCCGTCTGATACTTAGTAAAGGATCCCTTTTAAAAAGATTGCTTTCAGTCAATGGAAGGCAGTTGTCATTTGACTCGGACTCTCAAATTAAATATACTGAACGGTGTTATCAATCACAAAGCCTTGCCGTGCATGGACTAGCTTTTGAAGGGATGAGGCTGACCATTGCCTCATCTGTTTTAATGAAATCATTAGCATCCCATCACCCTCACTCCATCTTTGCGTCACGAAGAAATTTGTCCTGATATGATAGATCTCGTGCTCAAACTCTGCTTTGTTTAGAAAGAGCAGGACTATCAGAACTGTTGAATGATTTACTGTATTTGGCTTTACAGAATTAATTAATTTTACATTTTCTAAGCACTGCAGTGGGGAAAAAGCTTCACTTTTCAAACAGATAAACTGTGGGTATACAATAACTGACTGTAGCCCATCTGTTGGATTTTTTAAAATAATGTTTAAACCTTATTATTAGGAACACATACTCATTTACCTCCTTAGTACTTGTTGTAGGTGAACGGTTAGAGACTAGAGCTAGTTTCTTTTCTCATGCACAATGTGTTCATCTTCCTCTAGTCTTTTGCTCTACTACAGTCTGTAATTGTCTACCCACAAACTGTCATCAGGATGGATGAATGTATGTACCGTGTGTGTGAACGGATGGATGAATGGATGGATTGAAAGGATGAATGGGGTGGGGTGGTCGAATTGCATAGATACATTGAGTTGTAGGATTAAAAGGATTGACTGGAAGGAGGAATGGATGTTGATGGATGGATAGATGAATGGATGGATGGATGAATGGATTAGTGCATGGATGGATGGATAGGTGTTGGATGGATTTATGGATGGATAAATGGATGGATGTGCAATGGATGGATGAATAAATGGATGGATGGATAAATAAATGGATAAATGGATGGATACATGGTTGGATGAATAGGTATTGGATGGGTGGGTGGATGGATGGATGGATGAATGGATGGATGGAGGATAAATAAATGGATGGATACATGGTTGGATGAATAGGTATTGGATGGGTGGGTGGATGGATGGATGGATGAATGGATGGATGGATGGATGGATGGCCAAATGTATGCAGACACCTGTATAGCATTTATATGGGGTAACCTCCCTGTTATGATGTGGGAGGAAGGACCCAAGGATGCGGAGGTTTTAACTTAAAAGGGTTTTATTTACAAAATCATAAACGTAATATACAATAAAATAAAGGAATAACAGTAACAAAAAACACTTCGGGGAATCCCGAAGGCAGCCGGTGACGCCAGACTGAAAGAAACAAGGGAAAAAACATAAAAGGGAAAAAGGGAAAGCGCGAGGCGCGAACCCTGGTCGCTCACCTCCAGGCTGGGAGCTTAAGCACGCTGCCACAGCAACGCTGAAAGCAAAACCGCTCCCAGCACTAAAGAGGCGAAGCGACCGGGTTCGCGAGGTGGGAAACCTCGCGCTGTTGGCCGAAGAAGGGGGGATGACACCGCCGGTAGATAAATGGCACGGCGCTCACCAGCAGTTAATGCTGGTCAGCGCCATGCCATCCACCGGGTGTGGTTTACTTGCGGATTTATAAAGTTAAAAGCAAAGGCGCTGTCACCAGCCAGGGTGGCTGGGAAGTGGCCGTTTGCTCCTGCGCTCCAGAGGGCGGGACGTGACGCTGTCACCAGCGGTAGCTGGGAGGGGGTCACGTTCCTCTGGGCGCAGTCATGGGGTCTCTAGGTGGCGGCGGCACGGCGGCTCGACGGCTCGGCGGCAGCGGCCCGACAGCGACCTGAGAGCAACCACCAGGCGGCGGCGGCGGCACGACAGCTGCGGCACTCTGGCGGCAGCTTGGCGGCGGCGGCGGCGTGGTGGCGCCCACTAGCGGTGGCCTGGCGGCAGCGGCACGGCGGCGGCGGCACAGTGCGGCGGCACAACCTAAAGATAATAAAAAAAACAATAAACATAAAAGGACACCGCAGTGTCAAACAAACTCAAAGAAAGAAAAAAGAATCAGCCAACATGAGCAGAAGGTGCGACGACTACAGCTCTGCACCTATCCCTTAAATAAGGGAAGGCACAGGTGTAGCCACTTCGCCCTAACGAGCTGGCCAGGTATTTAAAGGCACAGCTCGTTTCTGCTCTGTAAGGCCTGTGGCATCAGGGAGAGATGGTACATTCCCCTGATGCCACAGAGCCTAACACTCCCTTGTTAAGATGTGGAGGGATGGATGGATGGATGGATGGATGAGTGAATGGATGGATGGATGGATTGATGGGTGGATGGATAGATGGATGAAGAAGCAGATGGATGGACTTGGATGGATGAATGGATAAATTGCTGGATGGCCAAATGTATTTATATGGTGTAGCTTCCCTCTCTTTTGCAGCTATAACAGATATAGGAGTAAATAAGCATATTTGATTGTTTTAATTTTTAAGAATCTGTCAGAAAGAATATTATTATTGTTATTTCTTTATTATTCAGATTTAAGCTGAATGTATCAGCTGTTCTAATAATAAAACACAGTGTGATTAATAATTGAATTATGTCCTAACAGAAGAATGTTTTAGGCAGCCGGAGCTCATACATATTCCACATAACACACTGCAAAAGCTTATTATCTCTAAAAGGTTGAATGTCATTTATTACATGTATCACATTTACACCAAGCGACATTGTCTTTTCAAATTGCGCTGATCTCGTCACTCCAATCTTTGCCTCCAAAGGTCACTCAATTCCACTCAGAAATTCATCCTGACAGACGTTAGTAAAGAGGGACAGCAAAACACCAACAGATCCAACGGCTTGAAATTAATTCATCCAATTAATGAAAAATGAGCTCTAATGCTGATAAGAGATGACAAGTAAACTGGTCACTTGTTTTTTTCGGCGCTTGCCTCCGCCGCTGTGAAGTAACCGGATGAGACTGCCGTACAAATATTTGCATTACGCTGCTTTATGTACCATGCTACGCTAGGCTAAAATGCTAATAATAATGCCAGAGATGTGACGCTTCTCAGAAATAACAAAGCTTGATATGCATCATTACAGAAAATAATGTTCAATCAATTCTTATTTGGAAGTCTATTCCTGCAGTTGTAGGCATCCGTGTAAATCGTTAACACCCCCCCCCCCCCAACAAACCCCTCACCCCTATTCCCGCCGCAAAGCCGGACAAAATCATGCATATTCAATTTAATGTTGCTGATGCTTAACTGTTCTTGTGACAGGAATTTAAATGAGTGACATTATTTAATAAATAAATGAGTGATTATCGAGTTATCTTTTTAAATTCTATTAAAATGTGTAGCACTTTCTCTCGTGTAGCTTATCTCTTACTGCCTCCCAAGAGCATAGAACACTAATAGAGGTAGCAAAAAATAAGTCCTAGGATGTGCCATTTTTTGCTAAATTCTGCTATGATTTTAAGTAAATAATATACATCGATCAGCCATAACATTAAAACCACCTCCTTGTTTCTACACTCACTGTCCATTTTATCAGCTCCACTTACCATATAGAAGCACTTTGATGTTTTACAATTACTGACTGTAGTCCATCTGTTTCTCTGCATGCTTTGTTAGCCCCCTTTCATGCTGTTCTTCAATGGTCAGGACCCCCACAGGACCACTACAGAGTAGGTATTATTTGGGTGGTGGATCATTCTCAGCACTGCAGTGACACTGACATGGTGGTGGTGTGTTAGTGTGTGTTGTGCTGGTATGAGTGGATCAGACACAGCAGCACTGATGGAGTTTTTAAACACCTCACTGTCACTGCTGGACTGAGAACAGTCCACCAACCAAACAATATATCCAGCCAACAGGGCCCCAATGGCAGCGTCCTGTGACCACTGATGAAGGTCTAGAAGATGACCAACTCAAACAGCAGCAATAGATGAGTGATCGTCTCTGACTTTACATCTACAAGGTGGACCAACTAGGTAGGAGTGTCTAATAGAGTGGACAGTGAGTGGACATGGTATTTAAAAATCAGAAAAAGAAAGACAGACCCAAGGACTTTCAGAGACTCACGCTAGGTATGCTATGGCTAACAGTGCTCAGGATGGGCACTGATTTAGCGGGTCAGTAAGATCTCTAACAGCTAAACTACTGTATTTTAGCAGGAGTTTGTAGTCAATGCAGAACCCAGCCAATAAAAAGTAAACAGGATGTAAAGGTAGAACACTCCGACTTTCTTTTTCTGGTTTGAACATGAGCTCAGTTCTTAAAATACCTGCATGGTTCTTGCCCAGACAAAACAGTATTCAGAAATGTAAACATATCCAGGTGAACCAGCTGTGTTTTGAATAAAACATATATTTTTGATGTTGTTTTGAAATCAGTGAGCGGCTGTGGTAAAAAATGGACTTAAGGGTAGAATGAATCATTTCCTTGGTCTGTGCAGATGGTTACAGGGTAGCTAAGAAGTATTAGCCTTTGAATGCAGGATGGTCATTTTCTCAACGGCTCATGTCAAGAGGGAGAGAAAGGAACCAGAGCCAAAATGTGATGGGTCACGTTTAGCTGTGCGAGGCCACCAACTGAAAAAAGAGGGAAAAATCATACTGGCGCGTGTTGGATTTGTCCTTCCACCGAGGAGGATTTATTATTAGAAAGGACATAAACAGACTAATTAAATCACAGCAGTGGAAGCTGAAATGACAGCTGGTGCTGTGTGTGACCAAACAGATCCCTATCAAAGAGCAAGGAATGGATTCCTTAATCTACCCTCTACGGAGGGCTATTTTAGGAGACTCTTTATTAAATGCACATGCTGTATACGCTAAAAACGACCTCAATGTACATACAGGCACATCACAATGGAGCTTGACCCGCTGAATGTGGCGTTCTTTACTATTTATCTTAAATTGAAAGTTAACGGTTTGAACCTGGGACGAGAAAGATGTCAAATAACGTCAAAAAAACTGTTGTCCTTTCCTTTTTTCCTTCCTTCCTCCCTCTTTTCCTTCCTTCCTTCCTTTTCTACATGTTCTTCCCTTCCTTCCTCTTTTCCTTCCCTCCTTTTTCTTTTCCTTTCTTCCTTCCTTTATACATGTCCTTCCTTCCATTATACATGTCTTTCCCTTCTTTCATTCTTCTCCTTCCTTTCTTCTATTCTTCCTTTCTCTTTTCCTTCCTTCCTTCTATTCTTCCTTTCTCTTTTCCTTCTTTTCTTTAGTCCTTCTTTCTTTCCTTCCTTCCTATTATTCTTCCTTCCTTCCTTTATATTTTCCTTCCTTCCCTTATGTTTTCCCTTCCTGTTTTCATTCATTCTTTCTCTTTTCCTTCCTACCTTCCTTCCTTCCTTCCTTCCTTCCTTCCTCCTTTCTCTTTTCCTTCCTTCTATTCTTCCTTTCTTTTTCCTTCCTTCTTTCTTCATTTCTTCCCTCACTCCTTTCTTCATACATGTCCTTCCTTCCTTTTATTTTTCCTTCCTTCCTCTTTTCATTCATTCCTTCCTTTCTCCTTTTCCTTCCTTCCTCTTTTAATTCATTCTTTCTCTTTTCCTTCCTACCTTCCTTCCTTCCTTCCTTCCTTCCTTCCTTCCTTCCTTCCTTCCTCCTTTCTCTTTTCCTTCCTTCTATTCTTCCTTTCTTTTTCCTTCCTTCCTTCCTTCCTTCCTTCCTTCAGTCCTTCTTTCATTCTTTCCTTTCTTCTTTTTATTTTTCCTTCCTTCCTATTTTCCTTCATTCCTTCCTTCCTCCTTTTCCTTCCTTCCTCTTTTCGTTCATTCCTTCCTTCCTCCTTTTCCTTCTTTCCTCTTTTCATTTATTCCTTTTTTATATTCTTTCTTTCTCTCGTCCTTCCTTACTTTCTACTCTATTTCCTTTCCTTCCTTCCTTCCTTCCTTCCTTCCTTCCTTCCTTCCTTCCTTCCTTCCTTCCTTCCTCCCTCCCTCCTTTGGTAGACACACTCACACTGGACAATTTTTATAGCTCCAATTGGCCTAACTGCATGTCTTTGAAAGGTCTCTGGCTGCATGAACGGGGATTCAAACCCAGGCCCTTCTGCTTGCACTATGTTCTTCCCTACATGTTGTTTTTACACAATATAATATAACATCAAAACAGCAAAATTTGAATAATGTGTGTAGTCCATACAAAGCAAAATGAGCTAGTAAAAGTACCTGGTGTTAATTACTTTAACATGATTAAGTATTTACTGGCCATACCATGCAAACTGTGATGTCATAATGTAAAAAATTATGGGCTCTGTATGTCCTAAAAGTGGCTACTTTGGTAACATAATACAGAGATAGACCCACCAATAGACCTACAAGGTAAAAGCAAGTATTGGAGCATTACATGTTGTATAAAAATGCCTTTATTCAGACTTACCCTGGTTTAATTGTAGTTATAGAGCTAAAAACAAAAGTGTCAGGTACACAAGCTTAAATAAGGTGGTTACTTCTAAGATAGGATGCTGCTGTCAGAGAGCTGACAATGATACATTGACAGGATTATATAACAACAAGACAAGAAAATGATCATATGTCGGTCTTAACTGGGTTTAACTTGTTCACAAGATTATTTGGCACTTCTCTCCTAACATCCCCACGTTCGACAAAAGCATTTGGACTCGTTTTGCTTGCGTCTACACAATCACACAATAGTAATATTTGGCTGCGAGGAGTAATAATTCATTTTGGCAGGCAGTTGAATAATTAATGTAAGCTTTTAAGCACTGCTTATTGGTGAGGCCGCAAATCTGAAACCGTCGATGGGAGGAAAATATGATTTTAACAAGTCAATAATAGCAAGAGCAATGGGAACAACTTAATCAATCGTACTGCCACGTTGGCAAACAAGTGCATGAATTATAACACCAATAATTGTTTCTCCTCCTGCACAATCCCCCCCCCCCCCCCCCCCCCCGTTCCCGACTGTCTTCCCTACTTTTGTGTGATGTCATTTCCTATTGATTCCTTCATGAGCACAGTGACTGAAAGTTTCCTCCTGTTGGGAAATTTGCCAGCCACACTTAGAGCTTAACCTAAAGAGATTAACCCATGTTACCAGCTAGAAATCGTTTCAAATTACCAGACGTGTGCGCTCAGGGGGAGCAGTGAAATTACGCTAGCCCACTACCGCTGAGATCCAGGGTTCGAATACTCAGCGGTGCTATTGGCCAATTGGGTGCCTACATACAGACATGATGTGGTGGTGAGCTTGGCAATGGATTGACGTCCCCTCCAGGGTGTGTTTGTGCTTTGCGCCTAGTGATTCAGGGAAATGAACCAACCGCAACCCTGACCAGTATGAAGCAGTGGTAAAACATGAAAGATAAGTTCATCTAGTCAGTTGTGTAGGCATTGCACCAAAGCATAGTCATCCATTAATTTCTGGGGTATAAATATATGGAGACACATATGAATTACTCACTCACTCACTGTCTTAACCGCTTATCCAGTTAGGGTCGTGGGGGGGTGCTGGAGCCTATCCTAGCTTTTCAATGGGCGCACAGTAACACTCTGGATGGGGCGCCAGTCCATAGCAGGGCAGACACACACACACATACACACACCCATTCACCTATGGGGCAATTCAGTGTATCCAATTTTGTGGGAGGAAACCGGGAGGTCCCGGAGGAAACCCACACAGACACGGGGAGAACATGCAAACTCCACACAGAAAGGACCCGTACCGCCCCGTCTGGGGATCAAACCCAGGACCTTCTTGCTGTGAGGCAACAGTGCTACCCACTGAGCCACCGTGTCGCCCACATATGAATTAGAGCAAGTTTTTTTTTAAGTGACCCACTTTCTGGTCCATGATTTCTACTGTAACCCAGGCAACACAAACAAAGCATCAAAATGAAACACAAAAAAAATATGCTTAATTAATAAAAATGGTGGCAATCTGGTACCACTGTGGTTTACAAGGTGTAATGTAAAACCTCCACATGGGGAATTCCTGTACAAGATTATTTTGTGTTTGTACCTGTCAAAATTCATTGATTTAATTATTATAATATTTTTCTCAGTGACCCATTTTTTTGGCTCGCAACCCAGCCAAGGGTCATGACCCAGGGTTTGAAAAGCACAATCACAAGTTTAACACAACCCTGGCTGTAATGAACCTGCCTTAGAGAGGTTGTGAGTATTCTGCTCCTACACAATGATAGACTGAGGCAAAAACTCTCCAAGCATCATGGTAAAAAAGTAGAACATTTTAGGGTCACCAAGTCTCCAAATCTGTCCTTAGATACTGTCTTTATACCAACTGTTATTTATTTATGTATTTGTTTATTTATTTATAAGTTAGTTAGTTAGTAAGTTATCATTTTTTTTACTCAAGCACAAGCACCAGAAATATGGATATTATTGGCAACAAACTACATCGCCCAGGTGGTGCAGCAAGATATTCGGCTAGCACACCAGCACCAAGATTCTGAACCCCTCGGTTCGAAAAACGGCGTTGCCACCGGTCGGCTGGGCGCCATCTAGCGGGCGTAACTGGCAGTGCCTGCAGCAGACTCTAATTGGCTACCAGGTCTGCTAGGGTGGGATGACCGGACTATGTGGGTGGGGTCTTCTAATGCTGTGCAAGGACCCTGATTAGCAGATAGAGGCGCCTGTGCAGAATACATGGGTGAATGCATGCATGGGGCACGCGGGTCGGATAAGGCGTGAGCAGGAAATATACCCTCCTCGAATGCAATCAGGGATCCCCAGCAGTGGAAGACAAATTGACTACACTAAATCGGGAGAAAAAGGGAAGAAAATTTATAAATAAATAAGAAAAAAGAGAGAACACAACCTATTCACTACTGTCCAGTATGGTAGAGGAGTTGTGATATTATGGGCTGTTTTTATCCAAAGACATACTACGCATACATGGCATCATGGACTTCATGAAGTACCAGGAGATTTCAAATGAAATAAAGACCAGATGACCAGATTTCAAATGCAATTTCTGGGATTCTAAACCTGAGTTTTGGCTCCAGCGCAGAGATTCTGAACTCCCAGTTTGGGTCAGCTGGGCACCCCCTAGCAGGCACAATTGGCTAAGGCCTGTAGCAGACAAAATCGGCCTCCAGTCTGCTGGGTGAAAAAAAGACCGGATTAAAAAGGGTGGGACTGTGTAAGGACCTTCGTTGTGCAGGGCGCCTGCACAGAAGTGTAGGAGCGCAGAGATTGTGCAATTTCACTCATGTGGGTGAATAAGAAGGGATTGGTAAGACACATCGGAGGGAGTGTGTGTCCGTCAAGACACACCCTGCTTGGACACCGTCAGGGATTGGCAATGCTAAACTGGGAGAAAAAGGGGGTAAAATGCAAACCAAATCCACAGAATATGATTTGGTATTTGCCATGGCCATTCAAGTCCTTTTACCTAGGTGGGGTGAGGTGTAAGCTGAGGTAAAGAGTCTACAAGAGACGACCTATAACTCTAAAGGATCTACAAAAAATAAGTGCACTGGTAAATTGCACTAGCTATCAGCTTTTTGACTGTCTACACAGATATGATTATCTATGTCTGGCGTGGATGGCCAAAGACCTACGATGAATTGGCAACCCGTCCCGTTACCTGGACCTACCGCAAGCCAGACCAGAATAAAGCAGTTGATGAAAATGAAATAAAAACATGCCAGGTCTAAACACTAATTAAAAGTTTATGGTAGAGGACATGGTTGAGTAAAAACATCTAGGTGAATGATGGCTAAATTCACAAAGCAAGTTTCCTAGTTTGCTTTTGTTCTACTGTTTTTTTTTTCCCCTCCAGCGATTTCTTTTTTCACCCTCTCTGCTCGTTGGAAATTTGCAAGGCGCACTAGCGGCTTAACCAAAAAGGATTAACTCCCATATCCAACTGAGAACACAGATAATGCTGGGTAATTGGTAAAAAATGAAGATGAATGGGACAGCAAGATAAGGACCAATTAGCTCCTCCACGCTTACAGCTGCGGTCCCGCTACAGATCCATCTTTGGAGTCGTGGCCTCCTTTGCCAACGGGAGCGGTGCTGAATTAGCGTTAGCTCTCCTGACCCTGTTGGTGGTGGAGTGAGGCCCACCTATCATCTCGCCCTCAATTCACTTACTTTGCTTTTAATTCCGACTCTCCCTCACACACCTGTCACAAATCCCATCGCGCCCCAGTGACAGCTCGGTGCCAGGGCCGGGTTAGTCCGGGTCTGAACATGCTAACAGGCTAAACTACAAAAAACCAGCACACCCACACACATGTACACACAAGCTTTTAAGTTTGCATGGCTTCTTTCATTATGCCAGCATCATCTGGTTGGTGATACACGCAATTCCCCCATCTAATTACGGACAGGATTTAAGGTCCATTAACGTTGCCGTGGTGAAGAATCAGATGCAAAATGGCACCCGGTGGCCACAGGGAGCAGCTTTTTTCTCACCTTGCTTTCTTTTCTTTTGCCCACAGCTTCTAAATTCTTAAGCTTTGCTTTATTTTTCCTTCAATTCCCATGCTGAAGCCTGGCAGGTGTTAGTTAGAAGTAGGTGGCAGCATTTCTCCAGTGGATGATGAAGGTTCTGGTTCAGGTCGGCTCAGGCAGAAGGAACGGATCAGTGTTTATTTGCCTCCCGGGCAGCATGTTGCACATGTTTTGCTTGGTTTGTGATCCATAATTGTGGCATTTCCTGCGAGTCTATGAAACAATTCATATTGTACAGTGAAGGAACCCCCCCCCCCCCCCCCCCCCCCCCCCCCCTTCTACACTCATGTCTTAGAAACCATGAAGGAATCAAAAAGGAACCAAGCGATTGGTCTAATCACTCAGGATGTTTGGCTCTTTTTTCTCTATTTTTTGGATACAATTAGTACCAGCACAGCAAAAGAAGAGCACGAGCGTGTTGAATATTTAATGCTGGGGGTGGCATCAGCCTGTTCAATTTACATCAACACAAAGACAAAACAAGAAAACTCAACTCCAGAGGAGAACCGAACGTCCTTCACACTCAGACAAGATGCACACAATGCAGCCCATCTACATCAGAAAGGAAGCTTTTTGAAGAGGGTGGCACAGCAGGGGGACACCCCTGGTATCCCCCCTAATATTCTTGTTATTCTCAATATAAGTTTGTTTATTCCTATTTAATAAGCGCTAATTATCCAGATGTGAGTCACACTGGCATCTTTTACACAGGTGCCAATCCTTACTCACTCATTCAACCTAGACACAATTTACCAGTTACAAGTTTTTGATAGGGAGACAACACGTGGTACCCACAGAGTACCCAGAGGTTTCAATCCAAAAGTTCACATCACGCACATATTAAGGGCCTGGATTCGAAGTAGTAGGCATGTGATGTCTGCCCTTTCCAAAGGGAAATCCTGTCTTGCCAGGTACGGTTCCCAGGTAAGCTCTAGACACCCCCCAATGACCCTAAATAAATGCTATTCCTTCATCCATGTATTTGTGGCACAGTGGTGCAGGGAACTACACAACACCAAGGTTTAGACCTTTTTTGTTCAGTGTCTGTGAGAAATGTGGGTTGGCGTAGTAGCCAGTTCATCTACATGCCAGTAGATGTATTACCCAGACAGACACATGGAGAGGATGTAGAACTCTTTTACATACCTGGAGGTTCCAATTCAAAAGCATCACAGCACACCCATCCTAAGGGCCTGGATTTTAAGAGCCTGGATTCAAAATTTGCCCCATTGTGTGAGTGAAAGAGTGTCTATCCTGTTCAAGGGGTATCCCTGTCTTACCAGGTAAGGTTCCCAGGTAAGCTGTATACCCCCCCCCCCCACCCTGAATATATACTCTTTGTTTATCCATGTATTTGGTGGCACAGTGGTGCAGGGAACTACACAACACCAAGGTCCTGAGGATCAAGGTTTATACAATTTTTTTTGGTTCAGTATCTGTGAGAAATGTGGGTTTGCGTAGCAGCCAGTCCACCTACATGCCAGTAGACTTTTCCAGAATGTTTGACCTAGACAAACACATGGAGAGGATGTGGAACTCTTTTACATACCTGGAGGTTTTAATTCAAAAGCTTTACATCACCCACATCCTAAGGGCCTGGATCCTTAGAGCCTGGATTCAAAATTTGCCTCTAATTGTGTGTGGGTGTGAGTGTGTTCCCCGGTTGAGAGTACCTGTCCGAGGGGTATCCCCGTCTTGCCAGGTAAAGGTCACAGGTAAGCTGTATACCCCCCTCCACCATTACCTTGAATATATGCTCTTCCTTTATCTATGTATTGGGTGGCACAGTGGTGCAGGGAACTACACAACACCAAGGTCCTGAGGATCAAGGTTTAAACCACTTCTCTGCACAGTGTCTATGAGAGATGTGAGTTGCCGTAGTAGCCAGTCAACCTAAATGCCAGTAGATAAGACTTTTCCAAAATGTATCACCCAGACAGACACATGGAGAGGATGTGGAACTCTTTTACATACCTGGAGGTTCCAATTCAAAAGACCTGGATCCTTAAAGCCTGGATTCAAAATTTGCCTCTTATTGCCCCATTGTGCGAGTGAATGCATTAGTAAGAGTGTAAGAGTGTCTGCCCTGTTCAAGGGGTATCCCTGTCTTGCCAGGTAAGGTTCCCAGGTAAGCTCTAGACCCCCCCCCCCCCATGACCCTAAATAATCTGTGAGAAATGTGTGTTTGTGTAGTACCTTAATCCATGTGAATGGTGGCACAGTGGTGCAGGAACTACACAACACCAAGGTCCTGAGGATCAAGGTTTAAACCACTTCTCTGTCTAGTGTCTATGAGAGATGGGTGTTTGTGTAGTAGCCAGTCCACCTACATGCCAGTAGATAGACTGGCTACTACAAAGTATGTTAAGAAGTGAGTGATTCCTTGTTATAGATTGCCACTCTTCCAAAATGTATTACCCAGACAGACAGATAGAGAGGATGTGAAACTCTTTCAGATACCTGATAGCTACAGTAAATGGATCTTAAGATGAGTTTGGATTATAATATATTATTTTCAGTATAAGTTGTCTTGTACAATGGGTGCAGGTTTTCATACCAACCAGTCTGGAGTTTTAGCCTGTTATTATTTGGATGACCAAGTCCAACTAATTAAACAAGTGATAGCTCAGCAGTTAAGGTACTGAACTGGTTGGCATTTATGAGATCTCTGGTTCAATCCCTGGACACCAAGTCGCCCCTGTTGGGCCCCTGAGCAGAGCAAGACATATTCTAGATAATGTAAATGTTAATAAGAGGAATCCGGTGTACCATGTGACTGGTTAAGGCTTGGATCAGTCACATCAGATAGTCCATATATGCATTATCTTCACACTGCATTTATTATTTGAATCATAACTTGAGTTTTGGGTTAAATAAAGATAAAAAGAAATAAATACGTGTAGTGAAAAGGTTATGGAAACAGCTGCTCTTAGGAAGAATGAAATCATGCCGATTACTCAGGGCAAAATACCACAATACTGTAGTCGTTGCTATATCTGGTAAATTATTTACAGACCTCCATTCCAGATGTGTAATATGCCTAAATGTAATACATATTAGGTATAGTGTGTTTAAACAACACAAAAAGCAAACAGACAGCGGTACAGAGCATGATTTTTTATAGTTCTGTTTTTCTTTTATTTTTTTCTCCCCTCGGCAGAATGACCTTTGTGTTTTATTACAGTAATGATCTTGCGTGGTGAGAAAATGCTCTCAGAGACGAGAATGGAAAACACTGTCCATTTCGGTTAAAAACCTAATTTATGTTGCAATTAAAGTCTGAAAGAAGCTGCTGCTCCTCCCAGGCCGGCTGAATAAAGCCAGCCATATTTTCCCCTCTTATCATCTGGGTGACTCCTATTGGCCACCCTGTCACAGAAGAGTGCTTGATATAAACAAGAGATTGCACAGACATCCAGAAATCAATATTAGGATGGCTTCAGTACCCCGCATCATTTGTCTCGGCCGGTGCTTCTTTGACCAAACGAAGTATTAATTCAAATCATAAATCTGGGGGTGATTTAAATCCGGGAATGAGAGGCCTGCCTGCCTTTAATGATTTATTTTCTACATTTCTACCAGCGAGAGATTTGTCCATACGTGGTGACAGGTCACCTTCAAACGCCAGAGGCAGACTGTTCATCACCATGCAGACTAGCATCTCATCGCTGCGAGTAAATATTAAAGTAAAAGAATCCAATTGATTGCGGATGGGCCGGAGAGGCATCGCTGCCATATATTTTACTCACAGTCACTAATGTCTCTCCGCTCTCATTCACCCTGCCAATACTGAACCCCCCCACCCCGAATTATTCTTCTCCTGGGAGCAGGCGTGCTCAAGGTTACAATTTGAATTGTAAAAAGATAAAAACAGTTTCTTATTAGCTTCATTGCCCCAGCCTCATCCGTATTCGCATTTATCTTTATTTTCGTGACCTCGGAGCTCCGGCGTTGTTGGCTGTGGACTGATGACCTCAGCGCCAGCGCATTCGCTTTTGTTAAATCTGCCTCGGATGCTTCCTGTTTGGGCCGAATACACAGTGTCGAACGCAGTCGGGAAATCCTAAACACATGGTGGATATGTTCAGGGTGGAAACTGCACAGCTAATTCAGCTCAGGGATTAAGGGCATCATATGCAATGGATTTGTGGTTTTCACACTGCGGTGTGATTTTCACAGATGGCTTTAAGTAACGATGTAAAAACTAAAGGAGGGATCTGAACGTATCAGAAATATTATTCATTGAAACAGACGGCATTGAAAAGCAATTTTCTTCAGCGAATTGAATTAGTGGCTTGCTTAATAGCTATTAGCTGAGAGCTCATGAGTGCTTTTAATTTGTTGCTGTTCAACACGAGCTCTGCCCTGTAATTATGGGTTTAAAAACAACAACAAAAATTATTGTCATGAGAAACATTGTGTTTTGTTTTAATGGAATCTAGCATTAATGTAGATGTCGTGCTCTACCAAAAACCTGTGCAAACTATTAAGGTGCTATTTTTTATTAACACCAGTAAATGACACCATTACATCCCAGTTTCAATGCCTAGCTGTCCTAAAACTATCACAATACATGATTTCTTTATTTATTTACTTTATTTATTAATTTACTTAAAAATCAAAATATTTTTTAATTTAAATAATTAATTAATTTATTTAATTTTATTAATTTTTTGCCAACAAAATTAACACCAGTAACACCTGAAAATGGCAGTATTATATCCCAGTTCCAATGCCTAGCTGTCCTATATCATAATATATGATGAATTTATTCCCTTTTTTTTTTTTTGTCACATGGTGCGAGCTGAACCATCTACAGCTTAATGTGACAAAAACAAAAGAGCTGGTTGTGGACATGAGAAGAAAAAAGGCACCGGTGACCCCTGTGTCCATCAATGGGGTGAGTGTGGACACTGTTGAGGACTACAAATACCTGGGAGTGTACATAGACAATAAACTGGACTGGAGTAAAAACACGGAAACCCTCTACAGGAAGGGCCAAAGTCGTCTCTACTTTTTGAGACGGCTAAGGTCTTTCAACATCTGCAGGACTATGCTAAAGATCTTTTATGAGTCTGTGGTGGCGAGTGCTATCCTTTATGCAGTTGCATGCTGGGGCAGCAGGCTGAAGGTGGCAGATGCCAACAGACTGAACAAACTGATCCGTAAGGCCAGTGATGTGGTGGGTGTGGAGCTGGACTCACTGACGACAGTGTCAGAGAGGAGGATGCTGTCTAAGCTAAAGTCCATTATGGACAATACCTCTCACCCGCTGTACAACGCACTGGATAGACACAGAAGCACGTTCAGTCAAAGACTCATTCCACCCAAAAGCACCACGGAGCGCCACAGGAGGTCATTCCTACCTGTGGCCATCAAACTTTACAACTCCTCACTTAAGTAATAGACCTTACAATACGTGCAATATGATAGTTGTATCATAAATAGTGCAATATATGTCACCACTGCATCTGCCACTTTATTTTAAGAGCGTTTTAAGTGTATTTTAAGAGCGTTTTGCCACTTTATTTTAAGAGCGTTTTTACTTTACTTTTTAATATATTCTTACCTTTTAATATATTCTTAATACATATATACAATCTGAGCAACTGTAACATCTGAAATTTCCCCTCGGGGATCAATAAAGTATTCTGATTCTGATTCTGATTCATTTATTTATTTACTTAAATATATAAATATTTTTTATTTTATTTATTTATTTATTTATTAATATTTATTTATTTTATTTATTTTTGGCAACAAATCAGTGATGTGACAATAAAAATCTGAAATAAATAAATAAATAAAAACAAACAGATAAACAAAAATAACTACATAAATAAATAAATAAAATCAAAACAAAATTAACACCAGTAACAACAGTAAATTGCACCATTATATCCAAGTTTCAATGCTTAGCTGTCCTAAAACTCACAATACATGTTTTTTAATTTATTTTGTTTATTTATTTAATTATTTATTTAGGTATTTTAATTAATTAATAAATTTATTTATAAATATTTATTTATTTTGTTTATTTTATTTATTTTTTGCCAACAAATCAGTGATGTACTAAAAATAATTTTGAAATAAATAAAAACAAACAAATAAATAAAAAAAAATAGCTAACTAACTAACTAAATAAATCATTGTTTACCAAAAGCAAAATTGTAAAATACATTTTAACGTCCAATTACTTACAATAGTTACAATTATGTTGTTTGTTTGTTTATTGGGATTTTAATGTCATGTTTTACACTTTGGTTACATTCATGACAGGAACGGTAGTTACTTTTTACACAAGATTCATCAGGTCACAAGGTTATATCGAACACAGTCATGGACAATTTAGTGTCTCCAATTCACCTCACTTGCATGTCTTTGGACTGTGGGAGGAAACCGGAGCACCCGGAGGAAACCCACGCAGACACAGGGAGAACATGCAAACTCCACACAGAAAGGACCCGCACCTCCCCACCTGGGGATCGAACCCAGGACCCTCTTGCTGTGAGGCGACAGTGCTACCCACTTAGCCACCGTGACGCCCTAGTTACAATTATAGGGAAATAAACAACAAACTATTACCAGTGGCAAGTTTTGCTCCTTATGTACTATTTAATTTCCCACAGACATTGAACACAGATAGAGAAGAATCAAACCCAATGACTAACCACCAGATAAATTATGATCTCATTATTATTTAGCATAATTAATAAAATATATATAAATAAATCAATGTTGTAATATTACTGTCTGATTTAAACTATGGTAACTCATTAGGTATTTTGCTCCATTCCATCATCTTCTATGAACAGTAGCCTTGTGTATTTAAGAGGTATCTTGTTTGTATGTATTGTATATTTTTAATGAATGTGTGCCACGTCCAGCAGGCATTCCTGCCTCACGACCATAATTATTAAAATAAAATCCTGACCCACCATAAACCCTAATCAGGATGAACCAGTTACTAAAAATGAATAAATAAATAAATGAGTGAATGTAAACTCTATGGCCAAATGCACATTTGCATATATGGCATCGAGTGGAACCTTTTATTCAAAGCGACTGAATACAATCCAAGCAATTCAGGATTAAGTGCTTTTCTCAAGAGCCCAACACTGGCAACCTGGCAGCGGTGGGGCTGCAAATACTAGTCCAGACTTAAACACTGCTCAATAAAGGCAAATGGACAGCATCCCTTTTTTTTCCTTCGAGTCCTAAAACTTAATAAAACTAAAATAAAAGGGCATTACCAGTACAGGTCCAGGACTGCACCCCACTGAACTTTAAAGTGGTCTGCCAAATATTTAGTAACTTACCCATGCTGGAACTGAGGTCCCCGTTCTCCGAGGCGCCACAGTGCTGAGCGCTGTTGGCGTGGTAGCTGCTCATCACTTCCAGCTTGATCTTCTTCACCTTCATGGCCTCAGCGATGGCGGCGGCGGCAGCTGCAGCCGTGAGACCTGGAGAGGAATTAAAGTATCAGAGTAAAAACCACATCCATGAATGATGTGACAGAAGAACCAAACCAGAACAAGGATGAGGACATTGAGAAGACGGGTCACTGGCTGGACATTTGCATGATTGTGGATGTTACATGGAGTGATGAGAAATCACAGCTGTCATCACAGGCCTCTAAGTACCTGTGCAGTTAATATTTAAACAGGCGAGGTATCTGAAGAGCCCTGCCATTTTTTTTTTCAACTGTACTTGACAAATTGCAGGGCACAATCACACTCCCATTACACCTTAACAATAGGCAGGGCTGAAAACAAAGACGGATGATCTTTCAGACAAAGGTGGAAATGATACGCATCGTTTCCTGGCTTCTAGACAAGGTCTAGGCTGAAGCAGCATGGAGTATATCAGTGAGTGTAATATTAGCATCCTTATCAGGTGCTCGCTGTCACACATTATGCTTTCAGTACTAAGACTATCATCAATGTCTTCTTTGATTTCTAATAGTGGTGAGGCTTAAACTGGCAACCTTCTGATTACTAGTCCAGTTCTTTAACCGCTGAGCTACCTCTGCCCTGCCCTGAGATTCTCAGGTGACATGGTGGCTCAGTGGGTAGCACTGCTCCTCACAGCAAGAAGGTCCTGGGTTTGATCTCCAAGTGGGGTGGTCCGGGTCCTTTCTGTGTGGAGTTTGCATGTTCTCCTCGTGTCTGCATGGGTTTACTCTGGGAGCTCCGGTTTCCTCCCACAGTCCAAAGAAATATAAATATATATTCCCATATGAGAATCTCAATTTATTTATATATGACATATTTATATTATTAACATACAAATAGTTACACACCCCACCTGACCAGTTTACCAGCTGCTTCTATTTCTAATCTAATTCAACTCTTTAAGCCATATAAAATCAAATCAATAAAGGCAATAGGACAGTCTTCCAAATTTGTTTCATTAAAGCGTTTTGGCCACACCCATTTATTTATAAGTACAACACATGCTTCAAAATTTGTGGCAACAGGGCTTAGTTTCGGCATGGGGTTTGAGTCCCAGGTGGAGCGAGTGGTCCGGGTTCTTTCTGTGTGGAGTTTGCATGTGTCTGTGTCTGTGTGGGTTTCCTCCAGGAGCTCTGGGTTCCTTCCAGAGTCCAAAGACATGCAAGTGAGGTGAATTGGAAATACAAAATTGTCTGTGACTGTGTTTGACATTAAATATTTACATTTTTGGCATTTAGCAGACGCTTTTATCCAAAGTGACTTGCAGTACTGTGTCAGTTTATTGTCTAAGCAATTGAGGGTTAAGGGCCTTGTTTAGGGGCCCAACAGTGACAACCTGGCATTGGTGGGGCTTGAACCAGCAACCTTTTGATTACTAGTCCAGTACCTTAACCACTAGGCTACAACTGCCCCAGACTTGAACTGATGAATCTTGTGTAACCTGAAATTACCTGTTCTGTCATTAATGTAACCAAAGTGTATAAAACATGATGTTAAAATCCCAATACATATTTTAATAGCATGACCCCCTGTGTCTAAAGTGAGGACATGGTTTGGTGTGGAAGAACTCCAGTAGATTCCTTAAAATCCCAAAACTCAATAATGAGCTGTCCACATACTTTTAATCATGAGCATACTAAAGACCGACTGGTTTAGCTCAGTCCTAAAATCAAATCTATTCAATAATTATTATGCTTCCGACTGTAGCAACGAGTGTGCCCCGGTGTACAAAGCGCAGTCCATTAAGAAATGGTTTGCTGAGTTTGATGTGGAGGAACTTAGTGACCTCAACCTTATTAAACCTTTGAAATGAATTGAAATGACGATCGTGAGCAGGCCGTTCTCTCTCGCTCTGTCACAGTCTTCCAAAATCCCTGATGATGCTGCTTTTATAGCAAAAGATAGAGTCGGGGTAACATTTCCAGACACACATGTTGCCATGGCTTCCGTTTGTTAATAAACAGATTCGGAATATATGACGAAGTGGCAACAAACAGCCTTCAAATCGTAACACATATTCACTACATGGTTAACAGTATGTGGACACCTGACCATGACATGAACACCTTGGTCATTTCATTCCAAAACAAGGACTTACATGTAGGCCATAACTCTTCCTTCTAAGATTTTGTCTATATTCAGCCTATTCAGTTAAAAAAAAAGCCTTTGTGAGGTCAGGCACTGACGTTAGATCAGAACGGCCAACTCAAGATCATAATTTGAATTCATTTCAAAGTTCCACTGCCTTATAAAGGCAAGTAAACAGCCTTCTTAATTGTTCCCCATTCATTTAGAAGTACATAATATGCTCCCTCTGTGTCTGTCTGAATTCAGCCCATTCAGTAAAAAAAAAAAAGCCTTCTGAGGTCAGGCACTGATGCTGGATCTGAACGCCCGGCTCACAATTGTCATTTCAAATCCCTTTAAAGCTTTAATAGAGGTGACGTCACTAAGTTTCACTGCCTAATATATGCAAGTGGACAGCCTTCCTTGTTCCCCATTTAGAACATAACATGCTTCCTACCAAGATTTTGGAGCGTGCCTGTCTAAATGCAGCTCATTCAGTCAAACAAGCCTTAGGGAGGTCAGGCACTGAGGTCAGGCACCGATGCTGGATCTGAACACCCGGCTCATGATCGTCATTTCAATTTATCAAAGGTTTAATAGGGTTGAGGTCACTAAGTTCCTCCATATCAAACTCATCAAACCATGTCTTAATGGACTGTGCTTTGTAGACTGGGTCACTTAGGTAACTGCTGCTACAGTTGGAGGCATAATCATAATTTAATAGCTTTGATTTTATACATATTTTAGAAACAGATGTAGCTTAAACAACCAAACTTAGTCATTAGAAGCAGGTGTCTACATATTTATGGCTATATGGTATAAATTACCTGGTCAGTAGGGGTGTAACAATGTTAATAATTAATTTTGTATGTATTTATTTAAATGAATAAAAACAATTGTAGCAGGGCAGTGGTAGCCCAGTGGTTAAGGAACTGGACTAGTAATTAGAAGGTTGCTGGTTTAAACCTCACCATTGCAAGTTGCTACTGTTGGGTCCCTGTGCAAGTCTAAATTGCTCTCACAGTTCAAAGACATGCAAGTGAGATGAATAGGAAATACGAAATTGTCCATGACCGTGTTTGACATTGATGAATTTTGTGTAACCAGTAACTACCTGTCCTGTCATGAACGTAACCAAACAGTGTAAAACATAACATTAAAATTCTAATAAATAGATCAATAAAATGTTTTCAGCACAACTGTGAGGACATGGTTTGGTGTGGATGAACTCCAGTAGCCTACACAGATCCTTAAAAATACCTGAACTCAATAATTAGCAGTCCACATTATTTTGGTTATGAGTACACTAAAAACAGACTGGTTTAGCCTAGTCCTAAAATCAAATCTATTAAATTATAACTATGCTTCCAACTGTAGCAACAAGTGTGCCCCAGTGTACAAAGCCCAGTCCATTAAGACATGGTTTGATGAGTTTGATGTGGAGGAACATGGCAGTGGTAGCCCAGGGGTTAAGGAACTGGATTACTAATCAGAAGGTTGCTGGTTTAAGCCTCACCATTGCTAAGTTGCTACTGTTGGATCCCTGTGCACGTCCCTTTACTCTCAAATGCTCATGACGTAACAGCCGGCACTATATGTTGTGTGTCTGTGAGGCTTTATTGAATCTCTGGCAACTTGATACTTCTGGAAATCTCACTGAATTTAGAAACAGCAGATCATTTTGTTGGGTCAGTTAGCTTGATTTAGCACCGTGGACCTTAGTGTAACTTCTCTGCCTGCACCAGTTTCTTGTCATCCAGACGTGCACACATATTCAATAGAAGAAAGATGTCTGGTTTTAACAACACTATCTGGTTTCACTATCTCTATGGCTGATTAGCTACATTCTCTTGTTGTATAAAGGTCGGGTCGTGTTTCAGGAGCGCAGGATACAAGGTGGAAAGGCAGCCTGGACTGGATCTGGAGAACCAGTTCAGGTTTTATTTATTTATTTATTTATTGTTTAAGGAACGTGCATACAGAAATAATTGTTAATATAGCGAGCACTCAGGTGGCACTAGTGGTAAATCACGCTGGCCCAGTACTGCCGAGATCCAGTGTTCCACCACCACATATTCCACATCTTAACTTCTAATATAAGAAAGTCTGTACTGGACCAGTATCGGTAACTGGGGATACCCGCTAGCTTTAATTTTGGTGTTATATATAATATATAAAAATAGAATAAAAAATTCAGTACAACGTTCGTAAAGCTTAGATTAACAAATCTAGGTTGGCTCATTAAGTTAAATAAAAATTATTACCACTACTTTATTCTAGTCAAGGACATAAATGGTCTGGTTTCCCTGGAATCACAGGCCACAATGCAGGTATACACCCCAGACAGGATGCCAATCCATCGCAGGACCTCAGCCCCTACTTAAGTCCCGTACCCCCCTTCTCCCAGACATAGACACTTGTGTGTACTGTATGCAGATGCCCGACTGGCCAATAGCACTTATGGGATCCAAGGTTTGAATTAGTTGACAAGTGTAAAATACTAGTTTTAAAAGAATTAAAAAATATATACATTAATACTCATTTATTGTTAGTTTGAACACTGCCTAATCCTATTCAGGGTTGTGGTGAGTCCGATTTATTGGCCGAAAGGTAAGAAACACCCTGGACATGTTGCCAGTCCATTACAGGGCAAGCACACACACACACACACACACACACACACACACACACACACACAAATAGGGGGACTTTTAGTATCTACAATCAGCCTGACTGCATGTCTTTGGACTGTGGAAAGAAGTCGACACAGACATGTGGAGAACATGCAAACTCCAAACAGGAAGGATCCAGACTGCTTTACCTCAAAATCAAAACAAGGACCTTTTTGCTGTGAGGTGACAGCAAGAAGGTGGCACGGTGGCTTGGTGATTTTTATTCAAATTCATATTAAAATAATATTCTCCTTAAGCTTGTTGGTTATATTAAACGTCTGTTTACATTTTATGTTTCGTTTTTATGGCAAACCGATAATAGTTACAGTAGGTAATTTTTTCTCAGCTTTGAAATTTACTTGATTGCATAGGTGCTTGGTTGCATGGGTAACTTTGGCTCTAATATACAAATCAAATCATCTGATCTGATTACTTTATCATCCTCACTAAACCTGAAAGACAGAGTGGACATTGTGATTCTAATTCCTCCAGCTCCAGCTCCACTAATAACCTGATTCTATTGTGTTTAATGTGCTTAAAAGGAAATACCATGACACTAAAGAAAAGGAAAGAAAGAGCGGACTGGCTCGCTGTCTTTTTGTCATTTTTGATACACCTGGGTGACTACTGAAGGCTGAAAGAGAGTCTTGAAAGGAGCCTTGAATCCATAAATTAAGATTAATGAAGTGACGTGAATGAATTAATCAGAGCCGAGGTTCCACCTGCAGTACTCTGTGAATGCTGTGATCTCCTTTCATACCCACACTAACTGTATGAGTCATTGTGCTTACAGTACAGTACTACTGCATTTGGGGAGGACAAATTATATGATCATTGGTCATTGGCTATGACCTAATACCATATATGTAAATATCCATCCATCCATCCATCCACTCATCTATCTACCATTCATCTATCCATCCATCTACCATCTATCCATCCATCTATCCATCCATCTATCCATCCATCTACCATCCATCCATCTGTCTACAATCCATCCATCCATCTATCTACCATCCATCTATCTATCCATCCATCTACCATCCATCCATCCATCTACCTACCATCCATCCATCCATCCATCTATCTATCCATCTACCATCCATCCATCTATCTACCATCCATCCATCCATCTACAATGCATCCATCCATCTATCTACCATCCATCTATCCATCCATCTACCATCCATCCATCTATCTACCATCCATCCATCCATCCATCCATCTATCCATCCATCTACCATTCATTCATCTACCATCCATCCATCTATCTACCATCCATCCATCCACCTACAATGCATCCATCCATCTATCTACCATCCATCTATCCATCCATCTACCATCCATCCATCTATCTATCTACCATCCATCCATCCATCCATCTACCATCCATCCATCTATCTACCATCCATCCATCCATCTACAATGCATCCATCCATCCATCTACCATCCATCCATCTATCTACCATCCATCCATCCATCTACAATGCATCCATCCATCCATCTACCATCCATCCATCTATCTACAATGCATCCATACATCCACCTACCATCCATCCATCCAGGGGTGCTCCCAGGGCACATTCGGGCTGGGCTGCTCCCAGGGCACATTAGGGCTAGGGTGCTCCCTGGCTGGGGTGCTCCCAGGGAACATTCGGGCTGGGGTGCTCCCAAGGCACATTCGAGCTGAAGTGCTCCCAGGGCACATTCATGCTGGGGTGCTCCCAGGGAACATTCGGGCTGGGGTGCTTCCAGGGCACATTTAAGCTGGGGTGATCCCAGGGCACATTCATCCTGGGGTGCTCCCAGGGCACATTCATGCTGGGGTGCTCCCAGGGCACATTCATGCTGGGGTGCTCCCAGGGCACATTCGGGCTGATGTGATCCCAGGGCACATTCAGGCTGGGGTGCTCCCAGGGCACATACGGGCTGGGGTGCTCCCAGGGCACATTCAGGCTGGGGTGCTCCCAGGGCATATTGGGGCTGGGGTGCTCCCAGGGCACATTCGGGATGGGGTGCTCCCAGGGCACATTCGGGCTGGGGTGCTCCCAGGGCATATTGGGGCTGGGGTGCTCCCAGGGCACATTCGGGCTGGGGTGCTCCCAGGGCACATTCTAGCTGGGGTGCTCCCAGGGCATATTCGGGATGGGGTGCTCCCAGGGCACATTCTAGCTGGGGTGCTGCCAGGGCACATTCGGGCTGGGGTGCTCCCAGGGCACATTCAGGCTAGGGTGCTCCCAGGGCATATTCGGGATGGGGTGCTCCCAGGGCACATTCTAGCTGGGGTGCTCCCAGGGCATATTCGGGATGGGGTGCTCCCAGGGCACATTCTAGCTGGGGTGCTCCCAGGGCACATTCGGGCTGGGGTGCTCCCAGGGCACATTGGAACTGGGGTGCTCCCAGGGCACATTCTAGCTGGGGTGCTCCCAGGGCACATTCGGGCTGGGGTGCTCCCAGGGCACATTCAGGCTAGGGTGCTCCCAGGGCATATTCGGGATGGGGTGCTCCCAGGGCACATTCTAGCTGGGGTGCTCCCAGGGCACATTCGGGCTGGGGTGCTCCCAGGGCACATTCAGGCTCAGGTGCTCCCAGGGCACATTGGAACTGGAGTGCTCCCAGGGCACATTGGGGCTGGGATGCTCCCAGGGCACATTCTAGCTGGGGTGCTCCCAGGGCACATTCAGGCTAGGGTGCTCCCAAGGCATATTCGGGCTGGGGTGCTCCCAGGGCACATTGGAACTGGGGTGCTCCCAGGGCACATTCAGGCTCAGGTGCTCCCAGGGCACATTGGAACTGGGGTGCTCCCAGGGCACATTGGGGCTGGGATGCTCCCAGGGCACATTCTAGCTGGGGTGCTCCCAGGGCACATTCAGGCTAGGGTGCTCCCAAGGCATATTCGGGATGGGGTGCTCCCAGGGCACATTCTAGCTGGGGTGCTCCCAGGGCATATTCGGGATGGGGTGCTCCCAGGGCACATTCTAGCTGGGGTGCTCCCAGGGCACATTCGGGCTGGGGTGCTCCCAGGGCACATTCGGGCTGGGGTGCTCCCAGGGCACATTCGGGCTGGGCACAGGCCCCACCGAGTGTGGGTCCAAAAACTGCGCTACACCTGAAGATGAAATCATCACAAGGTGTGAATGGTATCAATAAAAATATACTATTATTTCATCCCAAATTACCACCCACTTACCATATAGGAGCACTTTGTAGTTCTACAATTACCGAATGTAGTACATTTGTTTCTCTGCATGCTTTGTTAGCCCCCTTTCATGCTGTTCTTCAATGGCAAAGACCCCCAATGGACCACCACAGAGCAGGTATTATTTGAGTGGTGGATCATTCTCAGCACTGACATGGTGGTGGTGTGTGTTAGTGTGTGTTGTGCTGGTGTGAGTGGAGTTTTTAAATACCGTGTCCACTCACTGTCCACTCTATTAGACACTCCTACTTAGTTGGTCCACCTTGTAGATGTAAAGTCAGAGACGATCGCTCATCCATTGCTGCTGTTTGAGTTGGTCATCTTCTAGACCTTCATCAGTGGTCACAGGACGCTGCCCACGGGGTGCTGTTGTCTGGATATTTTTGGTTGGTGGACTATTCTCAGTCCAGCAGGGACAGTGAGGTGATTAAAAACTCCAGCAGCACTGCTGTGTCTTATCCACTCATATCAGCACAACACACACTAACACACCACCACCATGTCAGTGTCAGTGCAGTGCTGAGAATGATCCATTACCCAAATAATACCTGCTCTGTAGTGGTTCTGGGAGAGTCCTGACCATTGAAGAACAGGATGAAAGGGGGCTAACAAAGCATGCAGAGGAACAGATGGACTACAGTCAGTAATTGTAGAACTACAATATGCTTCTATTTGGTAAGTGGAGCTGATAAAATGGACAGTATATTACAGATTATTTAGACATATTTAGTGGAACAACTGATTAGTACATAATACAGTCCCAAATACTGATAGATACTCTTGTTGGAATGTAAATGAAGGAAATCATTCACCTTTACTCATCACATTTCAGCTTCTTTCTGTTGAAAAAGTACTCCAGTAAAGCTGTTGATATTCCCTCTAAAACAAGTGCAGTTCATCAGAGATTACAGCCACTTTGAAAGCTTTCTGTCGTACAGATGCAGCTGATTGGAAAACTCATTACTGCTTAGCTGTCACACTGTATTGACACGACTTGAGTGGTGCCATTAGCTCTGTTGCGTCCGAGGCCGGAGAGCGCAGTCCCGGAGAAATCGACCATGTGGCATTAGTACGCCGGGCCGCTTTCCTCAGCAGCCGATAGGCAGATGGCGCTGGGCGTTGCATGCAGCTCGGGACAAAAGGTGCATCTCATTTCCTGGCCTTGTTTGCATTTTAGAATACATCAGGACCATATTGACGTACAGTATACACCATGTCAGAGCGGCCGCGCTCGTTTGCTGGGCCGCGCTGCTGTTCCATATGCATGCCCGCCGGGTGCACGTGAGCTGGGTAAGAGAGCTGCTCCTCACCATAATGGATGTGGCCTCCAGGCCAGATGAAGGTCAGCTTTCATTTACGTGTAATCGGCCAGAGTCAACTGTTTTCAAAATAATATGCGTGGTGGAAAAGTGATTGGGAGGGAGGCGGGAGGCGGTGGGGGATAAATAAACAGAAATCAGCTTTAGGACGTTTTGGATAATGAACTTGGCCATTCAGGGAGAGTTTGAAGGGGGTTTAGTTTAGTCTCTGTCTCTTCTCACCACATGTAGTCACCTTACTAAGACACTTGAAGGTGTGAATGGTGTTAAAAAATATATAACATATATAATATTATTTTATCCTAAATTAGCCAAATATATCTGAGAAGTACTACAGGAAAATGGGAAATAATTGGCTAAATATTTATGCATAATTATTAAACCCACAAAAAAGCTCAGTCTTCTTATTTAAACATGTAAATGCAAGATTAAGTCTGTTAAATAAGCAAAATGTCTTTGTTTTGCAAGTGGCCATACATTTTTGGCCTTTAAAGTGATACAAATACACTATATAGCCAAAAGTATGTGGACACATCATGTAACTTGCCCATCTACAGTGCCATCAACAGAGTGGAGGAATTGATTGACAGAAAGAGCAGTTTCCTGATATGCCAGAACTGACGACCTGCCTGGCTTCTCCTGCTGGGCTTTTTGCTGGTACCTGTCACATGATCCCGTCCTGGATTTGAGCTGTTCTGAGGTGTGTTGTATTTTGCTGGTGGATCGAGTAGCTGGCGCAGTTGCACTCCAGCACTCCTTCGGTTTGCTCTGCAGTCTGTACCTGTCTGTTTATTTACAGTCTGGGCAGTAGTAGCTCATTAAATGTAAGTACTGGACTAGGACTAATAATCGGAAAGGATCTGGTGTAAGCCCCATCACTGCCAAGTAAGGGTGTTTCACGATGCATCGCGATGCAAAAATGTAGCGATATGCATCGTGGACATCTGCGCGATTGTACGATTGCACGTGCGTTCTGTAATTTATTAGTGATGGGTCGGTCGCGAAATGAATGACAGGATCCGGAGCCGATTCGTGTTTTTTCCGGGTTTTTTTCCGTTAAAGCGTTTCCGTTGTGGCGTTTGTGTGTTTACACTGAGCAGGAGGGGCGGGGTTACACACACACACACACACACGGACAGCGTGCACACGAACAGAAGGGAGAGAGAGAGAGAGAACTCAGCGCTTTACAAGCAGACATTACACGCTGGAAAGATGAGGAAAATGAGTGAGAGGAAACAGTAAAGTTTGGACACGAGAAGTGCAGACCCACTTAACTTAGGGAGACGAAGTGTTCAGTCTACCCACATCTTATACATGTCACTGTGTATTAGAGATGGACCGATCGGGGTTTTTGGCACCGATTCCGATCTCCGATCTCCTTTCAGGGACATCGGCCGATAGCCGATTCCGATCGGGGGGGTTTGGAGGCGTGGGATTAGCAGTAAATGAACTTAAAAAGAGCCTCACAGTAAAGATAAACCGGAGCAGCGCGCGCGCGCATGTGTGTGTGTTTGTGCCTTTAGAAGATACGCTTTGTTCACAGTATCGCTATAAGTGATTCATTGATTCATGAGTTGATTCGTTTTTATGTGAAGCGTAAGTTTCTCTTCTCAGTTATCTCTCCGTGTTTACTGTTATTAATTAAATGTCGTGGATTTAAATAAACACCAGCTACTACAGAACATTTTGTGTGACTCTCTTACATTAAAAAGCTTCATTAAAAAGCTTAATTAAACTGCTATTACCACAGATCTGTAACCGAGTCAGACTCGTTCCGTCTAAGCAGCTAAAAGTTTTCTAAAAGTTCAGCAGATGATCCTGAACTAACGAATTTGGTAATGAATAAACTTTTGCCTCTGATTGGCTCTGTAACATCTTCTGTTCTCATCTACATCACAAGTAAGAACCGCTTACGATTTACCAAAGTGAACCAGGAGTTTATATAACGTGCTGATAGAATCGACTCAGATGTGACCGGGTTGAATTATCTTTTTAAAGTAAATATTGCAATCAGCAAAATTACATCGTAAGAGCCTTCACGATGGTTTCTGTACGATTGTTGATGAATGGTGATGTGATGTTTGGTGCTTCGTAGCTCAAAGTCTGGATCAATCCACTGAGCTGTTAACTTAACATGGTCTTTATATATCACACGATCGGATCGGCTACTTTTAGGAAATATCGCCGATCGCCGATAGCATATTTTGATTAAAAATCGGCCGATACCGATTCGTAGCCGATCGATCGTCCCATATCTACTGTGTATTGTAGCAACATCTGTCCCCTCAAAGAGAATCTTTTCCAAAACAGGGCAGATCATAACAGAAAGGAGAAACAGGATCAACCCATCAAAGATGAGCTCCTTGGTTTTTCTGCATGCCAATCTTCACTAAATACTTACAAATCCTGTCACCTGGATGCTGCTTTTTCTTTTGCACATTTTTATTTATATTTTGTTGAGTGATGCTTTGTTGATGTTGTGTTGTTCCACTGTAGATGCAAATTTATAAATAATCAGACACAATCAGACCTTTTGGTCTAATTAGATGGGTCTTTGTTTTTGTATTTTATAATTTATTGTTGTAGCACTCTGTTCCACGTTGAGTATATAAATAAAGCCATTTAAATAATAAACATTTGATACAATGTTTTTTTTTACATTAGTAATTTATTTTACATGTAATGTGTTAATAAATTAGTTAAAGCTACAAAAAAAATATGTTTAAAGGCTCAGCTCAATGAGCTTGTTTGATTACTTTGATTTTCAATTTAAGATGGCGATAAGTAACTTAAATTTGGTAAACCCGTTAGGTTACAGTATAGTACTCTGTTTTTGGTAATTACCTTTAATTGCAGGGGACTGAAGTTTTTTTTGTTTAAAAAATGAACAAGAAAATGTGCATTGTTTTGCACTGTTTACACTTTTAAAAAAATCGTGAGAAAATCGAATCGTGAGCTCAGCATCGTGAATCGAATCGAATCGTGAGCAGAGTGTATCGTTACACCCCTACTGCCAAGTTGCAACTGTTGGACCCCTGAGCAAGGCCCTTAACCCTTAATTCTACTGTGATGGCTATTTTGTAGGTAACAGGTCCATTTCATTACATTGATGGCATTTAGCAGGTGCTTGTATCCAGTGTTTACTAACAGGTGATCACGTAGACTGCTGTGTTTCTGCTTTAGTCATGTGATCTGTCTTTGCTATTCAGTTCCGCCTCAGGCCGTGGCTTTGGTTCACTTTTATGACATGTAGTTTTTACAGCATTATTATTTTTGTTCTTTCATTTAATTATTATTTTCCTTTTTTTGACTTTGTGGCTTTTCAGTTACAGTACTGTTTTGCCTGGGTCAGGTATCCTGTAGTTGGGTTCATTTCCATTATTACCACAGGTGCGTAATTACACCTGGCACACCTGTTCAGATGTTTCAGCCACACCCACTGCTAACAGGTTTATCCAACTTTGTGACAACCGTTTGGCCTGCAGGCACAACCAATTATACGTATATGACCAAAAGTATTTGGACACTTAACCATGAGGTAGTCAGACATCCCATTCCAAAACCATGGCCATATAGTACAGTATAGTGTTGGCCCTCACTTTGCACATGTCACAGCCTCTGTTCTGGGAAGGCTTTCCACACTATTTTGAGGTGTGTCTGTAAAAATTTGTGTCTGTGACATAAGAACATCTGTGAGGTCAGGCAGTGATTGCAGGGCTTTGGCCATCTTCTTCCTTAGACATAGCTAAACATGTCTGTGTAGTCGCCCGGCCAGCCGATAGTACTGCTAAGATTTTAAGTTCTCAGCAGCACCTAAGCATCCATATATATAGTTTGTGGTTTGAGGTTTTAATGTTATGTCTGGGATGGTGTTTCCTTCTGCGTCATGGTCGGGTGAGAGTACGCTGGCGTCCCTTTGTTGACTGCCCCTTCTCCCCATGTCTGAACTGTGTTTGTTGTGTTGTCTATAGTGTTTATGTTTTAATTTTAAGTTTTTGTCTTGGGTTTGGCGTGTTTGTTGCTGAACCTGGCTGTTAGCACCGCTGCTATCGTGCTCTGCTGAATCTGGCTGTTAGCACCGCGGCTACTCTACTCTGCTGAACCTGGCTGTTAGCACTGCTGCTATCGTGCTCTGCTGAATCTGGCTGTTAGCACCACGGCTACTCTACTCTGCTGAACCTGGCTGTTAGCACCACAGCTACTCTACTCTGCTGAACCTGGCTGTTAGCACTGCTGCTATCGTGCTCTGCTGAATCTGGCTGTTAGCACCGCGGCTATTCTACTCTGCTGAACCTGGCTGTTAGCACCGCGGCTACTCTACTCTGCTGAACCTGGCTGTTAGCACCGCTGCTATCGTGCTCTGCTGAACCTGGCTGTTAGCACCGCGGCTATTCTACTCTGCTGAACCTGGCTGTTAGCACCGCGGCTATTCTACTCTGCTGAATCTGGCTGTTAGCACCGCTGCTATCGTGCTCTGCTGAACCTGGCTGTTAGCACCGCGGCTATTCTACTCTGCTGAACCTAGCTGTTAGCACCGCTGCTATCGTGCTCTGCTGAACCTGGCTGTTAGCACCGCGGCTACTCTACTCTGCTGAACCTGGCTGTTAGCACTGCTGCTATCGTGCTCTGCTGAATCTGGCTGTTAGCACCGCGGCTATTCTACTCTGCTGAACCTGGCTGTTAGCACCGCGGCTACTCTACTCTGCTGAACCTGGCTGTTAGCACCGCGGCTATTCTACTCTGCTGAACCTGGCTGTTAGCACCGCTGCTATCGGGCTCTGCTGAACCTGGCTGTTAGCACTGCGGCTATTCTACCCTGCTGAACCTGGCTGTTAGCACCGCGGCTATTCTACTCTGCTGAACCTGGCTGTTAGCACCGCTGCTATCGTGCTCTGCTGAACCTGGTTGTTAGCACCGCGGCTATTCTACTCTGCTGAACCTGGCTGTTAGCACCGCGGCTACTCTACTCTGCTGAACCTGGCTGTTAGCACCGCGGCTACTCTACTCTGCTGAACCTGGCTGTTAGCACCGCAGCTATCGTGATCTGCTGAACCTGGCTGTTGGCACTGCGGCTATTCTACTCTGCTGAACCTGGTTGTTAGCACCGCTGCTATCGTGCTCTGCTGAACCTGGCTGTTAGCACTGCGGATATTCTACTCTGCTGAACCTGGCTGTTAGCACCGCGCTATCGTGTTCTGTACAAATGTTGTCGTTGTCATTTATTTGTTCTTTGTATTATTAATTGTTCTTGTTTTTTAATGTAAAGCGACCTTGGGTTTGTGAAAGGCGCTATATAAGTATAACTTATTATTATTATTATTATTATATATACTGTATATATATACAGTGTATCACAAAAGTGAGTACACCCCTCACATTTCTGCAAATATTTCATTATATCTTTTCATGGGACAACACTATAGACATGAAACTTGGATATAACTTAGAGTAGTCAGTGTACAGCTTGTATAGCAGTGTAGATTTACTGTCTTCTGAAAATAACTCAACACACAGCCATTAATGTCTAAATAGCTGGCAACATAAGTGAGTACACCCCACAGTGAACATGTCCAAATTGTGCCCAAATGTGTCGTTGTCCCTCCCTGGTGTCATGTGTCAAGGTCCCAGGTGTAAATGGGGAGCAGGGCTGTTAAATTTGGTGTTTTGGGTACAATTCTCTCATACTGGCCACTGGATATTCAACATGGCACCTCATGGCAAAGAACTCTCTGAGGATGTGAGAAATAGAATTGTTGCTCTCCACAAAGATGGCCTGGGCTATAAGAAGATTGCTAACACCCTGAAACTGAGCTACAGCATGGTGGCCAAGGTCATACAGCGGTTTTCCAGGACAGGTTCCACTCGGAACAGGCTTCGCCAGGGTCGACCAAAGAAGTTGAGTCCACGTGTTCGGCGTCATATCCAGAGGTTGGCTTTAAAAAATAGACACATGAGTGCTGCCAGCATTGCTGCAGAGGTTGAAGACGTGGGAGGTCAGCCTGTCAGTGCTCAGACCATACGCCGCACACTGCATCAACTCGGTCTGCATGGTCGTCATCCCAGAAGGAAGCTGACGCACAAGAAAGCCCGCAAACAGTTTGCTGAAGACAAGCAGTCCAAGAACATGGATTACTGGAATGCCCTGTGGTCTGACGAGACCAAGATAAACTTGTTTGGCTCAGATGGTGTCCAGCATGTGTGGCGGCGCCCTGGTGAGAAGTACCAAGACAACTGTATCTTGCCTACAGTTAAGCATGGTGGTGGTAGCATCATGGTCTTGGGCTGCATGAGTGTTGCTGGCACTGGGGAGCTGCAGTTCATTGAGGGAAACATGAATTCCAACATGTACTGTGACATTCTGAAACAGAGCATGATCCCCTCTCTTCGAAAACTGGGCCTCATGGCAGTTTTCCAACAGGATAACGACCCCAAACACAACCTCCAAGATGACAACTGCCTTGCTGAGGAAGCTGAAGGTAAAGGTGATGGACTAAACCCAATTGAGCACCTGTGGCGCATCCTCAAGTGGAAGGTGGAGGAGTTCAAGGTGTCTAACATCCACCAGCTCCGTGATGTCATCATGGAGGAGTGGAAGAGGATTCCAGTAGCAACCTGTGCAGCTCTGGTGAATTCCATGCCCAGGAGGGTTAAGGCAGTGCTGGATAATAATGGTGGTCACACAAAATATTGACACTTTGGGCACAATTTGGACATGTTCACTGTGGGGTGTACTCACTTATGTTGCCAGCCATTTAGACATTAATGGCTGTGTGTTGAGTTATTTTCAGAAGACAGTCAATCTACACTGCTATACAAGTTGTACACTGACTACTCTAAGTTATATCCAAGTTTCATTTCTATAGTGTTGTCCCATGAAAAGATATAATAAAATATTTGCAGAAATGTGAGGGGTGTACTCACTTTTGTGATACACTGTATATATAAAACTGCATACACCGATCAGCCATAACATTATAACCACCTCATTGTTTCTACACTCACTGTCCATTTTATCAGCTCCACTTACCATATATAATCACTTACATAATCAAGATCTACAATTACTGACTGTAGTCCATCTGTTTCACTGCATGCTTGTTAGCCCCCTTTCATGCTGTTCTTCAATGGTCAGGACTCTCCCAGGACCACTATAGAGCAGGTATTATTTGGGTGGTGGATCATTCTCAGCACTGCAGTGACACTGACATGGTGGTGGTGTGTTAGTGTGTGTTATGCTGGTATGAGTGGATAAGAAACTGATGAAGATCTCAAAGATGGACAACTCAAACAGCAGCAATAGATGAGTGATCATCTGTGACTTAACATCTACTAGGTGGACCAGCTAGGTAGGAGTGTGTAATAGAGTGGACAAAAACTCCAGCAGCGCTGCTGTCTGATCCACAAATACCAGAACAACACACGCTAACACACCACCACCATGTCAGTGTCACTGCAGTGCTGAGAATGGACAGTGAGTGTAGAAACAAAGAGGTGGTTTTAATGTTATGGCTGATTGGTGTATATTTACAATCTACAGCATAATCTAGGTAAATGAGAGCCTCAGTGTGCAGTAAGTCAGGTGTAGTCTACACCAATTTCTGCAGATGGCTTTCAGAAGGTGTTTAGCCATTTGCAACAAGTCCACACTGCACCCCGGCACGTCGCATCGCAGCAGCTGTACAGCTCACATTTGCTCATTAACGCTAATTAGCATGCACAGCAACAATAACAGAGATTGCACTGTTTAGACTTTTTAAAGTCACCTTTAAATAACGAGTCTGTTTTTTGTTTTTTTTCGCCAAACAGAGGGATCATTCCGGCCAAAAACAAACAGCCGAGGTGATACAGAGACAGCAGTACCGTGGAGGGGTGCAGCTTCACAAATACAGAATCGCACAACGCTGTCACACCACGCTACAAAACAGCAAATAATAGAGATGGGTTCGGATCGTGGCCCTTGAAGCAGCTGTCATATTAAATAATAATGAAGGATCTATTAAAATGCAAAGGAAGCGGCAGCAGACTGGCTTAACGCCGTCATGCCTGGGCATATTGTCAGAATGTTCATTATTAATTAACATGCAAGCTGCCCCATACCTGTGCAATGTCAGAACATCTCTCCTAACAAATATCCAAACTATGTGTCCCTTCTACTAATGGTGTAATTAAATTAAGATCAGATTAACTCCACATCAGTACACACAGAGTGACTTAGTGGCAGGAGTGATAAGACCAGTGCTTATCTACTGCCTGTTCAGCCCTTAATAAAGACCGAAGCCCAAACACACCAGTTATCAAACGGAAGAGTGCACCTGCATTCCAACAGCCGGGATTATTCCTAGGTGGAGTAAAGCGAGCGTACCCAGCGCGCTTCATTTGCATCACAATAGAGTTTAGTGTCAATTACACATAGCACGGAGCTTCTGACACGGAGCGGACGGAGAAGAGCTTCGTTCGCCATGACTGATGTGTTTATGACAGTCTAATTTCACATCTGTAGGAAAAAATATGTACAGGTCTGAAAGAGGTTCATCATCAGAGCCAGCTGACAAACACACACGATGATTCGATTTAGCTTTCCTGTTCATCCATATTTAAATCTTGTAAAAGTGGATCATGGCTGGACTATTTGCAGCCCTTAAATGGAACAGCGGAGCAAAGTGATCCTGGATAAATCTGTAAAACTGGGTCTTGGAATTGTCTCAAAGCCACTTCCGTTTCAAAGAGATGTCATGACTGTAGAGTTCCCAGTCTGAGCGAATAATAGGATTTGTAGAGGCTCATGTGCTGATGTGTTGTAATGCATCTGAAAGTGAAGCACCTTTGGGACTCTGAAGCACACCCAACCCAACGACCCCATGCTGCATGTCCTATAATGCATTCAAACACAGGAAATGTACATTTACAAATGATTTTACATTTACAGAATTTAGCAGATGCTTTTATCCAAAGCAGCTTGCAGTTATTACTGAATACCATGCAAGCAACTGAGAGTTAAGGGCCTTGCTCAGAGGTCCTTGGTAACTGGGCAGTAGCAGGGATTAAACCGGTGATCTTCTGATTAGTAGTCCAGTACCTTGACTACTGAGCTACCACCGCCTTTCACCCAAATGTGTTTTGTCAAATGCCATCACTACTGGTACATGGGTGTAACACAAACATACTGTGATGAGCAGCTGGATCGCCATAATAGAATCTTAGGTCCTGCCTGCTTTTGCCACCACCCATGGAAGCGCTGTATCCCATGATGCAGCGCGCCCACAACTGAAACAGTAATAAGTGTTAAAACTAGATTAATGGTTGAATTTGTGTAGACTGAGACGTGTTCAAGTGATGTGTTCGAGCACATTTTGTGTTTGAGTTGTAATGAGTTTGTGAAGTGGACAGTGGTAGCCTACGGGGCAGAGCTTTGGGCTATCAACTGAAAGATTGGCGGTTCAAATCCAGGCTCTGCTATGCAGCCACTGGTGTGTCCTTGAGCAAGGCCCTTAACCCTGTCTGCTGCAGGGGTGCCGTACGATAGCTGACCCTGCGCTCCAAACAAGCTGGAATACGTGAAGAAAGAATTTTATTGTACTGTACATCTGTATATGTATATATGACAAATAAAGTTGTACATAATGACCTATGTGTTCATTTTCACTTCAATGAATGGGAGGGATCTGCCATATGTCAGAGCTGGTCTCTTTTTCCACGCCCTTGTAATTTACACAAGAGCTATTTTACCTAAATAAAAGGACTAATTTATCTTTCAGAAAGTGGACGGCATGGACAAAAAAAATTTCTGAAGTACCATGTGTTTACTTCTCTTATCTTTTAGTACTGTTAATATTAATAATATAATAATAAATATTATAATATAGTTAAATATTATAATACATATTATAAATAATAAAAATATAATACAGTACTGTAATGTTTTAGTACTGTTAATATTAATAATATAATAATAAATATTTTAATATATAGTTCAATATTATAATAAATATTATAAATAATAAAAATATAATAATAAATATTATAAATAATAAAAATATAATGTAGTACTGTAATGTTTTAGTACTGTTAATACTAATAATATTATAATACATATTTTATTATATAGTTAAATATTATAATAAATAATATAAATAATAAAAAATATAATATAGTACTGTAATGTTTTAGTACTGTTAATATTAATATTATAATAATACAAATTTTAATATATAGTTAAATATTATAATACATATTATAAATAATAAAAATATAATATAGTACTGTAATGTTTTAGTACTGTTAATATTAATATTATAATAATAAATATTTTAATATATAGTTAAATATTATAAATAATAAAAATATAATATAGTACTATAATGTTTTAGTTTTATCTTTTTAGTACTATTTTTGTCCTTGTCTTGTCATTTTCCTGATTGCTCTCTCATCTGTCTTGTTTTCCTTGATTATTATGTGAATTTATAGTAGATAGTAGATTGTAATTTATTTGCTTTAGTTTTGTTGCTAGCCGTGTTCCAATCATAAAGTTTTCTCAGTTTATTGTCCAATTTATTCTGTTTCTTGTTTCATGAAATAATTAAGCACATTAATTAGACAATTTACATAAGCATTATTACATTGAATATGAATGTGCCTATTTATCTTATTTATTTCCGCATGGTGTCAATTCAAAGCAGCATAAATTAGAGTTGCAGGATTATGTCTCTGCTTTTTATCATTTTGTTTTTAATAAGCAAATAATGAGATTTTTAAGATTTGGAGCCCCTGTGAGTTTGGGGTCTTGGTGCAGCCACCTGAATGTTTTGATAACGTAAAGTGGAACAAATTAAGACGTCCTTTCCCAGGCTGAGGACAGTATTTTTAAAGTATGTGATATATATGTTAAGCGTAGTGCAGACTAACAAGGTGATTTATGATTTAAATGGGACGAATGCCTCAGCTCACAAAGAGTCAGCAGGGAAAACCACGCCTTTCTGACCTCCTTAAACAAAACATGAGCATTATGCTGAGTGAAGTCTTAACGTATGAGCTCTGTCAGGTCGCTTAGCCTGAAGCAAGCTGCAGGTTTCCGAGCTGACTGATCATTTCCTAGATTCACTACGGCACGTCACTTGGAGACTTTTTTGCCTAATTCGTGTTAAATGGAGTCACCTGATTAAAAGTGATCAGGACGCATGGTGTGAAACAGCAGAGCTTGTTTTTAATAATCTACTCTGTATGAAGAGGATAGCATCTTTAATATAAGAAACTCTCCAGCTGTCTTACAGGAACGATTCACCGCTGTTTAGTTCTATACAGTCCACATATTTAAACTCTCTAAAAATAAATGGGACAAGAATTGCTCAGAGTGCCCTAATAAAGCTCAGGAAATTCAATATTTATTCCAGCTGAGGTCTTATTGATTAAAACTACAGCTCTCACACTGCAATGTACCAGCCAGCTATCGAGGACACGCCCACCCACCATTGTTTACATATCAAAATATTGCTAGACTAGGCAAAAAATCTACTACCTCCAGTCTTGTAACTTAAAATTCAACCGATTTAACTCACACATAAGGCCAAAAAGTATTTGGACACCCTATTATTGAGTTCATGTGTTTTAGCCCCACCCACTGCATTAAATTATTTATTTGCCTTCAACTTTGTAGGTGATCCAGCATGACTGTCCCTCTGTCCAGTGGACTTCAAAGAGCCCTGTCCTCATCCCCACTAAGCACCTTTGAGATGAATCGGGAGGTAAAATTCAAACCAGGCCTTCTCAATCAACATCCGTGTCGGGCCTCACAAAGCACTGTCATCTCACAACAACAAGGTCCTGAGTTTGATTCCCAGGTGAAGCAGTCAGTCCCTTCTATGTGAAGTTTGCATGTTCTCCCCACGTCCGTGTGGGTTTTCTTCAGGTGCTCTGATTTCCTCCCACAGTCCAAAGACGTGCAGTCAGGTTAATTGGGACTAAAATTGCCCTGGGTGTGTAAATAAAAATGATATAAATAAATAAATAAAATATTTTAAATAAATAAAATAATATAAAAAATAAAAAATAATTAAAAAAATAATATTAATATGTACATAACACAGATAACATCTGCTTCATCCTACTGATTTACTGATTGGGATTAAATTGCATTAAAATTAATTAATTAATTAATAATTAATGTCTACATAACACTGAGGTAAACATGCACCTGTCTCAACTTTGCGTTGCAACCATCAAATTTTGAAGGCGTCAAATATTTTCAAGTCATTACATGTTTTTTCTATTGTCCACATTTTTAACTGGGTTTGAATTGACCTTGTAAAAGCTAAATTCAACCCAGCACACATTCAATATGACTAATATTAAGCTGGTGCCTCAGTGGCGAAGCAAGGTGTGCAGTTTAGTGCATTAACATAATAAACCCAGAATATCCAGGATAATTGAACATAAAAGTGAATTTTTAGTATTTTCAGTGAAGCATGAAAAGCAGCACAAAACACAATTAAGCTTCTCTGCTCACAAGTTCAGGCTGTACGATAAGACCATAATTCAACAGCGTCAGAACCCAGTGCTGCTTTTCTTCCCCGAAATGTCAAGATCAGAGCCTCTGTCAAGGTTTAAAGCAAGGATGGATATCAAAGCACTTTTTCACGCTTGTGGTTGTGTTGTGCTAAATAAGAGCACTGTCCCCTCATCCTGTGCAAAGTGCCCTCTGAGTTCCCATTTTCAAATGAGACACTGATAGTCTGACCCCCACTCAGATGCTGGAGCGAGGCGTCGACTCCCAGCTAAAGGCTACAGAATATATAAATGCCATTCCTGGAGACTGCCTGTTGTGTGGCGGGGATTGAATTACAGACACCCAAACAACCTTCCCCCACCCTTACAAGCACACACACACCTGCTACACTGTAAATATCATGCTGTTTAACAGTAACTTACAAAGGCAGGTTGTTTTTATTGGTTACTATTCATTAATCATTACATTTAAAAAATATCATAAGTAACTCCATTTAATCTTGTTTATTCTGTAGGAGGTGATACATTTACAGACGGCTGTAAAACTGGATTTTTTTCATATTTTGTAGCAACAAAGGCAAAAAGGCCCTTTCCTGTTCGACTGCACAAACTCAGGTCTAAAACTACATAGCTCGACAAGTCTGGTGTCAGGTATCTCCACTGGCTTGCACCAGTCCTGACCTTAACCCCACTAAACACCTTTTGGGAAGAACTGGAACACTAACTGTGAGTCAGGGCTTCTCATCCAACATCAATCGCCTTCCTTGACTACATGGGCTCGAAATTGCACAGACACTCCAAAATTGAAAGTGAAGGTAATAGTAACAATCGCTGATTCACTGAATTGGATTCCCCATTACTAATAATAAAATAAAATACATTTAAATTAATAATTAAAAAATAATATAAATGAATGGATAAAATATTTTAAATGAATAAAATGTTCTAATTAACACAAATCTAAATAAATTAATTAATTAAAAAATAATATGAATACATACATAACAAAAAGAAAGAAAGAAAAAGAAAAAAAGAAAGAAAAAATTATAAAAAAAAATTAAAATAAATTCAAAATAATATAAATATGTAAATAACACAGGCAGTGTTTAATTTTTTCTACTCATAAATAAATAAATAAAAAATAAATAAATAAATAAATAATAAAAATTATATAAATTAATAAATAAAAATAATATAAATTACATTAAAAATAATATTAATTATTAAATAAATAAGTAAATATTTGTAATAAATAAAATAATATAAATAACAAAAATAATCTAAATTAATTAATTAATTAAAAATAATGAAATAAAAAAACAATAATACAAATATGTACCTAACACAGACAATGTTTGATTCTTTATATTAATTCACAAAATTTCCCATTAAAAATAAATAAATAAATAACACAGGGATAAACATGCACCTGTCCCAACTTTGTGTTGCAATCGTCAAATATAGAATGCATCAAAAATTAGTCACATGACAATGACATTTTTCCTACTGTTCACATTTTTAAAACTGTTTGAATCGACCTTGTAAAAGCTAAATTAAAGCCAGCACGCATTCAATACGACTAATATTAAGCTGGTTCCTCAGTGGTGAGGAGAGGTGTGACCTGCCCCGGTACAAATATTTGATTAAAACAAAAAGAAGTACTGAACCATTAAATGGTACATCAGGTGTAAATGTACATTAATGTGTGAAAGCAAAGTGTCAAATGAAACCTTATGGCTGCGGATTATTAAAGACAGCCAGAAAAGTGAGAATATGCAAATGGAACAACTTTCATGCAATGAACATCAAAGCTGCTGGAATAAAAAGCAGTCGCTAACAGAACAAAGCACTGGCGGTAATCAGACCTGCTCGAGGCGAACTAAAGGCACATGCAGCTGTTGTTGATTCTCGTGGCGATAAGCTTACTTTCACATAGCCGCGCGGACACACGTAGGAGCCGAGTGGATTTAATCAGGCTAATTAAAATCCACTCGAGGCATCACGTGAAATACGATCGAGAAAACCGTCCTCTCAGACGTATTCTGCGTTAGTCATGAGAGGCTGAGAGGAGCAGGGCAGGCCCCGTGACTGGTAGTTTGGGTGGTACTGTCACTGTGAGCAGCGTGCCATTTAGCAGATGGACAGACGGGCTCCTGAGAGAAGGCAGGGGCCAAGTGTGTTACCTGTAGCGGGAATGATTCCTGGAGACATGAGGCCTGGCACCGAGTGAGGCATTATATGAGGATTCTCTAGCGATGTAACACTTTGGGTCCTCTTCGGAGGCCTCCCGGGTCTTGAGCTAAAACAAATGTGAAGTTTGGGGAAAGAAGGGGGGTCGGGAAAGGTGGCAGAGCGGGTGGAGGGGGGGAGCAAGAGAAAGAAGGAGGATGTTAGTGTTAACATTCAGACCACTCGGCAATGCAATTCCATTTCGAAGAGCTAACATGCACTGTAAATAAATTTCTTTTCAAGGACAGTTGCTTTCTGCAGCCGAACATAATAGACTTCCATAACTAATTAGATTACACGCTGAATTCATTTCCTTTATTGAAGATCAACTACTTTTTGATGCATAATTCATAGCCCGTACCTCGTTACCCGCTCCTCGGTATTAATATCCCCGCACTATTTGAATTACCTCGTTTGCATATGCTAAGATCCGGGCGCGCTACTCTCGGCCTGAAAATTACAGGTTAACTTGTTCTAATTATTACAGGCGGGCCACTATTGATTTATGAGACTTTAAAAAGCCAAATATATGTAGTTCTCACGATGAAAGATACGTTGAGGTTCTTCAGGAAATTAAAAGGCAATGGTGGCCTCAGGAAACGTTCTGCTTGCCTGATTTAATGCCAGACGTAGCTGCAAGGTGGCGTGACAGAATGATTCAGACCTGTTGTGCTCTCATGATGGGAACTTTTATTACTCCAAATGAGTGGCCGAGATCGTGCGGTGATTAATGACAGAACATGCTCCGACTGATGGTGAGAAAAATGCCCCTTCAAGCTGATTTTTAAGTATGTGTCGTCATCGCGGCCAGCTGCTAACACAGCGATTACAGTAAAGGATGGTGTAATTGCAAAGCGTTGATTGTACCTACAGGCAGGTCATGGAACCCGCTACTTGTTGATGGGACTCGAGAAGATATTCTTTGGTCTTTTCAGCAATAAGCGATCAGTTTTGATTCATGAGCATTTTATTTCTTTCTTTATTCATTTATTTATTTATTTAGTTAGTTAGTTTTTTTATTTTTGTTTTTTATTTTATAATTTATTTTATTTGCATTTAACAATTTATATTTTTGTTTATTTTATTATTATCTTTATTTATTTTTGTATTTTATTTATTTATTTGTTCTTTGGTCATTTCAGCAATAAACGGTCAGTTTTGATTCATGAGCATTTTATTTCTTTATTGATTCATTTATTTATTTAGTTCGTTTTTTATTTTTATTGTTTTTTATTTTATATTTTACTTTATTTACATTTATATTTTTTTTTTATTATTATCTTTATTTTTGTTTATTTTATTATCTTTATTTTTTATTTTTTTTTATTTTCAATGAATTAATTAATTTATTTATTTTATTGTCCTTAATTTTATATTTTCTTTTATTGTTTTTTTATTTTATTTTTCATTTTATTTATTTTATCATTATATTTAGTTATTTTAGTATTTTAGTATTTTTTTATTTTAAATTTTTTATTAATTTCTTTTCTTATCTGGAAAAATTCAAGCAAATCTTTAGATATTAAAATAAAGAAAGCTTTCAGACCCCTTGACTTTTTGCATACTTTGTAATGTGGAGTTCTTTTTGATAGATCTTGAATTGATAATGATACAACCCATAATGACGAAGTAAAAACAGTTTTAACAGCTTTTAAAAATGCACATTTTATTTAATATTTTACACGCCTCTTTGGAAGCAGTTCCAGCTGCAGATCTACAAGCTCTACAAGCTTTGCACACCTGGATCTGGTTTGTGACATTTTATTAGCAAATCCTCTCAAGCTTCATGAGATTGGATGACTAGCACCCATGAACTGACATCTTTAAGTCTCTCCACAGATGTTCACAGGGGTTTAGGTCCAGGCTTTGTGTGCTTTGACTGAGCCACTCAATGACATTCAGAGACTCAACACAAAGCCACCAGTGTTGTTTTAGCTGTATGCCTTGGGTCATTGTCATGTTAAAAGTTGAACTCTTGCCTCAGTTTACGTGCACTCTGGAGAGGGATTTTATTTGGCTGTCTTTATTTATTTTTTATTTCTGACCAGCCTGACTGACCCTCATAGCACAATGCCACCAACCATTATACGCCTGTTTTCACCTAATATAATGCTTGCTGTTTTTCCAAAGAGAATAATTTGCAGAGGCTGTTTCATCACAACAATGACCAAAATACACAATGAAGTGATGTCTGGTTAAATTAAGCTGAAATGAACCTTTACCTGTCTTACAGACCAAAATATCATCGCCATCTTTTGGCCAGAGAGAAACTCTCTACATATTTATCCACTGACCATTGCTGTTGGCCCATACAGATCAATAATTTAAATCACGTCCATATAAGTACATCCACCTTACAGCTATTTATAGACTGGATTTGGTTACTTGAATGGGATTTCTGTGGGCGTGCGTAAACTTTTTATTTGATGGATAAAGGTTAAGCTTTTAGAATGACACTTCCTAAATCCTGGCCTTGAACAAATCAAAAAAATGTGGACGCACATTTGATTGAACTATTGGATGCTAAATTCAATTTGGTTGAACTGTTGGATGCTTAAATTGGCCGAAAATGGCCGAGCTCTTTTATGAAAACTCTCAAATACTACAATCAACCTGAAAAATTAAGTGCAATCCAAAATATTACATCTAATAACCTGCAGATATTTGGAAAATAAAGATTTTTATTCATTGACACCATATCACTCCATTATAAAATGGACAGTGAGTGTAGAAACAAGGAGGTGGTTTTAATGTTATGGCTAATCAGTGTATGTGGGACAGTGGTAGCCTAGTGGGTAGAGCTTTGTGCTATCAACTGAAAGGTTGACAGTTCGAATCCTAGCTCTGCCATGCAGCCACTGTTGGGCCCTTGAGCAATGCCCTTAACCCTCTCGGCTCCAGGGGTGCTGTACAATGGCTGACCCTGTGCTCTGACCCCGGCTTTTAAACAAGCTGGGATATGTGAAGAAAGAACTTCGTTGTACTGTACATCTGTGTATGTATATATGACGAATAAAGGCATCTATTCTAAATCGTATCTAATGGCAAGAACATACTGTATGTAACAGCACATGAGAAAATTGCATTCATGATTTTTTAGAAACACACTATTGTGTCGCTTTCTACTTTCTGATCCTATGACGTCTTTTTCCGCATCACCGTCATTAATAGCATATTTCAAAGGGTGAGTGAATAGAGCCTTCAGGGAGTCAAGGTCTGCCTTCCAATACATTTCTTCTCCCAGAGACGAAATCGACTCATTTTCACGACCGAGAGAAGAGTGTAGAAACATTGCATTTCTCTGCAGCGACTCAAGGCCTTTTTTTAAGGACCACTTATTCACATCCTCATTCAACTCTATCATGCGCATCAGTCTTGTGCATTTAAAGACTGGCCCGATGAGCTGCGTTTCATTGCATTTTATCATGTTTTATTCCTGACAGGCATGAAATTGAAACGGAAATTCTTCATTCCGCTCACTAAAACAAGAGACGCCATAAACTCTGGGCGGGAGGATGGCGAGTGAGTACTTCTTAATAGCAGTGAGCCTTAGGCCATTCAGAGAGGAGAACAGGGTTTATATCATATCAGCATTCCTACAAAGCAAAGGACAACAGAAACATAGACCGTGACGCACCAGCGCTTAATATCAAGAGTGTTTTCATCCTTGGTTTGGAGACCCAAGTCTGTACCTGGTATTGATTCATGACTTATTTGAGCGAGAGTGTTATGAATGCAGGTGCGTTTTTACACACACCAGTACCTTTCAAATATTTCAATATTGTTTGATTTTGCAGTACTACTACTGCATATAGTTAGTATTTACATAATTCTGTTTTACTTGCAGATCACAGAGTCTTGTCCCAATCCAGCCAGTGTGAAATCAAGTTACTGAAAGCCTTCATCCATGAGTGTTTGAAACTTTTCATGAAACCCTGTATCACCATTTCAGTTTGTTGCTAATTTCAGTGTCAAAATACCCAAATTCAGTATGTCTGGGCTAGTTAAAAGCTGAGTTTGAACCAAGTGGTGGTCCCCAATCTCTATTTCTATCTCTATCTATTTAAAAATAGTGATCTTGGGTTCATAACTAGTATATACACAGATCAGCAATAACATTAAAACCACCTCCTTGTTTCTAAACTTACTGTCCATTTTATCAGCTCCACTTACCATATAGAGGCACTTTGTAGTTCTACAATTACTGACTGTAGTCCATCTGTTTCCCTAATACCTTTTTAGCCTGCTTTCATCCTGTTCTTCAATGGTCAGGCCCCCCACAGGACCACCACAGAGTAGCTGTTATATGGCTGGTGGATCATTCTCAGCACTGCCGTGACACTGACATGGTGCTGGTGTGTGGATAAGACACAGCAGTGCTGCTGGAGTTTTTAAATACCGTGTCCACTCACTGTCCACTCTATTAGACACTCCTACCTAGTTGGTCCACCTTGTAGATGTAAACCCAGAGACGATCGCTCATCTATTGCTGCTGTTTGAGTTGGTCTTCTTCTAGATCTTTATCAGTGGTCACAGAACGCCGACTATGGGGGTGCTGTTGGCTGGATATTTTTAGTTGGTGGACTATTCTCAGTCCAGCAGTAACAGTGAGGTGTTTAAAAACTTCATCAGCGCTGCTGTGTCTGATCCACTCATACCAGCACCACCATGTCAGTGTCACTGCAGTGCTGAGAATGATCCACCACCCAAATAATACCTACTCTGTGGTGGTCCTGTGGGGGTCCTGACCATTAAAGAACACCATGAAAGGGGGCTAACAAAGCATGCAGAGAAACAGATGGACTACAGTCAGTAATTGTAGAACTTCAAAGTGCTTCTATATGGTAAGTGGAGCAAATAAAATGAACAGTGAGTGTAGAAACAAGGAGGTGGTTTTAATGTTATGGCTGATCGGTGTATACAGAAGCAGCCAAAAGACCACTATTAATAAATCACAAACTATTCCATCTATTCTATAAGTATCAAGTGTCTGTTTCCTCATTTTTCTAAATCACACCAGTGTCGTAGGGAGTAAACCTCAAAGCTTTCACTCGTCAGGTAAAATCAGGGGCCGCTCTGCTTGTAATTCTTAGTTGTTTTTCGTCACGGGAGTACGAGCAGACTTCTCACGGATGAAGCAACAAATGTGTGAGTTTCTCAACTCAGCAGAAAATTAAATCCAGCATCCACAGAAACATCTCTTTGATCTTCTCAGAGAAAGAGAAGATTTTGGTTCTCAGTGTCATCAGTTCAACTCTCAGGGCTGAATTATTTATGAAAGGCCGTGATGGTAAAAGGACACTTTTCTTACAAACAAAACAGAAAACACAGGATAAACCTCAAATGGACCAAAATGCCAATGTACTTCAGTAGGCAGATATACGACAACATGTAAAATATATAGCTAGAATTGTACAAACACCCCCTAGTGAATTTCAGCCACAGCTTTGTGTGGCACCATTCTGGTCTGCATATTTGGTTTGGCACAGTTTCACACCAAATGCCCTTCCTGACACGATTCTCCTTATTTATCCGGGCTTTGGAACGGCACTGGCTAGGAAGCGCACTTCTAATGGCTAAGCAGTTTGGGCATTCCATCCTCTCAGACATAACCAATCATGTCTGTAGAGATGCCCGACCAGCCAATAGCACAGTTTTTTTTTTCAAATAAAGTGCGGCACATTGGCTTAGTGGGTAGCACTGTCGCCTCACAGCAAGAAGGTCCTTGGTTCGATCCCCCAGCCTGGAATGCAGCCTGGAAAGAGACTAGTCTATCACTAAGTTTTTCAAGAACTTCCACAATTTAATAGTCACGGACTTACACCTATAGGCAGTTTGAAACAGCCAGTGTCAGTGTACGTTCTGCATGGTGATGGGAGGTGGGAGGAGGTAGGAGATCAGAACGCACCCCGCCTGGGGATCAAACCCAGGACAGTGCTACCCACCGAGCCACCATGCTGTCCGTGCTCAAACACTCAAACCACAAAAAGCAAAGATAGTTTTAGTCCAATAACGGTGCATAATTTATAATAAAAATTAATAAATACCTTAAATATTCAAATAGGTCAAAGAACAGAGTGGATACTGGACTTTTTAGCCATTCCCTGTCCTCAGACATACCCAATCATGTCTGCATAGATGTCCTTTTTTTATTTTAACCCTTAAAAATAAAGGAGCCACCAAAAAAGTGTAGCACTGCTCTATGATGCCACACTTTTAACAAGTCCAGTCATGATTTTTGCCTAAAACAACAAGAATCAAACACATTTTGTCTGTAATCTTTAAATCATGCTTTATCAGACATGCAGCGAGTATTGTGTTTAATTTAAACACAGTATTTCATTTAAAAAATAAATAAATACACTGAATATTTAAACAGGTCGAAGTACAGAGTGAAGCAGATGGGATTGTTCTGTATGAGTGATAGGAAACATTACATTATGAAATTGATTGTCATTCAAGATGATGAGGCCATGCAACACCATGTTCTCTCTTAATGCAGGCTTGATTACATTTAAAAATACAATGTTTTTGTTCCGCATCACATTAGCCCTGAGAGCTCATCATCAAACTGTACTAGCAGTGAATAGATGTACCAAACAAAACAGGAATAACAGAGAATGGACATGTAACTGTTCTGTACTGGACCCTCTGGTCACTGGTCTCTGCTACATTTTTGTTACTGTTGGATAAAGTTCGTCAGACAAAGTGCAAGAGAAGAAGCGTTATTATAAACCAGACAGACGATTTTTCAATCTGTTGCTACTGAATCCTTAAATAGTCTGGCACAGAAAGTCCAGAAAAGTAGGTCATTATAGCACGATGATGGTTCATCAGCTCTTAATGTGACTGAGTACTGTATATCCTCCAACTGTACAGTCAGAAATATATACAGGATTTACTGCAATAGATTTTTGGATACATATTTCTAAGTGTCATTTAAGGTACAACAGTGGATTATGTGCTGAATGCTGGATGCAAGGTAAAACATACAAACCCAATTCCAAAAACAAAGCTGGGACAGCAAGAAAAATAATTGCAAATATTTACTCACTGTTTTTAATTGCAAAAATGTCTTTTTCTGTGTCTTTTGTGTGTTTACAAAAGATTTATTGGCTGAAACGTTCCCAAAAAGTTAGGACAGGGGCCTGTTTAGCACTAAAATAAATCACTTTTCTTTTAACACTCTTCTGCAATTGTTTGGGAACTGATAACACCAACTGTTGTAGTTGTAAAGGTGGATTTTCTTCCTTTTTTTTTTCTTGATATAGAACTTAGTTTCATTAACAATCCAGAATCTTTTGTTGCATGCAGGCAGGGCAGTCTAGCACCTGTACTCTTTTGCTATCAAGCCATGTTGCTGTAACATGTACAGAATGTGGCTTGGCATATTTTTGTTGATACAGACAGGGACATCCCTGGAAACGACATTGTTTAGATGAACTAAATTGCGTGTATAATCTTAAGTAGTATTAATTGTGACTTTACAGATTATTTCAATGCATTTCTGGTATTAATTTGTCCCATATTTTTTAAATGAGTTACATACATCAAATTTTGATTTAACATATTTAAAAAAATCAAAGAAGGGATAAGGTAAAATATCGAATATGCTTTATTTGTGCTTTTTTTTAAAATACATGGACACGTATTTAATTATTTTTATTTTTTAATTAAAAATAAATTAATGATTTTTATTTTTTTATTTTATCAATTATTATTATATCATTTAAATATTGCATTTTAATTTGTTATTTTATTTATGTATTTATTTTTAATTATCTATTTATTTATTTTTAATTATTTATTTATTTTATATTATATTGTTTTTTATTTATTTATGTATTTATTTTTATTATTTATTTATTTGTTTATTTATTTTATGTTGTTTTATTTTTTATTTTATTTATTTTTATTTTGTTTTTTTTGCATTATACCTAATGTCCCAACATTTTGGAATTGGTTTTTGGGTTTGTCCTACTGTCTCATGAAAGAAGGTACTTCCATGTCTAAGAAAGTATGACCGCTTCTGAACGAATGACTAATACTAATCAGCAGCTTATGATTAGTCCGCCAGTGATTAGGATACTGCACGCTCAGTTTAGTGACATTAATGCTGTAATGTGTTCTCCATGAATCAGTGGAAAATGTCCGTATGAATAAGCAACTGTAACTGTAAACATGAGCAACAACAGGACGGTTTTCAGAACTGCGATCATTGTGGACTTTCATTTTCTGTACCTATATTTTCCTTTATAATATGACTCTGATGTTCTCTCACAGTGGTCATTCTATGGTGTTTACCGCTGTTTCCTGCACCCATATGATGGACGCTTAGAGTACGGGTCACTTGACACTGGAATGTGGGATTAGTACTAAATGTGGGATTACTGAGGTGCCTGTATTTAATTTAAATATTAGAATGATAAATTGCTGGTTTTGTAAAAAGGTTAACAAAATCAAATAATCAAATCCATCTGTGTTTAGTCTCCCGATTACTAATCCTGTACTTCTGGCCCCAATTTGGCGACCTAAAAAGCGAAACACAAGCTAGTCTCCTCACTGGCAAGTATGTTACAAACCCAGGAATTCTTCTGTTTGCTATGCAACCGTGTTAAAAAGAAAATAGAGGTGAACTTTCCCTGAACCATGCTTCCTTTAATGGCCTGATCTATGCTGACCCAGGAGTTCAGAGTGGAACCTGATCCTCCTGAACCCACCACGCTGAGAAAGCAATCAGATTAGAGGCACACAATACACTCTTATTTCAATAGCTCAATGCAATAAGCAGCAATAATTTAATACACGCTTTCATCTGTTTTTCCCTTCCATTTGTTTCAAACAGGAAAGGTGATATGAGGGGAAATACTGTTTAGCATTTACCAAAACACATTTCGGGTCCATGGTGATAAAGCACAGCATAACAGTACAAGTATGAAGACTGGCAACTCTCCTACATTCTAGTATTGTGTTTTTTTGGTTTTTTTTTATTTGTACAATTGTACCTATTCTCCAGGAACCTTACAATATACACTGATCAGCCATAACATTAAAAGCCCCCCTATTGTTTCTACACTCACTGTCAGTTTTATCAGCTCCACTTACCATATAGAAGCACTTTGTAGTTCTACAATTACTGACTGTAGTCCATCTGTTTCTCTGCATGCTTCGTTAGCCCCCTTTCATGCTGTTCTTCAATGGTCAGGACTCTCCCGGGAGTCTGTGTCTTATCCACTCATACCAGCACAACACACACTAACACACCACCACCATGTCAGTGTCACTGCAGTGCTAAGAATGATCCACCACCCAAATAATACCTACTCTGTAGTGGTCCTGTGGGGGTCCTGACCATTGAAGAACAGCATGAAAGGGGGCTAACAAAGCATGCAGAGAAATAGATTGACTACAGTCAGTAATTGTAGAACTACAAAGTGCTTCTATGTGGTAAGTGGAGCTGATAAAATGGACAGTGAGTGTAGAAACAATGAGGTGGTTTTAATGGTATGGCTGATCAGTGTTTACATACAGCAATATTTAACACCACACTTTACAATAAAATATAATGAGTAAAATCTATCAGAAATGCTTTATTTAAGCATCAAGTTGCTGATTTTAAAGCAGGGGATTCTTTCCTGCATGGCAACACTCAATCCCATAGTAACTTAGTCCCAATGCAAAGCTTGCTTGACTGTGAACACTGTAAGTTCCCTCTCATATCCTCCCACCTTCTAAAAACATGAGAATAAACTTGCTGGTCCAAATTACAATTAAGCTGGTGAGTGAGTGGGTAAGTGAGTGAGTATATTTATGAGTATGTGATGGCCTATATTATACTGGCACTCTGCCCAGGGTTTATTCCTGTCTTGTGCCCAGTGTTTCTGGCCGGCACAGAACAGCTAAGGCTTGCTCTTTAAAAAGTCAATATTTAAATAAAAAAATCCTATTCATTAAAATGTTCCCTACTAAACAATGCTGGTTCCACCTTAAAACACTGGGTGCAAAACTGGACTCTCCCATCATCTGCTCGGACATAACCAATCATGTCTGTGTAGACACTCGGCCAGCTGACAGCACTGCTGAGACTCAAACCCAGGCTGGCGTAATAGGTTGCTGCGCCACCCAAGCACCCATTATTTTTATTCATTGTCTGTTTCACCACCGCTTCATCCTAGTCATGGTTGAGGTGGGTCGAATTCACCATGCAAAAGTTAGGAAACATCTTGCAGAGGTTGCCAGTTCACAGATCACAGGGGGCAAGCCGTAGCCTAGCGGTTAAGGTACTGGACTAGTAACCAGAAGGTCGCTGGTTCAAGCCCCACCACTGCCAGGTTGCTGCTGCTGGGCCCTTGAGCAAGGCCCTTAACCCTCAATTGCTCAGACTGTATACTGTCACTATAATGTAAGTCGCTTTGGATAAAGGCGTCTGCTAAATGCCGAAAATGTAAATGTAAAAATACACACACACACACACACACAAAGACATATCAAGGGCAGAAATGTCTTTGGACTGTAGGAGGAAACCGGAGCTCCCAAAGGAAACCCACACAGACAAGGGGAGAACCTGTAAACTTCACACAGAAAGGACCCAGACCGCTTCACCTGGGAATTGAACCCAGAACCTTCTTGCAGTAATAATAATAATTATTATTATTATTATTACTGTGATTGTACAGTATTTTAATCATACATGTTTATTTGTTGACTTGCTACAAAGTTCTATTTAAATTTTGCACCAATGTTCTGCATGAAAGTAATAAAGCTTCACTATAAAGTTTACTATAGTATAGCCTGCTGCAAAATATTCTTAAATTTATTTAAAAAATAATAATAATAATACATTTCTTTGGTTATAAAAAAACTACAATTATTTTAGTTATTAAAGCACACCAGTAATGGGTAGCACTGTCACCTCACAGCAAGAAGGTCCTGGGTTTGATTCTCAGGTGGAGCAGGTTGGGTCCTTTCTGTGTGAAGTTTGCATGTTCTCCCTGTGTCTGTGTGGGTTTCCTCCGGGAGCTCCGGTTTCCTCCCACAGTCCAACGACATGCAAGTGAGGTGAATTGGAAATACAAAATTGTCCATGACTGTTTGATATTAAACTTGAACTGATGAATCTTGTGTAACCAGTAACTACCGTTTCTGTCATGAATAAAACCAAAGTGCATAAAACATGACATTAAAATACTAATAAATAAATATGTTTTAAATGTTAAATCTCTTTCATAGGACGGCATAAAAGCATCTGCTAAATGCCACAAATGTGAATGTAAGAACTGTCGCCTCACAGCAAGAAGGTCCTGGGTTCGATCCGCAGGCGGGGTGGTCCGGGTCCTTTCCATGCAGAGTTTGCATGCTCTGCCCGTGTCTGTGTGGGTTTCCTCCGGGTGCTCCGGTTTCCTCCCACAGTCCAAAAACATGCAGTCAGGTTAATTGGAGACACTGAATTGCCCTATAGGTGAATGGGAGTGTGTATGAGTGTGTGTGTGTGTGTGTGTATGTGTGTCTGCCCTGCGATGGACTGGCGTCCTGTCCAGGGTGTTACTGTGTGCCTTGCACCCATTGAAAAGCTGGGATAGGGATAGCCTGGGATAGGCTCCAACACAGTGACCCTAATTGGATAAGCAGATAAGAAAATGAATGAATGAATGAATGAATGAATCTCTTTCATATAGACACTGGGCAAAGTGGTTGAAATCTTCACCACTTTAGATAACCATCCTTTTGTTTTTTCCTTATGGGTCATTCCACTAAATCGGAGCCATTTCCATTTCCAGAACTTTATATGTATAAATGTATAAAAAAAACTTAACTATAAAATGCATTTTTATTTGAGCAAAGTGACCTGCACATTGATCCGATTGCAAATTTATGATATATAATTAAAACATTAATAAAAACTCCCTATAACACTGAAAAAACTGTATTTTAATGTCCCCACTCTCTAACTCTAAAATATAAAATATTTAGGCTTCAAGGTGCCAATTTTAAAACGAGGGATCTTTTCTTGCATGGCAACCCGTTCTCCCTGTGTCAGGAGCTCCAGTTTCCTCCCACAGTCCAAAGACATGCAAGTGAGGTGAATTGGAGATACAAAACAGTGGGGTACTTCTAACATCACAAATTTATTATAAACGTCATTTCTAACATCACACACAACATAACTCGTCATCCCACCAGATCCAATCCGTCAGTCTGATGTTTACTACCAGCAGATGTTGACCAAAAAAAAAATCTCTGGACTGCAAAATTATACGGCTAATAACCCCTCACCCCTAAACCTGAGTAAAGATTGCAGTCTCGTGCTCAGATCTCTGATGGAGACGTATTTTGACATCCCTCGGTTGAACCGTTAACCTCCAGTCGGTGCTTGTTCGGCTCGAGTTTACTAAAAGAACACCCTGTTTTGATTCGCTTCAAACGGAGCAATTAACCTTTCCAGCCCGGCTTTTGTTTGCTGTGCGGAAAATGTAAAGATGAAGATATTTATTCCATTTACTCACAGTGTACCAAACAAGCAGATGAATCACGGAGTATCAGCCTCTGTAAATACAGCCTCTCCCCGGAACCCCGCCAATCAGACCTTATAAAATATTAACCCGCTGTGGTTGCCCTTTTCAAATCTCTCACCTACAATTTTCTAATTGTTCTATTTCTTTATCTTACCCCGGCAGAGAGTAAATAAATTAACAAAATAACTTTTATCACCCTCAATAACCTTTTAAATGAGGGATTATCGCTGGTTTATTTTTCATTTCGTTCCTACTGATAGCGACACATGCCTCATTGATTGCTGAGGCGGTGACCAGCATAGAAAACAAGGCTTTATTGATAACAGGGTCACCGCTACAAATTTGCTCCCATTCGGGCCACGGCACATTTTTATCATTCTTAGAATTCATTTTTAGCATTCTGACACAGGGGTGACACTTTTAAATGAATAAACCTGTTGTTATTTTTAGTTCTTTACACAAAAGGGACCATGGTACCCTAGTGGGTAGAGCTTTGTTCAAATCCACTGTTGGGTCCTTAAGCATAGCCCTTAAACCTGTCTGATCTAGGGGTGTACAATGGCTGACCCTGCACTCTGACCCCAGCTTCAAAACAAGCAGAGATAAACAGAAAAAGAATGTTATTGTACTGTACACCAACCAGGCATAACATTATAACCACTGACAGGTGAAGTGAATAACACTGATTATCTCTTCATCACGGCACCTGTTAGTGCAGGGGTTTTCAACCTTTTTGGACATGCGCCCCCCTTCATGTGCCAACCGTGAACTTGCGCCCGCCCCCCCCTCCCCCAACTTGTGCCACGCCCCCTCCCCTTCGTCAACCACCGCACAGAAATCATTGAGAAAGCTTCTGACAAGCTAAAAGAACGTAATTAATGTTGTGCACATTATATAATTTTGCTGATTGAAAATATTATTTTAAGAAGATGATACAGCTGAATTTGAGCCCCCCATCTGAGCCGATTCTATCAGCACATTATATAAATTTGTGGTTCACTTTGGTAAATCATACCAATTTTTGCAAAATTCTTGCTTTTTGATGTACGTAGATGAGAGCAGAAAACGTTACTTTACAGAGCATAGACAAAAGTTCATCAATTACTAAGTTGGTTAGTTCGGGATCATCTGCTCTGACTGAAAACGTTTAGCTCCACAGGCAGAACGACTCTGACTCTGTGGTAATACTCAGTATAATTAAGCCTGAGCTTTTTAAGGTAAGCAAGTCACACAAAATGTTCTGTAGTAGTTGGTGTTTATTTACAACCTCAACATTCATTATAACAGTAAACACGGAGAGATGACTGAGAAAAGAAACTTACGCTGCGCTTAAAATGAATTGACTCCCGAGTCACTTATAATCGATACTGTGAACAGAGCGTCTCTCTTAAAGACACACACACATCCTATAACAGCGGTCGTTGCTTTTGACACCGGTTATCTTCGCTGATAGCTCTATTTTGAAGGTTTTTTTCAGACGGAACTGAATAACATTAAACGTGCGTGTGAGCGTGGTCAGTTAGAGTAATGAAATATGTCTCCCGTGGGTGAAAAATGAATTGCTTTAGTTTTAGAAGTAAAAAAATCTCGTAATGCCACGCCCCCCGGTCAGGCACTCGCGCCCCCCCAGACAAGTACAAGGGGGGGGCGCGCCCCACAGGTTGAAAACCCCTGTGTTAGTGGATGGGATATATTAGGCAGCAAGTGAACATTTTATCCCTAAAGTTGATCTGTTAGAAGCAGGAAAAATGGGCAAGCATAAGGATCTGAGCGAGTTTGACGAGGGCCAAATTGTGATGGCGAGACGACTGGGTCAGAGTATCTCCAAAACTGCAGCTCTTGTGGCGTGTTCCCGGTCTGCAGTGGTCAGTATCTATCAAAAGTGGTCCAAGGAAGGAACAGTGGTAAAACGGGCGACAGGGTCATGGGCAGCCAAGGCTCACTGATGCACGTGGGGAGTGAAGGCTGGCCCGTGTGGTCCGATCCAACAGACGGGCTACTGTAGCTCAGATTGCTGAAGAAGTTAATGCTGGTTCTGATAGAAAGGTGTCAGACTCCATGCCTCGGCAGGTCAGGACTGTTTTGGCAGCAAAGGGGGGACCAACACAATATTAGGAAGGTGGTCATAATGTTATGCCTAAACAGTGTACACCTGTATATGTATATATGACAAATAAAGGCTTTCTTGTTCTCTTCTTCTTAAAAATTACCTTAATAACAATGTCCATGAGTACATAGCTAACATAGTAACATACGAGGATTCTTCAAAAAGTTTCCACTCTATTTATTAAGAATTTTAAAAACAAATGACATCACTTTTCTACATAGTCACCTTCCTTTGCGATGCATTTTTCCCAGTGTCAGACCAACTTATTAATACCATCAGCAAAAAATGATACACATCATCATCACAAGAAAATCTTCTTCCCCTTAAAGCTTCTTTGCGCGTCAATTAATGAGTGTCATTTAATGACTGAAATGTGGTACTTTTCCGTAAAAATCTGTACATGTTCATGTAAATTTAGTAGGGACTTGGTATAAACTCCAGCTAAAAAAGAAATAGTGTTCCAGGCATATTCCAAACATAGCAAGCATGAACTGGCATGTTTTTTCTAACAGGACACGTGTACATGAGACCACCTGCACGTCTACCCGGATGTTTCAACATAGATCACAAAAAACTGTAAAAAAAAGTCAAAGCTCTGGAATCTGCTGATACTTGATACTCAGAAATACTTTGTAGCTATCGCGCTTCCCGTTCGCACCTGCGAGCGAATGAAAAGAGGTCAGCGCGGAGGACGTGCGTACCCGCTCCCCCGCCGCCTCGCCATTCATCAATCCCAGCTCGGATCTGTTTTATCTGGGCCTTTATTTGCATTGAGCTGCTGTTGCTTTATCTGTATCAGCGTGCTCTCTCTCACACACCTGTCGCACGGCCCGTTCAGCCAGGTAGTTGCAGCGTCCTTATCAGATCCAGATAGACGGATTAGTGTGCAGACTTCATATGGAGCCCTCTGCACTCTTTTATGAGCGTGAACAGCTGCATCTGCTGGTAACCGGTGATCTTTTGTGAAGAACGATATATTATAGCAAACGTGGACGATCAAAGAGAGTAGTCATCGTCAGTCACAACACTAACGACATACTGTATTCCCCCCCACACACACTTAAACACAACTACTGACACACAACTTGCTTTTAACTCTTATAGTTCAGACCTTGCTTTTTCAAAAATCACACAATAAACAGCACAGCCTACCTAGATAAAAGACGAAAATTCTTGTTCATTTTTTTACCCCCCCAATGCAGCTCAGGCACAATTGCCAGTGCATGCAGCAGACAAAACTGACCACTAGTCTGCTGGTGGGAAAAGACCAGACTAAAAAAAGGTGGGGTCTTTAACGCTGTGTAAGGACCCTGGTCAGTAGGGCACCTGTACAGAAGTGGAGGCACACGGAGATCAGTGTGTGACTCTCCATGCTCAAGACTGGTCTCGTGCAAATCCACTGATTAAGAATGGGTCGGTGGACTGTGCATGTGTCAGAGGGACTGTGTCCTCTGACGCAATCAGGGTCTCCAGTAGCGGAAGACTAACTGGCTACACTAAATTGGGAGAAAAACAATAGAGAAAATGTAAAAAAAAAAAAAAAAGCTATAAACTGATAAATAAATAAATATAAATATAATATATAAAAAATAGATACAAATATAATAAATATAAATATAATAAATATATAAATAAATATATAAATAAATATAAATAATCCACTTCATAGTTTATGCCAAGAAATATCAAAACATAATAAATATAAATAATAAATATATAAATAAATATAAATAATCCACTTCATAGTTTATGCTAAGAAATATAAAAATATAACAAATACAAATATAATAAATATTAATAATAAATATATAAATAAAAATAAATAATATACATCATGGATCATGATTATAAATATAATACATACAAATATAATAAATGTTAATTATAAATATATAAATAAATACAAATAATATACTGTACTTTACAGTTTATGCTTATATATATAATAAATATATAAATAAATATAAATAATATACTTCACAGTTTAAATAATATAAATAAATAATATAAATAATAAATATCTAAATTAATATAAATGATCCACTTCGTAGTTTATGCTAATAAATATAAAAATATAATAAATATAAATAATAAATATCTAAATAAATATAAATAATCCACTTCATAGTTTATGCTAATAAATATAAAAATATAAATATAAATAATACATATATAAATAAATATGAATAATCCACTTAATAGTTTATGCTAATAAATACAAAAATATAATAAATAAAAATAATAAATATATAAATAAATATAAATAATCCACTTCATAGTTTATGCTATCACACTGACTCTTAGAAGTTATTCCCCTCCATCCAAACCCTGAAACAACTGGCTCATTTCTTCTGGCTTCTACTGTAATAAAATAATGCATTTTTCCCTCTTTTTCAAAGAACTGCCATTACCCAGTCTATTCTGCTAATAAAAACAGCCAGACGTGACAGTTCCCCTTTAAGCGCGGCCGGCCCGGCTATCCTATCCTTCATCGGTTCAGCCTCGCTGGTGTGTAACATTAGCAGATAGAAAGAGCGAACGGTTATAAAAGTGGCCTTCCTGCTCCCTTTGTGTACTGCACGCTCTGATTAAAAAGCCACTGGGCAGGACAATCAGATTGCTCCTGGCGCAAAGGAACTGGCTACCCGCTCGTTTTCCTTCCTTTACCTTTATTTACATGACTGGTCGTAAAACATGGCACCAGATGAGCCAGATGCAGATGAACACAGTTGCTGATTAGTCTTTATATCTGAGTGAAGACGGATCTGTATTTAGCAAAAGGGCTAAAAGAAAAAAAAGGGCTACACGCTGCTTATTTTAACGCATCGTTAAGGGCCCAGTGCGCATTCGGTAATTGTTTTCCATAATTGTAAAGCTTAAAATTTTTTTGTATTAGTTCTATTACTGCTAATAATGAGGCAGAGGCAGACATTGCATATCCTGGGAATTGATGAAGAATGCCTAATTGGTTGACTTTTCCGTGCCTAATGGACGGTTCTCTTAATTAAAAAGACACTGTAAAAATAGATAAATAAGATGAGGACTCAGAGAAAAGAAAAAGCAGTTTGGGGAAGTCTGAGATTAGTAGATAGAGTTCATTTTGTTTATTAGGATTTTAAGGTCATGTTTTACACTCTTTGGTTACATTCATGACAGAAAAAATAGTTACTGGTTACTCACTTCACCTCACTTGTATGTCTTTGGGAGGAAACCAGAGCTCCTGGGGGAAACCCGTGCAGACATGGGGAGAACATGCAAATTCCACACAGAAAGTACCCTGACCGCCCCACCTGGGATCAAACCCAGGACCTTCTTGATGTGAGGCGACAGTGCTACCCACTGAGCCACTGTACCGCCTTTGGATAGATGTCTAGCACTGTAATTGTTGTATCCCCAGTTAATCTGACTGCATCTCTTTGGACTGTGGGAGGATACCGGAGCACCCGCAGGAAACCCACACAGACACAGGGAGAAACTCCACAGAGAAAGGCCCGAACTGCTCCGCTTGGAAATCAAACCCAGGACCTTCCTGCTCTGAGGTGACAGTGCTACCCACCAAGCCAGCGTACTGTGTCGCTTCATCTACCTTCACATCACCGTCGATTTTGCATGTTTACCTTACAATAAAAATACTGATACAAACATTCCATTTCGCATTACTAAATTAATATTAATTAATATTTTTATGGGCGGCACGGTGGCTCGGTGGGTAGCACTGTCGCCTCACAGCATCAGTCCAAAAACATGCAGTCAGGTTAATTGGAGACACTGAATTGCTCTGTAAGTGTATGGGGCGTGTATGTGTGTGTGTCTGCCCTGCGATGGACTGGCGCTTCGTCCAGGGTGTTACTGTGTGCCTTTTGCCCATTGAAAAGCTGGGATAGGCTCCAGCACCCCCTCATGACCCTAACTGGATAAGTGTTTAAGAAAGTGAGTGAGTGAGTAATATTTTTATTTAATTACCGTCACCCACCCTAATGCAGCACATCAATTCTTAAAGGTTTTGACACAGTTGCCTCAAAGCAAGAAGGTCCTGGCTTCAATCCCCACGTGGGGCAGTCTGGATCCTTTCTGTGTGGAGTTCTTTCTGTGCATGTGCAAGTAAGGTGAAATCATTTATTCATTCATTTTCTTATCCGCTTATCCAGTTAGGGTCGGGGGGGGATTGGTGCTGGAGCCTATTCCAGCTTTTCAATGGGCACAAGGCACACAGTAACACACCCATTCACTTATAGGGCAATTCAGTGTCTCCAATTAACCTGACTGCATGTTTTGGACTGTGGGAGGAAACCGGAGCTCCCAGAGGAAACTCACACAGACACGGGGAGAACATGCAAACTCCGCAAAGAAAGGACCCGGACCGCTCCGCCTGGGGATCGAACCCAGGACCTTCTTGCTGTGAGGCGACAATGCTACCCACTAAGCCACCGTGCCGCCCAGTAAGGTGAATTGGAGACACTAAATTGTCCATGATTGTGTTTGACATTAAACTTGTAAACTGATGAATCTTGTGTACAGAGTAACCACCGTTTCTGTCATGAATGTAACCAAAGTGTAAAACATGACGTTAAAATCCTAAACAAATATTCATCCCATCTCTGCTGCTCTACATCACAGGAACTGTATGAGTGCCTCATTGATTGACTCTTCCCTGCTCAATAGACGTTTCTCTTAATTAAAACGATACTGTATAATGTTATAAATAAGATAAAGATCAAAAAAGGAAAAAGTAAACCCAGTTAATCAAAAGAAAATGAACAGTTCCAGGAAAGTCTGAGATCAGTCGATACGACTCCCATCCCAACACGGACCGTCGCGGCGGCTTTGCTTAACAAAACAGAACAGATCTTATCGCCAGAACCGGGAGGGAATTTCATCTGAAGTGCTCCGGCTGATCCGCCGTCTCGGTGAGCCGCGACGCATATGAAACGAGTCTTTAAAACAAGCCTTTTAAAAAACTTACTAGTCAGGGTGCCTTTGAGGATATTTAATTAAAATCTAATCCTGCATTCATTAAGGCTCACATAAATTAAGCTGTCATTCATAAGATTTATGGATTCTCATTTGCATTTTGCATACAATTCATCAATTACTCAAGTATGAAAGGAGCACATTTCCCTTGGAGCTGCCTGCTGCCCTGCCAACATTTGAAATGAGAGAAAGAGCAGGACTGTCAGGCATTCGAAACCAACTTTCCCCACAATGTCTGCCTCCTGATTAATCTAATTTCCAAGGCATCCCTTTACAAGATTGTACACAGTCCAGCTGCAGTTTTCAATTATATCTCCTGTCCTCGCCGCTAACTTTGAATGGGAGATAGATGTAGCGCGGGGCACATTTCCAACCCCTGGTCCGCTCCACGCTGCAAGCCTGTTTACTCCCATCTTCATAAATTAAAAGAAGAGTTTTAGAAGCAAATGGAAATTAGGTGTATGTGTGTGTGTTGGCGGGGGAGAAGAAAATGCTGCAATTTTATTCTGAATGCTGTCAGGCAAAAGGCTCGGCGTGTAATAACGGCAGATTTCGTTTCACGTTTCCATGCAGCGGATTCCTGCGTCGTGTTCGCGAGAGCTAAGCCTCCCTGTGTGTGAATGGTGAACCCGGCCTCTGTGGGAGAAAAGCCAGCGTGAAGTAAGTGCTTAAGCCAAGCCGGGCGTGAATGCTCCTAAGATAAAAGGTCAAGCAAAACAAACAAACGACTCGCAAGGATGAATAGAATTAATTGAGTCGTTTGCGCACGGCTAATAAAGCTCCAAAATATCAGGTTTGGGGGGGGTCATCGCAGTCATTGCTATTATCATTTAATGGCTCGTATTTTCGGCATGGAAGGATCGCGGATACAATGGTATCGATCGTCCAAAGGGGGCAGACGTACGAGTTGGCATAACCTCAGCACCAAACGCTTCTGTTTTACAAAGCAGTGATTTTACAAAAGCAAACTTGTTCTGGTGCGCAGATTAATTCACAATTAATCCCGAATTCTGGCAGGAGAACAGACCGAGCGAGTAAATGAAAGTCATCCTGAAGCGTACTTAATTGGTTCCCCATAGTAAGAAAAAAAAACAGAACAGAGATCAAGCGACGGTTTATTAATCCTTCCCATTGTTTCATGAAACTGTCATTGAAACTTCAGATAGGGCCAATAGTTAAGACTTTAATGTGCTTTTAATATTAACAGAGGGGTGCAATTAAAGCCCCGCCAAACAATAGCACTCCAGAGCGGTGCATATTAATTCCTGCGCTACGAGTCCACAATCAATGTGATTAACACACTGTAGCGGACAACCCAGACACACACACATACACACGCACTCGCATATTATACACAGGATCGAAACTCGCCCATAAACACAAATACACAACAAACAAATGACATTCGGTTCCTATAACCACTTCATCCTGATTACCAAGGAACACTGGGTGCATGGTATGATCCATCCTGGATGGAAGCTGATAAATCGCTGGGTGGTTCAGACGAGCCAGCCCAAGTTTTGTATCTTTTTGAAAGGTGAGAGGAAAACAGGGCACCTGGAGAAAACCCACAGGGACTTCATGTCAATCTCCTCACATACCCTTTTTCCACTGATGTGGAATGGGCTCCGTTATAAAGCTTTACGTGGCTTGTTGTACTAAAACAATGACCAACGGATTTCGGCAGTACAGAGCATTTATAACCAGTAATAACTGAAAGAAATTAAGGGTCGCGGTGAGAGCAAAGCACAAAACGCTTCTCACGTCAATGCACTAAAGTCACAGAGTCACCATCTACATCTACTTACCTCTAATAGTTGAGTGATGCTCGTAGGTAATCTACACGCTCCGCCTCGCTACTACTCTTTACTTTTGTTGACCGATGACGCATGACTGGCTCCCAAAAACTGGTGGGAACGCAAGGTTTGAAAAAACCCAAACAGAGCCAAGAATCAGAGTTCTTTTGGTGGAAAAAGCACTAACAGACAGTGAGCAGAGGCACCTGCCATGTCACTGCAGCATCCGTTTGTTGTATTTGTGCATACCACTGACATTCCAATTCAACTCAAAGGTATGATTCAGGGCTCTGTGCTTCAGATCAAGCCCCTTAAACCATGTGTTTACTGACCACACTCAAAGCCTTCCTCAAACTGTTACTGTTTATTAAGTTATTTAGTTATGAACAGGTATGGCTAAAATATCTAAATTTAATACTTAGATATTTAATAATGGCTGTCCACGTACTTTCGGCTACACAACAAAAATAATGAGGAAAAATCGCCATCCTTTGTGTTAGCTACCGAAGCATGTCATCAGTTTCTCCATTTTGCTCTTTCAAATTACCGCAGCTTACCTCCAGTGGTTCGTGCTTCCAAATTTGTAGGACAAAATTAGCCTAGGCTAGTACTTAACTAGGGAACACAAGGTTGTTGGTTTAAGCCCTGTCACAGCCAAAAAGTTTCCACCCTAAGTTTGCCCCTATGCAAGGCCATTAACCTTTAATTGTAGGAAGACATGGGGTCGGCTTACCAATCAAATCTTTAACCAATGGAACAAACCTTCCTGAAGTTATTTTGGCTGTATGCTTTGGGTCACTGGGTCTGACTTTGAAGGCTCTTTAAGGATGTTCCTGTATTTGGCTGCATCTATCCCTTAATTCTCACCAGTTTCTTTGTCCCAGTCCTGAGAAGCACCCACATGGCATGATGCTGCCACCACCATGTTTCACAGTATGTATGGTATTGGGGTATCAGTCAGGTGATGTGCAGACCCTGTTTTTAACCAGACAATGTGCTTGCTTTTCATCTTGTCAGTCCAAATACAGTCCTATACATGCTGTCATGTGACTCTGGATCATCAGTGGTTTCTGCCTTGTCACTGGGTCACATGATTTATGGAGTGTTGCAGATGCAGACATCAGGCAACAGGTTCCTCCATCGCTGCATTCGACTTTTGGAGCTCTTTTAGCATGACCACTGGTTTCTTTCTTACTTCCCTGACCAAGCCCCTTCTTGCCTGGATGCCCAATTTGGAAACTTTTGGAAATTGAAAGTTTGTGACATTCCAGTAATACCCATTTAAACAGTTATATCCTTCACAAAACTGTATTTTTAATGCTTTGGTTAAATGGCACTAAGAGAGTAAGAGAGAAAGAGAGAAAGAGAGAGAGAGAGAGAGAGAGTAAAAGAAACAAGGTCTGCATCCTCTCCGAGACAAACATTCCTAACGTCTGAGCCAAACAGGAAATCCGTAATGATTAACATTAATTGGACTGTGAATCGGAATGCTGTGAAACATTAAACTAAATTATCCAGTGTTTATTCTTCTCTTTCCTTTTTTAATAATTAATGAAATGTAAATAGAACCAAGAGTCCAAAACAGCTTTGTGATGGGAGAGGAAGATAAGTGTTTACATAAGAGCAGCGAGAGCTTTCTCAGCGCACAACAAGGTTACGAGTCGGTCCTGTTTCTCTCAGATCGGCGACGAATAGCGGCGCCTCGCCCCAGAGGCCCTGGGCGCGCACAAGTGTGTTTGCATAGTTCTATACTGTTTATGCAGCTCCAGTCATCTGCTGCATGCTACGAGCTCTGATCCAGTCGATGAGCAACTGTTAATATGTCGGGCACCGTAACAGGCGATAAAGAGGTGGTCAGGGCTGCATATAGATAAGTTTAATGTAACAACTGTAGTCATCCAGTCGTAAGGATTGATCATATCTGCTGTATTCAACACTATGATAGAACTATGAGTAACTATCATTAGCCCAACATTTAATATATTCCTGACTGTGGCATGCAAAATTGGTGAGAAATTACATTGCTATGCACATTTTGGGTCTTGGCCCTTATGTTTTGGCTGATCAAAAAAATACAAATAATAAAGGTATGCCGCCCATGTGGCACAGCGGAATAATCCACAAGCACACCAGAACTCCCCGAGTTCTAACCTCAGCTCTGCTACTGGTTGACTTGGCACCTCCTAGCAGGCACAATTGCCCGCAACTGACAAAATTGGCCACTAGTCTGCTGGGTGGGAAAAGACCGGACTCAAAAAGGGGGTGGGGTCTTCAACGCTGTGTAGGGGCGCCTGTAGAGTCGCAAAACCAACCTAACACACAAATCCACCAAAGTATTGGAGTATAAGAAGGGATGGGTGGACTGTGCAAACGTCGGATGGAGGCTAATACACCCTGCTTGGACACCATATAGGTCCCCAGCAGCGGAAGAATGTTACCATGTGTACCAAGTTGCTATTGTTGGGCCCCTGAGCATGGCCATTAAAGCTCAATTGCTTAGACTGTAGTTGATGACATTAATGAATGAATGTAGCTCAGTGGTTAAGATACTGGACTAGAAATCAGAAGGTTGTCGGTTTAAGGCCCCCCTCACCACCACCAAGTTGCCACTGTTGGGCCCTCTGAGCAAGGCCCTTGATTCCTAATAAATTGCTTAAACTGTATTTAATCATAATTGTAAGTAGCTTTGGATTTGAGTCTGCTAAATATTGTCAATGTAATGAATGAATGTAGCTCAGTGGTTAAGGTACTGAACAGAAGGTTGTTGGTTCAAACCCCCCCTCCCCTCACCACTACAAAGTTGCCAATGTAGGGCCCCTGAGCATGGCCCTTAATCCATAATTGGTCAAACTATATTCAGTCATAATTGTATGTAGCTTCGGATTTGAGTCAATGTCAATTGTAATGAATGAATGTAACTCAGTGGTTAAGGTACTGGACTAGTAATCAGAAGGTTGTTGATTCAAGTCTCCCCCACCACCACCAAACTGCCATTGTAGGGCCCCTGAGCAAGGCCCTTAATCCTCAATTGTATACACAAACTGTATTCAATAATAATTGTATGTAGCTTTGGATTTGAATCTGCTCAATATCAATGGAATGAATGAATGTAGCTCAGTGGTTAAGGTACTGGACTAGTAATCAGAAGATTTCTGGTTCAAGTCCCCCCACCACCAAATTGCCATTGTTGGGTCCCTGAGCAAGGTCCTTAATCCTCAACTGTATACTCAAACTGTATTCAATCATAATTGTAATTCGCTTTGAATAAAAGTGTCAAAACTTTTACATGGACCCCATTATACACCTCTGTGATGAATTGGAAGATTGATTTGTGGGTAGGAATTTTCACAGACACTTCAAAATCCTTTGGAAAGGCTTTCCAAAAAAATATATAGGTAACTTGATAATATATTGTTGAAGATACCATGGTTTTGGACTGTTATGTTCAACAGGCCTGTTAGGTGTCACATACTTGTGTTATATATGTCCATAGCAAGTGTATGTTTTATATCTAGCTGTATAAACTTTCTATGTATACATTTTAGGACTGGGCTGTGTAAAGCAAATTCGGTCAAATATGGCAACCGCATATTACTGGATATGCAAATGACCATTTATCCACCGTCTCTACTCGCAATTTGAGCACCCAAAACAGTTAGTAACACCGCATCTAAATGGGGGCAAAGCAGGCTCGGGTATCTGTGATGCAACGTGAGGGGTATCAACAGGACCAACCACAGTGAACTGGTAAAACAGCTGGAAGAACAAAAAAAGGGGGTCCAATCAGTCAAGGGGTGAAAAGAATAAATGGGGGACGGTGGGTGGCAAAAGACAAATTGAATGTGGCGCGAACAAGTTTACTTTCATCCCCGCTGACTGATTGGCATCAACTGCCAAACACGGCGGATCGGCGGCGAGGCAGGGCCCGTACCATTTAAACCCACAGAATGCCAATTACTCGAGACAAGCTTTATCAGAGCCGCGGCTCCCCTCCGCAGCGGCGAGTAAATCACCCGCTTTATTCCTGGAAGCTGTAGATTCCATTAAAAAGCTTCACGAGGAGGGAAGAAAAGTCCATTTAAGCGCAGCACGAGCTCAAAGAGTCCGACTCAGCACATCTGAAGCGATGTCCTTACACCAGCTGATGATATAATTCTTAATGTGAGGCTGGAGAAGACATAAATCTTAAAGCAGACATCACCTACCATTTTTTTCTTTCACTTTTTCTTCCATTCTTCTGAGCTGATTCTTACTATGATGAATAGTTTGAAACATTCCTACGACTAAAGCCTTCAACCTCTTTAAAGCTGGGTCTCTAATAACTCGTCGGCACGAGTGGAGTAGAAGGTTGGGGGGGATCGTTGGGGGGGAGGCATGACAGAATGATGAATATCACAACAGACAGCTCCAATATGGCACAATTTTAGCAGATCAATATCAGGCTGCAATATAAGAAGAAAGGAGCAGATATTAGTGTACACAGTGTATTACAGATGAGGTACATCTCATCCCCCTCTGCTCGCGGCCTGGACCTCGCCGATATTTCAAGCAATCGCTGCATTAGCAAAAAAAAGGTTCAAAAAGTGTACTATAATAAGGGCTGGGCGGTATATCGCGAATATCGATATATTCAATATTACTTTTTACACAATGTTAAAAATGACCATATTCATCAAGCATAATGCTTTCTCTAGCGCATGAGCAGGTGGATGCGTGCACGCACACACACACACACACGCAAACTGAATCACTGAGTAAAGAGTCAGAAACGACTCTTTTCAAACTAATCATTCATTGGAATCGAATCAGGGAGCTGTGCTCTTATCTATGGTAAAGATTCATTCGTTTTGTTCACACAAATGAATCAGTTCATTTGTGACAGAGATTCATTCGTGGTTGAAGCCTTGAAAAACAGCTGTATAAACCAATCAGAGTTTCCGAATTCAACTCTCTCTTGATTGGCTGTAAAGGCATAAGTGACAGTATAGTGAACGAATTACCAGTTACAGCTTTTTACCTTATAGGAGGATAAACAGTTAGATATGGATTTATATATTCTGGAAATATTCTAGAATCATATAAGGTGGCCTTCAAGAAGAAAAACAAGGTGATTATATCCCTAATGGAACAACAGGCAGGTAAGCAGCGGTTATGATTTTATGCTGCCGTGTATTTGATCTGGGTCGCGGTGCTGTTGTTTAACGTGCGCTTTTATTTTGCAATAATAGCAAAGAATTATTAATATTGAACTTTTTCGGAATTTTTTTGATGCTCATTTATTTGAAGTAAAATAGACAGCACAAATGTGAGATTCTGCTGGATTGTTTAATATAAATATTGTCAATATGAATACAAATACAGTCTTATAATAATACAAAATATAAACACTGTAATTCTGTCAAAATGTATCAGAACTACAATGTTTTGTGTTTTTAAGATGACTTGTAAACCAAATAAGCTCAAATACGGGCAGTGGTCTGCCACTGTACTTTAAGTTTACATTATATCGTATCTTATATCGCCACTTCTCAAAAGCATATCGATATGAGTTTTTTAGTCATATCGCACAGCCCTAACTATAAGTTAAATTTAGCATGACCCATTGATGTTTTGATTGACCAGCCTGGACAAGGTTAGCTAAACAGTAATGCATTATCAAAGGTGGCTTTGAAGGCCGTTGGAAGCCATTAGTAATTACATGAGCTAACAAATGTCCGACCGAGGTTAAGATTCTAAGTGTAGCCTTGCGATTACATTTAGACAGACATGTAAATCACTAAAATCTTAAGGTACGTTCACACCAGCAGTGAAACAATGTCAAGTCAAGTCAAGTCAAATTTATTTATATAGCGCTTTTTACAATGAACATTGTCTCAAAGCAACTTTACAGAACCACTCGAAGTGGGCGGAGTCAGTGCCAAAAAAACTTAAGCAAAGGTTAACATTATGCACAATTAAAAATGATGCGATGCGGTGATTACCAATAATCAAGGCCCTACCTAATTCACGGCCACGTCACAAACCGTGAAATGAGCCGTTCCCCATGTAATATGCAATCTGCTGTGTCATATCCAATTACCTGATTGATCTACACTCCTGATTGAAGAGAGCGAGACTGATACACGCCCCCTCCGTCACGTGTGCATTAGCCGACTGCATCTTTTCACCTGCACGAGGCGAGTTCATATGTGGATCAGCTTTGTGTACGGACAGCCAGACCCTTATCAACGCATTACTCCTGGACTCTGTGCAGGTGCCATCAATCAGCCAGCAGAGGTCGTAACTGCATCAGTCATGAAGTCCCGAAGTCACTTACTGTAAGTCACTTTGGATAAAAGCGTCTGCTAAATGCCAAAAATATAAACGTAAATAGTCACTCATCCAGGGAATCAACCCACGACCCATCTTGCTATGAGTCAGCAGCGCTGCCCACTGTGCTACCCTGCCGGCCTGGATATTTCAATTTTAACTGTAGAAATACAAAGATCAGGGTTTGAATTGAGACTTGACTGAATATTTCAGATGGTTTAAATGGTAGAGCTGTGCGATATGACTAAAAAACTTTTGAGAAGTGGTGATATACGATACGATATAATGTAAATTTAAAGTGCAGTGGCAGACCACTGCCCGTATTTTAGTTTATTTGGTTTACAAGTTATCTTAAAAACACAAAACATTGTAGTTCTGATCAATTCTGACAGAATTACAGTGTTTATATTTTATATTATTGTAATACTGTATTTCTGTATAATCACCTTGTTTTTCTTCTTAAAGGCCACCTTACATGTTTCCAGAATATTTCCAGAATATATAAATCCATTTCCAACTGTGTTTATCCCCCTATAAGGTAAAAAGCTGTAACTGGTAATTCGTTCACTATACTTTCACTTATGCCTTTACAACCAATCAAAAGAGAGATTGAAATTCCGCACAAAATCTGAATTCGGAAGCTCTGATTGGTTTATACAGCTGTTTTTCAAGCCATACACCACGAATGAATCTCTGTCACAAATGAACTGATTCAATCTTTACCATAGATAAGAGCACAGCTCCCTGATTCGATTCCAATGAATGATTCGTTTGAAAAGAGTCGTTTCTGACTCTCTACTCAGTGATTCAGTTTGCGTGTGTGTGCGTGCACGCGCCCACCCGCTCATGCGCTAGAGAAAGCGTTATGCGCAGCGCATAGAGCTTGTGCTCTGTTTTAAATGTTCTCAAAAAGGTAACCTGTGTATCCTAGACATGCTCGATATATCGAATATGGTCATTTTTAACATCGTGTAAAAAGTAATATTGAATATATCGATATTCGCAATATACCGCCCAGCCCATTACATTAAATGGTAAAACGTACTACTCATTATAATCGTTCTTTGATTTTTAAACCTTATTTCCAGAAAATTTGGGACATTGTGTAAAATGCAACAAAATTAAATTAATAAATAAATAAATGTCATTTGTTAATTCTGTATGAACACCACTAACATCTAGGACTTTTGTACTATCCACTCAGCTCGAAAATGCTGAACAAGCTCATTAGGCCTGTTACACCATCACCAATTGGTCACTAAGACTGTTAATCAGTTAATGTCCTTGTTTGGCCGGCCGGTTTGAAACACGGCATGATAGATAATTAAAAGCATGTCAGGTGAAAGTCCAGCGGTCTCGCTCGGAGAGAATGTTCTCACGTTGCATGCTTTGTTCTTCTTATTAACCTCCTTGCTTCTCAACGTGCCTTTAAATGAAATCTTTAGCCCTTTACATGTGAAATTAAAACCACAGTCCCCTGAGCGCTTTTAATTATTCCACTCCTGAAAAACTTCCACTTTTGTCAGGCTGCTTTATTAGCAAAGCAACTCACTCGCTCTCTTTCTCTGTATCTCCCCTGGTCAGTCATCTCTCTCCCCCTCTCTCTTTCTCTCCCGCTCTCTCGCTCTCTCTCTCGTTCTTTCTCTTTCCAGCGGGCCTGTTAAATTCTCACCTTGCGCTGCCCTTGTCATCGGCCCGCTGAAGCACAAAGCTAGGCAGCGAGGGAGTGTTTACTCATTTCCCCAGCACATTATCTTTCACATTAATCACAGACTCGGACCTTCTGGATACGGCGCGGTCTCCTGCACGGCTCTGGACCTCGGGCTCCACTCGCATCTGAGCTCAACTTTCCAAACCGCCTGTACCTGCACCAACCAGCTCAGCGTGTGCTGCAGCAGTATTGCACCGTACGCTCTGGCTTTTAATCGCATGCTAATGCTACAGACTAGCAATAACAAACTCATGCTTATTATAAAGGCTGGAGGAAATATACTGATATGTACTAATGATGCACTATATGGTCAAAAGTATGTAGATGTATCTCCGAATTATTAACGTCAGGTGTTTCTGACACACCTAATGCTAACTGGTGTCTCAAATCGTCTCTGTAAATTTCAATAATACATAGACAACAGTCCAAGGATACAAGGATATCTGCTTAAGGGCCCAACAGTGCCAACTTTGCATTGGTCGGGCTTAAACCAGCAACCCTTTGATTACTAGTCCAATACCTTAGCCCAGACCTGGGCATTGTACGGCCCGCGGGCCACATCCGGCGCTCGGGACATCCCTAACCGGCCCGCATGAGGTTCGAGGCAATTAAAAATTAGATGTAAATAAATGTACATCAAATATGCAATATAACAGGACTGATTTTGACAGGAGCGCTGTGTCTTAAAATTTTCGTAAGTTTCGATTTACGTGTGTGTGCTTCACCGTGATGCGAACAGAACTGAGTGTGACTGACGATGGAGTTTTTAACAAGACATGGACTTCTGAAGTATTTATTTACTGAAGTCAGGTGTAAAGCTGTTTAAGTATCACAATTTAGGCTCTAAATCGCGGTACTAAACAGAGAAATACAACAACATGAACGATGCAGAGCGTCACACCTGAAGCTTCTCTAACTAAACTGCAAAAGCAACAAAGACTTTTTATAAAGTTTAACACATCCAGAACTGAAGCAGTCAGGACCAGCTCTGTGATTTTAAAAAGAATATCCAACAATAACAAAGGACTGAAAAACAAATGTGGTAATTAGACTCAAAACAAAATAGTTTAAAAACCTGCACATTTGGTTTTTTTTTTTTTACATTTGTTGTTTGTAAGGTACTGGACTAGTAAATACAAGGTTGCTGGTTCAAGCCCCTCCACTGCCAGGTTGCTGCTGTTGGGCCCTTGAGCAAGGCCCTTAACCCTCAATTTCTCAGACTGTATACTGTAACTGTAATGTAAGTCGCTTTGGATAAAGACGTCGACGCTAAATGCTGAAAATGTAATGTAAATGTAAATAAAGAAATAAAATTAATATTGAGCAGAATTAAGTTCACCTTATTGGTCCGGCCCTCCACAACAGTCCCAGTTTCTTATGTGGCCCCTTGGAAAATTTAATTGCCCACCCCTGCCTTAGCCACTAGACTACAACTGCTGATTCAGTAAGAAAGAAAGCAACTTTGTGACAGTATACAGTCTAAGCAATTGAGAGTTGAGGGCCTTGCTTAAGGGCCTAACAGTGGCAACTTGGCAGTGGTCGGGCTTTAACCAGCAACCCTTTGATTACTAGTCCAATACCTTAGCCACTAGACTACAACTGTCGATTCGGTAAGAAAAAAGGCAACTTTGTGACAGTACACAGTCTAACCAATAGAGAATTAAGGGTCTTGCTCAAGAGCCCAACAGTGGCAACTTTGCAGTGGTCAGGCTTGAACCAATAACCTTCTGATTACTAGTCTAGTACTTTAGCCGCTAGGCTACAACTGCCGTTTCAGTAAGAAAGACAGACCTCTAGATCTGGTCTCAATTCAAGTGTTAGATGTTGCAAATGAATTTATGACAGTATACAGTCTAAGCAGTTAAGAATTAAGAGTCTTGCTCAAGGGCCCTGCTCAAGGGCCCCAACAGTGGTCGGGATTGAACCAGCAACCTTCTGATTACTAGTCCATTATTTCAGCCGCTAGAATACAACTGCTGATTCAGTAAGAAAGAAAGCGAATTTGTGACAGTATACAGTCTAAGCAATTAAGGGTTAAGGTTTTTGCTCAAGGGCCCAACAGTAGCAACTTTGCATCGGTCGGGCTTGAACCAACAACCCTCTGATTACTAGTACAGTACTTTAGCCACTAGGCTACAAGTACCAATTCATTAAGAAAGACAGACCTCTAGATCTGGTCTCAAATCAACTCAAGTGTTAGACGTTGCAAATGAATTTGTGACAGTATACAGTCTAAGCAATTGAGAGTTAAGGGCAACTTTGTAGCGGTCGGGCTTGAACCAACAACCCTCTGATTACTAGTCCAATATTTTAGCCGCTAGGCTACAACTGCCAGTTCAATAAAACAGACAGAAAAATGATGCATTCTTGGCATTTCTAATAGTGGCAATTAACACATAATGAACCAGCGTAACATCAAGTTCTTCACACCAAGGAAATGCTGCCGAAGAAGATGGATGGCTGTGGCTTGTACAAGGCCGGAAACTTGTTTGTGAAGCTCAGGCTACGGCTCGCTATGTAGGTTCTAATGAGGTCATGGACAACACAAACATTATCATTAATGACAGCAGCTTTTTTCCCGCTTTGGCCCCTGTTCTCCAGCAATTAGCGTTTCTTTTTTTTCTTTCCACTGGTGTGCCAAATGCAGTACCGCAGTACCGGCTAGTCTGGCAACATGTAAAATCCCAATAAATGAGCAATGTAAATACTTTATGGAGTGAGTTTACCCAGCGAACAATGGCTCCTTATAAAATACAAATGGTATGGGGACAGAAACAGCGGGGGGTTGAGATGAGCGGGTACAATGCGACCCTTCTCCTAAAGCAACTTGTTATCAGGGAGAACACAGAGGCCCTTTTTTCAATCTGCATTTAAATACATTTCATTCCGCTCGCTCATTTGCATTCATTTCTCCTATTATATCTGGAAATGGCCTAATGTCTGGCCGTCACAATGCGGAAGCCTATCAGCGGCCAGGAGAGCCCACACCTGATGCCAATTTAACCTTTCATCGCGATTGTCCCGTCTGACAACTCGGGCTCCTCGCAGTCCAGAGGACTTTTCAATTGGATTTGCTTGTGGTGACAAAATTGTTTTGCACATGGAAGAGGTCCTCTCTCTCTCTCTCTCTCTCTCTCTCTCTCTCTCTTGCTCTCTCAGAAAGGCCGGGCATCTATTTGGGTGCCATGGGAAAACTAGCGACGAATGCTTCTCAGTGGCTTCTGATTTCCACTATTTGTTCAGCATTAGGCCCACTTATCTCTCAAAGAAAAAGCAACATGTGGAGAGAGAGTGACAGGCCGAAAGGCAGCCTCGCTAACGGGCCTATTGTGCGCTGAGGATCTGCATTCATACGAGAGGGGCCCTCTCTCTTTCTCGCTTTTTCTCTCTCATAGTCTTTACTCATTCACTCGCTCGCTCAGCTGCTTTCACACACAGAGACTTCAGTTCTGCTGCAGTCAATTACCGCCGCTAATCCTTCCCGCGATAGGGAGTAAATATTTCATGACTTTTTTTTTTTTAATAAATACTCAGTGCCGACCGGTGAAGAGTCATCTGCGGACAAACCACTGCTACTTTAATTTAACCAATAAAAACATGGATGCACGATGCCGGACTACATCTGATGAACTGAACTGGCTATTTAGCAGACGCTTTTTGTCAAGCAACTTACATCATACAGTCTAAGCAATAGAGAATTAAGGGCCTTGCTCAAGGGCCCAACAGTGGCAACCTGGCAGTGGTGGGGTTTGAACCAGCAACCTTCTGCTTACTAGTCCAGTACCTTAACCACTAGGCTACAGCTGTCCTGGACAATATTATCCTGTATTGCAATAGAAAACTCCACTCCACAGTGGTACTTTAAATCTCAACGTCAATTGGTTCTGTGACTGGTGTTGGGTTTTAAAGGCGTTGAGTTTCAAGGTAGTTTCAAGGAGTTTCAATGAATGGGAAACCTGTTAATGCGTTCCATAGTCCCAAGGAACTGCATATACTGTATTTTAGGCTAATGTAAATAAAAATGGGGTTGTTTTTGACACTTATACACTGAAAATAAGACAAATACGAAATAAAAACATTTAATGCATTCATTCATTTTCTTAACCGCTTATCCAATCAGGGTCGCGGGGGGTGGGGGGGTGGGCGCTGGAGCCTTTTCAATGGGCGCAAGGCACACAGTAACACCCTGGACGGTGTGCCAGTCCATCGCAGGGCCGACACACACACACACACCCATTCACCTATAGGGCAATTCTGTGTCTCCAATTAACCTGACTGCATGTTTTTGGACTGTGGGAGGAAACCGGAGGTCCCGGAGGAAACCCACGCAGATACAGGGAGAACATGCAAACTCCACACAGAAAGGACCCGGACCGCCCCACCTGGGGATCGAAGCCAGGAGCTTCTTGCTGTGAGGTGACAGTGCTACCCACAGAGCCACCGTGCCGCCCCAAAAATAAAAACACTGAGATACAATTAAAAAACAGTTCAAAATGAATATAACAATAAAATAATAATTAAACCTGCATTTTACCTTTACTTAGTTTTTTCCTTATGCTTCTTAATCTTGGAATACCGTATTCTGCTCAGTAAAGGCGCAGGTGGTGAACATGTTGAATTTAAGGGAAACGTCAAGTTTAACTTAACCACTGTATTAGCAATTTCTCTCCATATTTTACCCAATTTAATCATTGCCAATTCCCCTATTGCCACTCTCTTGCCGCTTCCTCCAACGCGCATATCGTCTTGCTAAAAGACACACAATCAACTCTGCAAAGGCTCCACCAAAAGCGCAGACACCTGCACCAAACAATGCGATTATATAGCAGCAATAAACCCGTTCGAGCAATGAAGTATTTCTAGCCAGCCTTAAACAAATGTAAACAGGTCCTTCCCTAAAAAGGCTGTAACAAAGTAAGAAGCTGAGCTTTGCTAACGTGTATAAATCAGTGAATCAGTGTAGTTTAAAATCCAGGCTCTGCTATGCAGCCACTATTGGGCCCTTGAGCAAGGCCCTTAACCATGTCTACTCGAGGCGTGGGACACAATAGCAGACCCTATGCTCTGACCCCAGCTTCCAAACAACATTTACGTTTACATTTTCGGGTTTTAGCAGACGCCTTTAAGCGACTACAGTACCGTGACAGTATACAGTCTAAGCAATTGAGGGTTAAGGGCCTTGCTCAAGGGCCCAACAGCAGCAACCTGGCAGTGGTGGGGCTTGAACCAGCGGCTTTCTGATTATTAGTCCATCACCTTAACCACTATGTGTACATGTACACTGATCAGCCATAACATTATGACCACCTCCTTGTTTCTACACTTACTGTCCATTTTATCAGCTCCACTGACCATATAGAAGAACTTTGTAGTTCTACAATTACTGACTGTAGTCCATCTGTTTCTCTGCATGCTTTTTTAACCTGCTTTCACCCTGTTCTTCAATGGTCAGGACCCCCACAGGACCACCACAGAGCAGGTATTATTTAGGTGGTGGATCATTCTCAGCACTGCAGTGACACTGGCATGATGGTGGTGTGTTAGTGTGTGTTGTGCTGGTATGAGTGGATAAGACACAGCAGCGCTGCTGGAGTTTTTAAATACTGTGTCCACTCACTGTCCACTATATTAGACACTCCTACCTAGTTAGTCCTCCTTGTAGATGTAAAGTCAGAGACGATCGCTCATCTATTGCTGCTGTTTGAGTTGGTCATCTTCTAGACCATAAGTGGTCACAGGACACTGCCCACGGAACGCTGTTGGCTGGATATTTTTGGATGGTGGACTATTCTCAGTCCAGCAGTGACAGTGAGGTGTTTAAAAACTCCATCAGCGCTGCTGTGTCTGATCCATTCATACCAGCACAACACACACTAACACACCACCACCATGTCAGTGTCAGTGCTGGACTGAGAATCATCCACCACCCAAATAATACCTGCTCTGTAGTGGTCCTGGGAGAGTCATGACCATTGAAGAACAGCATGAAAGGGGGCTAACAAAGCATGCAGAGAAATAGATGGACTACAGTCAGTAATTGTAGAACTACAAAGTGCTTCTACATGGTAAGTGGAGCTGATAAAATGGACAGTGAGTGTAGAAACAAGGAGGTGGTTTTAATGTTATGGCTGATCAGTGTTTATATGACAAATAAATCCATTCTTCATTCCTAAACACTGGGGAATTAATAATTAGGGGCGTGTGCACATACTTTTGGTTGAATATTGTGCTACCAAAGACGATATGCATTCCACTGTAGATTTTAATGCATTCCCCTCTACACCAAACGGAACCCCTAATAGACTGATGTCATCCCCCTTCCATTTACACTTAAGCTGTCTTAAAAGAATTAGCAACTGGACTAAAACACAAGGGGTGTAAAGGAGGGGGTGACAGGAGATCCCTGTGCTTTGTGCTCATTAATCACTGCAGCGTCTTTGACCTTTCATTTGCCAAGGGCACCAAAAGCGAAGAGGAGGAGGAGGAGGAGGGAAAGCAAGAACAAAAAAAAAAAAGAGATACTAAAAAGGAAGAGGGGGATAAATGGCGACAGATACGCTATGTCCAGAAAATGCCACAACACGTTCTTAATGAAGAGTGATATTAATCAGGTTCATGGGCTGTTAGATCTTTTCAGGCACTTTCCAAGCCCCTAGCTGGCCGAGAGCCTCACTTAAACACAGATAGGCCTCGTTCCCATTTACATGTTATTAAAAGAATTACAGATGCCCGCGCCTTCTTCAGGGGACGGGTGAAACAACACACGCCATCGTAACGATTCTTTTTACACGCACCTTTTTAAACGAACCTCGTTCCAGGTGAGGAAGCCAGGCTGAATAAAAAGTGAGTCAAACAGGAAAGAACCGCCGACGGGCTCGACTCTGTCACTAGGGGGAAGTGACACGTTGATTTATACAGCCAGATAATGTGGCACACGAGCGAACGCCAGCCACAGCCAGAATGACATTGAGTGCGCTGCTCTGGAAATAAATGTTTTCACTTTAACTAACACGTGTTAAAAGGTGCAACCGAAAGCCCTGTTTTAACTTAGCACGTAAGAGCTTGTGAGGACAAACATTAAATTAGCGGTAGAGCTAAAAGCTAAATCATCCTGAGAGCTCATTTATATAAAGTGAACAGGCATTACAAAACATTCTGGAAACATTCGGTATGTACGATCTATTAAAACCATGCACAAATCATTATAATGATGGGGGGCATGGAGGTGCAGCTGGTGCTGAGGCTGAGCTCAAAACAAACTTTTGGCTGTCTAGACTGTGAAACGTTTGCCATGTTCTCACCACACCCATGTTCATTTTCTCTCACCTCTCAAAAATAGGCAGTGGTGTAATGTGCTAGCCTACCACCACTGGCTACTGTATGTCTAAGGGGGTATGACTGAAGCCCTAAAATAGACTGACTGCCTGTTCAGGCTATTCCTGATTTGCACGAAACAAAAAATGAACTTGATTGTTAGTCCTCAATGTTAAACGCCATATTATGCTGAGCTGAAAGGTCTGTCATGTGTCCGAAATATGTGTTGGTTTCCGCCAAGTAATCCAGTGTCCTCTCATATGCCAAAAACATGCACACTGGTGGAATGGCTGCTCTAAATGTATGTATGGAGGGATGAATGGATGGATGGATGGATGGATGGATGGATGGATGGATGGGTGGGTGGGTAGGTAGGTAGGTAGATAGATAGATAGATAGATAGATAGATAGATAGATAGATAGATAGATAGATAGATAGATAGATAGATAGATAGATAGATAGATAGATAGATAGATGGGTTAGGGTGAATGGAAGGATGGATGAATAGATGGATGGATAAATGGATGGATGGATGGATAAATAGATGGATAAACAGATGGATAGATGGATGGATAAATGAATGGATGGATGGATGGATAAATAGATGGATAAACAGATGAATAGATGGATGGATAAATGAATGGATGGATAGATAAACAGATGGATAGATGGATGGATAAATGGATGGATGGATAAATAGATGGATAAACAGATGGATAGATGGATGGATAGATGGATGGATGGATAAATGGATGGATGGATAAATAATGGATAAACAGATGGATAGATGGATGAATGGATAGATGGATAGATGGATGGATGGATAGATAAACAGATGGATAGATGGATGGATAAATGAATGGATGGATAAATAGATGGATGGATGGATGAATGGATAGATGGATAGATGGATGGATGGATAAATGGATGGATGGATGAATAAATAGATAGATAAACATGGATGGATGATGGGATTGCATTCATCGCTAAGGAAGCATTGGGTGTCCCTCGTCATTTAGCCTTCTTCTCAGGAGCGTGTAGGATGACGTAAAATGCGTCTATGCAGAGCGCTCACTAGGTTTTCAGACAGACCCCAAGACAACATGTAGAACTTCCCACAGACAGAAGCAGGAGGTGAGGATTGAACCCAGGTCCCCAGGACTCATGTTGCTGCTCGGATGTTCCACTGAACCACCCAAATGACAATTTATCCCCCACTCAGATTGACTTTAGTGTATGTCACATCTGATCAAATAAAGGGCGAACAACAAGCGGTATTGAGATATGTGATTTATCAGGTCCTTCTTCATACATGGAGCAATCAATGTTATTGTACGTATTGTATGTCAGTTTCTGCGCCACACACAATAATATTCGTATTGTGTATTCCAAAGAATGACTTTACAGGGATTGTCACGTTCCCATAAATCCTGTGTATCAAATTCTACACGCCAGCTTCGGCCATTGATGCTATTGATCTGTCATCATAGGCATTACAGTTGGACACAAACGTTACGCAATCCTGTTCATTCGATACATTCTTCCGTGAATCATTATTCCATTTCCACAGCTCTGAATCAACACTGGAACTTTTAAATCTGGGTTCTGATGGACTGTGTTTGTTTATGTTCTCTGGATACGTGGATATTCTGTAGATGGCTCATGCAGCGCTGGCACGGCAGGGGACGGCAGCCGGACATAGGGCTTTAAATATCAAGACCGTTCCTTCACTCCTCACGTAGTAAAAGAAAACAGGAATACTAGAAAGAATCTTGTGCTGTTCCCACCACTGTGGCAGTGACGAAAGGGTATCTGGGCCTAGAATGAAAAACAGTGCCAGCGCAAGCCTGACATCTGTATAAAAAATAATCTGCTGTCAGTAAAATGTTCAATGACTTCTATTACCCTGGTACTGTGAGATACTAGCGGCTGTGAGGATCCGGCTGTTTTGCTAGGCTTAGAGGATCGGAATGCATGCTAATTAGCGTCAGAAATATGTCGAGCATTACGCTCCCTGGCGCTGCTCCGCACCATGGCGAAGGACATGGCAAAAGGTTCCTGAGATTAATGAACACTGTTGAATCGTCGTAATGCCGTGTCAACAAAACCCATACATTTCATTACACAGGTCACGGGGGCTTGTGTTTTAATGTCACGCTTAAAATTTTACAACATCTGTCTTAGTCAATCGAGAGGCCTGAGACTGTGAGATAAATATTTTACTTGTGATATACTCCTGAATTATTTATGCAATTGGAATCACTCATACTGATACTGATGCCTGGTTGCTTTTACTTTACTGCTCCAAATCAAGCTCACATAAAGAACAGTGTTACTTTAGAAATTGCCACAGTTTTGTTTGATTCTTGCAGAGGTGGAGGAAGCAGAAAAAAGTGTTTTTTTAGTTGTACTGCATTTTCAAAGGAATTTGTAATTGTTTGCAAAAATGTTTGTTAAGAAAGTACATTTTCTTGTTGCATTTTATTATTATTATTATTATTATTATTTTATAAATAATATTGGTTAAGAAAGTACATTTTCTTGCTGCATTTTATTATTATTATTATTATTATTATCATTATTTTTATTTGTGTTATTATTATTTTATTATTATTTTTATTATTATTAATTTTATTTGTGTTATTATTATTATTATATTATTTTATAAATAATATTGGTTAAGAAAGTAAATTTTCTTGCTGCATTTTATTATTGTTATTATTATTGCTGTTATTTATTTGTTTATTTATTATTAGTACTACTATTATTAATATTATCATTAATATTTTTATTAATATATTTTAATTAAAATGTTGGTTAGGAAAGTAGTATAATTTATTGTTTCTGATTTATTTATTTATTTTTTGTATTTTCTTTTTTTTTTGCCAAAGAAAGATCAGAATGTGTGTTGTTTTTGACACATTCATGTTATTTCTATCTGGGCTTGGGACCAGCATGGAGAGTGCCCTGACAAGTGCAACTCCCAATGGCTAGAATGTTGTTTTAGACACAACTGTTCCCCAGACAATAGCCAGTCATGTACATGTAACCCAACTTAATTACAATATCAAAACTTGGTTCCAGAAAAATGTCTGTTTAAAAAATATGGAGTTTAAAGTAAACATTATTTTAAAAAGTAGTAAATGAAACAAACGGTAAAAAATAAATACGTAAAAGCCTACATGAATAACAAAGATGCATTCTTGTGAATGGTTTGAGTAATTGTTTTATTTGTGGAAGACTATAAGCGAATTTGAAAAGTTTAACCCCCAGTATGTAGATCAATGTGCTTCCTTAAAAGAGTTTCATAAATTAAAGTGCAGAGGGCCTTTTTTTCTCTCTCCGCGAGCAGAAAAAGCTGATGAGACAGGTTTAGTTTAATCTCAGGCAATAGAAGTCATTAACCATTCTCCCAGGAATTAAAATATAGCTTGCCCTTTTCTTCTCTCACTTATCATTAGCATCACTTTAATCTCCCAGCGTTTCACACTGCTATTTTAATCATTACTTACTGCCTTTTGACAACTGAAGAACATGTCTTCCTCTCGCTCAGGCAATATCCCCGTTTCAAATGACAAAATGTAGGACATCATGTAAAAATATCGAAATTGTCTCTCTTTTCTCCTCCTTAACAGCCTTATTAACGGTCCATGGGAAAAGCGAGAGACTGGCGGACGTGTGTTTGTATAAAAACAGTGGTGGGAATGTGTACCATTAAACACAGTGCTGCAGGATTAAGGGGATGTCGGACAGCATTTGCATTTATCATGTTGTTTATGTAGATCATGGATCTTTGTGTGTGTTTTTTTTTCTTATGTGGGTCATTTGAGCCGGAGCCATCCATTTCTTTGTCCTTGATTCAATAAATTTATGAGAAAATTGCATCTTTTCCCAAGTCGAATATAAATCAAGTGTTATACACAGGCTTTCAGTGTCTCTGACAGATGTAGGCCATGTTCTTAAACTTTGTTTCCACTTTGTTCCATAGTGTGCAGGTACAAGTAGCTAAAAGTAAACGTCAATGCAAGCGGGTACAAGTTATTCAAGAATACTTCTTATAATAATACTAAAATTCACCTTTTTTTAAAATGACCTGTAGTTTGTTTGTTTATTAGGACTTTAACGTCATGTTTTACACTTTGGTTACATTCGTGACAGGAACGGTAGTTACTCATTACACAAGATTCATCAGTTCACAAAGTCATATCGAACACAGTTATGGACAATTTAGTATCTCCAATTTACCTCACTTGCACGTCTTTGGACTGTGGGAGGAAACCGGAGCTCCGGGAGGAAACCAGCGCAGACACGGGGAGAACATGCAAACTCCACACAGAAAGGACCCGGACCGCTCCACCTAGGGATCGAACCCAGGACCTTCTTGCTGTGAGGCGACCGTGTAGTAGTTACAGTATTATTACTGAATATGTTATGTATACTGTATCTGTAATGCCTAGTTTACACTACACGATTGTTGCCCTGACTTCCGCTCACCGACTGGTCACAGCTAGATGTGGCAGCTCGGAGGCAACTCGTTTGCTCGGGGCTCGAAAATCGGCTCTCAATCGCTACGTGTGATAGCGAGCACTCGCAGACTCAATAAAATATCTAGCATGTTAAATATCTGGACCAGTCGTTGACTCAAAATCATGTAGTGTGATCAGGCGTTGCGATCAGGTTGTGATTGTTATGAACGCAAAATACAGAAGGGAAACCCTGAGGAAGGAGTTGTAAATATGTGGAACAGTGGCATAATATAGTTTCTATCAGAATGCATCAACACACACAAGCTTTATAGTATTTGTGACTTATCGTTCTCGCCAAACCATAATACCCACGCTGCATTGCAAAAAATATTTATTTGACTTCCAACTCTCTCTGCAGAACAGACAATCCCTGCTTGCCAAGTAGCCAAACCCTACTCTTTTACCCAGACTATATTTCCTTCTTGCTTTTACGCTACACATCAGCGCTTGAACAACTTCGATCGCTCACTTCTTGCTGGCGTGCATTCTTGGACATGGTACCATTAGACCCCTTGGCACTTCTCCCGTTTGTCTGGTAGTGTGAAAACCACAACGACTTAAAAGACTCCTGATTACAAGAGATCCAGTTGTGTAGTGTAAACTGTACAGCGATCTGAACAACTAGAAAGTCGTGTAGTGTGAACTTGGCATAACACAGCATTAAAAATGTGGCACTGTCCCGAGGGTGGCACTGTGGCTCACTGGGTAGCACTGTTGCCTCACAGCAAAAAAAATCCTGTGTTCGATTCCCACTCCTTTCTGTGTGGAGTTTGCACGTTCTCCCCGTGGCCGTGTAGGATCCCTCCAGGTGCTCTGCTTTCCTCCCACAGTCCAAAGACATGCAGTCAGGTGAATTGGAAATACAAAACTTGACCTTAAGTGTATGCGTGTTTGCCCTGTGATTGAGTGGTGACCTGTCTAGGGTGTTTCCAACATTCATCCAGTGAATTGCAACTACCACAACCATGACCAGGATGAAGCGGTGGTAAAACAGACTGAAGGAATAAATGAATGAATAAATGGATGAATGAATATCAGAGTTTATTCAGGCTAAACCATCCAGTGCAACAAAGTTCTTTAAGTAAACCAGAACATAATGACTCCCGGTCACAAACCACATACCAACGATTTAAACAATAATTAAAGTCTGTGTGCTTTTAATGATGCCATTAACATTCCGAGACACTACGTGCCATTCCAGACGCAGCATTTTATCACCCGAGTCTTCCTGAGCTTTATTTATTTATAAGATTTACTTAATAATTACCCAATAATTGCAGTTTTTACAGGACTCATGATAAAACATCCACAATGTTTGTACACTGAATGTCTGTCGGCTGAAATCACACAAGTGGCAACAAATATTTTCCAGAACAAGCAATTCAATTCAATCCAAAAGTGTAAATAGAAGCAGAAAATGATGTGATGTTTGCACCATGAGGTAAAAACTCTAGGAAAGAAAGTAATGTAATTCCTTCTACCCTGACCATGAACGTCTGATGGCATTGTTTCAAACAGCCGTCCAATCTCAAAACGTCTGGTTAAAATGTGGATGCTTATCTGTTGCACCACTGAGGAGCCAGTTTATTCCAACACCCACCACTAATCAGAAAAGCTAATGCAGCTGTATACACTGCCACAAGTTGTGAGAAAAGTGGCTGCAAAATAAAGTCGTTTTTTCTGTTTTCATTTTTAATAGAAGTTTAATAACTTTACTAAAATTTTGTTTTAAAATCATTTTACATTGAGGGTAAGGTGTAAAATGTAATTTATGAAAGCTAATAATACTTAATAAAAGAATTAAAATATTATATCTGGCTTATGAGTGACACAGCCAAAAAACAGGCTAGCCTATTACCCCTAAGATCTGGGGGTAGGGTCTCAGGGGTGCTTAGTGGAGCCAGATCTGCCGCAACCCTGACCAGGAAAGAGTGGTTTGCAGAGTGTATTCAGGGAACAAAACTTGTACAGTTCTTCATAGTCCTAATCATACAGGTCTGTTTACTATATGTTGCTATATATTGCTCTTCATAATGCACTACATGTTTTTAGCTACAGGCAGGTCAGTCTAGCACATGGATTCTCTTACTATACATACAGAATGCGTCCCTAAAAACAAGTCCTCTAAATCAGGCATTTTCGAACCCTGGGTCATGATTGGATGGAGCACAAAGAAAAATAATAAGAGGTTTTATTAAAGGTACCCAAGCCATTAACACTAACACACATCCAGACATATCAAACGGCAGCTTTCAAACATGGAGTTAGAAACACCCGGAATGGTCTGTTTCCTCTTCAGCCCAGAGAATGTGATCCATTATTTCTAAAAACACTCTCTCACTCACTTTCTTAACCGCCTACCAATCAGGGTCGTGGTGGGGTGCTGGAGCCTATCCCAGCTTTTCAATGGGCGCAAGGCACACAGTGACACCCTGGACGCAGGGCAGCCACACATACACACACATTCACCTATAGGACAATTCAGTGTCTCCAATTCACCTCACTTGCATGTCTTTGGACTGTAGGAGCTCCCAGGGGAAACCCACGCAGACACGGGGGCAACATGCAAACCCTGCACAGAAAGGACCCGGACCGCCCCACCTGGAGGCAATTCAAATAAAGTGTTTTATCACTTTAGAAATAACATGAGAAAGTCCACACAGCTTTCTAAGAAAAGAACCAGAATCAGTCAGAATGGGTTTAAAGATGATAGGGTGCACACACTGACCCCTGAGGTTACACGACACCGGGTCACTTTTAAAGAAAAACAAGTTGTACTTTCTCCACTCAGTCGTTTAAAAGCAGAGATAACAATATATCTTTTTTGATCACACACTGAAATAAGAGATCGTCTCTCTGCCTCCCTTTTTGGAACGGTTGGAAACGGTTTCTGAACATTTTCAACAAATCTGAGCCCCTCCTTCTCCAGCGTAGAAAAGCCCGATTCATTTCTGATCTCTCTCCAAGTTCAAAGGCCACCTTAAAGTGATACTTCAAAGCGGTGTGTAATCAAAGACGCGCAGCTGTTAAAACAATCTTTTGTTAGTTCATTGTCTTCAAACCGAACTCTTCAAACAAGGAAAAATCATAAATGAAGGGAAACAGAATGGAATAAGTAGCGTTTAGTCGAGCTTTGGTGTTGAACCCAGGGCTGTTTTTGTAAGAGATGTATGTCTGTTTACAGTAGCACGAGCTAATAGAATAAACACGCAGCAGCATCGCAGTTCTGAGCGAATTAAGAGCCGAGCGCTGGCGGACGGGTTTAAAATAGGACGTCTGAACGTATTCATTTTGACACATACGCACGCCGGCTATATTGTATCCTGCTTTCAGAGTGCTATTTGTCTGCCTTGTTGAATAGAAGCCACATTAAAGCAGCAGCCCAAGCCAGCTGTTTTTCTTTTCTCTCTTTTTTCTTGAAAAAGAGCAAGCTGAAGTGTTAAAGTCACTATCATCACATAGAAATGAGCAGCACTGGAATTTTAATGCCAGCCCAGAAAAAAAAGAGCTTTGCCTGCCCACTGACTGGACTTAATTTTTTAATACACGTTAGCACCTGGATTTAATCCGACTCTAATGTTCACTGTCAGAGGTTAGCGGCGAGATATCGAAAGCCGCCTGTCAATCAAGCGCCGGTCGAATTAAAGTACGGCTCCATTAGGTTTGGAATGAAAGCATGAAGGTCCACTGTGCATCAATCATAGAAGTGCAACTGGTCGCGGTTATTATGTTAACGCACCACAAGGACCTACATTAGGCTGATCAGGCAGCCTGTAGTCCAAAAGTATGTGGTCACCTGATTGTGATCTTATATTCCATTATAGCCTCACTGTTCTGGGAAGGGGTGTCACGGTGGCTTAGTGGGTAGCACTGTCGTCTCACAGCAAGAAGATCCTGGGTTCGAATCCCCACAGCCCAAAAACATGCAGTCAGGATAATTGGAGACACTGAATTGTGTTACTGTGTGCCTTGCGCCCATTGAAAAGCTGGGATAGCCCCCTTTGATCCCAAAGCTGTGAAATAGAGTTAGGGTCGGGACTCCATGCAGGCCTAGTTCACAGTATGTAGTTGAGGGGTCTAGTTTGCTTCTACTGGTCATAGGTGGACACACTGAAGGACCAACGACCTAAAACAGTCTTTAGGCAAATTGAACATTCATTCATTGTCTGTTTTAACACTGTTGTCCTATTTAGGGTCGTGGTGGGTCTGATTTTCTGGGCGAATGGAAGGAGACACCCTGGACAGGTTGCCAGTTCAGCACACACACCTGTGAGGACTTTAGTATCTCCAGTTAACCAAACTGCATGTCTTTGGACCCAGAGGAAACCCACACAGACTCTGGACAAAAAGGACCTGGATCACTCCACTTGGCAATCAAACCCAGGACCTTTTTGCTGTGAGGTGACAATGCTACCCACCAAACAAGGTTTTGATAAATGGTGTCTGAGCTCACACGTACTATTAGATGATATTTACTCACACACCGAGTCAATAACATGATATTATTATCTAAGAGTTGCAGAGATAAATAGGAGCCACTTACCTGAGTTGAAGTGTTTTCAGAAGAAGGAGCGCCGCAGGAACCCAGGCAGAGACAGAAGGGAAAAAAGAGACACACTGTAAGTGTAAACATGTAGTGCACTTTTACAATCATTGTTCCGCTGACAGAGAAAATAATCTCTAAAGTCTTTCAAGTTTGTACCGCCAGACATTGTGACTGCTGAGGTACAAACAAGCTCTCATGTCCAGCGCTGGAAACTGAAATGTGCTGCACTTAGTGCTAAGTGCTCTAATGATACACGCTATATGATGACCTGGGGAACACAATAACCCAGTATGCAAGAGTTGTAACCAATCTAGCATGCTTAAAAGAATTAAAAATTAAAATATAACAACTGTTGTTATCATTTAACCCAAAGTACATTAAGTTCTGAAGTGTAGTTCTAGTTTTGCACAAATACACCGACCAGGCATAACATTATGAGCACTGACAGATGAAGTGTATAACACTGATTATCTCTTCATCACCGCACCTGTTAGTGGGTGGCTTGGCTAGTAGGCAGCAAGTGAATCTTTTTTTCTCAAAGTGGATGTGTTAGAAGCAGGAAAAATGGGCAAGCGTAAGGATTTGAGCCAAATTGTGACGACTGGATCATAGCATCTCCAAAACTGCAGCTCTTGTGGGGTGTTCCCGGGCGGGGTGTTCCATGGCCATTGTTGAAAACGTCAACAATGGGCATGCAGGAATCCGAACTAGACAGGTCCACCTAGAAGAAGGTCCACCACAATTCCATATTGTCATATTGTATTGGATCGCTATCTAAATGTCTTTTCGTTAAATGGAGATGCCAACGCTGACCTGGTGCCTTGATGCCAGACCCTGGAGCACAGTGACGCTAATGTTCCAAGTTAAAACAAAGTGAGGGCAGAACCAAAACTCTGTATATAGATATTTAGATGTATGAATGTGTAGCAACACACAGTGCATCAAACCCTTCTGTGTACAAAGCTGTGTAGTCTCAGGTAAGTCAAAGCGGCCATGCTAACTCCTGTCCACTATTGAAATGCCAACAATGGGCATGCAGGAATCTGAACTGGACATCTGAGCTATGGAAGTACGACCACAATTCCTGGCAGGATAATGCAGTTAGTAAGTATTCATATTGTATTGGATAGACATGTCTATATCCATGAATATATATAAGTGGGTAGCACTGTCGCCTCACAGCAAGAAGGTCCTGGGTTCGATCCCCAATTGGGGGCGGTCCGGGTCCTTTCTGTGTGGAGTTTGCATGTTCTCCCCGTGTCCGTGTGGGTTTCCTCCGAGTTCTCCGGTTTCCTCCCACAGAGTAAAGACCAAGTGAGGTGAATTGGAGATATTAATTGTCCATGACTGTATGTAACCAAAGAGTGTAAAACATGACATTAAAATCTTAATAAACAAACAAACAAACAAATGAAAATGCCAACGATGGCATGCAGGAGTGTCCATGTCTACTGTTGAAACTGTTGAAGACGTCTACAATTGTCATGCAGGAATCTGAACTGGACATCTGAGCTACGGAAGGTCCACCACAATTCTATATTGTCATATTGTATTGGATCGCTATCTAAATGTCTTCTCGTTAAATGGAAATGCCAACGTTGGCTTGGTGCCATGATGCCAGACCCTGGAACACAGTGACGCTAATGTTCCAAGTTAAAACAAAGTGAGTCACACTTCAGTTATTAAGGGCAAAATCAAAACTCTGTATATAGATATTTATAAAGTAAACCACGATCCAACATGACACGATTCTTTTCATTTAACCAAACTGAGATATCTGTGTCAGACGTAAAAGATTAAATGTATGCTGTTTAGTTAATGTGTATATAAATATATACGTGTGTGTGTGTGTGTGTGTGTGTGTCGTCCTGGCTGGCTCCATCTGGAAGATTCAAGCACTCTCGGCTGTCACACAATAGGGAGACGAAAGCCTGCTGAAGGATAACAAATGACTTCATGGCGAAACAGCCATTGAAATTCTTTCAGTATGTGGCATTAAAAACAACTGAACAAATAGAGATAAGGAGGTTAGTAGGATTGGAAATGAGATTTCTCTCTCTCTCTCTCTCTCTCTCTCTCCAGTTCCTCCTCCTCTCCTCTGCCGCTGTTAAAGAGCTAAACAAAACAAATGGAGCTTATTACTGCAGATTACCTTACACTGGACAGATTCACGGTGTGGGGCCAAGTGTAAACAATGCCTTTCTCTTTGCTCACAAAGTACGCACCATTTTTACCACCGAGCAATAACACCCGCTGCTCGACCAGATAAAGGGAAATAAACGCCGGCATTGCTGTTTTCACTGAACTCCACCGTTTAAAGACCTATTTCGGTGAGCGGCACCACGGCAAACAATGCTAAACAAATTATTTACTGCTATTAGGATTCGATTATTTTTGTAAACATAATGCCTGGGGGATTAAAAGGATTTTAGCTTATGGTTCACTTGACTGATTCAAAGTTACAGTCTATCCAGAGGGCACAGTGGCTTAACAGGCAGCGCGGGTGCCACACAGCACAAAAGTCTTGGGATTTCACTGTTTGAGCACAGTTTAGCATGTTTATCAAGGGTCAAGATTAGCCACAATACCCAAAAAAGTGGGGAAGGTTGATTCCCTGTTCTTAAAATTCTCCTTCATGTAAGTAGGTGAGGCAGAGGCCTCAGCTCTACCCACTGCGCCATCGTGCCACCCCAAGAATGAGAAGGAATCAAACCCAGACCATTCTTGCTGTGAGGCATCAGCTCTACACGCTGCACCAATTTGTTGCCCCAAGAATAAGGGGGAATCAAACACAGACCATTCTTGCTGTGGGAAATCAGCTCGACCCACAGTGCCATTGTGCCACTCCAAGAATGAGGAGAATCAAACCTAGAATCTTGTTGCTGTGGGGATTTAGCTCTACACACTGCATCAATTTGTCACCCCAAGAATGAGGAGGAATCAAACCAAGACCCTTCTTGCTGTGGAGCGTCAGCTCTACCCACAGTGCCACCATGACACCCCAAGAATGAAGAGGAATCAAACCCAGACCCTTCTTGCTGTGGGGAATCAGCTCTACACACTGCACCATCGTGCCACCCCAAGAATGAAGAGTAATCAAATCCAGTCCCCTCTTGCAGTGAGGCATCAGCTCTACCCACACTGCAACCAGACTCGCCCAGGTCATTATTACCAACGTGGATTCAGTAAACAATAGCTTGCTAGATAGATAGCTGTGACCTATTCTTAGCAAGCAACAAACTCCAAATGAGACCACCGGGAGAGCAGGAACCTGCTTCTGTGCTCATATCAATGCTTTAAAATCCCAACGCAGCGAGCAACAATCGTTCTCATCTCTCAACCCTACGTTAAACTTGAAATTTCAGGCGGAAAGACGGGCAAGACAGATGGTGAAGGACATATACACCACCGATCAGCCATAACATTAAAACCACCTCCTTGTTTCTACACTCACTGTCCATTTTATCAGCTCCACTTACCATATAGAAGCACTTTGTAGTTCTACAATTACTGACTGTAGTCCATCTGTTTCTCTGCATGCTTTGTTATCCCCCTTTCGTGGTGTTCTTCAATGGTCAGGACCCCCACAGGACCACTACAGAGCAGGTATTATTTGGGTGGTGGATCATTTTCAGCACTGCCATGACACTGACATGTGTGTTGTGCTGATATGAGTGGATAAGACACAGCAATGCTGATGGAGTTTTTAAACACCTCACTGTCACTGCTGGACTGAGAATAGTCCACCAACCAAAAACATCCAACCAACAGCGCCCAGTGGGCAGCATCCTGTGACCACTGATGAAGGTCTAGTAGATGACCAACTCAAACAGCAGCAATAGATGAGCGATCGTCTCTGACTTTACATCTACAAGGTGGACCAACTAGGTTGAAGTGTCTAATAGAGTGGACAGTGAGTGGACACGGTACTTAAAAACTCCAGCAGCATTGCTGTGTCTGATCCACTCATACCAGCACAACACACACTAACACACCACCACCATGTCAGTGTCACTACAGTGCTGAGAATGATCCACCACCTAAATAATACCTGCTCTGTAGTGGTCCTGTGGGGGTCCTGACTTTTGAAAAACAGCATGAAAGGGGGCTAACAAAGCATGCAGAGAAACAGATGGACTACAGTCAGTAATTGTAGAACTACAAAGTTTTTCTATATGGTAAGTGGAGCTGATAAAATGGACAGTGAGTGTAGAAACAAGGAGGTGGTTTTAATGTTATGGCTGATCAGTGTGTTCTATTCATTTGCCGCTCTCTGTCCTGTCAGCAGGCCGAAGCTCTTTTCCTATTGGATTTATGATTCATACTCTGAGCCACCGAGCAACAGGCTTCAAGAGCGGCTTCGAGAACGGCTCCAGCAGTAGGCGCAAGATTTATCACAGGCCCGGTCCATCTAACAATCAGGCGTTAAACAGAACAAAACCCCATTCCAAATAAATTCCCACTGTATTTGTGTGCCGATTTGATTTAACATCCTTCAGGGAGGCACCATTTGGTAGCACGAGAGGTAGGTGGTGTCTGGGAGGGAGAGGGGTGGAGAAGGAGATGCAATGGGGGGTATGTGCCAGAAGTGCTTATTGTGTCAGGTTGATTTATTGAGTGAGCTTCATTTCACTGAATGTTCTCAGATATTTATTTCCCTAAAGGCTCCACAAAGATATGAACAAGCCCGCATCCACATATGTCATCATTGCCCATTTTACAGAGTCAGGAGATTTCTGTTCAAATCGGAGAGAAAGATGTCGGGGCGGGGGCAAAAAGAAGTCGGGCACCTTTCCATCTGTCTTCCCTAAAACACAACCCTTCAAATATATTTGAAGAGTAGTCAGTCCACTAAACTACTTTATATTTTAATGTTGATTTATAAAGCAATGTGTATTAAATCAAATCAGAAGAAAAAGCACAAATAAACTCATTTAAAAAGTACTCCAAGCACTTAGAATTCTAACACATGATTCATTCTTTATATTAAATATTATATCTGTTTATTAGCATGGTGCCGAGTGTTCACAGAAGTCAGAAAAACATTCAAAGTCAAGGGTCTAATTGATTAATAATAATTAATATTTAATAATTAAATAATAATAATAATAATAATAATAATAATAATAATAATAATAATAACAATAATAATAATAATAATAATAATAATAATAATAATAATACCAGCTCTGCCATGCAACCACGACTGGGCCCATGAGCAAGGCCCTTAAACCTGTCGGCTCCAGGGGCGCCAGGCAATGGCTGACCCTGCACTCTGACCTCAAGTTCCAAACAAGCTGGGATACGAAACATAATAATTTTCTTGTATTCTATTCTATTAAATATAGAAAAACATTTGGAGATGGATACTAGACCATTTCAAAACTTACAGTATCTCAGAGCTCAGTCCAGTCCATCATAAATAAAAGTAAAGACATTTTAAAACCACAGCCATCCAACTAAACTTCAACTGCAGTCTCAACCAGAGTGACTTTAGTACAGTACATCTATTACCATAGTAAACATGTACAACAGAATATATAGATATAGATAGGTTAGTTCCTATTTAGGTATTTAGTAATTAGGTGAGGGCGGCACGGAGGCTCGGTGGGTAGCACTGTCGCCTCACAGCAAGAAGGTCCTGGGTCCTGGAGTTCTCCTCCCACACAAAAACATGCAGTCAGGTTATTTGGAGACACTGAATTGCCCTATAGGTGAATGGGTGTGTGTGTGTGTGTGTGTGTGTGTGTATGTGTGTCTGCCCTGTGATAGACTGGCGCCCCGTCCAGGGCGTTACTGTGTGCCTTGCGCCCATTGAAAAGCTGGGATAGGCTCCAGCACGACGACCCTTATTGGATAAGTGGTTAAAAAAGTGAGTGAGTGAGTGAGTGAGTGAGTGAGTGAGTGAGTGAGTGAGTGAGTAATTAGGTGAGTTTCTTTTTAATTTTTATTTATTTTATTTTATTTTATTTTTTTTACATTTATATATATTTTATTTTTTTAATTAAATGTATTTAATTGTTTTTTTGTTTTGTTTTTTGTTTTTATATCTTTGTTTTGTATTTAATTTATTTTTATTTTTTAATTTATTGTTTTTTCTTTTTATATATTTATTTATTTATTTTACATTTTAATATTTTATTTATTTATTTATTTTAAGATGGCAAGTGACTCAGATGCTCATACAGACGGAGGAAGTTAATTCCACCACCAGAGTGCTAATACAGAGAAGAGCTTTGCTGCCCGTCTTTATTGAGTTGTGATGGGTGTATCAAGATTATGCAGACTTGTGTTTACAAGGGTACGTGGACCAGAACTGGTTTGGTAGGTGCTCTAAGGTATGATGGGGACCTACTTCCTACTACCTACTACCACTACTTCCTAACTTTAAATATAGAAGTGGTCCATAAATTGCTATATTCAGTTCTGCAGCCATTGGTTGAAATAGCTCAGAGAAATGCTTCATTTTTTGGTCTTTACTAAAGTGTGGAAGGAAAAGATCTAAATGCTTATTAGGACACCACATCTAAACCCATCCTAGACACTAAAATGTCCATTTTTAAAGTGTTAAATAAGAAACAGAGAAGCACCCGTCCCAGCACATGGTCTACTCTGACTAACCGAAATGGCTCATAAATTTAGCATCCCCTCCAAACAATGGTTTGGTTTGACGGGTTGAGGCAGGCGAGATGAAGGAGCGTGCTGGCCGGTGGAGAAGAGAAAACAGTAGGAAAGTAAAGCAGATGGTGCTGGCCTTTGATTTTCCAGATGGCTGTCCTGACTGGTGAGCCCGGTGACACTGAAGCTTCTCATTGACATGCTGCCTTGAGTGCCTCTACGGTCCCGCGTCTCTGGCTGTCCCTTACCCCCTCTATCTGTCCCTCTTTTTCTGTCTTTCGTTTTCCCTCCAGAACTGGCTGTCTGAGCTTTCCAGCCTCTCTCACACTCTCTCATGCCTTTGCCACGACTGTCCACTGCCAGACCGGCCCGCCTCATTTCAATCTGGCCAGTATTATCCAATAGCTATAATAAGACACGATTGCATATGGCACTTTTTATTTACAGGAACAAAAGCAATTATTGTTGGCTGATCTGAGAGCAGTCATCAACCATTAACAGACTTAACAGACTTAACATCATGATCAATATTGTATTGTTTCACTATTAATAATGAAAAACTATCTGGAGAACATAACTATACACTGATCAGCCATAACATTAAAACCACCTTCTTGTTTCTACACTCACTGTTCATTTTATTAGCTCCACTTACCATATAGAAGCACTTTGTAGTTCTACAATTACTGACTGTAGTCCATCTGTTTCTCTATATACTTTTTTAGCCTGCTTTCATGCTGTTCTTCAATGGTCAGGACCCCCACAGGACCACCACAGAGCAGGTATTATTTGGGTGGTGGATCATTCTCAACACTGCAGTGACACTAACATGGTGGTGGTGTGATAGTGTGTGTTGTGCTGGAATGAGTGTCCACTCACTGTCCACCCTATTAGAAACTCCTACCTAGTTGGTCCACCTTGTAGATGTAAAGTCAGAGACGATCGCTCATCTATTGCTGCTGTTTGAGTTGATCATCTTCTAGACCTTCATCAGTGCTTATAGGACGCTGCCCATGGGGTGCTGTTGGCTGGATGTTTTTGGTTGGTGGACTATTCTCAGTCCAGCAGGGACAGTGAGGTGTTTAAAAACTCCATCAGCGCTGCTGTGTCTGATCCACTCATACCAGCACAACACACACTAACACACCACCACCATGTCAGTGTCACTGCAGTGCTGAGAATGATCCACCACCCAAATAATACCTGCTCTGTGGTGGTCCTGGGAGAGTCCTGACCATTGAAGAACAGCATGAAAGGGGGCTAACAAAGCATGCAAAGAAACAGATGGACTTCAGTCAGTAATTGTAGAACTACAAAGTGCTTCTATATGGTAAGTGGAGCTGATCAAATGGACAGTGAGTGTAGAAACAAGGAGGTGATTTTAATGTTATGGCTGGTCAGTGAAAGTGTGAGTGTGTGTGTGTGTGTGGGGGGGGAGCTACAGTGCTCCAGTGCTGGAGCTACAGTGCTCCAGCATCAGTAGATCCAAAAGTGATCCCTGATTGCTGTGATGTCATGTTTGAAGTCACTGTATAAGAAAAAAAAATACCTGGTGCCGGCCCTCTCGTGAGGCAGATTGCTTTCTCCGGGCAGCCCGGGATGGGGATAAGTGACGACAGGGGCCGCGGCCCTTCTCCACACAGGGGATTGGAAATGAGAAATAAGCGTTTCCTGCTGCATTCTGCCAGCCACAAAAACAATTTGCAGTGAGAAAAAAAAGCTGCGTAAACGAATAAATGGGCTCGACTACTGGAGGAGATGGAGGACCGAATCCAGAGCTTTCAGCTAACATTTTTCCTCAGTAAGTAACTGCGTGGCGTTTTTCTTCTCCTTCAGATAAGCTGCATTTTAAAACACAAGAAAGCTGATTTCCTGCCAGTCCACAGTGAATTCAGTGTAATATGGACACAGCAGGGTTCAGTGAGCTCAACAGCCCTATCAGAAAAAAAAGCATTAGTGGGCAGATAAAAGAAGACACTTGCACTAGCACTAGCACCGTTTCAAGCGTTTTAGCACTTCTGAAGCCGTACTGTGCTGCGGGTCCAGCGCTGGGACGAGGCGCCGTTATTAAATGGTGACCAGCTTCTCAGGGAATCCGTGGCATGTAGGATGACATCAGCGGACGGCTCGATAAAAGCTGCCGTGTGAACGTCTCCTCAGGCCAGGCGTCCATAACTGAGAGGTGAATTAAACGTTGGAGCATGGGTATGAAATATAACATATATATATAGAACAAATATATTGCACAGTGCTCATGGGAAAGCACCTTCATACCTTTATGAAGTCCAGCAACTTTATCACAGTGTAAATGTAGTGGTAAGGTTTTCTGACATACTATGACTGTTTATAAGGTCTGTGTATAATAAAGATGGACATTTGAAGGACATTCGTTGTTCTTGCGTGACGGCTTTAGCCAACCGGGTTCAGTGTAGGTCTGGAATCTATGCCAGGATCATTAGGATCAGGGCACCACAGGGTCAGGATTTTCCACATCCAGTAACTTAATTACAACTTAGGGCAATTAAGCTCATACAATGTTCAGGATGTTTTGGGTGGTGAGAGGGGGCAGGAAGAAGATGCCAAGCTCCCTACACACCTGGAACAGGAATGTTGGTATTTATTTATTTATTTATTTAATTTCCTTCTTTCCAAACAAACAATCAAACTTCCTTCCTCCCTCCCTTCCTTCTTCCCTTCCTTCTTCCCTTCCTTCATCCCTTCCTTCTTCCCTTCCTTCTTCCCTTCCTTCTTTCCAAACATCCTTCCTTCCTTCCAGACTTCCTTCTGACCTTCCTTCCTTCCAATTTTCCTCCCTTCCTTCCTTCTGAACTTCCTTCCTTCCTTTCTCTTTTCCTTCTTTCCTTCATCTTTTCCCTCCTTCCTTTTTTCCTTCATCTTTTCCCTCCTTCCATCCTTCCTTCCTTCCTTCCTTTCTCTTTTCCTTCCTTCCTTCCTTCCTTTCTCTTTTCCTTCCTTCCTTTTTTCCTTCATCTTTTCCCTCCTTCTTTCCTTCCTTCCTTCCTCTTTTCCTTCCTTACTTCCTTTTTCTATTCCTTCCTTCCTTCCTTTCTTCCTTCCTTTTGAATCTCCTTTCTCTTTTCCTTCCTTCCTTCCTTTCTATTTTCCTTCATTCCTTTCTTTCTATTTTCCTTCCTTCCTTTCTCTTTTCCTTCCTTCCTTTCTCTTTTCCTTCCTTCCTTCCTTCCTTTTTCTATTCCTTCCTTCCTTCCTTTCTTCCTTCCTTTTGAATTTCCTTTCTCTTTTCATTCCTTCCTTCCTTTCTCTTTTCATTCCTTCCTTCCTTCCTTTATATTTTTCTTCCTCCCTTCCTTTCTCTTTTCCCTCCTTCCTTACCTCCTTCCTTCGTTCCTTCCTTTCTCTTTTCCTTCCTTCCTCCCTTCCATTCTCTTTTCCTTTCTTCCATCCTTCCATCCTTACTTCCTTCCTTCCGTCCCTCCTTCCTTTCTCTTTTCCCTCCTTCCTTCCTTCCTTTTTATTTTTCTTCCTTCTTATTTACCTTCCTTCCAGACTTCACTAGCGGTAAGTGAGACAGGTGTTGGATGCTCATGATCTGGATGCTTAGGCTAACTTTGTTGGACTTTTTGAACATGCAAAGCAACTCTCGGAACAGAACTGGTTCTTATCTAGAGTACAGTAATCCCTCACTATATCGCGCTTCGACCTTAGCGGCTTCACTCTATCACGGATTTTATATGCAAGCATATCTAAATATAAATCGTGGATTTTTCGCTGGTTCGCGGATTTCTGCGGACAAGGAGTCTTTTTTATTTCTGATACATGCTTCCTCAGTTGGTTTGCCCAGTTGATTTCATACACGGGACGCTATTGGCGGATGGCTGAGAAGCTACCCAATCAGAGCACGCGGTTAAGTATCCTGGGTGCTGATTGGCTCAGCGAAGGAGAGAAGCATTAGATTCCGCTTTATGATGTATAACTGTGCGGGAAATGTTTATAAGAGTGTGTGAGGGTTTTTAAGGGCTTAAAATATATAAAAATAACCATATAAACACATGGTTTTTACTTTGCGGATTTTCACCTTTCGAGGAGGGATTACTGTACTTACTTTACATATGCAATATTCATACGCTCAGGTGAAGCAGGGGTCTAGTACCCGGATCTCAACAGTGCTGTCATCCGTCCGGGAGTCTACACAGAGCGACTGGCTAAGACTGTCAAAACCTTGCGATGGACTGGCGCACATCCAGGGTATTCCTTCCCAGTGGACCCAGACCTGTCTCAATTCTGAATGAAATAAAGCGAATGAAAGATAAGATGGCACAGCTGGTAAAGTGGGTGCCACACAGCAACTTGGGTACTGGTGACTAACCCTTCATGTGTCTGCTTTGGTTTCCCTAGGGTATTCTAGTGCCCCATGTTCATACACACAAATATCCCAGCCACCTACCAAAAAATATGTGCAGAGGGTAGACTGACTGCTCTAAATTGCCCCTAGGTGTAAGACAGTATATAAATGTGACTGCCCTTAGATCCAAAGTGTATTTCTGTCATATGCCTAGTGTTTAGTTGGCACCAGATCCACCAAAATAATGATCAGGATTTTGAAATACTAGGTGAGGTAATATGATGAGTTTAAATAACCGTGCCCATTCCTACCAGGCAAACAGTCCCAAAAACTATTCTCATTAAATAGCTGAACTTGAGCACTGCCTTCTCTCCGTCCAGTGCGTGTGTTTCCTTTGAAAGCGGCTGGCACCACAGCAGGCTGAGACAAAGAACCGACCAGGTCTAATCTTGGCGGGCTATGAGAAGCTGTTTTCTGCACTTAAGCAAAGCAGATTGGAGGTGAAAGATTCACAAAGCTTCGAGTGATTTCCATAAGAACGGGAAGACGGCTCCTTAATGGGGGTCAGTGCCAGGGCCGAAGTGTGAATTGGCAGGGGTGCATCAATTAGAGCGCAGCCGAAGCTCGGGCTAACGATAAGGCGAGCGGACGGTGGAGAGGCGTAATCTTCATTAGCGGCGCAAAAAAATATGATGGTCTCACAAAGACGGGGCCAATGAGAGCGTAGCGGAGGCCAAAGAGTAGGATGCCTCGCCTCACAGCAGGCTCATCCCAAAGTGCTTAAGCTTTTATCACCTGGATAATGGAAAAGACATTAATTTAATATTAAAGGGGTTTGTTTTATATATTATGACTAATTTCTTCTTAATTTTTTTATCCAACAATCCGAATCAAGAATTTGAAACTAGTAAATTAACTTTTATTGTTGTGCGTAATATATATATATATATATACTGTATATATATACAGTATATATATCAGTGGCGGCTGCTGGTCTTTCAAAGAGGGGAAGCTCATTGTCGGCTTACATCATAAAATTTTTCAGTTTATTTACACATAAATTCTGCCCTCTGTTCCTTTTACAAGAAAATGGCCTGAAATGGGTTGCAGTTTGTCTTTCGACAACTGACTGGGACTGAAGCTCCCAGTGATTAAGTGACTAATGAAGTGTATTGCTTTGGCAATACGAATGTCCCTATTTGTCATGCCAATAAAGCTTCTTTTGAGTTTGAGTTTGAGAAGTGACGGTGTAGCGCTCAAACGAGCTGTCAATCAAAACGGGATTCAGCCTTTCCACTGATCCTCCAATCATCTTGCAGAAGCTCAGCGTCCAGACCCGCCCACAGCCCCATTCACCCCAAGAGACGCTTAGCGTCCGGGGGCAGGACAAAATCGAGGCATTTATCCAATGACCGGCGAGTTTCGGAGCATGAAAAAAAAAAACTCAACGCAGTCCCATAGAAGTGAAGAGACGCTCAGCTTCTGCGGGCAAATGCATTGACACTACGGGAATGTACCAGGTATATATATACTGATCAGCCATAACATTAAAACCACCTCCTTGTTTCTACACTCACTGTCCATTTTATCAGCTCCATTTACCATATAGAAGCACTTTGTAGTTATACAATTACTGACGGTAGTCCATTTGTTTCTCTGCATGCTTTGTTAGCCCCCTTTTACCCTGTTCTTCAATGGTCAGGACCCCCAAAGGACCACCACAGAGCAGCTATTATTTAGGTGGTGGATCATTCTCAGCACTGAAGTGACATGGTGGTGGTATGTAAGTGTGTGTTGTGCTGGTATGAGTGCTGGTATAGGCAGTTGTAGCCTAGTGGTTAAGGTACTGGACTAGTAAGCAGAAGGTCGCTGGTTCAAACCCCACCACTGTCAGGTTGCAACTGTTGGGCCCTTAAGCAAGGCCCTTAACCTCAATTGCTTAGACTGTAAGTCGCTTTGGATAAAAGCGTCTGCTAAATGCTGAAAATGAAAAAATGAAATGAGTGGATCAAACACAGCAGTGCTTCTGGAGTTTTTAAGTACCGTGTCCACTCACTGTCCACTCTATTAGACACTCCTACCTAGTTGGTCCACCTTGTAGATGTAAAGTCAGAGATGATCGCTCATCTATTGCTGCTGTTCATCAGTGCTCATATGACACTGCCCATGGGGCGCTTTTGGCTGGATTTTTTTTGATTGGTGGACTATTCTCAGTCCAGCAGTGACAGTGAGGTTTTTAAAAAATCAATTTGCGCTGCTGTGTCTGATCCACTCATACTAGCACAACACACACTAACACACCACCACCATGTCAGTGTCACTGCAGTGCTGAGAATCATCCACCACCTAAATAATACCTGCTCTGTAGTGGTCCTGTGGGGGTCCTGACCCTTGAAGAAAGGGTGAAAGGAGGCTAAAAAGGTATGTAGAGAAATAGATGGACTACAGTCAGTCATTGTAGAACTACAAAAGTGCTTCTATATGGTAAGTGGAGCATATTCCTCTACTCTGCAGACGCCATCAATCAGCCAGCAGAGGTCGTAATTGCATCAGTTATGAGGTCCCTATCCGGTTCCCTCCCTGGATGAACAACAGCCAATCATTGTTCATATAGCCCGCCCAGCCCAGCCGGATGGCAGAGCTGAGATTCGATACGATGTATTCAAAATCCCCGCTTTGGTGTGCTAGCGTGTGTTACCACTGTGCCACCTGAGTGGCCAATAGCCATAATTTTGACAAGTGTGAAGCAAGTTTTGAATCAGTTTTTTGGCACCTGACAACATTTTTGGCACCTGTTAGAGCAGCAAATTAAATGTCCATGCCTTATCCTGGACAGGGTCATACTGGGTAAAGGCTTTCTCCAAATTCACTGGGCGCAATGCAGTAACAGTCATAGTGTTTGCACTCGGCCCTCTCAGACATAGCCAATCGTGTCTGTATCTGACTCTCAATCGCCGAGGATTCAAACCCTGTACCCCAGCAGTACTGGGCTGGTGTCATTTATCACTGTGCCACCTGACTGCTCGGTGTCAAGCAATTGTTATTCTTGTCTGGACCTCATCTGATCACCTAGATTATACACTATTCTAGAATCTGCTGATCCTGCTACATTTTCAGAATACGTGATGTTCAGATTGATGCTGTAGATGGTGCAGTACTGGATGAATAAAGTGAGTGATATGTCTCGTTTTGCTTCTGTGAGGAGTAATTGAATAAGTGTCACACTTTAAAGAGAAATATTTAACAGTCTGAAGGTACTCAGTTATCAGATCATCCCAGTGGTCCATGAAGAACAGGGACCACTACAAACCTGATCAGGATGAAGCTGTTACTGATGACGAATGAACAATTCAAAGCAGTGGATGACCAGATAAGATTATTCTAATGAATAAACTCTGGACACTGTGGTAACCCAGTGACTCTTTCTGCTATTTCCAGTGGCAATAAAATAGGGCGGCATGGTTGCTTGTCGGTAGCATTGTTGCCTCACAGCAAGAAGGTCCTGGGTTCTATTCCCAGGTGGAAGCTTCCAGGTCCTTTCTGGGCGGAGTTTGCATGTCCTACCTGTGTCTGTGTGGGTTTCCTCCGGGAGCTCCAGTTTCCTCCCACAGTCCAAAAACATGCAGTCAGGTTAATTGAAGATACAAAATTGCCCTTGGTGTGAATGTGTGCTCTGTGAAAGACCTGTCCAGGGTGTTTCTTACCATTCGCCCAGTGAAATGTACCTACCCCGACCCTGAATGGCATAAAGCTGACTTGGATGGCATGGTGGTGCTTCAGATATCGAATACCTGGTGACCAATGGAACCATGTGACTGTGGCAAACTTCAGCAAGAGTTCATGTATTTTTGGTTCTTCCATTACATTAACTGAATCATAAGATACTAGCCATTTAGAGAGACACTGTCGCCTTACAGCAAGAGAGTCCTGGGTTCGATTCCCAGTGGAGCGGTCCGGGTCCTTTCTGGGTGGAGTTTGCATGTTCTCCTGATGTCTGCATGGGTTTCCTCCGGGTGCTCCGGTTTCCTCCCACAGTCCGAAGTCATGCAAGTGAAGTGAATTGGAGATACAAAATTGTCCATGACTGGGCCGCTCAGGTGGCGCAGCGGTAAAAACACACGCTGCAACCGGAGCTGGATCTCGAGTACGTCGTATCGAATCCAGCTCTGCCTTACCGGCCGAGGTTGAGCGGCTACATGAACAACGATTGGCCTGTTGTTCAGATGGGCGGGACTAAGGTCGGAAGTGGGTCTCTCTCACTGTCAGAATGGTGCAGTTACGACCTCTGCTGGCTGATTAGAGGCGCCTACACGGAGATGAGGAAGGAGTGCTCTTAGGGTGTGTCTCTCCGCACGCAACGCTAGGTGGCGCAACACTCGTCAATGTGTGGGTGGCAAGATGCATACGGCTTGGTGCTCATGTGTCGGAGGGGATGTGGGTTAGCTTCGATCTCCTTGGTCAGGGCAGGGATCGGCAGAGGCAGAGAGGAGGCGTGATGCAAATTGGGCAACTGGACGCGCTAAAGGGGGAGAAAAAGGGGAGAAAATGCATTAAAAAAAAAAAAAATTGTCCATGACTGTGTTTGAACTTGAACTGATGAATCTTGTGTAACCAGTAACTACCTGTCCTGTCATGAATGTAACCAATGTGTTAAACATGACATTAAAATCCTATCAAATGAACATTTAGAGAGAGTCTGTCATGTTTTCATTAGAAAGCAGTCATGGGTTAAAGAGCTCCTGCAGATCATTTTTAACAGTGGTGACGAGATGAACGTGTGCACCACACCACACAGTGTTGTACAGGACTGCATAGTCAGAGGTCAGTCAAAGCGCCCATGTTAGCACCTGGTCCACCATCAAAAGCACCTACAATGCTGGACATCTGAGCAATGGTAGAATGTCGACTGATAAGGCATATTCTGATTATTTCAAAATCATGTAGACGGCTAGACACGAGTGCGTCATGAAGGATGAAGGATCCACTGTAGGGTGATTCACGTCCGGCACCAGATACTACAGGATTCCTTCAGAAGTCTTGGCAGGTCAGAGCTGTTTTGTCCAGCACATTAGCTGCTTGGTTTTAATGTTTTGGCTCATCAGCGTATAACAGACTTTGTCTAAAAAGCTCAGACTCTTGATGTTCAGCTTGAAAGAAAGAATGCTTTAGGTTTAATAAGGTCAAAGTGTTTAGAAACGTGTGAAAGTGCCGCACGAGCTCAAGAGCGGAAAGAAATTCGATTACATTGTGTCCACCTATCCAAATCAACCACCTCATGTGAACATTGTGCATCCAAGCACACAAGCAGCTCCCGAGCCCACACAGCCAATCTCGCACCATTTAAGTGTATATTAGGGGGGGAAAAATGACAATCTGCCCTATTGAACGGGTTTGTACCCTCAGGCCAAACTGAAATGGTAATGCAGACCACATTTCCACTGGACTGCACTCGCCTTTATACGGTAGTTCTGTGTAGCACAGGGGTGGCAATTAAATTTTCCAAGGGGCCACATAAGAAACTCGGACTGTTGTGGAGGGCCGGACCAATAAGGTGAACTTAATTCTGCTCAATATTCATTAATTTTATCTTTTTATTTACATTTTCAGCATTTAGCAGATGCCTTTATCCAAAGCGATTTACAATACAGTTACAGTATACAGTCTGAGCAATTAAGGGTTAAGGGCCTTGCTCAAGAGGCCAACAGCAGCAACCTGGCAGTGGTGGGGCTTGAACCAGCAACCTTCTGATTACTAGTCCAGTACCTTAACCTCTAGGCTACAACTGTCCACTCTTTATGAAAAGCAGTGAATTGTACAGTTCTAATAAGCTGTTAATGTTTTGATGTTACATTTAGAAAGTTAGAAGTATGCAGAGTAAAAACATCAACATTATTTTACTATTTAAACAAACAAATGCAAAAACAAATGTGAACAAAATGTGCAGGTTTTTAAACTTTACACTATTTTGTTTTGAGTCTAATTACCTCATTTGTTTTTCAGTCCTTTGTTATTGTTTAATATTATTTTTAAAATCACAGAGCTGGTCCTGACTGCTTCAGTTCTGGATGTGTTAAACTTTATAAAACAGTCTTTGTTGCTTTTGCAGTTTAGTTAGAGAAGCTTCAGGTGTGACCCCCCGCATCGTTCATATGCTTGTATTTCTGTTTAGTACCGCAACAGAGATTTAGAGCCTAAATTCTGATCCTTAACCAGCGTTACATCTGACTTCAGTAAATAAACAATTCAGAAGTTCGTGTCTTGTTAAAAACTCCACCGTCAATCACTCAGTTCTGTTCGCATTACAGTGAAGCTGATACACTCGCGCACACACGCGCATACGCAAATCGAAACGTACGGATATTTAAAGACACAGCGCTCCCGTCAAAATCAATCCTGTTATAGTGCATGTTTGATGTACATTTATTTACGTCTAATTTTTAATTGCCACGAACCTCATGCGGGCCGGATGGGGATGTCTCGCGGGCCGGATGTGGCCCGCGGGCCGTACAATGCCCAGGTCTGGTGTAGCAGGAACCTTTTTTTAATATATATATATATATATATATATATTTTTTTTTTTTGTTTATGCATTTTCTCCCCTCCCACACTAGGCGAGTGCATATATGCGAATCAGCCTTGTGTACAGAGAGACACACCCTGATCAACGCACTCTTTCCCCGCCTCTGTGCAGGCGCCATCAATCAGCCAGCAGAGGTCGTAGTTGCATCAGTTATGAGGAGTCCCAATCCGGCTTAATACCCCACCCCTATATGACCAACAGGCCAATCGTTGTTCATGTGGCCGCTCAGCCCAGCCGGATGGCAGAGCTAAGATTCGATACGATGTATTCGAAATCCAAGCTCTGGTGGGCTAGCGTGTGTTAGCGTGGGGTCGTACAATTAGACATCCGCCATTTGTTCATTTTCCTTCGCCGCTTTATAATGGTCAGGGTCGCTGTGGATCTGACACAGCCTAGAAACTTTGACTGAATGGCAAGAATCCAACCTAGACACAGGGTCAGTCCATCACAAGCAACACCTAGGGTCAGTGAAGAGTCAATCCACCTTGTGCACATATTAAGAGGTGGTAAATATCCATTCAGAGAAACCCACATACATCAAACCAGTGGTGTAATGTAATGAAGTAATAATACTTCCATACAGTACAAGAATGAGTAAATAAATTAATAAATGAACTTCAGCAACCTACATGAAGCCATGGCCAAATCGCTAATGAATACCATTTGGGATGAATTGGAACACTGATTGCAAGCCAGGCATTACAAATGCTCTTTTGACTGAATGGGCAGAAATTCATAACCCATAATGTAAAAGCTCTCCCAGAAGTCTGTTATATAGTTATAAAAGCAGGGCGACTTGATATTAATGGGTGTAGTTTTGAAACAGCATGTCCAACAACCTAGTGAGCTCTCTACACAGACGCATTTTACATCATCCTCCCGGGAAGAAGGCTGTTCAAAATCCTAGATACCTTAAAATGCTGCCTACTGAGGTGCCTTAATTCTGAACGATAATCTGACTGAATAACGAGGGAGCATCCAACACTTCCTTAGCAGTGAAGGCAATCCCAGCATTCAGTGCGGCACAACTTTTCTCACAAAAAATACAAACATGGGCCGCTCAGGTGGCGCAGCGGTAAAACATGCTAGCACACCAGAGCTGACATTTCAAACTCGTCGGTTTGAAACTCAGCTCTGCCATCCTATTGGCTTGTTGTTCATACAGAGAGAGAAAAGTCAGATAGGGACCTCATAACTGATGCAATTACGATCTCTGCTGGCTGATTGAGTCAAGGGATAATGCGATCAGGGTGTGGCTCTTCACGCACAAAGCTGAACTCGCCTCATGCAGGTGAAAACATGCAGTCGGCTACTGCACACGTGTCGGAGGGGGCGTGCGTTAGTTCTCTAGTTGCTCTGCTTGATCGAGGCGGGGGTCAGCACCAGTAGTGAGGAAGCACTACGCAATTGGGTAAAAATTGGACGTGCTAAAAATCGGGAGAAAAGGGGAGAAAATGCATTAAAAAATACAAATATGGAGGACAAATGCGGAGCAACTAATGGAGTTCTTTTGAAATGTAAACAAATCCTCATTGATTTTTCAATCCATCATTGATTTAAAGGTGCACAAGTGTGATTTGTTTGCAAATTTAGGCTTGTCAGTGACAGTTAAACCGTTTTCGGTACACGGAGGGAGATGTTACCTGGCATGCTAGCGGGTTGTGCCACCTCAGCCCATTGGTTTGAATGGCCTGAGGCTAACTGCGTTAGCTTAATAAGCAAAACTGCAAGACATAATCGCTGTAATAACTGTCTAAGTAGTGCGTCTAAATAATCTGCCTTATAAGTTCAATGTCTTATTAGAATCCTCTCTACTTAAGAAGCTGCCTAAGTAGGCATTAGGCAGCAAGGCAGCTCACTAGATTTTCAAACAGACCCCTAGAGTATATACATTTACACATCCTAATATCAAACAAACACATCACGTAGTTACTCCAGTACAAACGTGTCCTCATTGCTAATCAGGTTTTCAGCTCTGAACCTCAGTGAAAAGTTCAGTAAATTATAAGATCTCAGCAGACGACGTTCTTATCTGACTTCACGGCGTGAATCACAATGTTCTTGGTTCTACACTGATCTAAATGTCTCGAGTAATCCTATTTGTCCACTTCAAAATTCGAGCTGATAATAATCTTTATTATGCGTGATGAGGTTCAAGGGAGCATGTTTCAATGCTTTTCAGACTGAAAATGCTATCAACTTCAAACGCTGCGAGAGGGCATCAATTTCAAATCAGAAATGTACAGTGTATCACAAAAGTGAGTACACCCCTCACATTTCTGCAGATATTTAAGTATATCTTTTCATGGGACAACACTGACAAAATGACACTTTGACACAATGAAAAGTAGTCTGTGTGCAGCTTATATAACAGTGTAAATTTATTCTTCCCTCAAAATAACTCAATATACAGCCATTAATGTCTAAACCACCGGCAACAAAATTGAGTACACCCCTAAGAGACTACACCCCTAAATGTCCAAATTGAGCACTGCTTGTAATTTTCCCTCCAAAATGTCATGTGATTTGTAAGTGTTACTAGGTCTCAGGTGTGCATAGGGAGCAGGTGTGTTCAATTTAGTAGTACAGCTCTCACACTCTCTCATACTGGTCACTGAAAGTTCCAACATGGCACCTCATGGCAAAGAACTCTCTGAGGATCTTAAAAGACGAATTGTTGCGCTACATGAAGATGGCCAAGGCTACAAGAAGATTGCCAACACCCTGAAACTGAGCTGCAGCACAGTGGACAAGATCATCCAGCGTTTTAAAAGAGCAGGGTCCACTCAGAACAGACCTCGCGTTGGTCGTCCAAAGAAGCTGAGTGCACGTGCTCAGCGTCACATCCAACTGCTGTTTTTGAAAGATAGGCGCAGGAGTGCTGTCAGCATTGCTGCAGAGATTGAAAAGGTGGGGGGTCAGCCGGTCAGTGCTCAGACCATACGCCGCACACTACATCAAATTGGTCTGCATGGCTGTCACCCCAGAAGGAAGCCTCTTCTGAAGTCTCTACACAAGAAAGCCCGCAAACAGTTTGCTGAAGACATGTCAACAAAGGACATGGATTACTGGAACCATGTCCTATGGTCTGATGAGACCAAGATTAATTTGTTTGGTTCAGATGGTCTCAAGCATGTGTGGCGGCAATCAGGTGAGGAGTACAAAGATAAGTGTGTCATGCCTACAGTCAAGCATGGTGGTGGGAATGCCATGGTCTGGGGCTGCATGAGTGCAGCAGGTGTTGGGGAGTTACATTTCATTGAGGGACACATGAACTCCAATATGTACTGTGAAATACTAAGCAGAGCATGATCCCCTCCCTCCGGAAACTGGGTCGCAGGGCAGTGTTCCAGCATGATAATGACCCCAAACACACCTCTAAGACGACCACTGCTTTATTGAAGAGGCTGAGGGTAAAGGTGATGGACTGGCCAAGCATGTCTCCAGACCTAAACCCAATAGAACATCTTTGGGGCATCCTCAAGCGGAAGGTGGAGGAGCACAAAGTCTCGAATATCCGCCAGCTCCGTGATGTCGTCATGGAGGAGTGGAAAAGCATTCCAGTGGCAACCTGTGAAGCTCTGGTAAACTCCATGCCCAGGAGAGTTAAGGCAGTTCTGGGAAATAATGGTGGCCACACAAAATATTGACACTTCAGGAACTTTCACTAAGGGGTGTACTCACTTTTGTTGCCGGTGGTTTAGACATTAATGGCTGTATATTGAGTTATTTTGAGGGAAGAATAAATTTACACTGTTATATAAGCTGCACACAGACTACTTTTCATTGTGTCAAAGTGTCATTTTGTCAGTGTTGTCCCATGAAAAGATATACTTAAATATCTGCAGAAATGTGAGGGGTGTACTCACTTTCGTGATACACTGTATCTGGGATCTCGACGCTCCTTAAACTACAATGCATCTCCGCTGATTAAAACACATCAAAGCCTTGTCATTCACTCCTCTGAGCAATAAGGCTAGATTTTAATTGCAAAATGTTAAACCTCACAATTAAAGGCTTTGTGCTACTTAAAGCTAGCTCAAACAGACACCAAAGGACGAGCATACAAATTAGATGCGGGAAAACGCAGCGTGTACGAGCAAAGAGAATTAAACGGTGGCTTTAAAAGCTCCCTGAAAAATGATCGTGTCTCTTGGTGTAGTTACAGTGTAAGCATGAACTATGACAAAAAAAAACTATCCCTCTTTCAACTGAGAGTTAGTCTTTATCTCTTTAATCAGCCGGTTTATTATTTAATTGTTTATTTTAAAATGATATTATTTAGATACTTATATGAACCCATTAATTAGATTCAAACTTACAAAAATGGTCCCCTTTTTCAAAAATACCAAATTCTATAAATATTCATAAACATGCAATGTCTTTCACCAAATGAAATAGCACTCTACACTCACTGTCAATTTTATCAGCTCCACTTTCCATATTTGTAGTTCTACAATTACTGACTGTAGTCCATCTGTTTATCTAAATACCTTTTTAACCTGTATTCACCCTGTTCTTCAATGGTCAGGACCCCCACAGAGTAGATATTATTTGGGTGGTGAATCATTCTCAACACTGCAGTGACACTGACATGGTGGTGGTGTGTTAGTGTGTGTTGTGCTGGTATCGGTGGATCTGACACAGCAACGCTGCTGGAGTTTTTAATTACCGTGTCCACTCACTGTCCACTTTATTAGACATTCCTACCTAGTTGGTCCACCTTGTAGATGTAAAGTCAGAGACGATCGCTCATCTATTGCTGCTGTTTGAGTTGGTCATCTTCTAGACCTTCATCAGTGGTCAAAGGACGCTGCCCACGGGGCGCTGTTGACTGGATATGTTTGGTTGGTGGACTATTCTCAGTTCAGCAGTGACAGTGAGGTGTTTAAAAACTCCATCAGCGCTGCTGTATCTGATCCACTCATACCGGCACAACACACACTAACACACCACCACCATGTCAGTGTCAGTGCAGTGCTGAGAATGACCCACCACCTAAATAATATCTGAACTGTTGTGGTCCTGTGGGGGTCCTGACCATTGAAGAACAGGGTAAAAGCAGGTTAAAAAAGTATGTAGAGAAACAGATGGACTACAGTCAGTAATTGTAGAACTACAAAGTGCTCCTATATGGTAAGTGGAGCTGATAAAATGGACAGTGGGTGTAGAAACAAGGAGGTGGTTTTAATGTTACGGCTGATCGGTGTATATTAAAGGTTAAGCAGAAGAAAAACCAAACACTAATGTAAAAGAAGACGGCACCTCAAACGTAAGTATGCCAGTCATTTAAAGACATTGAACGCTTTGTAGCTACACAGCCATAAATGTGAAAACATCCTCCCGAAGCAAACAGGTAGTCAATTTAGAGTGAGATAAAAGACTAGCGAGGTGCTACTCTGTTGTTGCGATTAGATTAGCTCGCGCTGTAGAGAACCTCGGCAGCCAAACGTCAATACATCTGAGCTTTACAAGAAGCCCCGTGGATATGAAAAACAACTCCAACAACAAGTCTGAGAGCCGGACTGGGAGCCAAGAGCCGCTCTGCCATTCGACATTCTTACAGGGTGTCGAGCTCCGCCATCAAATACGGTCAAAAGAAATCAAACAGCGGCTGTAAATGTGCCAGCTCGTCCTGCTGAGCGTAAAGAATGGACGTTCTTAACCCAGAAGTGAAGCGTCATAAAAATGTCATGTCGGTACATGTATTATTGAACAAAGCTCCATGTTAAGGTCCCTGTAGAAGCTGTCCCAACTTCCACAAAAAAATAGGTATTAATGAAATTCCTACTATGCCCCCGTCCCCACCCAAAAAAATAGGGGCGCAGCATTATTTAATAGGGTTTAACAGTCGCTGAAGGCATCTGAACTATCTGCAGTGAAATTTGGATGTATAAAGAGCAATTCCCACATCCCTCTGGGGTATCAATGAAAAACACTTTCATGGCCAGCTGAATGAGGGCAGGGCAGGGAAGAAAAGCCAGCAGCGGGACATCATGTGACCGACAAGAAAATGTGACCTCTCATTTCATCCTTTAATAAAGTCGCACCCAGGTGGCCTTGAGGCCTTACAGTTACCACTCGGCTACCCCCTTCCCGTCTATACACCTGGCTGTCTGTCTTTCTCTTTCTATATGATGGTGCGAGAGTCTGATATTGAGATGAAACCCCTTCTGGATCTCTGCTGGTGAACCGTTTTCCATTGCTTCATCAAACTGCCTCATGTTTAAGATCTAAACACCCGTCTGTCATTCCTTCTGTTTCTATATAAGGGTCTGAGAGTCTCATATTGAGATGAAACCCCTTCTGCTAGTGACCCGTATTCCATTGCCTCACCAAACACCCTCATACTCAAAATCTAAACACCCGTCTGTCATTCGTTCTGTTTTTCTATATGGGTCCGAGAGATGCATATTGAGATGAAACCCCTTCTGGATGTCTGCTGGTGACCCATTTTCTACTGCTTCACCAAACACCCTCATATTCTAGATCTAATCCCCCGTCTGGCATTCGTTCTGTTTCTATATAATGTTCTGAGAGTCTGTTATTGGGATAAAACCTCTTTTGGATGACTGCTAGTGACCCATTTTCCATTGCTTCATCAAACACCCTCATGTTTAAGATCTAAACACATGTCTGGCATTCGTTCTGTTTCTATATAATGGTCTGAGAGTCTGTTATTGAGATGAAACCCCTTCTGAATGTCTGCTGGTGACCCGTTTTCCATTGCTTCACCAAACACCCTCATATTTAAGATCTAATCGCCCATCTGTCATTTGTTCTGTTTCTATTTAATGGTCCGAGAGTCTAACATTGAGATGAAACCCCTTCTGGATGTCTGCTGGTGACCCGTTTTCCATTGCTTCATCAAACTGCCTCATGTTTAAGATCTAAACACCAGTCTGTCATTTCTTCTGTTTCTATATAATGGTCTGAGAGTCTGTAATTGAGATGAAACCCCTTCTGGATCTTTGCTGGTGACCCGTTTTCCATTGATTTACCAAACACCCTCATACTCGAGATCTAAACGTTCGTCTGTCATTCGTTCTGTTTCTATATAACGTTCTGAAAGTTTGAAACCCAATTGCAGTTGTAGCCTAGTGGTTGATGTACTGAACTAGTAATTGAAAGGTCATTGGTTCAAGCCCTATTACTGCCAGGTTGGACACTGTTGGACCCTTGAGCAAGGTCTTTACCCTGAATTGTTTAGACAGTATACTGTCACATTACTGTAAGCTGCTTTGGATAAAAGCGTCTGCTAATTGTAAATGTAAACCCCATTTGGGTGTCTGCTGGTGACCCGTTTTCCACTGCTTCACCAAATACCCTCATTTTTAAGATCTAAACACCCATCTGTCCCATCTCATCCTCTATCTATATGATGGTCCAAGAGTCTGTTATTGAGATGTTGCCGCTTCTTGATGTCCGGTGATGAAACGTGCTTCATTACCACACCGTTCGCTCTTCAGATCTCTCTAACAGCCATTGTGCAATAGTTCAAGTGAAGAAACGCTCCCAGCCAGAAGCAGCGACATCCCATCTCCACCACGGCTCTAAGATGGCCCTGCGGTTACAGTCTTTGAGAAACATGAACCCAGATGACTCGCTACTCTGCTAGCAGAGGATACAAGCCGTGACGCAACCCTCGCCTGTTTGTCAACGTTATACTGATTTTACAATCCGAACTCAAAGCGAGAAGTAATTTGTTTAAACAAATGCGCCGCTACTTGCGACGCAGCACCAATTAGCTTAAATGTGCGCGGTTGAAAGACTGAAGCTCAACTTGCTCCAGGCGGGTCATTTTTCAAGTTCCGAAATACAAAAAAAAAAAACACAAAGCGAAGCCTGCGACTCCATTGTGCAAATGATCTGGGTGTAATACTTTCATAACTTCCTGTACAAAAGGAGCCCTGTGGCAAGTCTCTCAACAGGCAGGCTGGTCCGAAAAACATTGGGGTTATCAGAGTTTCTGTAGGCCATTTCTTTAATTAGCTCTCATAATTTTAGCCGTGATAACGTCACAGGATTGATGAATGTAGCTCTGGAAGGACGGCAGAAAGTTAAATAAAGTCTGTTTTATGTTAACTTGATTCTAAAATTAAAACGGGCCACCTGAAGTTACCAAAACGCTTCTCGGAATAGACTGTTTAAAGCTAAATAGTGGCTCTGTCTGAACCAAAAATATTTGGACACCTGACCATGAGCAGGGTGGCACGGTGGCTCTGTGGGTAGCACTGTCACCTCACAGCAAAAAGGCGGGGCGGTCCGGGTCCTTTCTGTGTGGAGTTTGCATGTTCTCTCCGTGTCTGCGTGGGTTTCCTCCGGTAGCTCCGGTTTCCTCCCACGGTCCAAAGACATGTGACAGGTAACTTGAGATGCAAAATTTGCCATGATGGTGTTCAATATTGAGCTTGAACTGATGAATCTAGTGTAACCTGTAATTACCGTTCCTGTCATGAATGTAACCAAAGTGTGTAAAACACGGCGCTAAAATCTGGGCGTGGCACGGTGGCTCGGTGGGTAGCACTGTCGCCTCAAAGCAAGAAGGTCCTGGGTTCGATTCCCAGATTGAGCAGTCCGGTTCCTTTCTGTGTGGAGTTTGCATGTTCTCCCCATGACTGTGTGGGTTTCCTCTGGGAGCTCCGGTTTCCTCCCACAGTCCAAAGACATGCCAGTGAGGTGAACTGGAGATACTAAATTGTCCATGACTGTGTTTAACATTAAAGACTTGAACTGATGAATCTTGTGTAACAAGTAACTACATGTTCTGTCATGAGTGTAAAACATGACATTAAAATCCTAATAAATAAATAAATGATAAGCGTCTAGACTCCAGTGACTAGGAAAACAGACAACTTCAGACAACTGACAGATAAAAAGATACTTCTGACTATGTGCCTGTTTCACTCGTTTCTGTCTTATTACACACCCACACACCTGTCAAATTCAAATATTTATATATACAAAATTATTACCAGAGAACGTAACTGGCATTAACTAACTTCCCCCCAAAAATGTGACGCATACATTAACAATTGGCTGCCTTTGATTTACTTGCAGGCGTCTCTCATCTCGCTCATTTGCCAGACCAGCTTTCATCTTGGGATAAAAGCAGAACTCAGTTTGGAATGATTTCCACACTGGGGTACTGGTTATTCGTAACTGTGGCTTGCCAGCACGGGCCGTCTGGTCCGACTCTGAGTCGCTGGAAGTTTTTCGACACACACCACGGACACACACCTATCTCTCCGGTGGGTAGCAGGTGCTGAGTGAGGATGTCTGCTGAGAGCGTCTCTAACTGACAGCTGGCGGGAGGAGACACCAACAGCTGCGGCTGAGCGCTGGTATGAAAGAAAAAGACAGTGAGAGAAAAGCGAAGACAAACAGCATCGATACCCCCGGGGTTGCCGGATGCAATCCGCCAAGCCGAAAGTGGGCAAACAGAGTCGGAATTGTTGCAGTCGGCGGGAAAGCGTCTTGTCGAATTCCTGATGTTGTGGTGAATTTCAGAGCTAGCGGATCAGCGCGGGAGGGCGAGGGAGCTCAAACACTAGGTCGGGGTGCTCAGCTGACATCTCGAAGTCATCGGTTCGAATCCCAGCTCTGCTACCCACAGGCTGGGCGCCTACATGATCAACAATTGACTGGTTCACAAGGAGAATGCTGGAAGGGATTCCTCATAACTGATGCAATTACGACCTCTGCTGGCTATAATGGAATCAGTGTGTGACTCTCGGTACACAAAGCTGATCCGTATATGAACTCGCCTCATACAGGTGAAAAGATCTGCAGGTGTAGCCTAGTGGTTAAGGTACTGGACCAGTAATCAGAAGGTTGCCGGTTCAAGTCCCACCACTGCCAGGTTGCCACTGTTGGGCCCTTGAGCAAGGACCTTGACCCTCAATTGCTTAGATTGTATACTGTCACAACTGTAAGTCGCTTTGGATAAAAAATTTAAAAGATGCAGTCGGTTACTGAGCATGTGTCGGAGGGGGCGTGTGTCAGTCACGGTTCTCCTCAGTCAGAGTGGAGGTCAACATCAGCAGAGAGAAAGTGTAATGCAATCCGATAACTGGATATGACTAGATTGGGAGAAAAATTGGGTAGTAGGTGTTATTATGGTGCGGGTCATAATGTGGGTCATAACAAGGGTTAGGCAATAAAGAACGTGGAAACAATGATCGGATTATCACAGGAAATAGTGTTGAGATGAAGGTCAGGTAAGCCTTGGCAAGTTGAATCAAGTCACTTTTTTGCAGAACCACTGGTTTAAGAACAAGTGCTTTGGTCTATTAGCCTGAAAACCAGGTGTACAGAAAATCCCGTGTACATCTCCCAGCCTGACCAGCTACAACCTTCCTAACTAGCATCCAAAACCCCTAGAAGTAACTTCTAGGGTCTGTCTGAAAACCTAGTGAGCTCTCTACACAGACGGCATTTTACATCATCCTACACACTCCCGAGAAGAAGGCTGTCTAAATTCTTAGATCCCTTAAAATGCTGCCTACTAAGGTGCCTTAATTCTAAGCAATAATCTGCCTGAATAATGATGGAGCATCCGATGCTTCCTTAGGGGTGAAGGCAATCCCAGCATTCAGTGCAGCACAACTTTTCTCTGGGCGGCCACATGAACAGTGATTGGCTGTTGTTCAGGGTGGGATGAGCCGGACCAGGGTTCCTCATAGCTGGTGCAATTACGACCTCTGCTGGCTAATTGATGACGCCTGCGCAGAGTTGGGGAATAATGCTGATCAGGGTGTGGCTCTCCGTGCACAAGGCTGATCCACATATGAACTCGCTTCGTGCAGGTGAAAAGATGCAGTCGGTACTGCACACGTGTCGGAGGGGGCGTGTGTCAGTTGTGAAGCTCCTCAGTCAGTAGTGGAGGGTTGTATCGGTAGAGGTGAAGTGTAACACAATCATGGTAATTGGATACATTAGATTGGGAGGAAAATTTGGGGGAAAATGCAAAAAAATTGAATAAAATACTGTCTGGGTTGCAGTAGGTGTTATTGCGGTGCTGGTCGTAACGATAAATAGCATAGCAGTGCTGTATTTAAGACTCAATTTAACGGCGAATGAGGAACGAGGACACATTATCTACCTTTTTTCATTTGTAGGTTCCAATTCGGGCTTGTCAGTGACAGTTTAACTGTTTTCGGTACAAGGAGGGAGATGTTAGTTGGCATGCTAGCGGGTTGTGCCACCTCAGCCCATTGGTTTGAATTGACTGAGACTAACTGTGTTAGCTTAGTAAGCAAAAACTGCGATTATCTAAGTAGTGCGTCTAATAATCTGCCTTATAAATCAATGTCTTATTAGAATCCTCTTTACTTAGGCAGCTGTCTAGGTAGGCAGTAGGCAGCAAGGCAGGTCACTAGGTTTACGAACAGACCCCTAATGTCTTATAAGGTCTAAAACAGTGGCGTAACTAGGAGCTCATGGGCCCCAGTGCAAAATACAATTTTGGACCCCCTCAACAAATTTCCTATATAGGTCTAGTAACGTTAAGCAGATTCCCAAAATCCCTTTTGTTATCGCCGCACTTTACCACTAGCATTAGCCACTTGCTACTGTAGAGGGTCGGCTCACCTGCTGCTCGTCCGGCGGGGATGCTACGGGTCTTTTGCTGGGAATAAAGGCACATGACAAGGTAAAGTTCACTTTAACTGTTCAGTCAGGACTTCAATGAGCGTGACAACACTTTAGACTGCCTAGCTCAAGCACCCGAACTACCTACGGCGAGTCTCATATACAAAACTAACTGCAGAACGTCCGAACGCACATGTACAAACCTGGTGCTGCATTCTGATTGGCTGAGCTGAATATCACTTGCATATCACCGCTACAATATTGTAATATAATAAGAACTACCTGGCGAGTGCAGCCAATAAGGAGGCAGTGCGGTGGGGGGTTGAGTTCATGTCGTGGAGGGCCCCCCCACGCCATGGGCCCCAGTGCACCTGCCCCCGCCCGGTAGTTACGCCCCTGGTCTAAAATATGTCAAATCGACACTATATGTAACTTGTGGATGGGATGGCAGGTGTGAAAAGGCCGAGCGTCCCCGCGATCGCGCGCTTAACCGGTCCCAGGTAGAATAAGTAACATATCATTTTTATGGCCTGCGCTAGCCAGCGGTCATTAATGAGGCCATATGAGCACGACGTTGAGATGAAAAGCCTGCCGTGTTTAATCATATTCTGTAATAAATTGCCTTTAACAACTGAAACGGATGCACAAAGGCCGCATCGATCTGCGCTCGGCTAATTGCCGGCGAGGCCCACGGACGGAGAGAAATGCGAACCGGCGCATTCGAATGCGCAGATGCTAACAGCAAGAATTAGGCCAGAACATTTGCCTAATAGATGTGGACGGAGGATCAGACACTTTTAGGCGTCTATCGGTGCATTCGCATGGATATCAATCTGTCCTGCAGGGCTCGGATCATTAAAAGAGAAGTTCTTCAAGCTCGCTCTAATCTAAACAGCCATTATTCAACACAATTGTAATAGCACAAAAAAGGAGGGGGCCAGAAAAAAATGAGAAGCATTGAGAGTTCCCATTGCCAAAAACAAAAGCAGGAAATCCCACATTGATTTGTTCCCCCTCGCTCCCATTCTCTCTCCTTTCTTACCATTGGCAAGAATCAGGGAAAGAAAACGGTGCCTGGAGCTGGCAGCCACCTGCGACGTATTTTCTTTCTCTCCGCCCGACATTAAAGTCCTTCACAGAAATCAGAATTTAATAAATCACCCCCGAGTCTGACAGAGTTTATCTCATGGGGTCTAGTCTGACTTGGGGGGAGCCGGCAGACAGACGAAGCCACAGCCGATAAGATGTGAAATTAAATACAGTTAGCAGCTTGAAACAAAGAAAAGGAACGTGTCAGGGGCTCTATCCTAGCTGCCAAAAAAGCCCCCCCTCCGAAATTTTCCACCAACAGATCGCGGTAGACACGGGGGCACGTTTCATTCCGGCTTTACAGTCATTTAACCTCATTTGCGTCCTCCCTGTCAACACATCGCTCCTGTGGCAGAAACGTTCACGAGCTTTCATTAAGGCCTAAAAGTTGACATCCTTTTACCCAGACGCGGCGGGATGAATTACGGCCCCGGCGCGCCCGCACGTCTTGATCAAAGATCCGCCGCTATCGTGTCATGTTTCCTTTCACGTACCGGACAGATCCGACACCTCTCATCACTTACGGTAAAAGAGACTTATGTACGTGCGCTTTATCTCCGCCGCGCCTTCACGTAGCTCCGCTGTACGCGCTGAATTCCCGGGATTATTTATATTGACAAGAGAAATATAGCGTGAGGCGAGTCAGAACACAAATATCTGTTATCAGGAGAAAGCAATCTCCTCCTCCGGATGCACTGCTGGGATAACAAGAGTGCTTATTATGGCTGGTAGGCCAATACTCTTCACCTGAACGTGTGCTGTTGTATTACACTCATCCAGCAGCACTGTGACTCCTGTTTTAGTTCTTATTAAACAGGCCTGTTTTGTTTAGTGTGTTTGTTACACCCTTACACACATGCACACACACACACGCACTCACACACACACACACATACCCACACACTCACATACATACACATGCTCATACACACATACAAACCCACTCACACACACATTCTCACAAGCACTCAAGGATAGACACACAAACTCACAAACATACTCACACTAACACTAACATATACACACACATACATACACGTACACATAACCACACACACACATAATCACACACCTTAACACACTCATACACACACCAACTCACATACATACTCACACTAACACTAACATATACACACACATACATACACGTACACATAACCACACACACACATAATCACACACCTTAACACACTCATACACACACCAACTCACATACATACTCACACTAACACTAACATATACACACACATACATACACGTACACATAACCACACACACACATAATCACACACCTTAACACACTCATACACACACCAACTCACATACATACTCACACTAACACTAACAAATACATACACATACATACACATACACATAACCACACACACACATAATCACACACCTTAACACACTCATACACACACAAACTCACATACATACTCACACTAACACTAACATATACACACACATACATACACACACACATAACCACACACACACACATAATCACACACCTTAACACACTTATACACACACCAACTCATAAACATACTCACACTAACACTAACATATACACACACATACATACACGTACACATAACCACACACACACATAATCACACACCTTAACACACTCATACACACACCAACTCACATACATACTCACACTAACACTAACATATACACACACATACATACATACACGTACACATAACCACACACACACATAATCACACACCTTAACACACTCATACACACACCAACTTACATACATACTCACACTAACACTAACATATACACACACATACATACATACACGTACACATAACCACACACACACATAATCACACACCTTAACACACTCATACACACACAAACTCACATACATACTCACACTAACACTAACATATACACACACATACATACACATACACATAACCACACACACACATAATCACACACCTTAACACACGCACACACACACCAACTCACATACATGCTCACACTAACACTAACATATACACACACATACATACACGTACACATAACCACACACACACATAATCACACACCTTAACACACTCATACACACACAAACTCACAAACATACTCACACTAACACTAACATATACACACACATACATACACACACACACATAACCACACACACACATAATCACACACCTTAACACACTCATACACACACCAACTCACAAACATACTCACACTAACACTAACATATACACACACATACATACACGTACACATAACCACACACATATAATCACACCTTAACACACTCATACACACACCAACTCACAAACATACTCACACTAACACTAACATATACACACACATACATACACGTACACATAACCACACACACATAATCACACACCTTAACACACTCATACACACACCAACTCACATACATACTCACACTAACACTAACATATACACACACATACATACACGTACACATAACCACACACACACATAATCACACACCTTAACACACTCATACACACACCAACTCACATACATACTCACACTAACACTAACATATACACACACACACATACACGTACACATAACCACACACACACATAATCACACACCTTAACACACTCATACACACACCAACTCACATACATACTCACACTAACACTAACATATACACACACATACATACACGTACACATAACCACACACACACATAATCACACACCTTAACACACTCATACACACACCAACTCACATACATACCCACACTAACACTAACATATACACACACATACATACACGTACACATAACCACACACACATAATCACACACCTTAACACACTCATACACACACCAACTCACATACATACCCACACTAACACTAACATATACACACACATACATACACGTACACATAACCACACACACACATAATCACACACCTTAACACACTCATACACACACCAACTCACATACATACTCACACTAACACTAACATATACACACACATACATACAAACACACATAACCACACACACACATAATCACACACCTTAACACACTCATACACACACCAACTTACATACATACTCACACTTACACCTACACACAGACACACACACTCACAACCTCACATACATGCTCACACTAACATACACACACACAGAACCTCACTCACACATACACACACACTTTCACACATACTCACACTAACACTAACATATACACACACACACATACACGTACACATAACCACACACACACATAATCACACACCTTAACACACTCATACACACACCAACTCACATACATACTCACACTAACACTAACATATACACACACATACATACACGTACACATAACCACACACACACATAATCACACACCTTAACACACTCATACACACACCAACTCACATACATACCCACACTAACACTAACATATACACACACATACATACACGTACACATAACCACACACACATAATCACACACCTTAACACACTCATACACACACCAACTCACATACATACCCACACTAACACTAACATATACACACACATACATACACGTACACATAACCACACACACATAATCACACACCTTAACACACTCATACACACACCAACTCACATACATACCCACACTAACACTAACATATACACACACATACATACACGTACACATAACCACACACACACATAATCACACACCTTAACACACTCATACACACACCAACTCACATACATACTCACACTAACACTAACATATACACACACATACATACAAACACACATAACCACACACACACATAATCACACACCTTAACACACTCATACACACACCAACTTACATACATACTCACACTTACACCTACACACAGACACACACACACTCACAACCTCACATACATGCTCACACTAACATACACACACACAGAACCTCACTCACACATACACACACACTTTCACACATACTCACACATACTCATGCGCACACACCAACTCACTCACTCACACACACACTCCTGCACACATACCTGCACACACTCACACAGTCACACACACACACGCACAACCTCACATACATGCTCCCACTAACATACACACACACAGAAACTCACTCACACATACACTTACATACACACTTTCACACATACACACTCACACACCTCACATACATGCTCACACCTACATATACACACACAAACTTACTCACACATACTCTTACATACATACACACACACATACACACACAAATTCACTCACACACATTCTCTTATATACATACACACATACATACACACACAAACTCACTCACACACATTCTCTTATATACATACACACAAGCACACATACACACATACACACTCACAACCTCACATACATACTCACACTTACATACACACACACACAAACTCCCTCACACATACACATGCGCACACACATACACATACATTCATATACATATACACACAGAACATACACACAACCACACACACACACACTCATACATTCGCAAGTTTTTCCATTTCTGTGTCCCAGTATTAAAGCCTTAAATAAACTACATGGCCAGATATACAGTGTATCACAAAAGTGAGTACACCCCTCACATTTCTGCAGATATTTAAGTATATCTTTTCATGGGACAACACTGACAAAATGACACTTTGACACAATGAAAAGTAGTCTGTTTGCAGCTTATATAACAGTGTAAATTTATTCTTCCCTCAAAATAACTCAATATACAGCCATTAATGTCTAAACCACCGGCAACAAAAGTGAGTACACCCCTAAGAGACTACACCCCTAAATGTCCAAATTGAGCACTGCCTGTCATTTTCCCTCCAAAATGTCATGTGATTTGTTAGTGTTACTAGGTCTCAGGTGTGCATAGGGAGCAGGTGTGTTCAATTTAGTAGTACAGCTCTCACACTCTCTCATACTGGTCACTGAAAGTTCCAACATGGCACCTCATGGCAAAGAACTCTCTGAGGATCTTAAAAGACGAATTGTTGCGCTACATGAAGATGGCCAAGGCTACAAGAAGATTGCCAAAACCCTGAAACTGAGCTGCAGCACAGTGGCCAAGATCATCCAGCGTTTTAAAAGAGCAGGGTCCACTCAGAACAGACCTCGCGTTGGTCGTCCAAAGAAGCTGAGTGCACGTGCTCAGCATCACATCCAACTGCTGTCTTTGAAAGATAGGCGCAGGAGTGCTGTCAGCATTGCTGCAAAGATTGAAAAGGTGGGGGGTCAGCCTGTCAGTGCTCAGACCATACGCCGCACACTACATCAAATTGGTCTGCATGGCTGTCACCCCAGAAGGAAGCCTCTCCTGAAGTCTCTACACAAGAAAGCCCGCAAACAGTTTGCTGAAGACATGTCAACAAAGGACATGGATTACTGGAACCATGTCCTATGGTCTGATGAGACCAAGATTAATTTGTTTGGTTCAGATGGTCTCAAGCATGTGTGGCGGCAATCAGGTGAGGAGTACAAAGATAAGTGTGTCATGCCTACAGTCAAGCATGGTGGTGGGAATGCCATGGTCTGGGGCTGCATGAGTGCAGCAGGTGTTGGGGAGTTACATTTCATTGAGGGACACATGAACTCCAATATGTACTGTGAAATACTGAAGCAGAGCATGATCCCCTCCCTCCGGAAACTGGGTCGCAGGGCAGTGTTCCAGCATGATAATGACCCCAAACACACCTCTAAGACGACCACTGCTTTATTGAAGAGGCTGAGGGTAAAGGTGATGGACTGGCCAAGCATGTCTCCAGACCTAAACCCAATAGAACATCTTTGGGGCATCCTCAAGCGGAAGGTGGAGGAGCGCAAAGTCTCGAATATCCGCCAGCTCCGTGATGTCGTCATGGAGGAGTGGAAAAGCATTCCAGTGGCAACCTGTGAAGCTCTGGTAAACTCCATGCCCAGGAGAGTTAAGGCAGTTCTGGGAAATAATGGTGGCCACACAAAATATTGACACTTCAGGAACTTTCACTAAGGGGTGTACTCACTTTTGTTGCCGGTGGTTTAGACATTAATGGCTGTATATTGAGTTATTTTGAGGGAAGAATAAATTTACACTGTTATATAAGCTGCACACAGACTACTTTTCATTGTGTCAAAGTGTCATTTTGTCAGTGTTGTCCCATGAAAAGATATACTTAAATATCTGCAGAAATGTGAGGGGTGTACTCACTTTTGTGATACACTGTATGTGGACACCTGTCCTGATTGTTGAGTTCAGGTGTTTTAGCTACGCCCATTGCTAACAGATGTAGAAAGAAAGTAAATGTTATAAAGTCAATGTAAGCTGCATTGCAAAGAGGAAATGCTGCAAACTCAATAGATAAATTGGAACTGTTCTTGTATTCGCCGTTCCAGTTCATGCCAAACAAGGCTTATGAGTCCAACACTTTATATCACAACATACTTTTGACTGACTTTTCACACAACTTCCAAAACTTACTTGAAAAGCCTTCTTGGAAGACTGAAAAAGACATAATTCTGGCAGTATAGTGTAGGTGTGAAGGTTATACATCATTGTTAATCATTTTTGACCATTTTCTTCACATACATGAGAACCACCGGTCAGGCCAAATTCCAGTGCACCCTTCATATCTAGAGAACAAAACCTTTCTGATTCAGAATGCAGACTTCAATAGCTTAATAAGTTCTTCTGACCTGTCTTTTATTAATAACACCCCGCGAGTGAGCGGTGGGAACGGGGTGACCCATGGTCTGCGCCTAATCTTTCTCGGCAGGGCCTGCAACCGCTGACTGCTCCGGCTATCTGTCTCTCCCGCCGATGCCTTCCTGTTGGGCTGGCGCTGTCAGCACACTGGCCTTTCTGTTGCTCGGGCGTTATCTGTGAGCCCGGCCCGCTGAAAGAGCCTGTCATACCCTCGGCATGGTCTGACATTCCTATTGGCTTGACCTAGACCTCACACCTTTAATTATCCCGCCTTAAATCTCATTCCATGGCAAGGAGACAATATGTATCAGAGGAGGCCTAAAGTAGCTATGTGAGGGGCGGGTCTCGGAAGCACAGAACAGTATGAGGCTATCTGCTGCTATGAGAATAGAAGCTGACACACATGGAAAAAATGGTTTCTTTATCAAGGACAAATTACATAATGCCTCAGTGTTTAAGAGCTCCTCACAATGGGCAGAATAAACGCGAGGCTAGAACGACAGCTAGCGAACCGCAGATACAGAGTATCGTTCACCTCGGCCCTCTGATTTCCTTCAATTAAAAATCTCTCTAAGTAAAAGCACCGCAGAGGCCCATTTGATCCCGGTAATCAGATCTGCAGAGCCGCCATTGTCTCCCATTTTTTCCTGACATTTGAAAGGTCAAGACGTTTGATAACTGCGAACCCCTTTGCTCCATTTTTACAACCTTTAATCTCCCTTCACGGAATTGCTAACACATAACAGTTAATCTCGGGCAGAACAGCAAGAGCTGAAGTTTTATTGCCGTTCAAGAAATGGTCTGATTTCTTTCCTTCACTATAAATGTGAATCTTTGAGAATCTGATTGAGGAGAAAATGAGAAAGAGAAGATATAGTGCATGCACTGACCACAGACAAGAGGGAGTTTATTCCAAATGAAGGGCTTTTACGCACCTATTTAAGATACAATAATGATGTCAAATAGGTAAAATTTTCTTATTTTTATTAAATTTCAAATGTCTGATTTTATTGTGTTGAAGGATTCTGACATTATTTTACTTTATTTTATATTTTTACTCATTCCAACTGCTATACAGACAGGTGACATAAGTGTGTAGAAATGCGATGCTTGGTTTCGGTCACTACAAATCAGAGATCCGAGTCGCATGTAATGCCAAGTTCACACTACACGACTTTCCAAGTCGTCAGGTCGCTGTACAGTTCACACTACACGCCTGAATCTCTTGTAGTCGGGAGTCTTTCAAGTCGTTGTGTATTTCACACTACAGGACTGATCGGGGATAGGAGGTTTCACACTAAACAAACTATCACCAACTGGAATCGCAGGTGCACTTCTCTGGTCTTCCAAACTACGTTTTGTCACAAAAACAAACACGAGAAGTGACGAAAGGTTTAATAATACCACGTCCAAAAATGCACGTCAACAAGTAGCGAGCGATCGAAGTTTGTGCGCTGATGTGCAGCGTGAAATCAAGGACAAAAAATAAGTTAATCTGAGTGGATTTGGCTGCGTGAACAGACTGGATTGTTCTGTAGTGAGTTGGAGGTTAATAAATATTTTTTGCAATGCAATGTTGGTGTTATGTTTTGTAGAGAACGATCAGGTCAGAAATATTGTAAAACTCATGTGTGTGCTGATGTATTCTGATATAAACTATATTATGTACCTGTCCCACCTGTTTACATCTTCTCCCTTGCGTTTCCCCTCACACCGTAACTTGCGTTCTCATTGGCTGTTCAACATAGCACTCACTGCCAGTCGGGCAACTCGGATTCAAATATCTGACATGCTAGAAATCTCGCTTCGGTCGCTCGGATCGAGTTGTTGGGTAGTTCACACAGAGCGATTGAGAGCCAAGTTTCGATCACCGAGCGAATGGCGAGTTGCTCCCGAGCCGGCAAATCTAGCGCCGACCAGTCACCGAGCAAAAATCAGGGCAAAAATCGTGTAGTGTGAACTAGGCCATCTTAACCCGCAACACACGTAATGGGTAACTCACTGCCAGCTTCCGGTGTAGTGATGAAGTTTCGCTCCCTACTCCCTACACAGTTTGAAGTTCACTTCATTTGAACATTTTCGTTACCTTTGGATTGGAATCTCACTTAAAATGGTGGAATACCCTACATAGTGCACTTCACAGAACAACTTTGGTGAATGGAACACTCCTACAGAATTGGCGCTAATGGTTGAAAGACCGCTTTCTGAACCAGACCTTCTGATTTTAATTTTTAGTAAGAAATGCTGTTATTTGCATTTACATTTACTCAGTTTGCGTCACACAGATGATGTGTCAATGAAACGCTTGACTGGCTTTGTAACGAGTTCGTGTTTTACTTCACAACCGGGAAAAGTTTGGAGGTTTGTAATTATAAGCACACATTCACAAAATAGCGGATTATATTCCGAATGGTACAACACACGGTTATAAATTTAATAGCATCTGGAAGAACATAAGCTAAGGTAAGCAGTGGTTATGATTTTTTTTGCTGTGTTTTTTATTTTGGCCGCTGTGCCGTGATTTATCGCGTGCTTTTGTTTTGCAATGAAAACAAAACGTATCAGTTTAAGCTTTTACATTTTACATTCATTTGCACAATGACTAGGAAAGTAAAGGCACTAAGTAAAACTGCAAAATACAGTTGCTAAAACTGTACATACTGCTAAAATCTATGATGAACACCAGAATGTGCACCCTCCACAGCCCTACCAATCATTTATTCATCAATGCACTGAGGCTTAAACTGTGGATCTTCACCCCCTTCGACACTCAAACAACTGGAAAAGACAGGATCAAAGTTACTTCCCAGCATTCATAACATTTTTCTTGTCAGTTCAGTGCTTCTAACAACTCGAGCAGCAGCACTGTTATCTGTGTAAAACACAATGTCTGACACAATACACAAAGCCTGGCATTCATGCCCTCGCTCTCTCCATGACAGTGCTCCTTCTTAAATACATCTTATTTCTTTTAACGGCAACCTAGGGAGAGCTGCAGCTCGCTAAAGCACCAACACTTAACACCTCGTAGTCAAAGGAAACGTTTCTGATCTGCCCGTGTCGTTTAATCATCCGTATTCTACCGAGCTGCACAGAAACAATTTTGCAGGATATTAACTTCCAACTAAACCCTGCTTGTGTCATTTGTGGTTCCACTCAACCAGTCGGTCCCGTGGGGGAACCAGCTGTAATGAGCTTCAGACACTGAATAAGACACTTAATAGAAAGTTAGGATTGGAAAAAAATTATGTGAATCATGAAATATAAGCCAGGCGTATTTAAAAAAGCTGCTGAAAAGAGACAAAGCTACGGATAGCATTAATAAGTCAATAATCAATCTTTTTTTTTTCCCTTTTTCTCCCACTTTAGCGCATTCAATTTCTGCCCGTCAATCATCCTCTCACTAATGCTGCTCCCTGCTCCTGATTGGGGAGGACGAGGCTGCTCCACGCCCCCTCCGACACGTGTGCAGCAATCGAATATCTTATCACCTACACTTGATGAGTGCAGTGCAGCACAGCGCTGTGTACAGAGAGCCACACCCTCTATCACACTCCTTTCCCATCTCCGTGCAGGCGCCACCAACCAGCCAGCCAGCAGAGGTCGTAATCACACTAGTCTGAGAGAGAGTCTCCATCCGGCTTAATCCCGCCCCTATCTAAACAACAGGCCAATCGTTGTTCATGTGGCTGCTCAGCCTCAGCCGGCAGGCAGAGCCGAGATTCGATACAATGTATTCGATATCTCAGCTCTAATGAACAGCGTGTGTTTTTACCGCTGCACCACCTGAGCGGCAATAACTTCTTATTTGGTAAAAAAAAAAGTCGAGCTGAATGGTTAATATGCCATACCACCATCAAGACAAGTGGTGATTGTAGCATTCGCCTTTAGGGAGACACTTTGTCAAATAGCAAAGAAAATAACTATAGAAAGAAAATTAAATGCAAGGGTTTTAAAAGGACGTGTTATCCACAGGGATCTCTGACAATTAGGCTAATACTAAATTATCCATGGTAAAACACATACAGAAGAAGTACAAGCATTCAGCGCTCTTTCAGACCTCTTGTGTCTCTTGGCAAAAGCTGCATTATTCCTCAGTTAGGATATGCAGAATACAAAGGGGGACTGATGCCATCCTATGAAAACCATTTTTGTTCCGTCGCAAAAAACTAGGTCATTCTCTCATAATTGTCAATCATGCAATAAATCTCTCTGTGCTACAAATGAATACCGAGCTGGGATGGAAACAAAGCTTATTGGCATGCAACGTCAGCTTGACTTAATTCATTCTCCTTTTTCCGAGAAGCCTATTCACATGAAGTTTATGGATGTCACCGTGCCTGCTCTAAAGCAACAGAGGAATAATACATATAGACAGATGCATTATGCTGGCTAAGTTTGATCAGCATAATGCTGTGAGCCTGTATAGAGCCTGTATGGAACAAACAGCCTGCGTTGGAATTGAAATACTACACCGACTAGGCATAACATTATGACCACTGAGAGGTGAAGTGAATAACACTGATTATCTCATCACGGCACCTGTTAGTGGGTGGGATATATTACGCAGCAAGTGCACATTTTATTCTCAAAGTTGATGTTAGAAGAAGGAAAAATGGGCAAGCGTAAGGATCTGAGCGAGTCTGACGAGGGCCAAATTGTGATGGCTAGACGACTGGGTCAGAGCATCTCCAAAACTGCAGCTCTTGTGGGGTGTTCCCGGTCTGCAGTGGTCAATATCTATCAAAAGTGGTCCAATGAAGGAACAGTGGTAAACCGGCAACACGGTCCAAGACTCACTGATGCACGTGGGGAACGAAGGCTCCAACAGACGAGCTGCTGTAGCTCAGATTGCTGAAGAAGTTAATGCTGGTTCTGATAGAAAGGAGTCAGAATACACAGTGCATCACAGTTGCAGGACTGTTTTGGCAGCAAAAGGGGGACCAACACAATAATAGGAAGGTGGTCATAATGTTATGCCTAATCGGTGTATATAACATTAAATAAGTGATTTGAATGAAAACAGTTCCAAAAGGTTACAGTTGTTATGAAGATAAAGAGAGCTGAGAGTCCGAGGAATTGTTCTAGAATTTTCCACTGTACCCGAGGAGACTGATAGCAGCACAACGAAACAAACAAACAAACAAACGTCTAAAAATAACTGTGACTGTCACTTAAGCACTTAAATTCTACTTTGTGCTTTAATTTAACTTCATTTGTAATCTAGTTTAACGATTTAACATTATATTTCTGCAGTAAGCTGATATTTTGTAGGCTTACATCATCTAACATGCAGTTTAGCCTGATAGCTTGTTAGCCTGCTGACCGAAAGTATGCTAATAACAGAGTTATATGCTAAGAATAGCAAACACAGCTAAACCTTTTTAATAGATCATAAAAGTTACAAGTAATGAATTTACAGTTTCTGGTATTTAAGGCATTTTAAAAACATCTAGTCTAATAAATAAAAATCTGTTATGTGACACTACATTCAATTTTAACTAAATTTAACTGTTTAACTGCTGACTGTATCCTTGTCAATCCTTGCTTTTTAACTGCAGTAAAGCAGAAACCTACTTAAAAAGTTTTTAAGGTCACATTTTTCTAAATTCAGCATTTCTTAAACACGTTTGCACATGTTTTTCCCTGTTTTGTACATATTTTGCCTTTTTTACTTCTTACTTTTGGACCATGCTGCATACTACACCTTAAATCAGCTAAACTGAAACAGTCTGGTATCACTTCAAGTATCAATACATATTTGATTAATAATTTTAATAAATATATCTAATAGTAAAATGACACACAGTTTATAAATGGCAATCCTGTAAGATTAATTTTAATAAATGATGACAAGGTCTCTGGAAACTTGTTTGGTTTCAATAGAAACATAGTAAGCTGTTAAAATAAGTGCTACATGCTAACAACACTGCATGTAGCACATAGCAGTGGTTATTCATTCCTGTTACATAAAATCACAGTTATCATCCAGTATACACCGATCAGGCATAACATTATGACCACCTCCTTGTTTCTACACCCACTGTCCATTTTATCAGCTCCACTTACCATATAGAAGCACTTGGTAGTTCTACATTTACTGACTGTAGTCCATCTGTTTCTCTGCATGCTTTGTTAGCCCCCTTTCATGCTGTTCATCACCCCCACAGAACCACTACAGAGCAGGTATTATTTGGGTGGTGGATCATTCTCAGCACTGCAGTGACACTGACATGGTGGTGGTGTGTTAGTGTGTGTTGTGCTGGTATGAGTGGATTAGACACAGCAATGCTGCTGGAGTTATTAAACACCTCACTGTCAGTGCTGGACTGAGAATAGTCCACCAACCAAACATATCCAGCCAACAGCACCCCGTGGGCAGCGTCCTGTGACCACTGATGAAGGTCTAGAAGATGACCAACTCAAACAGCAGCAATAGATGAGTGATTGTCTCTGACTTTACATCTACAAGGTGGACCAACTAGGTAGGAGTGTCTAATAAAGTGGACAGTGAGTGGACACGGTATTTAAAAACTCCAGCAGCGCTGCTGTGTCTTATCCACTCATACCAGCACAACACACACTAACACACCACCAACATGTCAGTGTCACTGCAGTGCTGAGAATGATCCACCACCTAAATAATACCTGCTCTGTAGTGGTCCTGTGAGGGTCCTGACCATTGAAGAACAGGGTGAAAGCAGGCTGAAAAGGTATGTAGATAAACAGATGGACTACAGTCAGTAATTGTAGAACTACAAAGTGCTTCTTTATGGTAAGTGGAGCTGATAAAATGGACAGTGTGTGTAGAAACAAGGAGGTGGTTTTAATGATATGGCTGATCGGTGTATTTTACATAAACAAATGACTGAGGACAAAAAATATGTAAATCAAGACTATAAAACAATTCTAGTCCTTTTTACCCAACACCATGCTAGCTTGTTTTCAGTTACATAGCTAGCCTGGTAGCTGTGTAAAAATGCTACCCATAAAAGCTTTTTTATTATTATTATGTCTATTTTTAATGGGGATTACGATAAAGAATTGGAAACAATTAGATAAGGGGAAAGAGGGGAAACAAATTAAAATAAAAAATAAATAAACTAAATGTATTATTCTTGATTATTTTTAGAATTGTTGACAATTACCTGTTCATGTGTACTTTAATTGCTCATGCCATCTGCATCTATTATGTACTGTAGATAAAAGCATTTCCAAATGAGTAAGAATCTAATTGCTGCAATTTCCTTTAATAAACTCACATCTAATGAATCGAATCCTACAGTAAATTGATTGTTTAATTAAAATCTCTCATCTTCAGGAAAAAACAAACAACTACAAACCACAAGACAGCGAACTGCCACACACATGTAATGTTTTACCACTTTCTGATAAACAAAGGCTAGTAAAGCAGGCGTGTGTGTGCAGCGACCGCAGTTTTATCCCCCAGCCAGGTGTCACTGGTTTACACTTATGTGACTGGACAGAAAGGGGGCGCAGTGGTCCACTTCCAGCATCATGTCTCTCCAGAGCAAACTGTCAACCTTAAAGGGGAGAGTAATAACAGCCAAGCACCATGGCTCGCCGTGGCTAAAGCTGTATTTTAAAGAAAACCTCAGCATGACACTGACATTTGAGTCTGGAGAAGAGAAACTCAAGTGCAGCATTACAGGAATCGCTGGAGTTCTCATAATTGATCTCTTACCAGGCTTAAGACCCTGCAACCACAGAAGAGCTGGACAGGGTCTAAAGGAGGAGCAGGTAGAAGATGGGATGTATTGTTTACTACATTTGGACGCCAAATGATCAAACCCAGTGGAGATGACAAATTAAGACAATTATAATGCCCAAGCTAACTGTGACCGGAGGTCCAACAAACATTGCTCTCCAGGTGGGAAGGATGCCATACATGTCCTCCCTATCAATCAAGAGCAACACTAGCCAGTCTACTTCATCTGTAATTGCAATATGCACAGTGTCAAATATTTAGAGACTTTAGGAGTCTAATTATTCTAAATGAATTACGTAATCTCAAATGTTCCATTTTGGAAGGGAAATCCAAACAAAGACCCTTCTCTACTGCATGGTAATCCACAGTACAAAATGCTACCAATCAAATCCAGAACTGTCTGTACTGTACCTAATGTGCTATTGTTTGTTGCACAAGGGTAATTGTGAAATTAAGAGGAATTAAAGGTGAGGCTGTGATGCCATTCTCCACCAGACAAAGAGCAACAACACCACAGTAACTGTGTTTTCACAACACCTCAGTTGGGTTTCAAATCGGTTTTAGTGGCAATTTTGTTTGACCAGTCAATGTCTTGCATTGTTTCTACCTCTGTATGCTTGGTCTCTGGTCAAGAAGAGTAACCAAATTAAGCATGGGTACAAAGGTACAGTACAGGTCACTTGGCAATGGAGGCAATAACTTAATGTGGGATCATGGATTTAAAAACGTAGCATACCAAACTTAGGTGCCTTGAAGCAAAAAAGGGTCACAAATCTGCAGCTCTTGTGGGCTGTTCCCGGTCTGCAGTGGTCAATATCTATCAAAAGTGGTCCAAGGAAAGAACAGTGGTAAACCGACGACAGGGTCATGGGCGGCCAAGGCTTGTCCATGGATCATGGATTTAAAAACGTAGCATACCAAACTTAGGTACCTTGAAGCGGAAAAGGGTCACAAACCTCAAAAATCACAAAAGACTGAAATTGTTATAAAATAGCTAAATTAAAGAAAACCCTCAAGCTACCGCAACATAAATGCAAATTTTCCAAAAAGGCAAACTGGAGGTTTTCAGTGTAAATGTAAAGCTGCCAAATAAGTCCATATAAAACCCAGGCAATTTTATTTCAGTAGCATTTCAGCAGGGGGAAAAAGTGGTGAAAGAAAAAAAAATGCACAAAAGGGACCAGTGCTCCAGCCAAACGCTCAGCATTTTTATCTAATAAGCAAGCATTTGTGTTTCACCTTGAAAGTGTTTTAGTCAAGAAGCAAAAATGCGTAGCTAACAACTCCAGCTTGCAGCATATGGGATCCTCGGTCGCAATAAAAAACAAACAATATTTGGGGTTTATTGTTATTATTACCATAATTCGATTTGGGCAAATTGACTTAACACAGCTCAGAGGTCTGGAAGGATTTCAGGTTTGCATGAGGGGCCGTGAGTCTCAGGATTGTTGGAGGTCTGTGTGAAAGCAGATGCTTTGAACAGTGATAGAATTCCCGTCTAGTCTCAAGTGTCATTAGCTGTAAGCTATTCACTCTGCCAGGTAAAGAACAGATAACAATCAGGACTTTGTGAGACGTTCCTGGAGGTGTTGGAGCAGTTTTTTTTTTATGCCATTTTGGCATTTTCTTTAGTTTTTTTGTGTAAATTATTTAGCTGATCTGACAGTCTTCAGTGTGCTAACTGTGATCATTCTTAATCACATTTACCACTAACTGTGATAAATTGACTATTTATACAACGATTGAGAATAAATGGTAAAAAAAAAAATCTGAATAAATTAATGAAAAAACATACAGACAGATGTCTGACATACGGTTACACAGTTTAATGTACCTAATCTGCAGCATCTATCAAGACTAAGTAGGTCCAGTTGAGATCAAATTCTGACAAGAAGACACAAGGAAATTTATTATTGGGGGACGAATGGCAGGCACTCCATTCACAATCACTGCTCACCTGACTGGTGTTTTAGTACAAATAGTGACTACTGTTGACATCTGCATTTAGATCTACTGGTAGGTAAGACAGTAGAAAGTAGGACTGGGAATTGTGGTCACAAGCTTGACTTCATTAACACTTATTACTGAGCATTATTGCCTTATGTAAGGTTAAATATATTTTCTTTGACAGAGAACGCCAATCAATCCACCAAACTAATGTGTATGACTAATCACCTATCAAATACATGTATAATAACATTTCTATCATGATGGATGGCACTGTCGCCTCACAGCAAGAAGCCCCCGGGTTCAGGTCTTGGTTTTCTGTGTGGGTTTCCTCCGGGTGCTCTGGTTTCCTCCCACAGTCCAAAGGCATGCAGTAAGTTTATTTGTAGATATGGCAGTTGTAGCCTAGTGGTTAAAGAACCGAACTAGTAATCGAAAGGTCACTGTATACTGTCACAGTACTGTAAGTTGCTTTGAATAAAAGCGTCTGCTAAATGCCAAAAATTAAAAAAATTAAAATGTAGATACTAAATGTGTGTGTGTAGGTGTGCCAGCCAGACTGACGACCTGTCCGGGGTGTTTCCTGCATTACGCCCAGTGCATTGTACCCAACGCGACCCTAAATACGATAAAAGCAGTGGTAAAACAGACAGTACATGGATGAATTTCTATCTTGATTGAAGTTTTCTCCTCCAGAATAAAGGGCAATATAGGGTACACAAGCTCCCTGAATGGTTTGATTTGATGACCATCTCAAGCCCAAAGAGCAACCATTGAGAATAATCCATGTGAACTGATGGAACATCTTCATTGCCATTATTAAATCCCCAATTTAGGGAATATCTAAAGTTCCAGAATTATGTAGAGAATATTTGCCAAGATATATTAAACCCTACTTTGTTGTTTATATTAGGTATTCCAATAATTTGTCATGGCAGCCCCAAAGAAGCAGGCATTGCGACCCTCGGTAAACAAAACGCCACCATGACAACAGTTTGTGAAAAGCTTTTTAAAGGTGTTTCAGAGCTACATCGAGGACTTGAACCTGAATTCATTTTGTCCTTATTTCTTTTGTCCTCAGAAAAACAGCGCCAGCACTCCAGAGCCTGTTGTTTTCTTTAATGGAGTCATGGTGCTCTCATTGCCCTGTAAAGTGGAGCTTGTTCTGACCTAAATGAAAACAGCCTGCAGAGCTAAATATCACCTGTCCTCCGGGCTGGCATCGGTAAAGCTGCTGACGCCGTTTACAGCAACCGAGCCACCACCACTTGCTTCTCGCTGCAAGCGTAGCTCGAGCCGTCGGATCGTTAAAAAGACGATTAAGGAATTCCATCCATACAGAACATACAGTATCTTGCTGAAAGAACTGGTATCCGTGGGCTTATGTGGTGAACCAGGATGCTAAACAGGCACTGAAGTACAAATTCCATTAGTGTTATTGAAATAACATTTAAAATGTTTGCACAGTGTAAGATTAATCTCTGTTCCTCTGCATGAAATAAAAGCAAAGGACAATATAAAAAACAACAAGAAAAAGGAAATTTCTGGAATCATATTTGATCCTGCTTCCCATAAGTATTCTTTTTTTTTCTCACCCTGCCAGCTCTGATGTGAAAATGAGCTAGGGAAAATTAACTCCTGATACAGCCATGCTGAATTAGACAGTTTAAAAAAACACTTTTTAAGGATTCCAGCCTTGTCATTTTCAATTTTCTGCTCTTTGGACATGCGTGTATTCAGATTCAAGAACATCTTCTCGGCGTATCAATCCTAATTAGACAATCTGGGTCCGCGAAGGATAGCAGCGCAGCTATTTGCATAATTTAATCACAAATACTCAGTGATACATATTTTCAAATGCATATGTACAATTATCTTTTCATCCTCGGGGCAAAAGTATTAATATGATTAGGCAATAATTCTTTAAAAAGTGAGGGGAGAAGAAGGGGGGTAGGAAAGCGGCAAATGCACCCACTTTTTAAACTCCAGCTTTGGGCTATATGAAAAATTAATTAATTTCAGAGGGGAAAATCAATTTCTCTACGTGACCATATTAGACTGAGCAGGGGCTACAGCCTGGAATCTTCGTCCAATCAAGAAATCTCATCTGCTCCCTCTAACTTCTGTCAGTAGTGTTTAACATCGCTGTACAAGCACCAGTGATCTGCGCCCGGCTTCCTAAATACGTTCTAATGTGGAAGAGCTGCCGGCTAAAGACATGCCAGACCCTACACACACACAGCCTTTCTCCACAGCCAATCTGTCACACTCTTCCTCCTATCTCCTATCCCTTTTCTCCTAACTGCTTTGTGAATTTGGCCATTTCAAAAATTCAATATTTGTCTCTTTGGAGTTTAACTGTTGAGTAATACTGTTGTTAAATCCTGTCAGCAGCCTCTATAATACAGCTGTGTACAGTGTACACAATGTGTCAGGCTGCAAACTCGTACATATAAATAAAAGCACCGTCAGAAACGCAGTCCTGTCACAGATCTCCAGCGACAAATACTTTCACTTTATAATCCAAAATTAAAGCATGCCGTGAGTTTTTCATAAACCCATCTGATGCTGTTAGTGTATCTTAAATAACTACTATAATAAGTAGTTTGGAGGTACAGTAGTAAGGCTTTTTAACCAGCTATGGAGTAATGATAATCAAAAAGCTTAAGTTTTTTTATACTGCAGTTCTAAATTCCCATTTGCTCAATTTATTTATTCGTTTATGACTTACTCAAGTTTAAGTTCAAGAGTTCAAGAGGCTTTATTGTCATTTCAGCTATATACAAGTACATATTGAAACGTATATGTGGTCCTCCAGGACCAGGGGTGCAACACAGAACACGAGTGCAAAAACAACACAATATAAACAGTGCAGTACAATAAATATTAGGATCAGTAAATGCAAGAAACATTCTGATCTAAAGAAACTGAGGTAGACGAGACCAAAGACAAGTGTAGTGTTGGCCAGGACATGGTACTGAGTAAATGATGGTAAGGTAAAAAACATATTCTGATATACAGGGTTTATACAGTATTGGTAAGGCTTTAAAACAGTGGGAATCATGCACAAGGAATGCACCCTGAATAGGGTACCAATTCATCTCATGATGCATTCTTCTTATGCACAAGGTTTCAAGTTGCCATTTCAGGTGTAGTTCAAAGCAAAAACATATAATAATAATAATACAAATTATTATTATTATTATTATTGTTGTTAACATTATCAGTAACTCTATGTTATGCTTTAGCCTCAACGTGATTGTGCTGGGTCACACCCCCTGGCAGCACTGAGCACAAGACAATTCTGGACATGGCGCCAAACCATCTCACAGCACCACACATTCACTTACCCACTGACTCACACCGAGAAGCATTTTTAATTTAATTCCTTTTTGGAGATGAAAGGAAACAGGAGTAACCAGAGGAAACCCAACAGGAAAGCAACAAGACTTCACAGGCAGAGGTAAGAGCCTAGCCCACAATATTACTGCATGGTGTCAAACCAGGATACAGCAATTAGTGAAAATATATTATTATCATGAGCACAGTTTTTTTTTCCATTTTTAGGTATTTATCACCATTTTATCCTGGTCAGGGTTGCAGTGAGTCAAGCTTCCCTGGAATCACTGTGCATTATTATTATTATTATCATCATTATTATTATAGAATACACAGTTTCTGAAGCAATATGTAATATTTCTTTATAATTACCAGAAGCTTCTGTGTAGTTAAGCTTTGCTATAGCCAACCCTTTATAAAGCACCCTTCCCAAAACTGCATACATGTACAGTATAACAGTAGCATTATATAATTATCTAACTACTTTCTTTCTTAAGTTTATATGCAATTACACCCCCCCCCCCCCCCCCCCCCAAAAAAAAAGACAAATCAACATGTCAAAGCAACATGTGATTTATATAATTCAGCATTTTGTTATAAATTTGAAAGTTCACATTGCAAAATGTTAATATAAAAAAATCTATAATATGCATAAGATACATGGGTTGGATGCTGAACAATACTATATTACTCTTTAAATAAATCAGCTTAATTTAACTTTTAAAAGAGAAAAAAAAACACTAAAAAAAATAATGCACAATAAGTTGTCTGTTGACCTAAAAACATTCAGCTCATTTAAACACATTTCCTGTCCAACGTCTGCAACGTCAGCAGAGTTCAACTCATTGTGACAGAAAAACCCTCTGACTGTTTATATGTTTCATTTCAAACCCATTAGCACAACCTGAACTCCGGGACAGAAGAGCCAAATGCATATTTGATTCATTCAAAAGTGCTTGAATGTATTTGTGATTATAACAAGCCTTTTAACATGCAACGCCCCTCCCTCGCTTCAAACTCTTTCATCCTAATCAGGCATCTGTCGCTCTCTGTGTTTTTTCTTTTTTTATATAAGTTATTATCACCCTGGCTCCCTCTTGGATGCGGTTGCTGGGTGACGGGTATCTTAGCACCCACTCTGACTGGGAATGATTTGAATCCGATCCAAAGATTTCCCAGGAGTACCTGTAAACACATCTGTGCCCTGCCGAAAACAAATATATCAGAAGAGCCCTGCAAAGACAGCGAGAGAAAGAAGAAAAAAAAGATAATTCTGCCACCACTGGTGAAGCCGTAGCCCCTCGAGAACTAAACAAAATAATCCTGCTCATCTATAAATGCCTGAATTAGTACCCTAACACAAACTAAATACTTTCTAATTAGAATAAAGACTAAGGGTAGATTATGGAGAAACAGTATTATGATGAAATAGTAAAGCCATGATGACTGAAAAAATCCTAAACAATCTGTAAAATTGAATTTCAAATATGAGAAAAGCATCCAATGTCCCAGTGGCCTCTTTCATCTAGAGGTGTGTGTTTAATCTTCAGAGATAGACAATGACTGTCAATTAACTGCAGCATCGCTGTGAGCGTAAGCGGGACCGCCGAGATGTTTCAATAACCGTCTGAGTTCAGTTGTTAGCGGGCATGGAGAGTCCTCACTGTCCCGTATACACAAAATGAAAAGCAAAACAAGAGGCTGAAAAATTGCTTCTCATGAAGCCGTATCATTACTCATACAGAGGTGAGAGATTACGGGGCCCTTTATCTGCTTGGCCCCAGAAGCAGCACATTAATCTGGACTGAGGAACTATTTGCTATTTGAAAGTACAAAAAAAGAGGAAAATGGATTTTTGCGATCTCAAAAAACTAAATGTCAAATTAAAATTAAAGAAATTATATCCAATGTGTGGGATGCACTAGAATGTCTTGGAATTTACATGAGCATGCTGAGTGTACACCACATTATAACTGATTAAGTTCAAAACATCTGTAATTCTTCTATCCACCATCAGACCTCAACCAGCTCATAAAATCACATCCATCCCACCTTAAATGCCAACCTTTCTGCCCTAACTGTTAAACATCCCCACACGGTCAGAACCGGTGGCGTAACGATGAGCAGCTCCTCCTGAGCCATCTGTTTGTGTTCCATCTACACAGGATATCTTTGTCCATACAAATGATGTAATTCTCCAAATGGGAAGCAGCCACGGTGGATATGATTGATTTCAGCATAACACCGGCAGTACCAGGTGCTTTCAGAGACCATTACGGGCCTCTCCGTGCAGCAGTAATAGGCCAGCACTTTAGCATCATTAAAGCAATATGTAGCACTGCATTATCCTTTAACCCCATCGCTGGCCACTCTCGGTGCCAGCCTCCGAGTTCAAATCGCACACTAGATCACTGAGTGGACTGAGGATTCAGACGAGTTCTACATAAGCAGACTGACATGCACTGAAGGCACAAAAAACATGGAAGGTGTGCATAATCTAATATATAAAGCCATATGGTATTTACATTCCCAATGATTTCAAGTTTAGGACAATTAGAGTAAGAAATAAAAAACTACAAATATAGATGTTGCATATAGAAATTGCAGAACTATGTGGAATAAAGTTTATGTAAAAGATAAAGGCTGAATTTTTATATTTTGAAGGTAAACAATTACTTTATAGAGATTATAGAGGTTTCAATATATGTAATTTATCTTACTTTGCAATTTAATTAATTTACTTCAAAATTGTTATTATATTTTTTAGGATTATAATCAATGTGTATTTATTATGAATAAACTGAATAAAAAATAGACTTTTAACTATTGATCAAATTTTTAAAAATCATTTAGTATTTATTATCCATATATATCAATTATTTCTGGTTGTTATTGTCAATCATATATGTAATAATTAATTGATTAATTTAAGTAACTAAATTAATTATATTAAATGATAGTTTTTTATTTATTTATTTGCTGTCTTGTTTGTTTTCATAATTTATTAATTAATATATATGTAATAACATAATTGTATTTGCATTATGATACATGTTATTTAATGAGAAAGGTCACCATGTCTTGTGTTCACTTAACAGAAATCAATGTTTCCACTACTTAAAATAAGCTGGGGGCATGAGCCTGATTCCTTCTTCATTATTGACAGCAAGCACTTACATGCCAGGACTTTTTATTCATAAAAAAGTGAAAGAAAATACTAGAAATGCTGTTATATTAGATGTAGCTACACAGGAAACATAAGAGTTTTGTTAACTGTTAGTATTTTTGCTCAAATTGTATTTGTATTTATAAGCTCATGTGCATAACGATGCAGGTTAAGCTCTATTTATTAGATAAAAGTAATAAAGTCAAATAATTCTATCACTAAAAAGTGTAAATAAAAATGTTTGAAAGTAGCAGTTTTTATAAATAGATATTTAATACTACAGCGTCATATTTCTAATTATTCCATTATTTAACCTAATTATTCAGCCTCAGCCTATATAAGCCTGATCTATATCTAAATGCCATCAAATGGACATTGACATTTTTACTGTATAAAGTTCACAGTTTTACATTTGAGCATTTTAGAGCAGTTGTTCTAAAGATATGTAGTTCGTAATAATATAAAGTTTAATACTTTCATTATATGATATTTTTAAGTTCCATCCTGGAGTTTTATTTTTCCTGAGATAAGGCTAACAGTTTGCCCAACCTGCTATTTTTAGATGAGAAGTATTCAGTTCAAAACCTGTCAAGTATAAATAAGTATGTTTATTAAAAAAATCTTCTAAAAAGTTTAGCAAATAAGTGTTTATTCTTTGTGTCTTTAAAGTGTTGTGTACACAGACTAATATTTGCACCTAAAAAGCTCATTTAAAGTACAGAACTGGGTCACGTTTAATTAAAAGTAGAACTTGTTGCAGCAAACAGTGCAGCCTTTATAAAAAATTACACTTTTGTCCCAGAATTCTAAAATCATGTGATATAAAAATATACAAAAACTTTTATTATGATAGAATGTGTGTTAAGGGTAAATTGAGAAGTGCATTGTATTAATAAACAAATTTAAACAACATTGTTTATTATTAATTTAACATAAAATTGGCCTAGTAAAATGAATTACCCTGACAAATGATCATGATTTTATTTGAAATGTTTATTAAAAATGCAACAATGCATTTGGTATCCATTAATAAAATATATTTTGGGCTTTAAAATATCTTTGGGTTTTTTTAATAGATTTATTTAAATTAGTAAAAAAATGAAAAAATAAAAAAAGTCGTTTCATGTAAATGACAGCATGTAAAGAATAAAATAGCATGTAAAGCATAAAATGAATTAATATAAAAAAGTCTGATTATTTATAGCTGTGGGACAGTATATTAATACTTTATTATAACTTTATAAGCTAAGTAGACTTTTGCAGATGCAATAACACATTTTCTATGAGTTGCGTTGTTGTTTCTGATGTTTCTCTTGTTATTATTTGCCCCAAATTATTAATGTTTTAAAACTTAAGAAACTATTTTTAAACTATATGTATATTACCCAAATATAAAGTAAAATATTCTTTAATAAACTCTTTAATATAGTACACAGTTATGCAGGATTTGTTATGCAGTTATGCTGATACTCGGCCGGTTGCGCTCAGAATTGTAAACCGATCAAACTTCTCACACTGAGTTTGCAGGAAAGTGAGAACAAGAGTAAATAAAGACTGGAGGTTGGCACATACCTGGCATTGGTACAGTCGTTATAAAGAGTCTCGAAGTCTTTCCTGTTGATAAGTTTGCAGCGATTTACCCCGGGCTGGATGGCACCGAGGCCGCGCAGAACGCGCACCTGCTCCACGTTGCATACCACCGGCGTGATCTCCAGCCTCTTCAGCTTGGTGTAGACGGTGTGCAGTCCTCCCACCAGGTGCTTGAGGAAGAGATCGAAGGCCTGAGGGAGGCAGATCAGTTCCCGACCGTCCACGGTGAACGAGGCCACCTGCGCGCTCCTTAGCTCCACCATCTTGCACTCGTTGTTCTGCGGCGTGTTTTCCACCGGAGACGGGGTGGAGTAGACGGGCTTGGAGGCGAGCGAGCTCGGAGTGACGGACAGCGGAACGACCGGACTGCCCGCTGACGCGCGGAACGGGTTGGCAATGGCCGGAGCCACGGACGGACACGGAGAAGAAGTGGCAGACGGAGATGAAGTGTTGACCGATGACGAGGATGAGATGGGAGACGGCAGGACCAAAGCGGACGGCGGGATCAGAGCAGCCGGTACGGCCATGATCACCTCGGGCACCTCGATCAGCTCGCGCTAAAGTTCAAAAGTGGGAGAAAACCCCAAAAAGTAGCGCGCGACTTGAACAGGACAGGAAATCCCCAGCAGCGCGCCCCGCTAATAAAAGTGAAAAGGGGGCAGAAAGCGGTGTCGGTCGGGAGGAATTAGGATCTTTGCAGCGGGACCATGAGAGATTAGAGGAGTGAGAGGGAATGAGACAGAGTGACAGGAAGAAAATGAGCTGAAAGTGCGGTCCGCTCTCTCTGCGCTCTCCTCTCTCAGCTCTCAGGGATGAGTTGTTGTTGTCACAAGGTCCAAAGTGGGAGGAGCCTGCGGACATGTCAGCCTTTCAAACACACCGCATACTACCTTACTAAATAGTGCTCACGACGCATACTGTCATAGTTACATACTTGCACACTACTTAGTAAACAAACCTAGTGTGTAAATAAACTGAGGTAACTGATTTCTCACTCGAATGGAAAATAAAGTAATAAAAAATTCACTTATTTAATCACAGAACTTCCCAGCAAACACAAATACGTAGTTACTTAAGCAATAGAACACGAGAAGGAGTGTGTTATCGCGAATAACATCACGGCTGTGATGATCTACGGCACTCGCCTTCGGCTCGTGCCTGCGACCGAATCACAGCCGTGATGTTATTCGCGATAACACACCACCTCAAGTGTTCTATTGCTTTTATACAACAGTTTTAACAAAAGAAAGAAATAAAATAAATCAAAGTAGCCCTGAATTTCATATTAAATATGCTTTAATATTGACAATACCTTCCGCCAAAAAGTAGTTCCACAACGAATATAAAGTTTAACACTACAAAGCAGACATCCCAAGTTGCAAAAACTCATTTTAGGGAGGTAAGAACAACAAGAAGAAAAAGGCAAGAACCTCCGAAGGGAAAAAAGGAAATAAAAAACCTCTCACACACACCAAAGGATTATGGATGATAACAGAACTCTTAGGAGCTGCTAACTGGGCTATTAAGCTAACTGTTTGCGTCACAAACACATTAATGTTCCCTACATAGTGCACTAGATTGTGTATCAGATCGCGGATTTATGTTCCCTACACAGTGCACTAGATTGTATATCAGATAACGGATTTAAAACGCGATCGGGAAAAAGTCTGTGTCGCCTGCGTGCGCGTTTATGTGCATGAAGCTTGTCGTTACTGGCAACGCGTCAGCGGAGTAATACAGTTGTGGTGTGAAAAGGCCGTGCTGTTATCACGAATATCAGCACAGTTAGAACGCTTCTCAACCAATCAGATTGTAAGGTCGGAACTAACTGTTGTATAAAACGTGTTACAACATCGAAGAACGTTGTAAAAACTTTGTAAAACATTCTAAAAACTTTATTCACTTTAAATTGTGTGACCAGCAATGTTCTTACATCAGTCAAGTTAACATCAGTCAGTCAAGTTAAGAACAAAGCCATGTAAGATTTTGAATTTAAATACTCAATTATTAAACTATTAATAAAACAGATAAATAAAACTATTTTACTATACCCTCCTAGAATAAGCGTAGCTTACTTAGCTTTCACCATCCCTAGTTCACTTTAAACGTAAAGTTAACCTAAAGCCTATGTTTACAATAAGTTTTCAACAATATTCTTACAGTTATTAGCAATAAAGATGATAAATAAAATCTAGAAAAATGAAAAGCAGCCAAACTAGGGTTGCCAACTTTCAGAACTGGAAATAAGGAACACCCTGGGCTGGCGGGTTGGCAGAGGGCATAGGGAGGGGCGTGGGATGGCGGGTGTTTACCTGAGAGGGAGGGGGGGTAGGCGGTTAGGGTTGCACCTATAAAAAATATAACAGGTCTTACACCGTCATAGGTAACATTTTTACTCAATAGTGCAAACAACATTTTTACATAATCCATCTTCACACTGACATGCAGCCCTGGTTCTGGACTGCGTTGCTTAGGGGGGCAGTGAGAAAATCTGGGGGGCAATGCCCACCCCAGTGCCCCCATAGTGCCGGCCCTGCTCGTGTTACTTTAGTTTCGCCCTAAGCCGGAAAAATATGCGCGATGCGCTCTGCCCACTGCGCTACTCAAACAATGGTGTATTAAATAGGTTGTTATGCTGATATGCCTGCGCACACAAGGCATTACTAAGACTAAAAGTGAACACTACTTAAAATAATAACCAAACACTTTCTAATTACCTGGGTAGCAGCAGTTTCCTTCTGTTTCATACATATCGCCCTGTCTCAGTCTAATATGCAGCATTTCTCTCCCATTCATAAAAATACGAAACAAAGTGCGTCCCATATTAGTTCAATACGGAACGCGACATTTAGTTTTCAAATAAGGAACGATTCCATATTTTACGAGACGGTTGGCAACACTAAGCCAAACTCTCATTTTACTAACTGACAGAATGCTGAGGTACAGTGTTAGAAATGCTCGAAAGCAATACAATGTAGCTGAATTTTAGAGCTAAGCCAAAACATACGATACCTCTAATACAATAGTCATTTGGTCATTGTCTGTTTTAACACTGCTTTATTCTGGTCATGGTCACAGTTGGTCATATTCATTGGACAAGAGCCTGGAAACATCCCAGACAGGTCATCAGTCACACACATTTACACACACACTTACAGTGAGGGCAATTTTAGCAGCTTCAAATAGCCTGACTGCATGTCTTTGGACTTGTAGGAGAAAAACGGAGCTCCCGGAGGAAACCCACATGGCTGCAGCAAGAACATGCAAACTACATACCGAAAGGAGACTGACTGCCCTGCCAGTAAATCAAACTTAGGTACTTCTTGCTGTGGGGTGACAGCGCTACCCACTGCACCAGCATGCCGACGACTTAACCTTTGAGATAGTTTAGATGATTAAAAAGCATCTGTAAGAACCTAGATATAATTGTTCATTAATTTTACTTTTTTTGTAATTTTTACATGGGTGGCAGAGGCATTGACTACCTTTTGTTCCTTTCATAAATAAAATGACAGCTAGGAATAAAAAGTAAGGGTAGACAGTCCACACATTTTTTTTGTAAGGTAGATGGAAACTAGATAAAAACACTTAAGGACACCAGGAGAACATGGCACAACTTGAGAAGGAAACTAGAGACAACAAATGAACATGGGACCCTAAAGGTTGATACCACTGTACCACCCCTATATAAATGAATATGCAATCTGAAAATGTTCCCATGTTCTTTGTCATTTGATATTAGCAGGACAGCTAGATAACTGCTTATTAATGTAAAAGCTTTTTTCCTGATTTTTCTTTTCTGGTTTTTGGTAATCCATTTAGCGTGTAATGACCTGTATCAAGTAATTCTGAGAGTCAGCTAGTTTATTTGATATATGATGTGTTCACATTGTAAATACAAATTTATATTTGTGTACTCTGTCATTTTAATTGAGCCATATTTTGTCAACATTTTAATACATAAATGTTTGTAATGTAAACTAAAGTTGAGCTTTAAATGAAATTTAAACTTATAGTTCTCTCAGAAAATGCATCAAATAAAATGTGGAAATTGTAGTCAGTTTATAAGCTAGCAGTTTTACACTGCAGTGAAGGACATGTGCTGCAAAACCAGGAGCGGGATAAGGTTGCTGTTTTCTGTCGATAAGGTGGTGAAACGCAAGTCTAGGTGATACACATGGATTGCATTTCATCTGTGAGCACACCCAAGCAGCATCAGAAATGATGAAGTAATGTCTGGGGTGCAAAAAAAGCTGATGCTGGTGTCGCTAACTCAAAAAAACAGCTCAGGTTTGTGGATCCTTACTGTTAAAATATTACAGAATGACACCTATTTTAAAAAGCCATTTTTATCTCAGACTAAAGCTAATGGTCAGGGCCAAGTTGATGTATCAGATCTAAACTCTGAATGTATGCAGGTTATAATATTTACCTGTGATTTAATAATCATTCTATAAACAGCAGCCTTTTATTAGCAAAGCCGTTATATAGATACGATAAAATACCATTTCAGAATTATCATTCAGGCAAAGAGGTAGCTTGTAGTGTGAAAATCAATAACTGCTTAAAATTCATAGCCAGACAATCCATTTGCCCTTTATGTTGCTAACCTTTGCTTAAATATGCACCATATTAAGATTTCATTATAAACAATGAATGTCACAATAGTTTGCCCACCGTTTTTCATGTTATCATGGGTTAACTACAAATTATGATTATAAATCGGCCTAAAATAGTGGCAACACGGATTCTGGAAAAGAAGAATAACAATAAAATGAGGCATCAACAAACACCACCAGGCATCTATGATGTTTTGCTGTAGTCTGATAAGTTTTTAATAAGCTGGGTGGACTTGATGAATCTAGGCTTCATTAGAGTTGCAGCCTTCCCATAGATACACAGCAGGACATGGCACGGGGGTGGCACTCATTACAATTGCACTAATGCGTTCTAACCTTAAAGAGTCCTGCCGCGAGATCTACTCTGAGTAAATTACAAATATGCCTAGGAACTAAGTACTGTGGGTAAATAATGGAGCTGAGTTTCCAACACTCAACTGATTCATTAAAACAACAATGCCTGACATAAACATGTTCATCACAAATAGTGGTGCTCTTCTATCCAGGTGTTCAAGAAAAACCTGATTTATATTGTCTAACAACAGCTTCACAGATGCTTAGTAAAACCATACAACCTTCCTGTAAGATATGTATTTTTATTTGAAATTAATGGAATTTATTGAACCTATTATTGCAACTAAGACACAGCTAAAATCAAAGCAAATTTACTTATTTTTCTAGAGATGTTAAAAGTTTGACTTGCACTGTTAAAATTATGGATTTTCTGAAAATATATTGGGTCATTAAACACATACAGCAACTAATTTGTTGGTGTAATGTTATTTTAAAATGTAATATAGCTTTAATTCATTGCTGTTGATTATGATGGACTATAGCTCCATGTCTATAGGGCTATTTATAGAAGTCAAGTCAAATTTATTTGTATAGCGCTTTTTACATTAAACATTGTCTCTAAACAACTTTACAGAATCCAGGACCGACAGACTAAAAATCCCTGTTGAGTAAGCCGAGGGCGACAGTGGTCACTGGTCTCTCTGCTAGGTCGGTCCACGGTTAAGCAGGCTTTACTGTGGACTTAAAGGCTGCTTTGCAGGACTGTTGCGTGTAATTATTCTTCATCATTTATGTGACCAGTAACAATTTTCAGCCAAGCTTTAAGTTGGTGGTTTTGGAGCAGGGGCTTGTTTCTTGCATGACAGTCTTAAACCTCTGAGGATTATTCTACATTTTTGATGATGTGTCCTATAGCTGCTGACCAGACAACAGAGAAGAGGAATGACAGACCATTCTGGGGTCTTTCACATCATCATCTCAAATTATCCGTCAGGCCACCCAAGGAGGATGGGTCCCTGTTGGTTCTGGTTTCTCTCAAGGTTTCTTCCTTGTAAATTCAAGGGAGTTTGTCCTTGCCCCTGTTGCCCTTGGCTTGCTCAGCAGGGGTTTTTCATTTTTGGTCCTGGATTCTGTAAAGTTGCTTTGAGACAAAAGATATAGTAAAAAGACCTATACAGTTAAATTTTAGTTGACTTGACTTAATCAGCCCACTTCAGGTAATGCTCTAGCATGGAAATCTATATTTACATGACCTTATATCTGAATTAATGTGGAATATCCTTTGGTTTTGCAATACCCAGTGTTGCAAAAGTTACTTTCTTCTTTCCCATTATTTAAATTGTGAGGTGGGCATATGGTGTGATTCCTACAGGTCTTTCACTTCAAGACAGGGTAGCAATAAAACTGTGGTGTCTTATTTGTATACAGTTTGTTTTATTGGGGAATATTAAATACTGGCTTCATGCATCTCTTAAAAGTTGTTTTGCTCTGGTATGGTTTACATTTATAGCTCATGTTTTAAAAGAACAGACTTAGGCATTGGGTGTTTTTAAACAGGGCAGAACATCTGTACCATCCACACATTTAAACCTATTTCATTGGGTGAAGAAAGTTGGAGAAATTATCAATTCAGATTACATTTTGAATACATGTAAAACAATTAATGAAAGCAAACTTAAAAGGAGATACATTCTGAAAGAGCCATGCTAATTAAGAGTCTTTACAACTTGACCCAGCTATTGGTGCAAGGTGTGCTACACACACAGCGCTTCCACGCCAGCAGATACTTCAAGTATCAAACAGGACAGACAGATAATGATGTATTAAAAATGCAGAGACAGACTAAGTCTGCATTCGAGTGAGCAGTGCCAACAAGAGATTTTGTTTCCTACTGAATACCCCATATACCAACTACACTACTTAACACTGAGAAAGCAGGAATAAAAATGGCATAGAACAAGCTCGTACAGCTCTCAACCTTGATGAATAACCATAGAACCATACATCATGGCAGAGCAGTGTTCTAAAGTAAAGCTGTGATACGATTTTAGCATGATCAATGGCAGTGCGCATTGGTTGATGTCATAATTTATTCATCCTATAAGGCGTTGGTAAAACAATGTTAAAAAGCCATTTAAATTAAATTCATTTAAATGTCAATTCTCATGGTTAAGGTTTTTCTGTAATTGGCTATTTAATTAAAATAATTGTCAGAGTCATTAATACACCCGCTAACTTGTAGTGCACTGACAAGTTTTAATTACGTGGTATTAACAAAATTGATATGCTTTAGAGAGCATAGTGAATAAGAAATAATTAGGCCAATCATACATCATCCTTGTTATGGACATTAAGTGTATTTCAGTATAATTAATGAACTCGAAAAACTGAGATAAATAACTTTTAATGGCATGAAGTTGGTTCTCTGGTCTTTAGATGGCATGTGTTGGTTGATTCGCCATGTTTACCTAGACTATACCCATCTACTGACAAAACTTCAAGCAGTACACAATTATTGTTATTTTGTGTTTTAATGACATTTAGCAATATACTGTTTCTCTGGCACAGTTGTTAATTATGCTAGCTAATTACTGTTGGGATCCAGGGTTTGAATCTCCAGCGGTGCTATTGGCCAGTTGGGCGTCTTCACACAGACATGACTGGCTATGGCTGAGTGTGATGGCCCCATGATGGACTGATGTCTTGTCTGGGGTTTGTTACTACATTGCAAACAGAGATTCTGGCAAAGACTGACCTACCTCAACCCTGAACAGGATAAAGCAATGGTAAAACCTGGAAATGAAATGGAAAAAAATATATATATAAGGTACATAGTATAGAACAGTCACTCCTACACGTCTAGTGGCATTTTTTCATGTAATCATTTGCATGATTTTGGAAGATAGTTAAAAAAACACAGAAGAAAGCCATGTGAACACTTAAAGACATGCAAAACCCCTCACAGACAGTGACCGGAGATAAGAATCAAAACCAGGTCCCATGGTGCCCTACAGCACCTGCACTACCAGCTCTGTCACTATGCTGCCCAAGGTGTAAGATCATATTGATAACAGTTTAATGCTTGCATCACCCCTTCTTAATATTTACTTATTCATTTTAGTTTTATCTTGATCAAGATGGCAGTGAGACACCCAGTGAAAATAATAATCCACCCTGGACAGGGCGCTAATCTATTGCAGGTCAACACTCACATACTGGGTCTGTCTCAAAACCTAGTGAGCTGCCTTTCTGTCCACTGCCTACATACTAGATAGCTGCCTAAGTACAGAGGATTCTGACTAATATTGAACCTCAGAAGCCAGATTATTGAGATGCTCTAGTTACACAGTGATTGCGTCATTGTCTGCCCCCCCCCGCAGTTTTAGCTTACTACACTATAGCTACTATAGCTTCAGGCCATTTAAACCAATGGGCTGAGGCGACACAACTCATTAGCATGCCAGCTAACATCTCCCTTTGTGTACCAAAAACTGTTACATTGTCACTGACAAACCCAAATTCGCAAATGAATTTAAAATGTATGAGAATTACTTACATTTAAATACAACTCCACTTGCTGCTCTGCTCCAATCTGCCATATTTGGAGAAAGGTTGTCCTGCAATGAATGCTGGGATTGCCCTCATAGTTGAGGAAGCTCTCAATGCTCCCTTGTTATGTGGTCAGAATATCAGTAAAAAAAGGCTTCTCAGTAGGTAGCATTTGGGGTCATCTAAGAATAAAGACAGCTTCTTCTCGGGAGTGTGCATAAGATGACATAACGTAGAAAGCTCACTAGGTTTTGAGACATACCCAATGATTCACTCAAACAGAGTGAGAAAGTCAATTCACTCTTGCATGTGTGTCTAGAGGAAACCCATATGGTCACAAAGGTGAAACTTCTACTGAAAGTACAGATTGAATTCAGGTTCCAGGCACCCAGATTCTATCTGCAACTCATACTACCTGCTACACCTCTATATTCCTTTCCTTAAATATATATATATACATACAACGATCAGTCGTAACATTAAAACCACCTCCTTGTTTCTACACTGACTGTCCATTTTATCAGCTCCATTTACCAAATAGAAGCCCTTTGAAGTTCTACAATTACATATATTTCTTTGCATGCCTTTTTAGCCTGTTTTCACCCTGTTCTTCAATGGTCAGGACCCCCACAGGACCACAATAGAGCAGGTACTATATAGGTGGTGGATCATTCTCATCACTGCAGTGACACTGACATGGTGTACTGAGTTTTTATATTTTATATTTTTTGCACATTATTTTTTATTTGCCTTTTTGTGAACCATCTCAGATTTGTGCATTTTGGCAGTTTCTTATTCGGATCTCTCACACATTCTTTCTCTTGCTCTTCTGTTTACCCAGCCTTCTCCAAATCAAACAAATTGAAGTTCAAGGATTAAGTATATACAAAAGAGTACATACATATCCTTTGTATATAAATTGTATAAATAAATGCATTGTTTGTATTATATTTACAACCATAAGGGACTCACTTTTGCACTCAACTGTTTATTGTATCTACACAATACTATTGTCCAAACAATGTGTCCCAGGTGGGATTTGTGGGGTAAAACTGAGCTTATTGATCTTGAATATTTGTCTCTTGGAGGTTGCACGGCATTGACCTCATCCTCAAAGAGAAGCAGCTTACTGTGAACACAACGAAGAACAGTGAAGGGCAGATGTCAAGCCCAACTAAGATCTGGAAATGGGAGGGCTTTGACTCACACAGTACCAACCTTTAAAATGTATAAATTAATTCAGTCAAAAGTTTAAATCCACTTCGTGAAAGTCGCAGAAGTCTTGTTATTTTTATACTTTCTGATGGGGGTTGTTTCCCCATCTTTTTTATCTAGTCATGTCATGTCCCGATTGTAACTCACTTTGCTGTTGCACCACCCTCGCACTGACCAAACAGAGCAACAGACTATCACACACCTCCGACCTGCATGGAGTTGCTGCCTGCTTCTTTTCACCCTCCAGAGACGGAGTCTCTCAGTGAGCTGTATCACGTTTGGAGAGGTTCGTGATGCATCCCTCTCTTATGCAGGTGCCTTGATCTCAGTTACAGCAGCAATAAGAAAGCCCTGTCAACCTCCCTCTCTAGGGGACTGTCAGTTGTGTCTGTTGGCTGCCCGGGTCAATAGCACATCTGAGATTTAAACTTGAGAGCACAACCCTAGCACTGCTGTTATTTTTCTGTCAGTGAATGATTAAATATAAAAAGAGGTTATTTCAAACACTACATGGCCAAAATATGTGAACACAATTTGCTGACAAGTATAAAAAATTATTTATAAGTTATAAGTTATTTAAATGGCCTATTTTGTGTGCCTCAAACTTTGCAATAATTTGGTGAAACTCTTTCCTGTTCCAGCTTGACTGTACCCATGTGCACAACACTCCACTACAGTTTGGTTTGAAGGAACTCCAGTATCCTGAACAGAGCCCTCACTTTAACCCCTTTAAACCCTTTGGGGATAAATTGGAACATGGTTTGCTAACCAGTGCCTAATATCTAATATTAGTTCCTGATATGCTTCAGCACAAGCTGCATTTTAAACAATATAAAAAACATTATACTTACATTTTTTTTATTCTATTAAGTGATTTTTAGTCATTAGCCTGGTTGTGTAAGAGACAACATACTGTGCTACATGGTGTGTACCTAAACCATTCAAAGTGTATTAATTAGACATAATATTCAGTACAGTAGTGTGTGATTTGGGACACAGCCAGGTTGAATGCCACTGTAACTTGTAGCCCCGCACTACTGGTTGGCATAACTGATTTTTTTATGCTTGTCAGCAATTTGTGTTAGGGACAGTGGTAGCCTAGTGGGTAGAGAAGATTAGCGGTTCAAATCCAGGTTCTGCTATGCAGCCACTGTTGGGTCCTTGAGCAAGGCCCTTAACCCTATGTGCTCCAGGGGCGCCGTAGGATGGCTGACCCTGCGCTCTGACCCCAGCTTCCAAACAAGCTGGGATATGCGAAGAAAGAATTTCATTGTACTGTACGGCTGTATGTGTATATATGACAAATAAAGTATATCTTATATATATATATATATATATATTGGCTTTTACAATTTTGTTTGTTTCCTTTCCTAATAAGTCTGGTTTCTTTCTATCCTTTAGCCACAATTAGCAACAGATTCTTTGGACTTTAATCCGGTTGTGCTAAAGTGAAATCTGACCATAGGCATTAATATGGATTTGTACCCCCTTCGAAAACATTTTTCCTTCTTTAGGGACCCATTCAGTCAAAGAAAAGCCTTTTCGAGGAAGGTTCTGATGCTGGATGAGATGACCTGGCTTGCAATTAACTTTTCATCCCACTTCACCCCAAAATGATCAGTGGGGTTAAGGTCTGGGCTCTGTGTAGTTCACCTACAAACTCTTTGAACCCTGTCTTTATAGACTTTGCTTTGTACCCAGGGGCACAGATATGTTGGAACAGTAAAGGGTTTTTTTTTACCCAAACAATTTCCCCAAAGCTTATTGTATATCATTGATTTGATACTTTGATACTTGCCAGCAGTAGATGTGGCTAAAACCATGTTAATTAATGATTAGGAATGGATTTCACATCTTTTATGGCATATCATATATGGCTAGTTCTTTCTTTTATGGAATTCATTTATTGTGATGCTTTGTGTATTATTTTAAGCACATTACAAACCACAGGCATTAATATGGATTTGTACCCCCTTTACTTCGAAATAATTCTCCCTTCTTTTAGAATGACTTTAGAGTGAATTCGTATCCATTCAGTCAAAGAAAAGCCTTTTTGGAGGCAGGTTCCGATGCTGGATGAGATGACCTGGCTTGCAATTAACTATTCATCCCAATGGTGATCAGCGGGGTTAAGGTCTGGGCTCTGTGTAGGTCACCTACAAACTCTTTAAACCCTGTCTTTATAGACTTTGCCTTTATGTTATGTTGGAACAATAAAGGGTTTTTTATAATTGAATATAATTGATTTAATACTTTAATACTTGTCAGCAATAGATGTGGCTTAAACCATGTAAATTAATTATTAGGAATGGATTTTACATCATTTATGGCATATAAGTGAGAAAGCCAGTTCTTTCGTTTTTATGAAATCCGTTTATAGTAACTCAAAGATGCTTTGTGTGCTATTTTAAGCACTGTGGGTCTGTGTAGAAGACAAGAGATTTGTGGCTGTCTGCGTCGCAAAGTAAAACTGCATAATTACTGTGCCATTGATGGTTTTTGTTGTGTTCGTTTGGCAACAGAAGCAGTGATTAAAATGAATCCCCATCGATTTCTCCATTAAATTGCTGGCAGAGGCGATCCTTTGACCTTTCGCATTGATTGAACATAACAATCGCAGTTCAATTGTAATGCAAAGAGAACATTTGTTATAATGTACATGAGATGCATGAGCCATTTCCACTCGACACAAGGTAATCAATGAGGTGACTTCAAATGGAGGCAACACAAAGAGCCATCCAGCTCTGATTCGGTGAGTCCACTAGCTATTAAACGTTATGATATGTACTTAAGCATGGGGATTCTATGTGTCATGCTAAATATACTGTACATGCATCCCGTGTTGAAATCTGGATGGAGTAATTTGCACAGTATCTACTACTGAGGATCATGTTGCTGGTAATGTTGGGTCAATTTACTACCTGTGTGGAATCGGTCCTGTTTGTTCTGAGACCTTGTGGCTGCATTTATCACATTAGCATTTATCACAGTTATCACAGTGCATCTGAGTTCCTAAAGGTCATGCACATTCAGCAGTGACATGACTGAGATTTCTCCTGATTCCCTAAATCTTTTCACAATATTTTGTACAGTAGATGGTAAAAGAGCTAAACTATTTGTATTCAGAAATGTTCTATTTTGTGTTAGCCAATAAGGTTTGGTTCAGAGTGTTGAGCCACAACCCATCTTTGCTTGCAAAGACTAAGCTTTTGGTGGATCCTTCTTTTAAATCTGGTCATGATGCTCGCACCTCCTGCTTATTGTGGATTGTTTCATATCAGTGTAACTTCAATATTCTACAACATATCACTTTAATTTTGACCTGTTCCAGCTTTTTATGAGTGTGTTTATCAGGTTTAAGAGGGCGGCACAATGGCTCTGTGGGAAGGTCCTGGGTTCAGTTCCCAGGTGGAGCGGTCCGGGTTCTTTCTGTGCAGAGTTTGCATGTTCTCTCTGTGTCTGTGTGGGTTTCCTACGGGAGCTCTGGCTTCCTCCCACAGTCCAAAGACATGCAAGTGAGGTGAACTGGGGATACAAAATTGTCCATGACTGTGTTTGATATTGAACTTGAACTGATTAATCTTGTGTAACAAGTAACTACCTAACTACCTACAACTCTGTCATGAATGTAACCAAAGTGGGTAAAACATGATGTTAAAAATCCTAATAATAAAATAAAAAATCAGGTTTAAGAGAACTTAAAAATCACAGATTTATGTTTTTATTACATTTTACAGATATTTTACAAAATATCCCAACTGGGCTTTGTATTAAAACCATCACATCCAAGTAAATGGTTTATCTAAATTACAAATGGTAGTGTAATGTAATGTAATGTAATGTAATGTTAGTCTGCTGGTTAGAAAAGTTTATTAAAATCAGAAGACTTATCAGGACTTTAAGCTGTGAAATGTTCCCTAAACGACTAAGTGTTTGCCCAAAAGTTAATTGGCACGGTAAACATTGCCAATGACAGATTCAATTCCATATAGTAAATGTTTAATAACTGTTAAGCAAACACTGGAGCCTATCTGACTGTATTCGGAAAACAAAGGGAAACTTTAATTGCTCTAATCATACAAAGCTTTGACGATGTTATTGGCTTTAAAAATAGCAGTTAACAGTTACTGTCTTGTAAAGGAAATTGAACCACATTTGCAAAATGATCTGCAATTAAGATATGGGCATCTACAATGGAGCGGTTGATCCGGGGTGTTGTGTCTAGGAAAAGCAGTCGATGCCATACAAAGCTATTTAATTAGCAGAAAGGCCCAAAGAAAAACACTCTGCCTAATAGGTATCACTTTAATCAAATTTAAAGAGATTGTATCTCTTTTGAAGATTGTGCGGCACGGATATGTTAATTAACAGATGTGAGGATGGAATGATGTATTTTTCTATCAGTGAAACTCCACGTCTGGAACATCAGGAAGCTCGCTTACAAGCCGCTATTAAACCAGGCGGGAGTGCAGACTTCATGTAGACATGCATGGCGATGTGTTTCAGCATAAATGAGTCCTACCTTTAATCTGCACTAAAAGGAAATAGTGCATTTCCTGCCTTATTTACTGTGCTTACTTAACCAGCGCTGTACAATTAGAATTGTTAATAGATTTTGAAACAAAAGGGCTGTGAAGGTGGGAAAGTGCTGACATTATTTCGCAGGAGGAAAGCACTCCTAAGGGGAAAGAGATCCACAATAAATAAATATTCCTGCACTATGCTGCTATGAAATGCTGGTCACAATAAAAATGCCATAAAGCAGGCATAAATCAAGGGCTGTATCAATTTTAATTGCCCTAATACTAAACTCTACACTTTTCTGTGCTTCACCTAGTGATCAGGATTTAATCAGCGTAATTTAACTTCAATTTTGTTTTTAATTAAATATATGTGGATACTTTACAATCCATAAACAGATCCGGAATAAAAGTTAATAAATGTCAAAATTTGCATTTGAGGGAAAAAAGCATGTTGCTGCATTTCCGCAAATATCAATCTATGAACCTTTCAACATTTTGTCAGACAAAATGCTAATTGTACCTTTAGGAATTTAGGAGACAGTGACAAGAAATGAGATGCTCTGTCCTTTTAGATGTGGAAATCAACTGGGGTAGCATACATAAACGCTAGCACCAGCAAAGCAAACACAGCCAGGCTTCAACTCCATGTGGAATACCAGGAGCATAATGTAGCATCTTTCAGACAGAATGGGCCTGCACGCGTTCCGCTGGGCATGCTTTCCTTTCTAACCTAGATCAGGTGGAACTTAACTGCAGGAATTTGGAGGAACTCTGTCACGCTTTGTAAAACTAACAAAACTGCAACATATCTAACTCACTATGCTTCATTTAGTCAAAGTAATGGAGTAATAAAATAAATGAGCCAATTATTACAGAGTATAAAAAAGAAAAAGAACATTCAGAACATGTGCTCAGGTGATGTGGCTAGCTCACCACTGCTGAGATCAAGGTTCAAATTTCAGCGGTGCTATCAGACAGATGGGCATATACACAGACATGAATGCAGGGGGTTAGCTGAAGTTCTGCAATGCTTTGGCACCCTGGCCATGGTGTTACTTCCTTGTGCTCCTGACCAGGATAAAGTGGTTGATTAAAAAAATTAAATGAAATAAACATTCAGGACATTATAGTCAATGTATAACTGGGGTAGGAAATAAAGATTGGTGTAAAATGTCTCAGTCCTATATAGTTCTTGTTTAGTTGCAATAATTACTGCAAAAGGTGGTGCAACAAGTTATTAGGTTAGGGGTAACTGAATTACTTTCAATTACTTTTCAATTATTTACTGCACTGTTAGCCCGGACTTTATATCTAATCAAACATTTTTAGTACAACTTACATAAATTATTTAAGTTTTTTTGCTCTACTAAAAAATCCAAAATACAATGTACTCATTTGAGTACACATTTAAATGTGCTAAAAGATTTAAGTTTACTAAACAAAAAAAAAAAATACTTTTCTATCAGATTAACTTAAAAAAGTTAAGTTAAGGTAATTAAACAGAAAAACGCCCCCATTTACATGTAAGTCCGCCTTTTTTCAGCTTGCTGTTGGTGAATCAGGCAAAAATGATTTTCTTGTGTTCGGGTAGCCATTTGTTTTAACTTTTGTAACCTGTTGTTGCAAATTACTTTTTACTTTTCATTTAAGGCTTTTTGCTAAAGTAAACTTGTCTTTTGTGAAGTGGAACCTTTGTTAAACTAAATGGACAAACATTTTCTTCCTCATTATGCTGTTTTTGAGTAGCATGTACACCAGTGTGATGGGACTTTTTCATCTTCCGTCCAATTTTGGTAAGTGTTGTACTTTACTTAACAATTTTGTTTAAAATAATTGATCTTAATGTTGACACTAAATAAATAATAAACAGCGCTGCTTTATTTGCCGTGTTTAGGCTACACGCTAGCATGCTAGCCTTCATACAAAGCAAAGAGTGTACTGGCCTGCTTTATTTTAATCCTTAAATGAATGTTATTAATGCTGATATTAATACTTCTGTTTCTTGTTTCTTTGGTTTGTTTTAGAAAGCTGCAGCAAAAAGCTAAGAAATCAGCTTGCTGTGTGAAACTGAGTACAGGTTCATGGTTACTGTGAAGAGCTGTTTGTGTTTCATCAGAACTTTATACGCAGTTTGTACAGTTTTTAAGATGTTTTCTTGATATATTGTATTTTAAGTAAATACTTCTGAAGTGAAATAAAGAAAAATAACTTTATTATTCTGTCTGTTTTTCTATAAACATTTCTAATTGATATTTAAAACGTAATTAACATGAAAACTAAGAAGAAATCAATATTTTTGTCCATTGAGCTCAAGATAATAAGTAGAATTATTGGAAAAAGCAGTTGGTATAACCAAAAAAATAAAGTTTAATCAACTTGCCTTTTAGGTGTAATAACTTAATGTTTTAAGTTATGCTAACTCAAGTTTTCATTATACATTACTTAACTTTTTTAAGGCAACCGGTTTCCTCAAATTTTTTAAGTAGATTGAACTTATCCGGGCTTACAGTGTGTAAAATTGCAATTTTCTTTTAAAATGTGTTTTTGCTTTATGTAGTTTTATTTAAAAAATATCATGTTTTGTTTGATGATCTATATCATGAATTGGGATGAAATATGCAATATTTTGCAATTGAGAAAGGGAGCAAATACACTATATGGCTAAAAGTATTTGGACACCTGACAATGAGCTTGTTGGAAGTCCTATTTCAAAAACAAATGCTATTGAAATAGAGTTACCTCTATGTGATTCTGAGGAGTCTTCTCACAAAACTTTGAAGTTTGTCTGTTGCAATTTGTGCCCATTCAGTCAAAAGAGCATTTGTTTGGCTGGGTACTGATTTTGGTCAAGAAAGTCTCAAATAATGTTCCAGTTCATTCCAAAGCTGTTCAGTGCAGAGATCAGGGTTCTGGAGGTTCTTCAAAACAAGCTTTTCTGGCACCCAAGTGGCACAGCGGGATATTCTACTAGCACACCAACACCGAGATTCTGAACTCCTCGGTTCGAAACTCTGCATTGCCACTGGTTGGCTGGGAGCCATCTAGCGGGCACAATTGGCAGTGCCTGCAGCAGATACTAATTGACCACCGTATCTGCAGGGTAGGGGCCGGACTATGTGTGGGGTGGGATCTTTATACCCTGTGTAAGAACCCTGACACCAATGCAGAATGCAGGGGCGAGAAGAGGAGGGCTGTGCATGTGTCAGAAGAGGCATGTACAGCGACGTGCTCTCCTCGGATTCAATCGGGTATCCTTCAGCAGCAGAAGACAAATTGAGTGCGCTAAATTGGGAGGAAAATGGGGAAAAAATGCATATAAAAATGAGCTTTTCTTTATATCTTTATAGAGCTTGCTTTGTGCATTGGGGCACAGTCATGCTGAAACATGAAGAGGCCTTTCTAACTAATATATACTACAGTATATAATTAATTATTTGCAAATATATAAGTAATATAAATATTTTAAATGGCAGGCTGGTCAAAGCATTACCATTTTGTATTTACTTTTTATTTTTTCCTTTTTATTATTATTATTTTAGTTATTTTTATTTATTTTATTTTTGGCCGGGGGGGTATAATATTTTAGCAGATCAGCAAGGCAGCTAATATGAACTGGGAGGAAACCGAAGTACTTGTTACCTGGGTAGACCACATCACATGCTACACTACACGTGATAGAATGAAAACCACAATAACGGGTTATATGGTTATTGTACAGTATTTTTTCATTTTATTTTATGTGTTTAATGTTAGTCTAAATTCAGAGCAATATATTCATTATTACAGTGAAAGCTACATTACAAATGACTTACATGCAAGCTTAAAACTATTACAGATAATTGACCCTTGGCATTAAACGCCTTCAATCCAGTTTACAGAGGCTTCTTCCCTCCCTATTGTCCCATCACGGCAGTGCTGAGGCTAATTTAACAAGGCTAAATTAACAGTGCAAAAGTGCTTACCCAAAGCTTTTCATGTTATTTACTTGGAATTGATTTTAACACTTAGACAGAATCCTAAGTAAGGGCTTATGGGGGCCAAGTCATCTGCATTATGCCATCACATCCCCGTACATCTGGGAATATCTTCAGAGAAACCAGCATGTGCGGCTAAGAAAGAAGGGCTAGTGTGTGGGCCACCAAACAAACCCTAATTTACTGTTTATTTCCTTCAGCAGACATGATCGAGCACATGCTAATGAGTGATTAGCTGTGTTGTTTTGCATAGGTCTTTAAGTTTAGTGATTCACCGCTATACATTAATCCAGGCTTTGTTAACAGGCTGCCTGCCAGCTGGACGTGTGTTCCTGGCAATAAATATGATTTAGTGTTGATTCATGTATGTTCCTACATGAGTGTGTGTACGGGTAAGCGCATGGATTTCAGCGCTAATTGGCATAAACGAATTTGGAGCGTAGAGCAAATGAAGGTCTCTCATGTCCAAGTTACAGCATAAATCTTCTTCTCGAAGTGCACAACTATTTCTACAAATGCAGAGATGGTTAGTTATCAACAACACAAACAAGAGTTTATTTACATTGTTTTAACCCTGTAAATTGTTCTGATTAAACATTTATTAAATCTTTTCACTAGGTGAAAGACAGGTAACACCTCGGACAGGTTGCCAGTCAATCACAGGGCAAACACACACACACACACACACACACACACACACACACACACACCACACACAAAGCAATTTCTAGTTGCTCCAATTACCCTGACTGCATCCGTATTCAGTTAGTTTTTATTGCAAATTCTGTTGCACATATATTATATTATAATAGTAATAACTATTTACATATATGGTATTAGGTCTGTATATATAGAAAGATATACAACTCCAAATCAGAAAAAGTTGGGACAGTATGCAAATAAATTAAAAATGCAGTGTTCCTTACATTTACTTTGAACCTGAAATATTTCATGTTTTATCTGCTCAACTTCATTTCATTTGTTAATAAACCTCCATTCCTGTATTTCAGGCCTGCAACACATCCCAAAAAAAGTTGGGATGGGGGCAATTTAGGGCTACTAATGAGGTGAAAAAACTGAATAATGATGTGATTCCAAACAGGTGATGTCAGCAGGTGATTGTAATCATGGTTTGGTACAAAAGCAGCATCCAGGAAAGGCTGAGTCTTTGATGACTAAAGATGATCAGAGGATCTCCAGTTTGTCAACAAATGTGTGAGAAAATTATTGAAATGTTTAAAAACAATGTACCTCAAAGAAAGCTTGGAAGGGATTTGCATATTTCTCCCTCTACAGTGCATAATATCATGGAATCGGGAGGAATTTCAGTGCGTAAACGCCAAGGGCGCAAGCTTAAGCTGAACGCCCGTGATCTTCGATCCCTCAGACGGCACTGCATCAAGAACCGCCACTCAACAATAGCTGATATAACCACATGGGTGAGGGATTACTTTGGCAAACCTTTGTCAAGCACTACAATAACGAGTTACATGCACAAATGCCACTTAAAACTTTACTGTGCAAAAAAGAAGCCTTATGTTAATCGTGTCCAGAAGCGGTGTCGACTTCTCTGAGCTCGGAGGCATCTAGGATGGACCATCACACAGTGGAAACGTGTTTTGTGGTCAGATAAATCAGCATTCTAGGTCAAAGTAAATGTAAGAAACTCTGTGCTTTTTTATTATTTGCATTTTCCATGCTGTCCCAACTTTTTCTGATTTGGGGTTGTAAATCTAATAATGAATAAAAATAAATATAATAATAAAATAATTTTGTGGAAAATATTTTAAAGGGCCAGACTGGTTAAAGCATTATAATTTACTATATATAGTATGTATAGTATACATTTTTTTCTTGTTATTATTATTTATTTATTTGTTCATTTATTTGTGACAAACACACACTCATACCTAGATGGATTTAGACGGAGTATCTCCAGTTAACCTGCCTGCATGTCTTTGGACTTGTGGGAGGAAACCAGAGCACCCAGAGGAAATCCACATGGACACAGGGAGAACATACAAACTCCACACAGAAAGGACCCTGCCGCCCAGCCAGGGTATTGAACCCAGGCCTCTCTTGCTCTGTGATGCAAGTAATTTTGCAAGTAATTTTATGCAGGTACCTCTAACAATTTGGAATCAATTATTTAATTATTTGTACATTTTAAATGCAATCTATGACCAAAAGTTTGTGAACAACCCTCCTGATTGTTGAGTTTTGGTGTTTGACACATCGGTTACTAACAGGTGTATAAAATCAATTACATACACAAATTATATTCTTTCAGCTTTGTAGCCGCAGTATAACAAACGCGCGTTACTGTGTCAGCATGACTGTGCTCCTGTACCCATGCAAAGTCCATCAAGACATTTGACATTGGACAATTTGGTTTGGAGGAACTCCACTGACCTGCAAAGAGTAAATCTTTAAAACTCGACGCCCTTCGTCGAGCAATTTGTACCCTTAAACTCAACGTTTCCCTTAAACTCAACATGTTGTTTTTTTTAAATGTATTTATTTAATTCCAAATTACCAATGAACAGCTGCTTTGTTCAGTGCACAACTTGAGCGGTGCGGTAATAAGATGAAACTGCATTTGTGTGGAATAACCATCAGATTCACTCTGAAAGTGTCCACATGTATGTGTGTTTATCTGGATTTTCCTCACTGTTTCATTTTTAAACTTGTGCTACAGCTCGAGGTTCTGAGAAATTGTAAGAATCAGCTTTTTATTTCAGTGTTTTTATATTATATTTGTGTTATTTTCAGTGTATAAGTGTCAAAAACAACCCAATTATTTTACATAACCCTAAAATATATGCAAGTCCACAGGACCATGGAACGCATTAACAGGTTTCTCATACATCCTTATGGGAAAAAATAATTTGAAACTCAACATCTTTTAAACTTAACGCCACAACCAATTGACATTGAGTTTCAAAGTACCACTGTACTTGTTTTGATTAAATTGCAACAAATTTCCATAGACTGCAAAAGTGTGTCAGAAAAGCCTTTAATTTAATGTTCCAACTTACAGCACTCACACTCATAACTGCAGACCTTTCCATACTAGTTTCACTGTAGTTACTTAACACTACATAGAAGTTATTAGAGCCTAAAGGGTTAAACTTTTTTTATTCAAATGTATTCAAATGTGTAACTTTATTAATTTCGTTAACTTGCATGGTTACTATTTCCAGGATTCCATTGTTCTTAATAATAATCAGTCCCACATAGACCCAAATAGACCATCTGTTCCTCTTTGTCTATTAATAAGAAACAAAAGAAGATATTATTTGTACTGAGATGGAGCATTAGCTCCCTCAACACGATGCTAAATAAACATCCAGGTCTTACGGCAGAATATCCAATAACCAGTGCCAAGACATTTCATCTGGTCTCCCTCAGTAAGAATTTTCTACAAGAGAGGACAAAGTGTCTTTCATGGACAGATAGGTTGGTATGAGACAATGCCAGAGCATGTAGGACTGAGCCAAGTGCAGGAACGGAGTGAGCAGGAACGGAGGATAAAAAGAGAAGGAGGAAACAAAAGAGGAGTAGACCAAACAGGAAAAGCAAGCAAGGAGCAAATGCGGGGGACATCTGCTGAAACAACACAATGTCTCTTAGGTGCTCACGGTGAAGACTTTTAAACACAAAATAGGCGGATCATGTTTCCATCATTTTTATTTCTATAATTTTAATCAATCAGATCATTTATTAAGCAAACGGTTGATATTTGTTTCTGCATACAAAGAAAAATCAATGTCACGTCCTTTCTGAGTTTTATTATGTATTCAAATTCTGTTCAAAATCCTCCCAGGAGGCAGCATTGTCCTGACGGCCGTCCCCCGAGTCTCCCATCACGCTGCTGCATCTCTTCACCCAGCAGACCATCCACCATCCTGAAGATCCATTTTCACTTCGCCTCTTTTAAGTAGTCTCCCACAATTTAAGAAAAAATTAATTAAAACCCTTTCAAAGCTGCTTCTGATTGTGTTGATTTTCAAAGACTGTTAATTATTCTATTTTAAGTGAAGCTGGGATACATATCATTTTCTATTTGAATAATACACCGATCAGCCATAACATTAAAACCACCTCCTTGTTTCTACCCTCACTGACCATTTTATCAGCTCCACTTACCATATAGAAGCACTTTGTAGTTCTACAATTACTGACTGTAGTCCATCTGTTTCTCTGCATGCTTTGTTAGCACCCTTTCATGCTGTTCTTCAATAGTCAGGACCCCCACAGGACCACTACAGAGCAGGTATTATTTGGGTGGTGGATCATTCTCAGCACTGCAGTGACACTGACATGGTGCTGGTATGAGTGAATAAGACACAGCAGTGCTGCTGGACTGAGAATAGTCCACCAACCAAAAATATATCCAGCCAACAGCACCCCATGGGCAGTGTCCTGTGACTGATGAAGGTCTAGAATATAACCAGCTCAAACAGCAGCAATAGATGAGCGATCGTCTCGTCATCTGACTTTACATCTACAAGGTGGACCAACTAGGTAGGAGTGTCTAATAGAGTGGACAGTGAGTGGACACACGGTATTTAAAAACTCCAGCAGCGCTGCTGTGTCTGATCCACTTATACCAGCACAACACACACCACCACCATGTTAGTGTCACTGCAGTGCTGAGAATGATTCACCACCCAAATAATACCTGCTCTGTGGTGGTCCTGTGGGGGTCCTGACCACTGAAGAACAGGGTGAAAGCAGGCTAAAATAGTATGTAGAGAAACAGATGGACTACAGTCAGTAATTGTAGAACTACAAGGGCTTCTATATGGTAAGTGGAGATGATAAAATGGACAGTGAGTGTAGAAACAAGGAGGTGGATTTAATGTTATGGCTGATGGGGGTAAATCTGTGTTATATGATTGTGTATTATAATAAAAGCTTACATGCACCCACACGGTCAGTTTTGCTTAGAATCTATGATTACAACAGTATGAACTCTACACTTTTCTAATAACTCTGTTTGAATGCTTTGATACACACACTGTCCGCTCTAATGAACTTAAATGTGTAATTTGTGGTGCAGAAATGAAACATGAGGCGAAACTCTCCCCCATTAAAGCGTCGCCTAATAAGATCCAGTCTACAGCGTTCAAGAAACAGTGTATTATTAGTGTAAGTGGGTCTGACTAAATAAATACAAATAAATATGACCAGTCAATAAGCTTATTTTTTACCTTTTTGTATGTTAGCCCACTAGTGCTGAGGTCGGGCCAGCCAGATATCTATCTATATATATATATATATATATATTGTTATAGACGACCACACCCTCTCCAACACTAACCCAACCCTAATCCTCCCTAAACCTAACCCTCCAAAACCCATCCCTAACCCAACCCTAAACCTCACCAACCCTAAGTCAAACTAAACCTTACCCTTACCAACCCTAACCCTTTCCAACCCTAACCCCAAGCCTCACAACTCCATCTAAACCTAACTATCACCAACCCTAACCCTCGCAAACCCCAACCCTCACTAACCCTAACCCTTTCCAACCCTAACCCTCACTAACCCAATCCTAACCCTCACTATCCCTAACCCTCACTACTCCATCTAAACCTAACCCTCACCAACCCTAACCCTCTTAAACCCCAACCCTCACTAATCCAATCCTAACCCTCACAAACCCTAACCCTCTCAAACCCCAACCCACACTAACCCTAACCCTCTACAACCCTAACCATCTCCAACCCTAACCCTCTCAAACCCCAACCCTCACTAACCCAACCCTAACCCCCTACAACCCTAACCCTCTGCAACCCTAACCATCTCCAACCATAACCCTCCCTAACCTACAACAGGGTTAGGGTTAAACCAACACTATCTAACTTTGTCTTTCAGTCAGTTGAGCCTAAAATAGTCAATGCCTTTTCTTTTGCACAAACGACTAAAACCTGGCTGTCGGTGTGTTTGCTATAGTGCATATCACTTTGCATTATATTTATCCAGCGACACGATGCAAATAAGCTCAACAGCGTGGTTACTCATACAAAACACTCCCTGAGGATTTAGAACTTGCAGCATGGGCTCATTTCTCTCCATCCACTCAGCAGTGAAGTTCTCCACTCTCTGATCTTCTGCAGACAAAATGAGACACAACAGCTCAAACGGAGGGAGCCCAGCGCTCGCTATTCCCTCTGCTACTTGAATAGATTATGCGTCTCTATACTTTCTTTATTCCTTCAAAAAGAATGCATCAGAGGCCAAATATTAATTCTCCCTGTCACCCGGCGAAGCAGGGGGAGCACGATGCGCTCGGAATACCGGGCTGTGTTTTACCGTGATTAAGGCCCACATAAAGGCTTCCTCGTGGAGCCGTAAACTTTGCCGTTGAGTTTTGTGTGCATATTCAACTTATCCCTTCACAGCTGGGGGCTGATCAAGGACAACATTAATGAAAAAGATATATAAAAAATACAGGTTAAAACAGCATAAACAGCCGGAGGATCTTTATATGCACGGACATGTGTAGGAAATGCTGTTGTCCAGTCGTTTCTTGTCCCTTGTACTCATGAATCTCCTTTAAAGAAATGCCAATAGTTGTGATTGCCTAATGCTCGATCCCCATGTGCCATAAAGATGCGCATGGAAAGAATCACATAAAGGAGTGACATTGACAGAGGAACTGCTGACTCGCATCAGTGTTTGTCTTTTGATGTGAGAGATCAAATCGATGTACACGCTCTGGCAGAAAGGAGTGTGTGTGGTGTGGTGGACTAGGGTGGGGGCAGGAGTTGGAAGGATTAGCATTCAACAGTCTTTAGTGGGAAAGGTGCCTGTTTTGTGCCAAATGGTTAGAAATTATGTTCTTTATTCTAACAAGCCAAAAGACAAATTCTACATGCTGGCAGAGACAATTATTAATTAGTGAAGTGGGGAAAACATATAAAATAACAAGTATATACCAAAAATAATAATAATAATAACAATAATAACAATGTGTGCTTCAAAAAGTCAGCCATGATGGTTAAAAGGCAACAAGAACATGTAAAGAAACATTACAGCCAAAAGATAAGGAGGTTTTATGAATCCTTACTAACCCTTACCCTCTCCAACCCTAACCCTCACTAACCCTAACCCTCTCCAACCCTAACCCTCACTAACCCTAACCCTCTCTAACGCTAACCCTCACTAACCCTCTCCAACCCTAACCCTTACTAACCTTCTCCAACCCTAACCCTTGCTAACCCTAACCCTCTCCAACCTTAACCCTCCACAACCCTAACCTTCACTAACCCTTACCCTCTTCAACCCTAACCCTCACTAACCCTTACCATCTCCAACCCTAACCCTCACTAACCCTGACCCTCTATAACCCTAACTAACCCTCTCCAACCCTAACCCTAACTAAACTTCTCCAACCCTAACCCTCCCCAACCCCAACCCTCTCCAACCTTAACCCCTCCACAACCCTAACCCTCACTAACCCTAACCCTCTTTAATCTTAACCCTCCACAACCCTAACCCTCACTAACCCTTACCCTCTTCAACCCTAACCCTCACTAACCCTTACCCTCTCCAACCCTAGCCCTCACTAACCCTTACCATCTCCAACCCTAACCCTCACTAACCCTCACCCTCTCTAACCCTCTCCAACCCCAACCCTAACCCTTACCCTCTTCAACCCTAACCCTCATTAACCCTAACCCTCACTATCCCAACCCTAACCCTCTTCAACCCTAACCCCAACTCATACCAACTCTATTCCTCACAACCCTAACCCTCTCCAACCCTAACCCTGACAAACGCAACCCTGCACTACATTAAATGTTTACAGCCTAACCCTCCTGGAACAGGCATATATATATATGGATATACTGTACACTATGACCAAAAGTGTTTGGACATCTGACCAAACGCTTGTTAGACATCACATTTCAAAACAGATGGTATTAAAATAGACCTATAACAACACCCACTCTGAGAAAGCTTCTCACAAGGCTTTGAAGTAAATATGTGGGAATTTGTGCCCAGTCAGTCAAAAGAGCATCAGTCTGGGTACTGATGTTGGTCAACCAAGGTTCAATTAATGTTCCAGTTCATTCCAAAGCTGTTCAGTGAGGCTGAGGTCAGGGCTCTGTGCAGGTCACTGGAGTTTCTTTAAACTTGCTTTGTGAACAGAGATACAGTCATGCTGGAACAGAAAAGGGCCTTCCCTAAACTGTTTCTGGAAAGCTAGAGACAAATCATTTTCTTTAAATAATTTATTTATTACACTTTCCAACTTTGAAGTCTTTCACACTTTCCAGTCAGCTTTGTTTTTTAATCGGCTGAAATGAATCTTAAGGATGCATATACTCGATTTGCATTCATTAAAACCCAACCAAAGAAGTCCTGCCGAATTCCAATCAAATTTGCTTAATTATGCATGGTAAAAGATTCCCAAATGAGTGCAACATTTTTGTCAGCTTTTTTCCCCCTCCTATTGTTGATTCCTACAGCGAATAAAACGTAATGAAGCTGTCTTTCCGTGTTCCGTCGAACGCCGAGGAGCTGAACGGGAGCACCTTGAGCTTCTGGTAAAACAATGTTATGGCTAAAGTAATTATAGGAATCTGCATTTTTCATTGTTAATTGTAGATGTCAGCATCATTAATTTTAATTTACAGCAGGCAATAAAATTAAGAATACTTTTTGCTGATGCTTTAAATCAGGCTGCTGAGAGAGACGCATTATGCAACTTAAATTTTAAGAAGATATTGATTGGAGCAGATAGCTTTTTCTATGAATCTTAAATAGGCAGGAGGTGTGATAAAGCTTAAGACATCACTTTTGCTTGCTATCAGTGAGCTGGAGAGAGAAAAACACCGTTGTACTGCTAAAAGGCCACAGCAGGAAAATTATATCTATAATGAATAAACATAGTCGTTATCAAAAATATTGGCACCTACTTGTTCTAGAGCATTGTTGCAATTACTTTGCTTTTAAAGGCTTTAAAAATCCCATGTTAATTTTTTTTGTTTGCATTTGAACAACACAAAAAAGGTGAGACAAAAAATCGGATAGCACTTCACACAGAAATCTAATAATTGACACATTAAAAAAATTTTTTAATAAACAAGCGTTCAAATTAAGCCCCAGAGTAAATACACAGTACAAAGATACAGAGTAAATAAAATAGGTAGAATTAAAATAAAAAATAAGAGTATATAAGGACAATCACTATTCTACAGTAGTAGGATCTATATAAAACCAGCAACAAGAAGTGGCACTCCGTCTACTATGGGTGTGCATTGACTATTGACTATTAAGAGCTAGATTAAGTGACTGTGGATGATGTCGCATTAGGTTTACTGAGTGGAGGACTAGTGGAACTGTTGACAATAACAGTGCAACAATGCTACATAATAATAGAAGCTAACAGACTATTAGCATATACAAAGAAAACAGTTAATTATAATGATTATAATTACATAATGTATAATATGCAATAGTAATAAAATATAATAAAATTATGCTGTATAGCTACAACAATAATAACAAAATAATAATAATAATATAAGAACAACAATAATAATAGAACAACAAAAATAATAACAATAATTATAATAATAATAATTACAACTAACAACAAGAACAATAATATTAATAATAATAGCATTAACAATAATAATAATAATAATAATAATGCATAATAATCATAACAATAATAATATTAATAATAACAATAATAATAATAATAACAATAATAATACTAATAACAATAAAAACAACAAAAATATAATAATAATATAATAATAATAACTGTTGTTATAATAATAACAGTAGTATAAGTAGTGGACAGTATATTCAGTATAAACAGTATGTACACATACAGTATGTGTGATGTGCATTACGTTTTTAATCTAGTAAGAATGGAAAAGAAGTGCAGATGGTAGAATGGGACCTAGGTTCATTCTTTGGTGACTGTCTTTGAGCTTTGTATGTTCTCCCTGTGTCCATGTGGGCTTCCTCCAGGTACAGGTACTTCATCTCTTTAAATTCCATCCAGGTGTCAATAAGAGAGCAAATGTGTGAGAAAATGTTGACTTTAAATAATAGACTTATGCTCTGTATTTATATTAGTCACTGTTTTTAGTTGAAGTAGGTTAAACACATGCAGTTCAGTGGATTCCACTGTTTCATAACCAACTGTATTTTCAAAACATGGTTTGCAGCAGTGTGTAGGCTCCAAACAATGACATTCACTGTAAATAATGCAAACCTGCATAAAAAGTGTTTTTCTAAGGAAAAATTAAAGCCCTTAACTTCAAATATGTGCCCAGTATATTTCCAAAACATGACATCTATCTTACTGCTCGCATTTCTTTTTTTTTTCTGAAAGTCGTTGTTGTTCAGTTCCCACCATCATAATTTACAACCGCAGAAACACTCATCGTGTTCAGTGCAATATATCACTGTGTTTCTATTTATTACATAAGTTTCTTTTCCTAAAGAAATATGTGCTCGGGCTTCTTAACCTGCAATGATTTAAGTTGTCTCTATTGTGCAGTAGGACAACACAATGCGTTTGCACCGAGACGATTTGATTAATAGCACCTTTTTTACTTTCTTGTAAGGAACAGGAAAGGATATATCCAGCTGCAAAGGAGATTTGCTGCATTGTACTTTGAAAACAAAAGAAGAATAAAATTGATCTTTCCGGAGACAAAAATCAATGCAGAGTTATTTCCTGTTATATGCATGTTAGTCCAGCTGACCTAGTCTGAGCCTTGAACTTTATTTGTATTTTCTATTTCAAGAAAGGTCTTCTAGTTTACATAAATCATAGCCAAAAAAAAAAACCCTGAGACCCAAGGACGGATTAAGGATAGTCTGGGCCCCTGGGCAAAGAGTTGAAATTGCTTGTCTTAAATTTAAATAATTGCAAAATTGCTAAATTAATTTGTGTCTCTGCGCTTAAGAGAAATTGAACATAATAATTTTGAAACAATACAAATTCAGAAACATTAAGTAAGGGCCTGAATCGCATATTTGCAACAAAACGTCTGTTATGAAATATGGTAGCTTGCCTGGCAATTTGTAGGTCCCTAGAAAGTCAAGGAGCCATGGTAAATTACTTCTATGGAAGTCAAGGGCCCCATAGCAGGGGCCCTCGTGATCAAGGGCCCTCTAATGGTATGCCCTGCTCTTCTCTAGGGCCCCCTGGTAGGGGCTCTCATAACCAGGGCCCTCTAAAAATATGCCTCCCTCTTTCCTAGGACCCCTAATAGCCAGAAGTCGAAGTCAGAGCAGTGCCACAACGCCTCATCCATTTTCATAAGGGGCCCAAAAGCATTGCTAGGGCCCAAAAGCATGGCTAGGGCCCCCAAAAGCATGGCTAGGGGCCCCAAAAGCATGACTTGGGCCCCCAAGAGGCCCTAGGGTCAAAGTCCCTAATAGTCAGAGGATCCTTAGAATGGAGGCCCCCCCCCCCCCCCCCCCTTCCTCAACAACCACAGAATTGGTCGGGAGTTTTCCAAACTCAGTTACCTGAGTCGTGTTTTTAGCTGCTTTACACTTCGACATCTTGGACATTGTGACTAACCGATTGCTGACTGAATTGCCGTAGGATTGCTAGGACCACCTCAGTACAATGAAAAACAGTAAATTGCTAAACACAAATTGGAATTTCACAGCAAATTTCACAGTCCTAAATTAAGTAGGGCCTTACTTATGGGGAAAAAAAACTGGCACCCCTATGGAATTTTTATTTTATGAGCTTGTGTGGCATTATAATAAAAGCCACATTGCTGGTAACAGCAGTGTCTGATTTCCAAGGTTTGAATTTCAGGCTGGGCTCACAACATATATCAGTGCACTCTTAGAACCAGTCCCAAGCCTGGATAAGCTAGGCTTTGTGTCAGAAAGGACATTCGATGTAAAAACTGCCAAATCAAATATGCAGATGAATCAGCTGTGGTGAGTCCTGATGAAAGAAGTCAAACATTTATTTATTTGACTGCTAGGGTAAACCAGGTTAAGCTAGGTACTCCTGACCAGCTTTAGCTTATCTCTTGGTCTGGAACATCACATTTTTTCCACTCAGTCACCTATTTTTTTTTTTTTTTTTTTTTTTTTTATTGTTTTATATTATTTTTTATTCAATTCTTTTATTTAATTCTTTTTTATTTTATTTTTTATTATTTTTCATAATAATAGTAATTGTATTACATAGTAATTTTTTTTACTGGTCTATTTTACCTACTCTGTTTACTGCCCACCCAAGAAGGATGGGTCCCTGTTGAGTCTGGTTCCTCTCAAAGTTTCTTCCTGTAATTTTAAGGGAGTTTTCCCTTGCCACTGTCGCACTCCGCTTGCTCAACAGGGGTCTGTTGGTCATGGATTCTGTAAAGTTTTTTTGAGACAATGTCTATTGTAAAAAGCGCTATATCAATAAAATTGACTTGACTTGACTACTGTACATACTGTACTTACACTGTCCTGGAGCTGCTGTCACACTCAAATTTTCCCCATGGGGATCAATAAAGGAATCTTAATTTTAAGTCTCTGCTTTAAAGAATACATTTAAACTTTTACACTGTGAAAACTAATTTATAAAAAAACAAACAAATAAATACATAAAATGACTAGAACCATCTAAGTGTATTATATATATATATATATATATATATATATATATATATATATATATATATATATATATATATATATATATATATATATGTTTTTTTAAACCTGTCTTACCATCATTGTTGCACCTCAGAACTGAATCAGGTAAATCAGTTATTTCAGTGTACAGAAACTGGAATTATTATACAAAACAACTGTACACTGTAGAATAAACCGTTGAAACCTGCTAAAAGAGAGAGAAAGTTCCACAAAAAACATTAAAAGAACGTACTCCGCAGAGATAAAACAGACGCTGTACCCAGGTACGGCAGTAATTGCCATGTTTATGGTCTCAGTGGTTTGATTTACATCCAAAAAGACCTGTCTCTACCAGTTATGTGTACAAGACTATAATTTCTAGGAGGTGATTGTGTTGCCATCACAAAGCCTCCTCCATTCGATTGTTCTGTTCTGAAGTTGGAGGCCTGCCCGTCGCCTTTTTTATTACTCCAGCAACTCGGACTATCAGCTCCGCTTTTGTCTTCCTGCTTTTTTTCCTGTCAGACACTGGGACAAGTCAGTCGCGGTGTAACAATGAGGGCGATTTCATTTAACATATCGCACACGTTAACTGTTAAACCAGCTGCTCTGACTTTGATCCAGCAGACTTCCTTTAACAGGTCTACTAAACACACAGAGTTTGCGGTCATCATAACACACCACAAAATGCCTTTTTAAATCATCATTTCAGCTGTTGTCTATCGTCTGGCACCTGGATTGTTTCCACAGCAGAATTGCGCATACAGCTGTTATAAAAGCTGAAAAGAGATGTAAAACATTACAGCTGTTTAGTTCAATAGGATGTGCTAATTATTTGTGCTGGAAAAATGCTGGACATGTAGTTCATGTGCGTGTGTATGTGTGCTATAGCTAAAATATAAAACAAATGAGTAAAAAATGATAATTATATTTTATTACATAAAAAATATGCTGGCCACCTGGGTAACACAGTGATAAATTACACTAACCCACTATTGCTGGGATCCAGAGTTTGAATCGCGTTATCAGATGGTCAAGCATCTACATTCAGCACTGGGATTCTGATCTCTTCAAGTTCGAATCTCAACTTTGCTGCTGGGCGCCCCCTAGCAGGCACAGTTGGCAGTGCTTGCAGCACAGTGCTGAGATTCTGATGTCTTTGAGTTTGAATCTCAGCTATGCTACTGGTCGGCTGGGCGCCCCCTAGTAGGCACAGTTGGCAGTGCCTGCAGCGGAGTGCTGGGATTCTGATCTCTTTGAGTTTGAATCTCAGCTTTGCTACTGGTCAGCTGGGCACCCCTAGCAGGCACAGTTGGCAGTGCCTGCAGCAGAGTACTGGGATTCTGATCTCTTCAAGTTCGAATCTCAACTTTGCTGCTGGGCGCCCCCTAGCAGGCACAGTTGGCAGTGCTTGCAGCACAGTGCTGAGATTCTGATGTCTTTGAGTTTGAATCTCAGCTATGCTACTGGTCGGCTGGGCGCCCCCTAGTAGGCACAGTTGGCAGTGCCTGCAGCGGAGTGCTGGGATTCTGATCTCTTTGAGTTTGAATCTCAGCTTTGCTACTGGTCAGCTGGGCACCCCTAGCAGGCACAGTTGGCAGTGCCTGCAGCAGAGTACTGGGATTCTGATCTCTTCAAGTTCAAATCTCAGCTATGCTACTGGTCGGCTGGGCGCCCCCTAGCAGGGACAGTTGGCAGTGCCTGCAGCAGAGTGCTGGGATTCTGATCTCTGAGTTCAAATCTCATCTTTGCTACCGGTCTGCTGGGCGCCTCTAGCAGGCACAGTTGGCAGTGCCTGCAGCAGACACAATCGGCCAGTAGTCCGCTGGGTGGGAAAAGACTGGACTAAAAAGGGGGTGGGGTCTTTGACGCTGTGTAAGAACCCTGGTTAGTAGTCCAAGTTGCCTGTACAGAAGTGCAGGAATGCAGAGATCAGTGCATGACTCTTCATGCGCAAGACTGGCCTCACGCACAAATCCATCGAAGTATGGGCGAATAAGAAAGGGTCGATGGACTGTGCACAGGTCAAAGGGAGCATGTGTCAGGCAAATATACCCTACTTAGCCGCGATCGAGGTCCTCGGCAGCAGAAGACTAGTTGGCTATGCTGAAAATTGGAATAAAAAGGGAGAAAATGCATAAATAATATAGCAAAAGAAAATGCTTGTTTATTTAATCTGGAGGAATTAACATACATTAAAAAAGCACATGAGAAGGGTCCGCTTAATCAGTAAGCTGTGTTTATACTTTCTAAAAGCAGAAAAACCCATGGTCAGTCCCACCACCACACTGTGATTAAGAAACAAGCCCGTGACTCTGCTCTGCATTAACTTTTCATTCGCAAAATGAGCCAAATCACTGACAATCGCTTTAGGCTCTATGGTCAACAGAGCTGAATATAAAGGCTCAAGATTAATACAGCAATCGGAGACATGCTTGTGTGAATAATTCATTTTGGAAGGGCAGATAAGAAATGATCTGTGAGGAAATTAATAGTACTGATTTAATAATATTCTTCCTGAGACTCCTGCGACTACATGACAGCGTTTCGGCGAAAAGGGGAGCAGGGTTTTAAACTCAAAAGCCGAATGATTCATTCACGCTGGTCTGCTAGTTGAGTTTGATGGATCATTCTTTAAAGCATCATTGCTAATCTTCTGCTTCTCTTTTTTAGGTTATTCACAGATCAGTAAGTTTTCTGGCTAATCCGAGTTTTGATGCTCCCCTGTCTGTGTACATGGCATTCATCATATCCTGACAAGTGGAGTCCTTCAGACAACAAATAACCTTCAGTCAGAGGATGCGAGCAGTAGGTGCGCGGTTATTTCGGATCTGTATCGTAGGGAAGCGTGAACACAGCGGGAGATGTATGGTGTCCTTGTTGACTGAGAGAATGGTCCCCTTTCTAGTTCCTCTGAATAATCGCTCTGGAGTGTAGCTATGCCTTCGACAACTCAATCAGACAGCGTTCTACCTGTAAAGTGGCTGGGCTGATTTGATTGCCATTTTTATTGGTTGTCCTACCCATAAATCAAAGCAATGGGGCCAGCTTTATGGACGTGACCACTCGTCATTTGCAAGTAGCCTTGGAAATATTGTTTCGGGAGCAGTGTGACTGTCAGTGGAGGTAAATCAGAGCTCTGAATTCTCTCTCCTTCACCGGAAGAGCACAGAGTTAAATCATCTTGAAAATTGATGTCACCATGGCAAAGTGCTTCACCTATACCTTGATAGAGCCCCATCATCTTGTGCCAATGTCAGCACTTTTACCCTTCTTCCTAAAAAGTGGCTTTTCCACATGACACTCAGCAAGAACACAAGTGAGTTAATGCAGGTTGTCGACACATAGACAGACAGCAGGCCGGTGAAGTTAAGTTGACTACAGCCCGTACGAATCTTTTAGGCCCTGAAAACATAAAATTAAAAATGAAGTCTTATTCTGCACCATTCAGTAAAAACTCTGCTAATTATATTACATTTTTATAAATTAAAACACTGAAAAGACAAGATCATCTGTAAAAAAATCTGTAAAAATCTTCAAAAGATGATTACATTTAAATTTTCGGCATTTAGCAGACACCTTTATCCAAAGTGACTTACATTACAATTACAGTATACAACCTGAGCAACTGAGGGTCAAGAGCTCAAGGGCCCAACAGCAGTGGCAGTGGTGGGGCTTAAACCAGCAACCTTGTGTTTACTAGTCCAGTAACTCAACCACTAGGCTATGACAGATAAAAAACCCACCTTTTGGCACCCAGGTGGCGCAGCGGGATATTCCGCTCAACCACAATCAGGGATCCCCCAGCAGCGGAAGACAAATTGACTATGCTAAATTGGGAGAAAATGGGAGAAAATGCATAAATAAAATAGAAAAACCCACCTTTTTACTAAGCACTTAAGCTGAGAACTAACATGTACTTACTATGCTGTTATTCATTTCTTATGTCCTTAAAAATAAGAACAGGGTTTAAGCAGATTTGTGTTCTTGTACTGTTGCCTACTTAACTAGAGTAGGGAAATGTTTAATGTGGAACGGCTTCTATAAGTCTCTCTAGATAAGAGCTAAATGCCAAAAATGTTCATGTAAATGCTGTGAATGCAGTGAATCACACTGTTGGTATCATTAATTACCATTTTTATACCAGCAAGCATTTGGAAAATTCTGACTAATAATGTGCTAATATTGCCAATACAGGTTCTTTTGTGTTTACAATATAAGATTAGGACAGGTGGGTTGTGGTTGAGCTCCAGGTTGAAAGGTAAGGGAGGAGACTGGGAAATGAACCTGTGTGGAGGTAATTAACTGGTATATTTAAACCTTGTCGCACCCCTTTTGTGCTTTTACTTTGTGTGTATGTGCTTTATGTGCTAGAGGGAACACCTGACCAAACTCAGTGTGTTATGTTTGTGTGTAAAAAGCTTGAAAGACGCTTTAAATGAGTCCTCCTTGCTGGCCAAAGTGAACTTGTTACAGAGATATAGATTTTGTTTAATGAACATAATGTCATCAATGTAACCTGATCTAAAGCGAACAGTCACCTTTGTTACTCATGAGCACCACATTTTCAAAGACAATTTTCTTTTTCCACAATTGTACTGCACTTATATATGTGACGAATGGACCAGCAGAAACCAAGACCACTTCAACATGAATTTTCTAATACTATATATCTGCTGTACAAACCCCATTTCTGATATAAAATGTTGGGACATCTTCAAAAAAATTAACAAATTTCAGATCTGATACATGCAATACACTTAAAAAAAAGGTGGGATGGATCAAAGATTTGTTACATGCAACACACTCTAATAAAGGTGCGACAGGGCAAAACAAGTGAAAAGTAGGACAAGGCAAGTTTATTTGTATAGCACCTTTTATACACAGTGGCAATTAAAATGCATTAAAACATTACTGAGATCTAAAACATCAGAAAGGCTTTTTGCAAATATAGTTACAATTAAAAGAACATAAAATTAAAACCAGAGAGATAAAGTGCTTTACGTAAAGAATAAAAACTAAAAGAAAATATAAAGTAAATTAGCTTATAAAAAGTAAGTGCAGTAAGATTTGGTGAAACATAAAAGGATTTTAAAATAAAGATAATAAAAAGTAAAAATAGCTTATTGAGGTTAAAATGCAGTAATAAAGTAGAATATTGAAGTTACACCATTTATAATCATTCCACAATAAGCAGGTGACTTGGTAACAGGTAACCAATTCAACAGGGTTGAATGATTGGTTGCACGAACAGCCTTTCCAAACATGGATCCAAAGATGTGTCATGGCTCACCAGTATGTCAGCAAGAAAGCATTTCTCAGTGCAGGTTCACAGATAATTTATGCCTTCCCCCATCTATTGTACATAATATTTTGAGAAGATTCAGGGCAAGAAACCAGAAACCACATTTGAGCCATCAGACGCCATTGCGTAATATTAGAGAGACACATTCTGCCATCAATGTGACCGCTTTTCTTATGAAGTTTGTGGTTATTTTAGCAAGATGATGCCAGGTCTCATTCTGTAACGCTACAATTGTGTCTTCGTACATACAGAGAGCATGTGCTTGACTAACCTGCCTGCAGTCCAGGTCTCCTATTGAAAATGGAGCATCATGATGAGAATCAGACAAGCAACCACAGACAGTCCTGTATCAAGCAAGAATGGGCAAAAATTCCACTTGCAAAATTGCGACTATTAGTGTAATCGTTCCCAAACCATTAAAAAGTCTCATTAATGAGAAAAGTGATGAAACAGCAAACTTTATGCATTTTCTCCCCATTTTCCTCCCGATTTAGCGCACTCAATTTTGTCTTCCGCTGCTGAGAGATACCAGATTGCATCCAAGGAGAGCACATCGCTGTACACACCTCTTCCGACACGTGTACAGCCCTCCTCTTCACGCCCCTGCTGTCTGCACAGGCGTCTCTTCCGCCAATCAGGGTCCTTACACAGAGTATGAAGACCTACCCACACATAGTCCGGCCCCCACCCTGCAGATACGGTGGCCAATTAGTATCTGCTGCAGGCACTGCCAATTATGCCCGCCAGCCGACCAGTGGCAACACAGAGTTTCGAATCGCAAAGTTCAGAAACACGGTGCTGGTGTGCTAGCGGAATATCCCGCTGCACCACCTGGGCACCTAAAACAGCAAACTTCTGTTGCAGGCATCAAATTCTAAATGTGTTGGTCAGTAAAACATGGAAAGTCCTTTCTTGGTACTTTTCTCAGTTAAAAAAAGTAAATTAACAAATCATAGATTGTTCTTTTCTGGAGGTGGTGTTTATATATATTTTGCCATGTTTTCATTATTACTCACTGCTATACATATTTTATTTGTATTATTTTGCCAGTGGGCATTTATGAATTGAATTCATCAAGCCTAAATATCACTAAATCTGTGACAAATTTGATCAAATTAAAAGCTGTGAAACTTCAACAGGCTCTATTGAGATGTCCCTTCTAGCAATTTGTCAAAGCAGGAACGTTAATGATATGCTATAAGTTGAAAATTAGCATCTCAAATATGTCTAAACCAGTAAACTGGTAAACAAGCCAGCCATTAGGAGAGGGGATGATTTGAATCAACAAGGGTGAACAGATATGGAGACTCGGCACATTAGTGTTAATAGGAATAGATTATGGAGGGATTTCGCGATGTGACCTTCAGTGCACTAATTGAAATAGTATTCAGAGTCAGCAGTGGAGTAATCAAGTTAAACACAGAATCATAAATCATCATGAAAAGCGCTGTCACAACTAAGCCATTAGCCTCTGCTTTTTTTTCTTTCTTTTTTTAAAAACTTGTACGCCCTCATGGAAATATCTGCCACGGCGATCCGTAGGTTAATAGGAACAGAAATGGCATTTAAAGTCTATTTGGATCAAATGTACTATGTGCCTGAAAGCAGAACTTTACTAATTTGCAGGTAATGTGAATTGATGTAGTTAGGGTTAGAGACACTTCACGCAGCACTTGTAGGAAGTGAAGCACTACTGGGATTTCAGGTAAAGTACCTGCATGTGAACTTTCGCGTAGCGGTAATGGTTTACATGTTTTCTTTGTTTGGTGCTCAAACTAGTCATTTTGACATTTTCGGTGATATTTAGGGGGTAAAGGAACCCTTCACTTTGTCACATAACAACAAAACATGAGCGCTTAATGGCAGGCTTGTAATATTTGGGTAATATTTAGTTTGGAGCTTGAGTATGAGTAGAACTGACATAACAGCAATGCGCCATGTTCAGCTAAACAGAGGCTGGAAGGGATGCTTCTGCACCCAGGCCCACAAATTAAGAGGGCCCCCTGCTGACCGGATTAAAATGATGAACGTAATGAAAACAATCCATCAAAAACAAACATAGAATATAACGTAATTAAAATGATTGAGAAATGGGTATAGAAGAATTATTGCCCTTTATTATATGAAAGCAATATGTATTACATTGACATAAACCTGTTCTGAGAAATCTTATTGGCCAATTTTAAACTTAAAACAACAAACACCAAAACAATTTACAGCAGTCTACAGGGTCTGGACTGGACTACTGTACCAGGATCAGGGTCTCCTCTTGGTCCTAAGCCCATATTGCATCAACTTTGTATGGACTTTTATCATAAAGCTCACAGCAACATAAGCATCCTTGCCTTAACTACAATCCGGATATGCAGATTTACAGAGTTTCCTATTAGGGGTTGCCAGTTGGGTCTAGCCAATGGCAGGAATACACACTGGACGGCACGCCAGTCCATCTCAAGGCAACACACATTTAAGCATTTGCTCACTTATACCTAGAGGTGATTAAAGTAGGTAATTTCTGCAAGTTTTTAGGAGGTCCCCCATACTCTAAAGAATACTTAGTTGGTTATTTAGTTAGCTAGTAAGTAAGTGAGTAAGAAAGACAGAAACCTGTGTGCTTGTATGGAGTCAGTAACAAATACTGCAAGTACATTCAGCCAGCTAATTATTACTATTATAATTATTATTATAAAGAAATTAATGTTTTTAATCTAGTGCAGCAGGATATTCCACTAACACACCAGCACCGAGATTCTGAACTCCTCAGTTCAAAACTCAGCATTGCCACCGGTCTGCTGTGCGCCATCTAGCAGTCATAATTGGCAGTGCCTGCAGCAGACGTCTCTGCTAGGGCAAGATGACCGGACTATGAGGGTGGGGTCTTCAAACGCTGTGAAGGACCCTAAATAGCAGATAGAGAGGCGCGTGTGCAGAGTGCATGGGTGAAACAGGGTTCCGCTAAGGGCTACGCACGGGTCGGAGGAGGCATGAGCAGCAATATACCCACCTGAACTGCAATCAGGGATCCCCCATCAGCGGAAGACAAATTGACTATGCTAAAATAGAAGGAAAATGCATAAATAAAATAGAAAAAAAATTTCTACAGTATTATGTTTAGCAAGTGGTCAGTCAGAGTTTAAAAATGGAAGGTCTTAGATGGTGTTCCTGGCATTCAGTGGTCAGTATCTATCAAAAGCGGCCCAAGGAAGGACAAGCGATAGGAACTGGCTACAGGGTCATGGGCATCTGAGGCTCACTGATCTGCATGGAAAGTTGTCATTGCAGCTTGCTGTGTATGTGGCTGGATAGTCGCAGACCAACCAGATTGTTCATGATGCAAGGAGCCTAAAATTATGCAAGGAGCCTAAAATGGACTTTTGAGCATGGGAACTGGGTCATAAAGCAATAGAACAAGGTGGCCTGGTCTGATGAATCATGTTCATGAATCATGAATCACTTGTTAGTATTACAATAGCTGGCCAATATAAATGTCTTATAATGTCTTATAAACACATCAGGGGTTTTCAAGAATTATAGCTGTCGTCCTTTTGTAGTTACGTGCACCAGGGCCTTCTATTCATTAGGTTAAGCGGAAGATAAAGATGCTAATAACAACAACCTATACTTGAAATTCAACATCTGTTTTCCCCTTGTGCTTAAGGGCTTCTTTAGACATATAACACAAGAAAGTGAGAATAATCTATTTTCACCTTTATTTCAGCATCCTGAATGTTTTTTAATTGCCAGTGGGCATCAGTTGTCTTCCTACACATCTGCAATAAATAATACCTGTATTTTTACAAACTAAAAAATCTAATCTACTTCATATGGGCATAGTAAAACGTTTGGACTCTGGACTTGACTATAGGCTATAAAATAAATATAAATACACAGCCATTCACGTGATTAATAAGACCAAGCCAATAGTCTTCTTCCATTGCTCCGTGGTTCAGTTCCGATGCTCACGTGCCCATTTTTGGCACTTTTGGCGGTGGACAGGGGTCAGCATGGGCACCCTGATTGGTCTGTGGCTATGCAGCCCCATACGCAACAAACTGCGATGCAATTTGAGCTACAGTAGCTCGTCTGTTGGATCGACCACAGGGGCCAGCCTTCGCTCCCCGCATGTATCAGTGAGCCTTGGCCGCCCATGACCCTGTTGCTGGTTTACCACTGTTCCTTCCTTGGACTACTTTTGATAGATACTGACCATTGCAGACCGGGAACACCCCACAAGAGCTGCATTTTTGGAGATGCTCTGACCCAGTCGTCTAGCCATCACAATTTGGCACTTGTCAAACTCGCTCAAATCCTTACGCTCGCCCATTTTTCTTGCTTCTAACACATCAACTTCACTTGCTGCCTAATATATCCCACCCACTAACAGGTGCCATGATGAAGAGATAATCAGTGTTATTCACTTCACCTGTCAGTGGTTATAATGTTATGCCTAGTCGGTGTACATTCATGGTTGACCCCCCTCCCCCATTTTTACTGTGTAATTCGCATTCTGAATGTAAAACTAGGTTGTTTGTCAGAGTCTACATCTATATTAATATCAACAAGTACACTTTTGTCAAATAGCTGTTTAATTGCTGCAAAGTGAGTAAATTAGATACTAAACAGTCTGTTAGTGTCAATGAAATGTCTTTCACAGAACAGTAGCCAGCAAACTACTCAGAGCCTGATAAGAGGCCGATCTGGAATGCTTACACGGCATTAATCACAAAGCTAGGCCTAATTAAATGTGCTTAAAACAAGACTTTCCTCTAAATGTTGCCCAGGTATCGCAATAATTTTTGATCACCCAAGCCTGGAAGACAAATAATTAGAACTGTCACGCGGTTCTGATGAGTGATGTCAGTGTCTCGCAGTGACCTTCCCACTGCTAATTAATTTTCATCCAGAGGAAAAAAGACCCTGTTGTTGCACATTATTAATTGAGTTCATGAAAAGATGCGCCTGATAAATTTTTGTTGATAATACTTGTCATTTCAAGCAGCATGGGTAATCATTTTATGGGTTTTTGTTTTAGTGTTTTCAAAGTTGATCTAAGTCATATTTAAAGTGATTAATATGTTGGAAAAGACGGCATTAACTGGACACTAAATCTCTGTCCAATTTGTGCTAATTAGAAACACAGAACTTTACTGTATGTCAGATTTATTATTTGATGAGGTTGATAAGGTTCATTATCTATTGGGACTCATAAATAAATGACTTTACTTATTATATCCCTAATACAGCAGAAGATACACCGATCAGGCTTAACATTATGACTACCTTCCTAATATTGCGTTGGCCCCCCTTTTGCTGCCCCATACACAACAAACTGTGATGCACTGTGTATTCTGACACCTTTCCATCAGAACCAGCATTAACGTCTTTAGCAGTTTGAGCTACAGTAGCCAGTCTGTTGGATCGGACCACACGGGCCAGCCTTCGCTCCCCACGTGCATCAGTGAGCCTTGGCAGCCCATGACCCTGTCGCTGGTTTACCACTGTTCCTTCCTTGGACTACTTTTGATAGATACTGACCACTGCAGATTTGGAACACCTCAAAAAAGCTGCAGTTTTGGAGATGCTCTGACCCAGTCGTCTAGCCATCACAATTTGGCCTGTGTCAAACTCGCTCAAATCCTTACGCTCGCCCATTTTTCCTGCTTCTAGCACATCAACTTTGAGGATAAAATGTTCACTTGCTGCCTAATATATCCCACCTAACAGGTGCTGTGATGAAAAGATAATCAGTGTTATTCACTTCATCTGTCAGTGGTCATAATGTTATGCCTTGTTGGTGTACATTAGCAATTTAACACTGTTTATATTTAACTTTTTTTAAACATACATGCTTTATTTTTTTCTAAACTGACTTCCAATGTTGTACATAGTGCAAAGCACTTAGAGAAATATCTGGCCCCAGTGCAGGGCTCACTCGAAGGGAAATAACTTCGACACTCCAAAGGGCTGCTGCTGTACGATAAGGTGTAGCGGAAAAATTTGCTGTGGAAAAGCCATTCAGAACTGATAATGCCAAGCACAGTCACGTAAAAGTATAATTTATCTGGAACGTTCTCACAGTCATCTGTGAAATGCAAGATGTCATTGAGCCAATACAAATGTGTCTCTTAATGAGCACACTGACAATTACATAGTGCTGTTCTTGACAGTAAAAATTAATGTGAACACCACAGCTTGACAATGCTGTGAAATAATATTAATAGAACCGCAATTATAATGCAGGGAATTTTTTTTTTACATCACGGATAAGCTTTATTATGCCCAGAATAATAAAACAGTCCTGGCAAACTAATAAAACAGGATTTTCTGTATAATTATTGCAGCGCTCTACAATTTATAAAGACCACAGATGCCCATAGCTCTAATCACTACAACTATAAAGAATATAATGATTTGAAAGAAATGCTATACCTTAATTAATCCTCATGGGAATTGCTTACATTTTGAAAATAGGGGTCTATCAATTTTATAATAGCAATTCATCTACTGGTTTGCTTTAATTGTATTTCCCATAGTGCATTTATAACAATGTGTGTATAGACTTAAATCTTTTTTTTTTTTTTTTTTTTTTGGATATACCTAGATTTAGAAACGGACAGTGCTTCATACTGCTATTTTAGACTACACATAAAATGGAAGTTCTAAGCACTGATACTGTTGTCCAGCTTTAATCTCGAGACTGTATTGAATAGCTGGTTTGAATAGATTGGCTCACTGTTAGCATCCACAAGAATAAGGTGTTTATTTATTAACTTGTTTCTTTTATAGATGGTCTGTCCTGTTGATGTGTTTGGCCAGCTTAGGCATCTGTTTTGATTTTTGCTCAAGTTCAAAATGCAAAGGGAGAGGAGAAATAAACTCATTTTGGCTTAGCAGTAGTGCAGATGTTACGTTAACAATAGCAAATTATGTCTAAAATGCATCTTTGTCACCTACCTTTGCTCCTAGTGTCACTTGCCTTACAATGAATTAAAAGTTTACATACACATGCAGTATGAGAATTCACTTCAATTCTTCAGTTCTTTTACTTGCACTTTAGAAGATTTAATGTCAGTCAGTTCCTGTCTAGGACTGCCTGAATTCCAAGCATTAAAGCCATATTTCAGGTAATAACATCGCTAAAGCAGTAACGTTTGAATTTGGACCACCTTCTGCTGGTATGGGTTCTACATGTCTCTGGATTTGTACTAATGGGATTAATCACATGTTGTGAAGTTAATGATGAAGAGTGCTAGCATGCTGACCCAAACATTCCATAAGTGTTCAACTGGGTTAAAATCATTAGAATAGAAATGTTCTATTACAGTAATCAGAGGATTAGCTTTTTTTTAGTACAGACTTACAATAACCCTTCCCTGTAAGAGGACAAGTGGCTAAAATTAGGAGTCTTGATTCCTTATAGAACTCTAGATAGATATGTGACATGTGGATATGAAGCACTGGGTAGTGTTCATCACTTAACCTGAGCCTGGTAGAAATCCTCTTCTTCTGGAGGGAAGCATATGGCCGACGCATCTGTTCCTGCGAAGTGTATTCATACGAGTCCGTCCAGCAAACAAGTTGTCCTCATTTTGACACATACTGTATGTGTTCCAGACTGTCTGTGTAATTATTTAAAATTCATTCCCTCAAATAAGTGTTGCGTCTTATTGTTTCTAGCTAAATTCCACTGGGCATCACTTCCTGAATACATTTCAGGGTTGTAAATTACCATTCATCACATTTGTCAGATCAAAGTTCTTTATCTGGGTTGTTTCTAATAGCAGAAATATCAGAACTTGTGGCTTTTAACAATTAAAATTAAAATGAACATGGATTTATTAGCAATTCATTTACAATTTTCGCCATCAAGATAGTCATCCCTTCATGCAGACATCAACATTTAACTGCTAATACTAAATGTTTAAAAAAAATTGTGTGTAGTGATTTCTAGAACTTATCATCATAATGAATGATCAGATTAATAAGTCTGAAAACTGAACCCCATTTGCTATTACTTGATTTATTCTTTTCACAATGTTCCATACATTTTAAACAGGACACAGATCTTGACTGCAGGCAGGTCAGCAAAGCACACATACTCCTGTCCTTTTAACATGACCCTGATGGCAGCATGTGTCTCTCTTAAATCTCATTATATGCCTTCACAACAATGGTTCCTTCCCACATAAGTAAGTCACCCATGCCACCACACACCATGATAGGCTTTTGCACCTGTCATTAATAACAGTCTGCATGGTCCTTTTCATATTTGCTATGAAGAACTAAAATTTGGACTCATCTGACCACAGCACACATTCCCACTGTCTTTCAGTCCAGTTAAGATAAGCGTACAGCTTTCTTTTTGTTTAATAAAGTTCCAGGTTGTGTTTCTTGATGCAGCTGCAGATTGTGTTACATGACAACAGTTTTCCGAAGCACTCACAAGCCCATGTGACTAAATTTATTACATATTTATGGTGGTTCATTATGCAATGCCATCTGAGGCCTCAAAGGTCATCATTTCACAATATTATGTACAGTAGATGGTAAAAATAATGAGCTAGATTATGTTTAAATCTTGTATTGTCTTGTTCTTTTTGAACTAATTGACAATTCCTTCACAAATTTTGATATAAATTGGCGAACCATCTTTGCTTGGTCACTAAGTCTATATTCCCTCACCTGTTACCAATTCACCTTCTTATGGAGTGGAGTGGAGTGTAAAGCAGTGTAACTTAAATATTCTATAAAATGTTCACTCTAATGTGTGCATATTAAAAAAAAATACAATCAAACTAGTCAACCAAAACATTAACAGTGTTTTCTTTGTACTTTTATAAGTTCAAAAAAGGTTTAAGATAATTAACAAATTACAGATTCTTGTTTTTATTGCATTTTACAAAATGTCCAAAACTTTTTTCGTAAATGGGGTTTTGGATATTATTATTATTATTGATATTGATTTAATTGATTGATTTACTTTATTGATCCCCGAAGGGAAATTGCGGTAGATATTGTAGATAAATGTTTGTCTTTTGTGTATAAACTTCTAATGGCCTATATACTTACATAAGTTTAAAAAAGGCAACGTTAATAGTACCAATAGGTGTTCAAACATTCATATTTTAATGCATTACAATTATACACTGATCAGCCATAACATTAAAACCACCTCCTTGTTTCTACACTCACTGTCCATTTTATCAGCTCCACTTACCATATAGAAGCACTTTGAAGATCTACAATTACTGACTGTAGTCCATCTGTTTCTCTGCATACTTTGTTAGCCCCCTTTCATGCTGTTCTTCAATGGTCAGGACTCTCCCAGGACCACTACAGAGCCGGTATTACTTGGGTGGTGGGTCATTCTCAGCACTGCAGTGACACTGACATGGTGGTGGTGTGTTAGTGTGTGTTGTGCTGGTATGAGTGGATCAGACACAGCAGCGCTGATTGAGTTTTTAAACACCTCACTGTCACTCCTGGACTGAGAATAGTCCACCAACCAAAAATATCCAGCCAACAGCACCCCGTGGGCAGCGTCCTGTGACCACTGATGAAGGTCTAGATGATGACCAACTCAAACAGCAGCAATAGATGAGTGATCATCTCTGACTTTACATCTACAAGGTGGACCAACTAGGTAGGAGTGTCTAATAGAGTGGACAGTGAGTGGACATGGTATTTAAAAACTCCAGCAGTGCTGCTGTGACACCACCACCATGTCAGTGTCACTGCAGTGCTGAGAATCATCCACCACCTGAATAATACCTGCTCTGTGGTGGTCCTGTTGGGGTCCTGACCATTGAAGAAGAGGGTGAAAGCAGGCTAAAACAGTATGTAGAGAAACAGTCAGTAATTGTAGAACTACAAAGTGCTTCTATATGGTAAGTGAAGCTGATAAAATGGACAGTGAGTGGTTTTAATGTTATGGCTCATCAGTGTAACTATAACTATAACACTGTTAACACTTAGAGATGTTTATCTTTCTTAGAACTATAGTTAGTTTCAACTTACAGGTAGTTGAACCTTTTTGGCTACCACAGCCAGTTAGACATATGGGCAATGATATGGGTAAACAGTGCAACACTGGCCATTAGTTTCCCCATCTGTTTGTATAAACATTTAGACGCTTTGTTTAAAAATGGGACAGATTCTGTCTCTCAGCACCACCGCCTGGTGAGATAAACAAAGAATAACCAACAACAAAGCAAAAAAAAGTGAGTGTTTTCATTACAGACCACCAGTCATTTTCAGAGCTCCAGACATCTGATCATCTGTAATTGTGATTACACATTCCTCTCAAAACAACTGCTGCAGATGCAATTTAATTTCAGACGTTAAAGGACCGAATGGAAATCTCATTCCTGGGAGTTCTTAAATAAACAATGGCCATGTGCACTATTACTCATATCAGTAACCTCTATCCTGTGGGGACAAGGTTAACATCGGTGTTCTGTGAAATGGTCCTCCCAAAATAACATTTGCAAAGTGCCTGCACTAAACAACACAATCAAAGCTGCGCCGCGCTTCTTCATTGTTTAATTCTCTGTTTTTTATCAAAGACATCTTTCAGTCTGCTCTTATCTTTGACCCTCAGCTTGTTGCTTTGTTGTGGCTTCCTCTGAGATGCCTGATGACCTTGAGAGGCCTATCATTAAACCCTGACCCATTTGATGATCCCTTCATGTGGAATGCATATGCCAAACGGGAGCCGCTTTCACGCAGTAGGGGTGAAGTGAAGTGCTTACAAAAATATAACTTGACATGCTTTATCAAATGGGGAAAGATGAAGACAAAACAGCTGCTGCTGCTGTCGTAAGCAATCTGGCCGTGATTGAATAAAAGTGTCAAGAAAAGGGCCGCTTGATGGTCTTTTGTTCTCTCCCATCCTGCTTGATGTTAGTTTGAGCTGTCAGGAGGGAATCACAGCTGTGTGATTTATCAGTAGCGGAGTGACCTTGTAGCCAGTGGCGGATGTGCACAAAGCACCTCCATATTCAATCTCAGAAAACGGGCTAAACACTTCCGCACACTCTGAATATACATGATTGCACTGCAGCGAACTAAAAAAACACTGCTGCCATTATTTTAAAAAACTATTATCACTATCATCTGCAAATCTCCTAATTGATACTGTAGATAATACAATAACAATATAGATTGATAGCCATCAAGTGGTTTCAAGATTCTGGCTTCAATTATCACTTCCAGTCACTCTTTGTGAGGAGTTTCCCATATTCTTTGTGTTTCCACATGGGTTTCCTTCAGGCAATCCCATTTTTACCCACCTTCTCACCTAACTGTTCATTAATTCACAGTAGAACAAATTCAGAACTGTTCCTACTCTAACTAAGACTGGGGTTCTTAGTTGTACTCACAAAAGTCTGGTGAAGCTGCAGGGTTTAAACCAACTAGGCAAAAGCTTCACCTGATACAACTAATTAGTAGCCAGCCTAATTTAAAAAAAAGGGGGGGCACAGGGAATGTTTCCCATGGTGGCTCATTTTGGATAAGATTAGGACCACTGTGCCAAGCTATGTCCACTGTTAGAAAAACAAAACTGGGGAAAACTAAAAATTTATAAAACACTAGCTCTAAAACAATGCTTTTAGACAGAATAGACTATGGTTTGGACAACCTGTCAAGCTTGGTGGAGGGAGCATCATATTTTGGGACTGTTTTGCTGCCCAAGACTTGAACAGCTTCCAATCAATGAGACAACAATTGGGACAACAAGATGTTTAACAGAACAATCTCAAGCAAGTAGTCACTTTAAGCTCAGTAAAAAAAAAAAAAGATTTAACACATGATATATTGGACGACAAGACAGTTTTCAGGAGATGACTTGCGTCAGAGTCCAGGTCTTGTTTGAGTTATTATTTGATTGGCAGTTTAAGTAAACACTTGCTGCTAATAGAGGTTATATCATTTATTAATTTTCCTAGCCTGGACAGTAATGATTAAGTATTATGTTTAATGATGCCACAAAAGTACAATTGTTTGGTATTGGGTGGGTGGGTGGATGGATGGATGGATGGATGAATGGATGAATAATTGATGGGTGGATGGATGGTTGGATGGATGGATGGATGGATGGACAGTGTAGCCTAGTGGTTAAGGTACTGGACTAGTAATCAGAATGTCACTAGTTCAAGCCCCACCACTGCCAGGTTGCTGCTGTTGGGAAATAAAGCAGTCGCTTTGGATATAAAGCGTCTGCTAAATGCTGTAAATGTAAATGGAGGACAGATGGATGGGTGAGTGGATGAGTGAATGAATGGATGAACAGACGGGCAGCTCCCAACCTCCTCAAACAATGACAACCAAATGATTTTTTTTACACCTGTGATTTTTTACACGTGAGTGTAGCAGAAACACCTGACCTTAATAATTAGGAGTGGTGTCCACATACTTTTGACCATATAGTGTATATTGATCAAAATCCCATACTCAGCATGTGGCATGTACCCAAATCTAAAGATAAAACTTGAAATAATCCTGAAAATATAACTAATGTAGTCAGCTATGCTCATAATCATTGCTTATGCTCATCTGAGATCGTAGTTGAGTTAAGCCGAGAATTTTGATGCCCTGTTGCTCACTAGTCAGATATTTTTCAGCACACTTCATTAAAATCAACACGTTTTTTTTCTCCTTTCCTGAAGATGGGCACCATTGTGATGAAGCAGATGTTATATTACAGCCTGGCACATTCATTACTCTCAACTAAACCCATCTGCGGAATAGCTTTTTATGCAAATTCTCAGAGAATCTGCATAAATAAAGTCCTAATTAAAACCTTTGAACAAACCTCCAGCTTATTTGATGCTAAAGTGTCCTTCATTATTAAAAACAGGTTGAACTCACAAGTGGAGGAGAATCAAGAAGGAGAGAAAGTTTGAATGTTTTCAAAACAGATCAGAGATTTCTTATCCAGTAAAGCCGGAGTTATTACTTCTCTGATTGTTTCACGTCCAGTTATAAGTGTGATTATGTAAGGAGAATAAATTCTTGCTCACATGTCTGGGAGGAATGGTGGAAGTGGAAAACAGGCATATTTTACCGGAGGCTGAATAAGAAAATATTTAAAATAGTTATTACTTTTTGTCACGCAATGAAAACTACCATGGATATGAGGTTGCCCTGAGGAAGGTTCTGTTCTTTAAACAGATTTCACAGATTTTTCTTTGGAATCTTATTGTTTGCATTTCCTTTTTTTTCCTATTTTATTTATGCATTTCTTCCAATTTAGCCTAGCCAATTAGTTTTTTTACTGCTGTGGACCCTGGTTGTGTCCAAGGAGGGTGTGTTCCTCTGAACGATCATATTCGCCCACACTTTGGTGGATTGGGGGGGGGGGGGGGGGGGGGGGGGGGGGTTGTGTCTTGCGCAAGGAGAGTTACGCGCTGATCTCCACGTTCATTCACCTCTGTACAAGCACCAGGCCCTAGCCAGGGTCCCTACACAGCATCAAAGACCCAAACCCTTTTTTGTCTGGCAGGCTAGTGACCAATTGTGTCTGCTGCAGGCACTGAATCAGTGCTGATTCAAACCTGAAGCGTTTAGAATACCAGAGCTAGTGCGCTAGCAGAATGTCTTGCTGTGCCACCTAGGCACCATATTTCTTCCTATTTGTCCCAATCTAGACTTGATCAAAGACAGCCGCAAGAAATGTCTTGCTGTGCCACCTAGGCACCATATTTCCCCCTATTTGTCCCAATCTAGACTTGATCAAAGACAGCCGCAAGAAATCATGCAATCCCCCCCCACAGACACAGCCAAAGATGTCTGTGTCAGCATAGAGCTAAGATCTTGACTTGAGAGCTTAATCTCAGCAGTGTTAGGTTAGCACCTAGAAGCGTAATATTCTTCATTTTTTTTTAACTTTGGACAAACTCACAAATGGAGAAATACCAGAAAACATTTATATCTAAAGTTATACCTTCAAAGTCAAGTGAAGTAAAATTTATTTATGTAGCGCTTTTTACAATGAACATTGTCTCAAAGCAACTTTACAGAATCCAGGACCAACAGACCAAAAACCCCTATTGAGCAAGCCAAGGGCAACAGTGGCAAGGAAAAACTCATTACAATTACAAGAAGAAACCTTGAGAGGAACCAGACTCAGCAGGGACCTATCCTTCTTAGGTGGCCTGGAGGATAATTTGAATAAATAGGATTTAAACAAATCATACAAACAAAATTAAATTGAACTGAAAGTTATAACTAGCAAATAAATTAATAAATAATTCTGTGATAAAGTCCGTTTTTTGGTGCAAACACGCCAGGTTTCCATCCCATCTAGTAGGAGCAGCATTGTTGGCACTGCAGTCTCGACTTGCAGTCTTTAACCTCGAGAGGGTAAACAGGTTTCCGTCAGAACCACCTTGGGGTAATACAACAGAAGATGTAGTTACAATGTGAAATCGTTAAGAGTAAAATGTCAGTTTTACAGAGAGTAGCTTTAGACTCCGGCACCCCTAGTTATTACAGCATAACTAACCTTCCCATTATAGTTATTTTGTCTCTGGTAATTTTACTTCAGTTACTGGTGCGATTATGTGGGACTGAGAGAAAGGGATGGGTTGTAATTTGTTGCATATCTGGGATGTTTTAATTGCAGATACGTGAAACAAAATATTTGAAATTCTTTACCTTTTATTGTAGATCCAAGATTTCATCCAAATTTCCTTTTCCCTGGTTATGTAAAACATGCACTTTAAATGCCTTTGGAGCACCAGACTGACTGACAGCTCTTTTTTCCCCCAGTCTTTAATCATGAAGGTGCCCCTTTGTTCGGATTTTATTCACACCAGACACACAGAACAGCTTCGTGTTATAATAGTCCACATCAGTTTATCTGCAGACGCTGCTCATTTCTCCCGCCTGTAAATAATACTGTTAATCAATTCATCGATTATAAGAACAATAGAAAAACAAGATAATGGCTGAGATTTTTTCGTCAGACAGATGAAAAGAAGAGACTGGCCGGTGAAAGCTAATAGAGATGGCTTTGTTTGATGATTAGTGGTCTATTCTGAAAGAATCTGGGCAATGACTGCAGAGGAGGAGCTGAAGAAAGATCAGGTAATGATTAAAAATGTGCCTGCTGAGGAGCCACTCATCTCCTGCACAGCAATATATCATGCAATACAGCTTTTATTAAAATCAAGGCAATACAACATTCATTTACTATAAGATAAACAAAACAGGTAAAAAGAAAAAAAAATAACATATTGTTTAGCTCTACAATATAGCATTCTACAATATATATGTATATTAATTATATATATATATATATATATATATATATATATACTGTATATATATACACATTAATCAGTCATAACATTAAAATCACCTCCTTGTTTCTACACTCACTGTCCATTTTATCAGCTCCACTTACCATATAGGAGCACTTTGTAGTTCTACAATTACTGACTGTAGTCCATCTGTTTCTCTGCATGCTTTGTTAGACCCCTTTTATGCTGTTCTTAATGGTCAGGACTCTCCCAGGACCACCACAGAATAGGTATTATTTGGGTGGTGGGTCATTCTCAGCACTGCAGTGACACTGACATGGTGGTGGTGTGTTAGTGTGTGTTGTGCTGGTATGAGTGGATCAGACACAGCAGCGCTGATGGAGTTTTTTTTGAATTTTCTATTTTTCCCCACTTTTTTCCCCCCGATTTTTCTCCCCTAATCTAGTCGTGTCCAATTACCCTGATTGCATCCTCTATATTCGACCATTCACCGCTGACTGAGGACGCCTCTCAACTGACATATGGCCCCCTCTGGCACGTACAGTCAGTACAGACTGCATTTTTCACCTGCATGAGTCGAGTTCATACACTGACGGGCACTGTGCATGGAGTGCCACACCCCATCAGCATTTTTCCTCACCCCTGTGCAGGCGCCAGCAGGGGCCGCAGTTGCACCAGTTATAAGGACTTTTTTACCCTCTAACCCTGAACAACAGCCAATCGTTGTTCATGCTGCCACCCAACCCAGTTGGAAAGGCAGAGCTGAGATTCGATACGATGTATTCAAAACCCCAACTCTGGTGCGCTAGCGTACTTTTACCGCTGTGCCACCTGAGCGGCGCTTATGGAGTTTTTAAACGTCTCACTGTCCCTGCTGGATTGAGAATAGTCCAGTCAGTAATTACAGTCAGTAATTGTACAACTACAAAGTGCTTTTAAATGATAAGTGGAGCTGATAAAATGGACAGTGAGTGTAGAAACAAGGAGGTGGTTTTAATGTTATGGCTGATCGGTGTATAACACATCAGCCTCCTGCTAATGACCAGTGGATCTCACATTACAGGTATCATCCAAGATTACAACTCCACTGAACATAAAATAACCTGTAATTTGCATTGCTGACATGATTTAGCCATAAAATATTTATGCAAACTACTGTCCTGCAGGTCCAGAATGTTTAAACATGCACTGTTTATGAAGTGTTTTATCTCTCTATAAAACAAATCTTCCCTTCAACATGCATGTTCATGTTACACATGAATCATTTAGATATTTAAAAAGAAATCCAGATCTTTTTAAATAGGTGACGAGGGTTAAGAGAATATTGGGGCTAATGTGCATCAGAATGGAAATAATTTTAATCAGTTATTGTTGACATATTGTTATATACATCACCCCCTTCAGACATAGCCATTCATGTCTGTATGTAGATGCCTGACCAGCTGATAGCACCTGGAATCTGGACCCTGCATTCCAGCAGTAGTGGACTAACGTAATTTACTGCTATGTCACTTGAGTGCCTTGTATTCCTCTTGTCTGAATCTAAAACAAGGCCTGGGTTCTATTGGTGCCCAAGCAGCTGTAGGTTAAAGGCCGTTCAGGTAGGTAATGCAGGCCTGTGTGTTTTCTGACTCAACAGGCAATTATGTTTAGTGAAGACGCAGCACTGTCCACATCAAACGCTTCACATTCCTCAGGTATATTAACCCAAATTAAGTTGTATTATTTGGCCTTGCTCAGATGAATCAAACTCTATCTAGTTGGCGTAGTGATGAAATTTAAGACAGTCCAAATGGCTGTGGTATATTTGGAGTCTGGATAATTTTCGCTCTCCTTTTATGAAAGGGCCAGAGGCAGGAGCAGATTAATAAGTGAACACTGAATGCCTTTCACTGATACTATCCCTCTACTCTCCATGTAAAAGCCTGTTGAGAGGTTAAATTAAATTGCTGTAATAAATGTTTGGTTTCAGTCAGGCGGTATCACTGAATATCAAACACACACCCACCAGTCTTGTGCTCTTAACATTGGAGGGGAGAAACGAACAGGAAAAGAGGGCGGGGGAGGCATTTTGTACATTAGAAACTGAGTTGTTTCCACTTAAACATCAATTATAAAAGGGACTTGAAAAACAATTATATTGATGAATGCATTCGGAGCTACTGTAATTAAATTATTCCATTTAATTAACAAATTATATTGAACTTTTCCCCAGAGACGGGCATTAACCTCATCTGCTGTTTTACAAACAAGAGCAAAATATTATTGTCAAAACGATTACGAGCAGATAACAGTGTTGACTAAAAGCAAAGAATAACCCAACGGACTGAGTGCATGAGGAAATGATACCCCTCCCAAACTTTTCTGATGTTTAATTTCCTAATTATGTGCTCTGAAGAGCCAATTGCTCTCACTTGCAATTCTCTTACATTAATAACACAGCATTAATGACCATAAAGTATATTGTGGTACTCCAAACAATAAACAATAATAATAAAACATTATTATTATTATTATTGTTATTATTATTATTATTAGTAGTAGTAGTAGTAGTAGTATTGTTATTATTATTATTATTTTATTATCACTTGCAATTCTCTCACACTGATAACACAGCATCAGTGACCATAAAGTACATTGTTATACTCCAAACAATAATCAATAGTAATAAAACATTATTATTATTATTATTGTTATTATTATTATTATTATTATTATTATTATTATTATTATTATTATTAATCATTATTGATATTATTATTATTTTATTGTTATCACTTGCAATTCTCTCACATTGATAACACATCAGTGACCATAAAGTACATTGTTGTACTCCAAACAATAAAACATTTTTATTATTGCTATTATTATTTTATTGTTATCATTATTGTTGTTATAATAATAATAATAATAATAATAATAATAAATTCGAAACTAAAACCCACAAATTAAACTCCAAATTCCAAATAATAATTAATATAATAATAATAAAAAGGTCAAGGTCTACATACTGTAAGAATGTATTAATTTTGTATAAAACCTTGGAAGTAACTGATTATTATGAGCATTAAAATCAATAACCACATGAAGAGCACCTTTTTTGTTTTATTATTATTTTTTTACAATTACACAGTGCCACCTGCTGTAAAAAAGATGCAAGCACAATAAGAAACTTCAAGCTTTCAAAGTAAAGATTCAGTTTAATCAATTTAATCAGGCATAGAATTTCACCGTTACAAAAATAAATAGGAGTTCCTACATTTTAAACTCTAAATTTAATGCTTCTGTGATCGAACGGTGGATTGTTTAATACAAACTCAGATAATGAATAAAGTCCATCTGTCCTGCCACTAATGGCCGACAGGGGGCATAGTGGCGCAGATTACCGTCTGTGTCGGTCTGTTTTAATAAATCTAGATTAAACAGTCTAGTCAGGGTAGAGCATTTTAAATGGGTGTGTTCGAAAACCTAGAGAGCTGCCTTGCTGTCTTACTGCCTACATAGGCAGCTGCCTAAGTAGAGAGGATTCTAATAAGTCATCGACTTATAAGTCAAGTTATTCAAACGCGCTACTTAGTGATTCCATCAGTTTTCGCTAAGCCTCAGGCCATTTAAACCAATGGGATGGGGTGGCACAATGCGCTAGCATGTCAACTAACATCTCCCTCCGTGTACCAAAAATGGTTAAATTCGCTGACAAGCCCGCATTTGCAAATAATTGACACTTGTACAAGTTTATACAAATTAAAACTAAATAATAAATTATTCACGTTTGAAAATAATTCCGTTTGTTTCCCCGCACCGTCCTCCATATTTTTTATTTTTCTGTAAGAAAAGTTGTGCCGCACTGAATGCTGGTATTGCCTCCACCGCTAAGGCAGCATCGGATGCTCACTCGTTCTTGAGTCAAAATACCGTAGAAATTTTAAGATACCTTACTAGTGAGCATATTAAGGCGTCTAGGATTTCGAACAGCCTATTTCTCGGGAGCACGTGTAGGATGACGTAAAATGCTGTCTATGTAGAGAGCTCACTAGGTTTTCGAACTCACCCAAAGTGCTCTTTGCGAGGCCGTTTCTTCTAAAGAAACTCAGCCAGTGTTGCAGAACCCTTTACCCCCTCAGAATAACAACCCCGGATGGGCAAGCCTGCAATGTAAGCTGAGCTCCTATCTCTAGGAGTAGCTCATTTTCTCTCCTGTTCTTTTTATCTTATGGTTTCCTACTTGAGCGTTTTTCTGAGGGTGTGTCGCTTATGTCCCTTTAAGGAGTGTACATGGCCACCTGAGTTTTTCCACATTTGCTTGGGACAGGACGGGCTTATCTTTCTATGGGGTAAACGTCTCTTAATTTTGGCGAAAGTGTGTGTGAAGTGTAATATACCCTACTCCACTGATGCACTTGTCTATCTGTTCTATCACCTCTCTGCTTTGGGCTGTGGATTTTATTTTGTCTTTTTTTATTATTAATTTCTGTTATTTTGGCCACCCATTATTTTGGCTCTTTAGCCACAGTATTGTTTTTTTACTTGGTTAGCCATACTCATTATTGGGTTCATCCTCCCGGTTCTTGCAGGTACGAGGCTACACCTGTCATCTCCTCGTTACAAAACCCCTTGGACCTTTGGGGCAAAATATCTATATCATTTACATTTAAGGCATTTAAGGCACATTTATCAAAACTGACTTAAGGTTGGAGCTGAAAACTATTAAATCAAATGACGGTTGAAGGTCTTTCTCAACAGTGGCATCTTGACAATGGTATGGATTGAGCCTGCAACCTTTCAGTCAATAGTCCAGCACCTTAACCACTACACTACAGCAGTGTTTACCTCAAAGCTTTTTCTATTTTATATAAATTCATGAGTCAAAATTATACACGATAGTCATATTGGAAAAAAATTAGTCATGCTGAAAAAATGGACCTCGCCCAAACTGTTGCCACAAAGTAGAAAGCCTACACGTACACATCCCCACACTGTTCTACAATTGCTGACTGTTATCCATCTGTTGTCTACACTGTCACCCCATAGGACCATCACTAACCATATAATTGGGTGGTGGACCATTCTCAGCACTGCAATAATACAAATTTTATCAATGACACCAAAGTGCATGTTGTTCTAGTATGTGTCAGTGCTGGGAATAGTGCTCCAAGAGGCCAGTACGTATAAACGGTACCTGATACACTTATACCAGAACAACACACATGGTAATACCATGCCATTACCATGTTAGTGTCCTTGCAGTGGTGAGAAAGCCTAAACAACCCAAATATCTATAATATTATATTATTTATTGTATGTTATGCACCTGTTAGCAGTTATTGAGGTTGAAATACTTGAGCACAAACAGGAAAAAATAGTAAAATAGTAAAGGCTTTGGTTTTTAGGCTTTGGAAAAGCATTTTTATAATTTAGACAATTAAATACACAGTTTAAAGGATTTAGCATTTTTAAGCCACTGTAATTTTTTCAAGACCACCCTCTTTCTCGTTCACTCTCACCTCGTATGCACTCTCATACATATTAATAAAGAGAGAAAATTGTCCTGTTAAATGGCAACAAACCTGAAATGTCACTTCTAATAAGCCTGTAATTAGGCCTGCCCTTAATCCCACTGACATTTTATTCTTAGATCTCTTTGATGTTCAACGTTTCGTTGAATGAATTTACCAACGGCTTCATGTTTTTTTTCTTATGCTATGGTTTTTACATTGATGTATTTGTAACATAGAGACAGCTTCAGCATCATTCACATCCTTGGTAAAAAGCTCAGGCTGAAAATATGACTCCCATTGGCCAACAGCACAGTGCTGTGTCTTCTTCTAGAAATAATTAGATTTTATATGTATGGTTTGTTTAATTCTAATTCCATGTCACTGGATGGGTTGGGTTTGAGTCTGTTTGGTTCCTCTCAAGGTTTCATTTTGTCCTTGCCATTCTTGCCCACAGCTTGCTTAACGTTTTTTTTTTTTGTCCTGGATGCTGTAAAGTTCTTTTGAGCAGTGGCGATTTCTCTAAGACTGCAAGGGAAGCTCAGCTTCCCCTAAAATGTAAAAAATTAAATGGTCAAATATGTACAGTTGTGTTAACATTTCATTGACTACAAATGCGTTAGAACACGTTAATCTCGAAGACGAGTTCGTTCAGAATCAGCTACTTATCACAAATCGACTGATCAGTCGAAAGGCTGAATCTCATTTTGATTGACAGCTATTTTGAGATCTACATGTCACTTAATCACTGGGAGCTTCAGTCCCATCGCGCATTTTGCGAGGGAAGTCAAACTGTAACCCATTTCAGGCAATTTTCTTGAAAAGGAACGGAGGGCAGAACTTATGTATAAATAAATTGACAAATTTTATGATGTAAGCCGACAATGAGCTTCCCCTCTTTGAAAGACCAGCAGCCGCCACTGCTTTTGAGATAATGTCTATGTCTGTAAACGTACCTCAGCCCACAAACCTTAAACAGTGTTAATATGAGTGGACTAGGTGACATGGCAAAAGATTACTTCTGTGATCACCAACCTATTTTTGTGTGCATTTAAATGTATGTTTTGCATCAATGTCCTGCTGAAAGATCAAATCATAATTCAGTTTTAGCTTCTTGGAGGAGCTTCTTGGATTTTTATTTGAGAACTCAACTCAAATGTAGCTTTATTGGCAGGATAACAAAGGACATTCATATTGCCAAAGCTTAATTACAGTTTAAAATTACAATATAATGTTATAAAATATATGAAATAGGTACAGATTAAAGTTGGGGATGAAGGTGTTGAATTTGGGGAAGATTTGGGTCACATTGTGGTGGTACTTGGATTAGGTGAGAAAGTTCTGTTCCACAGTTCTGTCTCTAATGTACTAAGAGTGCAGTGAGAACCTGTTCTTGGTAGTTCATGATGGTTATAATTCAGTTCATTCTATCTAAGTATTAAGGATGTTTTGGAGAAAACCAGTACCCAAAAGATCAAAAATCCACTATCCTCCACTATCTTTAATAATGTATGAGGATTAGGTTCCTTTCTGTATAAGCATCTCCTTTGAAGTTTCAGCCACACCCATTTCTAACATAATGAATAAAAATAATTCTATGAAATCCATTATATGTTTCCAACTTTGTGGCAACAGTTGGAATAAATAGGAACATCAGCCTCTGCCTGAGCTCAAAAATGCTTTTTTTGGTCAACTGGGCACAAAGTACTACAGAAACAAATCTAAATCTTGTGGAAAGGCTTTAAAGAGGACGAGGAATTAGCTGTTAAATGAGCTGTTAAATCAGCAAAGGTGTGGGGCAACATAGAGACATCCATGGTATTGAATCTATGCCAGGTCAGCATCTTTTCTTATGGTCACATTACACATCTGTGATGTGATGAAAATATTGCTTGACATGACATGGCTTGATTTCCACATGCCAATTTGGTCGGATGTTTAGTGGCTGCTGTGATGCCCAATGTCTTTGATGACTTCCAGAAAATGTTGTTCTTTTATGCACATTCTGTGCATACCTGTGTGGCAGTATGAACATTAATTAGCTCCAGGTGGAAGTGTTTCTATTTATTATGGTTTCTTCTTGACTGAGTAATCAGCTCCTCTGTTGGCAAACTCCACTTCTTTATCATTTCCTGGAAAGCCAGCGTCGCTGCCCCAGCAAGCTACCCCAGAGGTGATGTGAAGAGAACCTCTCGCAAGTGCTCTGAGCAGCTTTCTATTCTGTGACAACCAGTTTTAATTTCTTCTTTATACCTTTCTACCACCATTCTCTATTGTGGACACTGATGTTTACATGTTTTTCATTTGTTACATTAATTATTTCCATTATTTTGGCCACTGCTTTTATTTTCCAGTATCCTTTTTGTTTGTGGCTTTTTAGTGACAGCATTTTTCAACCTTGATTAAGCATCCTGCAAACTAGGTTAATTTTTTATTCTAGCAGTAGACGGGCCACACCTGGCGCCTTAGTAGCGAGACACACCCACCTCATTACAGATACATAAATCAGTGTGCTTTATGTTCAATCAAAAGGAGTCACTGCAACAGTATACCTCAATATAAAAAGAAATGTTTGTGATGTCCATCATTATAGTAAAGACAAAACAAGAAAACCAAAACAAATCAAAATGAAGTAGCATTGAAACAAAATCATTCAAAACAAATCATAGATCTCATATAGAGCTATAGATTTGGAAAATGATACCAGACCTTATCAAGCCAGTAAATAAACCTGAAATTTCAGTTTAGTCCATCATAATGAAGAAAAAAAAGTACAACCACAATGCCCAGGTCAGGCCATCTCTCCAAACTTAGTTAACTCCTTAGGATATCTACTGACACCAACTGTCAATCTGAGTTAAGTGTTAAATTGCAGAAGTCTGTGGGTGGCTAAAGCAAAAGGCAGATGTTCATCAATCAACCATATCCAAATTGTTTATGAAGAAGTAGAGAAAAAAAGCTCTTATTGCAAAAAAAAATCCTTACACACAAAGTTCTTTGCAAACTGTCACTCCGAAAAGTTGAAAGGTCTTTTCAGCTTGAATTCTAAGCAATATCTGTGGTTTCCAACGTAAGATATAAGTCCAATGTGGAGTTTCAGTAGCATTTTGTGATAGGGATGCTTTTTTAGCAGCAGAGACTAACAATCTGGTCAGAACTGCTAGAAAAATAGTTATTGACACTGACTCAATTTACAATTCCAAAGCAACACAGTCTTTAAATGGTCCTGATCTTAACCCCATTAAACATAAGTAGCAAGATCTTAAAACTGCAGTACACCAGAGTTTCGCAAATAACATTCCAGAATATCTGTAGGAACTTCTGACGACACTTGTCACATTGTGCAAATGAACTGAAAATAATCCAAACACTGCTGGCTGTTTTCACACACTGAAAAGTGGTTCAATCATGTATTAAACACAGCAAATTACCCTAAAAGTATATATCTCTGGCACTATGTTTGCCTACTTCAATACTTTCCCTGGTATGTCTTGGCATACGGCCCACTGCTCTCCCTAACAGCTGTAGTGTATCTGCATACAAGCACAAATGACCCAAGGGAGAGAAGCAGAAATCTGCCGGAACTCCTGATGTGCAATCACACACTGAGATGAAATTGAGTTAAGTAGCTTTCTTTGACAGATGATTAAAAGGCTGTCAAATGTAAAGCTTTTGAAATTCTACTGAGACGGAAAAGAACACAAACATATTTTTGTGACGTTTCGTGAGCACTTTACTGATGTTCAGTGGTGTTCATTCGGACTAATGTTTGGGTCCTGCAGCTTTAAAAAATTAAGGAGACATAGTAAGACTTGTATGTGAATCATGACGTGGAATACGATCCTTTTCCTTACAATAATTGTATACAAAAGATATTAGTGACGTTATACTATTATATTTGCTTTAAGCACATTTTAATGCATTCATTCATTCATCCATTTATTATTCCTAATGTATTACCACCACTTTATCCAGGTCAAGGTTGAATGGTTCTGGTTTTCCTGGAATCAATGGGCGTAGTGCAGGAACACACCCCGGATAGGAAGCCTATCCATAGTAAGGTCTTGGCCACCCCCTTCAGACATTGCCATTCGTGTTTGTATGTAGATACCCGACCAGCTGATAGCACAGCTGAGGATTCAGACCTTGAATTCCAGCAGTTGTGGATTAAGCACCCAAAAAAAAGACCTGTAATCCTGTCAGACACAAGGCTTCGTTCATCTCAGACGTACATCAGTTTGCTTTTAAAATTAATTTCTCTATCAAGACTGGATTGTCTTTAACTCTACATCCTATCTGACTTATTTTAGTGCGTGAAAAAGTATTTTGCTTAGCAGTAAAACACAGTAGCCAACTAGTGCTGTGATCTTAAGGTCTCGAGTTCGATCTCAGGTCTGCTATCAGGTGGCCGGGCACCTACACAGACACGCGACTGGCTGTCTGTTTGGTTTTCTCATAAACTGCAGCAGTTACGGCTTCTGCTGGCTGATTGCTGGTGCCTTCACAGAGACGGGGATAATTGGGATCGGTGCATGACTCTCCGTATGCGATACAGATCTCCATATGAACCCGCCTCGTACAAGGGAAAAAAAGCAATCGGCTATGCCAAACTTGTTGGAGGGGGCATTTGATGGGTGGTAGCTTCCTCAGTCAGGAGTGGTCTGCAGCAGTAGAGGCAAAATAGGGGGAAAAATATAGGAAAAAACAAACAAATAAATAACTTATTTTTTTATAATAAATTCTGGTCTTAAGTTTCACTCAACTGCTGCAGTAATTCAAACCAGCTGACCTAAGATGAGTCAGGACTAAAATACTGTAAGCAACTGGAATACCCTGATATAGCTATGCCATTTGTTAATTAAGCCATGAAATACAAAATACACTGGCTTTTTTCCAGCAATTGCCTTAAGTTGGAGTCCTTCGCTGCTTCTAACATGCATAGTATGTCACTTAACAGGGTCATCTTATTCTATTTTCATCTACCATTCTCATTATACATCCCTGGCAGTGTGTATGCCTGCTTTACTACCTCCCTTGGCATGTACTGGCATCAAGCATGCCGTGCTTGCAGACAGCTGTAGTGCAGTCAGGCAGATCTGCATACCAGCACAAATGGCCCATGGGAGAAAACTAGAGAGCTGGAGAAGCCCATAAATTCCACCACAGAATTAAAGAAGGAATAAAGAAAGTGAGTTCAGTTACTATATCAAAAACTCCTGATTTAGTTTTAATCTGGAGAACTTGTGAACTACTTACATCAACCATACCAATTATGATTGTGGCAACCATTCACATTATGAATGTGACAACCATCGCTTTCTTGTCTGTGACTGCTATCCCCAATATAAGTATTAAGCCCCATACATAAAATGTTATACACAGTATGTTCATTTTAACAGGCTTTATGGCTATAAGCAATTTTGCAATTCCAAGTTCTGGTGCACCTAAACTTTGCCAAAATCTAAATTTGCCCTAGGAAGCACTTTGTAGTTCTACAATTACTGACTGTAGTCCATCTGTTTCTCTACATACTTTTTTAGCCTGCTTTCACCATGTTCTTCAATGGTCAGGACCACCACAGAGCAGGTATTTATTTAGGTGGAGGATCATTTTCAGCAAAATGACATGGTGGTAGTGTGTGTTGTGCTGGTATGAATGGATCAGACACAGAAGCTGCTGGAGTTTTTAAATACCATGTCCACTCTATTAGACACTCCATTCTAGTTGGTTCACCTTGTAGATGTAATACTGTGGGGTCCTGACCATTGAAGAACAGCATTGAAGCTAACAAAGCATGCAGAGAGACGGATGCACTACAGTCAGTAATTGTAGAACTACAAAGTGCTTCTATAAGGTAAGTGGAGCTGATAAAATGGACAGTGAGTGTAGAAGTGAGTGTATTTGAAATAGAACTGAAAGAACCTGATTTTGTTATAATGAGAGAGGCGTAGGACCCAAAGGTGCGGAGCAAAAAATAATATTTATTAACAATAAATAATATAAATACAGTACAACATAAACAAAACTCAAACAGAAGACAATTCGGGAAATCCCGAACGAGGCCGCTGGTGTCGCTGGCAACTGAAAAGGAAACAAAACAAAGAAATAGAAAAGGAGCTGAAGCGAGGCGCGAACCCGGGTCGCGCACTCGCAGTGCAATGGTAAGTCCCACTAAGCTACGGTGTAGCCAGGACAACAGGCTCGCCTACTAAATAAGAGGCAGTTGAAAAGAGGGGGAAATATGGAAATAATCCGTTACAGAGACAAAACTAACACAAGGGTGCTATTTAACAGCAGCAAATCGGTTGTGTCACCAGCATTTAGAGGCTGGGAAGAAACCGATATTTACTTTGACACAAGGTTCAAATGAGTGGATTAGAACCGGGGATTCTCGAGTGGAGGAGCGGAGAGTTACCGCTGCACCAAACAGGCAGAGAATAGCCCGGGAAAAACACACGCCTTTAATGGCCTGCGGAATGTGGCTGTTAGCCCAAAGCTAACCCGCTGCTAGCTTGGCAAGCAGGGAACAAGCGGCAAAGCCAAAACAACCGCAGCGCGAGGGCTGCACCTAATCGCACCGGCTCTCCCTAATCAGTGAAACAAAAACCCTAGTTACCTCAGCCTTACAGCTTACACACCCAACCGCTCTAGGAAGCGCCTGGGGTAACCGTTCTTGCCCTGATAAAAGGAATGGCTGGTGCAGAGCAGCCGTGTGACAAACACAGAACAAAGGTGCGACGCCTGCAGACTGGCGACGCCCCCTTAAATAGGGAGCTGACAGCTGCAGGTCGTTGCCCTAATCAGCTGGCCTCCTATTTGAGGCCATGCTGCTCTTTGTTCTGTAACGCCTGCAACGCTGGGAACTGGTGGTATGTTCACCAGACGTCGCAGGCACCCTAACAGATTTAAAGTCTGTCATCAAGCATAAATTAGATTAATTAGAACTTGTAAACAAATTTCATGGTCATGTTTTTTACAGAGGTGAATGTACCTTTAGCTTGTAAATGGTGATTTGGACACACAAGCCAGACTGGTGTGTAAACTTTGTGTATATTTACAACCTGATTTGGTCTTCCAGGTTATTATTAGGATGTTAGCTTGATTTTATCAACACTTCAAAATAAATTTTCAAATTACAGATTAGTTATTGCTATTTCACAAAGACACACAAAGCTTCTGGTATGACCAGGCCCCAACAAAATCCCCATTAGTGGTGCAACAACCGTTCTGACCATAACTGTTAAAACCATGCCCTCAATGAGTGTAATATTAATCCACATCACAAGTATTACATTCATCCCTATCATAAGTATGACAACCATTCTCAACATGTGTGCAATCCATTTACGTCATGAGCGTATCCGGTACATTAGTGTGAAGCACAAAATCTGCTACAGCGTAAAGAAACATTCACCTGTTAACTGTGAGGTAGGAGGTGAGTAACAAGCCTGGTCCATGACATGCTTCCAAAAAAAAACAAAAAAAAACAAGGGTACACAGTGCCAGTTTGATGCATGCTTAAACTAAAACAGTGAAGAAAAAAAATAGCCTCAACCCCCACATCCCCAGTTGTAGCCTAGCAGTTAAGGTATAGGACTACTAATCGAAAGGTTGCTGGTTCAAGCCTCACCTGCCAGGTTGCCACTGTTGGGCCCTTGAGCAAGGCCCTTAACCCGCAATTGCTTAGAAAACATACTGTCACAGTACTGTAAGTTGCTTTGGATAATGTAATGTAATGTAAATGTAAATGTCCCATCTGTGGAGAAAGGTCCACCCTTCTCTTGAGTTCAACAACCATGTGCATCAGGGGCATGCCCCTGCCTGGTCCATTACATTCTTCACATCTTTGGTTGTTGTTGTTTTTGTTTCTAATTGATTAATTACACCTGTTAGCAATTGTTGTGGCTGAAACACATTAATTTAAAAATAACAATGAATGTCCCAATACTTTTGTCCTTATAAAGTACTATTAATGTGAAGCATGACAAAAATTAAGTGTTAATGATGGTTTTGTATGATTGTAATGTCCCCCCCCCCTTTTTTTCCCCACTTTAGCGCATCCAGTTTCTGCCCATCAATTATCCTCTCACTAATGCTGGTCCCTGCTCCTGATTGGGGAGGACGAGGCTTCTCCACGCCCCCTCCGATACATGCACAGCAATCGAACATCTTATCACCTACACTTGACGAGTGCAGTGCAGTACAGCTCTGTGTACAGAGGGACACACCCTCTACCGCACTCCTGTCCCATCTCCGTGCAGGCGCCACCAACCAGCCAGCAGAGGTCGTAATCGCACTAGTCTGAAAGAGAATCCCTATCCGGCTTAATCCCTGCCCCTATCTGAACAACAGGCCAATCGTTGTTCATGTAGCCGCTCAGTCGGCAGGCAGAGCCAAGATTCGATACGATGTATTCGAGATCTCAGCTCTGGTGAACAGCGTGTGTTTTTACCGCTGCGTCACCTGAGCGGCTTTATTGTAATGTTTGATATAACAGAATACAATATATATCATAAAAAAGTAATCATATAACAAAGACATGCTTGGGATTCTGTGAGTTAAGGAAATTTGTTGACATGTACAGCTGATCGGATGTACGCCACAATAAAAAGGTAAATAAAACACAGCAATGATTTGCATATCCCTTTTAACCTGTATTTAATTAAGAACATTACAAAGACAAGCATTTTATTGTTTTAAATATTAACTTCCCTTAGATTCTTTCTTTGCATATCCCAGCTGGTTTGGAAGCTGGGGTCAGAGTGCAGGGTCAGCCATTGTACGGCGCCCCTGGAGCAAGAAGGGTGAAGGGCCTTGCTCACGGGCCCAATAGTGGCAGCATGGCAAAGCCGGCATTCGAACTCTCAACCTTGTGATTGATGGCCCAAAGCTCTACCCACTGAGGAAATATAACACTTTAACTGCTTATCAGTTTGGGATCTTTATTGTTTTTGATGGGTTTCGACAAGTCTGAGCTGCAGAGAGGTAAGTCTAACACCTAAACTCTTACTATAAAGCCCTGCTGTTGTAACAGGTGCAGTATGGAAGTCCCTTAGAAAGACATTGCGCAGATGACAACAAATGTTGCTCCAAAGCGCAGAATATACCCTTCAGCAATATTGATGCAATCACAGATGGTCAAACCATGACAGATCTGGGTTGTAAATTGTGCCCTGGTAACATTTGGGATGATCCTTTTTCTATTTGGCAAGTAGAACAGAGATTCTATTACTTCCAAAAACATTTTGACGGGTTGACTCATCAGTCCACAGGATACATATGGCTATCAACAGTAATTCTGGTTGGATGTCGTTTTGTACAATAAAGACCAAATTTGCATTTGTAGATGCAGCACAAACTGTTTACTGACAAAGCTTCTGAGATGATTTCTGACCCCATGTGCTTATATTTAATGCAGAAGCAGGTTGGATTTTAATGCAGTGTGGCCTGAGTGATCGAACGTCACATGCATTTAGCCTTACCCTTCATATACAAATAGTTGTTCTTATTCTCTAAATATTTTCATAATTTTATGGACTGTAGGTGAATCATTAGGAATCATGTGTGCATATACTGATGGACTATTTGTTTAAACATTTTTTGTGTGGTTTATTTATTTGTTAATTTATTATTTTTATAATAAAAATAAAAATAATTTATTTATTATTAATTTATTGCAAATTTTGACTCTATCTCTGTCTCTGTACAACATGGCTTTGTTGTTAAAGCTTTTTATATACTGAATTTTAATAGCATCAAGTGTCACCTGTTCACCTGTTTACTTGTGGAAAGTTGCAAAACAGGTGAATATTCCAGTCTTATACTGCCTTGGTGCAACGTATTTGGAATGTGCTGCAGGCACCAAATTTGAAAACGGGGTCAGCTGTGTTTCCAAAAATCTATAAAGTTCATAAGGTAAGACGTTAAATAAAGTCTTTTTTGTGTTCTTTTTAATTTAAACCTATAGAAAAAAGTTGAAAAGTAGAAACAAATGACAAATTTGTATGGAGCCCCTGAAGAGTCATGTTGTTTTTTTAAGTAAAAAAAAAATTAAGTAAAAAAAAGTAGTGAGCACCAGATACTAAGATAAAAAGTGATGTGCACCAGTTACTAAGTGGTGTTCACCAGATACTAAGTGGTGAGTACCAGATACTAAGTGGTGAGCACCAGATACTAAGTAATGTGCACCAGTTACTAAGTGGTGTGCACCAGATACTAAATGGTGTACACCAGATACTAAGTGGTGTACACCAGATACTAAGTGGTAAGTACCAGATACTAAGTGGTGTACACCAGATACTAAGTGGTAAGTACCAGATACTAAGTGGTGAGCACCAGATACTAAGTAATATGCACCAGTTACAAAGTGGTGTGCACCAGATACTAAATGGTGTACACCAGATACTAAGTGGTGTACACCAGATACTAAGTGGTAAGTACCAGATACTAAGTGGTGTACACCAGATACTAAGTGGTAAGTACCAGATACTAAGTGGTGAGCACCAGATACTAAGTAATGTGCACCAGTTACAAAGTGGTGTGCACCAGATAGTAAGTGGTGCGCACCAGATAGTAAGTGGTGCGCACCAGACACTATGTGGTGAGCATTAGATTGTATGTGGTGAGCACCAGATACTAAGTGGTGAGCACCAGACACTATGTAGTGCGCACCAGACACTATGTGGTGAGCACCAGATTGTATGTGAAGTGCACCAGATACTATGTGGTGGGCACCCGATACTAAGTGGTGCTCACCAGTTACTATGTGGTAAGCACTAGACACTAAGTGGTGAGCACCAGATACTAAGTGGTGCTCACCAGATACTAGTGGTGAGCAACAGATCAGACAAGCACTTTCTTGCACTTGGGTGAGCACCACCTTGCAGTTATACTCTATCTAAATGGATATTGGCGAGTTTATTGAACTTTATTTTCAGCTAGGTCTCAAATATAAAGACATAACATTTATTCTTGCCAGTCCTCATAGATATGTTATCACTGATATGTTAAAACGAAGGGTTTATTTTGTCGAAAGAACTACAGCAACTTAGTATCTGGCGCGCCACATAGTAACTGGTGTGCGCCACATAGTATCTGGTGCGCACCACTCAGTATCTGGTGCTCACCACATAGTATCTGGTGCGCACTTATGCCAAGTTCACACTACACGACTTTCCAAGTCGTCAGGTCGCTGTACAGTTCACTCTACACGACTGGATTTCTTGTAATCGGGAGTCTTTCAAGTAGGTGTGTATTTCACACTACACGACTGATCTGATCACTGATTTGGCTACGCGAACAGCATGGATTGTTCTGTAGTGAGTTGGAGGTTAATAAATATTTGGTGTTATGTTTTGTAGAGAACGATCAGGTCAGAAATATTGTAAAACTCATTTGTGTGCTGATGTATTCTGATATAAACTATATTATGTCCCTGTCCCACCTGTTTACATCTTCTCCCCTGCGTTTCCCCTCACCCCGTATCTTGCGTTCTCACTGGCTGTTCGACATAGCACTTATTGCCAGTCGGGCAACTCAGATTCAGATATCTGACATGCTAGAAAATCTCGCTTTGGTCGCTCGGATCGAGTTGTTGGGTAGTTCACACATAGCGATTGAGAGCCAAGTTTCGATCACCGAGGGAACGCCGAGTTGCTCCCGAGCCGGCAAATCTAGCGCCGGCCAGTCGGCGAGCGAAAATCAGGGCACAAATCGTGTAGTGTGAACTAGGCATTAGTATCTGGTGCTCACCAGTTAGTATCTGGTGCGCACCATATAGTATCAGGTGCTCACCACATAGTAACTGGTGCACACAGCTTAGTATCTGGTGCTCACCACTTAGTATCTGGTGCGCACCACTTAGTATAAGGTGCTCACCACATAGTAACTGGTGCGCACCGCTTAGTATCTGGTGCGCACCACTTAGTATCTGGTGTTCACCACATAGTAACTGGTGCTCACCACTTAGTATCTGTTGCTCACACATAGTAACTGGTGTGCACCACTTAGTATCTGGTGTTCACCACATAGTAACTCGGATCGAGTTGTTGGGTAGTTCACACATAGCGATTGAGAGCCAAGTTTCGATCACCGAGGGAACGCCGAGTTGCTCCCGAGCCGGCAAATCTAGCGCCGGCCAGTCGGCGAGCGAAAATCAGGGCACAAATCGTGTAGTGTGAACTAGGCATTAGTATCTGGTGCTCACCAGTTAGTATCTGGTGCTCGCCACATAGTATCAGGTGCTCACCACATAGTAACTGGTGCGCACCACTTAGTATCTGGTGCTCACCACATAGTATCAGGTGCTCACCACATAGTAACTGGTGCGCACCACTTAGGATCTGGTGCTCACCACTTATTATCTTAGTATCCATCACGTTTTTACTTACTTTTTTTGTACTTAAAAAATACACCATCCTGATGGCTCCTGATGTTATTTTTATTGTACTTACTGTCCCAGCGTTGAAGAAACGGGTTTGTAAGTGACATTATTATTTGGGCAGGGACCTCTTCCAAAAAAATTAGTCGGATGGCTTGCAAATCCTCTGTAATAAGGAGTGTTTCAATTTAACTTTGACAGGGACAATACAGGGTGTGTGATTAACCCTAAACAGATGAGTGTAAACAGGTTCTGTGAAAGCAGGTCGGATTATTTGGGGTTGCGCCTCTCCAGCCCCGCCCACCTCGTCCCTCCGCGTAGAAAAGAAGCGCTGATGCGTCATGTGTCATGTCAAAGGCGCAAGTCTCTTCTTGCCAGCCTGGTCTCGTCATTTACGTTTTCAACAGCGGATCGGATCAGATTTTTGGGATTCGAGTTGAATGGCTACTGTTTTGCTGATGAGGAGCGGTTCGCCCAGTCCGGCTGTACAGGAGCAGGATAAAGCAGCGATCACAGTGGCGGGAGCCGTGCAGGGAGACGCGGTGCCAGGGAGGAGCGGATTTAATGGCACGCCACCAGATCAGCACCCGCTGGTACGGTAATCTAATGCATGGTACATGTCCGCACACCGCCGGGTACACGATTCTAGATTAAACACATTGTACGTGTTGATAAATAGCTCAAAGTGAGTGAGTGTGTTTGTGTTGTTTTTTTAATGCGCACTGTGTTTATTATGATGAACTCGACTCCTTAATCTGAGCTGAACAGCACATTTGGGGGATCAAGAACATTTAGGATGTTTTGGTGACATTAACAGACTTTCCTTTTTGATACTATTAGCTGACACTGCTGGATTATATAACATCCATCGTCCTGTTACTAACACGTGTATTCATTTGTCCACATACACTTCTAAAAACACTCCACTTTCTGTTAAAATCAACTGGGACTAAATAATTAAAACATACTTTTTCTTGATTTTTTTTTAAATGTGCGTGTTTTCTAAAAATCTAACAAACCAACTGAGCCAAAATGTATACAGCAACCCTGTTTAGAAAGTTCTTAAATGTTATTTCACTTTAAGCCATGACAGATTGCCTACCTTCTCTATGCCCATATACTCAAAGCTGCCTGGTTTGACTGCATTTATTAAAAAGTGGATCAATTGTCTCTTTGCCAAGATTATGAAGAAAAACCAAACTATCAATTTATGCCAAGAGGCAATTCATCCAGCTGATCTGATGTGAAGACCCACCCAAAAGACGGATCTGTAAATCTTAGTTGTTTACTTTTTTTACATTGGTAAGGAGACCAGTGTTCCATGTAGTTTGTGATACATGTACAGTGTATCACAAAAGTGAGTACACCCCTCACATTTCTGCAGATATTTAAGTATATCTTTTCATGGGACAACACTGACAAAATGACACTTTGACACAATGAAAAGTAGTCTGTGTGCAGCTTATATAACAGTGTAAATTTATTCTTCCCTCAAAATAACTCAATATACAGCCATTAATGTCTAAACCACCGGCAACAAAAGTGAGTACACCCCTAAGAGACTACACCCCTAAATGTCCAAATTGAGCACTGCTTGTCATTTTCCCTCCAAAATGTCATGTGATTTGTTAGTGTTACTAGGTCTCAGGTGTGCATAGGGAGCAGGTGTGTTCAATTTAGTAGTACAGCTCTCACACTCTCTCATACTGGTCACTGAAAGTTCCAACATGGCACCTCATGGCAAAGAACTCTCTGAGGATCTTAAAAGACGAATTGTTGCGCTACATGAAGATGGCCAAGGCTACAAGAAGATTGCCAACACCCTGAAACTGAGCTGCAGCACAGTGGCCAAGATCATCCAGCGTTTTAAAAGAGCAGGGTCCACTCAGAACAGACCTCGCGTTGGTCGTCCAAAGAAGCTGAGTGCACGTGCTCAGCGTCACATCCAACTGCTGTCTTTGAAAGATAGGCGCAGGAGTGCTGTCAGCATTGCTGCAGAGATTGAAAAGGCGGGGGGTCAGCCTGTCAGTGCTCAGACCATACGCCGCACACTACATCAAATTGGTCTGCATGGCTGTCACCCCAGAAGGAAGCCTCTTCTGAAGTCTCTACACAAGAAAGCCCGCAAACAGTTTGCTGAAGACATGTCAACAAAGGACATGGATTACTGGAACCATGTCCTATGGTCTGATGAGACCAAGATTAATTTGTTTGGTTCAGATGGTCTCAAGCATGTGTGGCGGCAATCAGGTGAGGAGTACAAAGATAAGTGTGTCATGCCTACAGTCAAGCATGGTGGTGGGAATGCCATGGTCTGGGGCTGCATGAGTGCAGCAGGTGTTGGGGAGTTACATTTCATTGAGGGACACATGAACTCCAATATGTACTGTGAAATACTGAAGCAGAGCATGATCCCCTCCCTCCGGAAACTGGGTCGCAGGGCAGTGTTCCAGCATGATAATGACCCCAAACACACCTCTAAGACGACCACTGCTTTATTGAAGAGGCTGAGGGTAAAGGTGATGGACTGGCCAAGCATGTCTCCAGACCTAAACCCAATAGAACATCTTTGGGGCATCCTCAAGCGGAAGGTGGAGGAGCGCAAAGTCTCGAATATCCGCCAGCTCTGTGATGTCGTCATGGAGGAGTGGAAAAGCATTCCAGTGGCAACCTGTGAAGCTCTGGTAAACTCCATGCCCAGGAGAGTTAAGGCAGTTCTGGGAAATAATGGTGGCCACACAAAATATTGACACTTCAGGAACTTTCACTAAGGGGTGTACTCACTTTTGTTGCCGGTGGTTTAGACATTAATGGCTGTATATTGAGTTATTTTGAGGGAAGAATAAATTTACACTGTTATATAAGCTGCACACAGACTACTTTTCATTGTGTCAAAGTGTCATTTTGTCAGTGTTGTCCCATGAAAAGATATACTTAAATATCTGCAGAAATGTGAGGGGTGTACTCACTTTTGTGATACACTGTATGTCGATCCAAATTCAACAGGATGTAGGTAATTTACATTAAGAGACTCAGATGTTCGATGTTTAATTAAAAGTAAAAGTTAAAAATGACTCCTGAATCACCACATGAATAATCTAATTTCTATTAAAAACTTTCTTTAGTGGAATTCTATCAAAGCAGTTGTTGATTTCTGTGTACCCTTTTTAGTGTTAAATTTTGTGTTAAATCAACAAGTTAATGTTCATGTATTCTCAAATGGACTGTAAACACAATCATAAAGAGATATATTTTCTGGGTACACTGGTTTTGAATTAGGTGTCAAATTATTATATATTCTTTGTTTATTCATGTTTAAAAGGTTTACAGAGTTAAAAGGTTTGCTAGCCCACTATTCGAATCTCTTTGGTGTTAATCTCAGACCCTCAGTGACCCTGACCTGGATAAAACAATTGAGGAAAATGGAATTAAATGAATTCACCACAGTTGCCACCCTGACCCTAACTCTCACTATGGTGCTTTTTTGCCTGACTACAACCTGAGGCTTTGCAACTCATTAGATGTTTTTCCTGGAATCTGTTTGTGATTTGGATAAGATATTATGCATAAGTAGATTTTATCCTTATTAGGCTATTATCTTTTATCTTTATTAGGCTATTATTAGAAAAACTAAATGTAACTAAATGGGCGGCATGGTGGCGCAGTGGGTAGCAATTGCCTGATGGGTTTCCTCTGGGTGCTCCGGTTTTCTACCACAAGTCCAAAGACATTCAGTCATGCTCATTGGAGCTACAAACAATTGCCTACCCTGAGTGATTGTGTATGTGTGTGTGTGTTTGGCCTGTGATGGACTGGTGACCTGTCCAGTGGTGTTAAAATAGACATTTAATGAATAGGAAAGGAAAAGGACCTTTCATGATAAGTGAGATTTATATTTTACAGATGTGGTTCAGTCAGCTAATTTGGCTTACTAATTAAATTAGGTTGAACTGTTACATTCCCAAGGGTGATATGGGTGTTGGGTGATATGGTGTGTTATTCATTTTGTTAAGACCATAAGCATGACTAAGTGTGTTTTCTCTCCTGCTAGATGGACAAATACTTGTCACCTCAGTTCCAGACATTGCCAGAGCATAAGAAGTTTAATCAGAATGGATTGCTGACGATGGACCAGGGCTCACCTTACAGCATCAACATGAACGTCTTCCTGCCCAGCGTCCCCTACATGCACACTGGTCCTTGCCGGCTGACAAGGTCTACAGTGGCACCCCAAATTAAGCCAGAACCCATGCACACACTTGGATACCCAAGCTGCCAGAGCACAGTTACAGCAGCTCTGCAACCATCAAATGAATACGCACATCACTTTAACCCAGCCAACGGAACAGCTCATATTATTAAACAAGAGACACTTGACTTTCAAGACATTCCTTTAATCCAACTTTTGAATTCAGACATCGATTCTGTAGCCCCGGGTCCCCACTCATTCAGCCAGCCACAAAATAATCTTTGCTTATCCATGCCATCATTCAACAACGTACATTCATCCACTCCACAGATTTCAGGGAGAGTGATGTGTGGCATGAACAGTAGTGGATCTTCTTCCGCCGGTCACTACGTTCAACCTCATCATCAGTCGAATGCAATATACCTTCCCCCCTCCCCTCCCAATTCTGAACCCAGCAGCCCTGATAGGAGGAAAGCACTACTTCAAAAGCTGTCTCCCCCTCCTTCCTACACTGCCAGTATGGCATCTAAACTTGCAGGGCCGGCTTTAGGCCCTGGAGCGTCCGTGCCAGTTCAGATGCAAGCCGTGCCTGCCAGGCATAACCGCAGGAGCAATCCTGATCTAGAGAAGCGGAGGATACATCACTGCACTGTCCCAGGTGAGCTATGAAAAGCTGTCAGATAAACATCTAAAGAAAGTGTGAGGAGAAAACTAAGTGCTAGAACCAGTTCTGTGGCTTTCAGTGGAAAAGTTGCGCCATTAGTTCATTTCAAAAGAAATCAACACATTTTACCTAAAGATGGCTATGAGCAAAAAGATTAGTTGTTAGTTTCACTAATATTTTACTATATATTTTGACTCATCACACCTCAGAAATGACAGTAAACTTTATTAAATTATTAAAACCAAACACAAAGCAAAGGTGAGCATTTATTGCCTATTAAACTAAAATTAAAAGAAGATCAGGTGTAAATTCTTTCATTTTCTTTTGTTTATGTTTCTATTTGTATAGCAGTAATTGTATTTTGTTGAAAATGGTGGGATTCTGAGTACATTTACATTTTTAGCATTTAGCAGACGCTTTTATCCAAAGCAACTTACAGTACTATGAAAGTATACAGTCTTAAGCAATTGCGGGTTAAGGGCCTTGCTCAAGGGCCCAACAGCAGCAACCTGGCTGTGGTGGAGCTTGAATCAGCAACCTTCTGATTACTAGTCCAGTACCTTAACCACTAGGCTACAACATCCCCAGTAAAGTAAAGCCTTTGCACTGTCATGTAAACAGGAGTCCAAGAGAGCATAGGCATTGTGTGCTGTCTTGGTGGGATAGCAGGTTATTACTTCCTTCAATTATTCATTCATTGTTGGTTTTACGGTCCGATTCACTGGGCGAAAGGTAGGAAACACTTCGGACAGTCCATCATAGGGCAAATACACATTCAGGGCAACTTTAGAAGCTCTGATTAACCTGACTGCATGACTTTAAACTGTGGGAGGACACTGGAGCTCCCAGAGGAAACCCACACAGAATAGGATAGGACCGCTTCAGCTGGGAATCGAATCCAGTACCCTCTTGCTGTGAGGCTACAGTGCTACCCACTGAGCCACCGTGCCACCCCCTTTATGCTCATGCATAAACAATAAGATAAGATATCCTTTATATGTCATATATACATATACAGATGTACTGTACAATTAAATTATTTCTTCGCATATCCCTGCTTGTTTGGAAGCTGGAGTCAGAGCACAGGGTCAGCCATCGTACGGCGCCGCTGGACCCAACAGTGGTTGCATAGCAGAGCCTGGATTTTAACCACCAATCTTCCGGTTGATAGCCCAAAGCTCTACCCACTATGCTACCACTGTCCCTTAAATAGTGTGGTTTTCTCTCTGTGGAAGCATTTGACAACACATTCACACAAACTTGCAAAATAACATCATTCTAAAATGTTCTCTGAAAAGTAAACAAGTTGCAGCAATGATATTTAAAAAGGAAACTGATACTGGGTTCATTCAATCAATTTCTCTTCAAGCCAAAGCAAACTATGCTTTTGTGTGGCAAAAAGAAAATCATGGTATGAATATAGTGTGGCAAAAAAAGAAACTTGATAAATACTGTGTATTAAAACTAAAAATAAAAAGCTGACTAGGTTGCATATATAGTATGTCAAAGATAAGAGTCATTGCTTTCATAAAGTGCACCTGCATAACATCCACATGTTTATCTATAAAACTGATTTAGCTAAAACCAAAAGTGAAATTTTGGAAACAGCAGATAGAGTGGTGGTTGCACAACACCAGGCTTTTGGTAATTTAGATTTTGACATCACCCCAAAAGTTCTGAATGTTTGCCCATGTCCATGCCCAAGTTGTATCTTTGTGGGTCAGGACCCAGCGCAGCCCTGATCAGAATAAAGCTTGTCGTTACAAGATCATGATCAGTGCTTTATGTCTTGTTATACACACAGTAAAGTGGTGACTGTAGCATGACGTCTTTTTGATAGAATGTTACATCAGTATAGAATGACAATCCCTAACCTCTGCTAAAAATCATTAGTGGCTTAGAGAAGAGTATAGAACCATTATAGTGTGAGCAGATTTCACTACCTAAATCATGATCACCTGAGAGCAACAAGTCAGAACAAGTTTGTTGTAAATATTTCATCTGCTGACTTTTATTACTTCGTTTTGCATCAGGTTGTAAGAAGGTCTACACCAAGTCCTCCCACCTGAAGGCACACATCCGCACTCACACAGGTAAGATTTATTATTTCTACATTCTTTATCTCTACTTTAAAAGTATACTTACATTTCAAGGCAAGTGTGCACCTCTGGCATACAGCTACATACTAATTGTTCCCTGGAAGTCTAAAAAACAGCAAACATTTAAAAAGGACAAATCGTATTTTTAAATTCTCAAAGATTTTTCAATATTCATATATTGGTTTTATTTATTTCACCCCAAAATTAAGTCATCAGGCTTCTTTTTCACTGTGTTTTTAAAGAAAATGTCAGCAACATTTGAGGAAGGTAGTTGTTTTAGCCAAAGCTAACAGTTCTAGCAGCTAATTTAGGTCATTTTTCTAGTGTTTCCTCCAAAGCCATGCCCTTACACACAAGTAGAGCGCCTCCTAGTGTTTATTATTAAGATGTTGGCTGCCACTTTTTTCTATTTATGCAATTTTCCCCTTTAAGGAGTCACACACTGATCTCCATTATTCCCTGTCTTTGTGCTGGAGAACATTGACCAGCCAGCAGAGGTGACACTTGGAGCAGCAATGAGGAATCCATTCAGTCCTCCCACCCTCAGACATAGTCAATTATGTCTCTGTAGGTGCTTGGCCAGCTGATAGCAGAACTGAGATTCAAACTCAAGAGCTTGAGATCTCAGCATTGGTGAACTAGCGGTTGCCACAATTGGTTGCATTATGCAAAAAAGTGTAGATTAGTGGGTAAACATTGAAAATTGCAATCATTCAAAATCATATCAAATCAAGGGGAATAATTTCTGACTCCACTGAATATTTTATTGTTAGCTTTTTAACTGAGTATTATACACATTTGGTGCACTTAGTACAAAACGATCATGTGCTCATTCTGCTGAGGAGTTCCACCTTAAAGTTTAAACATTAAATAGCTCTGACGCATGATGTGATAAAGTGCATATAGCTTTGACAGTATCCATACAGTGTCTGAACATTATTGTTTTTATGAAATGGTAATAACATTCCCTCTAATACATACTGCAATTGGTCAGGATTTAGTATGATGAGCATGCATGTAAGATGTAAGAAACTGTTATAATTAGTAAGATGAGTGATTGGGCAAGCTGAGCAGCTGTAGGTTAAATCAATTAGCATTACTGGCTGAAACAGTATTACCATAGTACATTATTTTAAAGTTCAATGTATTTTATTACGTCTTTTTTAAATGGCTCTGAATTTTACAAGAACTACTATTACTTTATTCTATTACCTTATACACAGATGTCTGTTAGTCTTGTCCTTTCCTATGCACATTCAATGTATATGTTTGTGCTTTCTTTCAGGTGAGAAGCCGTACCAATGCAACTGGGAGGGCTGTGATTGGCGCTTTGCCCGTTCCGATGAGTTAACCCGCCACTACAGAAAGCACACAGGTGTGAAACCCTTCCACTGCTTAGTCTGTAGCCGTAGCTTTTCACGATCTGATCACCTGGCCCTGCACATGAGGAGACACCAGAGCTAGAAGCCCACAGCCACACTGCATATCCTGACTTCCTGTGTAGAACTTTGGTGTGGTAGGATTGCTTTTGTTTTGGCAGCTAATGATGTGCATACGTAGCAACTGTGTTTGCACTAGACCTGTTGCCCATGTGGTACAGCTAAAAAATAAGATTTTTTAATCAGGTATTATTTATTGTGTTATTGATGATGTGCCTTTTCTATTCTATGAGATGTAGTAATCATCTTAAACGCTAAAATATTCCTGAATTTACAGCACCTTACTTGTGAAGTTTCACATTTGTCCTGAATTTTAAAGCATACAAACAAGAGATCAATCCAAGATTATAAGTACATGAGTAGCCCCTTTTAAAGACCAACTACATTTAAAAATGTAAATAAATTCTGTGTAAAGCACTATGTAAAGATAATATTGAATTTCAAATACCAAAGACCCACATTAAAGTAACATGTATGTGTATTTTAAGCTGTGAAAACGTCACAGCTCTAAAAATACAGCATTAACCTTAAAACCATTTCTCAGATAAGAAGAAAACAAGGGCAGTTGTAGCCTAGTGGTTAAGCTGGACTAGTAATTAAAAAGTCGCTGGTTCAAGCCCCACCACTGCCAGGTTGCTGCAGTTGGGCCCTTGAGCAGGGCCCTTAATGCTGAATTGCTTAGACTGTATACTGTCACACTACTGTAAGTCGCTTTGGATAAAGGCGTCTGCTAAATGCCGAAAATGTAAATGTAAATGTAAAACAACCTGACTACTAATGTAATCTGTATTAACTATGGCTTGAACACCGCTCCCAGGAATCAATGCTCCTGCATAAGCCATTAATTTACATGGTCTATCAGATGAAAGGTAGTCTATGTACTGTAGTATGTAAAACAGTGTAATGTCTTTAATAAAACACTCCAGAATCTCTAAAACTACCACAAATGTAATTTTTTTAATTATTATTTTTATATAACCAGTTGATATATGTACATCGAGGGTTAAGGGAAAGCTTTTCTTTTTTGTGGGTAAAATTGTAATTGTAATAAAAGCACAATGTAGAAAGAAATATTTAATCTGGAATATTTTATTTGGGATATTGAAAGCTTTGTATATATTGTAATTCATTCAGTCTTATTTATTTTGTTAAGATAAATGTTTTTATACTTTTATTTTTTCTCTATGCAGATGTTTTTATACTTTTATTTTTTCTCTATGCAGATGTATGCAGATTGGGAGAAAATCTGCATACATCATACATCAGATTGGGAGAAAACAGTAAAGCTATGGGAATAATGGTTTATATTGTTAAAATGTTTTTTATGTTTAATCAGTTTGAAATGAGAATTATGTGAGGGTTTGGATGTAAGTGTATGCAGTGTTGTGTGTACTAAATGGCATCACAAAACTTGAATGTTTTAGACTTTTCTTTTTCAGCTATTAATAAAGATGGTGCAACTGTAATAATAACAGCTATCTGCTACAATTCTGTTAGCAATGTGCTAATGTTACCTACATAAAACAATTGCTACTGTATAATACAACATGTGTGTCTTTTATAAATGAATTACTGATAATATACTGGTTCAAAGCCAGATTTTTTTTATTTAAAATCTTATTGTTTGCCCATCAATAAATTGGGGGTATTTAATTCTGAATGATTCTGAATATAATTGTTATTGTAATTAAGTGTAAAATTATGAGTTGAAATTGCAAAGTGAAAACATGTTTTTAAAGTTTTATTTGAAAATAAACTAGAAAACGTTTGCTAAGCACTCCAAATAGTGGTCAGGGCGCCCAGCGGGATATTCCGCTAGCACACCAGCGCCGAGATTCTGAACTCTTAGCGGGCATAATTGGCAGTGCCTGCAGGGTGGGATGATTGGAGTAAGTGAGGGGGGTCTTCAAACGCTGTGTAGGGACCCTGATTATCAGATAGATAGATTCTGCCTGTGCAGAATGCATGGGTGAGTCAGGGTTCCACTAAGGGCTGCGTGCGGGTCGGAGGAGGCGTGAGCAGCGATTTACCCACCTCGACTGCAATCAGGTATCCCCCAGCAGCAGAAGACAAATTGACTATGCTAAATTGGGAGAAAATGCATAAATTTAAAAAAATAGAAAAACAAATAGTGGTCAGGTGAATCCTGTTTGCTTGAATTAATCTTCAGATGTGTCTAGAACTCAACTGGAGCCCACTTGTCGCAATTTGAATGGATTTCTAATAGTCTGGAAAGGTACACAAATGTCCAGACTATGAGAAATTCATTCAAATTGTGATAGGTCTACTATGACCCACAAAAGGAATAACTTAATGGTCAGTCTAAACAAGCTCCAAAAGTCCTGTGCAGAGAACAGATAATCATTAAGAAAAATATACAGTGGGGCCAAAAAGTATTTAGTCAGCCACTGATTGTGCAAGTTCTCCTACTTAGAAAGATGAGAGAGGTCTGTAATTTTCATCATAGGTACACTTCAACTATGAGAGACAAAATGAGGAAAAAAAATCCAAGAAATCACATTGTAGGATTTTTAAAGAATTTATTTGTAGATTATGGTGGAAAAAAAGTATTTGGTCACCCACAAACAAGCAAGATTTCTGGCTCTCACAGACCTGTAACTTCTTTTTTAAGAAGCTCTTCTGTCCTCCACTCATTACCTGTATTAATGGCACCTGTTTGACCTCATTATCTGTATAAAAGACACCTGTCCACAGCCTCAAACAGTCAGACTCCAAACTCAACCATGGCCAAGACCAAAGAGCTGTCGAAGGACACCAGGAAGAAAATTGTAGACCTGCACCAGGCTGGGAAGAGTGAATCTACAATAGGCAAGCAGGTTGGTGTGAATAAATCAACTGTGGGAGCAATTGTAAGAAAATGAAAGACATACAAGACCATTGAAAATCTCCCTCGATCTGGGTCCCCACGCAAGATCTCATCCCGTGGGGTCAAAATGATCATGAGAACGGTGAGCAAAAATCCCAGAACTACACGGAGGGACCTGATGAATGACCTCCAGAGAGCTGGGACCAAAGTAACAAAGGCTACCATCAGTAACACACTACGCCGAGAGGGACTCAAATCCTGCAGTGCCAGGCGTGTCCCCCTGCTTAAGCCAGTACATGTCCAGGCCCGTCTGAAGTTTGCCAGAGAGCATATGGATGATCCAGAAGAGGATTGGGAGAATATCATGTGGTCAGATGAAACCAAAATGGAAATTTTTGGTAAAAACTCAACTCGTCGTGTTTGGAGGAAGAAGAATGCTGAGTTGCATCCCAAGAACACCATACCTACTGTGAAGCATGGGGGTGGAAACATCATGCTTTGGGGCTGTTTTTCTGCAAAGGGGACAGGACGACTGATCCGTGTTAAGGGAAGAATGAACGGGGCCATGTATCGTGAGATTTTAAGCCAAAACCTCCTTCCATCAGTGAGAGCATTGAAGATGGAACGTGGCTGGGTCTTCCAGCATGACAATGATCCCAAACACACCGCTCGGGCAACGAAGGAGTGGCTCCGTAAAAAGCATTTCAAGGTCCTGGAGTGGCTCCAGACCTCAACCCCATAGAAAATTTGTGGAGTCCGTGTTGCCCAGCGACAGCCCCAAAACATCACTGCTCTAGAGGAGATCTGCATGGAGGAATGGGCCAAAATACCAGCTACAGTGTGTGCAAACCTGGTGAAGACTTACAGGAAACGTTTGACCTCCGTCATTGCCAACAAAGGTTATGTTACAAAGTATTGAGTTGAACTTTTGTTATTGACCAAATACTTATTTTCCACCATAATTTACAGATAAATTCTTTAAAAATCCTACAATGTGATTTCCTGGATTTTGTCTCTCATAGTTGAAGTGTACCTATGATGAAAATTACAGACCTCTCTCATCTTTCTAAGTAGGAGAACTTGCACAATCAGTGGCTGACTAAATACTTTTTGGCCCCACTGTATCCATTAATAATAATTAATAAACAGTAAAGTCTGCTAAAGTAATGGGGTTTTTATATATTGTATATTTATATACTGTAAGCAAAAACAAAACAAAAAATAATTAAAATAGAAAAAAATCATAGAAAATTTATATTTGTAGGCTATAAATAAATAAAATAAAATATTTTATGTGACAAGTAACAATCATGGTTATGCTGAAGGTGCAAGAAGGTGTTAAAGAGTTTGAGACTTGAATGAAGTAAACAGTAGATGAAGATTAAGGTGTGGAGATGTTCCCAAGGCAATTAGAAAGTAAAAGGCACTTTTACGGCTACTGCGTAGGACAGGCTTTGATACATTTGGGTTTGGACACCATTTAAGAATCAGATGTCATGCCTGATTGTTGATTCACGCTTTATTTGTTCATGTACAATCATTTTGTGTATCATGTATAAATCACTGCATCTGTATATAGTCTGCAGTTCCTCCCTTGCTTTACAAGTTAAACTGGCAAGTCCTGCTACTGTGTGCCATTGTGCTTTGGTTTGTATCTAACCACACCTAGTGCCATTTCACCACATAGCTGAATGATAGTAGGTGTGGCACAATTATAGCACTATAGGTGTACTTTACTAATATTATTGGTAGAGTTCTTTTAGTGTTGTTTAAATTACCACTACAAACCTGTAATTTTTGGAATATAACAGTAAACATGGGTGTAAACAGTCTTGACATGTCTTTAAAAACATCATCATATTTACATTCCTCTCACCCCGTTTACTGTAACAGTCTCCACTCTTCTGACTCCTAAAGGTGTTTTTAGGAACTTAAGTTAAAAAAGCATTTGTGAGTTAATGCCTGATGGTCAAACAGGGGTGTTTACATAGTTTTGGATATGTATGGTACATTTAATTGTTAGGACCAGTGATCTGTCTTGTATAAACCTACAGAAAGATAGCTCTGCAATTGGTTGTATTAAATACTGTTACAAATATTTAAATATTTACACTTTTGGTTACATTCATGACAGGAACGGTAGTTACTCATTACACAAGATTCATCAGTTCACAAGGTTATATCGAACACAGTCATGGACAATTTAGTACCTCCAATTTACCTCACTTCCATGCCTCTAGACTGTGGGAGGAAACCGGAGCACCCAGAGGAAACCCATGCAGGCACGGGGAGAACATGCAAACTCCAGACAGAAAGGACCCAGACCGCCCCACCTGGAGATCGAACCCAGGAACTTCTTGCTGTGAGGCGACAATGCTACCCGCTTAGCCACCGTGCCGCCCGGATGAAACAAGTGAACATTAATAAATAAATAAATTTGGTGTGCAGCCTAAAGCACCAGGGTCCTGATGACCAGGGTTGGATTTTTACCTCTAATTACTGCTTTCTACGTCTGCATTGTTATAATGTTTTATTTCTTGCAATAGACCGATGCCAAATTAGAGTCCTAATCCACCATGACCTTGATCCAAAATAAAGTGGCTCCTTAAGGATGACTGATTATTTAAGTTACCAAATGTGTTAAATATTTGAAAAATTATATATCAAGAAACCCTTCCTCTAAGGCATTGTGGATGAAATAACTGCTGAATAAATTATTGTTTGTTGTGAGTGTGTGTTGCCACATCAGATTTTTTATGGCTGGCATGTTGGTTTTAATTAGACAGTAAGAAGCAGATGGGCAAATGTGATGAGTCAGTCTAAAAGTAAAGCTCAACAGTCACATTGCACCTCAATGAGAAGAGCTACAAGCTAGTGAGAAGTGGCAGGTAGGTCATCAGTTCACCATGGCTGCTGGTTTTAATCCCAATAGGTAGAAGAAGAGCTTTAATGCATTTAGGGGTGTATTAAACAAACAAGCTTGTATTGCCTCAGCCATAAAAATGTTCTGGCAAGGACTGAAAGTGATTCACACTATTATAATTCTTATGTACGCATGTAGACTAACTGGTTCAGACCTAGCTTCACCTTTATAATTACAGCCTTTTTTACTGCTGGTAATTTAGCTTTTTCCATTGAACAGAACAATAGCAGAAAGTACATCTTGCTCCTGTGTTGTTTATTTCAGTGCACTGAAGTTCATAGAATTTGGGCTTATTTCTTCTGTCGGTGTTACAGACTGTTTGATTCACAGATTACTTTCACATGTATTTCAAATACAGTACAGATTAAATTGGGTGTGGTTGTACTGTATTGTATGTGGTGCAGCCTTATCCTGTTTTAGGGTCAAACATTTTTATGTTTCCTGAGGTCAGCCTTTGTAACAAAGCAAGGTAATGTCATCAGACTATACTGCTCTACGCATTTACTGAGGTCATTAAAATTATAAAGTGGTGTCCAAATCTGGATGTTTTGGAAACATCCATTGCTAACAGGTATAAAATGAACTATGTAATTCCAGCTTTGTGGAACAATTTGTAGGTTGAACAATATCAAAGTTCATTCATTCATTCATTTATTCTTTCATTAATTCATGAATTGTCTGTTTTACCACTGTTTTTTTTCTTACTTAGGGTCACGGTGGGTCTTATTCATTTGGCAAAAGACAGGAAACATCCCAGAGAGGTTGCAAGTCAATCACAGAAATTGCTAGATTGGCTGTTTTTTAGTTACCCAAGGTGTGAATAAGTGAGTGGGTTAGTGTTGCCCTGCAATGGACTAGCACCCTGTCTAGGATAAGATGTACTCTGGCCTGGCACCCATTATTTCCGGGTGGTGTTTCATGATAAAAGTGTTATTTTTTTATTGAGTTTATGAGTTTAGTACAGCCTCTACATTAAACAGACACCATCAGCTCTTTTAAATCCAACATGTTCCATAAAAAATGCAACTTTATTAACTTCCATGCCTCCAAATAGATTATCATACAAATACCATGTTAAAATTCTATTTTAATTCACAGCTCTCTTTAGGAAAGAAATGAAACTACAGAGAAAAAAACACAGAATATTTAATCATCATCCAGAGAATGAAAATAAAGAAGAAACACTTTTGAACGTTTGAAATGAAAATACCCTCTGGTAGGATTCAGTGTGAGGGAATTTCCTTTGAAGCATAGCAGGGCAAAATGTCACAAATCTGCAGTAAAATGAAAAGCTCTGAAATATATATTTACAATACAAATACACTTTACATAAATTACAAGAACCATACTCACAGAACCAAAGGCATTGAAGTAAATATTTAGATTGTAGAGAAAAGATATTGAAACAGAGGCGATACTGTACAGAACAGGTTGAATACAAATCAGAATCAAACACTTACAGAGGAAATATCAAAGCAATGTCGTCTGTTAGGCTGTAAATACGCAGGTTGATACTGTGGACACTGTGAAAGTATAGCTGTTCAAATCTTCCACAGAAGACGTACAGCATTGCAAACCAACAAGTGGCTCGTCACAGCTTAGATTAAACATGTTGTCTTCATACAACCCATAAGGCTCAGTGCATTACTAACAGGATTCTTATTTTATTTTGTGTTCAGGTTTATTGGTTTTGGATGTTTCTCTATGGTTATGGCATTGTGGTTACCTTTCAGTATGCACTTCTGCATTGTACTATATAGTAAATTAGGCACTCATTGTTATTATTGCATAACTTTGACCCTGTTCACCGTTACAAAATTATGCGACAAAAAATGTAAGAATGCCAAAGCAGGTAGTAATACTTCTTTTAAAAAAAACACTGGTTGAATGCTCCCTTCATTTATTACAGTGCAGTTAAAAAGAGCATCAGTTTTATTACGAACCAAAGCTGAACCAAACTTTTCAAAAGTTCTCAGATACTCTGATTATTAAAAGCTTTCGTAAGCGTAAATCGTTTCTTTGTCTTTGTTGATATGATAATCATATAAAATGTCCAAAAATCTACTCATCTGATACTGATATCCAAACTAACACAGCTGAGTCAAGCAAGGAATGTGAAAAATCACAGGCATGATGGTACCATACTTTATGACTATTAGTGTTGTGTCAGACACCATAAAATGTGTCAACAGAGTAGATGGGGGTCAAATCTGTATAACACCAAGTAAGCTTTTTTCTGGTAAGGAAAGATCCAAGTACAGAACAGAGAAAGTTGAAATAATGCCAAATACAGTTTAATATAAGAAAGAAAGAAAAACAAAGAAAGAAAGTAAGAATAAAAGAAATAAGTAATACCGTTGGCTTTTAAATACCGTTTAAAAAGGAACATTCATCTGACTGGGTTGCTCTTTTATTTCTTTTTTTATTGTCAGTAGGGCTGTCTTGGTTTTAATTGTTTGCTATCACGGTAGTCATTACATACTGGCAGATTGTTCACTGTAGAGCATAGACACTACATACATCTGTTTATCAGATGTATATGCAAATGTTTACCATACATCCTTGTAAAATAGCTTGACATTCATTAAGGTAGTATTTTATATTATTGTATGCCCTCTCTGTGTGTTGTCTACACTGTGTAATTGTTTTAATGGTCAAAAAATGCTGATCAAATCAATAACCAGGTCATGTCAGCACCTATGCAATCATTACAGAATAATTTATAATAAACAACACTTTCATGGTAATTTGATAACTGTGACAGCCCCACATGTATGAGACGACTGCAAATCAATGCATAAGCATGGCCTTGGCTGAGGCAGCTGCTTCTAAACACTGTGTGTGCAGTACATTTCATTAGATCATTTAATTACATTAATTATAAAGGACATAAGCATTCAAAATGACAAAATTATTATTTTTTGGCATACACAGCCTTGTTGCACACTGTGTACCAGTAGGTTAATGAAACGTCTGAATTTGTATAAAGTTAATTCCTCGTATCAAAACAACCAGTACAAAGCCCTATACTCGATATGTATTTACAGCCTGTAAAACTTGAGTAATAACTTTTACTTTCACATATATTACAACATTTTAAAATATTTTTCTACATAAAATAGCAATATGCAGATGAAGTGCACCACACTGCAGAGATTTCTCAAAAATACAGTATGAATAATACACTGGTGATTAATGTTATGTATAAGTAAAGTATTTCATAAAGACAAGGTGCAGATGATATGCTTTTGAGCTCATATACCACAGGATAGACAAATAGATACACACAAACAAAAAGAAATAGTACTTTAACGTAATACTTTAAAACAGAAAATAGAAAAGTTTGGACTTGATGGTCATGTTACTTTTCTAAAGAACACATTTCTTTTACATCATTTCACAAAACTGCATTTAACTGCATTTCTGTTTATTATGACCTGTTATTATTATTGTAAAGATGATGCCGATGTGGGAATTCGAACAGCAGTGTGTTATGAGAAAAATGTCTGTCTGAATGTGTGTACAGCTTAAGTCAATTTTGCATCCCCTTAAAATATCATAGTTGTCATGGAATTTTAATAATCTCTGTTCTTTTTTTTTTTTTTTTAATCCATATATGTTAAGTATACGTCATTTGTACATTGAGGATCTTCTGAAAATACGACAAAATCTGTTGGGTACAAAATCTGTTTACTGTCTAGCAAAGGGCTAGATGGACCACACCCATATGCCTGAGCTACAAATAAAAATAGCTGGCAATTCCTAGGCAACTTTAAGTCCCAAACAGTTGTACAAAGTAAACTGAACACTTTGCCAAGGTCTGAAACACAATCTAAATTGTTACCCAATAAACTTATGCTAAGATCAAATTAGGAAGGCTGTTAAAAAAGGTGTTGGAAGATATCTGACACTGCACACAGTCAAGCAAGCTTTACATCCCCATGGTTACAGTGGCTGCTGTGTGAGAAAGAAGGAATCTGTTCTAAAATTACCACCTTAAAGTTCGACTGAAGTTTGTTGCTGATTAAAACCAAACTAGCAGCTTCTGATTTCATTGCTATGAAGCTGACTTGACTGTAGACAGTATCACATGTGTTCCTACAACTTCTGATATATTTTTAACTGTAGATTTTCTCATATTTTCTAGACCCACAATAGAACAAAAGAAGAACAGTTAAGGAAATCATTGAATTCCTTAGACTGCCATGACATATGTGTCTTTTATAAGTGTATGTAAGCTGTTAAATTCAACTATCTGTGTGTATGTATGTTGTATCACTGAGGCTTGTACTGGCCATTTGAAAGTGCATCATTGAGAGCAGCAGAGAGCTTCAGAGTAACTTAAATAAAACTGTAATCAGAAGCTACTCTTTAGCATCTATAATCTGACAACAGTTCTGATGTACAATAGAGACTGTAACACTGTATATAAAAAGGCTCTGTTTGGGATTATTAAGCAAAACTGTGATATTCTTGATATTCTCGTCCTCTAATATTTATCTAAGGCAATCAAAGACGAGACACCCACTAGCAGTTCGTTATAAATGCTAATCTACTTCCTGTTTATGTCTCTGAATACTCACAAGCAGACCAATGAAACAATGTGTATATTGTATATGTATAAAACCTTAAAAAAAAGTCATAAATTGTCTTTAATGTCTTTACTGACTTTTATTATTTCTAACTTAGTCTATTTACTCCATCTAGTGGAGTCTTTGTATTCATACAAGTAACCCAAATATTGAACTGCTCCTCATGGTCATGTTCCAGCGACACCCAGAAGCACTGTATTAGGACAGGGATACAACCAGGATTGTACACCAATCCATCAAAAGCACCACTTATTTACAACTAGGGGAAATAAACAGCAGCCAGTTTACCTTCTGCATGTTTTGGGAGGTAAGAGGGAACCAGAGTAAACAGAGTACCCATGCAGACAACATGCAAAACTCCTACAGACTATGAACGTAGGCAAGGTTTGAACCCAGATTTTCGAAGCCCATGTTGCTGTGTGGCACACAATCCAATAAAGCTTTATTTACTTCATTCAAAGTACCCCTAAACTGGATTTTTTAATAGTAAATGTTTTATGGCTGATAACAATAATGTAGATTAGCATTTGGGGAGGTCTGTGAATTGTTCCTTTTAAATCAGAGATGTGTCTTGTATTTTAAGTAATAAACAATTTAAGAAGCTTGACTTTTAGCTTAAACAATGACGTTACTGTATATGCTTCATGACTTTACTATAACTACATCCAATATTTAGGGTTTTAGAGTACAGGAAGGTCTCTGGAATCTTGCAAGCTATTTTATTAGCAGCTAGCTGTAGGAGTGCTAGATTAAATAATGGGTTATTGTGGTATATTTGTAAATTTGTATATTTTAAAGGTCAAATACTTAAATCAAGGACTGAGGGGCCTACAATTGTTTATTGGCTAATCATTGGTCTTTTAGTGTTGACCCTACACAAGCAACTACACAAGTAACTGGTCTGGTTTGCCAGTCTATCTGTAAGATGACCAAACACCATTAGGACCATTAATGGGTCTTATGGACCTGCATTGCATATAGTCAGCACCCAACTGGGCTCAATTTATCAATGTTCATACAGGCCCCATCTTAGTTATTAAATAGGATTTGCTGTCCACAGTTTATTTGCTGGGAATCTTGTCAGCTGACCTGCTATTTGGATAATTAAAACAAAAGGCTGCATCCTAAATCACATACTATTTAGTACAGGTGTATGTTGTTTGAGACACAGCCCTTCTGTTAGTCACTCTAAATAAAAGGGACTGCCTACTGTAAATATAAATGTACATTTAAAAGATTGACTAATTGCAGAAATCAGTAATGATATATCAATACAGTTTAAGACTTTTATTCTGAAACTCTACTCGTGTTTACATGTGATGCTAACAAATGCTATTTAGTTTAAGGGTACTTTAAATAAAAAAAAAGTTTACTTAAATGTCCCATGGAGATAGTGTACATGATCTGTAGGGTGCATGAGGGTTTACGCCAAAGCACAAAACAAAACAGTCAAGTCTAACTTCTTTTGCTCCTCAGGTGGTGGAGGAGCTGTAGTGCTTGCCCGCCACCACTGAGATCTCAAAGGCTCAAGTTTGAATCTCAATTGTGCTGTCAATGTGGCCAGGCATCTAACAGGCACACCCCAACAGGCTGTGTCTGAGGGATAAGGGTTGACAAAGTTTCTCACTGCTGCTGCAAATGGGCAATAATGTGACTGCAGTGCAATGAGGTTCTATTAGACTGCGCCCATGGCAGGCAAAACAAAAGCATGACACGACTGAAGGTGTGCCGTACGGGACTAGACTAGACTAGTGTGGTCAGTGCGGGGGTGGTGCAAGCAGCTAGACTGGGAGTAAAATGCAAAAATAGAATTTTTTCTGAACAACCGAAATGTAGAGCTATGAATTTATTTGAAAGATACAAAATTCTGTAGGATAGAAAAAACAAGTGGCACTGGTAGAAATCCAAGATCTGTTCACAATTTGAAAGCCCTCCGTCTGTGAAGTAGGGGGCTGCATGAGACCATGTCTTTGTCCTGTCACTCGTTAGTTAATGTATTGCTCTTTTGTCATATTTCAGGAACACAGAAATCTGACCACATTATTGAACTTTATGTTATCCAGTTAAAATCAGTTGTGGTCAGGGTTTTGTCCAAGCTTTACATTGTTTAGGATAGATGCTTTGTCATTTCACTGTTTGGAATTGTTGGAATTGTGTAGAACTGCACTTGCTCATCTGGCTGAATTAATAAACAATGCAACATTAACAGTTTATGGCCTGTTTAATTATTGTTAAAGCTATGTGTACCCCAAAGACCTGTGCTTTATAACCCAGTTTTAGTGTGAAATCATCCCCAAAATGGTACTACATACATGTTGTGAATGATATCCAACCATCAATGACTCTGGGTCTCTTCTCTAATGCCAGGAACTGAATCCTTACCCTGATCAGGTGTGCTTATGTAAGAAGACAAAACATTTCTTTTTTCGAGAAAGCAGGTAACTTGACCAGACCTGCTCCACTTTCAAGTCTAGATTATCATTAATGTTGAAGGTGTGTATGCTCCGTTCAGTTCTCCACTTCTTCACATTTTTGTCAAGGACAAAATGAAGCAAATGTTTCAAATGAAAACAAAACAAAACAATGATGGAAAGACTGTACAGACGACCTGACAAATGGGCTTCAGACCATCTCCACCATCAGCCAAAGCCTGAAGAGCAATCCTGTTCAATCCTCAGACAGACCCTGTTAGGCTCTATCAACACTTTAGGTCCACTGTGCGTCCTTTAAACTTTCCTTATTTCTTTCCCTAGGCCCAAAGTGAATACAACTTTGTCCAGCCCAGCTGAACAAGCACAAGGGGAAGACCCAGCTCCCCCAGCATATATGTGCACATGGTGTGAATGGGTGAGAGAGTATATAAGGTGGTCGTCACTCAGACCAGCATGTGTCTGCGCCGATGCAGGGCCAGGTGGTCCGAGCGTGAGAAGCTGCGGTCGCAGTCCGTACACTTGAAGGGCTTCACACCTGTATGTTTCCGATAATGCCGCGTCAACTCATCTGAGCGAGCAAACTTCCACGTGCAGCCGTCCCAGGTGCACTTGTACGGCTTCTCACCTGCATAAAAAGATTAGACCATATTTAAATACAGCATTTTCTCCATATATGCCAAATTATTTTTAAACAGCAGACATTTTGGCATGTTTAATAGCTGTATTTTAAGAAACCACATAGCATACCCTGCTAATTTGGGTGGGTTTAATCGTATATGTAATTTTATATCACAGTAATAAGGTTAGCTGTATTAACCAAACCATAGCCACCAAATATGTGGCAATATTACCCACCCCTACATGCACATGCTATAAAATTGAAACACATCACCTGCATAAACAACTAAATCATGTGTTGCTTAGCAATAAGTGACCATGTCAAACAAGGTCTAAATAATAGTAGAAATTATCACATGCATTTTCATGTGACTGACCTGTGTGTGTCCTCCGATGTGCTTTCAGGTGGGAGCTCTTGGTGTAAACCTTATTGCAGCCCTCAAAATCACACCTGTGGATGCGCCTCTTCTTTGAATCTGGAGACTCGGATCGCCGTGGCCGTCTCAGGCTCTCAATACTGAATGGTGACATGGAACTGTGGCATAAAAATAAACAATCAAGGCTTGTACAGAAACTAATTTAATGCTATATGCAGACCTATAGGCAGAGTTTCTGTTCTATTCTTGTGGTTGTCTGTCTGACTTTTCCACTCTACTGTTTTGCTTTAGGTTAGGCTTTAGTTTGATTTGGTTTATTTATCAAGTTATTCAAGCAATGTGAATTGTCCTTTAATTTATTTTTGCCTGTGTTTAAGCTACAGTAATGTTCTGTATTGGTTAAATCTCATGCAATTGGGTTCATTCCTAGTATTTACTCAGATGAGAGGTTACACAGGCCCCTGTTATGACGCAGTCAACACCCCATGTCACATTAGTATTTTAACGATTTAAAAATTGATATGTTTTTATTTTCACATGCAAAAACAAAGTGAAATAGGGTGCTCACGTTTTACAATGCTATACCCAAACCTGCAGCTTAGTTGTAAAGCATGGTGGAGGTAGCATAGTGCATTAAACCCTTGACATTCTAGAACGTTCTGTACTGCACACATTCGTGACAGTTTCACCAGACACTCACACAGTCTCACAGTGCATCCCACTTGTTTACACCATATGGAGTTGTTTTTGTGCTGTTTTATCTGTTGAAACTGAAGTTTTTATTTTGTTTGCACAACCCCATCATACATTCCACTTCATATTTACACTTTGTCTTTGAAATAAAATTTAGATCTGCTAAGAACAGACAACGTGTGTGTGTGTCCTGTCTTTCTGATCTCCTGGAGCCAGAGCAGAGGAACCACGATGGACCAAAACACAGAACTTAGTAATCAGCTGTGAACCTAATACTGGGTCATGATCTAAAGAGGGCTGTGCAAGTGATATATCATAGAATAATCTAGCAGGGCCAGATTTGTCACAGAAAAATATCAAAGCCAACAGAATCTGGTTGGGAAATTTTGGCAACAAGAGAAACTAGCACAGTTTAAATTTTGTAAGCCAATGTTACCTTATTAAGACAGCAATTAAATAACATTTACATTTTTGCCATTTAGCAGACACCTTTATCCAAAGCGACTTACATTACAATTACAGTATACAGTCTGAACAATTGAGGGTTAAGGGCCTTGTTCAAGGGCCCAACAGCAGCGACCTGGTAGTGGTGGGGCTTGAACCACAACCAGTGACCTTCTTAATGCTAGTTCAGTACTTTAACCACTAGGCTACGACTTGCTCAACACTTGCAGTCAAGAGAGGCTGTGTCCCAAATAACACACAGCACTTTTTACTATTGCATTATGTATTGTATGGTTAAACACTATGTGGCAAACAAGGTGCAGTTTGGGAGGCAGTCAGAAAATGACTTGTCAATAATGTTTGCATAACTGAAAATCACCAGATGAGGTCTCACAAGTAAGAAGAACAATGTAGAATCTCTAATGAAGAAATCTCTGAAGAATAAGAGGTTTGTGTGTATTATGGATTTTTATAAACATTCTAAATGTAGTTGTGGTTCATTTCAGTTTTAAAAATACAAGCCTAAAAGTCTGATTAGCAACCAGAAAGTTAGCTGTTATCTCTGTGGCTTTCAATTAAACAAAAAAGCATTTTCTTGATGAACCACTGGATGGCGCTCTATCACTGGTACATTTTAGCTAAGCTGAACTTGTACACAGGCAAGCCTGATCATTTTCTCTCAAACCAACCACCAAGTTCTGAGTTCAGATCTTTTTTGTTTGTTTTCTGTGCTGTTTGCATGAATGCTGCTTTAGTCTAACTGTTCATGTCAAATCAATAATTTATGGCCTGACATCTCTTAAGGATAAAAACTGGGTGTTTTACTCTCTCTCTCTCTCTCTCTCTCTCTCTCTCTCTCTCTCTCTCTGTGTGTGTGTGTGTGTGTGTGTGTGTGTGTGTGTGTGTGTGTGTGTGTGTGTGTGTGTGTGTGTGTGTGTAAAATAGCTCTAGGGTAATGGAATACTGATAGTATAGAAGAGTGCCAGGCTGCTTTCAACACGCAATAAGAGATGGTAGCTGAGGGCTTGCGTGGGTTGCGGTGTATACCAGCCAGTATGCCGAGCACAAAAGGATCACAGATCGGAGCTATGTCACATTGAATTAAAAGTGGAATAAAAGCTTTGCATTAAAGCTGTACAAAGGGGACTGTAAAAGCAAAAAAAAAATAATGTAGCTGTCCATTCTTCCTCGCTTTCACTCCATGCATGAAGATTGGCATGGCCTGGCCAGCCAAGAGAGATTGTGGAAGGGGGAAAGGAGGGGGGTACACATTACTTCTCATCCACTGCCTCCACCACACGCAGTCCACTTCCTGTTTCTAGCCTGCTCTAGGGGTCACCTGTTGGTGTTGGAATGTGGCCAGGCTGAGGCCTAGCGGAAATGAGCCAATGTGTCAGAAATGAAGCTGAACTCCAGCTCCCCTCTGCCCTGCCCAGAATGGAGGGAGACAGAAGAAACAGCCTGATAAAAATAAAACAATTAATGCTAGGAGAGTAGGAAGGAAGAGTGAGACAGAAAAAAGGTTTTCTTTGGTCCTAAACCATCCTGCAACACATTTTACCAGTTTAAAATGTAGTATAATATATCCTAGAAGGAAGTGTTGAATCTTGTTCCACTATCAAAACAATGTAAAATATAAAACTATATATATGGTATATAAAGAAGGTGGCCAAGATTTCAGAAATGGGTAAGAATATACACCGACTAGGCATAACATTGTGACCACTGACAGGTGAAGTGAATAACACTGATTATCTCTTCATCACGGCATCTGTCAGTGGGTGGGATATATTAGGCAGCAAGTGAACATTTTATCCTCAATGTTGATGTGTTAGAAGCAGGAAAAATGGGCACAATGTCTTGTGGGGTGTTCTCGGTCTGCAGTGGTCAGTATCTATCAAAAGTGGTCCAAGGAAGGAACAGTGGTAAACCGGCGACAGGGTCATGGGCAGCCAAGGCCCACTGATGCACATGGGGAGCGAAAGCTGGCCCATGTGGTCTGATCCAACAGACGAGCTACTGTAGCTCAGATTGCTGAAGAGTTTAATGCTGGTTCTGATAGAAAGGTGTCAGAATACACAGTGCATCACAGTTGCAGGACTGTTTTGGCAGCAAAAGAGGGGCCAACACAATATTAGGACGGTGGTCATATTATGCCTGGTCGGTGTATTCATTTCAATAAGCTAATAAGAAGTACCAGCCACAGTTTAAATCCAGAACAGCTATAAAGAAGGTGAAATCCACTGCACTGTCTGAGCTCCAGAAGTTCTCAAAAAGATGTTCACATAAAAAAGTTCCCATAAAACAATGTTTTAATCTCTCAAACAGAATAATACTGGCATTCTGTATGGGAGCTTTATCACCATGCATGGACACCTGGTCAACAACAAAAAGTTGTTTTATGGGGCACCAGGTCTTTTAAAACTGTTTAATATTTGTTAGATATTTTATAACCACACAAATCAATCGATTTTTAATACATTCCCCACCATACCTAAGCAGAGATTATGGCTTGAAGGCATCTTTTGGCTTTTTAAAATGGCTTTTATAAGTCTGAAATATGGTTGCATTTGACTCATCAGACCATATTATTGTTCCATTGCTCAAGAGTCCAGGTTTTGTTCTCCTTACCCCAGTTATACTTCTCTACGCATTAAATACAAAATACAATACTTAAATACAAAAGGTTTCCAAATAGCAGCCCTGCCATGCAACCACTTTTCCTCTTTGCTGGCTAAAATTACTATGCCATAATATTTAACCCTTCCTATCTAACTTTCTCCTTTTTTAAATGTTATTCTAATTTTCGACTGAGTCGAAAAGCCCATTACTTAGCCTAAACAAGTCGAGCTTTTTTTATGTTGTGTGGTTCTGTGATTTGGCCCAACAACTGCATGAGACTATCAAACACAATCCTTGTTTTATAAGCCATGCATAGTGCAGAACACATTAAAGACAAAATAAGCTTTGTTAGAGAGTGCTGATATTATGATGTTAAAATTATATTTGCAGGACCTTTTAATGACACTAACATTTTGCTAGCTGGATAGCAATATATGTTTTAAACACTGTCTTAAATTACACTTCCATTTCAGAAACAAAAACCTTCCTTATATATATACTGTATATTAATATTTGCTCTGTGACCATCAGTCAACTCTAATTGATAACCTTTCTTGTCTAAATGAATTCCAATAGCGGTAGAACAGGAAGGAAGCTGTAACAGAATGAAGTATGAACTCCTGTGAAGCTCCCGTGAAGAAGTGTTGTGCACTAAGGGAAGTCAGGCAGTGACAGTGAGAATTTACAGTGGAAAGATTTTTAGTGGTGAGCTCTTGCAGGATGTTTACAGTCTGACTTTGCTCCAGGGGACACCATAAGAATCACTTCTATAATGTTAAGCAGACCGACTCAGACACCTTCCCCACATCTACAAAGCCCAGACTGATGATGGTGTTAATGGCTTTGTGTGGCGGACAGCCAACATTTGTGGGAATGGTGCTGCAATCTGTGTCAAACAGGTCTGAATCGGTCTTTGTTTCTTTGTCTCAACTGAGTTTTTCAATCAAAACGATCAAAAAGGACTTTTAAAGGTTGTAATAAACCAGTGTCTTTCAGAAACAACTCAAATAGCAACAGTGTTGGGCTTAACATGTAACTATGCAGTTTTTAACTGTGAAAAAGCCCACTTACCATAGAAATATGTTCAGTTTTAGAACCATAATGCTGCTAGATGGTTAAGGCTCTTGGATTTTTGTCATGTATTAATTAATTATTAATTTAATTAATTATTTAAATATTATAGAAATATTGATAGGTTTGATGCTTCATCCAGTCTAAAAAATTATCTCAGGATGTTCTGAGCTATTTAAGCAGGAAATTCTAACTAGCTATTCAAATGGCAAATACAAAGTTATATGAGGACAAACATGGCATGTGTGACAGGTGGGGTGTGGTTTAGCTCAAGGTTGCAACGAGAGGGAGGCGAATGGGGAATGAATTGGAGGATTGACTAGTGGTAACACCTGTGGGAAGGTAATTAACCTGTATATTTAAACTCCGTTTGTTCCGCATTCAGGTTCTTCCTTTTGTGAGTGCAGAAGGGAGAATGAGGGAGAATGTTGTCCATTTGTGTGAAAATAATGTCTGTGGTGTCTAGTTGGGGCTTGGTGCCCTGTGCAAAGGTGGTAAACAAGTGAGATGAAAAGTGGGAATGCAAGTGGAAGTAATCATGAACATGAAACACTTTTTGTAGCATTGCCTTAAACCCAAGCTTTTATGTCTATGGCGTTTAGCAATGGGGTCTTCACAATGCAAGCAATTGAGGGTTGAGCGCCTTACTCGGGGATGCATTAGTGGCAGTTTGGCAGTGGTGCCACTTGAACCAGCAACCTTCACATCTGTAGTCCAGTATTTTAACAGCTGAACTAACTAATAAGCCTAATCTTTGACCTAATCTTCCAGGTAGAAAAAAGCAGATATAAAAAGAAATGTAAAAATAAAGTCATCTTAATTAGTGAAATACTGATAAATCCTACTTGCATAAAACAAATGGTCTATCAGTGCAAGATGATAAAGAAAAAAAAACAGGTTTAAAGCACTTTATTTATTCAGATTATTTTACATGAACTATGCTGTTTTTGTTAATTATATTTGATAGTTAACTTATTTTTTTTTTTAGGTACTGAACTATTGATCAAAAAAGTTAAGGGATGAAGCCCCACAACCGCCAGCTTCAACTGTTCACCCTTGAGCAAGGTCTGTTTTCGTGTGGGCCTTTTTGACATTTGTCAGAAAGTGCAAGCCACACTAATGTTAGTGTACTGCTTTGTCATGGATTTAGTACAGTACATTGTGAATTGAAACACAGCCATGGATGCTTGTAAACTACCAGATATCTGTATACTGACTATAAGCACTAAAATGCTATATAAGTCTGTTAAATATGCATAACTCTTCCAAAAAATATGATTTTATAGTATAATCTGTTATGTGATTTATTGTCTGATGTTGCAGGGATGAAATATAATCTCTTTTAGATGGATAATGATCTGCCAACAGATACTTCTCACTGAAATTAATGGCAGCAGTGCATTTTTGATAAATGGCCACAGCAGTCATGTGAGCGTGGCTCAACCTCCAAATGCTTGGACTTTATCTGGACTAATTTAAGAGAATAAATCGGTAGCGGGGGGAGTGTGGTTTTCAGCTAGAAAACTGCACTTTTGGAAATGGTTTTAAGTTTTAAACTGTCAATGGCAAGACCTTAAAGCAGCAGTTTTCAACTGTTCCTGGCAGATATGTACAGGTTATGTAGAAATTGTAAAAAAAAAAATATATATATATATATATATATATATATACAGTATATACAACCCCTGGCAAAAATTATGGAATCACCACTCTTGGAAGATGTTCTTTCAATTGTTTAATTTTGTAGAAAAAAAATTAATCACAGACATGCCACAAAACTGTCATTTCTCAAACTGTCAACCCTCTGGCATTAAGAAACAATAAAAAAAGAAACAAATATAATAGTTGTGGTCAGTCACAATTGCTTTTTTTAGATCAAGTAGAGGAAAAAAATATGGAATCACTCAAATCTGAGGAAAAAATTATGGAATCATTAGAAAACACTGCACCATTATTACTTTGCTGCACCACCTCTGGCTTTTATAATGGTTTAAACTCTCTGAGGCATGGAGTTAACTAATGACAAACAGTATTCTTCATCAATCTGCCTTCAACTGTCTCTTGCTGTTGCCAGATCAGCTTTGCAGGTTGGAACCTTGTCATTGACCATTTTCTTCAATTTCCACCAGAAATTTTCAAATGGATTGAGATCCGGACTATTTGCAGGCCATGCCATTGACATTATATGTTTTCTTGAAGGAAAGTTTTCACGTCCTTTGCCCTATGGCAAGATGCATTATCATCTTGAAAAATGAAGTCATCATCACCAAACATCCTTTCAACTGATGGAATAAGAAAAGCGTCCAAAATTTCAATGTGGACTTTGGCATTTATTGAAGACCATCTCCCCTGTGCCTTTACCCGGCATGCAGGCCCATATCATCAACAACTGTGGAAATTAACATGTTTTCTTTAGGCAGTTATCTTCATAAATTTCATTGGACAGACACCAAACAAAAGTTCCAGCATCATCACCTTGCCCAATGCAGATTCGCGATTCATCACTGAAGATCACTTTTATCCAGTCACCCACAGTCCACGATTGCTTTTCTTTAGCCTACTTTAACCTTGTTCTATTCTTTTTAGGTGTTAATGATGGCTTTTGTTTGGCTTTTCTGTATGTAAATCCCATTTCTTTTAGGTGATTTCTTACAGTTCAGTCACAGACATTGACTCCACTTTCCAGCCACTTGTTTCTCATTTGTTTTGTTGTGCATTTTCTGTTTTCAAGACATATTGCTTTAAGTTTTCTATCTTGATGCTTTGATGTCTTACTTGGTCTACCACTATGCTTCCCTTTTACAACCTTCCCATTTTGTTTGTACTTGGTCCAGATTTTAAACACAGCTTACTGGGAACAACCAACATCTTTTGCGACATTCCACAATGATTTATCTTCTTGAAGGAGTTTTATAATCCTCTCATTTGTTTCAACTGACATATCTTGTGTTGGAACCATGATTCATGACAATCTGCTTTGTGCAACAGCTCTCCGAGGTGTAAGCACTCTTTTTAAACTGAAGAATAATTAGCAAATCTAATCTGCTGCAGATGTTTTGTTTTTAAACTGCAAATTACAGAGTGATTCCATAATTTTTTCCTCAGATTTGAGTGATTCCATATTTTTTTCCTCTACTTGATCTAAAAAAAGCAATTGTGACTGACCACAACTATTATATTTGTTTCTTTTTTTTATTGTTTCTTAATGCCAGAAGGTTGACATTTTGAAAAATGATAGTTTTGTGGCATGTCTGTGATTTATTTTTTTTCTACAAAATTAAACAATTGACAGAACATCTTCCAAGAGTGGTGATTCCATAATTTTTGCCAGGGGTTGTGTATATATATATATATATATATATATATATATATATATATACAGTATATATAATAAAATAACTGATGTCCATTAAGGACTCACACTTGATCTCAATGAAAATATCACTATGCTAATATTTTGTAAAATATAATATTATTTACATTACTATACTGAAAACAGTAGTCCTCAAATTGGGGAGTGGGGTTCTGACAGGATTGCACTGGTTAAAAAATTCAGAATGCTGCCTAATATAATAAACTGGCAAGAAAGGACAAAAAATCTAGCTAAGTGTCTGTGGGTCTTGCTGCCAAACAAACATGCCACCAACCAATTTACTATTTACTTAAAGACAGAGGACACTATCAGACGGTATTGTTGGTGCCACACCTCACCAGGGTCCTGTGTTTGATCCTATCATGTTCTCCCTATCTAGTCTGGGTGCTCAAAATATGGAAACATAATCTTTTCCACTGTGAAATGGAATTTAAAAGCCAGAGAGGACATGGCAGCCAGAACAAGTGGTTGGAGGGTCAGGGATATTGGAATCATGGTTGAGGTGTTTCAGCACAGTATATGTGCACACAAACCTCCCCACCTGTTTGGCCGAATGACCCCAAATACTCAATAGACGGGACAGGATTAGCTCTAACAATAGCATAGCCGCTCTACCCCCCAGTATTCATGAATATACAGAGGTGGGGATTTTTAGACATTTACTAAGAGATTTATACACAGTTAGGGGGTGGAAGTAAGATTCACGCAGTGCTTCAGGCAGCGGGAGTTTTCCCCTGCAGTGCTGATCAGGTGCATTATCTAATTGCACCATCATTGCTTCTTCCTCTGGTTCTCCAATGACTAAAATTGTATAAAGTGCAATAGTTAAGAGTGATAGTGAGAAATTATGAGAGATGTGGGAGATTACAACAAATAAGTCAACAAATGTTCTGTTTAGTTGAAACTCATAGATAGATGGATGGACGGATACTTTATTTATTTATTGATATAAGAGTTAAGGGCACTTATTGAATTGATTAATAAACATTTACATAAATTAATAATTTAGAAATTTAGAGATTTTAAATTCTAAAGGATGAATTCTGTTGGGCACCGGGTTTGAATCTCATTGGTGCTATTGGCTGGCTGGGCATCTATGTAGAGATGATTGGCTCAGGGGTGTGGTGGGTTGTGAGGGATGTGGGGGAAGGGTTATTCACAGCCCAGCCCTGTTCTGGGTATTCCTGTCCTGTGCCCAGTGGAACCGCACCTGCAGTGACCCTGACCGGGATTAAGTGGTTGATGAGATGGATGAAGGGATGGGATGGATGGGATGGATGGGATGGATGGATGAAGGGATGGGATGGAGGGATGGATGGATGGATGGGAGGGATCCTAAGTAAAGATTAGAAGATTTTTTTTTCTGTTATGCTGATCGGGTGAATAATGAATAGGTCAAAAATGCTGCAGTATTCTTTTAAAGAACAGTGCAATGGATGATCCAAAGGCTATTTAAGTTCATTTTGAGAGGCCACTAACAGTTCTGTGTGCCCAAGGCTTATTTTCATCGCATTCATTTACATTTGCATCAAATCACAGCCTACACATCTGACCCCACAGAAGATGGTAGCACTCAATGGAAAAGGTCCACTCCGGAAATGTCAATGGTTCCAGAAAATCTGTGGCTGGCAATTGTTTATTCATTTTTATATCAACAACATAGAGTAGATCTGGTCAAAAATGATCCCAGCTCATGTTCAAATGCATAAGTAAAAGCACAAATTTGGAATAAGAGGCAGCAGAGTTGGTGTTAGAGTAACAATCATACATTATGGATATAACACTAGTTTGTATTGATGAGAGACTGGAAACTTCCATGAGCTACACAATATAACAAACAGCTCAGCATGGTATGCAAGTTTTGGCCCTGACCTGATTTTTGGCTCTTACCATCCAAGTCTGGGTGTCTGAGAGAATGTACCCTATATGGCTAAAAGTGTGTGGACACTTGACCATAAGCTGTAGTTTGTAAAGTCTTAGCAAGAAACTGGCAATGCATAATTGAAATGGGGCAAAATGTCTAAAAATATTTTATTTAACCAGATGTTCCTGGTATAAGCAAGATAAAGCCTAGTATCTTTAAGTAACAGAATTGAAAGAGACAAATTATCTGCTTAGTGGTAGATCATCTCTGGAATATTTTTTTCTTATATTGGGACACTTTATTGGGTAAAATCTGAATGATTTGATTCTCTCTCTCAATAGGTATGCTATGATATCAGTGTTGTTCTTGTAAACGGACTGGGCATAATGTAATCACATTTCATGAACTAGATTGAACACAGCTGCACTTTCTCCCTCTCCGAGACTCTTTCCCCACCCTTCCTAACTTCTGTAAACACACAAGAAGCACCTCTGTAAACCTTAGATCTGGAACTGCAGCCAGGGCAAAGTCCTTCGTCCGCAACACACTCGCAGCAAAGGGAAACATTTACTCTGTGCTGTCCCTGTGGCTGTGAGACAGTGCAGAATCCAGGAATACTTTCCAAGCACTTTGACTAAATAACAAGTGGAGCATGGCCAGGGAATTGTCACAGAGTTTACCAGAGAAGATGAGACCACCGCTCGAACAGAATTTTGGCTGGAACAGGGGGTACTGACTCTGATGAAAGATACTTTTGCACATCTGAGCCACCAAAACTAGTTATTGTTGCTTCTGTTGTCAGTGGTGAAGCAATCGATCATTCTATAAAGTATTAGAGCGATTGCAAATAGAAAACCCAGCCCAAATAAGTTGGGACAGCTGGTAAAATGTTAATAAATTGTAACATGTAAATAAAAGAAGTAAAATGTAATGTTTTACCTTAATGGCTTTATTGATTTTTTTTTTAATAAGTAAGACTGATAAGGATTTGTATAATGTTTTTGAAATGTCTTTGAACTTTTTAAAGGTGAATAGGTAAAAGGTAATGATATCCAGAATGCATGCAAACTCAGACTAGGAGGGTAGTTCAACATTTAACATAAATAAGCCAAAGCATACAGACAAAACAACACTGGATTTGGGGCAAGTCTCAAAAGCTCAGACTTAAACTCTTTTAAACCTCTGTAGAAAGACCTGGTGATGGCAGTTCACCAAAGCTCATCATTTAATATAACAGAGCTTTAGAGGATTTGTCATGAAGAATTGGATGAACTGCCCAAATCCAGGTGTTTAAAGCTTGCTAAGATGTATTTAAGAGTACTTACAATAGTCATTTCTGTATGTAATATAAGATCTGAATAATTTGAATTTTTTTTATCCTAATTTACATTTTGAAAACTAAAGGAACATGTTTTCACTTCATTATGAGTAATTAAGTGTAGATTAATAGATAAGTATGGCAATTACATCCATTCGAAATCGAATCACAAAGGGTGATTACAACACCACCTTTTATACATTGTAGGCAAAACTGCAGTGAACAGACACAAAAATAGAGGATGCGTCATTCTGAAACATCTTGGGTAGTACGCTACAATATGTGTATACTCCCACTTATATCTCGTGTGTGTGTTTTTTTTTACTATACATTAGTCAGAGAAGACTATGCCTGAGCATATGTGTGTGTTTGTTTGTGTGTGTGTGTGTGTGTGTGTGTGTGTGTGTGTGTGTGTGTGTGTGTGTGTGTGGGAACTGTACTCACTCCTGCACTGCTCTTGCTATAGACAGCGCGGTGGATCCTGTTTCATTAACGCTATCCAAGGTTACATTTGGCAGGTCATCATCATCGCTGTCACTTCTGATTTGCCGTGGTGACAAGCCATTCAAGTCTGATTGTGCTGCCATAGTAGAAACAAAAAATAAGGGGAAAGGGGTTGATGATTAGATAAATAAGTAGGTACAAACACAAACAGTTACAGTAGAGGATTTCAAATTGAAATGGAATTGATTCATTTTATCAGCTCCACTTACCATATAGAAGCACTTTATAGTTCTACAATTAGTGACAGTAAGATTAATGACCATCTGTTTCTCTACATACTTTTTTAGCCTTCTTTCACCCTGTTCTTCAATGGTCAGGACCACCACAGGATCACCACAGAGCAGATATTATTTACGTGGTGGATGATTCTCAGCACTACAGTGACAATGACATGGTGGTGGTGTGTTAGTGTGTGTTGTGCTGGTATAAGTGGATCAGTATGAGTTTTTAAATACTGTGTCCACTCACTGTCCACTCTATTAGACATTCCTACCTAGTTGGTTCACCTTGTAGATGTAAGGTCAGAGACGATCGCTCATCTGTTGCTGTTAAGTTGCTCATCTTCTAGACCTTCATCAGTGGTCACAGGACGCTGCCCACGGGGCGCTGTTGGCTGGATATTTTTGGTTGGTGGACTATTCTCAGTCCAGCAGTGACAGTGAAGTGTTTAAAAACTCCATCAGCATTGCTGTGTCTTATCCGCTCATGCAGCACAAAACACTATAACACACCACCACCATGTCGGTGTCACTGCAGTGCTGAGAGTAATCCACCACCCAAATTATATTTACTCTGTGGTGGTCCTGTGAGAGTCCTGACCATTGAAGAACAGCATGAAAGGCAACTAACAAAGCATGCAGAAAAACAGATGGACTACAGTCAGTAAATGTAGAACTACAAAGTGCTCCTATATGGTAAGTGGAGCTGATAAAATGGACAGTGTGTGTAGAAACAAGGAGGTGGTTTTAATGTTATGGCTGATCGGTGTATATATACATGTACAAGTTGTTAGGAAATAGGATAAAGCAGTATATACAATCAGTCCAATAAGGGAAGTGTGCAAGGTGCAGTGCTTCATTTAAATATAGACAGACATATGTATAGTGTGCAAATGAGAGTTGTGTATAGAGGTAGTAATAGAGGAGGATCCCGAAAGTGGAGGCTCCCGGTTTCCATCAATTTAATCAATTTAAAGAAAGGCAATGAAGCAAACTAGAATCAAATTTAACACTTAATGATTTATTACAACATACCTAATATGTATGTGAAGATGCAAAAAAGTCTAAATAAAAAAAACCTTATACACATTGTCCACATTAAATTTCATGTTTTGTATTGTGAGTGTGTTTTTTTCATGTTCCCCAGTACATACTTCAATTTTTATCTTTTTGAAAGCCAATGTACAGGTTGTCATACAGAACCTCCATGATTACTGATTGTTTTCACAGTGAATGTGTGGCATCTTCTCTGATTACTCATGTCAACAGCACACACACACACACAGAAGTCAGCTAGGCTGCGTTTATCCTTTGTTCCCTGTAGCTGTGGGTTGTTGAGCTGTTCTGAGGTCATTGCTGGTGCTGTCTCTTTATCAGTCTCTGGGCAGAGCGTCGCCTCTGCACACTGTCAGTACACCCCATTAACACACTCTCCTCCACCCATGTTGAGCTCAGCCTGGCCAAAACGCGACTCAAGTAAAACAATCTACTAATATGTAATGTAATGTCAGTCCATTAGTGCACTCTGTGAACTTTTCCTCTGTCAGTGACTTTTTTTTTTTTTTTTTATCCATCATTGCCCATCAGGGTCTTTTTCATTAACAGTGCAGGAGACTTCAGTGAAAATTGTAGCCCTTTTTCACCAACAATAAGCCAGCGCTGGTGCCTAATACCAAACTTTCTCACACTTTTAAACTATTGAAGAGCTTATTCTCAGCTGTAAAAATTATAAAATGCTTTTGGTCTGGACCTTATGCTTTCAGGTCTTTTTAGAAAGCGCTTGCTTTGTAAATTTTTTCTACTTTTATGTTCCTAAAGCCACAGAAAAACATTTCTTGGAATTGGAAGTGGAAGTGACCCTTTTTAAACACAAAAGGTGCTTCACTGTGGACATGTTTGTTTATCATTTTCATGTTTACCACCGCTTTATCCTGGTCATCATTGCAGTGGGTCGGGATTACCCAGAAACACTTGGCTCAATGCAGTAGCACACCTCTGAGAGGACGCCAATCCATCACGAGGACTCACCCTTTGATTTCGGAAAAAACAGACTCACCGTGACCCTACCCTGACCAGTAAAAAGCAGTGGTAAAACATAGTATTTATCACTCGATGTCATCCCGTATAATAAAATAAGGACAGAACACAAGGACCAAAGTTTAAAAAAAAAAGTAAAAATACAAAATATGAGGTACCCAGATGGCGCAGCAGATTATTCCGCCATTGCACCAGTGCTGGGATTCTGAACTCTCTGAGTTTGGTCAGCTCGGTGCCCCCTAGCAGGCACAATTGCCAGTGCCTGCAGCAGACAAAATTGACCACTATTCTGCTGGGTGGAAAAAAACTGTAAGAACCTTGGTTAGTAGCTTGTGGACCATGTGTAATGACCCTGGTAGTGACTCTCCGTGTGCAAGACTGGCCTCACACACAAATTCACCAAAGTATGGGCGAATAAAAAGGGGTTGTGGACTGCCCACATGTCCTTGGGCATGATCAGGGTACCCAGCAGTGAAAGACTAATGAACTATGGTAAAATAAGGAGGAAAAATAAATAAAAAAGTAAAATATACGAAATGTAAAAAACTATTTGTGAGACTAAGGCTTGATAGCAAAGTCTCAATCCTGGAGGGTTGGCAAGCCTAGTTCTAAAAGACATTTATTAGTCCAATGAACTAGTATGGGCTCGAGCCAGCACGAGCACGGCACTATACAGAGAAAAAAGATATACGAGAGAACGGTAGCTGGAGTGGCAAGGAAAAACTTCTGACAACAACTCTAATGAAACAGTCACTGAATCTAGCAAGACAAAGTTCTACACACACATACACAGCTCACACTAAAGCATAAGTGATCTGCAGAAGCTTCCCGATTTACCTACACTGCCGGTCCGACCGTTTCACAAAAAATGTCCATATAAAGGCAGGGACAAAAGGCGAGTTCACATGAGGCAGTGAAGCAAACCCTAGGATTTTATTCTACTGTTGTTGCCAACCCAAGCCTGTTTCCATGGCAACCTCAGCAGAGCCCAAGCCGTAGACAAGGGGCAAAAAACTCACCTAAAAGCGATAGCCGGTGTGTGTGTGTGCATGCATGTGCACTTTCACGTGTGGCCATTGTGCTTTTGGCTGTCAGCACCCCAAACATGGACATGCAACAGAGCAGCTATCTCTGTACCATATCATGTTGTACCACTCAGCTGGCTCCACCCAAGGCTGACCCTATTTCCTCTGCTTCAGCAAAGCTCCCTAGGTGGAGTCCACGGTGCTTATACTGCCACCCACCTTCAATACCCGCCCCACTCGATTATGCAAACTTTGTTTTTCCTCTCTTTCCTTTCCCTCCTGCCGTGAGAGACACCCAATGTTTGAAAGCTCTCTTCTTTTTAGCCCCGCTCAGCTATTTGGATCCAGCACCAGTTCCAGATAAACAACTGGTTGGTAACAAACAGCTCTCGTGCCGGACTCGAACACAGCTTAATAGTAATGCCAAGTGCTTTTTGGGTTTGGTCCAGAGCCTGAAAAATGGCAGCCCATAGAAAAACCAGTAAGATGTTGTAGAAAAGCTCAGCCGATGTATGTTTTTGATTAGACCAGGAGGCAAGGGGCCAAATTCGCTCACCAGAAAACACATTAGTGCCTGGAGACACCCGCACCAGGCAGAGTGTGCAGCTGATGGTCTTGTTTTTTTTTTCTTTTTGAATCTTGAATGTTATTTTTTTCCCTTTGATATCAAATGGGCACAAAAACTCAAGTCACAGAGCTGACAATGCCAGACAAAAAAGTACACTCTCTTCACACATCAGGATCTGTACCAGAAACACTTACTGTATTTCTACATTAGTGTGGAAGAAAAGCATAGCGATATTGATGTATAGTCTGGGGTTTAATACCTTTAACTCCATGTAGAACTACTTAGACCATATGAATCATAATATTCTTTGTACATTAGTCTGTCATAGTCTTTTTTTTTCTTTTCCGTTTTCTATTAACATTTCATTTCAGTAGGCCAAATGCTTATTTACCATTTCCCTTGTTCCTGCTGTACCATCCATTTAATCTACCATCCATTTAATCATCTAGTCATCCACTGATCCACCCTAATTGGTGTTTTGTTACCTACTTTCCATGTTTAAGCAATAAAAATTGCTGGCAGCCCAGATTTACACACGTTTTAGTCCGCTTATGTTTAACATAACATATTTAAAGACAATGTTGGATATGTCATTAATTTCTTTATGCTCTTTGTCTATGTTTTTATTTTCTAATTGGGTGGATGCCCTGGTCACTCCATATTTATTTAGCACAGCAAATACATGATGATACAAGTCATGATTAAAGCAATAGGCAACAGGCAACTGTTACTTATTTATTCATTCATCCATCCATCCATCCATCCACTCTCCCATCTACTTATCCCTCCAGTAATGCTCAAGCATCTATTTGAATACCATCCATCCACCCATTCACCCAGCCACCAATTTATCCGTCCACCCATCCAGCCACCAATCCATCCATCCATCTAGCCATCCATCCATCCATCCACCCACCCATCCATCCACCCACCCATCATCCATCCATCTACTTATCCAACTATCCATCCACCCACTCTCCCATCTACTTAACACTCCAGTCATCTCCATATCCCTCAAGCATCTATTTAAATACCATCCATCCACCCATCCATTCATCCATCCATCCTTTCACCCATCCATCCATCATCCCTCCATCCATCCATCCATCTATCCACCCATCATCCATCCATCCACCCACTCTCCCATCTACTTTACACTCCAGTCATCAGTTCAATCATCTATTGATTTGAATACCATCCATTCATCCATCCACCAACCCATCCATCCACCAACCCACCCATCCATCCATCATCCATCCACCCACCCATCATCCATTCATCATCCATTTATCCATCCACCTCTCTATCCATTCATCCATTCAAATTGAAATACTTTATTAATACATTTGCTGTCCTCAAAGCAAATGTACAAAATTCTGCATTCCAACTAATTAACTGCCAAAAATAAATGTTTACATTATTTGTATTATTATACACATTTGTTGATTAGTTAGTGTTATTACTATATTCAGTTATTTTAATGTATATTTAATGTATATATTAATAAAATATTCATTATTTTAAAATATTCAATATTATGTAACTACTTTAACCTCTTTCTATCCATGGTCTGTAAACACTTGGCCTGATGTAGTAATGCACCCTGGACAGAGAGCTATTCCAAATACATTCTCTAAAAAAACATAATTACTAACTAGCTGTGGACTCAGCTCTTTGAATCTTTCATTTTCGTAGTGCAGCGCTCTCTCTCACCTTTTCCCTGGCTTCTGGCTTCATCTAGCAGAGGGACCATGATGGTAGAGTTGAGATGACTGGAGGGGGAGCGCACTGCTGTAGTGTACATTAGTGGCACCACCACTGGGATCCGGTGCACCCGGGTAGGCAGTTTGCTGGGACTGGAAGGCGGCACTGGGTGAACAATGTGCAAATATGGCTGACATCGGACCCCTGGGGGAGAACCCACCAAGGGCCCAGGAGTTAACACCGAGGGCATTCCTGAAGAGATTGTAGCAATGACCGAAGGCGAGGATGATGAAGACGAGGGGGATGGAGAGAAGGCTGAAGTGACGGGTGAAGAAGTTGAGGGTGGACGAGATGGTCGAGTTTTGTTGATTGAGAGGTCCACAGGCTCTGTCTGAGTGTGGAATTGTTCAGAATAGAGAAGGTCCTCCCGTGGTTCTGACTTTACTTTGCTGAGGAGAAGGGGCATTGCATCCATATCAGGGTAACTGTGCACTTTGGGGGACTGTGGAAAATAAAAAAGCAACAGAACTGATATTAGGAGCAGGTATTTCTGTGAGAAAAGGTTATTGAAAGTTAGCAAGGTTTTTTTTTTAGTAATACTAAAATATCACTGCAAAATATACCCTTAAAGTCAAAGGTTTACATACATATGAGTCACTTGCGGCTTTTCAGGATTCATGTAAATGTTTATTTATTATGTAACAGCCAAAATCAATTTTTGCAGGTGTAGAAAGGAGGTAATGATGCGCCCTGACACAACCACCACAAAGTTCATTACTTCCCTATGACTACACAACCTGAAAAGCATACTATTGCTAATTACACAGTTACATTATTTATTACTCTTTTATTACTAATGTTCATATATAGCTACAATAAATGTGAAAAGGCATCTGCCTATTTGCCCTTGATATCACTCAAATTATGCAATTACTGACGATCAAATTCACCTTATTTTTATTTGTAAATGGAGGCATGTTCGACTGCTGCCATCCTTAAACTGGCAAGGGTATTGTTTTATTTATTAGGATTTTAACATCATGTTTGACAATTTTGTATATATATTAATGACAGAAACGGTAGTTACTCGTTACACAAGATTCATTAGTTCACGTTTAATGTCGCACACAGTCATGGACAATTTTGCATCTCCAATTCACCTCACTTGCACATCTTTGGATTGTGGGAGGAAATCGGAGCTCCTGGAGGAAACCCACGCAGACACGGCGAGAACATTCAAACTCCACACAGAAAGGACCCGGCCCGCTGCACCTGTGGATTGAACCCAGGACCTTTTTGCTCTAAAGGCGACCTTCTTGCTACCCACCGAGCCAGCGTGCCACCCGCAAGTGTATTGTGCAGCCGGCAGAGGTTGCTTAGGTGCACAGGGAAATCAGTACATCCAAATTGCCAAAACAGAAGAAAATTAAAAAGTGCTTCTGATTAATCTGACTCATAAATTTATGGTATAATGTTTTATTAAGCAGGCTAGCAATTGTTAATGCTAAGATTTTATTGAAAACAAATTTTGAACTGAGCTATATTATAGATTAAATGTTTTTTTACAAGATTTTACAACAATTATTTTTTAGTCTTCCATTTTTTACAATTATTTTAAAAAATCCATTATTATTATTTTAAAAATCCAACAATTGAAAAGATAAACTTTCAACTGAGATATATCATATATTTAATGATCTATATCAACTATTTAATATACTTAACATTTAAACATCATTCTTATTTAGTATTCTTTATTTCTATTTTTAATATCAAGTAAAAACAAAAGCATATTTGTATTATTCTGGCCAAATCTACAGGCTAGATTGTATGTTTGCACTCCAGGGCTCAGAAGTGAAAAAATCAAGACAACAATCTGCATAATTTTTTTCAAGTGAGCTCAGCCAGTAGAAAAATAAGAATAAGTAAGATAAATAGTTATTTACTTAGAGATCAATGTGGGCTTAATGCTTCGTCTAGCCTTTAACCCTGTGCCCAGTGATTCTGTGTTCCTGATAAGGATATAACATTCACTGTGAATAAATAATTATGCAGGCAGTGTAATTTTAACCAAAAATGATACAATAATAAATGTACAACACTTAGACCTTTAGATTTCCTTAAATATTTGTACTATCTTATATATTGATGCATGCCTAATTATTAACCTTGTGATCTAAGGCACAAAAAAAGCGAACTTTAACCTAGATAAGCTTACACAGTGACACTAATATGGTGCTCATGACATCATAGGGAGGGGTGAGCAGAATTTGCAGTAGCTGTTTGTATTTAATTTACCTCACTTTCCCTGCTGCTCATCCCTTTTGGCTCCACTCATATCTCCCCTAAAATCTGCTCTCGGCTGCTGCAAAAACATCATATGGGCCCAATTTCCTGACCTTCTTTGGCACTGTCATGTGCCTCAGAGGAGCTATGTACCGCTGGCTGAGCCAGGGTGTCCAAACCCCCAATCCCCACCCCCCCAACCCTTTTTCTACCACATGCACACAATCACAGTTTGAAACCAAACCAAACTTGCAGCCTGACTCTGTCCTGATGATCTTAATGTGAAGATTTTCTCAAGACAGGATTCGTGACACCACACACGAGAGGAAGCACCCAGCCTTGTTTACAAATCACACTGTCCCACCCATCAAATTACAAAAGAACTGCAGTATGAACAACACAGTGAACAGTGAAGAGATACTTAAGACCACAGTTGTTGTTTTGGACTGTATGATGAAGCATTATTTACATATGCCAGCGTCACATGCCAGTTTAGCACCATTTAACATGTCTAACCTGGTACACTCAATGTTTTAATGACCAGCCCACATGCACATAAAATATTACACATCTAAATATATGATTCTACTGCTTTTTATGTTTCTTTAATGCATTTGTTTTTGCTCACACATGAACCAGTTTCTATAAAACCTTGCACAATCACAAGGGTAAATACCCAGCAAACCTTTTTAATTAACTCAGCATTTTGACTTAATTTTGACTTAATGCTTTTACTCATAATACCTAACCACTTAATTACTGGTTTTTGAGTAAATCTTTGAGTAAACATGCATGTGTATAAAAAGCACTATTTCACTTTACTGCTAAACCAGCATTTATACCATGCAACTACACACTCTTGACACCCTCTTTAGTATGTTCAAATGATACAGAAATGATGTTTTTTTTCAGTGTTTTAAACTTAATTATTTGCTAAAAAGCTTTCTAACTCATTTAGTTGTGCAGTACGAATGATAATAACCCTGACTGACTATTTTGACCTCATTATCTGGCTGATCTGTGAAGCAATAGCACATAACAATGAAAATAGAACATGACGTGTGTCACTTTGTTTTAAACCCCGGAGTTAGTCAGTTAGGGGTTAAAGGACAGAACCCATGACCTCAAGGTCAGCATTATGATTTTCAGTTAAATGGACAGAGAGAAAAGCTTGCAGTATTTCGGGAACAAAGACCAACCCTTTACTCTAATGAATGAGGCAATATTACAAACAATGACTCACTAGTAGACATCAACTACAATTTGTCACAATTTTCATCATGTAGTCAGTGTGCTTTTATTTTTATGTTATATAAACTGCCTTTCTACAAATAACAAGAAACTTTCTATTTAAATAGAAGTATATTAGTGACTTATTAATGTGTAATTTACAATGCTACAAACCCTATTTCTAGAAAACTTGGGACATTTTGTGAAATCCCATTAAACCAAGAATCTGTGATTTGTCCTGTAATTTCTCTAGATCCTTTTTAACCTGACATCATTACAAAGAAATAATTTTTCATGTTTTGCCTAACCAACTTAAAAGTATTTTTTATTTTATTATGCCTGCAACACACTCAAATGAATTAAGACAGGAGCTAAATTAAAGTGATTTGTTTATAGAACATGTATATTAAGTTACACCACACTCCGCTATAAGCAGGTGATTTGGGTATCATGATTGGGTATAAAAGAAGGATCCACCAAAGGATCAGTCTTTGCAAGCAATAAAGGGTCATGACTCACCACTTTTTGTGAGAAAATAGTTAATCAATTCAAAAAGAACATTTGTGAACACAAATAATTAGATAAATTAGGTGCAAATAATTTAGTTCCTTCACCATCCACTGCATATAATATTCTGAAAAGATTTTGAGAAACAGATGAGACACTGTCATGCTCATTTTACAGCCACATGGACTTTGGGAAATTTAATTATCACTTAACACAGTGCGAGAAAGTCATACATAAATTCTATGAAGACACACCATCAAGTTATCTGGGCCCAAGCTCATCTCAGATGGTCCAACAGATGGTAAAAATATGTGCTGTGCTGAAATGAGTATATAATTCAGGACAAAGTAATGTTGAGTTCTTCGGTCAAAGACAAAAGACCTGCATATGTTTAAAGGTACCATTGATGAGGCATATATTGGAATTTTAAAGACCATTTCTTTGTGGCCATAAGTTATACAAGTGAATGCACTGACAGCTTGTGCTCACAGGGCTACTGTGGTTCAAACTGCAGATAATTTTAATGAGGTAAATAAACTGGACTGGACATAGGAGCTATGGAAGTAGTGTGGCCAGTCAGACAAATTGTAAGCGCATTGGAAGAAGGTTGACTGGTTGAAGTGTACAGAAGTTAAACGATCTGCTGGTAATGTCCTGGTAATAGATACCACAAGACGCCTTCAAATGTCTGTGAGTATTAGTTGAGTAGTCCTAATGTTTTGGCTCATCAGATACATGAAAATAATTATATACTTTGGAAAAGTTTTTTTTATTCTAATATGATTTTGTTCCTATGCACCAAGCAGAAGCCATAACAAGGCAAAACAGGGGACCAAATCCACATTGTAGAAGCTCGTGTCCACATACTTTTGGCAATATACTATTTTACTGACCTTGCTCCTTTAGATCCTTTGCAGTTTTTACTAGGTTTATATGATCACCAATCAAAACATGCATTAGACAGATTTAATAATGCACAACAGTAGAAAAGATTTGTCTCCTGTGCATTTAACAAACATAATAGCAGCATGATTAAAGAACCGATTGTGATAAGATGCTTCCACCGGAAGAGCTATGAAACCAGCATGAGAGCATTTTTAAAAGTATGTGGGTAAATAAGGTGGTTAAACTGATTATGTAGGCAACCTGCTTTCAAACAGAAACTGAAATAACCTACTTTCAGATTCAACCAGAACTAACAAGGCTCTAAATGAAAGGGTCTGTGGGGAAGCCAAAACAACACACATGTCACAATTCCTTGTTTGAATGTCATCTCAGCAAAAAGCAGCACATTTCTAAACCTCAGTCGGCCCACTCGTTCACGTTCATTCCTCCTCGCTCTTATATGCTCGCCCTGTATCTAATTGCATTTCGCCTTTTTAAGTGTAGTGACTGATGTGTGGCTTGTTTTTGACTGTTGGCCTGAAGGCTTTTACTAACCACTTCAAGTCTGATCTAAGCACGACCGACCCAGATTAAATATGCATCGCAAGCACCCTTCTCACTTTAACTGCTCAGTAAGGAACTGCTAACTGCTAATCTGTCCAGAGGACAAAGAATATCAGCTGATAGGCACATGTTAATAATGCCAAAACAAAACAGCATTTAACAAAGCAATTTGTCTGTTTCTATCTATCTATCTATCTATCTATCTATCTATCTATCTATCTATCTATCTATCTATCTATCTATCTATCTATCTATCTATCTATCTATCTATCTATATGTGTATGTATATATATCTTAACACCACTTTATGTGTATGTATATATATCTTAACACCACTTTATCCTATTCAGAGTTGAGGTGGGACCAATTCAGAGAAAGGTAGGAAACACCCTGGACAGGTCAATAACAAGGCAAACGTATTCAAACTCATCCCTTGAGCAATTTTGTATTTCCAATCTGCATGTCTTTTGACTTGGGAGGAAACCGGAGCTTCTGGAGGAAACCACAGCTCAGAACAGGATTGATCCCGACTGCTTCACCTGGGAATCTAACCCAGGACTTTCTTGTTGTGAGGTAACAGTGCTACCCACCGAGCCACCATGCATCCCTGACCAAAAGCACTTGATATAAACTTTGCTTTCAACTTTGTTGACATAATTTGGGGAAGGCCCTTTTTTGTCCTGACTGTGCTCTTTGGACAAAGCAAGGTCCAAAAAGACATGATTTGATGAGTTTGGTGTGAAGGAATTTTTGAGGCATCTTGTATGGAAAACAATGGGGTTTTGATATTTTGATGAGACACTGTCCCACTGTTCCACCCATCAGTCACTAGCTCTAGCTAAATATAGATTTTAAATACTTGTATTATATTACTGATCATCCAAGGTCCCACACCCAAGATGAAACAAAATACAAACATGAACAAAGAGAGACAGATGAAAGTAAGACAGCAGTGTCTCTTTTGCCAAGTCAACCGGCCTTATTCCTACTCCAGCTGTGCTTTTCTACCTAACCTAAAGCTGCAACATCGCCACCCACACCCTGCACACATCACCATTAACCTGCTTGCTGTAGGCCTGGGAATAATTACATATACCATCAAGGGTATAAGGTATATATATGATAGAAGTTGATATGAAGTAAGCTAGGGGGTGTACATAAGAAAAAAAACTCTATTTACTTACCCCTCTCTCAGATTCCAAAGGCTCTGCTTTGACTCTGACTGCAGGCATTCCGTCAAGCATTAACATTCTGTTATTGATGGCGTCTGTGAGAAAAGACAATAACAAAGAGAGGTTAACAGCAAGTTTGAGCATTTACCATGTGACTTCTTGCAGTTTAGTGAACAGCCTCTCTTTCAGCAGTAACATGGACTACAATAAGGAGAGACCACTGATGGCATGAAGGCACGTAGTTAGTAAACACTTCAGCTTTATAGCCTGGAGTTAAAAAACACATCTGTGCTGGCATTTCAATTACAGCCTTGTTAAAATGGAAGACACAGATGGTCCCGTGCTATAGAAGCTAGTTCAGAAGTCTGTTTTGGCATTTTTGTTCTTTCGGCTGCTCCCGTATTTTCAGCGGTCGCCACAGTGGATCATTCTGGTTCGCATACCTGATTTGGCACAGTTTACACTGGATGCCCTTGCTGATGCAACTCTTATTATTTTTTCTGAGCTTTCTAACACTGAATGCAAACCCGACCCCCCCACCACCACCACCACACACACACACCCTGAGACATAGCAAATCATGTATGTATAGACGCTGACCGTCCTATAGCACCACTGAGATCTCAACCCCACATCTCAGCAGTAGCAGGCTACTGTATTTTACCACTGCACCACCCATTTTTGGCTGGCTTTTTAACCTATCTGTGTGTGCTTTTGTTCAAAACCTAGATGTCTAAAGCAATTTAATTTAGTCATGGCCAAGTCTGCTTGTCAGCTACCCGATTCTGTTTAACCTGCTCATTATGCTCATTATACTTCTTATCTGCTAAACTGCAGAGGTCTGCAACAATAGGCCAAAACCTAGTTCTACATTATAAAAACTAAACCTATAATACAGAAGTGCAAGTCATACTTTAATGTATCACAGGTTGCTAAAGACCCATGAGCTTCAGACTGAGAACCTCTGCGATGTGCTAGGCAGCTGTACACACTTAGAGGAGAGCACCAATTGCCTTATACAGTATACATTAGCTTATACACTCACTACAGGCTAATGATGGTCTGACTATTTGCCTGGCTAGTTGACCTCCCCTTAATGCCATTCCATTCTAATTAACTGTGATGTACAGTATATGTAGCTTTAATTTGTACCAGCAATCTGTATGTTCTCTATATTGTGCTCTCTACAACACAAAAAGATCTACCTCACTTATAGGTAACCTGCTGTTTTACACACACACACACACACACACACACACACACAGACAGACACAAACACACAATAAATACTTACAATCCTACAAGAGGGTGGTTAAACCTGTGCCATTCTCTTCCTAAATAGCCACACGAGAAAGGACTTTCATATTGAGGCTTTATGAAAACTGCCCACACACATTTTTTCACACATTGTGTTCCTCTCTCGCTTGTACCTCAATATAACACTTAAAAGACAGAAAAGTAAAAAACACTAGCTGGGGACGAGCAGCCAGACAGGTTTAATGAACTGGTAGAATCTGATTACAAGCTAATATACTTGGCACATTGGAAAGAATGGTTTAGCAGTCCCGCTGAGACAGTCTCATCCTCCGCGTCTACTCAATTTGCCGTGTTGAACGGCAATGAGGCGAGCATCTACATCTGGAGAAAACTGCCAGTGCACAGTCATATTAGAGAGACATAGTGTTGAGGACAGTTTTGCTTCCCATAACAGTGTATGCGGAAATCAACCACGAGTTGTAAACCAATGTTTTATATTGTTGATGTAAGAAACATTAGCAAAATGCAAAATTAGCTAAAATGTTTGCAGTAGTATGCAGCTCTCATTAAAAACAAATAAGAATCAACTAAAAAACAATCTGCTTGGGGGTTCTGTCAAAGTTCTCTTTGAATCAAGCATACCAGCATACTGAAGCCTGGCTTCTATTTTATTTCTATACGTCTTTTTAAAGCCTGTAAATGTGAATGGATGGTTGGATAACCTTTAGATGGCTGGATGGCTGGATGGCTGGATGGCTGGCTGGCTGGCTGGCTGGCTGGATGGATGGATGGATGGATGGATAGATGGATGGATAGATAGATTTATTCTCGCAAAACAGTGTGTACTAATTTCTAGCTCCTCTTCTGTTTAATGGTCTTCTTAAAACTTCTTACTGTTCTAATAATCCATAAACACTTCTAACAAATTATAAATGATTTCAGGTGGATTTTACCTTTTAAAGATAAAAAGTATATTTGGGGTGAGAATTGGGAGTGGAGGTTGGTTGTATCATTTAGACCATCACAGAGACAGCCAAGGACAACGAAGTGAGCGTGCCACGGCGGGAGGTATCCTGAGGTAACCCACACTCTTATTATTTTAGCAGCAGCACACAAAGAATGCAAGCAAAGCAGATATGTTCTAAACATCTCCATTACACTTCAGTTCTGGCATAGGCCACTCGGAACACACTCCAACATGCCAACTCAACAATCAGACTGGGCTTTTTCTGCTTGTGAAGCACCATCAGCTAGTAAATTGACCCTGCATAACAGACCAGATGGCCTGAGTGTAAGATTGGTAGCTGCCACATTGTCAGCATGCCAAATTACTTAGAACCAAATCTACCACTGTGGTAAGCACACCTTATAATGTTCAGTAATATGAGGAGTCCTGCCAAAAAGACTGTTGCGTTGCCAGGTTTGCCCAAGCTACTAAATGACGTATGTGGTAACAACTTGCTACATAAGGTGAATGAGCCAACTGGCCACATGCTGTATGGCAGCATAACCCAAACCTGCACTGATTTTTTTAAAACAGTGTGTTAGGCACTCAGGTGGTGCAGTGGTAAAACACACTAGCACACCTGACAGGCTGGGTGCCTACATGAACAACGATTGGCTGTTGTTCTAGGGGAGGTGCCGGACGGGACCTCATAACTGATGCAACTACGACCTCTCCTGGCTGATTGATGGCGCCTGCACAGAGACGGGGGATAATGCGTTGATCAGGGTGTGGCTCTCCATACACAATGCTGCATATGAACTCGCCTTGTGCAGGTAAAAACATAGTCGTCTACTGCACATGTGTCGGAAGGGGCGTGTGTTAGTCTTGGCTCTCCTCAACCAGGGTGGAGATCAAGAGGAAGAGTAATGCAATCGGCTAATTGGATACGACTAGATTGGAAGGAAAACTGGGAAAAATGCATGTATACTATTTATGCTGTAACAAACTCTATTCTATTTATTCTCTCATACATTCACCTTCAGTAAGCATGTCATCCTGGTCATCTCATGACTCTATCTCAGGAATTCAGGGACTCTCTGCATAAGACAGAAATGTAGTCTGAATGCTGTGCTACTCCATCATACTTATTCACCCATAAGGCCACATAAAGAAGACAAACCGAGATGTTCTGAAGCTGGATGAAAACCTGGATTTGGCTGAAGAATTATGTGCTATAACAGTACCTGCTGCTCCACTGCTTATCAATGAATCATCATATATTCATAAACTAAACACCAGATTCAAATTCACTTCCATCATGGAGACACAAAATAAAATGTAAAAAAATAACGTTGATTCAAACACTTGAGGCTTATTCACGAGTGAAAAAAATTACAAGTGCACATGAGGACATACACACTTGTATACTGTCAGTCAGAGTGATTTTTACAGCCAAAAGCCTGACCTAACTGATTCATGTCACTGGTACACTCTCAGTCTTTTAGACAAAAATACAAAGAATAATAAGATTTTATTAGTGTAAGGCTCACCAAATGCTTTACTAATTTCCTCAATCTAACATAATTACTCCCGGAAATTAAATCACACTGTGCAAGGTTTCCACATTCACAAATGGTTACATTAATCAACACGCTTTCTCCTTAGGTAACTCCACAATAGAAACATAGCCTAGGGGAACACGTATGCTGTGTTGGTTAATGTGATTTAAAATGCAAATTTAAGTGTTTGACCAAAACAAATCCCACCAAATCTACCACGTCATGTAGTAACTGAGCATCACAATACACCGATCAGCCATAACATTAAAACCACCTCCTAGTTTCTACACTCACTGTCCATTTTATCAGCTTCACTTACCATATATGAGCACTTTATAGTTCTATAATTACTGACTGTAGTCCATTTGTTTCTCTGCATGCTTTGTTAGCCCCCTTTAATGCTGTTCTTCAATGGTCAGGACTCTCCCAGAACCACTACAGAGTAGGTATTATTTGGGTGGTGGATCATTCTCAGCACTGCAGTGACACTGACATGGTGGTGGTGGTGTTAGTGTGTGTTGAGCTGATAGAAGTGGATACGACACAGCAATGCTGATGGAGTTTTTAAACACCTAACTGTCACTGCTGGACTGAGAATAGTCAACCAACCAAAAATATCCAGTCAACAGCGCCCTGTGGGCAGCGTCCTGTGACCACTGATGAAGGTCTAGAAGATGAGCAATAGATGAGTGATTGTCTCTGACTTTACATCTACAAGGTGGACCAACTAGGTAGGAGTGTCTAATAAAGTGGACAGTGAGTGGACACTGTATTTAAAAACTCCAGCAGCGCTGCTGTCTCTTATCCACTCCTACCAGCACAACACACACTAACACACCACCACCATGTCAGTGTCACTGCAGTGCTGAGAATCATCCACCATCTAAATAATACCTGCTCTGTGGTGGTCCTGTGAGGGTCCTGACCCCTGAAGAACAGGGTGAAAGCAGGTTAAAAAAGTATGTAGATAAACAGATGGTCTACAGTCAGTAACTTCAAAGTGCTCCTATATGGTAAGTGGAGCTGATAAAATGGACAGTGAGTGTAGAAACAAGGAGGTGGTTTTAATGTTATGGCTGATCAGTGTATATTACTGTGTAAAGGCTGCAAGTGTGACGAGTCTATTGCCTTCGACCCATTGTAGTTCCAAATAGACTACACATCCCAGGGGTTACAGAGCTCATTAGTGTTAAATCGCTGCAGTTGACTGCAGGGCTATTTAATGCAGCTCAGATTCAATGCGGCGCTAAGTCTTTAGGTAGGTAGATGACAGCGGTAAGGTAGATGACCAATGATGCGTATCTTATTTATATTTATAAGAGAGCTCTCCATTCCCAGTCTTTGCTTCAAGCTGTTTTTGTAAGCGGAACAGTTGCTTCAATTCTGCATTTTAAAGAATCACATTATTCAACAAATGATTCAGTGACCTGACTCATTTTGCTGATTCATTTGCCTTTACATTTTAGTTAGGGTAATGAAGAAGCATTGGATTTTAGTTGTGTATTATTGTGCTGGTGGACTGAGTAGCTGGCATACTGGTCATGGTCGCAGTTCCAGCAAGCATTCTAGTTCTTTTGTTTTGAATAGTGGACTCAATTCAGCAATTGTTTCGGTTCCTTTTTCTTTCTGGCTTTAAGCCATTAAGTTTTGTGTTTTCTGAGCCGCTGGTTATCTTACCCTGTAGAGCGCTCTTCTTGGAGCTCTACAGTACTTTTTTATTTCCTTTTTTGTCAAACATGCTTGTCAGCTCCTACTATCTCATTCTTTTACATTAAGAGAGAAGGTGCAAAGCTGAAATATTACCTGTAAAGATATTCAGAAAATTTTCTTGGCTTTGAGTGTGTACTTGTTACATACAAGACTGTACTCCCCTGATAATCTGGCTATGTTGTATTGTGTTTTGTGTTCAGGATGCCTTTAGGTAGGGCTGGATGAATATAATGTTACCATGGCAACCAAAGCTGTAGCTCCAATTATATCGAATTAACACGCCAGGTCTCACCAATGACCACAAACCTTTTTTATCTGACAGACACTGTTATGTGTAAAAAACAAACTGTGCATTCATTTTACGTGTCAGTACATGCTATAATGGCAATGTAGAGTAGATAAAACAGCTATATGTGGAAACTTCTAGCTTTTCTAACCACACAACGGTCTCATGAGACCCCCAGTAGGAAATCAATAAGGAGAGCCAGTGCCGAGTTGTTTTTTATGAGCAGCTTAGATTTAATATGTTATTAACATAACTGAGTATGGTTAAGTGACATTAAAAGGTCAGCTTTTGTTTGTCTAACTGATTTTCAATTGATTAATACTTGGCTGGTACGGTGGGGCAGTGGGTAGCGCTGTCACCTCAAAGCAAGAGGGGTGCTCCAGTTTCTTCCCACAAGTTCAAAGACATGCAGTTAGGCTAATTGGAGCTAATAAAAATGGTCCCATAGTGAGTGTGTGTGTGTATAAGTATGTGTGTGAGCCTGCCCAGTGATGGACTGGCGATCCATCCAGGGTGTTTTCTGCCTTTTGCCTAGTGAATCAGACCCATCGTGGTCAAGATTTTGACAAAACAGTCAGTAAATGAATGAATAATTAACAATTTGTTACTGAAAAACATTAATTGAGACAATTAAATAGCTTTAGCACATAAATGTAATAGTTATTACTATTACAACTATATTTATATGCTGCCTTTATACACTGATCAGCCATAACATTAAAACCACCTCCTTGCTTCTACACTCACTGTCTATTTTATCAGCTCCACTTACCACATATATGCACTTTGTAATTACTGATTGTAGTCCATCTATTTCTCTGCATATGTATTTCTACAATATATATTGTAAAGCACCATTTTAGAGAATAGACAACAATCCTGAATGCTTTAGCGGCGGAGTGAAAGATGAACAGTCCTCCGGAAGGGAAGGGAAGTGAGGGAAGAATGAATGACTGTTACTCCCAAAACCATTCACCGCTTCAGCCTTATAAAAAGCCTGGGTGCTAATAGAGGCTAATGCTGCCTACATTGAGAAAAAAATCACAGCCAGCTTGGCAAATGACGAGCGGATCAATACAAAGCGACAGCCCTGGACGCACAAGTCTGACCTTCCCAGAACTATCGCTGACCCCGCCACACAATGATTTAAAGAGCACAAAGGAGTCAGCCCTCGAGAGCCAGGCACTTGCGGGCTATTTTTTGTTTTGTATTATTGTCAGACTTAATGCTGTGCTTCCTCTTGAGCTCCAGCATGGCACGTCAATGAGAGACACAAGAAAACGTAGAGAGTGGGAAAAGTAAACCACACGTTTATAATAGTGGTTCATTCGGAATTAGTAAACCACAACATGCCGTGTCTGCTAAGTTGAGATGGAGTGGGGGTGGTGTTATAGTACTAGTGTGTGTATTAGCAGAGCTGCATACAGCCAAGAACATTATGTAAGTAACAGTACTGATACAAAAATCACACAACTAACTCACAAGTAACATTAAAATGGCATTTATATGATTTATTGTATCTATTATCCACTAATGCAGAACACCAACAGTGTAGTGTTAATTTAGCAACTAAAATACTGTACTATTAATTAAAAGGTAAGTAGTTCAAGCCCCACCATTGCCCCTGAACAAGGCTCTTCACAGCTTGTGTTTTATACCGTCATATTTGTAAGCATTTCAGTGTTTCTTAAACCATGTCAATACTTTGTGCCTCTTCTACTGTTTCCAACTGTATTTTTTTAATATACAGTGGTACCTTGAAACTCAACGTCAATTGCTTCTGGGAGTGGTGTTGTGTTTAAAAGACGTTGAGTTTCAAGGTATTTTTTCCCATAAGGATTTATGGGAAACCTGTTAATGCATTCCATGGTCCTGTGGAATTGCATATATTTAAGGCTAATGTAAAATAATGTGGTTGTTTTTGACACTTATACACTGAAAATGTGCCGGTACACAAAGCATAACATGACTTATTGTACTAAAACAACAAACAAGGAATTTTATTATTGGGGAGAATGTATGAGCAGAAATAATGAGAAGTTTAGTGTTACTATGTCATTCTTTTAATACATTAAGTCACGTTAAGCTTTTTTTTTTAAATGATAAGCATTTTAGACTATCTCAGAAAAGCTGATTCTTACAATTTCTCAGCACCCAAGTTTAAAAGTAAAACAGGAGAAAAATCCAGATAAACACGGATACATGTGGAGCTTTCAGAGTGAATTTGTTATTTCACACAAATGCAGATTTGTCTCATAGTTGCACTTTGATGACACTTTACTGCACCGCTACGGCCTGAGCAAAGCGGCGGTCGCACACACGTTGAGTTCAAGGTAAATGTTGAACAACTTTCAATGACGAAGGGCGTCGATTTTCAAAGATTTGGAGTTTAGGGGACATCGAGTTACAACTGAACTCAATAATTATGGGGGTGTCCACATACCTTTGGCCATGTAGTTCATGATGAAGTTCAAAGCTTTTATATTTTTTTAAACACTAATCACTTTTAAATCACAAGGAAGAAAAATTATGGATAAGCAGACTGATACATGGCTCACATTTTTTGGCAGTTTGTTTTTTTTCAGCAGGATGTTATTAGAGATTTACCAGACAGTCACCCTTTTGATTCTGTCCAAGCTTTTTGTCCCTCTTTTTGTCACCCTGAACAACTGTGGACATCTGGGACACAAAGGCTGGTACTGTTGCCACAGGCCAAATGGGCAAAATGTATTAGTGATTTTATAGAAGGAAGAAAATTGAACCTACCCATAAGTACACAGATAAGAAACACACTTCAAATGTGATATTCAGGACAAACAATTTGCTCCTAGTTTACCATTGTAAGAATGCTTGCATTTTTAAAGCTAAATTCAGATGTATTAGTATTTATTCTCTCACAAGGGCTTAGCGGCTCTTGTCTTTGTCTTGTCTGTGGATTTATTGCTTTGCCCCTCATGAAGCTTCCTGAGGATTTTCAAACAGTGAGCTTGTAAAGCCTTAAAGCTAAAAATCATCAGCTCAGGTAATGGTTCACGTGGGAAAGGAGAAGGGGTTTCAGCTGGCCAGCTTTGTTTTAAGTCTGAGAAAAAAAATATTGGTCAAAAACCACTTCCCCTTTGCGGAGCCCCTCTAGACACCCCATGTATGATGAGTCAGCCTGACAGAAAGTTTAGCAGAGAACCAAAAGAGCTGTGGGTCCCTATGGTTTGCCGTCTGTGCCTCTCACAGGAAGTCGTCATGCTTCTCGAGAGAGAGAAAGGAGTAGTTCTATATATCTAGTTCTATACTGTACATGGCAATCAGTGCATATGTTGCACTATTGCTTTAACATTTTCTGCCTGAAAATCTATTTAGCTGTCAGATAAGAGACACAGCTGCTTCAGCAGTTAAAGGAAAAAGTAAAAAAAAATGTCACACATGTATTACATAAATCTTTTAGGTAAGATAAAGATATCTGGGGAGGAAGAACATGATATAATGCTATACAGTGCATCTAATACATACACTGATCAGGCATAACATTAAAATCACCTCCTTGTTTCTACACTTACTTGATATTTGATCAGCTCCACTTACCATATAGAAGTACAGTACTTTGTAGTTCTACAATAACTTACTGTAGTCCATCTGTTTCTCTATATACTTTTTCAGCCTGCTTTCACTCTGTTCTTCAATGGTCAGGACCACCACAGAGCAGGTATTAATTACCCAAATAATACCTACTCTGTAGTGGTCCTGGGAGAGTCCTGACTATTGAAGAACAGCACGAAAGGGGGCTAACAAAGCATGTAGAAAAACAAATGGACTACAGTCAGAAATTGTAGAACTACAAAGTGCTTCTATATGGTAAGTGGAGCTGATCAAATGGACAGTAAGTGTAAAAACAAGGAGGTGGTTTTAATGCTATGGCTGATCAGTATATATCTGTTTTTATGGTTTGGGTAACGGGGCAGCTGTTATATTTTAATTCACACTAAAATAACTTTGGTTAAAAATCTAAATTCCATATATGTTTAATTTTTATTTATTTTAAAAAAGCTTTCAGTGCAGCTACCACCATCACCCACATTTAGAGCATTAATCTTGCACTTCTGCTGTTAGAGATCACTTCAACGTAATTCGTGAATCAGTGCGTGCCAACAGATCATATCACAAAAGCAGTAAGGGTGGAATGACTGTGTTAAAGCTTAGGCGCATTAGTTACTACTCCTCCCAAAGCAAAGTTGAAGACTTCAGTGGCCTTTGTGTAATTTATTTTCCACACACACTCCAACCAATAACATTGCAGAGCCCTTAACCCCAGCCTTCTGTATACTCTGATGGATTCTTTTTTTGTCTTTTAAGCTATTCTGGCACATCGTGAATGATTTCAGACTTTCCATTTCATAAAGAACATTTTCCTTGGCAGGCATATCGGCCTGAAAACTTTGGATGCTTTTGGGACATTTCTGAATTAAAATTCAAGAATATGCAGCATCGGTAATTTCTTTCAAAATGTGTGTGTGTGTGTGTGTGTTCTTATCACTGTTATTTACCACAAAGAGCCCCTTAGCCATTCCCACTGGTTAAGATAATCAGTCACAAATCATGTCTTCCATTCACAAATTGTATTCTTATCTTGTTGCTCCTATTACTTGTATAACTATGACAAATGTGTACCTACCAAGAAATAAACCAGGGAGCAACCTGATAAACTGTGTTAATCTATAAAAAAGTGATTGATCTCTCCTCACAGAATGGTGCTAAAAGCTAATGATGGTATATTTTGATGTATTGGCTATAAAAACACAAAGTAAACAATTCCTTTAAAACCTCCAGCAGGTTTTTAGGTTTCTGCACACATAGGTAAATGTAGGTGGCAACATCTGTCATATGATGGGGGTACATGAGTGTCTTACATATGTGTACCAATCAAATGGGATATTATAGAGACACAAGCTGCCGTTAAAGTGTCATGGTAATTTTTGCAAGACAGCGTTAAGCTCTATGGATGCAGAGTGCATGTGCTTGACTCGCCTGTCTGCAGTCCAACTCTGACTCCTATTGAAAATGTATGGTGCATCGTGAAGTGGAGAAACAGTGACCATGGACTGTTGAGCAGCTGAAGTCTTGTATTAAGCAAGAATGGGAAAATGTACTTGCACAATTGGAACAATTAGTGTCCTTAGTCCACAGACCATTAAAAAGTCTTAGGGTTTGGGTTAATAGAAAAGATGGATGGGAAACATTTTTCAGTCCCAACATTTTAATATGTGGCAGGCATGAAATTTAAATTGGTAATCTTTGTTTTTGGTATTTTTGTCAGTTAAATAAAGGTTTAAAAGAATCAATTAATCCAAAATTCTTATTTTTATAATATTTTACTAAATGTCCCAAGTTTTCTAAAAAAAAATCCACAAACACAAGGCAGCTGTAGAAAGGCTCCACTTCCTATTGCTTTTGCCAGCTCCTACTGATAGTCCCCAAACACTTGATAAGAAGTAGGAGACATTAATAGTAAGTTGATACCAGTATAAACATTAAGTGGGCTCTCTGTGGGGTGGACAGAAGCTTCTGCAGTCCAGTGGATTGCCTTTGGCCTCCTGCTATTTCTGCCGGGGGAGATCCTGTGTCAGTAAGCTTGGAATTTTGATATGGTCTCTAGGCATCAGTGTTCACAAACACACATCCAGCACTTGGGCTCTGTGCTAGCAAAGTGTAATTGTAATACACTGGTTCATGGACAGGACATGAAAAAAATTCTCTATTATTATTATTATTTAATATTATAATTATTTAATAGTTGTATATTATATATAATATGTAATTATGCAATATTGATATAATTCAATATTAAAATTCACGTCAACAAAAAGCACTATTGCCCTGAAAAAGATGTTTGTTTTTCCTCATAAATTTTGTACGACTTAACTTGTAGTTTTGTGGGAATATAACAAAACAGCTTGGGATTTTTAAAATTGTACTGTAGCTATTGTAAATCAAATGTAAATGTAAAACAAAAGAGCTACAATCAAATCAAAATAGTAAAAAAGATTTGTCAGGGCATCTGTTGTAAAAACCGCCCCTGGTATGGTCTAGTATGTGGACCAGATACGCTGAGACGACCCCTGAATATGAGAGCAGCCGAAGAAAAAAAAGCACATTAATTAATCACTTCTTAGGTTTGAGTTTCTTTTCTTATTTGTATATTTAATACTGTCAACAGTAGTGGCCTATAGCTACCACACATTATTAGACAGTGGTATTGTACTTAAAATACCTTCATTAAGAAATAATGAAAACATGTCTGTGTTTTAGGTAAACCTCAGTCTATGTGCAAAACCCACAAAAAACTATTTAAGCACTGCTTAGGGGGCAGATTTATATCTCTGCTCTAAATAAGAATGTGCACAAGCATAAGTTACGTCTGAACGATAAAAAAGTTCGCCTGTAAAGTGTCACAACACAACCCTGTGTTAACATACACCGATCAGGCATAACATTATGACCACCTTCCTAATATTGTGTTGGTCCCCCTTTTGCTGCCAAAACAGCCCTGCAACTGCGATAAAGGTGTCAGAATACACAGTGCATATCAGAACCAGCATTAAGTTCTTCAGTAATCTAAGCTACAGTAGCTCGTCTGTTGGATCGGACCACACAGACCAGCCTTCGCTCCCCACGTGCATTAATGAGTCTTGGCTGCCCATGACCCTGTCCCCCGGTTTACAACTGTTCCCTTCACACTTCACCTGTCAGTGGTCATAATGTTATGCCTAGTCGGTGTAAATCTGTCAGTTACATCAGGTACAACAGCAGCTGAACATTCACATTTACAAGTCTTTATAAGAGCCCTGATAAAAGTTTTATTAGATTTATTTTAGAGTTTGGAAGTGCATACGTAGATGTTGTGACCCTACACACTTTTTTTTTACTGTAATAATAAATTTTTTAATTTTGTCATTTTAAAACTCTTGATTCTAATGTAAAACTGAAAACTTGTTATTCTGTAAATTACATTTTGTATTTTATTTATGAATTTTCTAAAAGAATGAAATTGGGGTAGTTATACCAAAGTCCACTCTGAAAATGTTACAAATTTTTCAAGGGTTATTAGAAAATGCTATTTAATATACACTACAATACTCTACTGGTTCTAGAGGGTGTGTCAAAACGATTTGTTTCATGTAGTTTATATTACAGAGGGACCAGTAGTATAAATAGTTGTTGCAGTAGTGGTAGTTGTAGCAGGACTACAAACCACAAGTGCTGTAGAGCTCATCAGTACTAATCATCCACAGCTGATCCTGTCTTATTAAGGCAAAGCCCAGAAATCAATTCATCACTTTAACGTGTCATTGCCTTGTGGTAGACCCAGCTGGTAGAAGGTCATTGTTGCATTATCTCACTCCCATGATTGGAGAGCATGCTTCATTTCAACTTTAAAAAATGAATTTTTTTATTGAAATTGGATCGGTGAGCCACATTCCAGTTTTTCCAAGCGATTCTCAGAGTCGGTTTATTGAACCGACTTTCCAGTAAATTCTGTTTTCCCTTTTTTCTAGTTAGGGTTGCATAGGAGATGCATTGGAGCTGTAATCATGCGTCTGGATGTTGGTGGACCGAGTAGCTAACATACTGATCCTGGTCGCAATTCCACCTAGTGCTCTCGCCTCATAGTTTCTCCTAGTCTAGCCTTTTGTTTCAATTGACTCATGAAAAAAATCAGTTCACCCCGTTCGTTTGAGTTCGGGATTTAAATTCGCTTTATCCTTCTGTTCACCAGATTGCCAGTTGGTTTGCTCTGTGGAGCGTTATTTCGAATCACGGCACGGTCGGTTGAATCTCTGCCATTAATGCACTTCAGTGTAATTAATTATTTTCACTTTAATAAATTAACATCAAAATTTTTTTTTTAATTGCTAGCCCAAAGCCCTACCCACTAGGCTACCACTGTCCCTATTCCATGGAATCTTGACCCACTGTGACCTCAACCAGGATAAAGCAATGGTAAAACATGAAAAATGAATGTGTTTTTGCCACATCCATTGCTTCCAGGTGTATTAAATTAATTATGTTAAATCATAAGCTTTTAACTTTGTGGAAACAGTCTGGGGAAGGCCTTTCCACCATGACTATGCTGCTGTACACTTCATGTTATCCATGTTCATGGCCATGGTTTTGGAATAGGATGTCTAACAAGCAATATGGTTGCATACTTTTGGCCATACAGTTGGACATATATTAAATGATCACATTGGTCATAACACAAAGGTGAAACCATTACATATTGGCTTGATGAGACAGAATCAGATGTAACCTCAAGGTGCTTTCAGACGGTGCCTGGTTTTGAGATGTTAACACCAATGGATGAAATCACCTTTGCCATCTTGCTCTAGATCTTTTATGGTGTTGCTGAAAAACTAGTACTTTATATCTGCAGGTTTTGGTTGAAAGTCTGTAAGTGGAAGTTTCCCAGTCAAAGCAAAACTACGTGTGGGTGTCTTGTACATTGTATGTTCATTTCTCATAAATACGTCTCACTTCCTGATCTCTGGTTCCTCTGCTAAATTTGTCAATGCCACTGTAGTCTGACCTCCGTCTGCACTCTCATCTACCCCAGAAAAATCACTCTGCTCTGCAGCACTCACACACACATACATACATACATCATTTACTAACTATTAAAACAAATTTAGTGCTATTTAGTATTTGCACCCTCCTGATTTATTTTTTATTTTTGCAAATTTGTCACACAAAAATTACACATACAATTTTTTTTAACATTAACAAGGATGTTTTACATTTTTAAAACTGTTTTATGTATTCTTATAGTCTTTATTCTCCTTTTCTAAACATTTGAAAAAAACTGCCATATAAATTTAGTGCCACCACTATCTGCAACCAAATGCTTTCCATAACTAGAGATCAGTTTTTTACATTGTATAGAAGGAATTTTGACCCTACCACATCATCTTAATGGGCTTCAATTCAGGTTTCAGGGGTCAGTTCAGAGGTCGACTTGCTCTTGTGGTTAATATGAGTCTTGCTTCATAACAACAGAGACAACTTGATGGTGTTGGGGCTTGAACAACCTTCTGATTATTTGTCCAGTACTTTAACTTCTGTAACACTATCCTTTAAACAGGTTTGAGGATGGTTTCATTACAAACTTACAAACTCCAGAGTATTGTGCTCAATCAATACAGTGAGATGTAGGTGAGGTGTTTATCAGGGATATTTGGGTCTTGTCATTATAACAGTTTAGTGCTAACCTGTCGTTTTAAACAGTAGTATTTTTACCAGCTAACTATAACATGTGGTATTATTCAGCTTATATATAGGAATAGAATAAAATTGTTTAGTATGCAGAAATGTTTCTGGTTTAGTGTCCAACCACCAACTGAGGAACTGTTTTCCTGATGTCTTATATATATTATATAGTATGTACCCTTACCAAACCAGACTGGTCATGTGATAAGGGAGAAATTAAAGGAACAGAAAGAAACTGGTATTATGTCATGTGACTATTTGATTTAAAAGTACATACCAAAGGTTCAAAGCTCAAGTCAGGTTTCCCAAAAATCAGATTTGAGATGACCATCTGAGCTCAGATGTCTAATGCTATTCAGGCTAGTGAATTGTGGCCAGCACCAGAAGGTAATGACCCTTTCTATGGCAGCACTTTTAAGGCTTCCCCTTTTCATTTTCTTTAAGGGCAGGGTGTCAGTAGCCCCTCCGGTATACACACTGACAAGTGTATAGCAGTGCAGAATTGATCCCTGTAGATAAACCTCTACAGAAGAATGTGGCATTGGCACCAATGACATGATCTGGATCAATACTGAATGTGCACCCGTTGACATAACCCTCCGCTCCTTATTTTCTGACCTCCAGCCCTCAGTGCAAGACAGACACGACAGTTTGATCTGTAATGCACAGAGGCGCACTAATCAACCTCCCTCTCCAGAGCTGTTTATGTTTTGCCTGTGATCCTCTGGAGTGCTGTCTATTTTGCACCATAATGACAAGCTTCATTTAAACACGGAACCTGACTTGCTTAGCTCAGAGTTTTCTAGGGGCCGCTGACAGGTCGGAGTGATTAACGAAGCAGATTCATAATGTCACATTCATTCACGTCATTAATCCTGCTTTAATGAACTCAGTCCTGTGTAATTAGTCGTGTCAGTGACATACGCCTGTGGATTTGACAGACTGCTCTGTCAGTACTGTCACACAACCTTAATTGTGCACAAATGCCCTTTGTGCATCTCTGGGCAAACTTTTTTTTCGGATGCTTTGGCCATACGGATGCTTTTCAACGTGCTGATTTCATGTCAAAATGTTTTCTTTAGATAAATTAATAACCAATGCACATCCTGTCAGGTTATTCTACCTCAGTTTGACTATTGTGATTAAAAATTTCTAATACTATGCCAGCTCTAGGCACAAAATATGGCAATTACAGCTGTCCTGGGCTTTTAACTAAATCTATTTAAAGGTGGCGAAAGTGAATGTTTTAGGAATCGTCTTTGTGCCAGAAGCAGCTGTAACCTGCAGGAGACTCTGGTTTTTTGCAGGAAAGGTTGTGTTTTATCCAAAGAAAACACAGTCCAGAGCACAGATGTTTCAAACAAAACTAATAGGACATTTTCAAGCTGTGCATTTTTGTATGTTTTTAGAAATTACTAGTACAAAATGATTAAACAAATAAAGCCGATTAAAGGAAATGTTTTAGGAAAAATAGCAGGTGTTAGCAGGTATTATTAGCACCATGATGTATTTAGCATTGTCACCAACACATTGTTTTAAATGGACTGGGCTGAACAAGACCGGGACGACTGGGATATGCAGGGTTCACGCTAGAATAGGTCAGAGTTCACTGTGACTCGTGCTGTTTACACTGCATTCAGGTTTATTTTTATAATCTGAAACCAAACAATAACATTATTTGCTGGAATTCGTTTATTGCAATAGTGGTTGGGCACAATGCAGGAGTACAGACAGTAATCAGAGCCGAGATATGTTACTACATCAAGTTTATGTAGCTAACTAATTATAGGTGATCAATTTATAAGCCAAGCTGTTTATTTAAGTAAATAAAAATGAATAGGATGGATGGATGGATGGATGGATGGATGGATGGATGGATGGATGGATAGATGGATAGATGGATAGATGGATAGATGGATAGATGGATAGATGGATAGATGGATAGATAGATAGATAGATAGATAGATAGATAGATAGATAGATAGATAGATAGATAGATATTAAGGGTCTACCGGGAAACACTGGGCACAAGACAATTCATTGCAGGGCTTCGGCCATTATCTGGTAAGGCATAGCTAATCGTGTCTGCATAGCCACTGGGCCAGCTGATAGCTCCACTGAGATTCGAATCTGGATCTCAGCATTGCTGGGTTAGCGTAGTAGACCAATCGCTGCTCCACTTGAGCATCCAGTCGCTGCTAATTGCCTAAAGGGTATTAACTGTATGAATTGTTTTGACATTATGCAGAAATGTCAAATGGTTTACGTGAGAGAAAGGACGAAAGTGCAAGTGCTAAGGAAATGGTGGTAACCTAATATACGTATAACCGCAATGGTATACAACAAATATACAGTTAATACATATAAAATAAAGTAAATGAATTAGCTTTGCTCCCCAAAAACACTTATGCTTTTGGATTTTTTTAACTAACAGAGCCAAAAAAAACTGGACAACACTAAACCATGTTGACATGATGGATTGTAACATTAAAATATGATGAATTGTGAAGCTCTAATATGGACTGTTGGGAGTGTGCAGTAGCTGAGAGGTCAGTGAGGTGGGTGAGTGCATTATCTTCAGTACAATTACCCATTCCTGCTCTATCTCTGGGGGTTGGCTGCATCCTTCAGTCTTAATGGGAAGATTCTTTAAGGCACCTGCCTTAGCCTTACCAGGGTCTCTTACTGACCTCCCCCAACACACACACATACACACAAACACGGGTAGTGAAAGACTGATACACACACAAACCACAAAAACACATGCACCCACAAGCACTCTCTATTGTTTACTCACTGTCATTTAATGTGTTCGAGCATTAAGTAATGTTTTTAAAAGTAATTTTCAGAACTTTTGTACGTAAGTGAAGAAAACCTAGTTAGTTAGTTACAGTTTCATGTTTACCTTAATGTACAGCTCCTTGTTACATTTGCTGTAGCTTAATGTCTATAAATTACCTTGAGCATTTGCAAGTGCACTACACTGAGTACAATAATTGTTTACCTTTAATAATTGTAAACCCAAGAAAGGACATTCAGAGAAGTTGCATGTGTGTTTTAAGTAAGGTAATGAACGGGGGGGGTAGGGTTAGGGTTAGGGGTATTACACTAGCTCACCACTGCAGAGAACCATGTTCCAGTCTCAGCAGTTCTATCAGCCAGCAGGGCAGTTGTAGTGTTAGGTGCTGGTTCAAGCCCCATCACTGCCAGGTTGCCACTGTTGGGCCCTTGAGCAAGGCTCTTAACCCTTAATTGCTTAGACAAAACAAAGTACAGTAAGTCTTGGATAAAAGCATCTGCTAAATGCTGAAAATGAAATGACTCAGACATGATTATATGTCTCAGGGGGATGGATTGTTGGATTTTTGTCCTGTCCGGGGTAATAAATGTATTATATTATTATATTATAGAGTATTGTTATATTTCAATTGCCACAACATTTTTACCCTCTGGGTCTAAGATAAAACTAATAACAAAGATTTATTATGCTTTAGAAATTCTAAAATCATTTGAATGGATAAAGTATCATAAAATAAGGGTGGCAGTCAATTTATACTGTGTTTTGAGCAGTATGGTATACAAAAACAACTATCATGAACATACTTTCTTACGAAGCCGCTGACAGTCTACAGTAAAATATTTACTTGTTTAAACTTTACATTCATGCTAGGGATAAAAACTACCACAAACACTGACATGTTAAGTAATACAGGAAGTCGTGAGAACATTTTAAACTATGGCCCATTCTGGTGCGTGTAGTGCACTTAATAGAACAAGCAGCTGTGTTTATGTTCACGCTTCACATGTACCGGCTCCTGTTTTCAATATAGCATAGGTTCTCTTATTTCAAGTACTTACACTGCTCAGACCTGAGCCACCCAAACAAATGAAACCTTATAGCATTCAACAGCAATATACATTAACCACTTATGTTCTTTCTTGGAATTAATTCCACATGTTAAATGCTTAATTTCTCCTTAAACGTTTTATTTTACAGCTGTTAAAGAAACTCCCGAAACCTACAGCAGTTCCAGTGAGGCTAGAATGATACGCTCTTGATACAATCATCAAATCACTTAGTGATCAATTATCTAAACTTTCACCTTCACCAAAAGTCCTCTCAGGTGTCAGTGCCGGGTAGTCAGGGCATGCGGATGTGTCGCCATGGCGACAGGCAGCATGGATGACGAACAGCGTAATTTGCCAGCTCTTCCTTTTTCTGACAAAAAGACTCATGCTGCTTTTCATCTCCAGGCTACTAATCAACACCTTCCTACAACTACTTACAATTTTTCATTACATGCCGCTGATCCGTAGCCTACGTGGATTTCATCTACCCAGGGGGGTATAGATTGGAGGATGTAATACTTTGTAGTTGTAACTCGGGTACTGTTAGAAATGTAAGCATTGCTGAACATTACTAATCTTTGTGTTGCCATCAACTCATAACCTGGACCTATAGCTGTAGCTAAAACAGTGTCAAAAATAGTATGTAGTGGTGAGATAAAATTAGCATTACACTGGTCAATTCTTTGGTTGATCATCTTTGTATTGTCCCACATTGTAAGCATAGCATGACAAGCTAAACATCAGGTTTTAATTATACAGGGAATTAAACCATTATTTTCAGTAACTACATTCATTCCTTTCCGTTGAACTACATTTATCTGTGTTTTATCATTGTCAGGGTTACACTGGGTCTAGGGTCTAACCTGTAAACCAGGATTTTTAAACATTTTTATTAAGCAAGGCACATTTTGTCCATGTTTTACCATGACCAAGGCAACACACACAATGTATCAAAACAAAACATACTTAATTAATAAAAATGGTGGCAAACTGGTCCCATTGTGGTTTACAAGATGTAACATAAAGCCTCCACAAGGGGCATCCATGTACAAGTTAATTTTGTGTTTATGTGCCTGTAAAAATTAGTTTATTTAATTATTATTTTTCTCTATGACTTTTTTTTGGCTCGCAACACACCCAAGGGTCGCAACCCTGCTGTAAACCCTGGGCAGATACATGATAGGAATGGGCACACAAAAGAGCACTAGTATATCACAGGGCATCATCTAGTCAATCATTAACACTAGGGATGATCCGATCTCAAAGATCGGAATCGGGGCCAATAAAGGCATTTTTTAACTGATCGGTATCGGCTTTACTAATGCCGATCATAATCTGATCTTTTGTTTTACGTCAGCATGTCCGCTGTGTGGAAATACTTTAAATTGGAAAGTGAAACAAGTCCAACAGTGAAGTGTAATGTCTGCACTGTGAGCGTTTCACGAGGCGGTGGGAGCAGAGCTGCGTTCATTACTGTAGAATTTTACTATTTATATGGTGTGTGAGTCAAGGATCACACCGGTTTACAAAACAATATATTTTAATCCCAGTATGAAAACTTCAGGACCATAGACATACAGCTTTTACGAGTTTACGTGTTACAAGACTGAACGACATCTCAGTATCAAGCACTCTGATTGGCTTAGTTATGTAACCGAGCGTCGTAGTGATGCACTTGCTTAATAAAGAAATAAATACACGCTATATTCACAAATTGTCGGGATCATAACACTTTATTAACTTCTTCTGTTACGGTACCGAATAGCGGACAGCTAGAGCCAAGCACGCTATTCCATGCACTATGGAAGCCCCAAAGGGTCAAAACACACTCACTTCGCGTAGAAACGTCCATCAAACCATTGTCACAATACAAGCACTTTAAGAACTGGCTTTCCTTCATAACAAAAGAGTAACTTTCCATTTTATTTTGGTATTCAGGTTTTACTGTAATGCTGTTAAGTAACTTATTTGTTTTTTTTTATATTCAAGTTAAGCTGCTACACCACTTCTGAGTGGAGATTTTTGTTCATTTTTAGTGTATCACTGCATTAAACAGAATTATGTTCTTTCAATGTAAAGTTCAAAGTGAAACTGTAATTATCTCACTCATTTTGAGTGTTCTAGTTTTACTGCTACAATGCTGCACTAAGTTTGTTTACTTTTATTTTGTAAAAATAAAAGAACATTAAGCAATAGCTTGGATGCAGGCAATTATTTTCCTACAGCACTGCAGAGCTATTCAGTTGTTAAACATATACATTGGATTAATCTGAATAACTGTAATGTACTTGAAGTGTGCACTGTGTGAACAGTATTATCTAGTTCTTATCTAGAAAATATCTAGAAAATACAAGTATCGATTTGAGACTCGGTATCGGATCGGGATCAAAATTAATGATCGGGATCGGGAACAAAAAAAACGTGATCGGGACATCCCTAATTAACACTTACATTTAGATAACATTTAGAGTAGCCAACCCACCAACTGCTATGCTTATTACAGGTGGAAAAAGACATGCCATGTCTAAAAGGAACCATCAATCATTAATAATAAACAGGTTCTAATTTAAAGAGTGAAACAGAGCTCCTTTTTTATCTGATTTGAACATAACTTGGGCACATTTGCATGTACTACACCTATGCAGGAGGCCAAGGAGGGTCACAAACTAACACAGTGCTATGCTGTCTGTATTTCCCAGGTGGTCGCTTGAACCAGAACTTAACCAGTTATTGTTGCAGCCACAAGAGGGTAAACCTAGTCTGACCTTTTTTTCCTTAGACACAGCTGATTGTGTCTATTAAGTGCCCAGTCAGGTCATTGGCACCACTAAGACTCCAACGGATTTCAAAGGTGCTGGGCTAGCGCTTGAGGCTGCTGCACCACCCGAGTATCAAAAGATGACTTGAAATACATTAAAAATTTGTATTTGTGGTAGAGGTATAGAATTTCTGAAACCTAATTCATGTCTCAGATTGTCCCACATTACCAGATCAGGGCAACGATAAAGTACAATAAAGCCTATTTGATTTGTATTATAATATGATACTAACAACACCCTAAAGATTTTACACAGCCTTAATGTGTGGATATATAATATTTGAATGTCAAAAAACAAACACAAAAATGCAAAGAATTGTCTGAGATTTCTATGGTAGTGGATCTGGTCACATACTTTTGAGATATACTAATTAGCAGAATAGTATACGATGGTATGTCCACTGGCTCTAAACACTTTTTTATCGATTAGAGCTCTATACAATGTGTAGACACATCCTGAAACCTTGGCTTTTAAACCTATTTCTCTATAGTAGATAAATGACTTGTATTGAGCAACACTGCTAAGAACAGTGTAGTCCGTCCATGTTCTGGTAACTGTGTCAACGTTTAACTGGCCCCTTTTTTCTTTCCCAGCTTCAGTAAGCAAGCTTGTGCTGGACAAACAGGTCAAGGGTTGAACACACCACAAATCACACATGAGAACATTTTGTCAACTTTGCGCAATGTCGGGATGAAGGGGAGCAGGAAAACAAGAGCGTCATGTCTCCACCCAGGCTCCTGATCATTATCTTACCCTCTCTACTGTGCCAGGTGGGTAGATGAAAATGTGTCAGATCAAGACAAACATGCTGAAGGCCACAGAGATGCAATTCTTGATTACTTAGCGAATTAAGAAGGATAAAAAAAAAAAAGCCAATTAAAATATACTCATTCAAATGATTGGCTACTAGCCCTCAGTCATGTTTATGTTTAACCAAAACAGTAAGCTTTCAAGTCATTCAACAACAACAAAAAAAGATATGGAAGATATGCCATTTTTTTCTATTCTATTAATTAATGAGACACTAGCCACTCCTCAACTAGTGCTGACATAAAGGCAATTACTGACCTCCTCCAAGCCTTTTGATCTACACAATTAGGTTGCCAGAGCTACAAAATGAAAAGAGGCTGTGACTAGATTCTCATGTCTGGAAATTGCACATTACAGCTTTAACATTCCCAAATTGGTAGCTGTTGTGTAATAGGGAAGATTCAGATTGTGGGTGGGAACTGGCAACCTGAATCTGAAGAAATCTGTATTAAAAGGGTTACTTTACTAAGCAGCTTTGTTAATGTTAGCAACACTTATGCTCATTAAGACAAAAATAAGACAAGCAAATTAATGGTGTTAAGCACAGTACTAATTACCAGTGTTTTATTGTTTTATTCACGTCTTATACTGCAAAATCAAATCATGCAAGGAATAAAATAGTGATGTCATTCTCTTGGTGAATTATCTTACAGTATAACATGACAGCCAGTTTGTTATGTCAGTTAAAATAATACCTCAATCAATCATTGTTCGCTGTATACACAAAACATAACATCTCCATCACTGTATGCCATTTCTTTATATGTTATCACTTGGGTTAGAGTAATATCTATCATGGGCTGAGCATAAATAGTTCACTGGCACTCTTTTGCCGTAGCTAAAGCCCAGAGCCTGTCTGCACAGAGGACGAAGGGCTCTTTTTATGAATTCCACCCGCTGACCACTTCAGCAAGGTGTCCTTCTACAAAGAGGGCCGATCAATAATCGACGGCCTTGAAACCCACCTGTACAGACCTCTGGACAACCCAAAAATGTGTTACCTTTAGGCACTCCTCCCCCATCCAGCCCTCGTCTGGAGCTCACATTGGACTTTTAATTGAATCCTGCATTGCAGCTGAGCAAACTGGTGAAAGCTGTGGCGATAAGAAGATAAGCAGACCTTCCTCTGATGATTGGATGCTACTCTCGAGCCCCATACCTGGTTGATTACTATCTAGAAACGGGAACAAAATCCTTCAATATGCTCCTGTCAGAGGCAAGGGCAATGGAATTTTTTTCTTCAATTGAAGCATTCAATGGGATTTCAGAAAAGTGTGATCCGTATGGATTAAAGGATATATGATCTATTTATGTCCTTTCAGAGGCTATGGAAAATGTAGACAATAGTAGATGTCCAAGTGACTGCAGTGATGGACTGATAATGAGACAGAACACTGGATGAAATAGGAATGAGTTAAAGCATAATGCTAAAGATGGCAGTAGTGTTCCATTGAGTCCCAACCCACAAAAAATGTAAATTGCTTACACTTTAGTTTTGATGTAAACTAGATCAATATTTCTGAATGGTTATCACAATGTTTTATAAAAACATACAGTATCAAAGCATTTCTAAATAAAACTAAGGCAGTATAGCTACAACCTAGTCATCAGGGCAAACTCTAAATTACTCAAATGCTGGTTAAATGGTGCATGACTTTTGGTGTAGAAGCCAGTTTGTGGTTTCCAATAAAGTACATGGATGTAAACAGTAGGAAGCCATTTGGGTTGCCATAAAAGGAATACAAGAGACATCCTGCAAATATGGTTTAAATTAGTTTTTTAGCCAAACAATAAAAATATTTAATTTGTAATTAATGACCCAAGGCTGGTTTGAAGACAGCTTCCTGGTACTGTTCTAGGTCTTTGGCATTCACTCATATCAATACTGATGACAATGCTGTGCAAGCAAGTTGATTAAAATGGCACAAGCAATCATTATTAAAGTGATTATTTAATACAGTTTGTATTCTGTGTCATGTCATTTAACATCACGTGCGGCCACCGAAAACACTTTTTTTTGCCAGGCTCGTGCATTGGATCTCAGCTGTCTTAGACTGTTTTCAATCTTTTTAGACATTTTTTTTTATTTACTGGGGTCATCTTGGCCCATGTCCACCTAGGGTCTCGGAAAATAGATAGTCATTGAACCCCCACCACCACAACCACCAGCACCTACACATTAAATATGTTGGTTGATAAATAAATTAATAAATAATAAACGACTTCACTTTCAGTCTATGTTCAGTAGGTCCAAGGCCATAGTAGAAATACACCCAGGATATGGTTGTTAATTCACTTGGAGGTAAAAGAAAACCGACATATCCAGAGGTAGCCAATGATGACACAGAAATTAGATGCAAACTCCTCACAGACACTAACTGTGGGCAAGGTTAAAACCCTGTCTAAATCTTTAGAAACCAAGAACTGTGTGGCACCAAAACAACCCCCTGTGACACCATGCTTCCTGATACCGATACTCCGGTACTTAATTAATGCATCTCCAATATGAATCACTACATAATTAAATTTACCAGAGGTCATGAAAAAGTTTTTCATCAGCACTGTAACTGATACAGTTTGTATACGGTTTCTACACACACACACACACACACACACACACACACACACACCAGGATTGTTTAGCAAGGGGGGTTTAAGCACAGAGTGAAAGTTAAATTGGACGTAATCTTTCAGGCTGAATAGCCTTAACCAGCAGGGGGGCAACTGAAGCAGTCCTCGCCTCCGTTACAGGCAAGCATTAACACAGGGTAAAGTCCCACAGGTCAGAACACACACACACACACACACACCGACACAAACATATCACTTTCCTAGGACATAGCCCAGCTCCACTTCCTGCACACAAATGCCTTTGCTGCTAGTTCTGGCCAGGTTTGCTGTAATTGAAAAGAACAGCCACAGGCCAGCCTATAGCCACACTGACAGCCAGCCATCAATACCAATGACCGTTAGCTGCAAGTGCCAGAGAGGCAGTTGGCATCTAAGACACCACCCTTGCAACACTCAGGCTGTCAGCCTCCACCCCACACAAACACACACACACACACACACACCTCCCACACCCTTGGTGTCCTTCTACGTTCAAGTCCTTCAAGCTTTAACCTATTGGTCATTGCAGTTCATAATCAGACAATCAAACAAGCCAGTTGCCCTTTCCTACCCTTTGTATTGATCAAACTTTTTAACCAAGTGTGGATCGGAAACTTAAAAGCATCCCCCTTCTTCCACACCACTGACAGTGTGTCAATATTTAACTCAGAGAAAAGTCAGTTCTGAGGAGAATGTTCTTCAAACGCTGTATCAGTGTAACACCAGTAACAGAACATTTGAACAGGCAACTTGGCCAATATTAGGAGAAAAATAATTCCAAACTGCTGAGATGCTGCTCAAACTTCACATGAAGGGCAAACACAAAAAAACAACTCCACTTAAAATTACAATAAATTACAGGGGTCTATAGTGTTCTGAAAGAACATCTGAACACAGTGGGTTGATTGTGTTGTCAAAAAGAATCATTGATGGTAGTGATCCAGAGATGATCCGACAGCAATTTGACATGTCATTTGACCTGTCACTACAATGACAGCTCAACAAGATGCCCAGAACTATGGCACAGACAAGCCTGACAAGACACGCATCCCAAAAAAAAAAAAACAGAACATAAGAACACAACGCATGAGAAAAGTGAGTAGAAGTACAGAGCTACAGACCTGATCAGGAGCTGCAGAGCGGCTGAAACTGTTTTCCTTATACAGTCCGCTCTCTCTTCTTCTGCTCAGTCTCTGCTCTTTCTGAGACTCCCTCCCCTCTGCGCTCCTCTCAGCTGCTCAGGCTAGTTCTCAGGAAATGAATGGGGGCTCACAGAGAACTGTTGTACTTGCAAATGACTTACCATGGTCACATGATCCACTAAATGTAGGGTGGGCCGGTGGGTGGAGGCTTCATAAGCAAGAGAAGACAATATACTCTAAGCTTTAACAGTGTGCATCGAATTACACAGGGCCCCTTGTGGGAGGTTTCCGACATGACTGCTCTGCTCCCTCCCTGCGAGGAGAGCCACAAGCGTAGAGGCTCGCTCGAGTACCTCCCAGCTCAGAGGGGAGGGTAGAGAGAGACATAGAAAGAGGAAAGAGAGATAGAAGATAGCCTTTATTTCTACTATCAGTAGAAGCAGGGTAACATGCACTGTCAATAATATTAAAAATATTTATTCATTCATTCATTTTTACCAACCGCATCATCATTGTCAGCATCGATCCCAGGCCAACACACATGCTCTCATTCACTCACACCTGGGGGTAATTTTGTGCTGCCAAGTTCAATTTTGCATGTCTTTGGACGGTGGCAAGAAATCTATAGTACCTGGAGGAAACCCACAGGAAGAACATGAGAAATTCCTGGACCACATGGACCACGCTGCTGTAGTAACTGTGGTGTATGAACAAACAATATGGGAGAAATTAGCTTGTGGCCTCAGCTAAATTAGGCTTTTTTATTTACAGCTAGTATTGAGAATGTCTTACAAAAGATAGCCACCACTGGTTTGATGGTCCCCAGTGCTTGAAGTAGGTCGGTACTCACTGGTAGACAGTAGCAGCACCTCTACATTTTACTCTTTGGCATAACGTGACTTTAAACAAGTTGCGAGAAGCTCATTTTAAAGGTGTATAAGGTAGAATTTTGACTCTACCCTGAGTGGTTACAAGGTGAGCAACAGCAGCATATTGTATACAATAAGATACTAACCATTGGGCAATGAAGTCTGTCATGTTTTTATCTGTGAGGAGTAAATATGGGGGTGGAATAAAGGCCTTTTGTTGCCATGTCTAAAATATGGCAGATGGGAGTTTTACTTAGAAAAATGTGTTCTGAGGGCAGAAAGAAAAATGATTGGTTCAGAGAAATAACCAATCAAAATGTAGAGGAGGCGGGGGGTAAAAAAGTAAAACAATTTAAAAAAAAAAAGTCTCCTGCCGGCAGTGGAAGATCCTGGCTGAGCGGCTGAGAATTTATCTATTTGACTGCACTTTTAGCAGAGGTAAGAGCAGACACTATACAGTACACTTCGGCTGCCCTGAGAGCAGCACTACACTATACAGTGCACTTCCGCTGCCCTGAGAGCAGACACTATACAGTACACTTCGACTGCCCTGAGAGCAGCACTACACTATACAGTGCACTTCCGCTGCCCTGAGAGCAGACACTATACAGTACACTTCGGCTGCCCTGAGAGCAGCACTACACTATACAGTACACTTCCGCTGCCCTGAGAGCAGCACTACACTATACAGTACACTTCCGCTGCCCTGAGAGCAGCACTACACTATACAGTACACTTCAGCTGCCCTTAGAGCAGCATTGCACTATACAGTGCACCTCCGCTGCCCTGAGAGCAGACACTATACAGTACACTTCTGCTGCCCTGAGAGCAGACACTATACAGTACACTTCCGCTGCCCTGAGAGCAGCATTGCACTATACAGTACACTTCCGCTGCCCTGAGAGCAGCATTGCACTATACAGTGCACCTCCGCTGCCCTGAGAGCAGACACTATACAGTACACTTCTGCTGCCCTGAGAGCAGACACTATACAGTACACTTCCACTGCCCTGAGAGCAGCACTACACTATACAGTACACTTCTGCTGCTCTGAGAGCAGCACTTCACTATACAGTACACCTCTGCTGCCCTGAGAGCAGCACTACACTATACAGTACACTTCCGCTGTCCGGAGAGCAGACACTATACAGTGCACCTCTGCTGCCCTGAGAGCAGACACTATACAGTACACTTCCGCCCTGAGAGAGGAAACTATACAGTACACTCCCCCTGCCCTGAGATCAGCACTGCACTGTGCTGTCATTCGGACAGTACCCTGTAATTCAGACAGTTAGGCATAGCTGCTTGAGTGGGGTGGAGTGTATTTGGCATACAGATGATTCTTGTTATTTGCAATTTAGACCTTAAACCTTAGGTAGCTGGTAGCCAGGCTAATTCACATTGAATATTGTGTAAAAACAATTGATGACATCCATTGTATCCGTGCATTGGCATGCATAATTTTAGTCTATTGCATGCACAGCAGTTCAAAAAGATGCTGTGGCTGGCTTCATATTTTATGGAGGACACGTGTTAGCACTTATGACCTGTTTGGTGGCTGCCCTGTCATAAAGTATAGGAGAAAGACAAAAAAATATTAATAATATTATATTATTTAGAACAAAACCATTTTTGTTGCAGAACTACATGATTATTTTTACCCATTTATGTTTTTATTCACATGCCTATGCATTTCCCACTAATATAACCATTTTACCATAATTATATGTGGTTATAAAAGTCTTTTCTTTGGTTCTTTTCTTTGTCATGGCAACACAATGCACTGCCAGGTTCTTTAGGGAAGCAATTGTGGTTCCTCTATACAACAATGAACCATTTTGGATGGTATTTTTGGATGGTATTTGCATGGTATTTTAAAGAAATAGCAGTGGAATAAGCTGCAGTGGTAATCACGACTCACATTTACTCCTCTGAGAATTCTAATTAATGTATAGGATGCCGAGCTAATTTGCATCACTGTGAAAGCACCATTACCTCCCTCTCCTACACAAACATCCACAGACTCGATACTGGGCTTTTAAGAGCTGTTTTGAAGATCATATGTTTAGTCTTCAGTGTTTCATCCACCTGAACCCATCTGAATATTTATAGTGTTGTACAGTCACACTCTAATCCTTTCATGTCCCAATAACGCCACATGAACACATTAGCATCTACAGAGTCTAAAAGCTGCTAGTGTATAATCAATTACTGCTTATTTATTGGGGACCATATAAGGTTAACATTAAAAATTGTGCAACATTTAGGATTTAAAACTGAAAAAAAGTTTACATATGCTCATAAAAAACACATATTTTGAAGTTTTGTAATTTAATTTATTTCATTTACTGTGGTTTTATTGTGATTGAACTATTGGACAACATACTACTTTCTTTAATGGTGGCAGGTACAGGGGTAAGTTAACTAACCCACTACCACTGGGATCCAGTGTTCGAACCCTCCTTGATGCTATCACCAAATTAGGCGTCTACATACAGACATGATTGGCTATGTCTGGGTGGATATGGGGCCCTGAGATGCGTTGGCGTCCTGTCTGGGGTATGTTACTGCATTGCACCCAGTGATTTCAGAGAAGCCGGACTGACTGTGACCCTGACCAGGATAAACCAGTGGTAAAACATGAAAATTAAATGAAGAAAAATGAACATTTGGGCTCTTTTATAAGTTTTTTTTAATCTAGAATAAAATCTGTTTGATCAAAAATATATTGAACACTCTTTGTTCATATGTCCCGTTGTTTATATGTTTTATATGTGTTTATATCTCCAGTTACCTCAATTAATCTGCCAAACAGATGCTAACGAATCAACCACTAACTGCACAGCTGCAGCATTATTAATAACCTCATGTCCTACCTGATACTATTACATTATGTTATGTTGCTAATAAAGCTGGGTATATTCAATCAAATCTGTTCAGAATGTTTACACTGATTACATAACAGCTTGCTAGGTAACTTTATTGTTGATCATGGTGCAGTAGTACCAAATTTTCGTCACTGTTATTCATGCAAATTATGAAGTGACATTTCTTAGAGTCTTCATTAAGGTTGCAGTTGCCCAAGCCAGAGAAGGTGCTGTATTTTTAAGGAATATTTTTTTTATATAAATTTAAAAATATTTATACAATTTATTTAAAATTTCTAAATGTAAATTGTATTATTAAAAAAATTTGAAATATATTTTTTATATATTATTTTATATATTTTTGTATTTGAATGAATATAATGTATTATTTTAATATTTTAAGTAGCTGTCTAGCTTGTTTAATACACTTTATTTGTTTTTAAGTTTGTGTCAACCACATACTGACAAATGTTAACATCAGCTAGTTTTTAGGTTTAGCCCACAGTTTAGCTGGCTAACAACCCCCAACACCATTCGAACCATGCCGATACTGTAGGTATAACTTTACAAAGGCCATTCTAAATGCTTAATTTAGCCTGATTAAACCAGTTCATAAAACCCCTGTGACCCAGCCACCAGTAAACTCCCACTCCTTATGCATTTTTTCCACTGTTAAAATCTGGCCACAGATGCATTCAAATTCTGATTGTATTGAAAAAGCAAAAGGTATTCATTTCTTTTATATGCAATTGATATTGATTGACACATTGCTTGTCATAAATATAATTTCTTCAGGGGCGTCTGTATGTGAAATATGCAGTATTTTTGTCCAAAAAAAGTCTCATCATTCAACATGTCAATATATCAGTTTTGATTTCATTATGACATGTCAGTATCAAAGTGACCATTTTCGCTTTTATTCAAGTTCATAATTAGTTATTAGATTTGTGTTCTGTGTTTTGATAGTGGTGTATTTGGTCTACCATCAGAACGCATGGAGCTAGGCTCTGCATTATCTTACGCTACTAAGTCTCAGCACAGTCTCTGCACTGGGGGAAAATACAGACTCCCAAATGTTGTAAAATTCATATTATTAATCTACAGTTATATGGATTTAATTCTTTGGTTCCTGCTGATAAAAATGTTGTCATTACAAATCAGCCAATTACCTAAACCTAAATAAGAACTGAAATCCGTGTGTCTGACAAAATGAGCCCTTTTCTTTGATTGTTCCTGATGCCACTTTGCAACACAATATCATGCAGCTGCAGCCACGAGCAAGAGCAGCAATTTCCCCTGGAATAATGACATCTCGAGGAGGCTGCTCTTCTCTCCCTGCCTACCCTGCGTTGGCACACAAAGGGTCCTGGCATGCCTTGTAAGGGGCTAAACTGGAATCAGGCATGCCGGATGGGAGGAATGGGAGCGTGTATGAGACGCTGCCAGAGCGCCTGGCCTCTTCCTGCCTCCCCAGCAAAAAGGGAGAGAAATTCAAAGAGAGAGAGAGAGAGAGTGCTGAACCTGAGTTAACAAACTATCCCTGATTACCACTGTGTCCAAGTGGCAGAGTGGACCCAGAGCAATTAGGTGGGAGCAAGTATCGACAGAGAAACGTTTGACCACACACTAGGGAAACAGCTAGTCTGCAATGACAAGATTATCAAGCTCACATGAGCCACAACTACGTAAAAAATCAGGCTCTTGTGTTTAAATGTTGCTGTATACCGTCCTTCCAAACAGCAGTGATTTTGTAATTGGAAGTCAAGAGGATTTCAACAATCCTCACTATGTCTGCCAAGGTTTTTCTCCACTTTCTGCTCACTCATCCAATAAAAATTACATTTTTGGTTGAAAAAAAAAAGAACTTTTAATATACGGCATCCAGATTGGAGATTTTTGAAAACTCAGTTACCCTTGTTGTTGCATAAATAGGTAGAAACATTTTTTTTCAAACGTTAGTTCATGTCATCTGCATGCTCAGTGTTTTCTGTAGATACTAAAAAGCTTCCAGACAAAACAGCAGATAACCAGGTTATTTTTGTGGTAAGTAATTCATTCATTCATTCCTACCTTTCGCCCAGTGAATCTGACCCACTGTGACCTGAAATAAGATAAGGTGACGGTAAAATAGACAATTAATGAAACACCCCGGACAGGTCCTGAGTCCATCATTGGGCAAACACACACACATTCACAGTCAGTGCAATTTTAATTAGCTCAAATGAACCTGACTGCATGTCTTTGGACTTGTAAGAAGAAACCGGAACGCTCGGAGGAAAGACACTGGGAGAACATGCAAAATCCATACATTTACATTACATTTTGGACATTTAGCAGACGCTTTTATCCAAAGCGACTTACAGTACTGCGACTGTATGTTGTCTAAGCAATTGAGGTTTAAGGGCCTTGCTCAAGGGCCCAACAGTGGCAACCTGGCTGTAGTGGGGCTTAAACCAGCGACCTTTCGATTACCAGTCCAGTACCTTAACCGCTAAGCTAACTGCCTTACAAAAAAGACCTGGACCATTCCACCAGGGAACCAATCCTCTTGCTGTAATGTGACAGTGCCCCCCATCAAGCCATTGTACAACCCTGTGTTCAGTAATATTGAGGTTTAGTTAGTGTTTACATTTTTACATATATTTACTGTGTGTACATCGTCAAATTGAGTCACCACAAGGCTTTGCTCAGTAATAACTGTCAATCCACCTTGAGCTTCATATATTCCATAGTATGTATGCTCATTCATTTCATCTATAGGTACTTAGCATCAAATCTGATATTATCACCACTTATATGGTTGGCATGCTTATGACAGCTCATAATGCATGAGAAAATAAAATGATCTTCTATGTATTTCAAACGGTTTGATTGTAACACGGTTTACTTCTACAGTAAAGGGACAGGTCGTAACAGGTAACCTTAATAATTAAATGATCACATTTTTGTTAACTTAGCCACATTACCTGGATATAAATGTAGAAACACAGTGTTTATTCTGTTTATAATGTTATCATTATATATTTACAATGCAAAATTTTTTAGCTTTACACTATTTGCTGTGAGATTCTAGTGCAATGTTTATCTAATGAATTGTTGTGTCTTCCAGTAGTCTGGTAAAATGGTAGAATCACTCTAGGAAAACAAATTTCTATTATTACTAACCATCTGTGGTGGGCAACTGCCCTTAAACTCCTGCCTCCTGTCTCCCATTAGTTTGGAGAGATCAATGCAATATTTTTGCTATTCCTCAGATTGCACTCTTTTGGGTAGTTGTTGTCATTCCTCGAATCTGCTAGAGTCACTCTTTCAGTTTAGGGGTCACAGCTCCAATTCTTCTATCACCAGTGGGAGAACCTTGGTTTTAACCTTCCACATCCTCCCCGGTTCTGCTCTGAGCCTCCTCTGGTTCTTCAGCTTCTTATATTTCTTTGTTTGGATGTTACAGTCACTTGGGATTTCCCATGCTGCTCTCTGTTTCTTATCTATTATTACTACACTACCAGTCAAAAGTCTGGGCACACCTGATCGAAGTGAATTGAATTTCACCATATTAAGTAAAGGTAAACAAACCGACAAGAGTGGGAGTGTTGGAAATGAATTGCAGGTGATAACCCAATAATAATATTAATTTAATAATCTTGTTATCATTTCAAAAAATAGAACATAGTAAAAATAAAGACAGCCCTTCTTTGCACAGTGCCATGGGCCACTGAAAACTGTTGACTGGAGTATAATTAAAGCATTAATACCATGCGTACCATGACATAGATAAAAGTTTCAACTCTTTGAGCCAGGCATTTATTATTTTTAGTTAAAGATGTGTTCACTATACTTTCTACAGCTGTGGATAAGGCGCCATGGTATGTAAATGCCAGATGAGGTCTTAACAAGCTTTTAATAGCAAAAATAATAAAATTGTAGGTCAAAAAATGTAGTGTTAAGTTCGTATTAGTATTTCAAATGTGGTGAATTACATGACATTTTACTCATATTAGTACTTAAAGCTGTTTTAAGAAGTAAGAGCTTATTGAACTGAAGATGGCAAGGTCAAGACACATCCTTAATAATGGTCAATGTGCCAGTGAGTCAAACATGGGACAGTACCCTAGTATTACATTTGTGCTTTGTTTAAATATTTATTTTACTTAATACTACCCTTTATGTCTTTAACTTGAATAAATGTGATTTTTTTTTCTTACTACACTTTCATATCTGACTTGTGAGTCTATTACTCACATTTTCCTATTAAAATGCACTTTCTACTTTTACTTGAATAAAAATATGCAATCTTTAACATTTGCCACATATGCAGTTTAAAATGATGTTATACAAAATAGGGTCCTAACTAATCCTAACTATGTTTCTGGTTCTTTGTACACCCCAAGATTACATATGGTCTCAGAGTCTTTTTTGCACAGTCTGAACCTCTAACCTTGTCCTGCTTCAACTTTAGTTGATTAAGCTACAAATCATTTTATATAATATTTAATTATACTCCATTATTTAATTCAACATAAATTCTTTCTTTTTTTTATTCATTTTGTTCTTTTGAAATGTGTTGGCCAGATTTTTTTGTATAAAAAAACATTGGCTGTATGGTGCTGTAAAGAAATCTAGAATCCACTAAACCATCTGTCCAAAAACAAGTCCCATGCAACTAAGACCACAGCTGATAAAGCATAAGAAATCTCTGGCAGTGCGGTGGAGTAGGGGAGGGTTAGTCACTGGCGTGTGCCTACAGTCAAGGCACCATAATGGCATCTCCTGCTGCGTCACTTTCTGCTGCCTTCCTTCACTCAGTGCTGTGCATTTGACAAAGATCAATCATTTCACACCATATTCCCATTTGTGATTGTTCTATATTGAGACATCACCACATTAGGCGATTTTCTCAGCAGTTTGGGCTGAAACATCAAAATTACCCCAAATAATTGTCGGGTGGGTCACATTTAAAGAAAAATTCCTTTTGTCCTTTATGATGAAAGGATACATGTTTCAGAACTATGATTCCTGCCAAAAATGTTGTAGGCTACAAATGTATTGTGTTTTAAAATGTTTACTAACAAATATAAGCTGCATTTATTATATTTTCTCATTATTGTATTTGTATGAAAGTCTACATGTATAATCTTCTGATTTTTACTATTAACTAATTCATCATGATAATGTACACTGAATTTTGAAGCATCATGAATGTTTCTCTTTTGGTTATTTACAGCATTCAGAAACAGATGTACCAATGTGAACTGGTAAACTGGCTGAAGATTAAAAAAAAATCAAATAAAAAAAAGAGTGAGCCAGTACATATATTTATTTGTCCAAAACCAATTTGAGATACATACACATTGGTTCATTTTTTTGACTTTATTTTCATTTCCATTGGCTTTTAAATGGATCTTGGATGTAACAGTGTGCTCATGACTAGAGTATGTGCTACATTAGGGTTGCCAACCCTCCCAGATTGCCAGAAAAGCTACAGTTAAATGCTTCATTTATCTCTAGCAATAAAAAGGAAAATCACTGAGATTTGTTGTCAGGTGAAAATTAAGCAAAAGTATTTAAGTGACATAACAACTCTCAAGAATTCATGAGATTGTTCAACATGGTTTGTCTCCAAGCTCAGAGTTGGCACCTGATTGTTTAAAATACACAAAATACAAGTGTTGGGTGTTTTTTGGGTCTGCTCATTTTAAAGACTAGTAACTACATCATTATGAATATGAAATAAAAGAATAAAACATTATCAAAAGGAAACAATTCTGATTTCATTAATTAGTGATAGGTGCAGTGTCCAATGCATAATGCAATGAATTAACTCTGGACAAAGGATCAAAATAGAATTAGCAAGGTTCTTGTAAAATCTGAAGTGCTGCTTAACTTGTAGATAAGCTGTGAAGAGTTTTACATGGGTTTTTTTCTCTTCATTCACAGTACTTTGTCTCCAAATTATAAATTTCGACCTACACCAAAATAGCCTAACCTAACTGCACTGTTACTTCATGTATTTCATGACTGTTTTCAAAGAAATGCTATGTAAGCCACACTGAATGCTCTTTTTTCCTATGTTTATCAGTGTGGGAAATTAAAAGACACAGGACAAGAGCACTTGTTCTGTGTTTGCTTAGAAATAGCTTGTGTATGTGTCTGTATGTGTATCCACCTGCCACACAGGGAGGTCTCTGGGTGTTGGAGCTGCAGGCATTGCTCCTCTATACCGGGGCCAAGGTCAGCAAGATACCGCAAGGCAGAGGCAGGGGCAGGAACAGGGTCGAATGCTTCGACTCCACTGCCAACACCACTGTGTCCGATAGCGGCTGCATCTGCAGCTGTGGGACTCCGACACTAGCTGTGCGGAGCTGTACACACATAAGCACACAAGCGTATGATGAGAAGCTGTACAAGATGTACACAAAACACAGATGGAGACACTAAGTAGAAAAACAGGAGGACATACAGGACAGGAATGTTTAAAGACACATAAGTGTTTGACTTTTAAGTACTCTCATGATTAACCTGATTCAGAGGCAGGGTGGAATTTTACATGGTGTAGATTAACAGGCAGTGTGGGTTACACAGTAAGTGCTTTCATTTGTAAGGAGCTGGTTGTGAAAGTTAGAAAGAGGAAGAGCTATGTGTACGAGCTGCTGTTCAGGTATTACATGCCCAAGGTGCAGATCTATTACATGGATCATCTATCCATTGGTTCTGATATTTAATACACTTCAAATGTCATCTGATAGCAACTGGGTCAGTGTGAATAAAGCTATTCTGACTTTTGATTGCCAGCTGAAAATGATAGATTCAATGCTGGTCATCGACTGCCATAATATTAAAATAGCAGTCAATCTAAACACTGTGGAACTGTGTATAACTGATGGTACTTAAAGCAATTTATACAAAGACAGAGAAAGAAATAAAGCCACCATGCTCAACAGGCTCAATCCTTCTACCGGTTTGATTTAGGGGTTGTACTTGGTCAAGAACCCTTGGTCTAGGGCAAGGCTGCAAGTACAAGCAATGCTTCTTCAATAAATTGATGTAAAAAATAATAAATAAACATATCCCAGTCACTAGCTTTGTGTCACATTAGGATCTGTCAGTGTTCCCATTAGTTCATGTTTTAGAATAGCAGGAACCTAATCACCCACCGCCAGCCACACCCACCCGTAGATTAGGTTCTCACCCCATGTTCAAATTATGGCTGCGACCTTGGTCTAGGGGCATCTCTACATTCGGATTCATTAATATTCTCAAATATGCCATTTATGGCAATATGAAATGTCTTCTGGAGATCCCATGATAGCAGGTAGATTAGTTAGCTGTTAAAATGTGATTTTAATCTTATCATTATATTAGGAGTGATTAAGAAGCCCAACATATGTCTCACACGTCTGAACATGTTCATTTTAATGACCACCTTATACTCTCAAAAGTTACAAAAGCTTTAAATAAACCAAACATGCATCATTTTGGTTGTGTCCCAAACTACATACAACTGGATCAGTGGTGTTTTAACACTAATCCAATTAGGCATGCTAGTTATGTCATTCCTAGTCTAGTTTTTGGTCTCAAGTGTGTTTTCAGTATCAGAACCTAGAGTTACATTCAATTATTAACAGAGATTGCAACGTGGTGCAGCAGGTAATGTAGGTGTCACACAGCCACATGGGTGCTGGGGACCTAGGTTTTAACCTTGTAATCAACAAATTATCACAAATGTGTTTTATAGTACCAAAACATCAAGCTATTACATATTGCTAATGGTGGTAACATTAGTTTACATGTTTAGCTAATTAGCCTATTAATTATTATTAACTGGTTGCAAGCCACAGTCCATAGATACTGGAATGTGAATATATTGGATTGGCTGAAAATTGTGGATCAAATTGCTGATGTTAATCTAAGTATAAAATAAGTGTTGTTTTTATTACTCATTAATTTATTCATTAATTTTCATTTTTACCACTGCTTTATCCTGGTCAGGGTTGTTGTGGGTCCGGTTTCCCCAGAATCACTGAGCACAATACAGTCAAACTCTCCAGACAGGACGCCAATCATCACAGGGTCTTGACCATCTTGACCATCCCCCCTCGTACATACCAATCATGTCTGTTTTTTGACGCCCGACTGGACGATCCCTGAATCCCAGCAGCAGTGGGCTGGTGCAATTTACTGCTGCACCACCCAGGTGCCCATTATTATTGTTATTATCTTGATATAAGTTGAATAGGTAGCAGGTGATGTGTTAATGATTGGCTATAAAAAGAACATTAATGAAAGGCTATCATTTACGAGCAAGCATGAGTTGAGATTTTTGTGCTTTCCGCAGTAGAGAAAAAGTTTATAAAAGAAAAAGTTGACAGAGTGGTATGAATAGATTTCTTTGTATAATTAATATTTGTTGAGATTTATTAGAAGATTATACAAACTATTATTTTAAATAGCATCGTAAGACACAATAGCCACAGGGCTACAGTAAGGCAGCGACCCAAACATTAATATCCAAATAAGTTGCCTTTTTATCTATGAATCAGTATTCAGATTCTTATGCAGCTGTCAAACAAACTTAGAAGGTTCTGGCATCATTCAGGTAGTACAGAGCGGGTCCAACACCCTGTCGTAGGACACTGCACTGTGTATTGAGTCAGGCTTTTGTTGCTCTTTCTCCAGCCTTCAGCCTCGGTTTGGTGAAGGAGAGACTTCTCGTTGTTTGCCAGCCGCTCCACCCCTCCTGCGCAGGCTGGAGGTTGGGAACAACCAGTGCTCTTTATTGTGGGGGCTTTTGGTAGGCGGAGGAGGCTGCCAGAAGGTAGCCATGGCAACAACATTGATTTCACTCACTACTTTTTTTTCTGTAATCTAAAAGGGACTGTGGAGAATTGGAGGGGCCCTCATCACAGGCAAAATTAAAGGGGTCACAGTCATTTGCTGGCACCGGTTGAAATAATCACAGAGATGGATGTGTTGCAAAGCAACAGCAAGATAAAAAAAAATAAAGATGGCTGTATTAAGCGAAGACATCTTAGAACTGTTTATCGTTTTATGAATGCATATTTGTGGGGAAAGAATTAAAGGAATTTATTTGCCACTGAAGTTCTAATCCTCAATAAAAACACGGGCTAAAAGTGTCCTGGAAAGAAATGATTAGCATTAATTTGCATTCGACAAGACACAAAGGTAATTATGAGCACTTGTGCAAATAAATAGTATAGCAATAAATGTTAATAGTGAATTAATTGTTGCCAAGGAGTTACGTTAATTAAAAACAACTAAAATCTTGAACCTGTATAAGAGTGTTGTTTTAAATGCATTGCATGTTAATTGCATTTTATTGGATACGAGCTATTGAATATTCAACAGCAGTATTAGATGCTTACCGGAAGCCGCCTACAGCATGCTGCGTGTGCCAAAAACATAATCCAGCTCTTACACATTTACATAACTGGCAACCTCAAAAATGCTATAAACTTTAAAACTGATTTCATCTGTCTCTTATATTGTCAGCATCTGTTCTTTCTATCTATCTATCTATCTATCTATCTATCTATCTATCTATCTATCTATCTATCTATCTATCTATCTATCTATCTATCTATCTATCTATCTATCCATCCATCCATCCATCCATCCATCCATCCATCCATCCATCCATCCATCCATCCATCCATCCATCCATCCATCCATCTTTTATGTCTTTACCCAGACTAAGAACATAGATGATCCCTAATGCATTCTAGTTTATTCCATTGATCATCACAAAGTTCATGATTATTAAAAACCCAACGTAATTACATTCTTTAAAACAAACTGCACAGCTCCATACTTGATTCATTTTGGTGAATGTGATAGTTCATTACTCATTCATTCATTCTCTGTTTTACCTCTGCTTTATCTTATTCAGGGTTGCAGGCAGTGGGTATGATTCACTGGGCGAAAGGCAGGAAACACCCCAGACAGGTGGCCAGTCCAGCACAGGGCAAACAAACACACATACATTCACACACATTCACACCTAAGGGCAAATTTAGTAGCTCCAATTAACCAGTCTTTGGACTGTTGGAGGAAACCCACGCAGACACAGGGAGAACTTGCAAACTCCACACAGAAAGGACCCAGATCGTTCCACCTTTGTTATAAAAAAAAGGAATGAACTAAAGTGCATTAGAGACCAAATATTTTCTTACATAACCTGTATGAACATATTAGTATGTTCTAGGCATATAGGTTTTAAAAATGATTACAATTTCTAACACTGTTTTAAAAATATTGAATAGACTGAAGTTTGTTGACACAGTGGCACAGAAGCCACATATCTGCTGATCCACATTAGATCTGCACTAAGCTGCTATATTAACAAATATTCATACAATGTAGATTTATTCATGCAACAAGATATACATGTATTGACTATAGTTTGTTTATGCACACTTTGCCAGCCCCTTTATCCCATCTACTTCTGGTGAATGGCAAAATAGTAAAACTTTAAAACTTAAGACTCAGCGTTTTACGCCTTTGGTTAAAATTTTAACTTTGTTATAAGTTCTAAGTTGTTCCTTCTTAGAACTTAATCATCAGGTGCCCACAAGGCACTAACAGGCAGCTGTATGAAGTTTTTTGGAAAAGAGGCAATAAAAAATACTGGTGAATTTGCAAATATTTTATATTTTTTCTTGAAGCTCAAAATCAGAAATAGAATTATACCACTTATAAAGATTTATGAAAGGCGTACTGTTTCAATCACTATACAGTTATCTTACCTCTGATCTGTTGTTTGAAATCATAGCATCAATAGATAAATGATCCTGCTTTTTTTCTATTGAGCATGTCTGTGTGTGAATTCAGTAACAACTCCAGCACGAAGTTCTTGAGATATGATGCAATGTAAATAAATGTAATAATAATAGAAAGTCTGAAATACAAAAGGCTATCACAGGAAGTCCTGATCGCAGTCACTCTTCTAGTGGATCCATTTTAGACGGGGTTAAGGTCAGGGCTCTGTACAGGTCAACCTAGATTAGTCTGTCAGACTGCCAGGTGATAAACTGTGATTCATTATTTCAAAGAACATGTTTCTACTGCTACAGAGTCCAAGAATTTGCTGCAACCCTGACTGGAATGAAGCAGTCACTGAAGATATAATAAATAATAAACTCTGCACAAGTCTTAAATTTTCACACATTACATTTTCATTGCTAGGCTGAAAATAATAGTGCATTACAATGAAAATGCATGAATAATTATCCGTCAGTAGAGTCTGGTCTATTGTTGCAGGAGGTATTTCATCAATAGTGTAACTGTCAGTCTGAACATACTGTAACTGGTAATTACTGGTAAGATCTAGGCACCAGCGCGTTCCCAAATGGATAGGATGCTTTCACAAAGAAATAATAAGTTCTTCTCTTTCTGGGCACATTAAAATGATAACAATACACAAGTTCAATTTTTTAATTTTTTCATCAGTGTTGCGGCAGGTCCGATTTCACTAGGAAATCAAAAATACCCTGGGCAGGGTGGCAATCCATCACAGTTTATCGGCCACACCTCCTTCAGACATAGCCAATCAAGTCTTTGTAGCTGCCGGTTGGCCGACAGCACAGCTGAGATTTGAACCCGATGGTGAGCAGGTGTATTAGATCACCGCACCACCAAAGAAATATGCACAGATTTAATAATACACATACTCAATATGTGTTTGATAGTATTTGTAATATGCCCAAAATACGTGGGTTGACTAACAGTTTAAACATGTAGGTTGACTGGCCAAGAGCCAGCAATTGAGCTGGCTGCATTCCTGAGTCAACTTTAATTAGCTAGCAAGCTAACTGTGTTTTATGTAATCCCACACTGGCACTGTAATGAATTTAAGTTTTATTGCATAACTTGATTGTCTACTAAGATTATTTAATTTCATTTTATTTACATACTGTATAGTAAGCATTATGCAGTGAGTAATAGTAAAAATAACACATGTATCATTGTATTATTTGGATTGTGGTTTGAATTACGGGGGAATGGGGTCTGGGATGGGTCTAATGAAAACCTGGAACCCCCAAAAAACGGTAAAAACAACAGTTTGGGGGGTCATTAGTTAAACTGTATCTTCAGGCAAAACTTAGAAACCAGCTGATGTTAGATAGCAATAAAGTGTATTAAACAAACTAGATAGGTACTCACATTAAGATACAGGTTCTTCTCTGACTTGCGAAGCTGCAATAATGGAAGTGAAGACAGGCAGACAGGAGAAATGTTATGGTCCAATTTAGCGGTGTCTGAAACCATATTCTTCCATGCATCTATTACTGCATAATTTCCACTCTGATTTGGATTGGTAATATTTTGAATTACAAACATCTACAAGGATGTATCTTCCTTTCCTGTACATTTTGTCAGGATGTCATGTTGTATGTAGTTGGTATAAAAGCATAAAAGGCTGTAAGCCTGCCAAGTAATGCTACAGAAAAGTTCTTGACCTCATGTTTGCAGAAGTCATTGTGGCTTACAGTTGGATGAGGTAGTGCCACCCATCAAATCCAATATCAGTATCTGTGTGCTTAATGTGTACCAAATAGGACTGATAGTGCTGTCATCTAAGCATATCAAGCTACGCAAGATGCTATATGACCACACTACCATGAGTGGCCACCAAGAAGGTCCTGGGTTTGATTCCCAGGTCCTTTCTGTGTGGAGTTCTGTGTGGGTTTCCTCCGGGCGTTCTGGTTTCCTCCCACAGTCCAAAAACATGAAGTCAGGTTAACTGAAGTCCCCCTAGGTGTGTGTGTGTGTGTGTGTGTTTGACCTATGATTCTCTAGCAAATTGTCCGGGGTGTTTCCTACCTTTCACCCAGAGAATTGGACCTACCCTGACCCTAAATAGAAGCTGTGGTAAAACAGACAATGAATGAATGAATACATTTACAGTACTTTGCCTTCCCTTTAACACTGGTCACACTATAGCTTGCTTCTCAAAATGCATTTTTCAAACACACTAATTAAAGGTATGTCTACATACTTTTGACCATGTAATGTGATACTATATACTGTATAAATTAGGTGTCATCAAAATAACAACCATAGCCTGAAATAGTACTATTTTATATCTGTAATGCACAAGTATGGCAGAACAGTTGCAAAGCAGGTAGTGTGGGTGCTGCATGACTTGGACCTGGAGACCTGAGTTTAAACCTCATCTCCTGCCTCTGTTTACTTTAGGTAATATAGGTAATCTGATCTTTCTGCATCCCAATCATGTAGCAGGTGAATGTGATGCACCAATCATGCACACTCTTGAAGATTACACATCAATACTGCAACAAATAGTGGAAGAGGACCTTTTACCACTTTAAGTGCCAAGTGTGAGGCGTGAGCTGTGGCATTTTCAGGTGCATTTCTGGCTGCGTGTGACAGGCTGGCAGGAGTAGCAGCACAGCTTTGTGCCTGACTTCCCCCACATTCGCAGCAGATGGGCCGTACTATCAAGTCTGATGGAGGAATTCATCTGGCAGACTTTTCTGACCAGGGCTGCCCCTTTTCTGCAACACTGACCTATTTGTATTCTCTGCACAGCAGATGAGGCACCCAGTCGTCCTCTCTCTTGGCATCTGGGGGCTGACTATGGGTGTCAGAGCCAGGCATGCCTGTAACTCCTCCACACATGCACACACACACACACACACACACACACAGCCATGCTGTCAGCCATCTGAGGTGAGAGGAACATCAGTCTGGAGTGCTCTGTAACATAAATGGTCATAACTGTCAGTTGTATGACAACATTAGAAATGGCATTATAAATATTAAATATTTAAAAAAATACATTTTATGGTGGAAAACCAAAATTACGTTTTCTGAAATATTATGTCTTCTTATTTGTCTGTTTAGGATGTCACCTACACCAAGATATCTGGACCCTGATGTCACCTTAAAGGTGGTCAGTAGTTCTTGGCATCATGATGGCTAAAAAACCCAGAATTGTACACTGGCTAATTTTCTTAATCTTTCTTATTTGTAGCCAGTTCCCAACTACCTATTGTACTACAAGTACCAGCAGCATGAGGGCTAAGACATGTGAGTGCTTTATTAATGGACTGGATCAATATCAATTAGAGGTTATTCATTCTACAATTGATTCTTTACAATAGAATCTATTAAATTTCATTTTATTTTGTTTCTTTTCTTATGGAATGCTTTGGATTTATATGCATTTTAAGAAAGAGACACTGTACAACAACAAACACTATAAAATACACTGAAATGACACTAAATATAAATAACAGTATGTAGAAGATTGATAGAAACTACTGAAACAGGTGAGGAGATCAGATGTCTAGATGCATAGCAGGCGCTAGCTGAAAGTAAACAGACATGACTTTGGAAAGCGGACATATGTCACACAACATTGGGCAAAGGTCCATACTCTTATTAGGTTGTTTTAGCAGGTCAGGAAATTTAATACTATTTACTACAGTCTACTCGGAGTGTCAACTGCAACAAGGAGCTCACATAATGAACATGATTGTTCCTTAATCAGGAGAAAACAGAAATACCATAATTCTTATTCTTTGGAATAATCTCCCTGTCTCTGTCTGGGTCTCAATGTTCAAGTCTAGATTGAAAACATATTTATTTACTCAGGCTTTTGATTAGTCTTTTCAAACTAGGGGTGTGTGGCTCCGGTCCTGGATGTCTGGGGTCTGGGCAGTCTGGTGCTCTCATGTTTGTCAGATGTACTGGTGCTGTGTGTTGGCTTCTGGCTGCATCTGGCTTCTCACCTCTAGGACCAGAGCTGCCCACCCCAAATATAGACAAAGGCGCAGAGCTTGGTGGTGCTTGGTCATAGAAACCTATGGTGATCAGGGATGTTGGGTTGCTGTTGTTCTGTCTCTCTTGTCCGGACACTCAGGTTTGATGATGGTGGGGGAGGTGGGCGCTGATGTCCTATGAAAGCCTTCATGACCTTGTTACCTGCTCGCTCTCCCTTTTAGTTATGCTGTAATAACTAGGGGTGCCGGAGTCTAAAGCTACTCTCTGCAAAACTGACATTTCTGACGGAAACCTGTTTAGCCACCTGAGGTTGAAGACCGCACGTCGAGACTGCTGTGCCAACAATGCTGCTCCTGCTAGACCTGGATTGTTTGCACCAAAAATGTCAAGAACTCACTACAGACTTTATCACAGACAAATAATGAAGAACTCCAATTATTTTTTGCTAGTTTTAACTTTAAGTTTGATTTAATTTTGTGTTTGTATGATTTGTGTAAATCCTATTTATTCAAATTATCCTCCAGGCCACCCAAGGAGGATGGGTCCCTGCTGAGTCTGGTTCCTCTCAAGGTTTCTTCCTGTAATTTTAAGGCAGTTTTTCCTTGCCACTGTTGCCCCCGGCTTGTTCAACAGGGGTTTTTGGTCTGTAGGTCCTGCATTCTGTAAAGTTGCTTTAAGACAATGTTCATTGTAAAAAGCGCTATACAAATAAAATTGACTTGACTTGACTTATTCAGAAACCAATTTTACCCTCTCAGACTTTCAGCCATAGAGAGTCATAGAGCCATAGAGCTAGGCTGCCAGGGTTTAAACCTATGACAACAGGGGGAATGTTTTTTATGCCACTAGGGATCCCCTGAAAATGTGGTTTAAGGCATAGTCTTTATAGAGTGATAGTGTGTGTGTGTGTGTGTGTGTGTGTGTGTGTGTGTGTGTGTGTGTGTGCGTGTGATTGGGGAGGGGGTGTCCATGTAAGCATTTTTTGGGGCTCCAGAACCCCTTGGTGATTATCATGTATTATTTCACTATGACTTGCCCCAAACCATCTGTGTCATGATATTTACCAGATATTTAGCTGTACAGTAATGATTTTAATGTGTTCTATCGGCAGTCATGGTAAATATCTAAATGTTCAGGCATAAACCTTAACCAATAATGCTATAATGACTCTTGTAGTGAGGCATCATCTCCCTTAGAAATGCAATACGTTTGCTGCTGCATCATTTGTAATAACAAGAAGAAAATATGAGGAAAATGACATACGCCCACACTGAAGGAAGAAAGCCTAGGTAGAAAAATGGTGCAGCCTTCCAGGCATTGTGTTAATAAAAAGGTGGCAGGATGCTCAAAAAGATGTAATGCATCTCTTTTCAAGGTGGTTAGGAGGTTCATTTGAAACCAGTCAGCCATTTCTGATGGACCCCTATTATTACTCCCTTTCAGTTCATTTCTTGGTCAAACCCTTACTCCCCCTTTCTCCAGCCTTCTTGCTTTTCTGATTCGTACATACAAACCCAGTCGCGCGAGGAGGCAAGGCCAGCTGGGGGACACGGCGGAATGCAGAGCAGGGCAACCAACAACATCATCAGCTTGGCATGTGGAGGTAGCCATCCCAATAATGCACCTTTAATTGAATAACTTACCGGCAGCTTTTTCCCATGAGGTATACCCCGGGCACAGCCCAGCCTGAGACACAGATGGCCAAAATGTCCTTACAAACACCTTTGTTTTTTAGCCAGCAAACATGTCAGATTACTTATCAATCAGTTCTTCGCTCAGAACAGAAAATAAAAACATCTACCTTAAAGTGTTAGATATTAGATAAAAGAGAAGAGGAAGTTCACAGAGAGCCCAAATAAAAAGAAAGGGAGGGGATGCTCTCCTCTAGGGAGTTATAAGTCTTATTAAGACCCCTCCTTTGGTTCTGTGCTTCTATGCTTTGCCACCCATCAGCTCACAGCGGGGGGAGGATGAGTTCCATTTCCTCTCTCCGCAGTGCCATCCAGCTGTCCCAAAAACACAATCTTATCCTACTGGGGCACAATACCACCCAATAATAGACTTTAATGTTTGAGATAGAACTACTATCCAAATGCACATCCATCTTTTTCAGCTTTCTAACTTTGGCTTCCTAAGTTACTTCTCAGATGTGAAAGAAATGAAGCATTTTATTTATTTTTGCAATGAATGTCATAGAAAGTGGCATTGTGGTAGGTCAACTCTTCACATGCTTACTTATATCCAGGGGTGAATTAGAGTATTCAAATGACCTTCTACGTGTTTTTGGAAGGAGAGAGTAGGAGTAACTGAATTACCTGGAGAAACACAAGGTAAGGTTCAAATCACAGGTCTATAAGAAAGCTGTTGCTGTATGACACCCTCTTTACCAGAGCCCCACTGTGCCACCCATTTGATAAATGACGACAAATGTTTCTAGTGTGTTCATTTATTTGTTTAAGCACTCATAATTAGCTGCTTTATCCTGGTTAGGGGTTATGATGGGTCTAGGCACTACTCTGGAAAGACTAGTACAAAAGCAGAACTGTCATCTATAGACATGACTTACATATGCAGCCAGCCACTCACTCACTACTGAAGGAAATTTAGAGTGGTCTATACACCTACTGCTATGCTTTAAGATGGGTGAGGACAATGCACTTACTGACAGGGACCAGGGGCAGAAGTCACCATGTGCAGCACCAAAGTGCCCACTGTGGAATAGTCCTACCTTCCATGTTCATTCATTTTGTTAATTCTTGTTGCGTATTTAAACAATATTGACAGTACATAAATCAAAATATGTTCTTGAAAGATAACAATGTTTAACCTTGCACAGATATTGTGTACCAAGGGTCCCAATGTAAGACATTATTGACAAGTTGAAGAGATTATTATCTAGCTTAAACTATTATTATTATACATTTTTGACCAGAGCTATGTCAAAAGAGTCCCAAAATAAGGGTTAATGTACTCTTAGATTTGAGTTGAGTCAATGTGTTCCTGCATTGCACTTGGCGCTCCTGGGTGTTTTACAGAATATATGCCAATTGATTTTTTGGGGTGTCACTGTTATGCAACAGTAAGGATTAATGCAACAACAGCTCTGTTTTGAATTTGCTTGATTGCGTAGAACCCTGGTTCCTGGGATAGGTTTTACTTGTACCTCTGATCCAAGTGAACAAAAATAAATAAATAAATGAACTTTTATTCAGTAAAGCTTTTCTGTTTTTGTTCTTTGGCAAGCTGTTAAGTGACTTGAACCTAGACTCTTGCTGTTATGGTTCTGGTCACAAATTACTACCGCAGTTTAGTTCTTTTCACAACAGAATTGCCAGAGATCATTTGTAAGAAGGTAAAAACCCTAATGCTTTTCTTACAAAACTTTATCATTTATTTAAAAAACCTCTTGTACTGAATGAAAAAAGTTGTTGAGGTAAAACACTGATTTACCCTTCATACTTGGTTCCAGTACATTTATCCAGCAGAGTGCTGAAATTAGCTTCCTTCTGCCAATTAGTCTCCTCACAACAGTGGTGCACAGCCATTCAAAGGGCTCATTACCCCAGTGCATCAGTCCTCCATATGCAGCTGACTGTCTGAGCCTGATGTACTCAGCAGTTCAGCAAGACTGGAACTGCACAGTAAATCCAAGCTGAAAGTTAAGAACTTTTTGTTATTGGGTCGGGATGTTTTAGCTAATGTACTGCAGGGTCTGAGGTTTTCTTTATAGATGAGTGTTAGCTCCCGATAGCTACAATATTATTTTACTTGATTATCTATAGTTCCTGATGTATCACTGTTCAGGTGGCAGTACATTTGGAGTTTATCATCAAAGCACATGATGTTTATAAAAAAGTTGGGACCTTTTGTAAAATGCAATAAAAAAGAAGAATCTGTGATTTGAACAAAGACAAGAAAAGATTTCCAATGTTTTCATTGTATTTTGAAATATAAACACATTAAGAATTTGATGTCTGCAACACACAAAAGGGTTAGAACAGAGACATGTTTACCACTTTTATATCACCTTTTCCATTAATGAGGCTAATGGTTTGGAAACAGAGGACACTAATTGTTGCAGTTTTGCAATTGGCATTTTTCTCCATTCTTGCTTGATATAAGACTTCAGCAGCTCTAGAATCTGTGGTGGTCATTGTCTGATTCTCCTCATCATGATGCACCATTTTCTTTGTACTTTTATCGATTAAATAAAAATTTAAGAAAATAAACGAATCGCAGACTGTTCTATTATTTCATTTTACAACATGTCTTAACTTTTTTGGAAATGTGATTTGTACATGCGCACCATAATTAAAACAAAGCAATAAATCAGATTCTTGGTGTGAGGGCCTGTAGTAACTCTCAGGTTCTGTTCAGTGTCCAGGAAGATGGAAATGCTACCTTTCAAATCTAGTATGGTCAATTAAAAATCAACAAAAATCTTTTGTTTCATTTTATATAAGTGGTGCTCAGATTGTGGCTCATTTATCTATTTATCTATAGTAAAACATGTTATCATCAAAACTTTTTAAATGAAAAAGTTATAATGAGAAACCGTTTTTAATCAAAATAGTGGAATAACACTGATAAACACTTCATCAGTTGATAAAGTACTTTAACAGTACTTTATCTTACTCGTGTTCGCTGTAGGTCTGGCTTCCCTGGAATCACTGGGCACAATCCAGTAACACACCCTCCACAGGATGCCAATCCATCGCAGCTACCCAGCCATGAGTAAATCAGGTCCTCATCTGACCTGTGCATATACAAGTTATACCCCAACATTTTGGGATAGTGTTCTTTAAACAAAAAAAAAGGGGCGGTTGTGATTAAGAACTAATAAATCCCCAATGAATTCCTCTCTTAATCAGAGAACTATTGATGAAAATGTAAGGTTATCTGTCTGTGATATAAAGCTGAGGCATTTGTGCTTTTGGAGGAACCCAGGCAAAGTTCTGACTTCAATTCTCATAAAGACAAAAATGTGTTGTGTTTTTAATGTGTTGTGTTTTTACTTTGTGTAGTATTATTATAACTTAATTGATTTATACAAACCAAAAATTAAATAGACAGTCACTTGGAAAATTCTCGTACCTTCCATTAGATTTGTCGTGCAAGCATTGAAAAGTGGGTGGAACTGGCGAAATTATTTCATGTCCACCCAAAACTGGTAAGCATGTGGCATTACTCTCTTTACAATGTGTTCTGTTTCTATGATGAATCACTATTAGCTCACTCTAGAGAATTTACTAAAGTCGATTAAACATACAATAGCTACCAGTGTTCCAAAGTTTAAAACTACCTTATGACAGGATTTAAACTTTTCAATTAAATTTATCTTTTAAAATACTGTGTCAAGCTACAAATGTGAAAAACTGAGCATTTCCATTTACATGCTAATATTAGAATGGCTGGTAGAGCACTGGTACCTGCATTAGGATAGGCTAATGTAAGCTAAAAGACTCTCACCACTCTCCATTGTCCTTGAAGTAGACCACTTGATGTCCTTTACTGTTAATACTCTCAGCTGTGCCCGCACAGAGAGCTTTGATAAAGTGGCACTGATGCACCATGGGACTAGTTTGCACATTGCTAAAATGGACTGGTAGAAGGTCATGAAGTGTCTAAGTTGAGGGGAAGCAGATGGAGCAGCAACAAATAATTGAAAGCAAGGCAATATTAATTATCTTTAGTTCAGTGTATTCTTTTAAAGAGAAAATGCTTTCACCAGGCTGTTATCAGAACTCATCTGGGTTTTAGGCTTCTAAGTGGCACAATATAAAATGTTTACTATATTATTAGCAGATTAGATGTTTGTTTGTTTGTTTATTAGGATTTTAACGTCATGTTTTACACTTTGGTTACATTCATGACAGAAACTGTAGTTATATGTTACACAAGATTCATCAGTTCACAAGGTTATATCAAACACAGTCATGGACAATTTTGTATCTCTAGGTCACCTCACTTGCATGTCTTTGGACTGTGGAAGGGAACCGGAGCTCCCGGAGGAAACCCACGTAGACATGGGGAGAACATGCAAACTCCACACAGAAAGGACCCAGACCGCCCCACCTCGGGATCAAACCCAGGACCTTCTTGCTGTGCGGTGACAGTGCTACCCACTGAACCACCATGCCACCCTAGCAGATTAGAAGTTCTATTTTCAACAATCCCTTAGCCATTGGTGGTCTAAATTCAAGAGCACACTAAACAATAAATCAAACTGCAACTGTGTGAAAATAATAATAGAAATACACTGTCAAATGTTTATTAAAAGTACATAATTAACTAAGTTCTATACTACTTGTTGTACAGAGGTATACACACAATTAAAAAGGACGCAACTGTACTTGTCTGCTGGCCAACTAACTGCAGTGGTATAACTGCATCTAGGCATCACTCTGCCATAGATGAAAAAAATAAATAAATAAATGAACACAAAATTAATGTTGGGTGGCACGATGGCTTGGTGGGTAGCACTGTCACGTCACAGCAAGATGGTTTTAAGTTCAATTCCCAGGTGGAGCGGTCTGGGTCATTTTTGTATGTATTCGCATGTTCTCCTCTTGTCTGTAAGGGTTTCCTCCAACAGCCTAAAGACATGCAGTCAGATTAACTAGTGATTTAAATGTATGTTTATTTATGTGTGTTTAACAGAATACAATGTATAGATTTATGGCTTTCTTATTGACTTTTTACTGTTGTATTTTGGGGCATGTGCCACAGTAAACTGGGTCCAATGATGGCCCTGGTAGAAGGTATAACTATTTACATTTACATTTTTGGCATTTATCAGATGCCTTTATCCAAAGCGACTTACATTACAGTTACTGTATACAGTCTGAGCAATTGAGGGTTAAGGGCGTTGCTCAAGGGTCCAACAGCAGCAACCTGGCAGTAGTGGGGCTTGAGCCAGTGACCTTCTGATTACTAGTCCAGTACCTTAACCACTAGGCTACGGCTTGCCATTTAATAAATGTATTCAGAAAGTTATTATTATACCCCTTATAATAAATGTATTCAGAATGTTACTTCAATAAATATCACAGGGAAGATATAGAATCTTACTCTATACATTTGGTCTGAAGGTCTCTAAATATGTATTTATATTTACATATGAAGATCCCACCCCACAAATATTTACATTATTATTGCACTACCATAAATCATTCAGTTTCTAAAACCCATTGTAAATGCATTTTTCTCTTTTTATAAAGACTAGCGTGAGTCAGGAAAGGCTTAGTGAGTGGACAAAACGATTGTTGTCACCTATAATTGTGTTGCTCTGAAAAGAATAAAGCTGCTTTGGAGAGGTTTTGCTTTGTAACTGATTACATCTTAGATCAGCCTCCTCTATTCCAGCAGCCTAAGGCCACCCTTTACCCAGCCTGGCACCCACAACTGCTACAGAAGCTACAGAACAGCCTCATCAATAATAACATTCTTAAAAAATGTACATCATTGACCTGAAGATTATTATACTGATGTATCATATATTTTGCGTAATGGCACTGAAGCTACTCAGAGATGTTTTGCTCTGTAACTGATTACCAAGGCCAGTCTAAACCACCCCAGCAGTTCCAGACCTGCCTTTGCCCTGAATGCAAAGCAAACACCTTTTTTTTCTGTCCCTGGTAACCCACACCATATCTGGGAACTCTGATGAAGTTCAATTTTACTAAATTTACTCTGTGCAAACAAAAGCTGCCCTGTCCACTCAAAGCCCAGATGTTTCACATTGATCCCCCTGTGATTTTGGCAGGGTGAAATGGCCATGATTGTTGCCCTCCCATTTTTTTTTTTTGGTCATAGGCTTAAAAAACAAAGGAAAGGAAAAGTCGGCGGGTGTGTTTGGCTTTGCAATGCAAGTCTGCTGGGTGCAGTGTCGCGTTTCAGCCAAAAGCATAGCTGGCCTGCTCACTTTATCCCTCTCTATCCACATCTCTCTGCTTAATAATGCAGAGCGTCTCTCTGTATAATGTTCTCCTGTAGTCGTGTGTTGAATACACCCATGCAGTGGAGTGTAGCTGTCCTCCTGTGAGGTTAAGACACTCAGGTTGCCCTGGCTGCTAGCCTACACTGAGGCCTATGAACTCACCCAAAACTTTAGTGTTTTAATGTAATGAATATGCACCACACCCAATAAGTGAAAACCACAGACACAAAGTTTTCATACCTGTACCTGTATCTGTTTATTTAAAAATATACCATAATATGTATTATGTTGCTTTTACATAAGTGTTTTGTGCTTTGTTCACTTTGGGGCTGGGCACATGTTGCAGCTTAATGCAGCATTTAAGCCTTTCATGTGATATGTGACAAAACCACTTTCTGCTGGTTGTGACACTGAACACCAAGATTGAAATAATAAACACTACTGACAATACTGGCGACGATATTGACAGTTTATTCACAGGCAGTTTTGTACTAAATGTATTTAGTTTAAACAAGAAAGCTGTGGCATGGGTCATTGTTATGTTAATCTAAGGGCAAATGAAATCCCGACTAACTATACCAGGATGAGGACACTTGCTATTCAAAATGCAAACATGTCTGTATTTCACAGCTCACTAGATGCTATATTATTTATATCAATGCTGCACTTTCATTGGGGTCAAAGTTCAATCAGACTGAACTTTAAGAGCAGCGACGAGCAGTAAAAACCGATCCTCAAAGCTGCAAATCTGCATGACATTCAAGGTAAGCTGTACTGCCTGATTGGTAGTACTCATTCTGCATGAGCTACAACACTGTGGCTTTGTAGACACAGAGTGTGTGTGTGCTTCACTGGCCTGCCTGCAGTCTAGATCTGTCCTTTACTGACACTGTGAGGAGACTCAGACAGCGGTGACCACAGACTGGTAAGCAACTAAGGGCTTGTATCAAGCAAAAATGGGCAAAAATTCCACTTGTAAAAGTGCAACAATTAGTGTCTTCAGTTACCAAAAAATTAAAAAGTTGCATTAATAGAAAAGGTGATGTTACATGGTTGTAAACATGCCTTTGTTCCAACTTTTTTTGAGTGTGTTGAGGCCATCAAATCTAAATTTGTTTATATTTACAAAAAAATTTGTTATTATAATAAAAGTTATTATTAACATAAAGTCAATAAAAAGACAGAATTTTATTCTGGTATCTAACTCAAACACCTCTGTGGCTGTTTAAAAAATAAAAAAATAAATGTTGTTCTGCTGGATTGTCTTACTGTCGGCAAAGTGTCACAGATATTGCTGTGGAATGCTAATGGCTTTGTCTTATACTGGGCGTTGGTAAAGCAAAGAGAGCACACACCCATTTGCCCATTCCTTGTTTTTCCAGCACTAAAATAAAGAGTTAGAGCAGAACAGTGTTAAGCTTTCAGCAGCAGGATACAGATTTATAGTCGTGAAATGTAAGCTGGAGTCCACATAAGGCTCGTCGCTGAACTTAAGTCCTGTTTGAATAACCCTGCATGGCATCGTTCTATATAAGGTTCTCAGTTTGGCAAACAGCACTGATCATAAAGTAGCAGAGAAAGCAGACATGGGTCATTATCAAAACAAAGAAGATGGAGTTTTAAAATGCTTTTAGTAAAACGTTGGTCTATCAGCTTTTTTGTTCTGCAATTAATACATATGCTATTTTTTACTAATTAGTTTGAATGTTATAAATGTTTAAAAAAAGTATTTTAAGCAGAATAATGTAATAATAATTTATTTATTTATTCACTGTCTGTTTTACTACCGCTTTATCCTCTTCAGGGTCGCTGTGCATCTGTTTCATTGGACTAATCATGTCTGTGTAGATGCCTGCCCGGCTGATAGCACAGAATCAAGATTTGAAACTGGATGTTAGAGGTGGTGGGCTGTGCAACCTAAGCACCTCAAATAACAGTAATTTTACAAATAATGACATCAATTTTCTTACATTTTTGTTGATTAGCGATGAAGCAGTGCCATTTATGTTTATAAACATATGAATTTGTCTTCCGCTGCTGAGGGATACCCGATTGCATCCAAGGAGAGCACATCGCTGTGCACGTCTCTTCCGACAGCTTCTCGCCCCTGCATTCTGCACAGGCGCCTCTTCCGCCAATCAGGGTCCTTACACAGCGTATGAAGATCCCACCCCACACATAGTCCTGCCCCCACCCTGCAGATACGGTGGCCAATTAGTATATGCTGCAGGCACTGCCATCTGTGCCCGCCAGATGGTGCCCAGCCAACCGGTGGCAACGTCGAGTTTCAAACCGAGGAGTTCAGAATCTCAGCGTTGATGTGCTAGTGGAATATCCCGCTGCACTAGTTTGGTATTTAAGTCAATTTCCTTAATGCATCAGCAGTTTTAAGATAAATATCGGTGGTGTCACAGTCATTGGTGTTACTCAAGATTTTAGTAATATTGTATTAGAGAAGCAGCATATATTGTAATAATGAAAGCAAATAGAAACAACAAAATAAACCTGTTTCCATGTAATTACTGAGTGTGCGTCAAGAACCCAATTTGGTGAATTAAATATAATTTTAGTGTGACCGTTCAGAACTATTTTTAAATATATGTCTGCTGTGAACAGGTGACGCTAAACAATGATGTATTTCATTCTAAAGAATGAATTAATTTAGTTATGTAAGCATAAAATTGTAAATGCCATGCCTGCCAAACAGACCAGATTTATTTCAAGTAGTGTGCCAACATGAAAATGGCTAAATTGCTAGGAAAAGCTAGTCCTTCCTCCTTCAGTGTGGCTGGGTAAATTTCTTTATCTGTCAGTGTGCAGCTTGTTCATGGAACCTGCCCGGAGTGTACTTCCGCTCCAGTGTGGGAGGGGAGTGGGCGAAGGTGCACGGCATCTGCCACAGTTCACAGCCTGAGGAGAAACAGCAACACATCACATTTGGTCTCTTTTCCACTGCAGGCCTTGCACTGTTAAACAGAAGAAGCAGCAGCTCAGTGCCATGTAGGCTAGCTTTCAATGAATCATATATTGGCAGAGTTTTCTCCTCACAGCTTCCGCTGCCATGAATGTATTCAGAATGAATAAGACAGAATGAAAAGTGGATCATAAAAGCATCTTGGCAGCTATTGAGCTGAAATTCAAACTGCATGTGTATAATCATTCATTCTTGCTAGTTTTGTCAAGTATTTACTAAATCAATTAATTATTATTCCTAATATTTTTTTTATTATGGCTTTTAAATGGCTAAAAGGCTGATTTTTATTTTTACCAAATTTGACTAAAAACCAATCTGTAGAATAATAGAGTGCAGAAGTTACAAGTTACACCATTTATTTTTGATAGATTTTTGAGTATGTCCTTTCGTCATGTTGTACTCCTGGTGGCTCAAATCTTTACTAAAATATGGAACTGTCTCTTCACTTAATTTAAAAATTATTCAATTACATTAGCTGTTATCTTTTAAATATTTTAAAAGGAGGGTGGTTAATGCCCTGCAATGGATTGGTGCCCTCTCTAAGGTATTCCTGCTCTGCGCCCAGTGTTTCCCGGTGGTACAGGACCCAACACAACACTGACCAGAATAAAGTGGTAGATTAAAATAAAACAAATGTTTTATGGCCATAAGAAAAAAAGAAAATGTATAAATAAAAGTATTTAAAAAGTCCTTTAAACATAAATGCCATATTTTCTACCCATATTTTGCTCAGATTATATCTCGTTTCTGGTTTCTATGCATGTTTCCTCAAAAATACTAATTCATTGCTGTTTTCCTTCTGTATTCTTACCTGCACTATGGACATGGCTAGCGTTTCTCCTAATGACAACACCAAACACAGCGGGTCTCCTGCCCCTGCTCTGCAGGTTTACTGGTCAGTAATGGAAGAGGAATGGCCACGGTTCAGAAAACCTCTGATGGCTTTGAGAAATTCCATAGATAAGACTAGATTTTTTGGGAATGTAGGAATTTGCTTGGGAACCAGTTTGCATCTTTATGGTTTCATGGCATGAATTATGTGTTTATTTATGTGCTCTCACAAAGTGGTGTTCAGTCTAGCTGTGCTGGATATTGATTATAATGCTTTAAAACAATTAAATCTAATTATTTTTTCTTAAATGGGTGATAAGCACAGTTTATTAGTGTTACTAGGTATAAACGAATAGTAAATAAATATGTACTGAATAAAAAAGTAGATTTTGTTTAGAACTGTTTACGCAAGGCTGTACAAGGTTTGATTATTATTTTTAAAATGCTTGCATTATTTAGTTACACTACTAAATCAACCTGAAAAGAAAGTTGAATGGGTGTGAATGTTTTTTGTTTTTTTATGTCAAATATACAATTGAAATAATTGTAGTTAAATGTGTTGATGTAAAAAGTGTTTATGATTAAGATTATTTTTGATGCCTTTTGTGTTTGTTTATATATGTCAAACCAAAAGATTTCAGGCAAGATGTACAATCTTGGGTATTAGGCCACTACGGGTTCCATCATGGGTGTGAATATCATGGCAGTCTTTGGAATTAAATTTGTACAGTGGTACCTTGTAACTCAATGTCCCCTAAACTCAAAATCTTTGAAACTGAATGCCCTTTGTCGAGAAATTTGTACCCTTAAACTCAACGTTTCCCTTAAACTCAACGTGTTCAGTTTGTTTGTTTTTTTATTTAATTATTTAATTTCAAATTAACAATGAACAGCTGCTTTGTTCAGCACTCGGCTTAAGAGGTGCAGTAAAACAATCAAAGTGTGCAATAACCATCAGATTCACTCTGAAAGCGCCACATGTATCTGTGTTTAGCTGGATTTTCCTTACTGTTTCACTTTTAAACTTGTTTTACAGCTCAGGGTTCTTAGAAATTGTAAGAATCAGCTTTTTATTTCAGTGTTTTTATATTATATTTGTATTATTGTCAGTGTATAAGTGTCAAAAATAACCCCATTATTTTTACATTAGCCTAAAATATATGCAAGTCAATGGGACCATGGAACACATTAACAGGTTTCCTATACATCCTTATGGAAAAAAAATACCTTGAAACTCAACGCGTTTTAAACTCAACACCAGTTCCAGAACCAATTGACGTTGAGTTTAAGGTGCCACTGTATATTCATTTTTGCGACTTAATCCATGTTAGTCATTAAATTATGCTGGTGTCTACTTAAGCAATAGAACACGAGAGGGTGTGTGTTATCGCGAATAACATCACGGCTGTGATTCGGTCGCAGCCGTGATGTTATTCGCGATAACACAATCCCTCTCGTGTTCTATTGCTTAAGTAGACACCAGCATAATTTATATATTATATATATTATTATTATATTATAATATTATTATATATATTATTATATATTAATATTGACAATACCTTCCGCCAAAAAGTAGTTCCACAAGGAATATAAAGTTTAACACTACAAAGCAGACATCCCAAGTTGCAAAAACTCATTTTAGGGAGGTAAGAACAACAAGAAGAAAAAGGCAAATAAAAAACCTCTCACACACACCAAAGGATTATGGATGATAACAGAACTCTTAGGAGCTGCTAACTGGGCTATTAAGCTAACTGTTCGCGTCACAAACACATTAATGTTCCCTACATAGTGCACTAGATTGTGTATCAGATCGCTGATTTATGTTCCCTACATAGTGCACTAGATTGTGTATCAGATCGCGGATTTATGTTCCCTACATGGTGCACTAGATTGTGTATCAGATCGCGGATTTATGTTCCCTACATAGTGCACTAGATTGTGTATCAGATCGCGGACTTATGTTCCCTACATAGTGCACTAGATTGTGTATCAGATCGCGGATTTATGTTCCCTACACAGTGCGCTAGATTGTGTATCAGATAACGGATTTAAAACGAGATTGGGAAAAAAGTCTGTGTTGCCTGCATGCGCGTTTGTGTGCATAAAGCTTGTCGTTAATGGCAACGCGTCAGCGGAGTAATACAGTTGTGGTGTGAAAAGACCGCGATGTTATCACGAATATCAGCACGGTTAGAACGCTTCTCAACCAATCAGATTGTAAGGTCGGAACTAACTGTTGTATAAAGCTCTGTGAATGCACCTAATAAAAAGAATCAAAATTATACTTCAATGCCAAACTAAAGTCTGTTGCCGATCATGTGGACAAAGAAAAATTAGAAGCAGATGCTTTTATTTCTTGCATGACAACTTGTGGTAATGTAAGCTTGCCTACATTTTAGCAGATTCTAATTACTGACACATCAGGTTATTGGTGGTTCTTGGATGACTTCTTGCCTTCGAGACAAACATCCTTACAGCATAGGTTTGGAAAGAAAACCCAAATTGTCACCTTGTCATAGAGTCTGCTGTCCCATGTACTTTTTAATGAGTGCAGTAAGCAAGCTCCATTTAAATGGGCAAAGAATGGCAGCTACAGTCAATTATAATCTCTAACAAGAAACTAGGAGGCTGATGTTATGGGACTTTTTACACTTCCAAATTAATTGTTGTTGCATTTCCAATTTTGACCCAGCAAAGTGTACAGAAACCTTATTAAATAAATCAAATTCCTATGTTCCAATAATTCCAGTCACAAAATACAGTTGCAAACCTTGTAGTCCTGATACATGGTATATACACCAGTCAGCCATAACATTAAAACCACCTCCTTGTTTCTACACTCACTGTCCATTTTATCAGCTCCACCTACCATATTGAAGCACTTTGTAGTTCTACAATTACTGACTGTAGTCCACTTGTTTCTCTACATACTTTTTTAACTTCCTTTTACTCTGTTCCTCAATGGTCAGGACCCCCACCAGACCACCACAAAGTAGGTATTATTTGGGTGGTGGATCATTCTCAGCACTGCAGTGACACTGACATGGTGGTGGTGTGTTAGTGTGTGTTGTGCTGGTATGAGTGGATAAGACACAGCAATGCTGATGGAGTTTTTAAACACCTCACTGACACTGCTGGACTGAGAATAGTCCACCAACCAAAAACACCCAACCAACAGCGCCCCATGGGCAGCGTCCTGTGACCACTGATGAAGGTCTAGAAGATGACCAACTCAAACAGCGGCAATAGATGAGCGATCGTCTCTGACTTTACATCTACAAGGTGGACCAACTAGATAGGAGTGTCTAATAGAGTGGACGGTGAGTGGACACGGTATTTAAAAACTCCAGCAGCGCTGCTGTGTCTGATCCACTCATACCAGCACAACACCACCACCATGTCATTGTCACTGCAGTGCTGAGGATAATCCACCACCTAAATAATACCTGCTCGGTGGTGGTCCTGTGGGGGTCCTGACCATAAAAGAACAGAGTAAATGTAGCAACAGACAGAATTTCAGGCTCCATGTTATACGTCTTGTAATTCAAATATTAAAGGATATGCTAAGGCTTGGGGCTACTTGTTTGGTTCAGCATTGATTCTTAAAGGATGAGTCCTGAGTGTTTGTAAGACAAATTGTTTTGTAATCTTGCATGAATTGATATGCAGTCATCATTGCTTTGTTCGTAATTCCCATGAATTCCCAGTTTAAAAGGAAATTATGATACAGCTTTGGCATCAAACACAATGCAAAAATACAGTACATGCACATTACATTTACAGCATTTAGGAGACACTTTTATCCAAAGTGACTAATAGCCTAAGCAATTGAGGATTGAGGGCTTTGCCCAAGGGCCCAACAGTGGCAACCTGGCAGTGGTGAGGTTTGAACCAGCAACCTTCTGCTTACTAGTCGAGTACCTTACCCGCTAGGCTACAACTGCAACATTACTTGAGAAATGGCTTCATGGAATCTGAACAGTTGAACACTTTTACAGTAAGAGAATCTGTTCACTGTAGAGGAAGTAATAAATGAGTAAAACATAAGATAAATCACTTGGCAGAAATCTATTCTTCTATTTTCTCATATTTTTGGGCCCTCAGCACTAGACCAACACCCATGAGCTCATCCTTATTGTAGTAGCTTGAAGCCCATCCCAGTCCACCCCACACTGTGTGTTTCATAGATTCAGATTCTCCTGGGTCAACAAACAGATGTTTTTAGCTTAGAAACCATTACAGTACCAGAAATAGTGAAATGATTACTGTTTTGCTGGAGTTTTATCAGATCTAAAACAACTGTAACATAAAATTAGTATCAGTAAGTTATAACTATCATTGTTAGTGGCACAGTTGGTGGCTTCTCTCGGGTCCAAGGTCCTGAGCTTCATTTACTGTCTATATTAAGTTTTGTACTTCTTTAGATACTCTAGTTCCCTTACACATCCCAAAACATGACAGTATGTGAACTGCATAGTCTACAAATAATGTCACTGAGAGTATTTATTTCTAGAAAATGACAACCTCTCTGTTATAATAAATAAGACACCGTGTTTTCACCTGGAATAATTCAGAAATCAATATTTGATGAAGTAACACAGATTTTCAATCCCAGCCTTCATGCATTTTGGCAGCTCAGATTTGTTTCATAGCTTCGACCATACATCTTCCTTTTGAACAGAATCTAGAGGTTAACAGTGGGGTTTAGGTCTGGAGTTTGGACTGGCCATGTCAGGGTCTTGATCTGGTGGTCCTTAAAAAAAACAATTCTCAGAGTTGGAGAAAATTGTTAGGGCAGAAGTATGAGAGTGATCTACTAGGATAACCTTATATGTGGCTGGATTTGTGTGTTCTTCAGAAAGACAAATCTGTCAGATTCTAGCCTTGCTGAAGCACCCCAAGATCATCACCGATTCTTCACCAAATTTCACAATGGAAGCAAGACACTGACTTGAAGGCCTCTCCATGTCGGCATCTAACCATGACACAACCCGCACCAACACGATTAAACTGAGAAGAAGTGGAATTGTCATTTTTTAATGGGAGGCGAACATCAGTGCAAGTCTCCATATAGTCAACACAGACTATAAAGTCTCCATATAGTCAACACAGACCATAAAGTCCCCATATAGTCAGCACAGACTATAAGGTCTCCATATAGTCAACACAGACCATAAAGTCTTTATATAGTCAACACAGACCATAAAGTCTCCATATAGTCAGCATATAATCAACACAGACCATAAAGTCTCCATATAGTCAGCATATAGTCAAGACAGACCATAAAGTCTCCATATAGTCAGCATATAGTCAACACAGACCATAAAGTCTCCATATAGTCAGCATATAGTCAACACAGACCATAAAGTCTCCATATAATCAGCATATAGTCAAGACAGACCATAAAGTCTCCATAGTCAGCATATAGTCAACACAGACCATAAAGTCTCCATATAGTCAAGACAGACCATAAAGTCTCCATATAGTCAGCATATAGTCAACACAGACCATAAAGTCTCCATATAGTCAGCATATAGTCAACACAGACCATAAAGTCTCCATATAATCAGCATATAGTCAAGACAGACCATAAAGTCTCCATAGTCAGCATATAGTCAACACAGACCATAAAGTCTCCATATAGTCAGCATATAGTCAAGACAGACCATAAAGTCTCCATATAGTCAGCATATAGTCAACACAGACCATAAAGTCTCCATATAGTTAACACAGACCATAAAGTCCCCATATAGTCAACACAGACCATAAAGTCTCCATATAGTCAGCATATAGTCAACACAGACCATAAAGTCTCCATATAGTCAACACAGACCATAAAGTCTCCAAATAGTCAACACAGACCAAACTTTTTATTGTCTATTGCTTTTTGTGCAGGAAAAGTAAGCCAGCAACAGTGTAATAAAATGCTATGAAAGCAAATACTTTTTAAATGTGCATCATCCTCTTCTGTAAAAAAATCATATTTTTATATACAGTGGGTTTTTTTTCCATGGCAGTTCAAATGTAAAATTGGTGTCAGCCAGAAATGTCTGACTGCAATTCATAATATTTAATGGTCGTATATAATTGACAAGGTGTGTGAGAACCATAGTGGTATCACTGAGATTTGTGGCCCATAAGTAGAGTAATCCTCGACCTATGTACCTTGAATATTTTGAATGAGACGGTCAAGGCTGATGTCTGATATTCTTTTTTGCTGGATGCATGAAGCTTGTGAGTTTTTCCACCAGCAATAAAGCAGCCACTTAAATCATTGTGGTTAGTTAAATACTTGGACAGTGAGAGCATGTGATGGACTGGACTCAAGACAGTCTGGACAGCCAGGGTACTTTAAAACTCACAAACGAGCTAACAGTGACCAATTAGCATGAAATACACATACACACACACACACACACACACACACACGCACACACACACACACACACACACGCACACACACACACACACACAGACAGACCTGGTTTTAATCTTAATAGACTTTTATAAGGTTTGTGGAAAAAGTAAAACAGTACTATAATAATGTTTCTTTATATCATTCTGCAGGATAGAAGAGTGTTTGAGCTACATTCTTGAGATGTTTGCTCATGTTGTATAACTGGCCAGTCGGGCATCTACATACAGGGATGGCCAAGGCCCCGTGATGGATTACCATCCTGTCCAGAGTCCAGGTAAACCGAACCCACAAGGACCCTAACCAGAAATGAAAGACTCTGTATAATGCAATATAACGTACAGTTAAAATCAAACATTTACATACAAACGTAAAAGCATTTTTCTTGCACAGAAGCCAATGTATACATTAAGCTTGCTTGACTGTAGACAGTCCCATTTTCAGCAGCTTTGATTTTATGCCAGGTGTTTTTTAGGTGGTTGCTGAATTTTTGGGTTTTCTTTCTAACACTGACAAGAAACCATTGTCACATGTACTTTCTGTTAGGTGAGGTCAAACTATGCATATGTATATGGGCACAGAGAAGTTAACAGCTGGATTAGAATATATTCAAATCATATCACCAGCATAACAATTTAAGTGAAAACTTGAATCTGTACAGAATTCCCCAGAATTTTTGAATTTCCATAATAAGTGAACAGTGGCTGCAAATGTATTCACTTGAAAATCTAAATCAGTGGAAAGACTCAGGAACATCTGACCTTTTATATAAACGCCCTGACAAGGTCTCTCAAATTGTTACACTGGTTATAGGATTTGCTATTTAAAAAACGCAAAAGTGTTAAAAAAAGCAAAATTAAAGCATGTTGGATAGTGTTCTCAGACCTTTGGCTCCCACTGTACATATTCTTCACAAGTGTATGCAAGTCATGAGACTTACAGGAGCCAGACTTTTACCTTGACCAATTTAAGTCTGGAAAATCTGTCAGGTGATTTTGGCTCTAAGGTGAATGGGAACAAGAACTCAATTAGCAGGAAATAAATGCTGTGTACGCCAAACTATGCTGCTGGAAGGCAGAGTTCATAGTTACTTCTTCATAGAAATTGGCTGTAACCCAAATGCACTCTGTTGTACTAAACAGAATGTCTAATTAGTTGCTGGAAATGACTTGTAAACAATGTTCACATGAGTTAAATGTGTCTATTTGTGGACTTTTTCACGTTTGAGACATTACGTGTAACTGCTCTTGCAGTGTTGGGACGGGTTTTAGAAAATAACATGGTTGTGTTCATTAAAAGATTTGTGGCTGTTTTTAGAAGATAAATAGACTTGCAATAATACAGTATCTTTTCATTGCTTTGTTTAATTGAAATCCCAAAATTAAATGAATGCTAAACTACCAAAGTTGCAGACAGGGAACCCCATAGCACTAAACCAGAGTGTCGTAATTTTATTGCAAGATTGTCAAAACCAGTGATGAGGAAAAGCAAACATCTGCAATGTTCAGTTGTCTGTATGCTGTACTAAAGTCTAAGGCGTTTTTAAACAACAGACCTCTTTTGGCTAAGGTGTAAACTGGGTGTAAAACAGATCAGACAATTCCAGACTACTAAAATGTTGATTAGCCTGTGGCTGCTTCAGTCCCTCTCAGAGTCAACAATGAGAAGATAGTAAAAGCCCTGTGTTTTTCCTGACTTTGCTAAAAGGTAAAGCCAAAATCAGCCTTACCATGCACTCTTCATTAATAAAAACACTACCACACTTATTTTCCATCCCAGATCCTGCCAGTTTACTGTCTCAATTTTCTTCACTCATATTAATATGAAGAATTTAAATGTAGCAGGAGGTCTGAAATCTTTGTAACTTCATATTTTAGCTAGCTTAGCACTACTGTTCTTTTTTCTCATTTTCTAGGATACAGTACCTTCTTTAAGACACTCAGATGGGTTTTGTAAAATTCTGTCAGGAGAGTCTGGAGTCTCTTTCTTCAGGTCTGCTGGGGAGGGTGAGGGGTGGAGGGCATCGTCCATGACTCAGACTTCCAAGTGTAATGTGAGCCAAAACATCTGTTTAGCTATTTAGGAAGACATGGACCATGTTTTATTGCACACACAATGCAGAATCAAGACACCTGACTAAGCAAAACAGCAGACATAAGCCTGTTTTGGAGACATACTGACAGGCAAATACACTATATGGCCAAAAGTATGTGAACACCAGACCATAAGCTTGTTGAAAAGCACAGACATTACTATAGAGTTGGGCCTTTTTTGAAGGCATTAACTTTTCTGGAAAGGCTTTTCACATGATATTGGATTGTGTGTCCATTTATTTCAAGCATTTGTGAGGTCAGGCACTGATGTTGGACAAGGCCTGGCTTGCAGTAAACATTAGAATTCATCCCAAAGGTGTTTAATGGTGATGAACATGTAGAAACCGTGAAGATTTAGAAATGCGTTGCTGCTTTGAAACCTGAAGAGCTTCCAATCAGTGAGAAAACATTTAAATGTTTTCAAACATGTACAGAAAAAATTGGATAGTCTTGCACCATCTTAAACTGATACAACACATGACAAGACATGCAACTACTGTACATTAAACTGTTAGTGCTGAAATGGCCAAATGGGGTAGAACCATGGTGGGGTAGAAAAGGGATGAAAAAGATGCAAGAAATCACAAAATGATTCAAAGTTCCTCCTGCAAAGAATCATTTGTGTGTCGTTAGTTTAGACAAAATGTGTTTGTCTAATATGGTTAGAAGAGGACCAGAGCGCATGTTATGAGTAGTTATTGCAGAAATCTGGGTAATGACAGTGAGCAGCTAAGTACCGGGGGGGCTTTGTTAAAGAGTGTTAGGCTGTCATGTAAAAGGTTCTCATCCTTGGTCCTTAGCAGTAAAAAGCAGACAACAGGTTGTGTCTATTTCTTAAGATTTTTCATTTCTTGTGATAAATTCCAGAGCCAGGGGCTGCTCCTGAAGATTCATATTAGATCTTAATGCAGTTTTGCTGTAAAACTTGGGAACTGTTACATCATGATGCTATTATTTTATTCCAATGCTTAACTTTTTGAAAAGTGTCTTTTGGTTTTTTTATTGGAGGTGGTTGCTATGGTATTTCTGGCAATACCAGTTTCTAAAGAAAAATACAGTGCACTGCAAAAGTATTCACACCAATGTGTTTCAATGCCAGTGTCTTACAGTTCACATTTCCAATACAGTAAACAAGGTTTTGACAACCTTTCAATAATAAAAACTGAAAATTAAGACTAGCAATAATGCCACAACAGTTGTTTTTAATTAGTTTACAAATGTAATTTCTTTCCCCATCTCTCTCTCTCATAGCTATCATGATGATAGAAACTGTGCACAGAACAAATCTAACAGTGAATTCAAAACAAGTCAGAAAAAACACTGATAAAGGAGCACAGATCAGTAAAAGAATACTGAACACAACCTCTTAGCTTATATCAGGAAATCTTGAAGTGAAGAACATTTAAAAGTACAACCACACTGCCTAGGCCAGACCATCCTTTTAGACTACAGCACTTGTGAAAATGACTACAAGGGAAGTGTGTCTTTTGGCAAAACAATCACCCAAAAGTACTATGCCAAAGTAACACTGAAGTGGTTTAAAATAAAGAAAATAAAGCGGACGTTGACTTCAGCGGCCTGAACAGTGGCCCAGTAAAAGACATTTGGGATGAATTGGTACCTTTATTGTACGCCATACCTTCTTTAGTCCCGGTTCAGTGGTTAACCTTACAAATGCTCTCTTGATTAAATAGGTTGTCAAGTCAAATTTATTTATATAGTGCAATAGACATTGTCTCAAAGCAATTTTACAGAATCCAGGACTGACAGACCAAAAACCCCTGATGTGCAAGCCGAGGGTGACCGTGGCAAAGAAAAACTCCCTTAAAAATACAGGAAGAAACCTTGAGAGAAACCAAATAGGCACAAATTACTTCAGACACAAGTCTTTCCAGAAGTCTTTTCCAAAGTTTATCCTAATTATAATGATTTTTGGTATAGCATGTCCCAAAAGCTAGAAAAGAGAAAGAGAGAATAAAAAAAAATAAAAGATGCGAAAGAAGTAATTGCTCCTTTTCTGATTGCTGTGATTATTGCAGGTTTAACAAAATTATTTTAGATTAGTATAAATCAATACCAATATACTGTCATATAATATCACTATTTATAACAAGTTGCACTACCTTTAGCAGCAATGACTGGAACTGAAATTGCTTGTGCTTGTTTTTAAATCTACAGGGGTTGGACAAAATAACTGAAACACCTGTCATTTTAGTGTGGGAGGTTTCATGGCTAAATTGGACCAGTCTGGTGGCCAATCTTCATTAATTGCACATTGCACCAGTAAGAGCAGAGTGTGAAGGTTCAATTAGCAGGGTAAGTGCACAGTTTTGCTCAAAATATTGCAATGCTCACAACAATATGGGTGACATACCAGAGTTCAAAAGAGGACAAATTGTTGGTGCACGTCTTGCTGGCGCATTTGTGACCAAGACAGCAAGTCTTTGTGATGTATCAAGAGCCACGGTATCCAGGGTAATGTCAGCATACCACCAAGAAGGACAAACCACATCCAACAGGATTAACTGTGGACGCAAGAGGAAGCTGTCTGAAAGGGATGTTCGGGTGCTAACCCGGATTGTATCCAAAAAACATAAAACCACGGCTGCCCAAATCACGGCAGAATTAAATGTGCACCTCAACTCTCCTGTTTCCACCAGAACTGTCCGTCGGGAGCTCCACAGGGTCAATATACACGGCCGGGCTGCTATAGCCAAACCTTTGGTCACTCGTGCCAATGCCAAACGTCGGTTTCAATGGTGCAAGGAGCGCAAATCTTGGGCTGTGGACAATGTGAAACATGTATTGTTCTCTGATGAGTCCACCTTTACTGTTTTCCCCACATCCGGGAGAGTTACGGTGTGGAGAAGCCCCAAAGAAGCGTACCACCCAGACTGTTGCATGCCCAGAGTGAAGCATGGGGGTGGATCAGTGATGGTTTGGGCTGCCATATCATGGCATTCCCTTGGCCCAATACTTGTGCTAGATGGGCGCGTCACTGCCAAGGACTACCGAACCATTCTGGAGGACCATGTGCATCCAATGGCGGTGCCGTGTATCAGGATGACAATGCACCAATACACACAGCAAGACTGGTGAAAGATTGGTTTGATGAACATGAAAGTGAAGTTGAACATCTCCCATGGCCTGCACAGTCACCAGATCTAAATATTATTGAGCCACTTTGGGGTGTTTTGGAGAAGCGAGTCAGGAAACGTTTTCCTCCATCAGCATCACGTAGTGACCTGGCCACTATCCTGCAAGAAGAATGGCTTAAAATCCCTCTGACCACTGTGCAGGACTTGTATATGTCATTTCCAAGACGAATTGACGCTGTATTGGCCGCAAAAGGAGGCCCTACACCATACTAATAAATTATTGTGGTCTAAAACCAGGTGTTTCAGTTATTTTGTCCAACCCCTGTACATACATGGCCATGCACCCTCTTATCTTGGCAGTCTGCTTTAGTCATATTGTCCAGATAGTTCTCTTTGCTCTTCTAACTTACATTTGCTTAAAGTTCCTCCCTCTAAGCCGCGTACTCTTGGTACTCCAAGCTGTGGAATAGTCTCCCTTTTGAGTTGCTTGCTTGTTCTCTTGCAATCATGTTTAAAACCCTTGGGTCTTAAAACCCATCTTTTCCATCTGGCTTTTGGGTGACCCAGAATTGTGATATGTGTATTGTGTTTTCATGTCTGTAAATGCTTATTTTTATTTAAGCATTTATTTTTATTTTTATTTAATTTTCCTTACTTTTATTGTACAGTGCCCTTGGGTGTCTTGAAAGGCGCTTTTCAAATAAAATGTAATTATTATAATAATATTTTCTAATAATTTACATTCTGATTTGGGCGGCATGGTGGATTTCTTCTTAGTGATATCAATCAGGCATTGCTTGGTTCTTGGGCATGGACTGTTTGTTTCCGTTCCTACTACAGTATCTACATTAGGTCATTAAATCACATAATTGACTAAGTCATTCCAAAAATCTTAGCCCTTAAGATGTAAACTTGCTTTGTATTTTGGATCTTTATCCTGCCTTTTTACAATAAATTTAGTCAGTAGTTGTGTTTTTTTTTACCGCTGCAGTAATTTGTCTCGTCAATTTCTGTGATTAAAAGTAATAGATTTCTGTAAATCAAATAAGAGAATAAAAATAGCTATATTAGTAGCTTTTCTTTGCAGGCATTTCTATGCTCTGGTATGTATAATCAGTCTATTGATTAACATACATAAAAAGAGGGTTAATGATATTCCTACATGCCTTCTACGTTACACATATAAGGGGTGGAGGGTGGAACAGTACATTTTGTAGATGGAGCGCAACATGTATAATTATTTTTGTGAGTGTGTGTGTGTGTGTGTGTGACCTCCTATATCCTAGAGCGCTTGCTGCCACACCCCCGAGCACTCAGCGTGTATATTCGGCCTTAGACGAGGCCAGGTTGCTAGAGCTACACTACTCCCACCCATTAGCTGCAGGAATCCAACATAACCATGGTAACCAGTCTCTCACCCCCAGGGAGACGAGCAGCAGAAGTGAAAGGCTCCATTCAATTTCCACATCCTCAGCCCGCCAGGGCTGACAGGCTCACAGTTGCTCTTGTTGCACAGGGCAGGGATATGTGCTCATTAAAAAACCCAAGACTCACTCATTTTCCACTACATACACACACATACATGAACCCATACACATTTATGTACACACATACATGGGATGAACACTATATTAGATCTAGCTTGGCTATTTTGTTTGTTTTCCCGCATGAATGAAGTGCATCCGGCCACTTGGATACACTTGACGCTTTGTTTGATGTCTGGCCTTGTCCTAACTACCAGGTATTGTGTGTTAGCCACCAATTTTTGGTCTGTGCTTGACAAAAAGAGCAGTCGAATAGCCCTATGATTGGCTGTGGTGCTAAGGCTGTGAATCAACACTGTTTTTCATGTGTGCTATAGCTACTCCTCAACAATACAGCACTGAATTTAAAGATTATTTGTGCAGTGGGGCTATTAGTAAGAAAAATGCCTCTTCTTCTCATTTGGCTGAAATTAAGAGATGGCTAACCGAGGGACAGAAATGTGCACACCTGAGGTACACCTCCCTTTGCGGAGTACACAAGAACACCTAATTGCAGACACATTATCAATTCGCAATTTGCATGTCTGCAATTAGTCATGACGATGTCAAGAGGCTCCATCTCCTCCCGCACGCAGTGATGCAGTCCGAACCCTCGCCTCGACTCTACCATGATGAATCTGGCCTGATGAGTGCCAGGAAAGGTTAATGAAGCTCAATAGAAAATCAGTTCTTCTCCGCCAATGTGCCGAAGAGAGGCCGGAGGGTGGGTGGAGTAGGAGATAGCAGAACCTGCGAGTGGAGGCAGTACTGCCCACACAGGCAACATTAAAGCCTGAACAAATCTCCTGCTCAAGCACTGGTACTGTGGGAATTATAAAGCAAGCAGGGGACTGGAACTTGCCAGGGATGTTAGCAAAAGGAGGAACTATGAGATGTTTATGAGATGACAATGCTCAAGAATTCAACGTCTAACCCCAAGTTGAGACAAACTGTACAATATACTAGCCAAAAGAAATAAAGTATTTATGGTTTCCGAAGTTGAGTTCCAGAAAGCATGGTCTGTTTTCCACATATGTATGACATGAAATTTCCAGCAGTTCTTTGTGCACCTACAGTACCTTGCACTTACACACATTAAATAGAATAAACCATATAAATAACATTTATAAAGATTAGGGCACCGGTTGCTCAGCGGAGGTCTTGGGCTAGTAATTGGAAGATCCTTTACTCCCAGGTTGGTACTGTTGGACCTTTGAGCAACCCTAAAATTAAGCTTTAATCCTAAAATTTTTATTGTTTTATTATATACCGATTGTATTTGGTACAAAAGAAGGTCAATTGTAAGGATAAAAACATCTGCTTAATGACGTAAATGCAAATTAATTATTATTACATTAATTCCCTGGAATTTTTTTCAGGTTTTCAAAAAACCCACAACAAATTTGAAAGAAAAAAAAAGTGTATACAAGTGTATTTTTCATTGTTTGAACACAGTAGATAAACAGTTGTAATAGTCACTGAAGTTATTTTATTTTAGGCTGTTTAATATATGAACATTTAGCATTGTTTGGGCATGGAAGGGATCACATAATGTATGAATGCTTGGTGGCTTTTAAAAATAAATAAATGAATACATAAATAAAACTTGAAAGAATTGAAAAAAAAAAGAAAATTAAAGTTGATTTAAATAAGTTGAGCTGAACAAATTGTATAAAAGTAAATTGGATAGTTCTTGGTTCCTCTCTAGTTTTTGTGAAGTACATATCAAGATGTGTATTGTCCCATCTTTAAACAAGAGCTGCACACCATAGTACAGAGAAGTCTTAAATGATTGTGCATGCTTAGTTTAGCTAGAAAGTAACATTTTATGGTATAATGTTCATTGTTGATCCTTTTCCACATGTACAATATTCTCTTTAGTTTTTTTAAACCTTCTGTTTGAGCAATACGTCTCCACCCACCTCCTCTGCCCCACATATAAATAGCTCTGAATTGCACTGACCCTCTTTTCTGATAGAGAAATCACTGGTACCAAGATGAGCTGAAATGAGAAGGAGGGAGAATAAAGCGATGGGCCCCAAGCCAGAAGCCTAAAACCTGAGGGAGCCTGAGCATTGCTTCCAACAGCCTAGCACAAGTTGCTCTCTCATTTCAGAAGCTCCACATGTCCAGTCCACAGGGTGTACTCGTGTGTTTTATCTTCCGCTATCGCATCTCGTGACTTCAGAGAACTGGGACGGCTGGGAGATGAAAGAATTGTACATATGTGTGAAAATGAATGCTGCACATGAAGGTGAAGGTGGCAGGAAAATGTGTTTTTTTTGTTGGAGTGAGGGCGTAGGCTGTTTGTTTCGAGTTCACAGGGTGTGGTGGCAGTGGTCTAAGATGGAGGGAGGTTGTGAAATTAACAAAGGGTGTGCCCACAGTCAAAGCAGCTGGCTTCCCTCCATCAATTCACTTCAGAACTAATAGTTTGGCTGTGTGAGTGTGCATGTGTTTGGTGTATACACCCTTGTTATAAGAAGCTGCACAGCATAAACACCACTTACAGTTTTTTGCCCCCAATCCCAGTCCAAGTACTTTAAACAATGACTACATTTTACATTTCAGCATCTATCCAGAACAAGCTACAAAAGTGCTTTGTATTGTTCTGTGACATTCCCTTACTTTTGTACAAATAAGCAACAATCTTAACAACATCATTTAGTTAAAACCATGTCAAAGTGTGTGTATAAAACATAAAAGAAAATTAAATAGGATTTCTTAATATGTTTTTGAAACTATGTGCTCGGGGTCAGATTGGTTTTCAGCCAACATTTGAAGATGGCAAAACACAGCCAGGAGATTTTTATTCTCTTAGTACCAGTACAGAGAAGAATGCTGATGTTTGCCTTCCTTTAGCCCTATTTCACAAAAAGGTACAAGGTACAGAGCAGGGTTTAACGATTGATTTCAGGTGGGTGAGTGCTGGTAAACTTTGTAAGTAAACATCATTTGCCTAAATTTGGCACCTCCAGTAAGCCAGTAACAGGGAAGCAGCTAATAACAGCAAAAAATCATGTTAACAGCATAAAGAGATGGATGCACTATGTTATTAGTTGTTTTTTTAATGAATAATTGTAGTACATTGTCAGCATAAACAGATGTGTAAATTACTAGCAAAAAGTGTCAATGGCACATATAACCTCTGTAATATTTTACCAGTGAAAACAGGTGTTTGTGTAACGTAACTAGTATAAACATATGTTTAGTGTGAACAAACATCTGTTTTATGTATCCAGTGTAAACGGTATTCATGTTGTTACCAATATAAAGTGTTACAATATATATATATATATATATATACAGTGTATCACAAAAGTGAGTACACCCCTCACATTTCTGCAGATATTTAAGTATATCTTTTCATGGGACAACACTGACAAAATGACACTTTGACACAATGAAAAGTAGTCTGTGTGCAGCTTATATAACAGTGTAAATTTATTCTTCCCTCAAAATAACTCAATATACAGCCATTAATGTCTAAACCACCGGCAACAAAAGTGAGTACACCCCTAAGAGACTACACCCCTAAATGTCCAAATTGAGCACTGCTTGTCATTTTCCCTCCAAAATGTCATGTGACTCGTTAGTGTTACTAGGTCTCAGGTGTGCATAGGGAGCAGGCGTGTTCAATTTAGTAGTACAGCTCTCACACTCTCTCATACTGGTCACTGAAAGTTCCAACATGGCACCTCATGGCAAAGAACTCTCTGAGGATCTTAAAAGACGAATTGTTGCGCTACATGAAGATGGCCAAGGCTACAAGAAGATTGCCAACACCCTGAAACTGAGCTGCAGCACAGTGGCCAAGATCATCCAGCGTTTTAAAAGAGCAGGGTCCACTCAGAACAGACCTCGCGTTGGTCATCCAAAGAAGCTGAGTGCACGTGCTCAGCGTCACATCCAACTGCTGTCTTTGAAAGATAGGCGCAGGAGTGCTGTCAGCATTGCTGCAGAGATTGAAAAGGTGGGGGGTCAGCCTGTCAGTGCTCAGACCATACGCCGCACACTACATCAAATTGGTCTGCATGGCTGTCACCCCAGAAGGAAGCCTCTTCTGAAGTCTCTATACAAGAAAGCCCACAAACAGTTTGCTGAAGACATGTCAACAAAGGACATGGATTACTGGAACCATGTCCTATGGTCTGATGAGACCAAGATTAATTTGTTTGGTTCAGATGGTCTCAAGCATGTGTGGCGGCAATCAGGTGAGGAGTACAAAGATAAGTGTGTCATGCCTACAGTCAAGCATGGTGGTGGGAATGCCATGATCTGGGGCTGCATGAGTGCAGCAGGTGTTGGGGAGTTACATTTCATTGAGGGACACATGAACTCCAATATGTACTGTGAAATACTGAAGCAGAGCATGATCCCCTCCCGCCGGAAACTGGGTCGCAGGGCAGTGTTCCAGCATGATAATGACCCCAAACACACCTCTAAGACGACCACTGCTTTATTGAAGAGGCTGAGGGTAAAGGTGATGGACTGGCCAAGCATGTCTCCAGACCTAACCCCAATAGAACATCTTTGGGGCATCCTCAAGCGGAAGGTGGAGGAGCGCAAAGTCTCGAATATCCGCCAGCTCCGTGATGTCGTCATGGAGGAGTGGAAAAGCATTCCATTGGCAACCTGTGAGGGAAGAATAAATTTACACTGTTATATAAGCTGCACACAGACTACTTTTCATTGTGTCAAAGTGTCATTTTGTCAGTGTTGTCCCTTGAAAAGATATACTTAAATATCTGCAGAAATGTGAGGGGTGTACTCACTTTTGTGATACACTGTATATATATATATATATATATATATATATATATATATATATATATATATATATATATATATATATATATATATACAGTATATATATGGGCACGGTATTTAAAAACTCCAGCAGCGCTGCTGTGTCTGATCCACTCATACCAGCACAACACACACTAACACACCACAACCATGTGCCCACTCACTGTCCACTCTATTAGACACTCCTACCTAGTTGGTCCACCTTGTAGATGTAAAGCCAGAGATGATTGCTTATCTATTGCTGCTGTTTGAGTTGGTCATCTTCTAGACCATCAGTGGTCACAGGACGCTGCCCATGGGACGCTGTTGGCTGGATATTTTTGGTTGGTGGACTATTCTCAGTCCAGCAGTGACAGTGAGGTGTTTAAAAACTCCAGTAGCATTGCTGTGTCTGATCCACTCGTACCAGCACAACACACACTAACACACCACCACCATGTCAGTGTCACTGCAGTGCTGAGAATGACCCACCACCTAAGTAATACCTGCTCTGTGGTGGTCCTGGGAGAGTCCTGACCATTGAAGAACAGCATGAAAGGAAAGGCTTTTCTCTGGAAAGCACGCAGAGAAGCAGATGGACTACAGTCAGTAATTGTAGAACTACAAAGTGCTCCTATATGATAAGTGGAGCTAATAAAATTGACAGTGAGTGTAGAAACAAGGAGGTGGGTTTTATGTTATGGCTGGTCAGTGTATAAACAGATACCAGTGATGTAACACCAGTTGTGTAAACAGCATAAACAAATGTCTACACCAAATCACCAGAATTAACAGATTTGTGTACTACAATACCAGAGGAACATCTACTAGTATAACACAGTTTGTACAACATTACTAGCATAAGGTGAAACCAGTGTTCCCAGCACTAACAGCCATCCATTCATACTAATTTATGATACTAACTAAAGCAGAACAGAACATCGTAAAATAGGTTTAATATTATCAATACATATTCAATTAAATAAACTTAAATCTGTATCCTAATAATCTTTTGGATCGGAATGGGACATCCCTTCATTCAACACTTCTGGATACGGTCAGTTTATAGAGCGCATTTAGTCCCAAAGCAGCCATAACACCCCTCACCCCAAAGCAAAGTTCACAGGAAGACGTGCATGGGAGATGAGCAACACTCTATCCTCAATACCATAGGCCCCACTGCTAAGAATGAGCTTGAACATCAAATATTTGCCGGCAGCCACCCCTCTCTCCCAAAGGCCCACGAAAAAGGCTTCCTCCCTCACTCCATGTTTGCACAGCCTTACTCTCATCGCACTGTTTTCATTAAGTTGCACTGAGTTCATCTCTTACGTCAGAGCAGCACATTGTCATCCTCATCCTCTCTGCCTACTCCAACTCAGTGGCCACAGAGAAGCGCCAATCACTAGGATATCACCAATTAGTTATCTTTACACTTATTAAAAAAGTACTGGTTAGAATCTTCCCGCTATTTCACAAAAGCAGCATCATGAGATATTAGACATTTAACTGTATGCCTTCATTAGTGAGTTGTTAAGATTATGGTGGAACCAAGTCCTAATAGTCAAACACCACCCTTTAATACATTCTTTAAAATGTTACCTTTTTAATCTTTATTGCTTAAATAATAACTAATGAATTAGAAAAATAGATCATTTAAAAAGTGGTTTTCAAGTGCAGGTCACACTTTCAATTATATTAAACGAAGAGTGATTATAAGACTATAAAGTAATGAAGGAAAGTATGAGAATATTGGGCTGGAGTTCAGGCTGTTTGTGCTGGGCAGCCAAAAGTTTGTTAGATTAGTACTAGCTTCAATGAATAGGGGTGGGGTGGTTTAAATAGGGGAAGAGTCAAAAATATACATACGTGCGACATAAGTTAGTCCTATAGAATGCTATTTAATTTTTTTTTGACATGGGCTGCTAATTTCTTTTAAATGGTTTTGGTTGCCTATAGCTTGTAATGTTATTGTGCCCATATAAACAGGGCTAGTTAGTGCTGCACTTATTACAAAGAACATAAACAGTGGTCTTGTGCCAAGATTAGAAAGAAATCCCAAACTTTCACTTTACACTATGAGAAAATGTGTCTGGATGGACAAAGCTAATGTACACTATATGGACACTAGTATTGGGACATATCTTTTTGAAATATATTTTAAGTTCATGGGTTTCAGCCGCAACAATTGCTAACAGGTGTAATAAATCAATTACATAAAGAAAATTATATGAATCCAACTTTGGAAGCAACAGTTTAGAAAAGGCCATTTCCTGTTCTAGTAAAACCTGGTTTAAAGAAACTCCAGTGGTCTGCACAGAGTCTTGACCTCAGCCCCACTGAACAGCTTTGGAATTAACTAATACATCAATTGAGACTTTTATTACCAATATGAGTGTCCAGCCATACAAATGTTCTTTTGACTAAATGAGAACTAATTCCCACAGACATGCTTCAAAGTATTGTGACCTTGCAGCTCTAGTGTACTTGTTTGAATATCTTGCACTGTAGAAGTGTTAAACTTGGAGCAACTAGGAAGGACACTGGGTGACTTCTTAACCCCAGACCGAGCAACGCTTTGTTTCCCCTCCTACAGGGCAGCAGATTAAATTAGTGCTGGATCGGTAGATTCTTCCAGCGATTCTTTAGCTGGTCCTGTGGGATTAGTGCCGAGTTTGGTTGGAGGCTGGGGGATGTGAGAGAAAGTCTGGCTCCAGGCAGGAGAGGAAGGAAAGGAGGCTTGACAGGTACACTGCAGAAGCACTGATTGCATTCAAAATCCACAGTTAGTTGTTATTTGTATCAAGAAGGGTCTTGTGTTTGTGTTATTGCTGTCGCTATCTAATTTCCTTAGTGTCAATTGTCATACAAATAACTGAACTATTACAGGTGAACAGCTTAGATACAGTGGGTGCTGGATATCTATTTTATTTTCCTTAAGAAAATATAAAAAAAAACCTTGGCTTTCAGTCTTGCAAAAGCAAGCCAGATAAATATTTCATGTACACTGCATGGATGGGTAGATCCACTGACCAAAGACTATGGTTGGAGGGAAAGGTAAAGGCACTTGGGGGAACCAGAATAGGTGAAGGGGGCTGGAAAAGCCCCCTGGGGATAAATGCAGCCTCTTCGACTTCGCCTAGGCAGACACTACACACCTAGGTCTCATAATTACCAGCCGCCTGCAGTCTTCTTCTGTCCGCTGAGTCCAGGTAGAGTCGTACAACTGCTGAACATATGAAGCAGCTCACTAACGGCATCTACACCCTGCAAGGTTCCATCATTAAAGTGTGCTGTACTACCACCAAATCATGAAAAGATAACATATGTGATTTATTTCATGATGCATTAAACAAAAAAAAGTATTATTATACTACGTTTGCTTATTTTTGCCTCTTAGTGGTTTATGCTGGAAGAAGCCAGGCACATACTTTAAATTATACTTGATACTGCATGGCTGAGTAAATGCAAATGTTTTTATAGTTTCCACTATTCCAACAGACTGTAGTAGCCTAAAGTAAGATTCACCTTATAAGGCAGAAGGGAGACTCCCTTTTCTTCTACACATCAATCTAACCTGCCCAACACAACCCATTAGCCTTTCTACTTCTACAGCAGTGACCTTGATGGGCTTTTGCCCATGGACACACCATATAAAAGCCTGTAATCTGGAACCATGGAGGTAAACAAAATGTGAAAATTCAGGTAAAAAAAATTGTCTGTTTTCAAGCAATTCCAATGAATATCAGTGAGAACAATAACATGAGTCACCCAGAAGGTCTCATAAAAAGGAAAAACAAAGAGCAGGTGTCTGTTATGCAATCGACAGCACATCATTTAAATAAATGATAGAGGCAGTGCCTAAAATATTCAGGTCCCTAAACTGTTACTGTTTTACTGTCTAAGACTGCACAATTTAAATTCATTTTAAACTCAGGGTTTTTTTTCACCTGCTTTGTGTAAGTGTGCATTATCTTAAATTAAAGAAACATTGAGAATTTAATAGCAATCATAGCCCTAGGTTTTGATCTACTGCTACTTTATTTTATTTTATTTTTATCAACCGTTGTATCTTGTCAGAGTGGGTCAACCGGAAGGACAGGGCACCAATCAATCTTATACTCCCACCACCCCTCCTCATCCTTAGACATTGGCAATCGTGTCTGTGTACAATAGCACCATATACACTACATCTCAGTGTTTGTGGGCTAACGTAGTACCACCCGAGCACTGACCAAAACTCATCACTTTGCCAACTCCAGATAAGTTTCTTTTACCATATATAAATGAACAACTCATCCCTATGTAAGGTCAAATAGTGTGACTGTCCACAAAACAAATCAAAGTCAAGTCAAAGGCCCATACATGATGGATCTAATCATGGAAAAGAACAGAAAGGATTAAAAGACTATCTGGAAGTCATCAAAGTCACCTCTGAGCTCAGGTTAAATAAGGCACATCAGCTATACATAACAGTACAATAAGGCACAAACTTCACTGTACATTACTATTGAATGACAGATCACAGCACTGTATCTTACTACTGACTGAAAATTCACTTACTGTTAAATAACAATCAGTGGTCAGAACCTTCCTACTGAATGACATGTCACTGTGCAGTGCCTCACTATTGAACAGGTCACTGCAAAGTACAGTACTATTGACTGTCAAGTCATGGTGCACCATCACAAGTCTGTTGAACTTCCTGCTGCACAGATACATCAGTAACTGGTTATTTTTGTACCCTAGGTTTTTTTTTACCCACTATCTAAGTCTACCCTGTCACATGACACCGTTTGAGAGGGCTAGCATTTAGCATTAATGTCTTTTCCTCAAAAGCCATCTATGCCCCCTTTTAAGACTGCCGCCCATGCAAAGCCACGGACATCTGTGATGCTATGCTAAGATCCCTTTACGCTAGACTAGAATCACTTTAATTAATATCAAAGTGTAGAACGCCAGTCGACCCAACCAGAGAGCTATGCCAGTTATGCGGCATTGGAATCCTGGTCACAGTAAGTCACAATCCTTAGTTTTGTTTTCTATTGGTATCTGTAGTGCAGCCAAAAGTAGTGCACCACCGCAACTTCAAATGTGATCCACTTTCTACGCTTCATACTCATTTTAACATACGCACTTCAACAGCCACATACTGTACATTCACACATTTCACCTAAAGTGTGAAATGGCTAAAAACTGACACACTGTTTGTGCACCACACCCATAACCCTGCTGGGTTGGAGTGCCTGATGAAGCGTACTGCCTTCGTTTATTTGTTTGTTAAACTTGCTAAAACCTTGAAATGTGTCACATTGATGACAGCTAACCCCTTGATTTAAAGACAACTGTGACATTAAAGAAAATACACTTCATTTAGATCGGTTGCAGCAAACACAGTAAGACATATTTGGACTGAAATGGGTCAATTTAACACCAGAATTTCTTACCAGCTGTTTCAAATAGCAGCCAAGAAAACCAGAGGGATTACAACACCAACATGATGAGATGCTGCTCTGCTGGAATTATTTGCTGTCACTAGTTTGGCAAGTGTTTCTAAATGCTGTTAAGTTTCTTGTCAGTCATAAAAATGTATTATTTAGTACATGTCTAAAATCTTTGCCTCAGGGTGGCTTAGTAATGCACACATGGAGCTGATCTTACACCAGCATGAGGAAAACTCTATTGCAAGCACTAAAATAAAGCCATTTCTGCCTTATTCCAGCAGTCATTATCAGACACTTAACACATGAAGAATTTATCTACATTCAATCATTAGTACAAATCATCCAAATGTTACTGCTGGCCTTACACACTGCTAGAATTAGGACCAAACTAATTCTAAAACTAAGAATAAAAACATAACAGAGCTACAGGTATGTACTGTATTTGGATTTCTAGAGTGACTTGATACAAAACAAATAAAATATATGTACAAGCAGAAATCATCAGTCACCCCATAACATCTCAGTTCCATAGCAACAACAATAGTAGAGTCTTCCTCTCAGACATATCCTGCCAAGACCTCTACTGCCCTGACATCTACCGTGACTCTTTATAATAATATTTGTGAGACATGTGTGTGTTTAGTTCAGTTTGTTTTTTGTTGTTTATAAAATTCATACTTTTTCTAAAGAAAATTTAACTGAAGCTCATAGTTTCATAGGATCTATAAAATCAGTTTTCCCCAAAATTACTTGCGTATTCCTACATATTCCTGCCTTGTGCCCAGGGTTTCCCGGTGGAACCAGACCAGCCACAACACTGGCCAGAATAAAGCGGTTGATAAAAATGAAAATAAGAACAAGCCTGAGCACTTAATCTTACCATAATACATTGTGGATTAAAAACACTGCTGCCCATGTTTACAAAGAACTTTCTTCTAGCTTACTAAAGTATGTACAAGATGTACATTATATGGTCAAGGTATGTGGGTTTGGGTAATTAATCCACACCATTTTTTCTATAAAATAAATTATATGCTTCCAACTTTGTGGCAACTTGTGCTATCATTTATGGTCCATAAAGAGTGGTTTGATGAGATCTATAAAACTGATCATGGTTTTAGAATAGGATGTCCAACACACTCACTGTCAGGTGTCTACATACTTTTGACCATACAGTGTACAATGTATTCAGAAAGTGTTCACTCTTGACTTTTTGCATTCTTTATGGATTTAGATTTGGTGTTTGAAAGAATGTATTTGCCATTTTTACCCATTAATGTACTCTTAATCAACCATAATGCCACAGTGATAATAATTACAAATCTGAAAATGTAAATGTCTTTACATTGGTATTCAGACCCTTTATTCAATACCTTGTAGAAGCCCGTTTGGCAGCAATTACAGCTAAAAGTTGTATTGGATAGGTAATAAGTGATGCACACCTGGATTTTAGCAGTTTACCCCATTCTTTATCTCATGGCAGATCCTCTTAATCTCCGTCAGACTGGATGGTAAATGTCTGTGAACTAACTCAGGTCTCTCCACAGATGTGCGATAAGTTTTATGTCTGAGCTTCGTCATTATGGGGACAAATTGCAATAATATCCTTTTAAAATAAAACCAATCAAAAACACTATGTACTTTAAACATTTGTCATACTAGCAGACATTGGTCACATTTTAAAGATTCCTCACAAATTATATGGCTGGTTTTATGTTATAAAACATCTGGTGAAATTCAGAGATACAACCTAAGCACTGCACAAGACACTCATACTCTAGAACACCAAGCAGCTGTCAGTCTCTATATATACAAACATACAGCAATATAAATTAGTTGTAAAATTGTGTAACTGAATCTGAATTAAAGCTCACATCCTCAAGGCAAAGAGAGGGATTACACAAATTCACCCGATTCATGTTAAAGTGCTCGGTTTGAAGTCTATGACAGAAAAGGGCCCTCCAGCTGCCACAAGCTATTTATCAACAGAGAAAAAAACAATATTTTTGCAAATGAGGTGCAATGGCATTATGCATAGCTGCAAACATGAGCTATATATAAATCATGTATAAGGCTTTAACACACACACACACACACACTATATGGCCATAAAACCACATAATGCACCATGTGTATATCATGGTCATTATTGGTTTTGAATTCATTTGTTTATTCTATGTAAGCTCTTTATTTATTTAAGCTCAAAGCTTTATAATCAAGGTTGTAAATGCTGGGCGGGAGGTGGGAGTTCACTTTGGACAGGATGATAGGCCTTCACAGAGGTTTTGTAGTACAAAAACTACACAAGTCGTTATGTAGTAGACAGTGGTAGCTCAGCTGTTAAGATAATGGAGAGTATCGTTCAAGACCCACCATCACCAAGTTGTCACTGTTGGGCCCCCGAGCAAGGCCCTTAACCCTCAATTGCTTGAATTGTATTTAGTGATAATTGTAAGTCGCTTTGGATAAAAGTGTCTGCTAAATGCCGCAAATGTAAATGTAAATAAATGAACAGAAACAGGCTTGTGAAGGGATTGCACGAGTGAAGTAGTGAATCATTACATTCAAACCCCTTTCAAATATGCACTTTTATCCAGTAATTGCAGTTACTGAGCTAAAATCCTACTCACCAGGTCGAGACCAAGTTTAATTCTCTGGTGATCAATGTGATAGTTTGTGACATTACTTGGAAAGACATGCAGTTAAGAGATAACAGCAGGGGCATAGGTCAAAAAACACAGAAAAGGTGGAATATCTGAAAATTAGCATTATTTAGAAGTGATTTATATTTCTTATTCATTTATTTTCATCAGCTGACATCAGCCCTGGACAGGGTGCTAATCCATCACAAGGCTTTAGTCACACACTCCTGCCCACATCCAGATAACCCAATCATGTATATACCCAATAGATGCCCTGCCAGCTGACAGCATTGCTGAAATTTAAACTCTAATTTGAACTCTATTATTATTTTCTTTTAAATTATGAAAGGTAAAAAATAACACAAATAACAAACATACTTTTCAACAAATTTATTATGTTTGCATTTGATAAACATTGGATCACATTTAATGTTTAGTTCAAGGCAAATGTGTGTGCTTTTACTCCTGGTAAAAGACACAGTGAAGGCTTAAAGGCTGCATTATATTTCGACACTTGTGAATCTACATGTGCAGCCTCAATGCAGATCTACAAGTAGATGTCTGCCAACATACATGATGGCAGTGTGGCATGAGCCATATCAAAAAATACAGGGAAAGCTATGAGGAAAAAATGAGAGCTCTCTCTGCTACAGCAATCATTATCAGGAACACTATTCTTCCTGACTTATTGCAAAAAATAAAAGTTAAAGCCATAGTTTTTTTTTTTTTTTAAGGTTTAGTTGAATCAAGTTTTTTTTGTTATTACATCTTTCACCAGTGTAACATTTAATGTTGTCAGAAACTTGATGTAAATGTCATGATTACTTTTAAAACCACTACAAGTAAAAAAAAATAAAGCGATTCAGCTTATTGTGATTTATCACGAGTGATTGTGCTCACTGTCTTTTTTGGTTTGGACCTTAGACACACTACCTTGTAAAATCTACAGTTTGGAATTGCGATTGTGATTAATTGTGATTAATCAGCATGATAGGTTTGTCTTATATTAAAGACAGTAAAGTAGTTTATGTTCTGATCAGTCAGATAAAAATATAATAATGATGATTTTACTAATAACTGCATGTAAAGACTGCAATAGTTTCATTTGCATAAATCTAAAATTGATGGAATACTGTTTAGCCCTGATTGACTGCCCCCAGCCCTCAAAAAACACCTTCTCTATGTTGTGCAACAGACACGTGCACAAACATCTAAGAAAATATAAACCAACTTTAAAAATAACTAAAAATAGTGACTTATATCAGCAAAGCTAACCTTGTAATTACTTTGGCTTTGAGTGTAAAATGGGTCTATAATCCCAAAATATCCTTTGTACACTGACTTTCCATTGGGTAAACAACACAGTGTGTGACTAGCATAAGGTTTTAGCATTAAGGTAGACGTTGCGGTAGGTTTTTCAAGTCTGATTCACCTTAAGTACCAGACTGGCAGCTAGATGTAGAAAAGCAGGATTGTTTAAGATGAGTTTGGGTTTGAGCAGTAAACAGTATTGAGCATGTTAATTAGATAAACTAAATTTTCTTGGTTGATTGCGTCACTGCTTCCTTTCTTCAAAATTCTTCAGCGGGTTTTAAAGTCATAGAGTCTGCCATTCACAAAAAGCACAATGACATCACAGCAGTGATGCTCCATTCTGAGCCGTGAGTCACACATCAATCTGGAAAGATTACATTCGTATTGTTGTCAAGTGTTCTCAGCACAGCAGATGTCGCAGTGAAGTCCATAATCTCCTTTTACCTGAACTAAATTTAGTACAGAAGAGTAGCACCTCTCGCAGCAGCAGCCATTCTTAATTTCTTTTACACTTGGGGCACTTTGTGATGTCAACTGTTCAATTTGTGCTTTGCTAAAAGCAAAGCCAGACTTGTTTTGCAGAAGGTTACACATGCCCAAAATCTATACATTGCCACAGTTCTGGTCACTAGAGCAGGCACATAAAGTTCCACAGCTCCTCAAAGCTATGGTAGATACAATCAAGAGATGGCTACATGATGTGAAGATGGATGCTTCTCAAGCCTCCACTAACAGTTTTGCTGCATCTCTCATAGATGCATAATGCATATTCCATCACCAAGATAGTGCTGGATAATTCAAGGCTTTTTGTTAGCTGCTTTGGTTTTGCCGTTGCTGTTCATCTTCAGCTGGGTCATCTCCATATCAGCAGCATCTGCAGGAAGGCAGTTGCGCATGCGCTCAATAGTCTTCTGATAGTTGGCTTTCTCCTGCTCCAGAGACCGGATCATGTGCTTCATCTGGCTCTCGTTTGCCAAGAAGCTCTCCATACTGCTCTCAAGACTCTGGATCTTCACCCGTGCTGCCTAAACACAAACACACAGAGATGCTGATTAAAGACACAGGCTTCACAAATATGAAGGCGAACATTGAAATTTGACAGAAATCTGAATTGCTCCATGTATGATCTGAAACTATACTACTGTAGAATACACAAAAAAAACATGTAGCCTGCAACAGAGGTTTAGAAAAGGGATAGAGCAGAAATAAAAACTGGTTGTCACAATATAACAAGCTGCTCAGAGCGCCCGCTAGGAAAGAAAGGAAACCCAAAACAAGTACAGAACAGCAGTACATGAGCGACATCCCAGCCTAACAACAAGTCCAAGTCCAAACATGGGTCCAACTATTACAGAGCGGTTCTGTTGTGATGGCCGAAAATTGCTGCAGCACCAGCAGTTTACAAAAAAGCCTGGTGGCATCATACATCATAAAAACTGGATGAAACCAAGCCCAGCATCACAGTTTCAAGAAAAAGGTAGGTTTCCCTACAGAGGAGCTGGCAAATCTGTGAGGAACACTTCCACCTTAAGCAAATTATTGTTCAGCAAGGCACAGGTGACTGTTAGTTAAGAACATGCCACCCCCACCCCTCGCCGGCCATGTTTGGCAAGACAGACCGATTTTATTCTATAACCTAGCCACGTTGCCTATCTCCATGGCAGGTGGACCTGTTACAGTTTGTTTCATTGTTTATTTTTCACTTAAAATCTATGCACATACATATCAACATTTTAAGGATTTCATAGCATAGAACAGACAACCAAACTCTCTGCAACCAATATGTACACTAAAAAAACACACCCAGCAACCCTGTTTTTGATCTACGTTGAACTAGTACTGACTAAAAAGCTATTTTGGCTAAACATAATTAAAATCAAACAACCATTTTCATTACATCCCCAAATGACTAAATATAAAATTTTAAGCAATCAATCTGCAGGTCTGTCGACTAAAGAAATAAAAAAACGCCCTACCATGAGCAACCGCAGGAAGGACAGCACGAGACATAAAGACAGATGATGTTCCAGCTGAAAAATGATCACTGTTACTGAGATCATTAGTCAAAGTTGCTCTTTCAAGAGATAAATCAAGCTCCGTGCTGTTTAGGAACATCTTGCTGCACTAGTAAAAATCGTCCCTAATAAAAACTAACACACTTCTGTGGAATATAAAATACGACTCCTGTGGTACATATAAAGTAGGAAATCTCAGACTGCTTCTTAAAGCTTGGCCAACCAAAAGGAACAAAAATAGAGTACTCCATCTGAGTAAGACTTTATCTGCAATAGTTCTCAAAAGTCTCGTTCAAAGGAAGAGTATTTGCCAAAACATGCTTTGGCACAGGTTCTTAGTTTTGGAGTACAGTCTTTTGAGAATTTGTACTATGCTGCCACCTACTGGTAGTTATGAAATTAACCCATAGGCTGCACATATTTTTTTTTCTATTCTTTTATTATTTGTATGCACCAATACATCGCAGGGCCTCAGTCAGAGCCAGTCATGTCAGTATGTACGTGGGATTCGAACCCTTGATCCCAGTGGTGGTGGGCTGTTTAATTTAGAGCTGCACCACCCGTGTCCTTTTAACAATGTATGTTTTTAAATACGTCAAATTTATACCTGCAGTTTCTCTAGCAAGTCCATGTTTTGCTTTTTCAGTTGAGCATTGGTCTTCTCTAGTTTTTCCAGCCTATCTGAGTCGTCCGACAGTGGAGGAGCGTCCACCATTTCATCCTGTAGGACGTGGTACTCCACCTCATAGGCGTGCAGCTGCTTGGAGATGTCCATTTCTAAAGCCTGCCAAAAAACAGTGCACTGCAGTCAATACTATGAGAGAAACATATCTAAATACACACAGAAGTTGACTGAATGCTTGCACGGTTGGGGCATTTTAAGGAACCTCATGGCAAACTAATCATTCTTCGCAAAATGACTAAGCCGTACAGGGAGGAAGAACGTAGATCAGTTCCTCCTATCAGCTCAGACATAAGAGAACATGGGCAGTAGAAAATAGGAAATGCTGCTGTATAATGTTAAAAGCTAGAGAACAGTTCTCTGTTTGTTCAGGAGTCACATGACATTTTATTGTGCTTCTGTGCCTAAATGCAGTGTTGACAGGGTGTGGTGTTCTGACTTGTTCTATAAGTAGAAGGTACAAAATATAGACTGATTTTCAGCTTAGTACCTTGGTGATTGTCTCTTCCATCTGACTGTGTGTAAGGGTAGGAATGGTGGTCTTAAGGTAATTTACGATGCTCTCAAAGCTGTCGCACTCCAGTATCTCCCCCTCGTGGCTGCTCAGAAGACATAGGGCCACCTTAAAAATCACCTCAGTGCCCTGGACAAACAGGAGGTCTGCCAAACACAATACACACATACGTTAACAAATCATTAATTTAGTATTTAACAAACATTACTGGAAATGGACCAGTATTACTCCTCAGATAATAATTTATTTTAATAACGTTTTGGGATTTTTTTGGTTGTTTTTTAGCTTTGCAACAACTATTTGGATAGCACTGTCGCCTCACAGCAAAAAAGGTCCTTGGTTCAATTCCCAGGTGAAGCTGTCTGGGTCCTTTCTGTGTAGTTTGCATGTTCTCCCTACGTCTGCATAGGTTTCCTCCGGGAGCAGTCCAAAGACATGCAGTCAGGTTAAATGGAGCTACTAAAATTGCCCTAGATGTGAATGTGTGTGTGTGTGTGTGTGTGTGTGTGTGTGTGTGTGTGTGTGTGTGTGTGTGTGTTTGCCCCGTGACGACCTGTCTGGGGTACTTTTCAGGTCCTTTCTGTGTGGAGTTTGCATGTTCTCCCCGTGTCTGCATGGGTTTCCTCCCACTATCTAAAGACATGCAAGTGAGTTGAATTGGAGATACAAATATTAATATTTGACATTAAACACTTGAACTGATGAATGTTGTGTAAGCAGTATTACCTGTCCTGTCATGAATGTAACCAAAGTTAAAATCCTAATGAAATAAATATATAAATAAAATTGATGGGTTCTGAGCTCATACATAGTTCACACACAACATACCGTCTGAAATTGGATTCACGTACCAAAGATGCGGGAGACAAAGCCGAGGGGGAACTGAGAGGCAAACAGCGTGAGCAACCAGGGTGCAGCATACAGACTTGGGCTGATCTCGTGCTCCTCCAGGTGTGAATAAAGGCCCCGATGGTAGTCGTGCAGCAGCCGAGACAACTGATACATCTGAATCTGCACAGACAGAAAGAGAGACAGTACAGTAACCTCAGTGAACAAAGGACAGACTGAAAAGTTATAAGCTGGTTACACTGCTCGCCCTCACCTATCTGAAGTATTAAATGTTAGTACAGCTGATAATGAAGAACCAGAGAGAAACAGCTGAAATGAAAAGCCTGACAGAAAAGTCAGAGGAGGAAGTTTGGTAAAGAGGTGGAGTCAAACTTAAGTGTTTTTTTGGCCTAAAAGAGGACGCAAATGAGATAAAGATCTGGCACATCAATAATGGGTTATAGAGAACTGTCAGCTAATGTCAGGATCATGTATTTCTGGTTATTTACTATTTATGAAAAGGATTATTTGAGATTTTTTTTAAAAACAAGTTTATTGGAGTCATGCTGCTATGTAAAAATCTTCGGTTCAACAGCAGTTAATCAGTAACTTCTCATCTACTGCTGTCCATTGTTTTCATTCTGTCGGCAAAAAACCTGTCCTGCTGCATTCTTTTTGCCCACAAAAACCTGGCACTGGAATACCTCCAGCCACTGAAAAGACTTTATATTAAATTTGATGTTTTTCTGTTTTTGATGCCCAGAAAAATTAAAAAGTATAAATATTTAAACTGAAAATGCATCCACATCCTCCTGTCTTTTTGCTTTGTTTTCTGCAACACTGATATTGCTTTGTTATTACTTCATTGTCATTGTTATCATTTTTATGTTTTGCCACAGCTTTATTAAGGTCAAGGTTGCACTGGGTCAGGGTTTTCCCTGGAATTACTCCATACATAACCAACTATGTCTGTATGACAAACATGCTATTGAATGACAGTCTGTATGCTATTGGCCACTGTGGATTTTTTTAATGCTTTAACTATGGTATATTTTATTGAAATGGAGTTTAATTGTTCACAGAACAGTAAAACCAACACTGAGGAAAAAAACTTTTAAGTGCAAATGGGCCACATTTATTCACCAAGCTTGCTAAAATTTTAAAATTATACTTTCACTTAGTGACCTTGGATAACTACACTGCACTGTGCAAGAAAAGCACTTCTTTTTTCCACTAGTTAAAAAGTAGCTTGGGGTTCTTACCTGTAAGGAGATCATGTCAGGCCGGTACTGGCGCCTGAGACCCAGATCGTACATAAGGAACTTGAGAGTGTCAAAGGCCTGCTCCTCACTCATGTGCAGCAGCAGCACTCCAGCCACAAAGCTGATACCCTGGCAGTATCCCACCTCTGTATCCAGCAGAGAGTAGGCCTTCAACAGATTATAGAGGCACAGCTGTCCTGCACCCAACTGAGTGCTGAAGTACTGGTGTGTGGGAAACGTGCGACCTGTAGGAATAGTTTTTACAGGGTGTTTTTTTTTTTTGTATTACAACAATGTGTACATCTTGTATACACTCCCATGTGTAAACTATACTATTTTTCTAAGATGTTAGAAAAAAAAGAAATAAAAAAGCTACACTGGCCTTAATGCTTCAGTGCAACACAACAAAAATAAATGTCTTGAGTGAATTACATTTGGGGTAAGAGATCAGTTTTATTTCCTAAACAAGTAAACTGCAGTTTAGCTGTCGTCAGCTAGAGAACAGGGGGCATAAACAGACCTAGATCCACCAGGATGGCATGCTGTTGCGTGGTGAGTTGTTTAAGCAGATCCTGGTAGAGTGTATCTGGTGGCTGCTGCCGCTGGGGTAGACGATGACGCAGGCGATACTGCTGAGAGAGAAGCAGCCACACTTCACCCCGCCTACTTTTTGGAACACCTGTACACACGTATGAGAAAAAAAATCATGATTTTAAATCATCTAGTTCTGTTGACAAATGTCCAATGTCCGAAAAGTGTAGACTTTACTTATTTTTGTAGATGTTATTTTTTTATATATAAAATGAAAACCTAAGAGACAGTACTGATGAATACAGTTAGTATACAGCTAGTATGAGTGTGAGATAATGGCAAGGTTACCCTGGCAGATTGCTGTGTGGATCTCATCCTTATTCCACTGAACTTTGGTCCTGCAGGGCACATTCAGCTTCATCTCCCACAGAGCCAGCACCTCTTCAGGACATTCGCCCACTTCCTGGTAGTCCAGCTTCATTTTTCGGATGTGCAGCTCATCTCGGCTGGCTGAACACGGAGCAAATGCACACACATAAAGACATATCAAGATTTAAGTCTTCTCAACTCTGAGAGCCCTTTTCCACCAACAAAATGCCAATGCTGGTCCTGATCTGTAATGGTTCTGCATCTTCAGACCCAACAGCACTTAATCATTCAACCATTTTGGCATAAAATAAACAATATTTCATATTGCATTATTAGTGATTACATGGTATATGATACTTTTTTTTTTAGTATATTAATACTGCTACATAATGTGGTGGCCCAATATTTTGATAATCCAATCATGAACGCATTCATTCATTCATGCAGTAACTAATATTCTAAATATTCAGAAAAGTTTTTGTGTATGTATATTTTCTATACATGCTATAATCGTCTTAAAGTAGTTCCAGGGGCAGCACTAATCTCACAGATAATTACATCTTTGAAAACCACAAGTTAGCCACCAGATGAGTTAAATTAGTAAGTAAAACATAGAACAAACTTGGTAAACAAACTAAATGTTCAAAATATATATATATATTTTTTTACTTGACTTAGTAGTTCTTATTGAGGTGTTTTAGAGCACTGTTGTTCTGTTTACATCCTTGTCATGGGTAAAATGCACTATTTAGCTATATTTTAAGTGTAAATAGTAGTGCATGTAAATAGTTAATGCAGGTAGCTGCCCAAACAGCACCCTAGTACTACATAGTATGTAGATATATCATTGATAGTGCACAGATTTGACATATAATTTAGTATGGTACGGTGCAGTTTGAAACACAGCCTATTTTAGTCACCGCTGATTCTTAAAGCTTAGCCATAAGGAGGGATACATTAAATTATAAAATAATTTATAGACCAAAACACTAAGTCTTTCTAGAGTTTTAATCCTGTTGGATATAAAGTCTAAGACTAAGCAGAAAAAAACTTATTAAGTCCTTCTGGTTGGTATTATTTTACAGCATGAATCTGATCTAGCAATGGGTTCTGAAGATTCTAGAAACCAGCACAGACTTCAGCGTTAGCACCATGTTGTTGAAAAAGGTTGGTAATGTAAAATTAGTCACTTGAAACAGGTAAGGAAACAAAGCTGAGTATGTTAAAGGGCCTTCAGCCATGGTACATTTTGCTGCAAATTAGTTAGAAACACAAAAAAGCTATTTATAAAACCAGGTCCAGCATTTAGCAACTAAGCAACTCTAGTAGCATCTACAATATTCGATGACTCGACTCGTAAGTTAAAAAAACTACATTTCCCAGGTGCTACCGCGCTCATTAGCACTAAAATGCCACACCTGAGCTCAAAGTTATAAAAAGGCGTGGGTGACTGTGGGTATTTGCGCTGTGTACGAGCCAGACGGTGTTGTTACACGGATCAGTGATTTGAGTGAATTGATTCAATTTTTAAAGCGGTTTGCGCTAAACGATTCAGCGACTCGACTCGGCGGTGCGCAATTGGATCGTGATACAGTATTCTGATGGACTGAGTAGCTGGTTTGTCATGTTTGGTTGCTGAACCAAATTGATGCTCTCTCTAGCTTAAATTGGCTGAATTAGTTTTGCCTGCAGACGGTTTATGAACCGAGTCGGTTCTTTACTTTAACTGCTCTAGTTTAGCCGGTTAGTGTCTAGTATCGAATACCACCTCAGATGGTTAAATCTTTTCTTTTTTGTTCTTTTTATGAGTCACACAGTCTGGGTGACAGTTCTTTTGGCCTCTTATATTCTTATTTTGTTTAGAATCTTGGGTTCAGAATCAGTTCAGAGGAGAGCAGTGGCGTAACTAGGAGCTCATGGGCTCCAGTGCAAAAAAGAATTTGGGGCCCCCTCAACAAATTTCATATATATATGCTGCATGCTGATAGCTGATCAGAATGAATTAAAGGTAGGTTAAATTTAATTAAAGTGAAGTGAGTTCATGTCATGGAGCCCCCACCCCATGGGCCCCAGTGCACTTGCCCCCCCTGCTTCCCCTGTAGTTACGCCCCTGGAGGAGAGTCATCCTACACAACCTTCCTTACACTACAGCACATGCCACATGGTTCAACACAGCATTTTAGCCACTGGGACGCTGCAAGCAGAGAACTAAAATGCACTATTATATTTGGTTTTGCAGTTAGGTTTTCAAATTATAAAGATACATTTAGGGCTGTCGCGCTAACCGCAATTTTGAAATATCGCGGTATAGACCAGCCAACCGCAGGGCATGCTGGACAACCGCAACACCGCGATATTCACGTTTTTTCTTTCTTTCTTCTCCTTTTTTTTTATTGTTGCAGGTCCATCTTGTTTTATACGCTTACATTCGTGCGTAATAAATGTTAAATAAATTCATAATGAAAATGAGCTAGGAGCGACATTTTCCCGCAACCTGTTCTCATGCGTTGCTGCTGAGTGGCAACAGGCTTTGTGTTTTAAAATGTAAACAATCGCAACAGGAATTATAGGCAAGTTTATTAATGATTAAATTGAGTTCACACTCAATAAACACTTGTAATTTAGACTATATTTAAACAGCCTTGGCGAACTAAAACACTTAATGACGGTTAATATGGCATTGCAGCCTGCAGATTCTCTGTTGCTGGCTTGCTGGAATGATTTAAATGCATTTTTTCGTTGAATAAAAATGTATTGAAACGAATAATAACTTGAAACGTAGTATATATTGTTATGTTAATTATACCTACTAAATAGATGGTTAATAGTGGCGCGATAACCAGGCTAGACTTTCTCTGATCTCTAAAGTCGCATGCAGGTTCAGTACATCTACAGTGTATTAATGCAACGAGCACCATCAGAGAGAGTTTTAGTACCGAGGGGAACATCACTACCCCACTCAGATCCTCTCTAAAACACATCAGGTGAACATGTTGGTTCGTCTAGCGCGCATGATAACACAGGTTTAAACTCTTACAGACTTTATTCTTTATTCTATTTTTTTACCATATTTTGATTAGATGTGCATTTAAAATATTTAGCCTAAACACTTTTTTTTTGTTTCACAGTGTATATCTAACCTAGACTAGAAGCTTATTTAAACCTTTTTTTAATAGAGAAAAGACGCGCATCCCTGCTCTGTTCTGTATTTAACAATAGCCTAAACACGCATTTCATTGGTCTTAAAGCAGTCTCATCTTTGTCATTATAAAGCAATAATATATCGAATCATAGCCTAACAATAAAGCTTGTTTATATAGCTCTAAAATCCAGATCAATTAAGTAATTTTCAAAAACAACAAAAAAATGGCGATATAACCGCATACCGCGATATTGAGACAGGCTGAATACCGCAAGGGGAAATTCTGTCACCGCGACAGCCCTAGATACATTGCCATTATTTTTGTCAGTACAAGCACAAAACTTGCAAAGCCGAGCTTTAACTCCAGCTTACCTTTTGCTTAAAAGAAACATTTTGAGAAACCCCAGGTTCTTAATATGAATGACTCGGGCACATAAGTACAAAAAGGAAAAAAAGAGACAAGAGAGAGTCCAACTGTCAGGTGACCAATATTATTGTGACCGTATGTAACCAACAGAGGGCAATCTTTCACAAGTAAAATGCACAGTTTATATCAACCATACACAACTGTGTACAAATCTAAAATCCACCCATTTTGTTCACCTGTTATTGTGTAAAGGTGAAAAGAAAAGTAATATTATATAATATCGTTTAATATTATTATTCCAAGAGTTAAACATGGCTGCAGGATTGCAATGATGTGAGAATGCTTTGCTATTTTAGGATCTGGATGATTTACTTAATTGTTGAGAAAATGAACAATTCCACTCTCATCAAAAAAATATGTCCATAAGCTAAGGCTGAGGTGTAATCGGGTTATGCAGCAGATGCATATAAAATTATATGGTGGGAACTTAAACAGTATTTAAAGCATTTTTATCACCAGTATCATAAGAACGTCAAAGACTAATGTCATTCCATAGAAAGTGTTGCTATGGTATTATAGGGTTTTTTTATGAAGTATGGATTTCTCACTTAATTTAATTGCATTTAAACCATAAAACTCCTAAATTTGATCAAAAATTTGATTGTTTACAAAAAAAAAGTATTTTTACAAGAATAATTATGGATCATTTAGTGTGACATTGCAACAACAAAGAGGTGCACTTACTTTTTCCACACCACTGCACATAAAAATCTTAAGCTATCCGCTCAGGTGGCGCAGTGGTAAAACACACTAGCACATCAGCGCTTACATTTCAAACTTGTCAGTTCGAAACTCAGCTCTGCCATCCGGCAGGCTGGGCAGCTACATGAACAACGATTGGCTGTTGTTCATACAGGGGGGGGGAGCCTGAGCCGAGACCTCGGCTAATGCGTTGATCAGAGTGTAGCTCTCTGTACACAAAGCTGATCTGCATATGAACTTGTCTCGTGCAGGTGAAAAGATGTAGTTGGCTACTGCACACGTGTTGGAGTTGGTCTCGCTCAAGGAATTAGCATAGATCAGCATTGGTGAAGAGGAGGCATAATGCAATTGGGTGATTGGATACAACTAGATTGGGAGGAAAATGGGAAAAGTGCAAAAAAATTATATAAATAAATAAAAATTAAAAACTTTAAGCTAAAAACATAATTACACCACGTTTAACAGTAACATAAAAAATGTGTTTTATTTAAACTCTACACTGCAACTAAGCGGTCACTAAAAGTAAAAACAAAAAATCTTAGTAAACTTCACTCAGCATTCCAGTCTAAATATATCTGTGGCAGAATCTCAAACAATGCTACTTGAGCCAGTAATGGGATGAGAGGCAGAAACCACAACTCAGTGAAAGTGAGTGGGCCCTCGCGATGCTACACACCACGAAGAAAAAACAGACATCATGGTGATAACAGCACACATGCCAAGCTGCAGATAAACACAGAGCTGATGGGATCTTGTGCTAACGTGTATGTGTGTGAGGGAGGACAGTTTTGGCACATGGCTGTGTATAGAGTCAACAGAAAATACCATGCACATGCCAAATGTAACAGTGTAAAACTATTCCAGCATTATAAAAATGACACTTTAACTAATACTGCAAATCAAGGCCCATTTAGGAAGAATGTACAAGCCCAATTTCCAAAAAGGTTTGAACAATTTGTGCCAACTTCTCTGGAAAACCAAGAATCTGTGATTTGTTCATTTTCTTGAAAGATTTTTGATATTTTATAAATATAAACAAATTTACAATTTGGTACACAGAATAGACTCCCAAAAAGATGGGGCAGAGGCGTGTTTACCACTGTGTTACACCACCTTTCCTATTAATGACACTTTTTAATTGGTTTGGGAACTGATGATTAATTGTTGTTGCAGTTTTGCAAGTGGAATTTTTTGCCTGTTCTTGCTTGATACTAGAGACTTCAGCTGCTCAAAAGTCCAATGTTGCAGTTGTCTGATATCTTTTCAGTAGGATACAGATCTGGACTGCAGGCAGGCCAGTCAAGCACATGCACTCTGTGTTTATGAAGCCATGCTTTTTAGCACACGAAGCATGGCATTGTCTTGCTTAAATAATCATGAAGAAACAGAAAGAAACATCTTTCTGAAAATTCCAAATTTGACTATATTTACAAAATACAATTAAGTTGGTCATACAAAAAAATAAAGGTCATTATTTTTATACTTTTGTCAGATAAATATACGTTCAAGTAAAGTAACAAACCCCATGTCTTTATGGACCTCACTTTGAGAGCATATAATTTTCATACTAATATTTTTTTGGTTACACAAAGAACACTTTGGCCACATTGTCCTACCTTTGAAATACACTAGTATTACAACTGCTACAGTAAACTAGAGGTTAAATAGAATGGCATATGAGATTTAACCAAAAACAAAACAGATTAATGAGTCCATATGTCAAGTTTAGGCACATATGGGCGTGTGCAACACTAACCTTCTAACCGCTGGTTCTCTTTCTCCATGCGTATGAGAAGGATCTGCTGATGGATGGCTTTTTTCCACAGGGCTCTATAATCAGCTGCGGTGCGGCGGCCGGTCTCTCCTCTTTGGCCCTGAACAGAGGGCAGCAGACTGGACAGTGCAAATGCACGAGGAGAGAGGGGCAGCAGCTCACTGCCATCTATATCTACAAAACAACCAGTACACACACTTACTACATTACTGGTTTAAAAACACTCAGCTAGAAATTTCATTGCAGAATTTTCATTCAACTTTGATTCAGCTTTGTCGGTCATGTTGACAGTAAACCATATGTTTGAGAGCAAAAAGCTGTGTTGTGTCTGTACACACTCGTTTGTTTGCGTTTACGCACCGGCCTTGTGCATAGAGGCAGAGGTCTTGTTCATGGGCGAGGCCACTCGAAGGAAAATCTTCTGACGCCAAGACACCCTGCGCAGTGTCACGGGTGTCACCAAGTCAGTGCTGCAGCCTGAAAGGCTTCTCTTTCTATCCTCTCCATTACTGTTTCACCACACATAAAAAGTAAGTGCATGTCATTTAAATGCATTAAAGTGGAACCGCCCCGAGCAATGTGTTTTTATGCTTGCTATGAGTATACAACACTGATATGATGACAGAAAAGCATTTTAAACTTTACTACACCTTCCAAATGTTGGTCAGTCAAGGCATTAATCGGGAAAAGCTATGGACTGTGAACTTTTTTTGATTTTGAAATTCTTTTATACAAGCCAAACCATCACAGGGCTGCACATGCAATAAATGAGATTTGGAGTTCTAATCTCAGCTGTGCTAGCAACCGGTCGGGCATCCACACAGGCATGATTAGCTATGTGTGGCGGGGGGGGTGGCCTGACAGTCTAGTTTTTAGGATATGCACTCATTAAGGTGCTCTCAGCACTGGTCCCAAGCCAGGATTCAAATAAGGTGATATGCAGACCAGAATAATCCACTGTGGCAACGCCTAATTACAAGAGTAGCAGAAAGAATGTGAGAATTGATGCACTTTTTTTACCTTTAAATAGACTGTAAATGATCAATGTGTTCAATGAAACACCTTTTAAAGAAATTAAAATTAAAATTTTCTAGCAGCTGTATTGAAGTTTAATTTTGTCCAGACTCCAGAGCATCCAACAATCATTTTCCATTGTAGAAAGTGTAGCAGTACGTCATGCGTTTCCATCACCATTGTCAGAACAATGTCAGTTAATTGTAAGTAACAGTTAAACAGGAACTCACAACTCGATCATTATACAAATGTTAATATGAGCTATTTTAATAGACTAGAGCCTTCAGATAAACTATAATTAGCAGGATTAATATGCAGAAATGTTGTGGTTAAAGCACACAAGTACATGAGACAACAGAAGCACATCTTTAAACAATATTACATTTCTCTAATCACCAGACGTGGATAAGAGTGGCAAAATAATTATTCAGATCAAATAAATTGTCCAAATAATTGAAAAAGAAGATGGTATCAAGTATAGAAACGCTTACATGGCATGTTACTCGGTACACAGGATCAGATATGATCAAAAGATACCATTTACAGTAAATAAATAAATAAACTAAGATAAAAAAAAAATTGGATACTCTACTGGCAATGTGATAAACAATGTGGAAATTAACTCAAGTCTTTCATTAACCACTTCATCCTAATCAGGGTCATGGTGGATCTGGTGCCACACGGAAGAATTCCATTACAGGACAACATGCTCACACACATCTAGGGGCAATTTTTAGTAGTCAGTCTATCTCTGGTATGTGTGCTGGAGGTGGAAAGAAATCTGAAGTACCTGAAAGAGAATTCTAGTGGACACAGGAAGACCACAGCAATCTCTCACAGTGAATAAAGGTGAGGTTTGAAATCAGGTCAAATCACACCTTCCTAATGCGTTACCATGGCTCATTTTAAATTTAGAAAGCGTAAACTTTGCCACGTAAGGTGGATGGAGCCATTTAGAGTTTGAGTTCTTTTAAGATTTCTTTCTTTTAATATGTGGGGGAGTTTTCCTTTCACTGTCATCCTGGACTTTGTTGATCAGAGTTTTGAACTTGGATTTCTGTAAAGTTGCTGTTAGACAATATTTACTGTGAAAGTGCTATACAAATACTTTTTATGTGTCTTGACTACTTTTGCTTAGTTTCATTAATATTCAAATGTATAGTATTTAAATGATTAACAAAATACTAAAGAACCTACAATTTTAGACTTGACAGAAAGGTATGTAAGCAGATGCCATTCACGATCAGCAATATCAAAACCACAGTTTTTTTGTTTGTTTTTTTGTTCTTAAGTAAAGAAGAACACAATAGGAAATAATTTTATCATAATCTGCAATGTTGCAGATTTGTATGATTTATTTCTTTAAATTAATCTGTCATCTTTTAAGCAATTGTGCTTATTAATATTTTTAAACAGCAGTTAAATCTTAAATAATTTCCTTTGTACTGCATAGCTGCTTTTCGCTGGGAGTCACATGACTGTTCAGACTATTCAACCACAGTCCAAGAGAACAACACTTAAACAACCTTAAATTAAAATACCTCCTACAACAAGAAAATATGATAAACATTTGTAAATAAATTACTGCCCAACTCACAAAACCTCCTTATTCTTTATTATTGCTAAAAAAATGATCACTTAATAGTGTTTCATAGAACATAGTCTTTAAGCCCATAATATTCAATTAAAGATGTAAAACAAAATTCTAATGGATGACACAATGGAATTAACCACTTCGCCAGTTAGCCACTAATAGACATTTACTGTCCGATCAATGCTATCAATAGGAAGCTTATTTACTTTACTTAAATATTTAATCTGCACCCATGGTAGAGGTAAATAAACACAGAGCTGATGCAGAAAAGCCTGTTTAGAACTATGTACAACTAGCTAATAACTTTTTTTCTTTGTTTAAACCGTATGTTCTGAGTGCTGAACTAACTCAGATAATAGCATTTATGTTCGTCCAACTTGAATCTACAGTACATTACACTTTAAGTCAAAAGTCATAATCCGCTTGTAAGAAAGGTGTCACGGCATAACTACTATTAATCATGATGTGGGTTATACTTTGCTCTGTAGATATTTGGCTAGTAGCATAACAGGTGCAATGCAAAAATTTGACAGAATGAAGCACAAAATGTGCGAATCTTGGACACTATGAGATGTCCAAGGCAAAATCAAGCTAAAATAAGACATTGAAACCTTGAACCTTGTCCACATGTTTGTCATCTCTTGGCTTGGCGATTGCAGTGCTGTTCTCTGAATAAGATGCATATATGAAGCTAAGGGTGCTAATCAAAGTAAAGCCTAGATTAGTAAAAAGCTGTAGCAGTTTAAAATGAGTAACATATATTACTGGTAGTATAGTATGGATTTAGTAAGTGTTACTATTATTAAGTTCTGTCTTTAGTGCAGTACAGAAGAGAGAAAAGCATCATGCGTTTTATGAGATGAGCTCTCTAGGTATCAGGTTTCCTGGTTCCTGGAGATGCCAATAAACAGTCCAGCAGCGAAGAGGGAGCCAGGGATTGAGAGAAAAGCAGTTCCTCTCAGAAAGGAAAGGACAAGTTAGGAATAAGACAGACACAGAAGACTGGTGCCAGCCCAGCATAACAATGCGGCATTAGTGCCCTGTTCTGGTCCCGGGGGTAGTAAGATCCTGGCGGGGTACCCCTTCTCACCTCTTGAGGCTGGCGCTGTCCGGCAGGGAGGCCAGTGAGCTGAAGGAGCCTAGATTAAAACTTTTCAGGAAAGTGGGAGCTGAGAAGGATGAGGGGAGGCTGAAGGAGGACTCGCCCTCAGAGACGCTGCGCTTTCTTGGCACACGCACTTGGCTAAACAGAGGCCCACAAATAACACACATTAATACAAGAGGAACTGTGGCAAAATACTGGATTGTTGGTTTTGGGCCTGATGTTCTTTTATCAAAATGGCTTTAAAAATACCTTTACTGGCATACATCTGTATTTTAATTCAGTGGTTCCCAACCTTTATAGCAATGTGTTTTGATGGACTAGTGTAGAGAAAATAAAACAGAGAGGAAGGGCAGGGTCATCATAAGCAATTCTTAAATTAAATGTATATACACTACGCATGTTGCGCAAACATGCACAACTGGCTGTGCCTGAGTGTGGGATGGTTAACTGGGCTTCATTGCCGCCATACAATTGCAACCTTTGCTGTTTGGTTGAAAGCAGAATTGAAATAAGGGACTCGTGGCCAATGAAGAAAAAAAAAACATGACTCTAGGCATCTTTCTCGTGCAGCTCTATGATAAGAGAAATCACAAATGGCGGAGGTCACTGTGCACACACCACAATGAGCAGTTCCGATTCAGAGACTGCAAACATGTACGACGTAAGTCAAATCACACTGTCAGCAAAATGAATGTCTAAAGTTTAAAGTTAAATAGTGCTTCATGTGCAGCAGACCTGGACAAAACGATCCAAAGCTCGGGTTGGGAACCTCTGTCCTAACTGACAATCTAAGCTTTGAAGAATTTTACTCCTTTTTTCAATGAAACCAGTATCACAAGTTGAAGTTGAATTTCAGTCCAAATCAAAAGTGCATTCAAACAATTATAAAGAAAGTCATTTTGCCAGTGATTTAATCATAAAATAATTAGTATTAAATTAGCTTTAGACAGCAACATGCCTCATTCGTCATTAATGTAAGCACACATGCTGAATTTTTTTTTTCAATCATTCTCTCATATGCTTAAAGCATATGCTTTCTCTAATGCCTTGGTGCACACTACACAGCTTTTAAAAACTCACCGCACTGAGATTCAATCTCTTAATCACATTATTACAAATCAGTTACCAAAACAGAAGTGCCTCCAGACACAACATCACTGTCTTTTAAAATTAAACATAAACAAAGTTTGTGTGACAGTGGAAACAGTTTTACACCACATTAAACAGATATAGACTATATGACTATAAGTCCTATTAAAATAGAGTGACCTCTGTGTGATCTTTCCAGGTATAACAACAGCCACTCTTCAAGAAGGCTTCTCACAAAACTTGATTTAAAAAACAATTCTATAAGAAATATTTATGCAGTCTGTTTGTGAACACTTTCTATCATCGTTTTGCTCTGAAAAACAGATTTTCTCTACACCACAACTGCACTAGTCTTGACGAACTCCCACTACACAAAAATCGAAAGAGATCACGAGAGCTGCCCCAGGATAAACACCATCACATTGTGATCATGTGAGAAAAGACAGGAAGTGATGCGTTACCTGCTCTGCAGCAATTCTGGAGCCAGGGACTGTTGCCTATGAACAGGAATCCTGCTTTGAGTTGGCAACTCTGTAAAAGAGATCCTCTTTTTGATTGGTGGATGACTGAAGGTGTGCGCCCGGCGGCGAAACTGGGGGGCATCGGGGTCCTCTTCCACAAAACCAGGTGGAGTCCCTGGAGGAGAGTCACCAGGAGACTCGTCCTGCTGAAGAGCCAGAGACAAAAAAAATCATCAGTGAGATATTTAGGAGCAGTCAGACACGCTCATAAACAGTCAGATAAAGCACAAGGTCTAGAAACGATGAAAAATAACAAAAGCCTTACAAGGATCTGTACTTCACCAAAGAAACGTTTTAATAACTGGAACTAAAAGGTCAACAAAACACCGACATTGCACGAAAATGAAAAATAGGGCAGTGGCAGGTTACTGGTTATGATTTAAAAATAGTGATTTATAGGATATTGGTTTAAACCCCACTAATGCCACATCCCCACTGTTGGGTCCTCAACCCTCATTCACTTAGATTGTATTCAGTTCCATTTGCAAGTCACACATTTTCTCTTTTGCAATGGATTGGCCTGGGAATCAAGTCCAGGTCCTTCTTGCTGGGGTGACACCGCTTCCCCATATGCCACCAGGCCACATGGGGTGGGCAGTTAATGAGGAAAAAAGCATAGAATGCTGTGTCTGTATTATGCAGTGAGAAAACTCAAAAGCAGTGGCTTCTTTGCCACTATGGGACCAGTATAGCTTACATTCAGAGAGAAAGTAAAAATTATGATGACAAAATGAGCCAGTACTCCAAAATAAATTAAGAATGGTCGTAAATGTGGAAAATTATGCTTTGGAATGGCCAAGTCAGAGTCTAAAACTTAATCCAAATTCAAATAATGTGGCTTGAGCTGAATATGGCTGTTCACACAAAAAATCCAAGAGTTTTCTTAAATCCCTTTGCACAGGTTTTCAAGTCTGATCTCCAAAAACATTAAATATTTTTGCATCAAAAGGAGGTCCTACTGATCATTAACTACAATGCTATTGTTAAAATGTTATGTTCTGGCTGCTTAATGCTTGTCTTTAACTGATACGGTTGCAGATTAAGAAATTAACGTTCTTTTGGAAACACTTTTTTGGCATAAGTAACATAATTGAAAAGCCATTTAATGAAAGCAAGTGGTTCAAAAGCTTAAATCTATTGTAAACAATTACTATAACAAATATAACAATAGTTGTTTACAGCACCCATCTAAAAAGATAACACTAAAAGCTCTAATCAATCCACAAAACACCAACTCTGAACACAATGTATTAACATCAAGTGTCCACTCACCTACATCCATCTCCCAGAGTCTGAGCCCACTCTGAAGTGGCAGTGCTTGAGAAGCATAACTGGACACATGCTCTAGGACCTATTGTATGTTAATGACTCGTGTCCCGTGACTACACACATCGCACATGCACGATTCAAGGTAGGTGTGTTTGAGCACAATGGAAACCTGTCCTTGTTTACTGTGTTAGTTGAAGGAAGGGTCCACTCTGGCCCACTTCCTCATTCTGTTTCCTGTCCTTATACTCCGGGGCCTGAACCCATGCCCTTCTGTGACATAGCCTCTAGCCAGATCAGGAAATCAGCAACGGCTGTGCAACACTCACGCTTAGTCTATTTCTGTTACTCCCCCCAACCCCGTCCACCAACGTCCTCTGCCAGATGAGGCCAAGGCTTAATTTGGGAAAAACAATGTTTATCTGTAAAAGGGAGGAAAACTTTGGAAGCTTTTAATATTGACGTAGTATGAAAGATATCAGCAAAGAGTTGTAAGATGGTTTTTAATATCAATAAAGATTTAAAATGTGTCAAAAGTGTTCCACAATAAAAAATAAAGGTGTTGAGATGAAACATCAGATAATGTCTTAGCAAAGCAATGGTTTGAAAGAATTTTATCCACATTTCCAACAATGAAGCAAAATATTTATTCATTAATTAGCTGCTTAATCCCAGTTATGGTTGTGGACTAAAAAGAACACCAATCCATTATAAGGTACCCACTTTCAGATACAGCTCTGACATTGCATTAGCAGAGTGTGACAAGTGGGGTGTGGTTTACCTCAGGGTTGCAAGGGGAGGGATGAGATTGGTGAATGAACTGGAGGGTAACTAGTTGATTAGTGGTAACACCTATGGGAAGGTAATTAACCTGAATATTTAAACCCTGTTTCATTCCTCCCTTCAGGTCTTCCCTTTTGTGTGTGCAGCCAAGCTATTTTGTTGACAAGGGTTAGGTTGTAAAAAAAAAAAAAAAAAAAGGCTACTGCAAATCAATGTGAAGTTATTTTGATTAACTAAGTGAACAATATAATGTAACAACTCTTCTAAGATGACACAGCCACCATCCCCATGTCATACAGGATCACTGAATGGTTCACAAAGTATGAAAATAATATAACCCATATGAAATGGTTTTAGTCACCAGCTCTTGTTGAACATTAGCGTTTTGAAAGAGTTTGATCCAACATGTCTGACTGCATTCTCCAAAGCTTTGACGATAATCACAAGATAAAGTCCTTTAGAGAACTGGTGTTTCAGCCCTCCAGTACAGATCAATAAGGCATGAAGAACAAATGCTTAGCATACTAAAGCTGTTCTGGTGACTTATAGTGGCCCAACAATATACTTAGACACTTTGTATATGCTTTTTTTAATTAAATAACATTACTCCAAGATTACTGGTTTGTTTCTAATGTTTACAGCTTATAGACTATTCACCCCCACTCTGTCTTAAGCAGATGTGGTGAGCTGGACAGTGTGAGTGCAGAGTTAAGCAGCAGGTCTGAGATCTGTGAGGTAGGACAACAAAGATATTGAGTTTCAGCATGGGCCTCAAAATGTAAGGCCACAAATCAACACTAGACCCTTATTGAAAACATGTTCTACTGTTTGAGCCAGTCGAGTTCCCTCACAGTTTCAGACCATTTTTTGGAAATAAATTACTCAATTGTTTGATGGAAAAAGAAATATGTTATAGTTATATTAAGGTTAATGTAAAATTATTTTCATATTTGTTAAAGCCAATGCTCAAGGGCCCAGCAATGGCAGCCTGCTTGTGGTGGGGCTTAAAGCCTTAACCTTCTAATTGCTAGTCCAGTATATTTACCATAGAGCCACCATTGCTCTTTGCCTTAACTATTAATGTTATGTTTATAATCAATCAAATCAATTGGAAATCATATCAAATGCAGTTATACTGTGAATGAATTTTCTAAAACAGGAAGCACATTCAGCTTTTTGAATGTCCCTGATTGTACAAAATAATTCTAGATTTGAATGTACAGAGCTACCACTGGTCTTACACAATCTGTAGTTGTACAGCCTGATGTTAATGCTAGTTGAATGTAATTTGTTGTCTTGACCTTCAGGCTGTCCGAATTAGACAATGGTGCCTAATCCTGTTGTATTATCGCTGGTGTGATTCCACCTGTTTGTAGTTCTTGGCAGTTTGCTCAAAAAGTTCAACTGTCAGTCAATTGCATGAACTTGCAGGAACTGCTTCTGTTGACGTGCACATAAATCAGACTTATCCTTATATTCAAAAAATGCCCATACCAAACTTTACCTTACTGATACAAACAGTACCTTTCACCTACCGACTGATCGCTGCTGATGCCATAGCTGTCATTCAATACATTAACTTACTTAATAAGCAGGAATGGAAATAAAAAAAATTATGATTTATTAGAAGCGTGATATCCAAATCAAACAATGTGCTTACAGCAGATTTGTATCCCTTTTTAACCCTTGCTTTTAAAAAATTATTTCTTCTGCTGTCACATGGATTAGGATTTTCCACTTAATGCTTAGGAAGAATGTATATGGTAAAATGTGCTGTACAAACAAATTACACTGAGATACCTAAATAATTAACCTTATAAATCACAGCAGGCTAACTCACACACTACTGAACACCATCAAAATATCCCCAATATTTGGGATTCAAAATAGCAAAGTTTGTACCCCAGTGCCTCCATTCTAGGAAAAGTACAAGCTCCAGGAATTCACATAGCCTGCATGAGTGGGAGTAAAGTTTAGAGAGAACACTTACACGGTCAAAGCTTCCCATGCTTCCAAGTCTCATACGCATCCGGCTAGCACCCTGAAAAAGAAAGAAAAAACTTTGCATACTTTGTATATAGTTCAGTCAACATTGCATTTTTAAGCTATGAGTTCTGAGTGGAACAATAACAACAATACACGTCTATCCAAGTCACACTTGCACATTCTTGTTAGAACAGTTTAAACCTCCTTTGAACATGGCAAATGTATATTTATTATTTTTACCTTTTTTATCAAGCTGATACAACATTTGACAAAATCATTTGTTCTGGTATTACAGTTAACCCAATGACCACTGTCACTGAGAATAAAGTAAACCAATCTTTCCACTACAGCCAAAATGTAGATAGCTACCAAAGGACATAAATTGGTTTGACTAAGTAAGGTGTAAAGGTGCATTCAAGCACACCCGTGAAAAGATGTTCTCCAGGGAGCTGGTGAGAGAACTGCGAGCTTTATTCTTTAGCACATCCAGCTTGTTGCGTCCAGCTGCGTTCGAGTTCTCGGAGCCTGATGTAATGTTAGCCGAATTCTGCTACAAAGAAACAGCAAACAAACAAAAATAACCATTTATTTAACAGACGCCATGGATCTTCAACCAATAAAGTGGAAATTTCAAGTAACATACATATTCATTGCTGTTTTTAACAGTGCTGAGTTAAATAGATACATTTAGATAACATTTCCATGCAAACAGCTTATGTCTTATCACATAACCACATACAGTATAATGTTGTGTTTTAGTCTATTCAGATGATGTTTAAAATCCCTCTAATTCAATAAGCGTCAGATCACAGATTGAGTTGTTTCTCTAGGATCTGTTGGAAGTAGAATCTGTCCTGCAAACTGGCCTACTGAGTATGAGTGGCTATGACTAAACTGTACCTGAGGAGCTTCTCCAATATGTACGTGGGTCTTTTGCTTGGTCTCACACAGCTGCCTGAGGTGAAGAATAACAAGCTCATTCTCCTCCTGATCAGAACTTGGCTTCATCCTCTGTGCAGAAAAAAATTAATTACACATCAGTTTCATGTTTTACCACTGATTTATTCTGGTCAGGATCACAGTGGGTCTGGTTTTCCTGAAATCACTGGGCGCAATTCAGTAACACACCCCGGACAGGACACCAATTTATGGCAGGGCTTTAGACAGGATTGCATGAAAACGTTGCAACCCTGACCAGGAAAAACATGAAAATTATGATTTTGAACTTTTAACAGTTACCTGCACACGTTCAAAAATCTCGACCTGCTCATTATCAGTCAGCAGTGAGAGGTATTTCTGAATGGCCAGCTTTGCTCTGGGTGGGTATAAACCTGTGGTTAAAACAGAAAAACACTAGTTTCATTAAGTAAACTTGTTCGGAAAGTGTGTACACAGGGCGGGGTGCTGAAAGTGAACTACGTACCTTCAATCCGCTCACAGAGCTTGTGCAGGTGGTGCATAGGACAAGCCTCGCACAGTTTAATTTGGGTTTTGGAGCTCTGCATTGCTGCTGCTGTGCTGAAGGCCTGCTTCAGAGTTAACATCACCTCATCCACCTGAGAGAGAGAAAAAATAATAAAAACAGAAAAATCTGAAATCGTTCAGAATATTCAATCCTCACAAAGAAAGTCACAAAGACCTTTCTGCAGAGCTACAATTTGTTTTGAATGAAGTCTGTAGCAGTTGAATGTCGCTGTGAATAAATGTGGTGGTGGTGGTGGTTCAGTGATTATGTGGGGGTGTTTTTCTGCTGCAGGAACCTGCAGTCTTGATCATGTGACTGGCATCATGGATTCACAGAAATACAGAGGCATTTTAGGGAGTAATGCTATGCCTGCTGTGGTGAACCTGAACCTTAATAATAATAATTGGACACTTCAAGAAGAAAATGATCCCAAGCACACTTCAGGTCAACCAAAGCTTGAATAAGGAATCAGTCCTGGAATATCCTGGAGTAGCCTTCACAGTCTCCAGATTTAAACCCCATAGCAGCACAACAGCCATCAAACCTCAGTAAGCTGGAGGCTTTTGCACTAAAACAATGGGTTGATTCCACAAGAGCGATGTTAGACGCATGTTAGCACTTACCAAAATTGCTTATTAGAGGTTATCAAGGCAAACAAATGTTCCACAGAGTACTGAGGCTGTGGGTTAAATAATAGTGCACATAAACATTTGTCAAGAGAACTAGATGTTTTTCATTTAAACTCAAAATTATGTTGATTTATGTATCAATAAATCCTTTCTCTGTTTACTGATACTTCTTCTCCTCCTTGAATATTTTCATTCAATTCTATAGACATCACTACGTATAACACCTTTTAAGGTGCAACATTAACAAAACTGTGAAATGGAAATATAATTTATTTGTATGTTGTACAAATATGTTTGTATGTTGTAAGTTCAACAAGAAGTAGTTTAATTTGTAGCTTCACAGCATGAGCATAGCAGTCATTGTTCTCGCCACATAATGATAAATAATAAATAAATGTCATGTCTGGGAGTGGAACAGGTAGAATAGAGACTGGAATTAATGTGCTCACCAGAGATTCATTGGCACACTGGAACACATAACACATGTACTGGCTGGGCCCAGACTCCACCACATCTCGACAAATAAAGCCAAAGTGGTCCGTCTGCTTCACTCCCTGTGTGTCACATGCACAAATAGCATAAGTCATAAAAAAGAAATCAAGACTACCAATTGTGTGTCACAAAGAAATAGCATAATACAGCTCAACAGTGACTGTTTTTTCTGTTTTAGTTTCAACAGTGAAAACAGTGGGTGCAAAGCAGGAATACCCTGAACAGGATGGCAATACATCGTAGGGCTTCGGCCACCTCCCTCCCCCATTTCTCAGATATAGCCAGTCATGTTTGTGTAGATGCCCGGCCGGCTGATGGCACTACTGAGATTTGAACCTGGGTCTAAGCTCTAGTGGGCTATTGTAATAGACCTGCACCACATATTATATTATACTTGTATAATGTTTTATATGACGAAAGTGGTGTTACAAGCTTCAGTAACTGAGGCAGTTCAAATAGTGGACAGATATACTGTTCAGCTCTGTTTGCTATTATTTGTTACATGTTGACACTGATTCAAAGGTTTTTACTTTGGAATTGGGTAGTGGGAGTGTAAATGTACAATAATCAAATGCATTAGATGACCAGTCTGTTTATTATTCAGTCCCACAGACCAGTGGTCACACTCGCCATGATTCATATACTGTATTTAAGCAGTATTTAAGTATTAAGTATTTAAAATAAATCCTTACTTGCTGCATTAGTGTGTTACATACAAAATTAAATTACAGCTCTCACCCAATAAAGTATTACTATGTAGTTAATGATTCTGCCTTCGGGCTTACTATGTACTAGTAACACAGTAAATATCAAGTCAAAGTGTTTAGCTTTTAAAACATTTCAGAAAACTACTATCTCATGTGCTAGTACAGATGGAGGTGAGCATTTAGAGAAAATAAAATAATATATTTCTTTTAATTCAATTTTCTGTTTTAACACTGTGTTATCCTGGTCAGGGTTGCGGTGGTTGGGCTACCCCAGAATCACTGGCCACAATGCAGTCACACACCCCGGACAGGACGCCAATCCATCACATGGTCTCGGCCACCCTGAATTCCCCTTAAATTTAGCTGATCATGTCTATATGTGGATGCCTAACTGGCCAATAGCACTGCTGGGGATGCATCCCAGAAGTAGTGAGCTAGCGTTACTTATTGCTGCACTACTTTTGTGCACTATGCAATGTTAAGCTTTTGTTAAAATGATATGAAAAGGTTAACAGAATAAAACAGGGTGTACATTTCTCTATGTGGACTGGTAATGTGATAATACTGAACCTAGATAGTGTCAACAATTCTCAACAGATTTATGCCAGTATAAACAACTTCCTCAAACCTAAAATTACACCATTGTAAAGGCATATGCTGGGAAAGCAGCTTGATAATAAACCTGAGCCAGGAGATGATCATCACCAGTATATATAAGGTCTTAAACTAAATGGCTCCCCACAAACCTGAGAGCAAAAGGAAATGTCTTTGAAATTCTTCTCCAGCACAACGGTCTTGCTGTCAGGGCTGATAAGGTTCACCTCAAAGCGTCCAACCTAAAAACACAAAGAAAAGTAAGCGTCAGAAATCACCGTTCATTTTACCAGTCATGAGGCAGGAGCAGAAACATGAACACTGTATCTACTACTACTACCTCGCAACATGGCTTCTGACTGTTGTAAGACTGAAAAATTAACACACACCCACATTAACAAGGTCATCAAGGTTGTACAAATGACTTCTCAGGGCTAAATTAGGAAAAATCATTTTGGGAGGATCATTTGTGGTTTTAGTTTCAAGAGAGTCAGCCTTGTGTGTCCAGTTGAAGAATGGTCTGTTGACTGCTTAACTGGCATGCACAGTAATTACTGCCTTACAAAAGCAATGTTGCAATCCCTACGACTGCACACAAGCTTTATTTTTTCTATGTGACACATTTTCCAGCTGGCAGCTTTAACCATTCCCGTCGATTTAATAGTGGAGACTAATTCCAGATGCCCAGCTTGAATAACACTGAACAGATTTTGGTTGTTCAGCACATTTGGCATGTTTTACTAAAGGCAGGTATTATGTCCTGCATTGCCAGTGAATTTTAATTCTCTCAGTAGAGTTACTGACTATTATATGGACACAATTTGCACCTTGCTACAGGTATTATTTTATAAATGAAGGTTTTATAAGCAATAACAAGAGTGGATGAGCCAAAATCATTTAAGCACAATCTAAAAATATGTTAACTGATACATGGTCTCCCAAGAAGTAGGGGTCTGGAACTGACTCAAAATCGAAAATGCGTCTATGAATCAATCTCCCGGTGGCTCACAGTGATACAACCTCAGCTTGACGAATGGTACCACATGATCAAGGCCAAACATTCTTTTTTTTGTCAAATTTGTTTGCTAGGGCTACCGATAAACCCAACCAGTTTTAATAACTGTACAAGCTTAAACATGCACACTTACACCACTGGAAAATGCTAATTTTATGCTAAATAATTACAAAATGTCAAACTGATGAGTGTGTCTGTACCTGAAACAACATAGTGCGGTTCTTGTCTGCATCTGAAGGCTGAACATTGTTAGGAGCGCTGGCATGCCTCCTGCGCGTTGGCCCTTTGGCTCCTATATCTTTAGGTTTATTTTGAGCCAGGCTGTTGCAGCGTGTACGAAACTCCTGCTGCTCGAAGCCCGAGTCCTCCTGAATACACTCAGGAAAGGCACTACGCTGGCTGCCTACTTTCCCGTTTGACTCGACCTCTGCAGTCTCTGAGAGCGGAGCACTGAGGGGGTCATCTCCCACGCTGAACACCACAGGGGTCTCGGTGGAGACACGTTGGCCGTTCAGAAGGCGAAGACGCCTGCGCTCAGTCTCGTGCTCCCGGAAAAGTTCGATGCAGTCGTCGATCAGCGTGGAGGGTGCTTTCTTGTTGTTCATCATTACCTTGCCACAGTAAAGCACCTCAAATTTCTGCGAGTTGTAAAAGGACTCCTCGGCCTCCTGCTTGGGTTTACTGTCCTCCTTTAGAGCAACTTTAGAGGCCTGGCGAATGCTGCTAATCACCTCGGCCACCTGTGGGAAAACAAAACAGAGTTAATTTTTCAGTGGCTGAACTAAAATAGATTATTTCCAACTGAAGGGCAACTCTTTGGGGACAAGGTCCATAAAGACATGGTTTTACATGTTTGGCGTGGAAGAACTTTTGTAGTGGCCTACAAAAAACTGCTATCAACCCCACAACAGCATATTGGAATTGATATGTCCATTGCAAACCAGGACTTCTTGTCCACCCTCAGTACCTGACCTTAAAACTGCTCATTTGACTGAATGGTAACAAAACATCTACAAACACACTCCAAATTTTGAAAAGCCATTTTAAAAGAGTGGAAGTTGTTATAGTCACAAAGAGAGGGGTCAACCCCATGGCTTTGAAATGATACGTCCAACAAGCTCATAAAAATGTACTTCATCTGCCTGATTTTGGCCAAACACTCATAGAACCTAGTCAGTCAACTGGGCCCTAATACAAACATCACATAATTTAAAAAATAATAATAACGATAGAGTGATGAAAATGTGAATAAAAAAAAAAGAAATATTTATTCCAATCCACACTGTTAATTTCCAATATCCAAGGTTCCAAAGGTTTCTCATAATATTTCATAATATTCTCATAACATAAGTTTTTTTTTCCACAATTGCCCTTAGCTTGCTAATGAGTGGTTACTGGTTTTGGAAACTGTAAAGCTTCCAAATACAGTGTCCAGTATAAAAAACACAACAGAAATAAATCTGGCAAAGTCTGTTGTTTAAGCAAAAAATGCAGCATTTATAAGTAAGGAAAGCCAGTGTTTGAATTAAATTACAATATTAAATGTACAACAAAGGCTACCTCATATTAAAAGATTGACAATTACACACTTTAGTGTTCCGTAAATCTTGTCGTTACTGTTCTACTATATAATTAATCAGCTTGTTTAATACAGTGGAGCTAAACATCTTTTAAAATGAAAGAATGTTTAGGAACTTGTATAGTGCCCTTTGTTACCAGGTTGCCTAATAATGCAATAGGCATGCAACAGACATATATCTACTTAACAGTGAGCAGCCAAGACATTTCCAAATGCCACAGTCAAATTTTTCCATAGAGACAAAACAGATCAGATAAAAAACGTGTAATAAGACGTTGTCTTTCAAAAACCCGGAAATTTGCTGCCTTCTCATTGGACGTGAGGCTCAGACAGGATTTTTTTTTTAACAAATGAATCTGATTTACATTACTGATGCAGATTGTGCTGTGAGAACACAAACGGTACTCAGAGAGAATCTGGCCAGGTGCCAGCAAGAGCCAGAGACACCAGACAGACACCAGACAGACACCAGACCATTTCACACAGAGCACAGATGCCCATTTAGATGCCTAATAAAGTTCAGTAAGCTATGGGATGTCCAGTTAGTGCTGTAGGCAAGTCAGAGAGAGGTGAGAAATAAGGTTTCATTAAACAAGTTCAAATAAAAAGCATTAATTAAAACACACACAGGGTCCTCCTGAGTAAATGTCAGACAAAACAGCTCTACTGTAATAAACAAAGCCTTGGAGCTGAAAAGGCTCAGTAGACACCAAGGTCAAATGGATTACTTGTTCAAGGCAGCAATTGAGAGTAAACCAAACATAACTCTGCGCTGTGCACACTCTCATATCACGGGTAAAGATAACACACCACAAACTTGTTCAACACAGAAGTTAAAATAGCAGCTGAACTGTGTAGATTAAAGGATTTCACTTTAAGTGGTTAAAGAACATATTATGAATTTCAATAGCATGACCATGACGACCTTAAGAGCCACAAAGCCCATTGAAAAACGTCATACATGATAACCATTCTACCTTCACCTCAAAAAGGTTGTTTTAAGTTTGCTGCTACTTGGAAAAGTTGACCTGATTTAATAGCATCCCAAGAAAAGATGACAGTTTACATAAACAGCTTAAAAGAGCGTGTCTAGCTAGAGGATGTGTTAAGTCATTTAATAATATAATAAAATAGCAATAATAATTAAAACACATACAAAGAATTGGCAAAACCAACACATATTTTTGTGTACCTATACAACATTCAAACAATGTTTTTCCTCCTGTCAATTCCCACTGTCGCAAAGTTGCCACAGTTGGGCTCCTGAGCAAGGCCCTTAAACCTCAATCGCTTGCATGGTATTTGGCCATAACTGTAATTTGTTTTTGATTAAGTTGTCTGCTAAATGCTGTATTAAAGGTTTCGTTTTGTTAAACAAAAATATGAAAAAAAGTATATTGTAATCAAGAGCTCTCAGAATAAGCAGATTTAAACTTTTCTACTACCATTATGCAATGTTGATGCATGATGCAAAATATCCACATTATTTTTGTAAAACAAACAGATTGAACATATGCAGAGATTACCACACAGTCAGTGACTGGCGCATGAGCACTGAGGGTGGGTGTGGGTGAGACAGACCTGCAGCTTCATTCCAAAAGCAAAGCAACCATCAGCTGCTGGAAATTAATTTAAACAACCTTGTTAATAGGCAGCATAAATGGAACAACGAATTCTATGTGGGTTATCATTAAGTCTGTTAATGATACACATCCCTAGTGTGAATGTGTGTTGCCCTGTGCTAAATTGGCACCGTCTCTAGGGTGTATTCCTACCCTGTGCTAAATTTTTCAAAAGATGCTGAACCCTGACCAGGACAAAGCAGTTACTGACTATGAATAAATAAAGGAAAATCATCATTGAGTTATTCTGTTTAGTGACTTTGGTGATTTGGATATATTTCCCTAGTGGCTACACATATCCATGAGTAATTTTGGGTCATGTCCTATTTTAATACCACAGTCAGCTTCCAATCCAATGATTTGCACCAGCCGCTGTGTTGATTTGTTCACTAGTTCCTTGATTTCAGGTAGAAAAGCAAACACTATCGGACATGTCACAACTCTTGCCAAAGAACTGACTTGTGGAAACACAGGGTGCAGCTGCTCATTTCTAACTGACAGCTGGCTTTTTTCCAGAGATTGCATGATGATTTCCAGCAAATCTGATATATAAAGTGCACTGAAAAAATCAGGAACAAAAACAATTACATACCAGTGTGTGTCGAATACAGCATTTAGCCAACAAGCCTAAAATATATAGGAAATATGTTTTATCGAGCAATGGATCAAGATGCTTTGGTGGTGCAGCATAAAATAAATTATGCTAGCCCTCTAGCACTGGGATTACCGTTACTAACCTCCACTTGGTCGGCCATCTACATACAGACATTATTGGCGACGTCTGAGGGGAGGATGGCTGAGGTCGCATGATGGATTGGTGTTCTGCAAGTGTTTTTTTTTTCAGGTGTTCCAGCCACACCCATTGCTAGCAGGTGTATAAAATCAATTACAAAATAAGTGATATGCTTCCAACTCTGAGCCAATAGTTTGGAAACTCAATCAAGACATGTTTTGGTGTGGAAAACATAGACCGTAGACTGTACAGAGCCCTGAACTCAACCATATTAAACACCCCTGACACCAATAGCCAGTTGCTCCACAACCAGGGCCTGATCTTGCAAATGCTGTTGACTGAATAAGCACAAAATTCCCAGAAAGATGCTCCAAAAATTGGAGGAAAGCCTTCCCAGATAAATAAAGTCTATTTTAGATGCAAAGGAGGGAATGGTTTTGGATGTTGTCAGCTGTCCATATATTCTTGTGCCTAATCCTAATTTTTCCTGACATATCTGTACTAGAATTGCAAGATTAACTGGTTAATGCTGGCAGATTCTTCTTTACATATTTACCAAACTGCTAGATGCAAGTCATGGTAAATAAAAAAGCTACATTCTCCTACATTGTACTGTAACTCAAATCCACATAGACTAAATGCTTCTGCACCCTTTAACACAATTTACGTTTATTTAACTGTATTAGGGTCGACAGTGTAATTAAATTCACACAGTATGGCACACGTCAGGCGGTCTGCGAGCTGCAGCAGCTGTTTTTTTTTAGCCTGGGCAGGGTTTTTATATGAGTTAGATTCATGCTCTGTTGCTGTCTCTCATTGTAGTCTCATATTTCTGAGCAGCGTGCTGGTTCCAACCACACAGCGGACAGACAGGAAATCCATGCTAAGGGTCATGATGTAGACACAATTTAGCCAGGAACACAACACAAACTTTATCTGTTTAGTGACGCCAGCAAAAGTGGATGTAATCAGAAAGGTTCAAAAATCTAAACACTGTGTCCAAGATGTTCCTCTGGAGAGCAGATTATGCTGTTAATCATCTCACGTATGTTCCTTGCAATATAGTTAAGCACGGTGGCTTGGTGGGTAGCACTGTTGCCTCACAGCAAGAAGGTCCTGGGTTAGATTCCCAGGTGGAGCATTCCGGGTCCTTTCTGTGTGGGTTTCCACTGGGAGCTCCGGTTTCCTCCCACAGTCACAAAGACATGCAAGTGAGGTGAATTGGAGATACAAAATTGTCCATGACTGTGTTTGAAATGAAAGACATACAGAACTTTATTGGCTTGCAAAGTGGGCCAAAACTTTTAGTCTAGCATCACTGCTCATGGCTGCAAATTCCTACAGACACACTTTAACATGTTGTGGAAAGCCTACCCAGGACAGAGGCTGTGGCATCCCAACACCATACCCATGCCCATGGTTTAGGGATGGGATGTCCAACTGCCTTAAGGTTATGTGTCCACATACTTTTGGCCATGTAGTGTGCATGTGTGTGCATATATGTAGCTATATTTGTGTAGCTGATTTATATTTAGGTTTTAGTGGCACAGTATTAATATCAGAGCTCCATTTTCTCAAGTGCCCAAGTACCACTGCTTGTCATACATAAATTTAAAAAAGAACAACAGAATGTAGCTTTTAGAGCTGAGCCAATCCAAATATTTGCTAGGTCAAGCATGGCCTGACCCTTTAGCTTATCATATCATGTCAGTCTGTTCATGGTGCTGATTGCAGAATTTAGTTTTTAGATAGTTTTCCTATCTGCTTTGAAGAGATTATTTACTGTAACGATCTGTGGTGTCATTCTGTCTGGATAGGAGGCGACGCAAACATTTTGACGTGTGTCATTAGCTTAAAAAGGTTACAAAATAAACCTGCAGGGTGTTAGCATGGTGCAACAGTCTGAAGGCCTTGACACATGCCTGGTGTTCAATAGACACAATCAGCAGTGTCTAAGTAGGGTCAGATTTGGGATGGATTTCAATGACACTAATATGGTAATGACACAATAGTGTGTAATGTTCTGGTATATGTGCAGGTGCAGCAGTGTTGAGATTTTACATCTGGATTAGACTTACTGGCCTCTTTATTAAAAGCACACACCCTGTTAGCATTTGTTGTAGGAGAACCATTAAAACTCATAGTTATTTTCTTTTGCACATTAAGTGTTTAATGCACAAAGTTATCACTGGTCACTGTTGGCTTTATATTGGTTGGACTACCATTGTCCGTCATTGACATGATATTTGAATTAACACTGCTGGAATTGATACACTCACTCCAGTAGACACACGCTACCGTGTTATTATAGTACAGCTCTGAGTATAGTCCACTTTAACATCCATAATTAAAATGTAACAGTAAGAGGGAGTATAACAAACTCAGTGAGGTATTTGATTAATATGTTATTTTTATGGTGTTATCGTTTCTCTTCATAAAATAGAATGCCTTTATATGTCACATATACATATACGCATGTATGGTACAATGCAATGCTTTTTCCGCGTATCCCAGCTTGTTTGAAAGCTGGCGTCAGACCGCAAGGTCAGCCAATTTACGGTGCCCCTGGAGCAGACAGGCTTAAAAGCCTTGCTCAAGGACCCAACAGTGGCTGCATAGCAGAACCTAGATTTGAACCAACAATCTTCCAATTGATAGTCCAAAGCTCTACCCACTAGGCTACTGCTGTCCCGATCAGCAGATGTGTATGTATGCTATATATCATGTAAATAAAAAAATTCAATAGTTACGGTGCATGTATGATCTTGACTACACTACTGGTAACAAAAGGTTCCTTAATACAAACAAAATACCAAACAGCATAAACTGCAGCAACATACTTTTACAAGATGTGCAGATACATTTCTGTACTTCAGAGATTTATACAGCACTAAGTCCTGCACACATTGCGATCCAACCAGTTTTTCTAGAATGACACCATGAACATGTGCTTCTAGCATTGCCGTTTGGAATGCTGCATGCACTAACATAACACTCCTTTCCAGGAAGAGACTTTCCAGGGATGTATTCACCCACCAAATGACTTCACTCATACCAAGCCAGATGCACAGTTCATGTGGAATCATGAGCGTAATGTAACCACTTTTCTTACAAAGCTACAGTTGTACTTGTACATGACACACCTGAAACTAGCTGAAAATATTGCAAGTTGATTTTGTAATGTATGAAAATGAGAGAGGAGGATAAACGGTTCAATATTAAGCAGCTAAGCTAAAGCTAATAAAGTGTTTATTAAACACGGGTGCATGTTTTATGTAAACAATATAAGACCAAAAGTATTTGGACACCTAACCATAAGCTTGTTAAACATACTGCTGCAAAAAAATTTTAAAACAGAGTGATCTTAATGTGATCTTTCCGCTATAACAACCAACACTCTTTTGAGAAGGCTTCTTACAAGAAGACAAGTATGTCTGTGGAAATGTGTGCCAATTCAGTCAAAAAACATTTGTATGGCTGGACAGTGATGTTGGTCAAGAAACCCTCAACTGATGTTGTAGTTCAATTCAAAGCTGTTCAGTTGGGCTGAGTTCAGGGCTTAGTGTAGGCTACTGGAATTTCTTTAAACCAAGCTTTTATTCATGTCTTTATAGAGCTTACTTTATGCACAGGGGCACATTCATGCTGGAACATTAAATGGCCTTCTCTAAACCGATGCTGCAAAATTGGAAGAATATAATTTCCTTACTATAATTGCTGTATTACATCTGTTAGCATTGGTTGTGGCTGAAACACATTTAATAATAATTAGAATATTTTGTATAAGCATGGACATAACATGGAATTTAAAAGTGATATGCAAACTTTTGCATAGAACTAAAAATAAATAAAGTTTTTTATCAACCAGTTTATTCTGGTAAGGGTCACAGCAGGTTCAGTCAGCTAGCCTACCAATAGTACGGTGGGCTAGCATAAAAGACTGCTGTGTCATTGTGCGCCAGTAACTAAAGTTCTAGATATTAATGCTGCAAGTTGAAAAAAAATGAACCACATAGATGCAAAAAATAATAATACATTATCATATATGTCTCAAAGCTAGAAGGGCAGACAACCAAGCTTTAGAAATAGTATGAATGTTATTTATTTGTGGGGGTTTTTTAAACACTTTTTTGTGTATGTTTAAGCATAAACAAAGTCAAAAGCTGTGTGAATTGAAAATTTGAAGTGCACTGATGCATTGGAGGTATTTTCTAATTCATAAGAAGCTAAATATAGCATGATTTCTGCCATACATTTGCACACCCTCACACCTACAATAAAGACTGGATTACTAAAATCCATACAGCACTCATGCTGGTGTGACAAAACTGGTTGCATAACAAATTGCAGGCCTATAATTAATTCCTCAGGAGATAGACACCAGCTTAGCATGAAAGAAACAACAGACACACTACAGTAAAAATAGGGCTCATCTGGAAACTTCAGAAACTTTGGTTTTCATAAACTCAAATACAAGTGGTGCTTTTGTTTCTACACTGTTCAAAAAGAATTCCTTAGTAATTAAGTAGTTTTTTTTCCAGACCATGTTCCAGACCACTGTAGCATTTGCTACAGTGGTTTTAAACCAGTATGGTTGGGTTTTCTAATATGTGTACCTATAAACACTGCAGCACTAAAAATGTGCCTGGACAGTGTTGGCATGTACAATGAAACTGAGTAAATATTGAATGTATTCACAAAAAGTTCTTGTCTTTCAGGTAAAATTTTTTTTTTTAATCAGCAAGTCTGGGCAGCAAATAATTGCTTTAACTGACACTGACAAATGAGCTTGAATAAGTAGAGTTACCAGCAATTTGTATCCCTTGACTAAAATACAACAGTTAAACAAACAAAAGAAGCAAAAATCATAAATGAGATTACATTTACAATTTGAGATCAATGAAGCAATTTAATAAAAGATGATAATAATTCCTGTTTGTTTAAGCTGATGCAAATGGGTCGAATAAAACGTTTCTGCTTTGAAAACTGAACAACAGTGTTCAAAAATGTAATAAAAAAGCACTTATTTGCCATCAAAAAAATATTGTAGTCAGTCCGTTACTATTTCATTGTCATGTTTTACCACCGGTCAGTCACTGTGGGGCCAATCCATTATAGAACCTCAGCCATTCGCCATCATCAGACATAGCCAATCATGTCTGTATGTAGATGTCTGACCAGCCGATAACTTCACTAGAGAATAATTGGCAGCATGTTTTTGGTTATGGCCAAGAAAGAGCTCAAGCTGTAACCTTTTGGACCCCAATGTTAATGGAACAGTGTGACTTCTTTTAGAAGTAGAAATGTTACTGAATACATGTAGGATTGTGTATTTAGCTGTTACAATACATTTAATCATAGCTAAATACTAATGTCAAAAGTTTAGATACACTTGTTAATGTTTTAATGAAATACAAGCTGCTGGAAAACGTGTGACACTGTCCACAGTCAAGTGAGCCTTACATTGCCATGAATCATACAAGAAAGATGCTTATTCTTTGTCCATGTGCTCAACAATAAGCTTTGACCAAGGTGCCTGGTTGGAGCAAGGACTTATTTTCTGCATGTCAGCATTTAAGCCCATGGTATTGTAAAGCTTAGCTGGCTGTGGACAGTTGACACCTGTGTTTCAACAGCTTTTAATTCATTGATTACATTCATTATATCTGAACATTCTGAAAGTGACACTGTGGGTATTCTAACCCACCTTGGTAAATAGTCTATACAGCTCTACACAGGTCCCAAGATTATATGTACAGTCAGTTGTAGAGATGAATCTAAGTCTATTTATGTATGTTTAAGAATCAGCAGATTTCATCATGCATGTCTCTCGTCATACATGTTACTTGCAAGTGCATGTGGACTTCAACAGTGTTCCACCCAACCCTGTTTGTGTTTATGATCAAATAATTGCCAGTCACTCAGTGGTATACAGAGAAATAAACACTTGAAACATCTGTATTTGTCATGCATCTTACTTAAACCAACTACTAACTCAATAGCCATTAACTAGACAGCTATTTGGCCACAAACTCTGCACAGAAAGCCTTTGCATGTTACTGTTACAGTAGTTTTGGGTGGGTAAAACACGCACCTGGTCTGGATCGCACGCTTTAAACACATGGCAGGCCATTTCACACTCCGGATCATCGGGCTGGCTGCGGATCAAATAGGCAAAGTAAGCCAGATCGTGGCTGTTGTGGATGAACCGTGAGATGCATTGCGCTTTGTGCTCAAAGATAAACACGGACGAGCTGCTGCTGTTGGCAGGTACACATCGGATGATCGGAGGGGTGAGGGACAGCTGGACCTGCCTTGCAGAAACCGGACCGGACTCACTTTTGCGTCTGATCTCTGCTACGAGCCACGGAAGCATGGGCAACGTGGTGCGCCTATCCAGCCCCGAGTATCCCACGTAACATAGCGAGAAGCTTTTCTCCTTCACTTTTCCTTTGTCCTCCGATCCCTCCATCTCCATGCTTAGGGAGCAGAACGAAGCAACTGTGCTTAGTGATTAGATTTCGTGGTTGCCTTAAATCGTGCAGAGAACCTGTGCGTCATGAACCAGGGTGCGATTTCTGCAAGTCCTTTCGTGCAAAAGTGTGCAGAAGTTCCACTCCACGTCCCGCATGCGGCTGCAATTAATGTGCTTCAGTTTTTTATTCCTAGTTCCTGGTACAAACTAGGAACATATTCAGGGATAATATCCGTCCACTTTAGACTGAAATAATAATGCTCTGTTTATAATACTTAGCGCCTTTTAACGTGTCGAATGAACAGACAGATACATGTGTAAACAACACAACCCAATACAGCAGCGCAGCACAGCGCAAAATAACCACCCAGTCTGCTCCTGTCTGCCGTAGGACTCCGCTCCAAATAAACAGCTCCAGTTCAGACACACACCGCTGACGTTACTGTACTGAAATACAGAGTATTTACTCCTCTCTTTTTTTTATTCAGTCATGCAGACGTCGTTTCGGCTGCTTCTGGCAGCAGTAGCAGCTCAGCTTCACCTTCCTCTGCCAGCATTCAGCTACAGGAGCAGGGGAAAGGGGCGTGGCTTGGAGAGAAAATGGGCGGGTACCACTCTGCCCCTGCCCAGAAACAGTAGACACGGATGCGTCCCAAATTACAGTCTAATACAGTCCGATTATTAAGTGTTAGTGTGAGTTGAAATAGGCGAAGCCAGATTTGTGTTTTAACCGTGTCTAACTTGATGGTCTGCAGCACAGATTTGGATAGTAATTGTTTTTTAAAAAAAATGCCAATTCCAAAACAAAAAGCCCACGCGGTAATAAGAGGCGTGGCCCAGAAAAGCCAGGGGGCGGGGACAAACTTTTGCAAACCTACATGTAGCAAACACAGCATGTGACCCTATTCATAATGTGAATAACCAAAAACTAAGAATTATACCCCCCTCTGAACAAACCCAGTGCTGGACAAAATGTAAACCTTTCTAAAACTGTTTTAATCCTTTAATCACAGAAAAGAACAGTTGCAGAAATCAATGAAATTCCAAGACTGCTATGACCTACGTATATCAGGGGTGTCAAACTCATTTTCACCGAGGGCCACATCAGCATTATTGTGGCCCTCAAAGGGCCGATTGTAACGTATCCTGCTGTGATTGCAGTCACATTGCTGTTTTTCTTGGAGGCTGAATTCTGCATTTATATTGTTCTACTTTACCACAGACACAGCCTCATAACACAAGAGACGCACCGGTTTCTCTTCCTGTTTTCATTTTCATTAAATTTCCTCCTCATGCTTAATTTTCTTAATTATCTTTTTGTACATTTTAGGATCATGTGTAAATATGTGTAACATAAAGGTAGTAAGTGGAATATGTTTATTTGTCATTTTTACAGCAGTATATTGTGGAACACTTTAAGCATATTTGGATTTTGGAAGGGCATGTCTTCCCCAGTATATATTGTGATTGCGGCCCTGCTCTGAGCCTAAATTAATTGGCTAGTTTCACTGTTTTTTTTAGCCTAAAGTACTAAGATCAGGGGGAAGTCTGTCATGGGATTAAAAAAAATTCAATTACATTATATGTCTCTCTAAAATCCTAATCTTTTCTAAAATCTGCCTCCACATCAGTGGTACCTAAACACATATTATAGTCACTCATGTCATGGGAACTGATGCACTCCCATACTGAGATAAATGTTGGCTTTTGCACCTACTGCTAATAACAGGATGGTCCTTTTCCTCCTTTGGCACAGAGAACTCGATGTCCGTTTTTTGTCTGATTACAGCCTGTTTTCACTTTATTTCAGTCCATCTGAGATGGGTTCGGGCCCAGAGAACTCACCAGCATTACTGCATTGAATTGATTTATGGCTTTTTTTAGTGTAATAAAGTGTAGGTTGATGGGTAAAAATGCTAATTATATTCATTTATAATCAATTTCACACCACAAAATGTGCAAAAAGGACTTCAAAAATTAATACTTCCTTAATGAGAAACTTAATAATGCACATTTATGATGCAGATTCACTTAGGGACTAATTGTTTAATCTTATGCTAGTATGGTCTACAGTTGTAATTTCAATGCATTCTTAATTAATCAACATTTTAATGTGATTTTTTTTTATTGCTGCAACTAGATTACAGCCTTCTGATTTAACATAAACACCTACTATTTATTAATATCTACTCAAATTCAAATAAAAAACTTATAATAAACACTCGTAAACGACCGTTACGTTACAGTGCTTATTACATAACAAAAGCTGTATTTAAGAAGACAACAGACTTGAGCTAAATATAGAGGGCAAACCCCCATGTTTAAACACTGATGTCAGTTGAACCAGTAGTGTTGCTGCTGATTGGCCAGACATTTGGGAGACAAGCTTTTCCACATAGCTTTCTGTATGCACTCAAGCACCACATTTTTAGGCTGTCACTGTTCAAAAACACAGAAGACATTAACAGCACCACCCAAGGCAGTCAGGTTTTTTCAAGTGTCTATTTTATCGACAGCTCACAAAATATAGTTTACTGGAGTTATCAAAATCACAGCAGCTTTTATTTGATAGTGTGTAAAACCCTGGTCTACACACTTTATCAGTTACAATAAAACACAGATTTTATTGTACATAAGCATTTAATAATTAGAAAAAATAAGAAAAGAGCAGTGACTTGTTTTGTTAGGCAATCAGTGTAAAACTATAGAAGTGAAAGTCACCAAGCTGGGTTGAATAGTTGTACTGACAGATGATAACTGGTATCCACTCATTTAAAACTTGCTGAGAAAGTGTAAACTACGTGGTCATTAGCAGCTGATGGAGTCAGATAAACAGGCCATGGCAGGAAATGTTAATATTTATGTTCTGAGTGTTAACCTTAAGTACTTTATTAAGTTATTGCAGAATAAAAATAGCATACATTAGTAGGATTACAGCCAAGAAAACCCTGAGAGTCTGACAGTTATTTTTTCATACAAACCCAACACATTCTAAAACAGGTTGGGATAGTGGGACTGTGAGAATAGGAACTATTGTATTGTTTTCACAGGTAAAAGGGCAACCATTGATGCAAAAATATGAATAAAAAGAGCATTAAATAATGGCTCAGTCATTTACAAGCAAAGATCAGTTGAGGTTTACCACTTTGCAAAACACTGTATGAGCAAATAGTCCACCAGTTTAAGTTAATGTTAACATTACTCTGAGTACACTCAGTTTTTTAATAATCTGTGTGTGTAAAGGACAGGGCTGAACACTGTATAGTTTTGACAAGGCAGATTTTCAGAAAAACAACAATAAACCTATGCAAACAGTGACATTTGAAGCATTTCTTTAGACAAAAGACATTGAATAAAAAACTGTAAGACTGCAATGACATGCATGTACTTGCAAGTTTATGTAAACTTTTGACCTACACTGTATAAGTGCATGTGCATGAAGTGGGGGTCAAGAAGTAAACAAATCATTCCAATGATGTTTTGTAGGCCCTAGAGCCAAATTTATACACCATACACATTTAATATATTATTGCACATTCATGAAATAGTAGATGTTCCTTAGTGATTAAAACATAGAAAGCATACTAGCATGCTAAGCTAGTTAGTTTCCTGCACTGCTTGTAACAAGACGCCACAGAACCTTCCTTACTCCCAGAAATAGATAAAATATGCAACATGTGTAATCCCATCAGAGCCACCATGTGGCCTAGTGGTTTACCACACTGCAGGAGATTGTGCTCTTAATGTTAACTGAATGTATGCTTTAGCAGAAACATTTTTGCTTAAAGTTTCACTTTTACATACATTCATTCTTCAAACATTTGGTTTTCACACAAAAAAAAAAACTGTTGTTCATACAGTACACTGCTCCTTACAATGATGCAAACTGAAGTACATTTTTAGATGAAGTGTTAAGATAATTATTAAAAAGCTTGAAAGTATATAACTGCTCAATACTGAAAGGATGAAAATTGTTGCCATTTGAAGCACCGTCTTACACCGTCTCTAAAACAGAAGCAATTTCCTTGAACTGTCTAAATAAGTTCTATAAGAGAAAACACAAAAAATTTGCATGTCATTTTTTTTATTCTGTCAACTTCAACTGGTCATTGTTAAAATATGGAAATACAAAAAAATAAAACAAACCTGAAACTGAGGAACCGTCATCTCAAAAGACTTGTAAGAAATCTCTCCAGATGTGTCTGCAATTTTCATCAGGACGGAGACATATGGGGAGTTGAGGGAGCGACATGTGTCAGAGCTCACAGCCATCCCCAACTTCCACTGTATATCCACCAGCTACAAAAAAGTCTTGTGGTTACATGTAGTCGCTTTTATTTACTGAATAAGGTTTTTTAAACAGTCCTTACCTGTCCAATGCTGGCCATGGTCTGAACCTCCTGGTACGCTTGTACTTGTGCACTGTGTTCAGTCCACAGCTGGTGTACAACTTGTAAAGCTGATTTGGACCATTTTTGGCTACTCTCTCCTAACTTAGTAACCAAATGATCAGCAGTGAGGTTGTTCTTTGCTGCTGATCTACAAGAAATTACATTTATAGACAGTTCACAAACATAGCTGGATAGAACCAGAAACCTTTTTTATTTATAAGCGTCTTTAATAGGCTTCAAAAATGCCATTTATGTATTTTTTATTTGTTCATAATGTTAAGTCTATTAGCACTGTGCGTAAAAATCTGGTATACAAGAAACTTCATACTCAAACTATTTTAAGTGCAGTTGCTAGTATATAATTACCTAGACTTGATAATATAATCTCAGATGCTATAATGATTACCTTTTGTAATACTGTACAACTTCATCATATACACAAATATACTTTACCTAAGATGAAATGACAAAAGTCTAAGTATTTCCTGAACATCTTTCCAGTCAAGGTTTATTCCAGCACTTTGAAATCTCTGTTAAAAAAAAGAAAAGCAACACCAGTATAAACAAGCAAGGCAAATTCTGTGTGAAAAGTGGGGGTGTGACTGGTGCAAAACTTACGTGACAGTTCTCAACCAAATTCACTGCACTGCTCTTTCCTTCAAGGTGAAGCATGACATCGAGACACTGAAACAATCAAAATAGATGATTCTATCTATGTAGCATACATAAAACAATCACTAAAAGATTTAACATGTTATGTTTATGGAAACAGCTTATCATGTAAATCAATCAAAACAAACCAAATAGATTGTGCAGTTCTTACTGTTTGTTCAAAAACTTCTGATGGCAATTTCATAATGTTCTCAACCACAGTATCCATGTCTGAAATGGAAACAAGCTTTTAATTAGCAGCCTGATGTCATTCTAATGTCTGGAACAACTAAACACTGGTTACTGACATCATTATAACCACCACTAGTATTCCATGTGAATGCCTGACAACCTCCAGAATAAATGACTGGTTAAGAGTTGTTTTGTTCCTGCTTGGTGTTTACCTGGTCTATGCATTTCTTAGTTTAATATTGTGAAACATGTTTGTTTTGGTTGTTTAAAATGTTTTGTGTTTAATGTGTAAATTGTTGATCAGTTGAATGGTGAAAATTTTAAATTGGGAGCATTTCACTTTTACATATGCTGTTATAATTTGGGGTGCTGTAGAGTCTTGTACCAGCCTGTGTTTTGTTCATGTATTATTGTGATCCTGATATAATTAACTTCATCTTTTACTACAGTCTGTACAGTTTTCTTTGAGGTGGTTTGGCCAGCCCATGTCCCAGATTTCACACCTGTAGTACTGTAGTAATTATCAGCCCACATTAGAGGTCCTGCTGCAATGCACCCTTCCACCCACTTCTGCTGGACTTTTGAACATTTATCCTGACCGTACTCACACCGGAGACAATGTCCAGAATCTCACAACTAGAGATGGTTTTTATTCTGAATGAAATCTGATGTTATAGGAAACTATTGTGGTACATTATGCTTTTAATTTGCTTATTTATTGTTTTAGGGGGTTCTTTATTTAAAGCATTGAAGTGTGTATTTACATATTTAAATTTCCATGAACCAAATACTAACCTGGCTGCCCACAAATGATGGTATGGTAATGTCCAAGCTACTTCTTCAAAATATCTAAGGAGTTGAATTCCCTTAACACTATCACCCCAGGTTTGTTCATTAAATGTTTTAAACCTGGATCTCTGTAAAGCTGCTTTAAGAATATTTTTGTAGAAAATGCTATACAAATAAATGTGACAAATTGTTGTACTGACCATAGAAGAGTTGCAGTTATATTACAAATAAATACAATCGAGATATATCTATGGTCTAAATGTTTGCTTTTATCTGTAGTTTGGAAATAAACGAGTAATGATGTCCAGCTTTAAGCTGTTTAATTGGCGTGCATTTTTAACTTGAAATACACACTTTTAATGCCATACATGCAAGAAGAAAAACTGCAAAGTAGTAGAAATAACTGAAGTTTAATTTTCAACATTTGTTTTACATTCGGCTGTCCGGTGAAACTACACATATTACCATACTTCCGTAAAAACAACACATATTACTTACTTTTATGTGTACTCAATAACGCACATGCAGTTGTAAACACGTCTAAAACTAAACTGAGGTAAACTATTACAAATCCATTGTACTGTGGTAAAACGGTTTTCCTTGGCAGCTTCACCGATTACATGCTACACTTCCGTATACGTCATTTGCGTCAGCGTTGGTCACGGCCAGAGCCGTAGATGGAGAGAGTTGCGACACTCCTTGATCTCGCCGCTACGCGGTCACGTGGTTCATGTAACCCTCCAATAGTTCCAAACAAACCCGGCGCTGTCATGTTCTCATATGGGACAGGCAGCAGTAAATGAAATATTAAACGCTAAATAATAAACATTTGTACAATTTCTGGGTATTTTCAACTGCGTTTACATTTACTGCATCTGCTTTAATGTCAATTTGGTATATAAAGTGGAAGATTGATGTTTATAATGACTTGTTAACACACAGTACATTATATTAGCATACATTACATAATGCGATATCATTAAGTAGTAGAGACAATATACAGTATAGACATTAAAGTTTTTTTATGTTTTGTTTTTTGCATAAACTAATCTCCCTTCACTTTCCTGAAGATTCATAATAATAATCATTTTGGCTAAACACTAAGTCATGTGCTGGATTCATAAGGTTTACCTGCACTGAATGAACAGATTGATAAACACACTACCGTACCAAAAACATTATAGTGCAGGTACATGAAATAGCTTCATTCATGTCTTATTTCATGAGTGATTAATAATTGATTCCTACATGTAATACATTAATAAATTCATTATGAATGTGCACTAGTTCATTTTGTCTAATGTAAGTGGTGGACAAGGTACACAAACCATGTAGTTGAGTTAAAGTAGAGATATCCAAGGTAAAATATTACTCCAGTAAAAGTAGTAGTAAAAGTAAAAATACTCTTTACCTCCACTTGAGTAAAGTACTAAAGTATTTACCTTCAAATGTACTTATGTATGAAAGTAAAAGTAGCATGATTTATTATGGCTCTAATGTTTTATGATCATTTCTGTAACAAGACTCTTGATTAATCAACTCATTTTAGGTGAAAAGACTCTAGTGTCATTAATTAAGCTTAACTGACCAAGCTAAATTCAGTTATACCTATTAATTAAAATAAACATGTAACATTTAGTGCTGAGCAAATGCTAAACAATAACAGTATTAAGTATATTAATGACATCAAATTCATAATTTTTTTAAAACAAAGCAACATACAGCTAAAAATGTTTGATAAGTAGTGGAAATGAATGGGGCTCTATGGGATGTTTGGAACTATACAGAGCTCCACAACCCGGAAGCTGCGCAGAAAAAATGTCCCGCCCCCTTTCCAACGGTTCCCTATGGGAGAGTCGCCTCTGTTCTCTCTTCCGCTCTGGTCACGGAGTACTAGTTTGAGAAGCTGCTTGCTATTAGTCTAAAATTTGTGTCATGAATTGTTTTTTTTTTTTTCATAAATGTATCATTAATGATTTATATGTATCAAATGATTTATATCAATATCAATATGCTATGACCACTAAATGATTTTGTGATTTTTGCTTTCTACTGTTAATGAGTTAATCATGTGCATGTTAAAACCCAGAACAGCAAAGTTTTTTTGTTCAGAAACAATTATATGATAACAAAACATAATTTATTTATTTCATTGCACTTTTTGTAAAATAAACAAAATACACAAAATAATGAAAGAACCGAATTTCTTGCTTTCATTGCAATTCTCTGGCTTAAAAAATAAAGTACACAAAATTATTACTGGAGAACAAATGTTTTAAAACTTAAATTCTTTTTTATTATTTCTTTATTTCATTTACCGCTGTAAAATATCCCCACATCTCTCTTCTCTCTCTCTCAGTCACTGCTGCATGTGTTCAGTGCAGCTCAGTCACGTGACGGTACCACAACCACACACAGCAGGAGGGGAGGAGCGAGGTCAGCATGTAAGATGTGAGAGGAGCTGCTGCTACTGTCTGTACACACACACACTTTATACTTTCTTATGAAACAGGAGAAACTTAATCAATGTTGCGGACAAAAAGTAAAACTAAGTATCGATATTTGGATCGATCCGCCCACCCCAGCTAATAAGGTTAGAATAGCCGTGTGAAGGTGTCAATACCTAGCCTAGCCAAGTAGTTCACAGCTAAGATACTGACCCAAATAACTCATACACCATAACTATTATTATTACGGAATAAATATACAGTAAAAAATTGTGCATTGTGCACTCTTCAAAGTGAACGACGGGATCCGGCTCCTGACTGGGAGCCGATTCGTTATTTTCCGGGGTTTTTTTCTGTCAAAGCCGCACGTGATTGGTCAAGATGCGTGGTGGCGTTTGTGTGTTTACACTGAGCAGGAGGGGCGGGGTTACACACACACACACACACACACACACACAGAGACAGCGTGCACACGAACAGGAGGGAGAGAGAACTCAGCGCTTTACACAAATCAAATCACTTTATTGTCACGTCACATTAACACAGGTGTGAAAGGTGAGTGAAATGCTCAGGTGCTCAGTCCCTCACAGTTCCAATACACATTAATTACAAAAAATATACACATTAACTTACACAGGCAGACATGACACGCTGGAAAGGTGAGGAAAATGAGTGAGAGGAAACATAGTAAATTTTGGACTCGAGGAGCCCCTTTTACAGAGAAGTGCAGGCCCACTGGTGGGAGACCAAGTGTTCAGTCTACCCACATCTTACACATGTGATGGCACATAGACTGTGTATCTGTCCCCTCAGAGAGAATCTTTTTTAACATGGCAGATCATAACAGAAAGGAGAAACAGGATCAACCCATCAAAGATGAGCTGCTTGGTTTTTCTAAATGCTAATCTTCACTAAACTATCTTCTTTATGTTTTGCACATTTTCATGTATATTTTGTTGAGTGTGAGTGATGCTTCGTTGATGATGTGTTGTTTCACTCTAGATGCTTGTTTATTTTGTTTTGTTTATTAGGATTTTAACGTCACGTTTTACACTTTGGTTACATTCATGACAGGAACATTTACCTCACTTGCATGTCTTTGGACTGTGGGAGGAAACCGGAGCACCCGGAGGAAAACCACGCGGACACGGGAAAGACCCGGGCTCTTCACCTGGGGATCGAACCCAGGACCTTCTCGCCGTGAGGCGACAGTGCCAACCACTTAGCCACCGTGCCGTCCCACTCTAGATGCAAATGTACAAATAATATACACAATCGGATCTTTTTGTCTAATTGAGATGGGTCTTTGTTTTTGTATTTTATTATTTATTGTTGGAGCACTCTGTTCCATGTTGAGTATATAAATAAAGCAATTTAAATAATAAACATTTGATACAATGTTTTTTTTACATTAGTAATTCATTTGACATGTAATTTGGTAATAAATTAATTTAAGCAACAAAAAAATCTAAGGAGCCACTTGGGAGCCGAAAGAGCCGGCTCTTTTTAGTGAGCCGAGCCAAAAGAACCGGCTCTCTAAAAGGAGCCGATATTCCCATCACTACAGTACACTAACTATACGAAAGACATCACAGCTGTGAGTTAATGTCCAGGGTGAACAACATCCGTACTAGCATTAGCTGCTAAGCTAATCGCAGTGATTTCTGTTTCTATAAGCACTCTGTATTTATAACTCTTTATCATATTAATGTTGTAATACATACATTTTTGTAAATAGCTGCTCTCAGTAAGGTTGTAGATAAATTCAGATGTTAAAAGCGTCAGATCACTTGTATCTGGATGCTTTACTCTCTCGTCAACTCTGAGGTAAATTGTTACCATCATGAAGTATCACCACCAAGCGGCTAACTCATACCATATAGTTGTGTTGCTGGGTGAAATATGTAAATTTTTTAATAGTGACCGAATATATGTGCACTTGTTAATTTAAAATAAAAAAATATATGCTAATATTTTTACATTTATTCATCAAAGCACCAACGCAGGGAGTGAGAGCCTCACTACGCATGCTCCGATTCACGAAACTGACCTACGTTCAGGGGATGGTTCGTGAATTCGCGTAAGGTGCGCAGAGTACGTAAGGTGCGTTCGTACTTCCCGTACGTATAATTTACATTTATTTAATATTAATGTTTATTTAATTTATTTAATATTAACATACTTTCAATTTTGTCAACCGTTTGGAGAAGACACTACTCAAATGTGGCACTAGATGTCACCAAAGGTTAAGTTTTTTTTTTTTTTTCATATTTTACAGGCCAATCCTCATACATGATATGTTATCTCTGTACTTTCTTCACTTGTGTAAGGCAGGGGAGTAAACTGTGCCATATTTACTATTTCAGTGTACTAAAAACTTTGTTTACACTGTCTAGTGTATTACCAGGATCTCTATATACAATTTGTTCAAATGGATTTAACGATAGTTCCCGAGACCACTTGAATGTAGCATTAGAGCCGAGTTCCCGTTCACACTGCGCATGAGCAGAACTTCGCAACGCGGTACATCCAGAGTTTGTGCAATGTCTTACACGGCTAAAATCGGACCCTCGATTTTAAACAGCGATCTTTCCCAGCTGGGCAGAGAATGTCAGCGGATGATGGAGTGCGGTGCCGATTATTTACACTTAGACGTTATGGACGGGTGAGTGGTGGTTGTTTTTATTTTAAAGCTTTACTTTCAGCCAGGTAGCTGCCGGGCTGCAAGCATCAGGTGAGCAAAGGTCCGCATCGTGGCTAAATAGTGCTACACATGTGCTACTGATGTGCATGATTTGCGCTTTACTTTCAGTTCATACTGCTCAATCTGAGCTGATCTTAAAATCATATCTGCAACCCGGGCCTGGACTGAAACAGAGCTACTGAGAAAACTTGGTGTGTGCAGATCTGTTAGTGTAGCATAGAGTAGACGGTGCATTGTGTTTACTTTATTTAAAGCATTAGATCAATCTGGACTTTGATCTGTCGAGAGTTATAGATTTGTTGAGGACTATACTTTTCATTTCTCGACAGTACCACTGTTCTCTTTAGTGGACAGAATGACTATACAGGCAGTTTGAATGTACCAAAAGTTTTCAGGTCGCAGCTCAGCTCTAATTGGAATTTAATCTTTAAAATACAACCTGTGTAATTAAATGCATAGAACAAAAATGTAGTATGTAATATTAACAGAGTATAATGAAAGCTTCATAAACTGTAAGCCAAATCATGCTCCATGAGTATCCTGATAGGTAAATCTATAGATATTGATCAATCTATAAATTAGAAAGTCTGTTTTATGGACATAACGTTTCTTTTTATTAGGTACGGATACAATTATTATTTTATAAGCTACACATACCATACAAATTACCTTTGTACAAGTACTGTCTGTAGCTGATCTGTTGCTTTGGACACTTTGTCACCCTCTGTATCCTATTTATCAATCAAAAGGGACCCCAGTGACCAGATGTCGTTTGAGTGTTCAGCACTGTAATGACAGTAGTGTGTGTTGCTCTGGTCCTCGTTTGTCAGATGCTAGGATTAGGATGTTTAAACATCCCATCCCAGTAAAGTTTAAATATAAAGCAACAGCATGCTGTGATCAGAAAGTGTCCACTGATAAAATGAATAGCACTAGTCTCTAACTGGCTGATAATGTACAGAGGGGTAACATTGTGCAGAACAACAGATGGGTTAGATAGATGTACCTCACACAATTTTCAAGCAGGCCAAAGCCCATGCTGTCAATGGTCCTGCCTTATGCTCAGTGTTTTCAAGGGTACCTGGACCTGTCGTGACCCTAACCAGAATGAAAGTGATGAATAAAAATGAAAAATCTTTTACCAACTGATATTTAATCTGCATTTTTAATTTTAAGGCATTTTGTTCCAAATCTCACGTTTGGCCATCCAGTGGTGGAAAGTCTGCGGAAAGCTGTTGGTCCAGATCCTTTCTTTGGTAAGTTGTTGTTTTAATGTTACCACATTTTTTGGTTTTCTGTGCATGTTGCGTAGATGTTTACTAGTGCTGTAAAGATCTGCAAATCCTCAGGATTATAACAATGATTGATTCTAAGGGTCCAAATTTGATTTCATGTTTTACCACTGCTTTATCCTGGCCAGGGTCGTGGTGGGTCCAGCTTTTCTGGAATTACTGGGCACAATGCAGTATCACAACTTGGGCAGGATGCCAATCCATCTTACAGCCTCTATTATTTTAAATCTGGATAAAGTTCAGACTATAATAAAAAGTCTGCATGATACATGACACACAAGTGCACAGTACTTGTGGACTGGGTTTCCAGGTCTGTGGAGTTACTCTTAGTGTAGTACATTTTTACTAGTTGGGCTTTAGTCTGGAAATTTAAAGTAAGTGCAGCTTTTTGAGCCATATTAAATTCTGCACAATTTTAGAAATACTGAAAGCTCATTAAAACAAGACCATGTACGAGTACATCTCTTGAGTACCCTCTTGTGGCTGTAGAAGACATAGACCTGATTTTTCACTGTAGGAAACAGCTTTAAAAATCAAATGGCATTAATTCATCTGCTCTATCCTTACCATAGTACTGGGTTACTGAGAGCTCATAACTGAAGCACTAGAGTAGCCAATCCAGCTACTGGCATGCATTTTGAAGCTGGGATAAATGTCATTTAAAAACAACAGTGGTTTTTAATTTTTGTTATTTATATTTTCCTCAGATTTGCACATGATGGTTTCCAGACCTGAACAGTGGGTAAAACCCATGGCAGCAGCAGGAGCTAATCAATACACATTCCATCTGGAGGCTACCACAAATCCAGGAAACCTCATCAAGGAAATCCGTGAGAGCAACATGAAGGTTTAAGCATAACTGGGTTTACTTAAACAGATAAGGGGTTACAACAGACTTTTTGGTTTGTCAGTTAGTAAATTATTGCAGAATCTTGGCAACAACAACAAAAATCTTAATAAACCTGTACATTTTTGTTGTGTATAATGTATGTGTAAAGTTTTATTTTGATAGTTACAATGTATATGTGTAACAGTAAGTTAATTAGGATGCACAATTTAAAAGAATATTTAACCTTTGACACTTCTTTCTACCTTGGTGTGTAATAGTATAACAAGCTAGGCTTGTGCAAAGTTCAAAAGTTCAAAAGCTATGGTTTTAATTCCTTCAGATTCCTTGTCTAAAACCAATTAGTTATTTCATTTATTTATTTTTGTTGTTTATAAATATTTAACATATAGTCATTTGTAGACATTTGTAGTATGATCATGTGGCACTCCTCGCAATGTTTTTTTTAATCTAGCTGTGTTTTTTTTTTTAAACAGGTTGGCCTGGCTATCAAGCCTGGAACAACAGTTGAAGAATTAGCACCATGGGCGGGGCAGATTGACATGGCTCTAGTTATGACAGTGGAACCTGGATTTGGTGGGCAGAAGTTTATGGATGACATGATGCCAAAGGTGTGTGTTAGTCCTTACCAAAACCATTTCTTTATTATTACAAGTACACCAGAGTACTTCAGTCCTGACTTCACTACAATGTAGATTGTACTGTATTGCCCTAGTTAAAATACACAACATAATGTAGTAGTTGTCCATCTGACTGATAGATACTATTCCCAAGTGAAATTATCACTAACAATGGAGGAAGATCTATGCTATATCCATGCCACAGTAACTACTGGGAGAAAAGATGCCTTACCACCCATGACAAAAAATTGACTGGAATTTCATATTTGGCTGTTGGGTTGACGTTTAGTTTGAGACATTTTTGGTATGTTTGATATATTTTAGTATTAGTGTATTAATATTACACATGGTACCAATTACTGTGTGCAGCATCATGTATCAGTATCATGTACAGAGAGTCACACTGATTTCCATTATTCTCTGTCTCTGAAAAGGCACCATCAACCAGTGGGCTAGCATGTTTTAACACTGTGCCACCCGAGCACTCTGTATTTAGGCATTTCTGAATCATTTATAAAATTCAGACAAACTGTCAGATACCCCTTACCATGAAGCTGAGTCCGCAACATATAACAGAAAAAGACAAAGATTGCACATGCCTGGAACAAAAAAGAGACAGTCATAAGATAAAAACAGTTCTCAAATTTCTTACCAATATAAGAATAAATACACAAATATAAGACAGACCCTTGTAAAATATAAAACACTTCTCCTGCCGTGAACATCATAACAATGTATGAACACAGCATTAAACAAACAAAGAAATACAGTTCAAACAATACACATATCAAACATATAAAGGCACTTTTTCAGCTTTACAGGCTGACAAATTATTTTGCATTTCATTGCTATTTTATGTGTTTAATAATTTTCCATTCCCCACAGGTCAACTGGTTAAGGAGTCAGTTCCCTTCCCTGGACATTGAGGTTGATGGAGGAGTTGGACCAGACACTATTCATCGATGTGCTGAGGTATTTACATTTATTAAAAGAGATTTACAGTTGTCCAAGCAAGTGAGGGTTAAGAGCTTGGCAGTGGTGGGATATGAACTTGCGAGCTTCTGACCAGTACTCTAGTACCTTAACCACTGAGCTACCACTGCTATGTTAAATGTACCACTGGTCATATCTGGAAAAACTTCTTGTATAAAACAAATCTGGCATATCTTTTTGAACTTCTGGCGTGTGATCATAAATTAGTGTTTTGTATGTTTATTACTGATTTGTTGCACTCAATTCCTGAGTAACCCACTAAATGAATAGCAACAATTAAAAGATATAAAGGTTTAAATTAAAATACACGCACATCAAAGCCAGTCTTTCTTAATTTAATTTATGAAAGCAACCTATTGTAGGGCACATGGTAGCATGGCAGAACAACATGGGTCCTGAAAATCTGGGTTTCATTCTTGCCTCCATTCACTATCTGTAAAAAAGTTTAGCTGCAGTGTTTCTCGAGAAGATGCAGAAAATGACTTGGTTCTTGCATAAATGTTGTGTGTGTATTGCCTTCAGATTGATAAGCGCCCTGTCTGTTTATTATTTAAATGATGTAAGCAATGATTTTTTTTAATTTTATAAATAATATTTACTTTGTTTAAGACATAAGTGATTAATGAATTTCTGCAGATTTTTTTTTTGTAAGGGCAATATTCTATTTGGAAAAAAATCAGTGTGAGATACTGTGTAGCCTACAGACACCACCATGTCACTCATTTCATTTAAAAATGTAAATGTTTAAGACTAATCCAATAAAGACTTTTTTATTTTTGCCACCAAATAAAAGCATAAAAGATGTATTGGGGAAAAAAGGGAGAATGACTGATTATGTCCTGGCTACAAGATGGTAGAAACAACTCAGAATAGTTTTATGTGCCACTGTGCGTTTCTGTAAGCAAACCTATCTGGAAAATCTGATTATTTCTGACCTGGGAATTAGTTCTGTGTAATTCTTTCATTTAAGAGCTAAATCAGATAAAAGATCAAGTACAAATTCCCTAGTGTATGTTTGGCTTGAACCTTTGACTGACCTTTTTCTTACTTTCTTGTTCTCTCTCAGGCAGGGGCTAACATGATTGTATCAGGCAGTGCTGTAGTGGGAAGCAGCGACCCTCGTTCTGTGATTGCCCTTCTCAAAGATGTCGTCCTCGAGGCCATACAGAAGCGATCTCTGGACCGTTGATAACATTTAAATAAACACTAAAAAGAATATGTTTTAATCTGTTTGAATTCTTTTCATGGCCATATGGAGCTTCTACAGCTGTAGGTACAGATGACTGACTGTAAGATGTCTTTGTTAAGACTGTTGTTTCATCACAGGCTTTAGTACAGTTGTTTAAAACCAGTGTCTTTCTACAGGGAAGACCAACCTTCAGGTCCTCACAGATCCCCTACATGTCAAATGTACAACAGTAAAATGTACAACAGTACAACTAATCCACATAAAATGTATACTACTAAAGTAACAATTTGAGGTCCGGAATAGTTACATTTTACAGTTACAATATGTAGCAGACACTTTTATCCAAAGCAACCTATACAATCTATGCTATTGAGGGTTAAGGGCCTTGTTCAAGGGCCAAACAGAAGTGGGGCTTACACCAGCGACCTTCTGATACTAGTTCAGTACCTTGCCTACATTTCTACATTTTACTCTTTTGTATACCATGACTTTTCATTCTGCATACTGGCACTTCTCACAAGCTTCCAGTGCTCTTTTTTGCCCTCTTCATATTAAGTTCTGGGTGATTCATAATGACCTTATACTGTATAAACTGCACTATACAGTATAGTGCATCAAGGGGGCACTACTTAATGCTCACCTGTTCTTATTTTCTCTAGTGTAAGTCAAGTGATGTTAATGCTAGTCTAAGTAACGTTAATTCAGAATGTAATGCAGAAATTGAAGAATACTTACTGATTTGCTGATACATGTTAATGCAAACACCAGTATGTGAATTAGGCAAGTATTGGCACTTTTTCCACACTTCAAACACTGGTCAAGGGCAAAATGACTATTATGGCTATTATTAAGCTTGTACATTCCACTGAGACTTACATTTTTGACACAATATTAACATACATGAATAAAGTATCAGTTTTTATGTATGTGTGTATAAATATTCTTGCCTCCAGTCACTATCTGTAAAAATTTTTGCATTTTCTTAATTATTTTCTTTACTTCAATGTTTCTCCACTATTTAAATTCATGCAGAAAATGACTTTTCAACAGATCACATTTTGTTTGTGTAAAGCTTGGCTTTACTAATTTAAAATGACTTCCTTTTTTGTGAAAATATTTGACAGGTGGAAGTAAACAAAAGATTACAGGAAAGCAAGACAAGTTAATATTGTGGCTTAAAAAACATAACCGTAAAAGTATTTCACAATTCATTGTTAGTTTGTGAATATGGCATATTAGCAAGAGAACTTTTGCCAACAATAATTTAGTCTGCCATTGTTGGTCTGGTCATAATCATCTGAATTTTTCTGTTTGTACCACAAAATGTTAGGTTTTAAGGATTGACCATGAAGTAACTTTTTGAAAAGTTGCCACATTAGTTTCACCATCATAGGGGTTTGATTTTGTAATTAACTTTGTATCCAGCAGCATGGTGGCTCAGTGGGTAGCACTGTTGCCTAACAGAAAGAAGGTCCTGGGTTCGATCCCCAGGTGGGGGGGCAGTCCGGGTCCTTTCGAGTTTGCATGTTCTCCCCATGACTGAGTGGGTTTCCTCCCACAGTCCAAAGACGTGCAAATGAGGTGAATTGGAGATACATAACTGTGTCCATGACTCATGATTCATTAGTTCACATGTTCAAAGTGTGTGAAACATGATGTTAAAATGGTAATAAATAAGTTCTGTATCTATAACATGATTTTGTGGTGTGGGTTGGACTAGTGTTAACAGCAAAATAAAACAATGTGATGTGCAGCCTCAGTTCCATTGTGCCAACCCAATGCTTATTGAAAATCCTTAAAAACTACTAAATAAATGAATAAATGCAATTAGAAAATGTAAATGGAATACTGAGGCATTATTACTGTACTGGTTTGTAACTGCTGTGTCTTCTGTGGTACTTTGTGTCATTTTAGTTCATAAAGTGACATTTTAAAATTTACTTTTTTTCAGTTGGATATTACATCCAGTTTAGGGTGCTTTTCTGTTGGACATGTTTTTACAGGTGTTTTTTTTTAATTGAATAAAATGTTCATTAAGTACTGAATGCTAAAAAGTTATTCATATCTCAAATTCAAATATGATGAGACATTCACAGGCATTTATTGGATGTTTCACTTGTAATTGATTTTGAAGTTGTGGGAGGCCTTGTGGGGGGTTCTATTAAGTTTACTTCAGAATGACTATTTATAAAATATCAACTTGACTTACTTTTTAAATTGTAATTTATAGGTTTTAAAATGGCTTAAGATATGGAATAATATGTGAGTTGGCAGCATGGTGGCTCAGTGGGTAGCACTGTCACCTCACAGCAAGAGGGTCTTGGGTTTAATCCCTAGGTGGGGTGGTCCGGGTCTTTTCTGTGTGGAGTTTGCATGTTCTCCCCGTGTATGCATGGGTTTCTTCCGTGAGCTCCGGTTTCCTCCCACAGTCCAAAGACATGCATAGACATACAGTGGGGCCAAAAAGTATTTAGTCAGCCACCGATTGTGCAAGTTCTCCTACTTAGAAAGATGAGAGAGGTCTGTAATTTTCATCATAGGTACACTTCAACTATGAGAGACAAAATGAGAAAAAAAAATCCAGGAAATCACATTGTAGGATTTTTAAAGAATTTATTTGTAAATTATGGTGGAAAATAAGTATTTGGTCAATAACAAAAGTTCAGCTCAATACTTTGTAACATAACCTTTGTTGGCAATGACAGAGGTCAAACGTTTCCTGTAAGTCTTCGCCAGGTTTGCACACACTGTAGCTGGTATTTTGGCCCATTCCTCCATGCAGATCTCCTCTAGAGCAATGATGTTTTGGGGCTGTTGCTGGGCAACACGGACTCCACAAATTTTCTATGGGGTTGAGGTCTGGAGACTGGCTAGGCCACTCCAGGACCTTGAAATGCTTTTTACGGAGCCACTCCTTCGTTGCCCGAGCGGTGTGTTTGGGATCATTGTCATGCTGGAAGACCCAGCCACGTTCCATCTTCAATGCTCTCACTGATGGAAGGAGGTTTTGGCTTAAAATCTCACGATACATGGCCCCGTTCATTCTTCCCTTAACACGGATCAGTCGTCCTGTCCCCTTTGCAGAAAAACAGCCCCAAAGCATGATGTTTCCACCCCCATGCTTCACAGTAGGTATGGTGTTCTTGGGTTTTTCTTCTTCCTCCAAACACGACGAGTTGAGTTTTTACCAAAAAGTTCCATTTTGGTTTCATCGGACCACATGATATTCTTTCAATCCTCTTCTGGATCATCCATATGCTCTCTGGCAAACTTCAGACGGGCCTGGACATGTACTGGCTTAAGCAGGGGTACACGCCTGGCACTGCAGGATTTGAGTCCCTCTCGGCGTAGTGTGTTACTGATGGTAGCCTTTGTACTTTGGTCCCAGCTCTCTGCAGGTCATTCATCAGGTCCCTCCGTGTAGTTCTGGGATTTTTGCTCACCGTTCCCATGATTATTTTGACCCCACGGGATGAGATCTTGACCCCAAGGGAGATTATCAATGGTCTTGTTTGTCTTCCATTTTTTTACAATTGTTCCCACAGTTGATTTATTCACACCAACCTGCTTGCCTATTGTAGATTTACTCTTCCCAGCCTGGTGCAGGTCTACAATTTTCTTCCTGGTGTCCTTCGACAGCTCTTTGGTCTTGGCCATGGTTGAGTTTGGAGTCTGACTGTTTGAGGCTGTAAACAGGTGCCATTAATACAGGTAACGAGTGGAGGACAGAAGAGCTTCTTAAAGAAGAAGTTACAGGTCTGTGAGAGCCAGAAATCTTGCTTGTTTGTTATTGACCAAATACTTATTTTCCACCATAATTTACGAATAAATTCTTTAAAAATCCTACAATGTGATTTCCTGGATTTTTTTTTCTCATTTTGTCTCTCATAGTTGAAGTGTACCTATGATGAAAATTACAGACCTCTCTCATCTTTCTAAGTAGGAGAACTTGCACAATCAGTGGCTGACTAAATACTTTTTGACCCCACTGTAAGGTGAATTGGAGACACAAAATTGTCCATGACTGCGTTTGACATTAAACTTGTGAACTGATGAATCTTGTGTAACGAGTAACTACCTGTCTTGTCATTACTGTAACAGAAGTGTAAAACATGACATTAAAATCCTAATAAATAAATAATATGTGAGTTTATGCAACATATACACAGAAAGGTGTCTACACATAAATAATTAGCTGTCTTTAAGGCCCTGTCCAGGGTATCCCTGTCTTGCGCCCAGTTGTTTCTCGGTGAAGCCAGACCCACCACGACCCTACCCAGGATAAAGCAGTTAAAGAAAATGAAATTTTAAGATTATTGTTAACATTTAATTTCTGTTAGCAAGAGGAGTGGCTGAAACACCCATGCTAAATACAACCCCAAATCAGAAAAAGTTGGGACAGTTAAAAACAAAAAACAAAAAAACATTTACTTTGACTTTTATTTGATTGCAGACAGTTTGAACCTGAGATATTTCATGTTTTGTATGCTCAACGTCTTTCAATTTGTTAATATACATCCATTCTTGCATTTCAGGCCAGCAACACATTCCAAAATAAGTAAGGACGGGGGCAATTTAGGGCTAGTAATGAGGTGAAAAAAGGCCATGTCCAAATGCCAGGGTCTGTCATGGTATGGGTCTGTGTCAGTGCCCTTGGCAAAGGTAATTTACACTTCTGTGATGGCAGTATTATGCAGAAAAGTACATTGAGATCTTAAAGCAACATATGCTGCCTTCAAGACGTCATCTTTTCCAGGGACGTCTGCAGAAGAAGAGGGTACGAGTACTGGCCTGGCCTGCCTGCAGTCCTGACCTGTCCCCAGTAGAGACTGTGTGGAGAATTTTGAAATGAAAAATGCGACGACGACGACCCCATACTGTTGCACATCTTAAGACGTGTTTGCAGGAAGAATGGGACGAAATAAAACCTGAAACATTAAATTGCTTGGTCTCCTCTGTGCCAAAACGTTTTTGAAGTGTGGTGAAAATGGTAAATTCTTTTCTGTCCCAACTTTTTTTTTTTTTTTGTAACGTGCTGGCCTTAAATGCAGGAATGGATGTTTATTAATAAATGAACAGGGGCGGCTCGTTCCCTAGGGCGATCAGGCGACGCACCACCGTCTTGCCTCGGAATATCGTAGTCCAATCAGCGTCGAGTTGTGTTCCGTACAGTACCGCCCCTTTAGGGGCGATTTCAGTCTGACTGAAAATCGCCCCGGATTGCTCTCATAGACTCTCATGTTGAGGCTCTTTTTTTCGAACTGCAGGCGCTGCAATACATTCTGAATGGCTTCCGGGAGGGCTCGCATTTACGTGCTTGCGTCACACGTAACCTGGTGTCGCGATCTCGTCACCATGACTACCATCACCTCAGTTCGGAGCAACTCCATCGTGTAATCAGGATAAATTAGCAACTTAAGAATTAGGGCCACCCAGACCAAATTTAAACATTAAGTATCTACAAAGGGGGGAAAATCATATAAGCTACAAGTAAATTACAAGTAAGTAATGTAATTTTTAAATTGTGAATTGTGATTGCACTTATTGTATCTCTCCAATTGTTTAATTGTACTTCTTTATTCATTGCACATCAGCCCCGATGCCGATCTTTATTCTGGATCTGCTGCACCTAAAATAAAATGCTATCTGATGAAGACTGAATGAAATTGTTAGTGTGAAGGCTTTACTTAATTTTATGATCAATGGTAAAGCTGGTCTCTCTCCATGTTCAAAGTTATCTGTGAGGGCAAACTGACAGATGAATTAAGATGTTATTTATTTAAGCTTTAATTTGCCCATTGAACGGGTCACCTTGGCCATCATCGCAACAATTGCCCCCCCTGAGAGAGCCGCCACTGTAAATGAAATGAAGTTTACCAGACAAAACGTGAAATATCTTGGGTTCATCCTGTCTGCAATCAAATAAAATTCAAAGTAAATGTAAGAAACTTTTTTTTTTTTTTTTTTTTTGCATTTTCCATGCTGTCCCAACTTTTTTTGATTTGGGGTTGTAATTAGACAGGGTGTATTTATACTTTTGAACAAAAGAGCATATTTGAGGTAGAAAATATGGTGAAATCACTACCGGTAAACACTTTTATTATCGTCAGACGGTATATATCGCAGTATTGGCCAGTCCTAAAGTGCGATAGGCAGGGCAACGATAAGGTAGCTGTTTTTAGCTCCGGACTCCCGTCATCCTCAGTGGTAATGAGGGTGTGTGTCATTTAATCCGGGCTGAGTGAGAACACACTGCCTGACTGCCAGCTGTCCAAACTGTGGAACTTACCTGAAAGCACATTTGGAAATGTTACCAAAAACACGTGTTGTTAACAAGCGGACTGGATAACACGATATATTTATTTGAATGTATTCTGTTTTGTTTCTTCGACGATACTTCTTGACAAACGCCACAGAAAAGGAAGCGCGCGCAGGCGGATGTTGATGAACTATTAGCGGCTCTCACGCGCAGCGCTTCTCCACCGGAAATTCACGAGAAGTTTCGGCTTTAAGAGATTTTGTTCTCGGCAGACAGAACGTGGCTTCGGATACCGGGCAGTTTTCATGAAAAATTACACTTGTTCACACTTTATCTAAGAGAGAAGCCGAGAGTAAAGCCGCCAATGGGTTCTCATGGGCCGGGGCGGAAAAGAACCCCTAACAGAAATGGGGTGACTCCAGAAGAAGATGCACTTAATGTAATAGCAAGAGAGGTAAGACCTTCAGGTTTTCTCCTGACCAGCTTTCAATCTAACTACCCATGTAGCTCCTCCAAAACTATTTAAACTAGGTGGTGTAAATAGGAGCTGTCTGTGCTGTAAATCAGATAGTCAATCAGTTGCAGATCTTAACAACTGGCATGAAATACATCATCACTGGCACTTACTATTTCAGACCAGGTTGGGGGCAATTTACTCACAATACTGTAAGATTTTGGTTCAGACTTTAAAGATCACCAAGCCAAAGTTTGGCAGCAACTGACATACAGTCACAGGTGTTAAGTAACAGGTGCTGGAGTCCATGCTGCGGATTGGGACTAAGTAGATTTTGAGTCTGAGTCTCAGGCGTGGGTAACACAATCTGTAAACCACGTGTTATTTGAACCTATACTCAAACATGTACTGCTTTCCTACAACATCCTGCAACATCATACATGACCTATTTGATCAAAAATACAGTTTAATTTCCCCCCTTAACTGTTGCAAAGGAACGAATGTATTAATACCAGACATTCTGCCATATTTTAAAAGCATTTTACCCCTCTTTTGTCAGAGAAATACAGAGAACCGGTGATATCACAGTATTTATATTAAACTAAAGTATTAAATAACATATGAGCCAGCTTGCCTTTTTATCCAGAAAGCGTGGACCTGCTAGTTAATGTAGTCCCAATGAATGTTGCAAGTTGAACAGGTTCTTTTCTGTAGTATATTTCCAAGCATATATTTTTTAAATGCATTGTTTAGAGCTGTGGGATTACACAGCTTTTTGTACTCCAAAAGAAAGTTAAATGTTACTGTTCCTTGTAATTTAAATTTTTGATACCTGGTAAATCGTGATAGTGTTTTCTTTGTTTGCAATTTGTTAGTTCTAAGGCTACAATACTGTTTCAAAAGGTCATGTCACGCTGAGGTGTGATAATGACGAAACACTTTCTGGATGGGCAGGGGACATAAGAATAAAACTAAACATAACACAAATGTTAAAGAACATAGATGTTTCTAGCATATACCTGCATCCCACAAATTTAATAATTACCAGGTGTAATTATCAGACATGAATTAACAATAGGGTTTCTTAAACTCTTAACAATCATTGTCTTATACAAAATGTATGGAAAAAGAGGCCTTTCTGAAACTGACAGGTAAATTAAATTGTTTTTAGTGACAGCTAAATAACATCTATTGTAAATTTTACGAAAATGTGATGCAGGCCAGTTGTAATGGGTTTACTGGCTACTCATGTGACAAATGTTTTTGCACAGTCATTTCTTGTGAGTACATAAGTATGTGATACCTTGTCACATGAGATTTAAAAGCAATATATTCTCCAGTACACTAAGTTTATGGACTACAACTTGCGAAGTCTGTAACACATTGCCAGTACAGAGTAAACATTGTGTCTTCATCTTGTATTGACTGAGTGCTGAGAGTTTCTACATACTTACTTCTTACTAGGTAAAATGTTCATATAGTTTTGTTTTCCCAAACAAAAAAGTTAATGACTACCTTGGTTACCTTAATTGACCTCAAATGAATAGTCACATAATAAACTGCACTGCAATGCATTCTTGCTTAGTTGTTAAGGAAATTAAATCAGTAAAATGAAAAACAAAGACATTTTGCACCATTACATTTGGAGTCTAAGGTATAAATCAATCAGAAATGTTATTTAATTCTTATTTTACATTTAAAAAGGTTGGTTTTTTGGTAGAAATTGTGCTGGAACGGTCCCATGCTTTCTGACATCTGACAAACCAGCATGTTGGCTCTCATAACTTGGCTGACTCTGTAACCAGAATAAAAATAGAAGACCCTTAAGATCAGCTGTCAGCAACAGCAGCTGTAATATGAGTCCTACAACAATTTTTGTTTGCTATCCATAGGCTTACATTTGCTCTCAAAGATTACACTTGTTAGTTTCGGGGTTATTACTTACTTACTATTTCACCTAGCACTATTAATCCTAAACAAAAGCCACCACAGTGTTTTATAACACTTGTTTTTTTTTCCTTCAGCAAAAACAGTGTTGTTTTGATTAGGATATTTTTATGTTCAACTTTCCCAGAAAATTGATTGGAAACCCTGCTTAAGTAAATCCAACTAGGACATGATTCATTACAAGGTGCCCAGGCAAAGTGTTTACTCTTATTTATGCCAGCTAGATTTCTATAAATGTTTTTTTCTCTTTATGTATTGTCTTGTTCTGAATGTATACTTGTAAACAAACTACCATGAGAAAATATTCAACATGGTCTGGAATTAACAATTGCAACCAGTGCCACTTGCTACAGTTGCAGCTCAACTGTGTTCAATTTTTTCTTTGTCTGTGAACTTTAAAAGTCATAAAAGTCATAGGACCAATTCTAATTTGTATTCACTGACCGTCTTTTGAGTCCTAAACATATCATTAGGTACATTCTGTGCATGTGCATTTGCATCATAGCAGAACTTTACGAAGTTCAACACGACAGTGGATCACACGACTGATAGAACAAATTAAAAACATACAGTTTACTCTCGCTCATTCTTTAATAAGTGAATCTGAAGGACATTTTCTTAAGTCTGGCTTAGTTTTAAAGCAATTAACAAAACAAACACTGAAATCTCAGGTAACATGCTGCTCCTTTAATCTGGCTAGTCTCATGTATTGTTGTCATGGTAACATGTACACTAAGTGGTACTTCACATGCACATTGTTGTGGATCATATTACCTGTAGCATGCCTGTAAATGAAGATTTTCTTCAAACTGTTGAGTGGAGCGTACATATAAACACCCCAGTCTTCTGGGGTATATAATTGAAATGAATTTAGTCAGACACAAAGACTGTGGAAAGGTGTCACATCCTTTTGAATAGACAAGCATCTTTGCAGCTCACCATAAATCAGGCATTTATGGCAGAGTGACAAGATGGGAGCCAGTGTTAAGTAAAAAGTACATGGCAGCATGCATAGAATAGCATGTTAAGGACTCTGGCAACATGATGAAAATTCTCTCGACTAATGACACTTTGGCAAAAACTGCCACTGCACATCACCTGGCTTATACCATCCTTAAGTTGAAACATTGTAAGGGAAGCATTATGCTTCTTAGCAGCAAGGACGGAGAGACTGGTAAGAATTAAGAGACAGATGAATAGGGCCAAATACAGGAATGTTTCTTTTAGTAAAACCTCTTACAGAGTGTGTGTGAACTCGGACTTTAGTGGCAGTTCATGTTTTAACATGACAATGACCTGAAGCGTACAACCAAACAACTCTCAAGGGAAGCAAGTCTCTAAATGTCAGTGAGTGACCCAGCCAGAGTTACAAAGTGACACCCAAACATGGCAGTTCACAGATATTTGCCATTCAGTCTGATGAAGCCATAAATATTTAGATAAACTGCCCAAATCCAGGTATATTTAAGAAAAATCCTACCTTTTGGTTGGAAATGGTGAGGGTGGGGGAAGAAGTGATTGGTCGTGTCTGAGAGCGCCATCTGACTTCCACCTTTTTGGACGCATGAAGCTTTAAAGGGAAGAAGATTTTCATGTGATGATGATTTAAAAGCAGCGGTGCATCAGTGGCTACATGCTGAACCAAAAACATTTTTTTGCTGATGGCATTAAAAAGTTGGTACGACGCTGGGAAAAATGCATCAGAAGGTGACTATGTAGAAAAGTGATGTCATTTGTTTTTTAAATTCTTAATAAATAACGTAAAAAAAAGTGTGGAAAGTTTTTGAAGAACCCTCGCATATATAGAATGTTTCTTTGTCCTTGTGCTTCAAGCTGCTGTGATGTGATTAATGCCAGCCTCTTGTGTGTACCAGGGATTACATGTCTACTCTAATGACCTGACAAATCACACATTTACAACAGTAAATTGTAGTCATGTTAAAAATTTCACCCACAACACTGTAGCTGAGCTGTCCAGCTGGTGTAAAGCAATGGGTATTATGGGTATTGTTGTTATTATTATAGTCTTTTAATTCCTCTTCAGGTTAAGTGACCTTTAAAATTTCCGCATAACATTATTTTGTGTTTATTCGGTTGACTTTGTAGAAATGTATTTCAAATTGTTTTTGTTATTTCAGTAAAACAGTTTAATCAAAGAATTAATTACAATAACTTTGGGACAGCAGTTTTTATAGGTCATATAAATATAGCTGTGGAGAAGAGCAAGAGAGTGAGAGAAAGACAAGTGGAAGAAATGGCCTAGTTTTTTCCTTCTATGTGTCCTATTTAGATTTAAGGATTTCCGAATGCTCTGGCTGCTGGTTGTAAACCACTTTGAACTTCATGGCATATAATGTTAATTGCATGACGATATGCTTTAGTGTAAGCAAAAATGTAAGCATTAATGTCCCTTAATTTATTTTACATTTGTTTAGGGAATGTTCTGAAATGATTTAATCCCCTACTGTCAATAAAGAAACTAAAACTTTAAAAATGCAGATATTTTAAACTTAGATAAGTAAAGTGTAGTGTAATGGTTTCATATGTTTATCATATTAAGTAAATTAGTTTTCTTGCTGTAGACACTTTTTTGTATGGCACTGCATGTACTTGTAGTTTGTGTAGTGTAGGAAAGTTTGGACTAAGTAAGACCTGTGGTCTTTGTCCCCACAGTCACTCTTATAAATAGTGCAGGAAGGGTGTGCTCATGTGTAAGTGACTCAGGCGTCTGACTTCCTGCAATGGTGAAATGTACACACAGTTTCCGTAAAATTTGGGATTTATTCATTCTCTTGAACCCTTATTTAAGTAATAAAATTACACAGAAGTGACTGTAGATGTTAATTGTTTTCTTTAAATATAAACACATTTTGAATTTGATGCCTGCAGCACACCAAAAAACAAATTTGACCCAGGAGCAAATATGTGTTAAAAGTTCATTGAGTATTCAAGTTACACTGTTTTAAACCATTCCACAATGAGCAGGTCTTTCACCATCTACCATCAATAATATTGTAAAAAGATTCAAGAAATCAGGAGAAGTCTCTGTCTGTTTAGGTCAAGTCTAAGTACTGTTAAATAGGCATGACCTTTTAGCCCTTGGATGCTTTTGCATGGGATGCATTTGTCATGCTATTGTGATAAATATAGCCACATAGGCTTGGGAGTACTTTGACAAACAGCTGAAGTTTTGTATACAGAAAGAATGGGCTAAAATTACATCAGCAAAACTGCAAAGATTAGTTTCCTTAGTTCCCAAACTGAGTCTGATTAATATGCTGATTAATAGTCTGATTTATGCCTCTGTTTTAACATTTTTTTAATGTGTTGCATGCATCAAATTCTAAATTTGTTTACATTTACAAAATACACTGAAGTTGGTCGGTAAGAACATCAGAAAACTTTAAATATTTTTGTCAGTTACGTAACAGTTAAAGGTTTAAGAGAATTAACAAATCACAGCTTCATGTTTTTATTGCATTTTACAAAATGTCCCAACTTTTCTGGATATAGGGTTTTGTCTTTAGGTGATAGGTTTTTCTAATATCCGAGTCATCTACTGTATATCTAAAAGATTTTATGTATTACTCTTCTTTCAGAGAATGTATGTTTTTATAGACAGTCCTCTTATTTAATTTTCTTAATTTTACTTATTTTGTTCCTAAATATGTTGGGAAGCGTTTGTCTTTAAAGAATTCACATTATGTCTGGTGACCATTAATATACATAACAGCAAGTGCTAACAAAACTGCATTCATTTTTTAGAAGGTTTACATTGTAAATTTTATTATTGATACTTTTACTACATCAAATCTTAGGAAAGCATCACAAAGTTAATAATTAAATAAAATGGACTTACACATTAACTAGCTAGGTTAAATAGTAAAAGAAAATAGCTAAGCTAAGCTTACTTCTAGGATGGTGGGTTTTATAACTGTCACAGGAAGGAAGTCTCTCTCTTTCTCACACAAACTCTTTCTCTCTCAATTTTTTTTAACAAAAAGCCATTTCCTTTTAAGGACTTTTTAGCTTGCTTTTGACTTATTGACACGCACACGTACACATACACACATAGTTATGCAGCTATGTAAATGTTTATTTGTGTGTTAAATACAGACTATATGGGCATTAAATATTAATCAACATGCAGTTTGTATGCAATTATTAATGGTGCTATTTAGCTTCACTGCATTACAAAAAAGGAAACTAAGTAATGGATGTTGAGCACAGATGTATTTCAGAAAGCCACTCTAATGTTTGCTAGTGTTTATTTTTTACTTATTTATGCTAGAGCCCCCTTAACCCATTTCCAGAACCTACCTTATACTAGTGCAAAGAACAAAATCTATATATTTAGCACAAGCACACCACATTTCTGGTTGTTTTACATTAAAGGCAAAATAACAGAACACACACTCATATATAATAAAAGTGTGCATGTTACAAGACATTCATGTTTGTTATTAAAGAACAAAAAATTGCTTTTTAGCTTATTTCCTTTAGCTGTGTAAAAATGTTAAAGCTTATTTAAATGAACATTGAATTCATGTTTATAGTGAAATGTTTTGTTTTTTTTCAGGCTGAGGCCCGGTTGGCAGCTAAGAGGGCAGCCAGGGCAGAAGCTCGCGAGATCCGCATGAAAGAGCTGGAGAGACAGCAGAAAGAGGTGAAGTCTGAAAATTCTATGTCCTGGTCTACTGAATGATTATTGATGCGAATCGATATTCCTTTCACTCTTACTCACTAAAGAGTGTTCCCCAGCGTTTTCTCTGGCAGTCAATGTAAATCAGTGTTGTGAATATGTTTCTGCCTTACATCTAGTCATATTCAATTTCCCAGTAGTAAGTTTCTCTGCCGCTGCAGACCCCGACTCTGATTGTAGAGATCCACAGACGATCACACATCTCCTCTGACTGCAGTTGCAGCAGCAATGAAGAACCCTGCAGACCATTCCCTCCATCCCTCTGACACAGCCAGACATGTCTGTGTGTGCACCTGTCTGGTAGAAAGCACATCTGAGATTCATGGGTGGGCTATATAAGACTGTTGAACCACCCAAGCACCTCTAGTTTCTTTTAACTGATACCCAATCATCTGTAGTCAATGGTTATGTGTTAAGCTACAAGCGTATAGCGTCCCCATCAAAATATGAACCACATCACAGAGTTTCACGTAGCCTAATTTAGTGAATGTTGATTAGCATTTTAAATGTAGGTTTTATACCAAAAAAGTCAGTATGTGGTCTAACTGAACCCAGTTATTAATTTAATTGTTTAATTTAAGAGTAACTAAGGGGTCTTTTTAATAATTTGTTTAAAGATCCTGATCAATTTATAAATATGCAAAAAAACCTAAATACTTGGTACTGAAACACTTAGAAGGTAATACTTTTCGATACACTGTGCGATACAGATACACATATGTGAAATTAATAAATTAGAGATGCTGCAAGTATAATGTGTATAGTATGAGACATAAAATGTTGCTCAGTAATATTTTTGTATTATACCATACATGTTGTTATCAGAAATAAGCCAGATGTGATTGTTGAGCAGTTTAAATGACTTTAAAACCCAAAAGCATTCATTAGTTTTGAGTGATAAAACCTGAGACTAAGAACAATAAAGCTTTCTGATGATAATAAACGTGTAACATTATTTCCAAAATGATGTAGCAGCAATGAAGCCTAACTTTTATTTTAAACTGTAGTATTTTTATATATTTATTTTCTTTTGATTGCACCTGTATATTTAGGAGTGCCACAGCAGATAATTCTTGTGTGGATACTTTGATTTGGCACAGCTATTCTTTGACGCAACCCTCAGTCTTGAGAGTGCGCCGATAATGGCTAGGCTGTTTGGCCATTTCCCCCAAGTCACAGCCTGTTTGAGGTTTGCACCCCAGGTCTCAGTGGTAGTGGGCTAGCGTATAGAAAATGTAATGACTGAACTCAGCTTCTTTAGTGTTCAGAAGTGTAGAGCTTTGGAATTTGATTGGCCTGCAACAACCTAGCTAAACTGATGTTAAAACCAATCATTTACATTTTCATTTACATTTTCGGCATTCATCCAAAGCGACTAACAGTTGTGACAGTATACAATCTAAGCAATTGAGGGTTAAGGGCCTTGCTCAAGGGCCCAACAGCTGCAACCTGAGGCAGAGGTGAGGCTTGAACCGGCAACCTTCTGATTACTAGTCCCGTACCTTAACCACTAGGCTACAACTGCCCCAATCATGATTTCATTAGCAGTTTATTAATTCCAGCATAATTTGTTTGGGTAAGTGCATATTATCCAAAAAAAATATGGTGTAATTTGTGTTGAAAAGCGGAAGTTTAGGAGTTTTGAAAATAACTATTGTAATAACATTTCCCTACAAATAGTATCATATAACATTGTAACATTGTACTTTTCTGTTTTTTTCGCCCTGATTTTTGTCTGTCCGGCTCACTTTCCAATGCTGCTCTTCCATCCATCCTTCCTTCCTTCCTTCCAACTGTAGATCTATCAAGTCCAGAAGGTAAATTGCTTGCTTGCTTTTTTATGGATCTGCTTCGGGAACATGTTTGCAATGGCTGTTTCATTATTTTCATTCCTGTTGTCTCCATAAATATACAACATCTTGTTAATGTTTTCAGCCTTATCTTTCTTATGACAGAATTGTTAACCTGTCTTAAGCATTTTTCCACCTTTGTCTTTTCTTTCATGTGCACTCTTTCCGCAGAAATACTATGGCTTGGAGAATCTGGACAGCAAATGGGGGGACATTGAGCAATGGATGGTATTGGGATTTTATTTATGTGCATTTCTTTCTAGAGTTATTTATAGGTTACTGAACAGTTGGGTCTATAAATCTGAGTCCACTTACTTGGGATACTGGGGCGGCACGGTGGCTTAGTGGGTAGCACTGTCGCCTCACAACAAGAAGGTCCTGGGTTCAATCCCCAGGTGGGGCGGTCCGGGTCCTTTCTGTGCGGAGTTTGCATGTTCACCCCGTGTCCGCGTGGGTTTCCTCCGGGTACTCCGGTTTCCTCCCACAGTCCAAAAACATGCCACCAGGTTAATTGGAAACACTGAATTGTCCTATAGATACCTAGCCGCTAGATGCACTAGTGCATTGTAGTGCCGGTCCCAAGCCTGGATAAATTCGGGAGGGTTGTGTCAGGAAGGGCATCCGGCGTAAAAATTGTGCCAAATCAATGAGCGATCATGAGGATGACTCACTGTGGCGACCCCTGAAAAAGGGAAAAAAGCCGGAAGAAGAATAAGAAGAGTGTTAGGTTGGGATACTGGTTAGCTATAAAACTGTTTGCTATGTTATTTACAAGTAGTTTTTTAACTATAGTGTTAAAAGTTTCTACTTCACTAAATATTATAGTGCACTGATAGTGCATCCGATTGCACTGCTGAGAGTCTATGGTTGGCTGTCTTATTATGCATTTTCCCCCCAATTCTTCTTGCACTCTAGTAGTATCCACGCCTCCACCAGCATGTGCAGTAGCCAACTGCTTCTTTTTACCAGCACAAGGCAGGAAAAGATTACAAATCAGTACAAATTATTAGAGGAACAGCACATTTAGGATGTTTTTGAGCCAAAGTTAGGTGAGATTGAGATGGTTTGGGCATGTGCAGAGGAGGGATAAGAATTATATTAGGACAAGGGTGCAGATCCTCCAGGCAGGAGTAGGAGAAGAGGAAGGCCATAGAAGAGGTTTATGGATGCAATGTGGGAGGACATGTAGGGGGTTGGGGTGACAGAGGAGAATGCTCAGGACTGGGCAAGATGGAGACTAATGATCGGCTTTGGCAACTCCTAATAAGAACAGCCAAAAGATTTTTTTTCATTTCATTTTCATGTGTAATGACTGCTTTATCCTGGTCTGGGTTGTGGTGTGTTTGGTTTCCCTGGAATCACTGGGCTGAAAGCAGTAGTACACACTAATCCACCATGGGCCAAAGGCCATCCTCCTCCCCGTTCCTCAGCATAGCCAGTTATGTCAGTATTTAGACACCCGACTGACTAATTTACCACAGCAACAACCGAGTATTTAGACTACTTATTTTTATACTTACTGCTTACATGGCTGTGATTAGTAGTTCTTTTCTGCTCTTATTTCCATATACTCTTGACTTTTTTTGACGCTTTACTCTTTTCCTTCTTCTCTTTTCCCAATTTGACGTTATGCTGCCTTCTAGGAGGACAGTGAGCGGTATACACGCCACTCACGAAGACATGGCTCGGTTTGTATCATTCACATCTTTCCTTTGTGCTGCCACCCATTTGTGAACTTGATTTCTGTCTGTCTTGGTATTTTGTTGTAATAAGTGAAACAGTTTGAGGAAAGCCATGGTGCAGATTTTCCTCTTATTGATGCAAAGCTATTTCATATTTTAGGCATAGATTATGAAATGTTGGTTTTACTGATGCTGCACTTACATTATTATTTACTGTCGTATTTGAAGGAACAAAAGCAATAAAATAATAATCAGGAAATCTATGACGACAACAACATGAACATCCAGGTGCAGATCATCAGATCTGGATCCAGGTGCAGATTTAGTGCCACCTGAAATTAAAATGTAACTGGTGTCTGTTTTTGATTTTTTTTGTTGTTGTTGTTGTTTTTGCAGATGTCAGATGATGAAGAACGGATGTCGGTGGGGAGCAAGAGCAGCACACGGGTCAGTGGACAGTTGTTATTATACGTTTGCAATTGTGCTGATGCAATTCAGCGCTGTGTCATTCTTTCATTTACTGAAAATGTTGACCTTCAGTATTATTTGTTCTTTGGTTCCACAAGCTTATGAAAGTCTCAAGGTTTTATTTTTGTTTGGTCTGGCCAGTGTACATAGTTGTAAGGGTGTTATTATTTGTCTGAATGTTCATGCACATTTTGGAGTTGGGTCTTGTCCTTTTTAGCAGAGAAGCATTGAGTGGAATGTAGGAACGACAATGACTGCCTGTTCTATTGTACTGCTTTTTAGCACTTTGGCAAAGCACTGCACAACAAAGTTTTTTTTATATGTATCATGCTTATCACAATAAATGTGGTCTCAAAGCAGCTTAACAGAAATCAAGGTCTAAAACCACTGATAAGTAGGCCTAGGCTGACAGTGGCAAGGAAAAACAACCTAAATATTATAAGAAAAAAACCTTAAGAGGAACTAGACTCAAAGGGGACCTGTTCCCTTTGGACTGTCTGAATGATATTTGGATAAATTAAGATTAGATGTTAAAATACAAAAAGAAAATAAAAAATATCACAAACAAAGAAGCATAATGTATGCACCACAAACGTTTGTCATCATATCAAAGTGTAGTCAGTAATACAGTAATGTCTAGTGAGTGTCTTGATATAATGTTGGTTGTGGGTATAGTCACTACAGATTTCCATGATACCAGTAGCCCAGAATGAAACAGCTTTTGCAGCATGATGGCCTTAAGCGTAAATGATTTGGTCTGGGCTAAGTTTTGTTTTTTGTTTTTTTTGGTGGGGGACGACTATAATCTGTAAATAAGAGTCAGTTGTTTATTGTATAGCATGAGACTCCAAGGCTCTCATTATAAGAGCATATCTAGACCTAAGTAGTTGTATATTAGAGGCTAAACGACAGCAACTTAATATCCAAAATAAAATAAAAAACGGCTCTATTTGTCTTATGCAGTGCAGCACAGCCCATCACCATCTAGCTCAACTCATTAGAGGGCCAGAAGGTATGACAATAGAAAAAAAATTCCTAAAGGTAGTATGTAATGTGTAAATAATAGAGGAAACCTAAAGTATTTTATAACATGTCACTAAAATATCACGTTGTATAGTGATAGAGGGTTTTATGATGGCAGGGAATCGTTTAAGTAAATGTTTAAATAGAATTAAGTAGAAGTGACAATGCCTGAGACGTTTTAGTTATGAACACTATTGCTGCATCTCATCAATACTACATTACTCCTAGTAAGTTACCCCTGTTTCTAGTAAGTTCTGATGTTTTTAACTGAAGTGGATGGCTATGGTTATTTCTTTATGCTATCTGAAACAGTTGTGTGTTACAATTTATACTCCAGTTTCTAGACTGTTTGTTTTAGAGCATGTGTGTTGTCTACTGTGGAGCAATTTTCTCCTGAATAGTTCTGACTGCAGCAACAATATCCAGCGAAACAGACTAAAGTGTTAGTTGCCTGTTCAAGCTGTTTGAGCTCTGATCTGACAGTCGTTAATTCAGGTTTTTATTTAACACAGCTGCAGTAGTAGAGCTTATATTGTCCTCAATATGATTGCAAAATGGTAGACAGATATCATTGGTTTTGCAATGTGTAAATACTGTTCTGAGATATTTTATGGTAAGATAACAGCTTGTTTATGTAAATACCAATCATTAGTTTGCTTCTAGAGTATGGTCAAAGCTGTGTGTAGGACCCATTACATTCTGAGTGAAACCAGTAGATTCTAATTTAGACTTTAAAGCCATCTGAAGTGGATTATGTTATTTTTCACAGATGATATTAAAGCCTTCAAAAAGTTAAAAAGAAAGCCACTATTTTCAAATCAACTGACCTGGTCATGAACTGTGGCTACTCCTCCCTCAAGCATTTATACTTTAAATGCTTGTGAAGGAGGAGTAGCCACAGTTCATGACCTCATCAGTTTATTTTAAAGTTTAGATGCTGCTTATGAACATAACTATTTCTAGTAACTGCTGATCTATTTAGGGCTAACTACTCATAAGGGCTAAGCCAGGACTTGGTCAGACGAATAAGAGTTTAGAGAGCTGTGTAGTACTATCAATAGTTTTCTCAGTGGATGTGTTGCCAAGTGAGGAATACCTACTGGACACATGGACCAAAAAAGTAAAATGCTTGGATTTACATCTGTATCACAAAGATGTAACCTATTAACCCTCGCTGTAAGGGCTCCAATGCCATATCCAGGGGTTATACTTCTGTACCTGTGACATTCGGAACTGCTGAAATAACCATTTTTCCAGGCCAATAACACAGCTGAGATTTAAAAGTAAAATCTCAGTGGTAATGGGCTACCACTAGTGTGATTTACCACTGCACCACTTGAGCCACCTAATGCTGTACATTTTATTTTTATATTTTGCTCTTGTAGTTTAAATTACCTTGAAGTGTTACCTACATTTTGCATGTTATTGATACATTAATACTATTATACTTTTTACACTCCGTTCAATACAGCTATCTCAAATGTCCTTACCCACTCACAAGAGCTCAAAGAAGAAGAAAAAGATGAAGCACTCTCCTGAATTTGTATGTGATCAGCACTGTACAGACTGTGTTTTAAAATGCTTTTTTAATACATTTTTATTTTGAAAGCAGCATTAATAATGCGTATTCCTTTGTGCGCCTCATTTCCCGCCTCGCAGAGCAATGGCTATGATGATGATTACAGCTCAGTTTCTGGCCGGGTTTGTATTATCACTAACTGTGTGCAGTGTTAATTTACCATAGCATTTGTTAGTCCTTTTTTAAATTTATTTTAAGCATGAATGAACAATTGTTTAGTAATCTAATGAGTTTTTGCATGATTGTTTTGCAAATTTTTTGCACTTGCTGTGCACATGTTGCACATGTTGGGGACCCCTATCATAGACAGTGTGCTAAGAGGCCTGGTTAAGGTCCTGAACTAGTAATTGGAAGATTGCTATTTTGAACCCCACCACTGCCAGGTTGCTGCTTTTGAATTGCTTGGATTGTATTCAGTGACAGTTGTAAGTGGTTTTGCATAAAAGTGCCCGCTAAATGCTGTAAATGCAAATGTGCTTTGTGTCTGTTCCTGAAGCTTTCACTTCAGGAGTAGAGAGACTCACTTAACCAGACTCATTCTGTTATACGCTTTCAGTGCTTTAGCTCGTTTGGTGATTTTTCTCTATTATCTTGCTTTTCTTTTGTTGTTTTTCTTACATTTGAGAATGCACTCCTCTTATAACCTTAAATGGACTTGCATTTAATTAATTCCTTGCCTTTTTATAATGATTAAAGTCTGTATAACCTGGATCGGTCAGTGTGAACAGTAGGTCAACTGTCTAAAGCAATTCTATACATTTTGCCGTCTGCTAATTCAATTCTTCATAGCCCCATACCTTTACAGGTTTCACTATGATGGTTGTTGCTATAGACTTATGCTACTGTATTCCTATAGCTTTTTATTTGTATGCACTAATAACATATAAATCATCTCTTGTGAATAAATAATAGTTTAATTACACCATTTGCATTATTTTATTACAAAAGTCTACAATAAATAGCTATGAACTTGTTTTATTTATCTATAGTATATAGCCAATAATAGCACAGCTGGGGATTTTGGTAATGGGTTAGCGTAATTTACCACCGCACCACCTGAGCATCCTGGCTTCAGTAAATAATTTTATTTGATATTCAAATGGAAAACTAAAATCTTGATTGTGCTGCTGTGCCCTGTGTGTGCATGATCACACGTGATCTTGTTTGGAGATGTTGGTGGCTTGAGAGGATAATGATGTCAGATCAGATTTGAAGCTCTTTCAGTTTTCATTGGATCTTTGTGTGTGTCGTGTTCGGTTTTGGTAAAATGCATGCGTTTGTTAAGATTTTGCTCAGTCACTCTAAGGCTGCTTTCACATGATAAGCATTATGTGCTTCATTCACCATGAAGCTGGGGGCATTTTGCTGATTATTGTTGTGTTTAATTTTCACATGATACTTGCCAAAATCTCTTTCTACTGGTTGTGCCACTGAGCGCCAAGCTTAAAAACATCACACAGTATTGACTAATGGCATTGACTGTTTATTCAAATGCAGTTTTCTATGAACTGTAGTTTAAAACAGTAACATTGCCACCGCTCATTAGCACCGAGCATTTGGAGACGTTGGAAGATTAAAAACAGGAAGTGGGTTCAGGAAACTTAATTGCTTCAAGGTTCATGGTACAAAGGGTAAATGTTATTCAAGAGCTGCAAATTCACAACAAGCCATTCCAGTATTAGGAAACATGGAATCGCTATCTAAAATGCAAACCCGGTTTCCTTATTGCACAGCTTACTTTTTGCTATGTTGGACAATGTCTGACAATGCCATGGTTCTTATATAAACTGGAATAGAACCCTTTTGGTTCCTGTGGAACAGTAAGAATTTGTCTTATTGGTAGCGTTTTGAAAACATCAAACTGGGTCAATGCTTAATCAGATTAAACTTTGCAAGCGGTATAAACCAAGCTGTAAAGCAGCAAATCTGCTCGGCGCACAACACTAGAATGGCGGCATTGAATCAAGCCATAGAAAGCAAAGGCACAGCCAGCACTAAAGCCACGTATCATGTTAATGCAGCCAGATTTTCTTTACTTTCCACACGTGTATACATGTCTTTGTGTCCCTCCCTCGCTCCTAGCTGTCTGAGTATAGTGGTCTTCTGCGTTCAAGTTCCAGAACATCATCCAGGACAAGCTCCAGATGTGCCAGTCCTGTGGTGAGCTTTATTTTTAGTCAGAGTATAATACACAGCTACCAGAGATATGTCATAATACCTGTAACAATGCTTATCAGCAAAGGGTTTGTTTACTGTGGTTATTACCATGGCAAATGTACGCTGTCTATATATATTTGTTCGTCTTGGTGGTTTCCAGGAGAACAGCAGCAGTTCAGTGGCCAGTTTTTTACGAAAGGCGGCTAACAGCAGTGGCTTATCTAGAGACTTGGATTATGTGACTATTCCAGATTTGCCAAACGTGAGTGGCAAGCTGCTTAGGGTATGACGGCATGTATTTTATCTGTGAGTTACGGTGCTAAAAAAGGAATGAACGTCCCGAATGCTGTGATGGTTTTGTGAATTGCATGGAAGACTTAAATGAGAATACATAAAATGAGTGCCTAAACAGTTTGCAGCGCCTGACATGTGATGCACTTCCTGTGTTGATAAACTTCCCTGCTTGACGTAACCTCAACTGATGTTTTACCATTAAGTACTTAATAGAATTATTACCTTTTATTATCATGCTTGGGTGTTCCTTCCTGGTTTGAAACATTTTTACATCTATTTATTTATTTTTATTTATCTTTCCTACAGTTGGATGACAGGTTAGAAAGAGAAACCTTTGAAAAGGTTAACACAAGCACCCCTTTCTTCTTCTTGACTATCCCTTGAAACCATCTTTTATATTAGTAAATAAGTCAATATTGATGAATTAGTGAGTAAATATCAGGGAATGTAACAGTTGGTTTGGTTTTTCAGGGCTCTTCTCGAGTGTCAGCTATGTCTACTGTTACGCTTACCTCACACGGCGGAACGTCCTCACGCAGAGGAAGTGGAGATTCATCTGTCACTGCAGACACAGAGGCCTCCTTACATGAGCTGAAGGTACTTATCTACGTATATCTACTCAAATTTCCCATTCAAATTAGCCATGAATTGTTAATCGAGGTTCACACGCATACATTTTTTTATAATTGACAGTTTTTATTACATTTTCTATTGAAGTGTATGTTGCCAACAGGACAATTAAACATGCAGAGTAAATTTGCATATTCACAACCTTTTAAACTGAACATTTTAATGTTTTGAAGAGCTTTTCTTTATTACATTTACGGCCTATAGTAGACAATTTATCCAAAGCGACTTACAAGTGTGACTGAATACATTTCATTTCATTTTTATGTTTTACCTACCCTTGTCGCCATGGGTCCAGCTTTTCTGGAATCACTGGGTGCAATGTCAAACACACCCGGGTTGAACACCAATCTATCCCGAGGCCTCGGTCACATCCCCTCTCAGACAAAGCCAATCGTGTCTGTATGTAGACACTGAACCGGCCGATAGCACCTCTGGGGATTAGAAACCTGGATCCCAGTGGTAGTGGGCTAGTCTAATTTACCACAGCATCACCCAGACGTGTGATTGAATACAATCCAAGCAGTTGAAGGTTAAGGACCTTGCTAAGGGGCCAACAGTGTCAATTTTGTGGTGATGGGGCTTGAACCAAAAACCAGAACCTTATCAGCTGAGCTACTGCTGCCCATTTTTCTTTAAGATACTCTTTAACATTAAGTGCACTCTTCTTACTGAGACTTCTTGTTGTATATTTTCATTCGACTCACATCCATATACATCAGCGCAAACATTTTAGTGCATTTAAAATATTTCTGATTGCACCTGTATACATGCATGCTGCTCTAAATGCCTCTCTTTGCAAAGTGTTGCCTTTGCTTGTCTCCTTCTCTGATGTTTACTCACTTGTTTTGCCTTTTCTCACTCTTGCTTCTCTATGCTTTTTATTTAGGAGATTCATGAGCTTAAGGATCAGATCCAGAATGTCGAGGCCAAGTATATGCAGAGCCTCAAAGAAGTCAAGGTATAGAGTACAGTTAAAATCTAGAAAGTAGGATATATTGACATTGGATTCAGAAAGTATTCACAAACCTGATTGGTCTTTGACTGGGTTACTCCTGCCTTAAATCCACTCCAGTGTTATTTTGGCTGTATCAGAATGTGGACTGTTATCCTAGTCTTAGTTTGTGTGTACTCTGAAGAAGGTTTTCATCAAGAATACTTTTGCAGTTAAATACGTTCCGTTTCTCAACTCTTCAGTCCCTGCTGTTCAGAAGCACCCCCTTAGCATGAGGGGCCACCACTTTGTGTAGAGATGGTATTAGCCAGGCAATATGCCGTGTCAGTGCCTGATTTTTCTGCCCAAACAATTCTTAGTTATTAATAAGTTTTTATATTGTCAGACCAGAAAATATTTTTCCTTCGTTATTGTGTAGTTCAGAGCTTAGGACTTTACTTTATTCCGTAACAATATATTTTTGCAAACAGTTTACTGTTAAGAAAACACAATCATGCACCAGTGTGTTAAGGGTCACTCCAATAATGGCAGTTTGGTAATGGCAAGGTTTAAACCCTTGACCTTTTTGTCTATAGTCCACTACTTAATCACAAAGTCACCACTGCCACACATCATGTTATGTACATTTAAAGTTTAACATAGTGTTACATTTGCAGTTGTCAGCATGTCTTACCACTGGCAATAAACTGCAAAACTACTGCAGAAACACTTGGAAATGTGAGAACTCTTATAACTGCTAAAGCAGAAAATTGATAGTAAAAAAACATCAACTATTACTATAAGGCTAATGTCATTTCAGCACCTCTATCTTAAAATTCTATTTTTTCCAAATCATTATTTTTTATCTACTGCTTTGATGAAAGGTCAGGTCCCTGGGCAGGAACACCCTAGACCCATTGCAGGGCTTTGTACAATGCAAAAAGCTAAAGTTAGCCCAATTTTTCCCTGTACCATCTTTGCAGTCTGTAGCATTCCTTTTCTTTTGGCTCTTTTGTTAATGCTCTTTTTATTTTTCATCCTTTACATTTGTTGCATTAAATGGTTTCAGACGATTGACCAAAACTTAAATAGTATTCCTACACCCATGTGGTTATATTCATTACAGAGGCTTGTTTATGTTTAATGCAATGCCATCTGAGAGATTGAAGGTCACAAGCATTTGGTATTGTTCTTTACAGCACTTTTAATGTAGTTGGGACTGCAAGCAGGACTTTTTTGCCTCAAAGAACTTTAACCTATTCTTGCTAGTTAATGATTTTGCCTCTTAATATACTGAAACATGATAGTGGCATCTCCAAAAGACGTGTCTTGTATTGCCCCTGTCTTAACTTCAGATGTCAAATTAGGAACTATTAGTATATTTTTAAAATAAATACATTTTAATGAAGTGACTTTTTGTAATTTTTAAAAATTAAATAATTTGCAATGCTTTCTTTTTCATTTTCTTTATTTTATGTACAGTCCCAACATTTTTGGAAGTCGGGTTTTGTGTTTGTATTCTTTCTTATGCTCAAGATACATGCTGTCATATTCTTTTAGGATTCCCTGGTAGAAATGGAGGAAAAGTATCGCAAGGCCATGGTGTCCAACGCTCAACTGGATAACGAGAAGTCCAATTTCATGTACGAGGTAGACACATTAAAAGACTCCTTAATGGAGCTTGAGGAGCTTCTTGCTGAGACTCGAAGAGAGCTCGGGGAGAAGAGTAAGGTATTCACTTTTGTTCTTTTTGATATTTTTTCTCTAATTAATATGCATTTGTACAATTATTCATCATTTCAGTTTTCTTATCCACTGTACTTTTAGGATCTGGAGCGAGAGAAGCATGCCCACAGTATACTGCAGTTCAAGTTCGATGAACTAAAAGAAACACTGAAGCAAAGTGATGAGCTACTGACTGTAAGTGAGACCTCAGCTACTGTTCTTAACCACTTCCCATCACGGCAATGCATTCAAAAGCATTGCCTTTTTATTCGCTCTTTTGTTTCCCTCTTTCTGTGCTCCTTTCACCTTTTTCCATCATTCCACCTTCATCCTGCTGCCAGGAGATACGTCAGTTGCGACTCAAACAAGATGGCTTTGTTAGGGAGATTTCAGACCTGCAGGAAACTATCGAATGGAAGAATAAAAAAGTCGGGGTATGCTGTCCAGCTTCATGTTTTTTCATTTGTTATTGTTTTTAAACAGACCACACTTATCCATATGCTTACTTTGCTGTCTTTATGCACTTGCTCTTTATCCTTTCCTTATGAGTTCAGTCTTTTATTTCCATGCTTTGCTCCCGCTTCACCTTTTCCAACTCTACCGGGTGCTGCTCAGGCGTTAGAAAAGCAGAAGGAGTATTCGGATGCGATCCGAAATGAGCGAGATGAGCTCAGGGACGAAGTGGTTCAGCTCAAAGACATTTTAAAGGTACTGAAATATGTGCAAGGGTGTGGCCTGAATTGTAAACAATACACAAATTGTTAAAGGAACTTGGTTCCACACAGCTGTGGAAGAGAAAGGGCTGACTTATTTGCACTTGAAGCCTATTATTCTGGATTTGAACGTATTGACAACAACATTCGAGAGTCAATTAAACAATCATTTCAACCTTACAATATTCTGTTCAGAAACATGGCATTGTCATCGGATCTGACTTAAACACCCATAAGGACGTAGCAGATGGATCATCAGGCAATGACGTGCAGCAGGGCAGCAGTATACTAGGTAAGTTACATAGTTACATAACCGTTACTAAAATTATGTTTGTTTCTTGCACTGCACAAGCCAAAGCTAACACTTATAATAGCTCATTATTTATAGTTGTGTGCCTTGGCATGCTGAACACAGATGAATTGTTTCTGAAAATGTCATTCTGCTGCTTTCTTGTACTTCCCTTATACTTTCAAAGTCAGATGGTAATGCAGTCCTTTTGTGTCTAAACAAAATGTGTCTTTCTGCTTCCTAAGTCTTATGGCTAAAAATTGCTAGCGTTTGTTGATCTGAGCTTTACGGTCTGTCTCTGAAAAAGGATTTTTTTGGTGTAAGTAATAAAAGATGTTCCATCTTCCTTGTCCAAAAGCTCTGTGGTTATACTGGTTTTCCCCTCCTTTTATCTCGCAATCTCTTCATTTCCAATTCAAGATTTTGCAATCTTGCAGAACCCCCTATCTTTTCAAGCAGAAACATGTCCAATCTGTGGCCGCTTCCTATCACCTGCCACTGCTGGCTTCCCACACAGAGCCATATCGAATATGGAGAATCATGCTAAGAACCCCCCCCCCTTCCCAAGCTAACAAACTAAACACCCCCAAAATCAAGGTTCTACCAATAGTGGGGATTCTTTAGTATTAGGGTAATATGCTTGTCTGGTGTAATGTAAGAGCCATGCTGCTGTCTGAGTCCCGGGGTTTTGGATCCCAGGCCTGGCTCGTGAATGCAAACGATGCATGGCATTACGTTAATTTAGCCATTGGGGGAGATACACATCAGTGCACTCTAAGTGCCTGTCCCAAGCCGGCAAAAATAGAAGGGTTGCGCCAGGAAGGGCATTCAGTATAAAATATGTGCCAAATCAGCTATGCAGATAAATGATTTACCTTGGCTAGTCTTTATTGGAATTATCAGTATGAGAGTATGCGAGTAATACAGGATTTGGATGATATCTTTTGGAACTTGACCATTACAGCCATGCTGCACATTTCTGTGGTACTTTTAACATTTAAATTTAAAATTAAAACAACAATTGGATATATACTTTAGTTTGTCCTTTTCTTATCCTTAGTTTGTTTGACCCCTGAGTAGACATTTACAATGACTTGTTAAATGCTCATCTGTCATAAATATTTGCAGTAGATAAACAGCTCTTGCTTTGGAGCCCTTTTCCCTTTTCTATGTTCTTTATTTGTTACTGCAGCCTTCTACTGTATGTTAGCAATGCAAATATTTGACAGCCGACTCTTTTCTTATGGTCTCTACCACTGACTCTTCAATAAATCTCCCAGGCACCCAGGAGTGGCAGCTGGGTAGAGATGAAAATCTAGGGGGTTCCAGAGGAAGCCAATTCCAACAACCAAGGCACTTTGATCATGGATTGCAAGAGAATGGTCCGCCTTCGCATGTTTCAGGAGGTTCTTCCGAGTCTTGTTTGGTGGCACAAAAGGAGGATGTAAACCAAGGAAATGACCTAAACAAGGACTTAAGGGCATTTCAAAACTGTGATGTTGACACTAGCGTGCCAGTTTCTAAAACAGAGTTAAAGGATGAGGTTGAAGAAGTAGTTGTGGAGAAAAACCTAAAAGGTGAAGTGGTTGAATTTGAGCCTGTTGCCATTACTAGGAAGGATGTGAGGACAGACCAAAAGAGTCCAGTTTTTGTTCAAAGTCAAGAGACAGTAAAAGAGGAAATATTAGCAGAAGATGAAAAACAGGTTTGTGAAAATGTGGTCAGGAATATTCAGGCTGAAAAGATTTCTGAGGTTCCATCAGAAAAAATAGATGCAAACGACTCGCAGTCAAAAAATTTATGTGCTTCTGGAAAAAAGAAGAAAAAGAAGAGAAAAAGCAAGCATAAACAAAAGCAAGATTGCCATGAAAAAGAGGGTAATGCTGAGACAGGGAACCTAAATGAACAGCAGCCGGAACCCTCACGTGAATCAGCAAAAAGTGAACAAATAGCAACTCAGTTGAATAATGAAGCAAAAATGGACCCAGTAAAAAATGAGGATGATTCTGGCGAATTTCAAATCCATGATACTGATATCTTAAAATCAGCCACTAATGTGCAAGGTTCTGACTCAGCACCCATCATTGATAGTAACATCCCAACTGATGACTTGCCATTTCAAAGTACCACCAGTGATGTCAAATCTAGTGATCAGTTAGTTACTACAAATGCTGAAGCAACATTGCTAAGTAACATGGATGACACTCCTGCCATTGATGAGCAGGGTGCCCAGTTGGTAGACATGGTTGCAGAAACATACATGGGCTCAAACAGGAGTGATGTGCCTTTAGAAGATCAAAGTCATGCCAAGGATGCAGCACAGCTTTCTGAAGAGGTGAAAGACGATCAGGACTTACTTGCGGGACATGAATCCAAGGTAAAGTTGGACGAAGATGATGAATGTGCCGAATCACCTGAGTCTGGTGGTCTACATTTAGAGGAACCAACAGAGGGTACCACTGAATGTCTTTCTGCCAAACCAGATATAGCGGACATGGGATCAGAAGAACCTATGCATACTGAGTGTCAGCAAGACCATGAAAGCATTGCCGCTTGTTCTGAGCAAACCGGTGAAACACAGATGGTTTTAAATGCTCAGAATACAAGTGTCGATCAAGAACTACAAATAGATTAGCAGAATGTTGGCAACTGGGAAACCTACTAATGATATTTAAAAATATAAAGAACTGGAGCCCAGTGCTGGAGTCAAGCATGAAAAAGCATTTAGTTGTCAGAACCTTAGGCTGGTAGCTCTATTCCTTGTGGATGTCCAAATTTGGAAGGGAAGGAGGTTAAAGGGTTTAAATCTGAAAAGAATAGTGAAAAGAAGATCTCCAGAGACTAAGTAGGACTGCTAAAGTTATTTATTATATAACTGCATCTAAATATAGACTATAAATAATTGTTTTATGTGGGAAATCAGTCTAAACACACAACTGTTTCAAACATTTCAGTAATTGTTGTACATCTGTATGTGGATCATTGTAGTGTGATTGTGTTACATTCCAAATAAGTCAGACCATATTGCACATGATGTCAGAAGAAAATTCGATTGCTAATGGGTTGGTAATGTCATTACAGCTTATAGTGTGTAAGGTCCTACCACTCGCACAGTGTATACTTTTTCTCTCTTTAAAAATATTGCAAGCAGGAACAGCAGTAGCAAACTGGATTTTGCATTTCTGGTATAGTGCAAATAAAATGAGTTCCTTAAACTGGTGACTACTTGCAGCTCTGTATCAATCTTGCATTTGTACTGGAAAGCTTTGCATTGGTTTCACATTTTGCTCTCTAATATCATGTCATTCAATTATCTGATACATTCCATTCTGTAATCGAAAACTCTTTAAAATAAAATATTAATAAACTGCAGCATGTTTATATTATTTGTTTTCTAGTTTCTGTAAAGGTGTGTTTTTTGATATTTGATAAATTATGTAGGTGCACTTTAGATTAGGGATGTCCCGATCCGATCTCAAAGATCGGGATCGGGGCCGATCAAGGCATTTTTTAACTGATCGGAATCGGCTTTACTAATGCCGATCATAATTCGATCTTTTGTTTTACATCAGCATGTCCGCTGTGTGGAAATAGTTTGAAATTGGAAAGTGAAACAAGTCCAGCAGTGAAGTGTAATGTCTGCACTGTGAGCGTTTCACGAGGCGGTAGGAGCAGAGCTGCGTTCATTACTGTAGAATTTTACTGTTTATATGGTGTGTGAGTCAAGGATCACACCGGTTTACAAAACAACGTAGTGATGCACTCGTTTAATAAAGAAATAAATACACAGTATATTCACATATTGTCGGGAGCATAACACTTTATTAACTTCTTCTGTTACGGTACCGAATAGCGGACAGCTAGAGTCAAGCACGCTGTTCCATGCACTATGGAAACCCCAAAGGGTCAAAACACGCTCACTTCGCGTAGAAACGTCCATCAAACCATTGTCACAATACAAGCACTTTAAGAACTGGCTTTCCTTCAAAACAAAAGAGCCTTTCCATTTTATTTTGGTATTCAGGTTTTACTGTAATGCTTTTAAGTAACTTTTTTTCTTATATTCAAGTTAAGCTGTTACACAGATTTCTGTTCATTTTTAGTGCATCCCTGCATTAAACAGATTTTTTTTCTTCGAATGTAAAGTTTAAAGTAAAACTGTAATTATCTCAATCATTTTGATTGATTTTGTAAAAATACAAAACATTAAGCCAATAGCTTGGATGCAGCATTTTTTTCCTTCAGCACTGCAGAGCTATTTAGTTGTTAAACATATACATTGGATTAATTTGAATAACTGTAATGTACTTGAAGTGTGCACTGTGTGAACAGTATTATCCAGTTCTTATCTAGACAATATCTAGAAAATACAAGTATCGGTTTGAGACTCGGTATCGGATCGGGATCAAAATTAATAATCGGGATCGGGAACAAAAAAAACTTGATCGGGACATCCCTACTTTAGATGAAAACTCAGCACACACTCCCTAAATACACCCTACAATAGACAATAAAGAAACAATGAAGAAACCATTTAAATGACATGACTTACCTAGCCACATTTATGCGTGTTTGTAATCCTGGGTGCTCAGTAAAATACACTAACCCACTACTGCTGAAATTCGGGGTTTGATGTTCAAATGTGCTATTGGCCAGTTGGGTGTCTACACAGACATAATTGGCTATTCCTGAACAGCCTAGCAATTGGGAGATGCATTTGTTTCCCAGAGCCATATTGCATAAGAGAGCCGCACTAAGATCTATGCACCCCTCCCCCATACTTGCACATGTACCTGGACCAATCTTAAGATCTCAGTTCACAACGGTAGCTGGAAGACCCCATTTGACCTTCCCTCCCTCAAGCATGGCCAGTTGTGTTTGTGTGGTGCCTGGTCAGGTTGGTGGCTCTGCTCGATTGTTGCACCACCCAAACACAAGGAAATGTTTTTTTATTTTTTTAAAAAGGACATCTGGACATCTAGTACCCCATCATTCTGCCCATTGGAAAAACACACTTATACACATAGGTTAAAAGCCTCACACATTCTTTGTGTATACATAAGTACTTATCTGCTAGACTTGTCACAGAACAGGACTCTGCTGCATGATGTGGTAAAAGACGACGATCCAAGTTTATGCATGTTCTGTATTCTCACCCTTCACGCCCCGCATTCTCACTCACTCGCATGTACTGACTCCTGCTGTCCATAACCCTGGCTACTACCACACTTGTAAGTTTGCATTTTTTATTTACCATTGTTTGTAATTAATATATGTGTGCCTTAGTCCAGAATCAGCAACACTGCATCATTTTATGGTTTACATTATTTATCAGGATTATTTAAATGCATGAACAAGAACCAGCTTTGCTTTTTGACTGTAAAATGTGCAGTGCTGTGGTCCTCCTGGACTAAGGTTATCAATTTGATATAAATCTGTGTTTTATATAAATATCATGCAAAACACAGGTACTGTTTTATATGTATACTAACGTACATACAGCTGTATACAAAGGTTTGAGTACTCACATTTTACAGAAAATGTAGTGGGTAAAGCTTTTGGCTATTGATCAAAATATTGTAAATACAGATCCAAGCTCTGCTATGCATCCGCTGTTGGGCCCTCAAGCAAGGCCATTAACTCTCTTGGCTCCAGTGGTGCCATACAATAGCTGACCCTGCGCTCCGACCCCAGCTTTCAAACAATCTGGGATACCCCGAGACATAGAATAGCCAGGGATTCACATTTGCGCCACAATTGCTTCTTGAATTAGCTAACAACCAATAGATCCCCATTTTCTGTCTACTCATTCAGTCATTCCATGCTAAATGTCTATCCTAAACAATTGGTTAGTTACCTTTGGTAAATGGTTGTAAGATTTTCCTCTAAAGACCCTTTAATGCAAATCACAATGTGCAAGCATCACTGCACAGTAGGCTGGTGCACCACTATGTTGTTATACTGGGGTTTTGATTTGCCTTTCTGGGGAGCATACAAGCATTTCTATCAAAATTGTAGTAGTCCTACAAATCATGACGTTCACATCTTAAGGACAATTCACACAATTGATATTTTTTATAACCGTGTTTGCTTTGTAGGCATTTGTTAGCTTTATTTTGGTCCTTAGTCAGCTGCTTAAAGAACCCCATGGTTAAGTTTTTTAGGTTCATTGAATATGTACCTAATATGTACGTACATCAGTAATATGTACTGAATATGTACATCTGTATAAATTGAACATGCATTGGTGGGAAAACAAATTCCATTGTACTGTACATGTTTATTTGTTTATATGAATAATAAAAGCCTTTTAACTGCCCTATATTATTATTATTATTATTATTACGTTTGAAGAATGAAGAACATTTTTAAATACTAAGTGTGTAATTTGGCCAGAAGCACCCAAACCTTTGCATACATCTGTATAATCAAATGTTCAGTTTTATTCAGGTTGATATAAACATATGCAAACAACATAAATCAGTCTCTGATATGCTTTTTAGAGATTCGTCTGCGGAAACTGGTGGACGAGCGGGAGAATCTGATAGAACAGGTAATATAAGTGTTCCTAAAATTTGAAATGCTTCGTTTGTACTTAATTCTATGACTCAGTGCTACAGTGGTTATCGTGTATCAGACAGTATATGGTTGGTTCAGGAAGAATTGATGTTTTGCACTTTTTATTTTATTGTAGATTTGATTTTGAATGAATCTAATTGCCATTCACAGAGCTCGTTGTAAAGTAAAAGATGAGTCTTACTAAGTCGCATCTAAATCACTTGCCATCTCAACCATCACATGTATTCTGTGACATGGCAGCATTTTAGGGCACAAGTTGGCATTGTATTGATGTGCATTTTTGGTCATGGTATTTTTGTGAAGGGGTACTGTTTGATTATTTGTCTTTTACATGCCTTTCTACAAGCCCAAATATTCAAATAATCCAAACACTGAATTTGTGCAAACCACCTCAGCATTTTTTACTCATTTTTACATTTGTTATTATGGTGTTATCCTGGTAATTTCTTTGTGTGCTGTTTTTCTTCCATTTTTGGACCGTAGTCTTTATTCTCTATGATTCCTTCTTCCTAACATATTACTTACAACATATTTCTTCATGCCTTGATAAACTTCTTTCAGTCTAAATAGGGAAACAACTCTGGATTTATGTGAAAAAGTGGTGCACATTAGCTGGTCAAGCAATCTGGCAAAGTTAAAACAGATATGCCTAAAAAAGGTCTAAAAGCAGTGCAGTGCAGCTTGTTTGTGCATATTTGGGCAGTGCAAACTTTTGTACTGCTGTTATTTTAAGTTTATTACTGTTGATTTTCTGAGCTTTCAAGTGGCACAGCATTTAATCATGCTAGTCCACTACTGCAGAGATCTAGGGTTCAAATCTCTGTGGTGCTATCAGCCAGTCGGGTGTCTACACAGACATGATTGTCTGAAACGGGTGAAATGGTTGGACAGCTTAGCCATTTTGAGGTGCTCTTGTTTAGTGGGAGGATGACCAAAGCCCTGTAGTGGATAGGCACGATGTTTAGGGTATTCCTTCCTAACACCTAGTGTTTCCTGGTAAAGCTGGACCTGCCATGACTTTGACCAGGATAAAGCTGTTGATGGACAGTGAAATATTGTTTAATATTTAAATCTTTAACACAAGCAGGTTAGAAAGTTAACAGACTGTTCCTATTTAGGTAAAGAGCCTAAAAGAGCAGCTTGAACAGAAGAAAAAGGGGCCTGGGAGAGAGGACAGCTCCAGCCCAAAGGGAGACATAATACAGAATGGCACTGACGCAGAGGTCATGGACATGCAAAGTATGCCATGCACAAACACACACACACACACGCTTTTTAATACACCGGCATGTTAACTGTGTACTGCTCTGAGGTGCAGCAGTGTTGGTATTTGTAAGACTGGGAGTACTGTGCTAATCTGCTGGAAGTTCAACAGAATGAACAAATCGCAGATTTTTTACTACACTTTGAAAACGTACCAACTTTTCTAGAAACAGGTTTGTGTTAGATAATGGGTGTACAGCAGTGGAGAAATGAAGATTTTATCTTTTTTTTAATATATAAATTATGTAACCTACTGGCTTCTTTTGAAAAAAAATAACTTTTTCTTGTATAGGAGATGCAAACAGGCAAATCACTGACCTCAAATTCAAGCTGGTTAAATCGGAGCAGGAGGTCACAGCTTTGGAACAGAATGTAAGTGCTCTGTTATCATGTTTTTCTTCCCTTAGCCTGTAGTTATACGAACATTCTGTAATAACCTTTTTTAAATACATACGATAACAGGTCACCAGATTAGAGGGACAGGTGACTCGGTACAAATCCGCCGCAGAAAATGCAGAAAAAGTGGAGGATGAACTTAAAGTGGAAAAACGCAAGCTACAAAGAGAGGTATACGTTTCTTTTCCTTTTCTGTTATAAGCAGCCGAAAGTAAATATCCCAAGCTCAGTTATGTGTAAAATAATGCTTTACAGTAACATCTGCATTGCTGTGTTTCTTTCTGCAGCTCCGTTCTACCCTGGACAAAATTGAGGAGTTGGAGGCAAGTAATAGTCACCTTACCAAACGGTTGGATAAGTCGAAGACGTATCGGGGCACATCAGCGTCTCCCTAATAGCTTCTAATTACACCCGGTCATAACTACACTATAGCAACCTACACAATATGTCCATGTTGCTGCTTCTACACACAACTTTGTTGCCCAGGATGAAAAACTGATGTGCACAGAACTACAGTCGGTTTTTTCTTTGGTTGAGTTTTAATGGAGTTCTATCAGCTCTTGTAAAAACCCAACAGGATTATGAAAGAATGTGAAGGCCTCTCATTACCTTCAAGGAAACACATATCATAGCTTTGTGCACATTTCTGGCATGATCAGAGACTGTTTAATAAAGAAAAAATATATGGTGCAGCAGTTTTCTTTGGGTATTTGTCTAAAAAAGTGTTTTTTTTACATGATAGAGCATTTTATTTCTGGAAGGTTGGCACATATGAACATACTGTATTTCTGTCAAAACATAAGCCTCTTTTTAAATGCATTTATATTTGAAGTATGCAGAACACCAAGGGGTTTCACTGTTACTGTTCTGCAGTGTCCAAAGACCCTCCTTTTGGTCTTGAGCTACCAATCAGGCTGGCAGTTTTTAATGGTTCTTACCTGCATTTAAAAGCCAAAGCAATTGTGACATACCTACAAAAGTCCAGTAATATTAAGGGAGTGATCATCTGGAGATTATCTTTGCTTTGGCCTTTGTAATACTATAGTATGGTTATAAACTGGGCACTCATATTTTACCAACTGTTTCACCTTTTATCAGTTACATTTGGGCATTTCTGTTTATTCAAACTTGAGTCAAAGTACACATATGTGTATTATAGTGCAGGTAAACATTAAAAAAAAATTTCTCCCATCATAGTTGTTTCCAATTACAGAATGTAATTCCTGCTTGCACTACCTCTGTTTTGGCCGAAGAGCACTGTAGACAGTCAAGCCCAGTCACCATCCGCTTTTTTATCGCCTGGCTGTTAGGTCGTATGGCATATGGAGAGCCACTCTAAGCTACATGTGCCACATGGCATACAGAGAGCCATGCTAAGCCTCTGAACATTAGTGTGACTGTGTTATATATGCCCAGACTTAAAGCCAATCGAACATCTGTGGAGAGACCTGCGATGTAATCTGACTGGGCCTGTTAATCCTATTCTACAAGTCAGATCCTCTCAAGATTAATCATGCCAATCATAATGATGGCGCCATTAAGTTCGTATCATGGATGGCTTCAGGTGTAAACATTTTTGCAATGGTCTTCACTTGTATTGTAAGTGTAGTGTTGTAGCCTTGTCAGTAGTGGTGATAATAAATTCACTGTATATGTTATAAATAATTTAAATAATAAATAATAGTAATAATTAAATTATCTCGTTTTCATTGTATGTTGCCTCAACTCTCACACACTCTCCAGTCAGTCAAATTATGACATGTCACGTAATTAGGACTTTTCAAACATAAAAATAAACTTCAACTTTTAACATTGTTCTATGGTTACAGAGCCTCAGCTGATGTTTATGATAGGAAACCAAAGTAAAAGCAACATTTATTCAATAAAACTTTATTACCCCATAGACACCAGTTAAACTTTGATCCCGAATCAGCATTGCAATGGGTGAAGAAGACGCTGTCACACTGTCTCTAAAGACAAATAATAACAACAATAATTCATTTATTGTCTGTTTTACCAGAGCTTTACAATGGGTCCAATTCGCTAGCCGAAAGGTAGGAAACACCCTGGACAGGTCACCAGTCCATCACAGGGCACACATACTTAATACTAAGGCAATTTTGTATCTCCAATTAACTTGACTGCATGTCTTTGGACTGTGGGAGGAAACCGGAGCTCCCCAAGGAAACCTACGCAGACTCCACACAGTAATGACCCAGACCTCTCCATCTGGGAATTGAACCCAGGACCTTTGTGCTCTGAGGCAACCATGGAGGCTGGCCACCATGCCTCCCTAATAATACTTATAAATGTAACTATTGACACTGCAAAAACACAATGTAAGCTATATGAATAAAAACAAGAAATTAATGGATTTAGTAATATTGTAGTAATATCAGGCTCCTGAGCTGAATTAAAGTTCTACAATTTAATTAGCGCCTTAACGGAGCGGGGCGGAACTAGAGTTGGAGTTTTGCAATTTGATTGGCTCCTGTGCAGAGCGGGGCGGAACTACAGGGGAGGATCGTAACGGGGCACGCAGAAGTCACGCGACTTTAGTCATGTGACATTTTGTTGTTGGTCATATGACAGGCAGAGGTACACACTACACAAGCTAATCATTTTTGCCCGCAAAGTGCCTGAACTTTATGCGCACAATGCGTCTCTTCATTTGCACTGTTTTTGTGCCTTTAATCTTTGCTGTGGAGTCTCAGGTGAAATCTGCAGTATTTGATGAGCAGACTGGAAAACTGATTGTAAAGGAGGGATTTCAGAACGACTATGTCGCAGTGGCAAACTTTACAGATGACATCAGTAAAACGGGGTAGGAAAAATGACCGCAATGATTCTTACACTTAATTCTATTAAAATAGTGTAATGCAGTGATCATGGCAGTCATGTAAAAGTGTCAAATAAACACAATGATCAGGACATCGAGAACAGTTCACTTCAACAGGAAATGTGACACAGAAAGATAATGCATTCTGTTGTTTATTTATTAATTAATAGCGTAGAGTACTCTTTATAAAGGGTAAATGTTAATATTATGTTTACATTTACATTTTTGGCATTTAGCAGACGCTTTTATCCAAAGCGACTTACAGTACTGTAATAGTATACTGTCTAAGCAATTGAGGGTTAAGGGCCTTGCTCAAGGGCAGTGAAAGTCTGGCAGTAGTGGGGCTTGAACAAGCGACCTTTTGATTACTAGTCCAGCACCTTAACTTCTGTACTACAGCAGTTAAGATTGATTTTAAGTGTTAGATTTTATGAAATTGCAATCAGGCAATTTTTATGATTGTATCCCAGTATACCAGTATTCACTGTGACTTGCCATCTACTGTTTTTTTCTGTCTTTCTAGCTGGTCATATCTAGAGGTTATTACTAATGGCAGGTACAATGACACACTGCAAGCTTATGGTGCTGGAGTTGTGGAGGCTGCGGTCACTTCTCAGGTACCCTGAACTTTTACACAAATTGCAATGTGCAAGACTATCATTTATCAGTACTAAAATTAGATTTATTAGCTAATGTTTACGCTGCATGTTTATTACGACTGTGTCTGATGACAAGTAGGGTCATGTTTAACTTTCTACCTTTTCATCTAATTGTAGCTCATCTACAAGCATTGGATGAACACACTGATGGGGTACTGTGGACCGTTTAAGTATGATGCAGGCTTCTGTCAGCGTCTGAAAGAATACATTACCACCAACCTACAGTGGGTGTCAGAGCAAATAGAGAAAGCAGCAGAGTCACCATATTGGCATCAGGTACCATTTTACTGTTTGTTTGTTTTTTTGTTTCCAATTTCAGCATTATTTATGCGTTAAGATACAATATCGTATAGAATGTGTTTTTGTATTGATCCTACATACACTACTTATTTACTTTTCCAGACAAGTCATATTGATCAGGTTATTAGTCTGAATAACTTTGTATTGATTGATACCGTTCTGTATACCATTTTGTAATCCATCTGGGGAAAAATCTCAAGCACATCTGAGATTTCAAAAAAATCATGGTGCACTATAGGTCATTAACTCTAGACTTATAGTTGAAAATGGCATTATATCATATTATTCTAAATCCACACAATAAACTGTGCCAAATGTCAAGAGATCTGAATACCTTCTATTCTTTAATTTACTGTATATCTGTATACTAATTATTAACTTAATGTGTTAACAGCCACACAGTAAGCATGGTGTTTATTTATATATACTGCTAAGATTTCTGTTCTCTTTTAGGTCCACTTGTCTCTTCTGCAGCTGAAAGGTTTGGAGGATGGTTATAATGGCCACCCGACCTTCCCGAAAAGAGGACTCTCCTTCGACCCCTTAGGTTTTCTGTAAGTGACTACAATTTATATTGGCAAATTGGTAAAAACTATGTCAAAATGTGCATAGAGCAGAATATTTGACACATACCCTGTCTATAATATCATTTATTGTATTTGCTACCTGCAGCAGACTTATCACAACAAACATTGTCAGATGGGGCTAGTGGTGATTCAGCTCTCCCTGATCAGACTGGGGGTCATGCAGGAATTTTTTCTAGCATCACTAATGCTAAGCTTAATGATAAGCAGTTGGTTAGTTTTTACAGGATATCCAGTTAAATCTCTGGAAGCTTTCACAGGCTTGCAGCTGTGGTAGTGTAGCTGGACTACGGCCTAAATGAGAAAGCATTAATAAAGCGAGATGTTTGAAAGTTTTTTGGACCACACCTAGAATTTAATTAATAAGAAATATGGTTCAGATTATTTCAGATGGGTGGAGATTTGGAGGATTTGGAGGCTGCTTTAAACAAATCTAGCCAGTCACGTACAGTCGGCTCTGGATCCTGCTCTGCACTAATCAAACTCCTGCCAGGAAACAAGGAGCTGTTTGTTTCTCATGATACATGGAACAACTACCAGTCCATGTTAAGAATCATGAAGAAGTACAATTTTTCCTTCCGGGTATCCCCAAAAGGTAAAGCAACAAAGTTTGTTTTTAGTTTTACATCTTTGGAGTGGTTACTTTTAAAAACTATTGTTTACTCCTTGTGCAGATCAGGCATTGATTCCCGGAAGCACTCAGACATTCTCTTCTTACCCTGGCTCCATCTTTTCAGGAGATGACTTCTATATTCTAAGCAGTGGCATGGTAAGATGATACAATTTTATTTGCACAGAAAAAGTACAATTTGCTTATCTGAGGAAGGCAAATTCTTTTGACTGTTGTACTTTTTCTTGAATTTACCAATATACCTGTCTTTGCAGGTTACTATGGAAACCACGATTGGTAACAGTAACCCTGATTTGTGGAAGTTTGTGAATCCTGTCAGTACTGTCATGGAGTGGCTAAGAAACATTGTAGCCAACAGGCTTGCTCGAACTGGCAAAGAATGGGCTGATATTTTTAGCCAGTTCAACAGTGGAACGTAAGATGATCAGCATTCTCAAATTAGTTAAACATTCTTCATTGTATAACCTATCCTGATTAAATGCCTCAAATATGAAAAGGAAAGACAATTACTACACTCCAAGATAATAAAATAAATCCTCTCACAAGAAAAAACAGAGACAATCCTCAAGTTTCTCACAAACATGAAATTGAAAACGTGTATATGAGACTAACACCAGAACACTGAACTAAAACACCTATACTGCCATGAATATCACAAATATGTGCAAAAGGCATTAAAACCCGAACAAACTTACATTTGAGTTAAAGAAAGATTACCAGACATGTTATACAGAGGCTCTATACTTGACCATAGGTTCTTCACCAACACACGGTTTATCTGAATGACTCTTTTCTTTCTATTTTTTCTTCTTGTTCATTATAATGATTCTTTGGTGGCTTTGTTTAATTTCTGACTGTTTTTATCTGTTTAATCATTTTTCTTTCCCAAATTAGAGCATAAAGAATAGAATATGTGCATGATTGGAAATAAAATGGCAGTGATAATGTATTAATATGTGCTGTAGAAAAACACTTTTGTAAAAGTAATGCTATTCTGAGAATTCGGGGCACTTTAAAGACGAGCTTTCTGCAGTTTTATATATTATTATTTATATATTTTTCCAAATACATCAAGTGGCGTATTTATGCGATGTCTAATGAGTATATGTGGCCTTCTTTATTTGTTTTTCTTGGTGTCTGCTGAGTTGGTTGTGGTGGAAAACATACAGGTAGTCTGTTAGTTGCTAACTTTAGTCCATAGACAACATTAGCAAATAATAAAGGTTTAATTATTTAGAATAAATCAGACGTCACTTTTTAAACCATTTTAGTTGTAACCAGTGATTTAAATACAGTAAAAAATAAAAGCTGCACTTGACATAATTAACAAAGATCCTCTATATTCTGAAAGTAAAACGCAATGGAAATAATTTCATCCATTTGTGAAACTTAATTTGACTGATGGTCCAAGTTCCTTTTAATTTGTATCATGAAATTGTTGTTTTTATATTAAAATGATTTAAAGTTAAATTTTTGTTTGTTTTGCATTGTTGTTATAAAGTGTTGATGATGTTTCTTGTCTTTTGTTGTAGGTACAATAACCAGTGGATGATAGTTGACTATAAGAATTTTATTCCAGGCAAACCCGTTCAGAATCAGGGGCTGTTTACAGTGCTGGAGCAAATACCGTAAGTATAGCACCACTCATAATTCAAACTTTTGTACTTTTGTTCACCAGCAATACCTAACAGTAAATGTCACCTGACATGACATGACTCATCTATCCTAGTCGACTGTGTGTGCGGTGGATGTTTTTTTAACATCTCCACTGAACGCATACTTGGCTTTTTAAAATTTTAATTTTTGCTGAGCTTAAGTTACTGTTGGGCTTCCGCACCTACATTTGACAGTTTTAATTCTATGTAGCATAGTTAATATCAACCTACAGTGCCTGTAAAAAATTATATCCTGTCATAATTTCCCTCCCTACCTTTCTAATAACACATTAAAGTGAAACTTAAACATTAAAATTTTTTTTATTTATTTTTTATTTCATTATTACCATTTAGTAGTAAAAGTAGTGAAACTTGAAGTGACCATTCTAAACTTGATCAGGTACAACCAATTACTTTCTAGATCACAAAAAGTCACTTTTTTAAGGGTGTGATTTTATACATTGTATATGCTGTTGGTTACTGATTTAAAGCTTTGTTTAAATTATATTTATAAGAATGAGGTTGTTGTAACACTTACAATAAAAAATAAAATAAAAATAAGCTTATATATTCAGGCAGAATCATAAATTTATATTTTGATAAATGTATACTTCTTTTTTCAGAGGAATGATCGAAATTGCAGATAAAACTGAAGAACTATACAAGACCAGCTACTGGGCCAGCTACAATATCCCGTAAGCAGTAATGCTTAGTATGTTTAGATTTATAAAATGTTTAGAATGATAAAAGCTGGAAGCAGCAAAAGTTGGTAAAGAAGAATGCTCTTAAATTACTTGAGGGATAGAATAGAGTTATTTTATGTATTCTTATACATATTTGTCATTGGCCAGGTTCAAGAGAAAAACCAGCTGAAAGTGGTCATATTATGTTAATTTCAAGAAGCCAGTAAATGAATATGGACACTCCTTTCTTTGAGAAAAGCTGGAATTCATATTGTAATAAAATCCCTGAATGGTTTAAATTGGAATATTTGACTGTTTATGTAGAGAAAATTTTTTTTATGTATGGTGAAGGTTGAGATTTGTTCTGCAGGCTACATTCCAAAACTTTCCATAAAATGTAAATTCTGTTCAAATTTGGGGATTGGAGAGGCTGTTATCAAACCACTTTTAAATTATTTTAGCAGTGTGCAGCAGTTGGGAATGTTTGCACCATGGGGTTCATCTGGACCTGCAAAATTGCCTGATTTGTTGACTCTTGTAGATCCATGCAAAGCTGAACCTAATGATGTCCACGAGGTGGCTGCCCTAGTTATGAATTGCTTGCTTTACTTGCTTTCTTGCTTATATTGTAAGTCTTTATAGTATTGTTCCATTATTTTTGGTAGGTATTTTGAGCAGGTGTTCAATGCAAGTGGAGGTCCAGACCTGGTGAAGAAGTATGGCTCTTGGTTTTCCTTTAGCGACAATCCAAGAGCTCAGATATTCCGCCGCAACCATTCCCTCGTAACTGACCTGGAGTCAATGGTGCGATTGATGAGGTACAACCATGATACTTGATTAAAATCCTTAACTGCTGTTCTCCTGTTTTGTGCTAGATTCATTCTTTAAACTAACACTTTTTCTGTCCTGCCTATTGCTACAGGTATAACAACTTTAAAAATGATCCCTTGTCAAAGTGTGATGGCTGCAGTCCTCCCTATAATGGTGAGAACTCCATTTCTGCACGGTCAGATCTGAACCCTGCTAACGGCACCTACCCGTTTGGAGCGCTGACGCAGAGGCCTCATGGTGGAACAGACATGAAGGCAAGTACTGTTTAAAAGCACTAGAGAATGAGAATTTAAAAAAAGGACAAAGTGAGACTGATTTGAGTAGTTGTTTCATTTCTGTGGTTACATTAGATCTACCATCCCATCTAAACACGAATCTTAGTGGAGTGGGTCAGTGTAAAATACTGCTGTGCCCTGTTTCCTATCCTTTTTCTGAAAATCTTTTCCCCTTCCTTTTTGGCTTCTAATCTTTATTTACTCTGTTTTTTCCTTTTTGCAGCTGACATCCTATGGTCTCTTTAAGCAGTACGAGCTGTTAGCTGTCAGCGGGCCAACGTGGGACCAGGTGCCTGCGTTTGAATGGAGCACTTCTCCTTACAGTAGTTTATTACGCATAGGCCACCCAGATCGCTGGGAATTCCCAACGGTGCATGTCAGATGGTCTGAATAAAAATCTTCAAATAGTGTCATGCATCAAAACATGAGCCATGCTGGAACTAGAACAATACTACAAATACTACAGGTTCTCTACTTTCTGTTTTTTATTTTTTCTTGATTGCTTTTTAAATGAACTTGTATTGTATAAATTGTATTTGACGGGTGTTTACAAAGAGCAAGGATGAACAAGTATTTTTTTTTTTTTTTTAAAGTTTGATACTTGACTTGTATTCATACTTGTACTTGGAATTCAGAAAAACTATGTTTGAAGAGCAGGAGCAGATAGTACAAGTTTGATGTGAAATTCAACTCCAATAGTTTGATTTTGTGTTGATTGATCATAAATATAATTGTATGTTTTTATAGGATTTTTTTAATTAATAAAAATTTTACTTAAGTCTGCATTTGTTTTTCTTTCCCCCATTTACATCAGCCGCTTTATCCTGGTCAGGGTTGCGATGGGTCCGTATTTTTACACGGGCACAATCCATCACAAAGCTTTGGCCATCACCCCCTCCCAAATTTAGGCAATCATGTGGGCTTGTTACACACCCAAGCACTTTTTTTTGTTTGTTTTAACAAAGTTAATAAAGTTTCTTACAGTTGTTGTTTTATTTCCTTTTCATCAACCGCTTTTTTTGGGTTGGGGTCAGGATGGGTCCTGTTCCATCCAGACTCTGTGGGCACAAGGCATGTACATGGGCACCAATCCATTGCAGTACTTCGGCCACCCCCACCCCCCCTCCTAGACATAGCTAGACATTTTTTTTACATTTATCTTTCAGAATACACTTGTAATGTAATATCGCTGTTTTTGAATCACCAGACTTAATAACACATCTACTGATGATTAATGAACCAACAAGGGAGCAGATATCTTAAATGATAAACAAATAACTTTAATTAAAAAAGAGAAAAAATAGCAATGGTTTGTGTAAATACTGAGTCTGTATTCAATTACACTGTAAGAAATGTTGCATTTTTAAAGTAAAAAAAAAAAACCTTCACAGTCAATGTTCTCAAAAATATTAATGCTCAGTCACAGAACATGTTAGACATGAACAAGAACACACACACACACAGATTTGGCACAATGTGATGAGATACGACCTATTTTTGCTTGCAAACACAGCCTTTGGTAGATCCTCCTTTTACACTATCTTGAATTTCCTCACCTGTTACCAATTGACCGGCTTATTGTGAAATCTTTCACAATGGTGTAACTTGAATATTCTTTAAACTTTCCACTCTTATTTTGCGTCTGTCTCAGCCAGTGCATTAAAATTCACTTGTCCTTTAGTCAGTTAATGTTCAACAAAATTAACAAGTCACAGATTCATGTTTTTATTGAATTTAACAAAATGTACCAACTGTTCTGTCGATGTGGATTGTATAAAAAATTGAGTATTCCAGTTCAAGTAGAAATAAATAGAAAAAATAATACATACAGTGTATCACAAAAGTGAGTACACCCCTCACATTTCTGAAGATATTTAAGTATATCTTTTCATGGGACAACACTGACAAAATGACACTTTCACACAATGAAAAGTAGTCTGTGTGCAGCTTATATAACAGTGTAAATTTATTCTTCCCTCAAAATAACTCAATATACAGCCATTAATGTCTAAACCACCGGCAACAAAAGTGAGTACACCCCTAAGAGACTACACCCCTAAATGTCCAAATTGAGCACTGCTTGTCATTTTCCCTACAAAATGTCATGTGATTTGTTAGTGTTACTAGGTCTCAGGTGTGCATAGGGAGCAGGTGTGTTCAATTTAGTAGTACAGCTCTCACACTCTCTCATACTGGTCACTGAAAGTTCCAACATGGCACCTCATGGCAAAGAACTCTCTGAGGATCTTAAAAGTCGAATTGTTGTGCTACATGAAGATGGCCAAGGCTACAAGAAGATTGCCAACACCCTGAAACTGAGCTGCAGCACAGTGGCCAAGATCATCCAGCATTTTAAAAGAGCAGGGTCCACTCAGAACAGACCTCGCGTTGGTCGTCCAAAGAAGCTGAGTGCACGTGCTCAGCGTCACATCCAACTGCTGTTTTTGAAAGATAGGCGCAGGAGTGCTGTCAGCATTGCTGCAGAGATTGAAAAGGTGGGGGGTCAGCCTGTCAGTGCTCAGACCATACGCCGCACACTACATCAAATTGGTCTGCATGGCTGTCACCCCAGAAGGAAGCCTCTTCTGAAGTCTCTACACAAGAAAGCCCGCAAACAGTTTGCTGAAGACATGTCAACAAAGGACATGGATAACTGGAACCATGTCCTATGGTCTGATGAGACCAAGATTAATTTGTTTGGTTCAGATGGTCTCAAGCATGTGTGGCGGCAATCAGGTGAGGAGTACAAAGATAAGTGTGTCATGCCTACAGTCAAGCATGGTGGTGGGAATGCCATGGTCTGGGGCTGCATGAGTGCAGCAGGTGTTGGGGAGTTGAGGGACACATGAACTCCAATATGTACTGTGAAATACTGAGCAGAGCATGATCCCCTCCCTCCGGAAACTGGGTCGCAGGGCAGTGTTCCAGCATGATAATGACCCCAAACACACCTCTAAGACGACCACTGCTTTATTGAAGAGGCTGAGGGTAAAGGTGATGGACTGGCCAAGCATGTCTCCAGACCTAAACCCAATAGAACATCTTTGGGGCATCCTCAAGCGGAAGGTGCAGGAGCGCAAAGTCTCGAATATCCGCCAGCTCCGTGATGTCATCATGGAGGAGTGGAAAAGCATTCCAGTGGCAACCTGTGAAGCTCTGGTAAACTCCATGCCAAGGAGAGTTAAGGCAGTTCTGGGAAATAATGGTGGCCACACAAAATATTGACACTTCAGGAACTTTCACTAAGGGGTGTACTCACTTTTGTTGCCAGTGGTTTAGACATTAATGGCTGTATATTGAGTTATTTTGAGGGAAGAATAAATTTACACTGTTATATAAGCTGCACACAGACTACTTTTCATTGTGTCAAAGTGTCATTTTGTCAGTGTTGTCCCATGAAAAGATATACTTAAATATCTTCAGAAATGTAAGGGGTGTACTCACTTTTGTGATACACTGTACATAAATCTGGAATTAGCTATACATATTCGTCCTTGACATATGCTTTATTGTAGGGTTTAGTAGAGCGTTCAGACTTCCTGATTTTCTCCTGAGGGAGAGGAGCTTGTGCTTGTTTTGCTGCTGCTCTACCTTCAGTAGAGGGGGCTTCATAAACAGTGAATTTTGATCTTTCTTTTTTGGTGGAACTACAAAAAAAATGGCAAGAACAGGTGTTTTGAACAGATTGTTACAAACTTATTGTATATACAAATACTGAGATGCAGTCTACCTGTTTCTATACATATGTGTGTCTATTAGAACACCATTGAACGTCTATGCAGAAATTATTTTAATGTTAACACAGCAGTAACAGACATAAGAATGTCAGTGTGTGTTATGTTGGTACAAATGTATAATTTTCTGACCAAGAGAAAATTGCAATTTCCATTCAGTAAAGTAATCAACCAATCAATCAATGAGAAATATTATATAGCTATTTTCAAAGCAGTACACAAATTGATTTATTAATTAATGTATTCATTTTCCACCTGTAGATTTATCTAGTAACTACTTTAAGTCACCAGCCCCCTACATCATGTTTTCTGGTAGTATGAATTAAATAAAGTACCTTAAGTAAACTAAAGTGGATACAGAAAAAACACAACAAACCATACAAAGACAGTACCTGAAAGCAAGAATTAAACTATTTCTTTAAACCCGGATATGTGGTATCTGCTCTTATTTTCCGGAGGTCCACAAAAATGTCATTTAAATGATGTAAAAATTGACTGGAGTTATACCTTGAGTGGCAGCCCTCATTTCCTCCCAAGATGCTCATGATGAGCCCCCCTATTATGAGAAAAGTGGAGCCACCCCAGCCAATATAGAGCGCTGATCCAAGCTCAAACCTAAACAGATAGTAAATCAGTTACATTTGATAGGATCATATGTAAAGAGAAGTATGTAAGGAGCAAGTTCAAAGTTAATATTGTAAGTAAAACAACATTTATATCATGGCAGTCTTAAGATTTCATTTATTTTTGCAACTGTTTCAGAACCTTTATAAAGGGTTTTGATTTTCTATTCGACCTGGCAAGAGTCTGTGGTAATTGTTGTCTGATTGTTTACTTCATTATGCACAATATATTTTCAAGAGGAGACAGATCTGGGCTGCAAGCAGGCAGGTCAAGCACACGCACTCTGTGTCTTTAGATCCGTACTGTTATAGCTAGTGCAGAACAAGATCTGGGATTGTCTTGCTGAAATAACCATGGACTTCACAAGGAAATACTTTGCAGTGATGCCTCATATGTCACTCAGAAATCCCAATACAACAATACCTTCATCTGGCCACTGTTGAAATTCCAATCAGTGACCTTTTGCTAATAAGAGTCTGGATCTGTGATCAACTACAGATCAGGCTGATTAAAGATAAAAAATAACTAAAGAAACATTTAAACTATAACGAACTTGTACTAACACAAAGAAAACCTATTACATGGTAGGATCTGCTTACTTTTGTGTCCTATAGTTGGGGTCCATGAACTCTGTAACTATCTTATTTCCATAGCAGCTGTAAGCAAATATAGCACAAAGACCTGGAAGGGATAGAAAAAAAATCCAGATTTTAATTCTGCAACAAGTGCATTGCTTCCAGTAAAGACTTCTACTAAAGCTAAAGCAAAAAAAATACCTGATACGAGGTAATTCATCCCTGCAGCAAAAGTAACTCTCGCATTTGCGATCTCAGATCCACCAAGTTTGGTACACTTCATCCCCACTAGGGCCAGAATAGCTCCAAATAGTCCCAGAAGTATAGAGGTGATGATAAGTGCCCGACACAAATGGATGTATGCTGCTCAGAGAAGAGTAGAAGTACATACAGTGTCTTTATAATCCAACACTTGTACCAGCAAGTTTAGTGTATATAATCACATAACATTTTGTGTTTGCTCTAGACTTTTTGTAACTGGCCCACATGCCATACAGCTTGGCAGGGGGGCAGGGACTACGGTCTCATGCCCACCTGCCATGCCACTAATGCTTGGTAGGGGGCATGGAGGCGCAGATGACTGACAGTGCCAGTTTCTTTAACCAGCTGTCTCTGCGCCTCATCCAGCATTATTTCGCTACTGGTGGAGAATGTCTATTTAATTACAGCTTTTTTGCTAGAGAGTCGTTCTCTGTTTTATCTATTTTCCAGGAAACTAAGCCAATGTAGCAAGTGCGTTGTCGCTACCCCACAGATGGACCCCACAGATGGATTCACACTGGACGTAGGTTGGTGGAGTGGCTGTTCCTGACCTCTTACAACCGTTGACGATTTCTACTGAGTTCCCTCATTTTATTCTTTTTCTGAGAACTTGTGTTGTCACACACTGGTGGACTGAGTAGTTGGCACATTTGTGGCATCAGTTTTTCATTCTGTTTTTCCCTTTCCCTTTTGTTTTTTGTTTCCTCATATTTTGGCCACCTGTTTCTTTAGTGTCCCGTGTGCTGTTTGGGGAGGTGTGGTGACAGTGTAGATAGTGTCAGCGCCACACATATCCAAATTCCTATGGAACTTGGGTCAATTTTCACCTCTAGTCACCATATGTGAGGAAATAGCCCACCATGTCTACCTGGGTGTTCTTCAGGTGACCTCTTGAAAAAAGGTAAACTGACTAATCCAAATTGGCTATAGGTGTCAGTAGATAAATTGGTGTGAAAGTAATAAATTGTCTGCAGTCTTGAGATAAATTGATGCCCTCTGCATGTTGTGCCCAGTCTTTCCAGTGTCACACACTATGGATAAAGCAGTTAATCATGATAAATACATTTCTAACTTCAGTTAGAAGAAAATTAATGATCATAATCATGTTTGTTCTTGAAAACAATTCTCTACAACTCCAGAGGTAAAATAAATAAAAATAACTAAAGGAATACACCATCCATCATTATGCAGTTCTAAAACATATTGGGTTGGATGTTGCTTTAAACATGAAAACAGAACGAAACACTACAGCAAATCATTAATGTACATTATTTCCCTCAAATATGTATTTGATATGTTACCACATGACTTTTTTAAATAACAGCTGAATGACCAATCTTACTTTGCAAAGCAAGTAATGTTGGAAACTCCTTGCAGTCAACCATTCCAGTAGAATCAGAGGTACAATCCTTCCACAGGTTGGAATGGAAGCGATTGTTAGTGAGTACTGTAGAAGCAACCTCAGAGAATGTCCAGTATTCCATTGGCATGGTGACACAAACCAACATCCATCCGCATACACAACTCACAAAGCAACCTATTTCTACGTACATGACAAGTGTTTTGTTATTCATGGTTTTAAACAGCCTAATACAGAAAACTATGATTGATACAGTTATTTTCAGGTTTCAGGTTTTGTCTCTCGGCAGAAGATAGTCTGATGTTCTCCCTACTTGTGTGTTGACATGTGACAAGCCTAGTCTTTAAGTAAAGAAGGAGGTGTTATGATGTTCTATTGCCTTTGGTTTCAAGGACAGCATGACAACACAGTGTGTTTATAATAAACATATTTGTCATAATCTACCTGCATGGTTTGAGTTGTGCCAGCTTTGTTCCCTTTGGAACTTTGTCAGGGTGAAGAAATACAAATAGAAGGTTTGATTGGTTTGGGTACAAATTTGAAGATATTCACTGACTAAAAATAACAGTAACATCTATCAAATCCTCAAAACCAAAAAGTGTGTAAAAGGTTTATAGGTCTGAATATTTAGAGAATTTGTGGACATTTAACAACCAGCTCTGTAATTTTATGTAATAACTAAATCCTGATTATGATCATTTGAAAGTTAAAGATTTAAATTTAAGAGTTAAAATAGAATTAAGATTTTAAAATGCACAGTGATATTTGCCTACACACTCATGTTCCCTGCTCTTTAGTTTTGTCCAATGTGCCATTGTAATTTAATCAACAATGGTCCAAACCCAAAATTCCTCCTGATGTTCCTAAAAACAAATCATTGGTCAGAAAATTAGCAAGAACTATAGGGAAAACGGGAAAGGTAATTCCTATTTGTATGCAAAAATAAATCTATTAAAAGACTATATATTTTTTTCTATTTATGCATTTCCCCCAATTACCAATAACCAGATTGTATTTTTCCTTTAGGTAGGTTTAAATGGCTTTTCCTCTCCCAATTATTGTCCATATAGCTGATAACAGGGCGGAGAAATGTCAGCACAAGTCACCGAGCATGTTTTACTGCTGTGCCATTTTGATATGAAACTCAACTGGGTGTTCAAAATTTTCCAAAATATCTCTTGCCCTGTTTGGCTTGTTTTTAGGCCCCAAAGAGTATATGTCAGTCAAGACCTAGATTAGTTCTGCATAAATATAACTAAAGCCTATATACAATAAGCTGTTCCCATAAAGGTAATGGCACATAGTTAAGGGAATATACAATTTACACAAGTATACAGTAAAGCCTTCTAGGTAAAAAAATAAAAATAAAAAATACATACATTATATGACAAACTTTATTGTACAAATACGACAAAATGTGATCTAGGTATAATCTTCATATAAATTAATAAATAAACATTTACAGATTTTGCATAGAGATCTAAGATTTTAAATGTTAAATTAGAAGTTTGGGAGATGTAAGCAATGTTTGGTTAAGCAAGCAGGTGAAAGAAAAATACATGCAAAATGCAAAAAAAAAACATTTCAGTGAAATTCATGTGTTTATGGGTAGTTTATACAGTGTAGGACATGATGCGACAATGTAAAAATTCTTCCCTGTTTACACAAAAGAATCTCTTTCAGACACTTCTATAATTTTAGAGCTTCTTGACTCTTGACTGCTTGTTAGGCTAGAAGGACTTGAGGATCGTGATTGGGTCGATACAGCATCATCTCTGTCTCCCTTGTATAATGTTTTACTTTTCTTCCAAAGAGCTTTAGATTTAGAAACAGTTTGCTTTTTTGCTGTGTCCACATTTCTACAATACACAGAGAGAGATACATAGAGTTAGGCATCAACGTTTTTGCAATTCTATACAAAATGGAACGTCTAAGTGTATTACATATAATTTATACGTATGATATAATTTGATCAGTTAACAAATAATTGTATAATGATAATTATTAAACACTTCTTAAAATAGACGAAGTCTTGATCTGTAATTGAAATGGGGTTACTGTCATTTTGAGTGACAGAATTCATGAGTAGTATATACAATGTATCATTACATATAATTGTAAATATACAAGTCGACTTGTCACTATAGCAGAGATTTATTTAAAAAGTGTATGTATACTTTACCTCTTTGGTATGAAAATCCTGTAAAGAGTCACAGCATACATTATAGATCCCAGGATTATACAAACACTGCCCACCAAACCAAAGTATACTGGAGGCCCTATTTCATACCTAAAACCAAAGACAAAATACAAGAATCTTGTAGAAAAAAATTATTTTATGCAACAAAAAAATCCTATTAAGCAGTCTTTAAAAATGAGATTTTTAAGGATTTATTGTCCATTTTGGCATGATAACAGCTAGCAGTTCTGTAGTAATATAATTTTATCCAGCCAAACGCATAAAAAAAGAAATCAGGCAAAAAAGTGGAATCCAACAGAGCTAGACTCAGTAGTCTGGTTTTATTGTTAAGTTCATGGTGAAGTACATCATTAAATGCATACAAAAAGAGTTTGGGTTGAAATCTGTTCATTGTTAGATGTCTATAACCAACCTAATTAAATATCTGTTCTATACCCTATGAAAGTGTTCATTTTTATTTGCTTAAATGTAAAACTTTAAGCACAAACATTTATGTTCTAGACACCTCATGTCTTAAAATTACACAAGCCACTAAGCAACAACTTTAAGTTCATACAAGTTTATAAAAGGATAAAAGTTAAATATGGTCAGATTGGCAGGTAGGAAATCAATATGATGATGTTAATGGTTTAAATGCCAAAGGGTAGATAACCAGACATAAAAATAATTAATATAATTACCTTAGAATACCTCTGTTGGGCACAGGTGCAAATGCTGCTCTTCCCAATCTTACAGTGAATAAGCTGTAGGCAGCAAGGCATGCCGTACCTCCATGAGAAAAATACAAAACCTATTAAAATAATATAAACCTCAAAATTATAAATGATGTTCTAATAGGATACTTTTCATACCTCCAACAAAATGAAGAGCAGATCCTATGACCAATATTTTGTCCTTGGTTTTCTCCTTTCCACCAATGTATGTGCAGTCCATCCCAATAAAGCTAAATATAGCAGCAAAAAGTCCCACAAACATGCTGAACAACAACAGAGCTCGTACGGCCCTTATATACCCTGTTCATAAAGAAAAGGAATACATTGCATTCATATTATTAAACAAAGAGAAATATTTTATTAATGCAGTGATCTTTACCACAATACTGACCTAAGCATGTCATAAACCTGTCATGATAGTTCATAAAACTATCTCAAGTACAATAACATTGTTACACTATATGCCCAAGACACCTTACTCTGAGCATGTTGAGCATTCTATTTTAAAACAGATTTTGGAGTGTGTCTGAGGGATTTTGTGCTCATTCATTCAAAAAAGCATTTGTAAGGTCAGGCACTGATGCTGGAGGCCTGGTTAATAATCAACATTCCAGGTATTCACAAACATGAAAAGTGGGGTTGAGGTCAGGGATCTGTCTAGGCCAATGGAATATCCTCTTCACAAATGTAACAATTTGTAATAACAATTTTTTATTGTTATTTCTTACAATAAACCTCGTTTCTTACACAGGGGCACAGACATGCTGGAACAGAAAGTTGTTGCTACAAAGTAAAAAGCATATCATTTATTTGGCATCATTTTTGTATATCTGTTAGCAATAGGTGTGGTCATTTGAATTTAATAATAAGGAAGGGTGTCTATATATTTTGGCCATTTAGTGTATATAACCAGTATCAATAATTATCATGACAGTTATAATGTTTGAAGTAATTATATAGTGCTCATTTGAAATGCTTACGTTAGAATTTATTGTATCACAGATGACTTAACAGTGCATCCGTGATGAGTAGAACACTCCTAACGCTCTTATGAAAGTCACATGACTCATTTGTGAAAATCCCTTTTGTAGTAAATGACTTGCAACCTTTTTACAATCATCTTGAGGTTCTACTGTCTTGATTCTAACTAGGGGACTTCAGCAAAATCAGCATTACATGGGATCTTTAAAAAGTTTCTGCACTTTTATATTTTCATTGGAAACAGTGAGGGTGGGAGGAGTAGTAATTGGTCACATCTGAGAGACTGAGGGAGAGCTTTTAGTCCGGATTTAGCGCCATCTGATTTCCACTTTTTTTTGGACCGCTTGAAGAAGCTTTAAGGGGAAAAAGATTTTCATGTGATGATGTGAAAGCAGAGGTGTATCAGTGGCTACACGCTCAACCAAAAACATTTTTTGTTGATGGCATTAAAAAGCTGGTACGACGCTGAGAAAAATGCATCAAAAGATGACTATGTAGAAAAGTGATGTAATTTGTTTTTAAAATTCTTAATAAATAGAGTTTAAAACGTGTGAAAACTTTTTGAAGAACCCCCGTAATATGGCAGTTATTAATGCTGGTAATACAATGTTATAAAATTTCAACTTCAACTGTTATGACCAGTTATGATAAGTACTAGAGTACAATGCCATGCCAATAACATGATGTCCACTTACTTTTGGACTGTACTGTATTCTTTTTGAATCCTGTTTATTAAATAATGTTAGGAATTACTTTTGAAGTTTTCTGTGCATTGTGTTCACAATCTAATGGAAGTGCACTTTAATTGTAGAGGTTGTTTAATATAACTTTTTTTTCAGAAAAGTCAGTTAAAATAATCATCTGTCTTAATTTAATCTAATTTAAATTCTAATTTTGGTTAGCAATGTTTTAAAAGGTTGCCCTATGCAGTTAAAGAAAATTAATGTGGACAGCTATTGGAAAAGGAGGATAAGTATGATAATACTAGCCTGTCATCTGTCAACAACCATGAATATTAACATTTTTAAAGTACCAATCACTTTAACTTAATTAAAAACACCTCTTATTCCGGCATCAGACATCTCACCATGTGAACCTACCCTGTTCAGCCCAATTTGCAGGTCTCACAATCCAGAGAGTGTCATAGTCCCTGCAGTTGGCCACAGAAGTGGAGTCTATATAGCAGTCTCTCCAGAGGGTGGACCAGTACCATGCAGCCTTTATGATCCAAGATCCTCCTTGTCCACCAATGTAGCTAACTCTCCAGTAGTCCATTGCCATTGTGGAGCTCACAAAAAACCAACCAAAAGTGGAGCTTAGGAACCCCAACACTTGTATGAGAATTGTATTCATTGTTCTGTCCTTGGACTGATTTAAGTATCTTGTTCTTTCAGCAGTAAGACTGTAATTGTTTAAAGTTCCTTTTTAAGCCCTGGAAAATAAGTATAAATCTGTGAAGACGTGTCTCAATTAGTGTGTGTTTACAAAACTCCTCAAAGAAATAGGAGTGAAGGCAGCATGCCGTTTGTTGTTATGTATATCGCCAGGCTTGTTTTGTGTAAATTCTGGGAGGCAAGCATCCAACGTAAAATAAGGGTGGTTTTACAGTGGCTCTTCAGATTAGTAACAGGATCAAATAAATAATTTGGAAGCTCTTTTGTCTTTGTTTTAAATTTAAATGAAATTAGAAAAAAAACAATATTATAACATTTACATTTAAACATCAACATGTATTTTACCAATATTTCCTTTTAGTCATTTGAAGCTTTGTAGCACCAATGCTACATGCTGAACCCTTGTCAGTGACCTGGGTTTAATCCCCACATTTATTTACTGTCTTGTGTCTATCTGGGTTTTCTCCCCTCCTCTCAAGGAATACTAGTAGGTCCATTAGTTACTCTACATTTTCTATAGAGAAATAGTAAAGAAAGGCAAAAAACCTCACCAAAGGGCAGCAGAAAAACTGAAAAGATCTTTGACAATAAGAGACAATGTGCAGAAGCCTTTGAGGTGCAGGACTGACTGGCCAAATGGCTGTGGAAAAGCTACTGTTAAGATAACATAGTAGGCAAAAAAGAGGCTTGTCTGGGCCATGCAGCACCATCAGTGGACGCCAGTGGACTTTTATTGACCAGTCCATCAAAATTGTAATTACCTTTAGTTCGTCAGGCAGGGATTTTGGGATGGTTTCTCGTGACACATTATTATTAGATATAAAGGATGAAGATGATGATCTGGGGCTCTTTTGCTGGATCCTCCACTCATTGTAAATGCTGTTCCCTTTATTTGCATATTAATTATAATTTATATATTTATAAACACAAAGCATAATTGTAAAAAAAAAGTCAGGACAGAATGTGAAATAAAAATAAAAACAAAATAGTTATTCTAAAACACAAGATAATTAATGAGTGACATTATATTTACATATACATGTGTGTGTGGGTGCAGGGGTGGCTTTTAAATTAGATTTAGCTAGTGCACAAAATAGAGCTTGTGTACAAAAACATTTGATATAGCATAAGTAATTACATCTAAATAATGTAATTATGTTTCCAAGCTTGTAAACATTTGAAACAACATGCTAATGATTCTGTAACCTAATATACAAACCCTATTTTTTGAGGGGGAAAAAATGTGACATTTTGTAAAATGCAATAAAAACAAAATTCTTTACAATACAGTTGATCAGAGAAAACATTGGAAATCGTTTCTTTGTACTTTGTCAGTGAAGTATTTTGTAAATAGATTCGGTTCAGGGACTAAGGTCACTAACTGTTGCAGTTTTGCAAGTGATATTTTTGCTTGATACAAGACTCACCTGTGTGTGGCCACTGTTGTCTGATTCCACTCCAAATAATGCATCATACAATTTCAATAGGAGACAGTTTTGGACTGCAGGCAGGCCATTTAAGCACATGCCCTTTGTGCCTATGAAGGCACGCTGTCATTGCGCATGTAGAATGAAGACTTACTGAAATAACCATGGACAAAAAACGTTGCCTTAATGGGTGCAAATTTCTCTCTAAAATCCCAACAAAAGCCACATTTTTACTAGCTTTCTGGCCATTGAGATGAGCTTGGCCGCAGAGAACTTGGTAGTATTTCTGCATACAATTGATGAATGGCTTTCTCTTTGTCTAGTTTCATATTGCTTTTTTAATAGTGGTGGACTGTGTTAAATCTGGTATTGTGAAATGTTCTTTTTTTTAACTGATTGTCAATCAGCTGAGCAATGACCCATCAGTCCAACCAAGTAGATAGCGCTGTCTGGGATTCAAACTAAAGAGCTTAAGATCTTAGCTGTGAACATTCTATAAACTTTTTATTCTTGCTTTGCCCCTGTTCCAACTTATTTTTAAATTGCTACAGGAATTCATTAAAAATATTGATATTTACAAAATACAGTTAACAATTTCTTGGTACTTTGTGTCAAGTAAATAAAGGTTTACAAAAATGAACAAATCACAAATTCTTAGTGTTACTTTTTTACAAAATGTACTTTTTACAAAATGTCCCGACTTTTCCAGAAATGGGGTATGCAGTTTTATTATGTGGTGTAAAGTGGTAAAAACTTCTTATCTGTCTTACTGTGTTTAGTGTTATTCCATTCTCAAAAGAGTGAAAGTGGGTTCTTTTCCCCCTTTTTGGACGCTTAAAACTTAAATTTGTTAAGAAAAGGATGTACAGTATATTTGTATTTTTAACATTATTTATATTATATTATATATAATAGTATATATAAAAGTATGGTTCTAATATGGAAATGAGGGTAGATCTTTGTGTATATCAAACATATGCATTTTTATCGAACTGTAGTGAAGTGCTGCTGTAATCTTTAGGTGGTTTTCTGCCATTGGCTGTAGAGTTTTTTGACTTCCCAGGAGAGGAGGCATAAGAAGTTGTATGATACACATACCGTCTCCCATTCGTGTTGGTTTGGCTGCAGAAAAAAGGAAAATTTTGCTTAAGTATGTAAAAATATTTTCATATTTTCAATATTTCTTTGATCATTTATTATTATGTTTAGTAGCAAGAGTTGAGGAGTACAGATGACATCATGTTACTATAAATTATTTATATACTATAAATTGTAATTGTAAAAAAAAGCTATTATAAATTAATTGGGGCTTCAGTGAATAGTAGAAACTGCTACATTTATCAGAAATATTAATCAGGTAAAATCAAGAGAGATTGAAATTTTACATACCTTTTGTTGAAGCCATCAGACAGTGACAAAAAGAATACAATTCCTCCCAGAATACAAAGTGCAGATCCTGCCCAGCCAATAAACAGGGCAGCACCCAATTCATATCTTAGAAAGTAAAGAAACAAACTAGTTATTCTCAAACAATATTATTTTAATTTCTCAATTATGTTGAATGATTCTGACCATACTTTTGTGCCATAAACATGGGGTCAAAAAACTCTGATGTTATCCTGTGGGCATACAGCGAGCAGGCAGACAAAGAGCACAACCCTGCAAAAAGAGAAGCTTTAAAAAATGCATTTGTATTCAATGGTGTAACATGTTTTTACAGCTGGATACAGAGCTAAATAATGTTGAGTAATGATAGTATTAAGCAAAAATATGATATTGTTTATTTTTGATTCAAACCTTTTTGTCACATTTTCCCTCTGTACTGTAGTTTGAAATGAATGCAGCAATTCATAACTACCATGTACAAACTAAAGGACATCTAGTACAGTGAAAACCATGTCAATATTTACATCTACATTCATTTCTGCAATCTATGTAAACAAGGAAATCAGAAGCATCATTTTACAAAGCATATCCACATAGTTAATGATTTTCCTACTGTGCTAGGGCATTAAAACATGTTTGCTTACAGTGCCATGAATCTTCACCCAATCATTTTCAAGCAAGATGTCAATTCTGCCTAGTAAAACCCACTCAAAAAAAGGGCACCTTTTTGATCACCCCAACAGTTTCTATGCTACTAATTGGCTGCTGCAAGTTAACTGAATTATTATTGGCTCAGTATTTTTATTTGACAGATTGGGTCGGCACCCTGGCCCATCTAATTAACGAAATGCCAGCAGCAGGTACATTTAATCTTTCAGCATTTTTTCCTCATAGGAAATTAACAGACTTACCGCTGGCAAAAAACTGCAATCCAGCACAGCATGCAATCCTGGCTTTGATTCGATCATTTCCTCCTACTTTGGTGCACTTCATTCCCAAGAGAGCACACGCAGTTGCAAAAAAGCCAAGACACACAGCTGAGATCATCAAGCCTCGGCATACCTGGATGTAGCCTATTACAAAATATATCAATAAAAAACGATTTATGCATAAATCACAGCAGTAAAGTGATAAAAACTGCATCAAGTTCTAGGAATAACTGCATGTTGTATTTTTATAGGAGAAAACAGTATAAATGCAACATTTCTCAAGTCTGTTTGTTTCAGAAATCTAATGTTAAGTCACATTCTGTACGTGTAATAACAGCATGGCTGTGTAGTATGAGAATGCAGGTGCTAGGAAGTCCAACCTATACTTCCAGTGCATTACTGTCTTTACCTATGCACTAATGAACATAAATACAACTTGTTTGTCAGATTTGATTTTATTTATTTATGTTGGAAAGAATTCATTATACAGTGTAGTCTATATACCTACCTAAAGTCTGGTTAAATAGTGACTGTATTAAAGATGTAAAGGCTACATAAAAATGTTAAAGTTTAAAATGTCTATGCTGCAAATTAAAAGGAGTGTTGCCTTGCAGATTTCATCTGGTTTTATTATAAAATATAAATAACCTTCTTGAAGCTTACAGGGAAAATACTTTTATTAATACTATATCGAAAAAGTCAATCTTAAAACTTCAGACATTCCTGTTAGTAGAACTGGTTTGATAATCTGCAAGTGGAAAGATCATGGAACTAAGAATCATCCAAATACAGGTGCACCCCACATTATTTTTTACGTTTAGATTAATGATTAGGAAAGAAAGAGAAAGAGACCTGCTGTCACTGATAAAGAAGGACCCCAAAACAGCAGAGAGTTACATAGAGAAAAATTAGATATGAACTGCATTGCTATTTTCTCTTAAATTACAACACTAATCTGCTAAAAACAAAGCACGTCTAAAAAGAAGAATGTAAAGGAATTGACTTGAATTCTAACATTTTAACATTGTAAATTTATTAGTGGGACCCTTGTAGCCTCAATAATTGAATCCAGGTGGAATAAGCCAAAACTAAAGCACAATGTCGCAAAAAGTTAATTATTACTTACTGTGATAATTAGCAAAGCTGTAGATGCAAACAATGGCTTTGCAACAAAGTATTTTGTATAACACAATTTATCCCATATTTATTCCAAAAATCTAAGTTGACGTATGCACTAGAAGTATACTACAAACCCCTAACTTTTCCAGAAAGGTGGATTCCCCCATGCTAGCATATGCTATGGATTTTGAAAATTAATGTTGAATTAAAACACTATCTGTAAGGAATCACAGTCAATGAGAAGTTTTTTGTGTCTGTGTGGGTTTACTCTGGGTTTTGTCCCACCTTCCAAAATCTGCTAATAGGTGGATTGGCTACTGTTATGCTTTGCAGTGGACTGGTCCCATATACAGGGTGTATTCCTGCCCTGCAGCCAGTGTTTCCAATTGGTGCCAGACCCACCACAACTCTGATCAGAATAATTTTGTTATGAAGATGAATAAATAAGTGAGTCTATTTCTTAATTATTACAATTATGACATTATCAGTGTATCAGCTATGTGTTAGTTTAGAGCCAAGTGATATGCAACTTAGTACCCTAAAGTAAGACACACCCGCTACATTTCAGCATTTAATGAGCCGTGGTGTCCTAGTGCTTACTGCCTAAGGGTTGTGTATTCATTTACACCAATAAGCCATTTCAGATATTTTCTCACCTTGAACCTTGCTAAATATAAACTTATTAAGCCATATCATTTGAGATAAACATGCAAAGTTTTACCATGAACACCAACCTTAAAGCATTTTAATATACAGTAACTCTTGTACTTATCTGATTGCCCCCTTAACTGTATAACTGCTTACATCACACTTAGTAACAATGATTACAACTTTACATCTTCAATAATTTGATATTAGAGTATTAGATCACTATAGAAAAATTTGTTTACCTTTCTTTACATAACTGCTAAAAATCAGACTGACTGCCAAGTTTTATGCATAAACTGCTTTATTCTTGTCTCACCACAGAATCTATGTTGGGTTTATGTCAGTATTTTGACTAGGTCACCCCCAAACCTTATTCTGTTTATATTTAGTTATTTAATGGGTTTTTGTAATTCTTGTCATTGTTCTCTTACAAAATCCAATTCCTTGTGGCATCTTTCTTAGAATTTTTTTTTCAACCATTAAATTTTTTTTGAGTGAAATCAGGTCCTGATTCTGAATCAAGTGAATCAAGTAATTTTTTTTGTTATTACCATATCGATAGATAGAAAGTTAGATAGATAGAAAGATAGATAGATAGACCGCTTGTCATTTTGAAGCACCCCACTAGTTAAGACAAAAGATATAAACAAGACACAAGCAAAAGCACACACACACACACATGAAACCAATTAAAAGAAATAAAAAACTGGCTGACCATCTAGAGCAAGCATTGATGGAAAGTCTTTGCAGTTGGAAACTCCGGTGGAATCAGTCACACAAGTCTTCCAAAGATTAGACCAGTATGTGGCTGTAGTAATAACTGTGCCATCAATCGAGGAAACTTTCCAGTAGTCTGTTGGTAATGTGGAAGACACCAGCACCCACCCTGCTGTGGCCACCACAAATGCTGTTATTTCTGTTGCCATATTACCCATTGCTTCTGTAAGGCTATTGCCAAAAAGTACAGTTAATACGAGAAGAGCGTCTCAGGGTCCTTAAGTTGATAATCCAGGTTTGCCTGTGCTAAACAGGTAAGGGTGGATGGTTAATATATCCTACACAGGTTTGACATTTTTCTGGGAGGGTCTTGGTCACAATAATCACATTCTTGCAGGGAATGCCCACTTCTGCCCCCTTATGACAATGTCACCAAGTCACCATTGTCAACAACAGCTGCTTAAGGCTGAGAAAGTGTGTAGGGTAGGTAGTAGATCTTGTCTGGCTCTTTTATTGTAAGTTTATGGTCTTTTCAAGTAGAACAATTAAGAAATTAATAAATCATCAAACTGTACAATGTGGACCAGCAATTAAAAAAAATTTATTATTAATAACTAAAATAATTCTAAAATTAGGCTGGGTTTTGACAGAGTATTTTTATTATTATTATTATTATTATTATTATTATTATTATTTAATACTAATAATAGTGATAATAACACATAGATGAATTGGTAATGGGTGAAGGTGTCATGATTGGGAATAAAAGGAAGTTCCACCAATAGCTAGTTGAAAAAGAACATTTCTTAAAGTAGAAGAAATAATTTATGCCTTAACTTATGCGGTAATTTATTTAAGGCAAGGCCAGAAACTACTGTTGAATATGCATGTGAACTGTCATGCTACTGTTATAAATATAGCCACAGGGGCTCTGCAAAATCATTGTCATCTTTTGTCAAAGGTACTCATGTTAACAGGTTTTGTCTTATGGTCTTGCCTTAGTCTTGCTCTGCTTTAATAATTTTTTTGTTATAACATTTATCAGTTGTACCACTGTATACTGTATATAAAAGGAATAATTGCAGGAAAATCTTTTAAATAGCACTTGAAAAAAAAATACTACATAATCATACCATACAAAATCAAAGTCAGATTGACTGTTTTACCCATTTGAATGTCTTGTCCAACAACAAATGAACCTTTTTACTGTTTAATATATGTGTTTGTATAGTCAATGCATGTTTTATAGTTAAATAATTAAAAACATTTTATTGTTATTTCAAGATTAGAGTTTTAGACTCTTTTCTACTGACCCTTTTATTTTAGCAACATTTTGACAGGAAGACTTTAAAAGAGTGTAAACATCATTAGTTAAACCTTCTCCTTGAAGTATATACCTTTTTAGTAATTCATTACCACAGTGACATTAAAGGAAAATGCAATCAGTAGTTCAGTCTCTGTCTTTGAGTTCTGAGAAAATTGCATTCAACTTTCCTTTATAAAAAAGCATTTTCTAGTTGACATGTTTGTCATACACATTTGCCTTAAGGAGTACAAAAGTAAGTAGGAAAATATCCTGTTTAATGTGCCAGTTCCTTTCCACTGACTTTGAGTTGTGTTGGGTAAGCAGTGAACCATCAAAAAGTGGAAAAAAATACATCTATTAAAAGTAAATGAGTTAGGAGCATTAGAAAGGTTGACAACAATCAAGGAAAGATTGTGATAAAAATTCAGACCCTTTATACTAAATAATTACTCAGCAACTGAACCCAATAAATAAAGGTGTTATGAAAAGTATTCAGCCCTTAACCCCATTTTCCCACTACTAATTCACATAGTGTGAACAGTACTTGAGTGGTATGCTGATATTTGTTTCTTTCCTTGTATGTGTTAGTGTTTGTGTCTTTGTGTCAGCTGGCAGCTCTCTACTCGCTTTACTTAAAACATCTTTTGAATTTGTTTAGTCTGACTAGGTATTTGAATCAGAGGGGCGGCACGGTGGCTAAGTGGGTAGCACTGTCGCCTCACAGCAAGAAGGTCCTGGGTTCGATCCCCAGGTGGGGTGGTCCAGGTCCTTATTGTGTCGAGTTTGCATGTTCTCCTCGTGTCCGTGTGGGTTTCCTCCAGGTGCTCCGGTTTCCTCCCACAGTCCAAAGACATGCAAGTGAGGTGAATTTTAGATGACTGTGTTCGATATAACCTTGTGTAATGAGTAACTACCGTTTCTGTCATGAATGTAACCAAAGTGTAAAACATGACGTTAAAATCCTAATAAACAAACAAACAAACTTGAATCAGACTCTCAATAGCTTAGTAAAGACATATTTGGTAGCTATTACAGTCTTATTTAACTCAGCACTATGTAATAGAGCAATTCAGCATAATGCCTCGACCACCCTGTTTTACAGTGGGAATGATCTGTCTGGGTTTCTTGTTAGATTTGCATCAGACATTCCATTTAGATTTTTTTCTGAAGTTCTTTTAGTTTCCTTAGACCACAAGACCACAGATCTTTTAGCAAGCAAGGTTCCTGTATGGTCCTTTTCCTTGCAACTCTTCTGTTTATGTATCTCTAAAACAGTAAGAAGTTCTTACAGGCAGCCATAGTGAGTTCACACCAATGGTGGTCAGAGGAGGGACAGTCCATGAACAGTCAACAGGCTGTTAGGTGGCCAGGACTTATTAAAACCAAAGGACACGAAGGCTTTGGTGTTTAGTACCGACCAGCAGAAGGGCTACTGTGGCTCACATTGCAGAACAATGCTGAACATTGCTGAAAAAGTAAATGTACTGTATTTCAACATACAGCACATTGAATCATTTTATGTAGTGGTTTACATATTTAGATGCCAAAGTGCCCATGCTCACTGCTGTCCATTATTGAAAGTACCTCCAGTGGGCAAAACGGATCACAACTGGACATCTTAACAGTGGAAGAAGGTCGACTGGTCTAACAAGTCTTGTTTTCTCCAAGTCCGTGTGGTTGTCTAGACATGTATGCGTAATGTACCCATGAAAAAGATTGTACCATAAAGCACTTGTTTTTATCAAAAGCAACTTAAATTGTAATTGAATTCAAGCAATACAGTTAAAGTTTAAGGGCCATGCTCAAGGGACAGCTTGACAATGGTCGGGATGGAACCAGTGACTTTCTGACCTCTAGTCCAGTACCTTAAGCTTTAAGATAACACTATTCTTCATTTAGAATGAGTATTTTAAACATATCATGTCTACGCAATCTTGTGTTTAAATCAAGATTTGACTAGAATCAATGGCTACAGTTTTGTCAGAGTGTTAATTACTCTTATATGTTAATGTCAATTTAAATGATTCAAATAATGTATTTAGAGTCAAATATTATAAGGTTAATCACATATTTTTACTATTCCAAAAATAACAGTGTACCAGTGGGTGTAGATGTCTCAAAGCAAATATTCTTGCTTTTGCTTTCAATCAGTTGAAATAATAATATTAGGTTTTACATCAGCAAAGTAACACCTAGCTTCTGGATATTCTGCAAAATCAATCATAAAGTGTTAATTTAAAATGACAAAAGTACTAATATCTGATAGTCTTACCGTCTAGTTTAAATATTGTGTGGTGCTGCCTGCAATGTACAGCTCCTAAAGCATTTCCAGCGCAGTTCATCCAAAGTCCCTGAAATACCCATGTAGCTGTAATAACAGAAGAAGCCCTACTTGTGCTCTTCCATTCATTAGACACTGTAGCTCCGATGATAGCACCCAACCCAATTATTCCTGACAGCAATGCCACGATTTCTCGGCACGACATTGTTTGGCAAAAAAGAAAAAAAAGCTCTTAAAACAAAGGTTCTAATATGCCAAGTAGCATACAGAGCCGCAGGCTACAGAATTACAATAGAGACATGTGTCACAGAGTGATAATTTACCAGGTGAACATCCCGTCTGGTTTAGTTTTACTGTACAAAATAAGAGAAAGAACTGGACTTGAGTAAAAGCTTACAAATTGTGAACTGGCAGTTAGTCATTAAAATGAATGGGTTTGGGATTCAGAGTTGACAACTTCATTGTTTAGTTTAGTGCAAGATTCATCAAGTGCAACATTAACATTTCAAAGAAATTGGTGAATGTTAAAATGTAAACATGTTACAAAGTCCACAGCTAGATTCTGTTCTTGCTAATAATTTAAAAAAATATTACTATCATTCATAATTAGTGTAGGTAAAATATAAAGCCCACTCTATTAAATCAGATTAGAATGTTATTACCTATTTTTTAGTATACAATCTTTTATTTTTCTATATGACAAATTTAACCTGACTACACACCGAATACATTTTAAATGCTTATTTCATGAATTGGTCTATTGGCAGAGTGTAAAAAAAGCAATTATACATTACTTACTTTATCAACCTATCACCCAATTAAGTTCCACAGGCATAAAAACAAACTCTTCAATATAGCGACTGGAAGCAAGTCTTAATAAAACCTACACATACAGGGGTTGGACAAAATAACTGAAACACTTGGTTTTAGACCACAATAATTTATTAGTATGGTGTAGGGCCTCCTTTTGCGGCCAATACAGCGTCAATTCGTCTTGGAAATGACATATACAAGTCCTGCACAGTGGTCAGAGGGATTTTAAGCCATTCTTCTTGCAGGATAGTGGCCAGGTCACTACGTGATGCTGGTGGAGGAAAACGTTTCCTGACTCGCTTCTCCAAAACACCCCAAAGTGGCTCGATAATATTTAGATCTGGTGACTGTGCAGGCCATGGGAGATGTTCAACTTCACTTTCATGTCCATCAAACCAATCTTTCACCAGTCTTGCTGTGTGTATTGGTGCATTGTCATCCTGATACATGGCACCGCCATTGGATGCACATGGTCCTCCAGAATGGTTCGGTAGTCCTTGGCAGTGACGCGCCCATCTAGCACAAGTATTGGGCCAAGGGAATGCCATGATATGGCAGCCCAAACCATCACTGATCCACCCCCATGCTTCACTCTGGGCATGCAACAGTCTGGGTGGTACGCTTCTTTGGGGCTTCTCCACACCGTAACTCTCCCGGATGTGGGGAAAACAGTAAAGGTGGACTCATCAGAGAACAATACATGTTTCACATTGTCCACAGCCCAAGATTTGCGCTCCTTGCACCATTGAAACCGACGTTTGGCATTGGCACGAGTGACCAAAGGTTTGGCTATAGCAGCCCGGCCGTGTATATTGACCCTGTGGAGCTCCCGACGGACAGTTCTGGTGGAAACAGGAGAGTCGAGGTGCACATTTAATTCTGCCGTGATTTGGGCAGCCGTGGTTTTATGTTTTTTGGATACAATCCGGGTTAGCACCCGAACATCCCTTTCAGACAGCTTCCTCTTGCGTCCACAGTTAATCCTGTTGGATGTGGTTTGTCCTTCTTGGTGGTATGCTGACATTACCCTGGATACCGTGGCTCTTGATACATCACAAAGACTTGCTGTCTTGGTCACAGATGCGCCAGCAAGACGTGCACCAACAATTTGTCCTCTTTTGAACTCTGGGATGTCACCCATAATGTTGTGTGCATTGCAATATTTTGAGCAAAACTGTGCTCTTACCCTGCTAATTGAACCTTCACACTCTGCTCTTACTGGTGCAATGTGCAATTAATGAAGATTGGCCACCAGACTGGTCCAATTTAGCCATGAAACCTCCCACACTAAAATGACAGGTGTTTCAGTTATTTTGTCCAACCCCTGTAACTACACCATTAATATTTTAATAAAGCTCTAAAAAGATAAAGGAATGCTTTATTGTTTGCAAAGACCTATTATACAGATTTTTTCACTTCGGGTTGCATTACATGTCTACTCTGTAAATTGTGTTACTCAATTTACTTATTAAACACACTAAGCTGAGCTGCTGAATCATTCTAAACTATCCTTGCTCAATATCCTTGTTCTGTAATGAGACAATATAAAGCATGCTTTTGTAATGGTATTAATTATTTTTAATTTGACATGTACCTGTCTAGGGTACATATAAAGCATTGGACACAGGGCACTGGGCTAAATAAATCTGCAGTAGGCTTATTTTCTAAATAGGCTTTTAAGGTCATTAGGAGTTTATAATCAACTTGGAATTTAAAAGACAGCCAGTGTAAAGTAATTAAAATTGAATTAAACTGATCAAACATTTTTCTACTGGCAAAAACACAAGCTAAAGCTTTCTTTGTTTGTCTCAGTTTTTTCCCCCCAACAGGTCACTCCAGAAAAAGCGGTGACAAGCAAATAGTGGATCAGGTCTTAGGAGTGCATTCATTTTGTTTGAACTTTCTGACCAGTGATTTGTTGTTAGGACCATTAAAAGCTTAATCATTTACAGTTGTAGGTTTGGTCCATTTTCCCTCCAGGAGTGAATATTAGGAGTGTTTGTAGTCATAATTTCAGATCTTAAACTGAAATCTGAGACCACATAAGTTGACCTAAAGGTATACAGTACAGTAGACCCTTGAGTTACGAACGGTTTACCATACGAACATTTTGGGTTTCGAACAATCTTTTTCAACTTAACGTACGAACAAATTTCGGATTATGAACAGAAATTCGTGAAACACGTGACATTACGAACAAGTTGACTCCAACAGTCTCTCTCTCTCTCTCTCTCTCTCTCTATATATATATATATATATATATATATATATATATATATACAGTGAGTAAACATTCGGTCAGCGGACAGTGTTTTTCCGGTGTTTTCTTCATAATTTGTAAAATTCAATTGGTGCAGAGGAAGCGCAGTAGTGAGAAAATGAAAAAATCACTATTTGTTGTGTTGTATAATTACTCCTGCCAGTAGCTGTCACTGTGTATCAGGCAGAGGGTGAGAGTTAGTGAGAGAGAAGAAGGAATTCGGCTCAGTAAAGTATTCTTTCTTTCGTGCAATTACATCTACAAAATACAACACTATTGAAATAAAGAAGGAAATAATAGAGAAATATGAGTTATTGTTGTTTCTGGTAGATACATTTTATATAAAAAGAAGAAAATGCATTATGGTGTATAGTACAGCACACGTACTGTACTAAAATGTGATGTGTGTTTATGTACAGTACAGTACTACTGTGTATTGTTGTTTATTATTGTTTATTACAGTATAATCTATTCTATAATTTAAGATTTAAGGGAAAATATACTTGTATTTATAACAGAAAAGACCATTTAAGACATTAGAAAGGTTAGGTAAGGGGGTGATCTGGGAGGTCTGGCACGGATTAATTCTATTTACATTTTTTTTTTATGGGAAAAATAGGTTTAACTAACGAACATTTTGATTTAAGAACAGCCCTTTGGAACCAATTCGTAAGTAAATTGTGAAAATACAGCACATAGTCACAGACACCCAACAGCAATGTGGAACTGGTGGAAAGCTTGACAAGATCGGTGTTATTCCACCAAATATTAACTTATAAACTCTTCCAAAGATAAAACCAGTATTGTGTTCTTTAATATGTGAGCTTTTCTTGGCGTTATTCAAGGTCTGAGTATAAACAAATGCATTAAATGACATTGTATATTTTGGGAATTTGGGAGAACTGTTGTCAGTGATTTATATAACAACACAAACATGTTCTGCCCGTATTTCTGTTAAGCTATGTAAGCAGTAAACAATTTTAAAAATAGATTTTATAAAGCAAGGGTTAATGTTTGGCTCGTCTCTTAAATGTCTGGTTCCCACCTTATCTGAGGTAAATCCGGACGGCGGCGCTGTGTTCAAATGATGACTCCTACACAGAGGAAGCAGAGGAAGAAACATGGCGGCCGACAAGTCTACAAAAGAAAAGCTTTTATCCTCTCTAAACGATATTGAAGTGTTATCCAGGTTGGTCTTGGTACTTCTTTTAATGTAGATTTATTAGTCATGTTCGAATGTTTCTGTAACACAGCACAAAAACTAAACGTTATCTAAAAAAGTTGATCTAATTTGTATATCTGTGGTACGGTTAAGCATTTAAATCCTACCTGTTTTGCTACAGATCCCGCCTTCTGCTTTATGATTGGCTTGTAGTTGCTACGCACTAGTCATTGATTACGCAGCGTGCTATCACAGCACAGGAGCCTGGCACTGCTATCCAATCAAAGCGTAGTGTGTTAAGTTTGGCGGAATACTAGTGGGTAAAAAAAACAACGCTTATAGTAACTTATTTATTATCTATTGTTGTTATGAACACTTGAGTTATATTACAGTTATAAGTACATAATGTATCATGTTGTGCCCTCCTTCAGTTATGGAGATCAAATTATTTATTGAATGTAGGACAAATCACCACTACATTAAGATTACAAAAAGTGCGTTTATATGATCTAAATAAGCAGATAACTTATAAAAAAAAATTAGATTATAGCAATAATTTGATTGTTGGGTTTATATGCACTTTAATAATCTGATTATGAAAATTACTGTCCTTACACGAGTCGGTCACGTCATGTGCATTATTGCAACTCTGATAACCGTATATTGTAACAGACAAATTAAGAAAAAGTAAATTAATTAATCACAAATATGTAATTAGAAAACAGTAATTAAACAACTGACTGAAACCATGTTATGCAAAATGCCTAAGGAATCATAACAGCATGTTTTAATAGTTTATTTGTGTCCTGCCAGTCAACGTTAAATAAAATGTCAGAGAATCAGACTGGCAAATATTTCAAATCTAGTTTAATAGGGATCTATTATTTTAGGCAAGTCTACTAGATTTTAGATCAGTAAATCTTATTGGTTCAACTGTATGGTTTGTTTTTATCGTTTGTTGTTGTTTTAGGTGAAATTTGTTGTTTAAAAAGAGCTTTAAGTTGAATACGGTTATATTATAAGATAATTCTTTAACATATACACCCATCAGCCATAACATTAAAACCACCTCCTTGTTTTTACACACACTGTTTTAGCCTGCTTTCTTTAATGGTCAGGACCACTACAGAGTAGGTATTACTTGGGTGGTGGATCATTCTCAGCACTGCAGTGACACTGACATGGTGGTGGTGTGTCAGTGTGTGTTGTGCTGGTGTGAGTGGAGTTTTGAAATACCGTGTCCACTCACTGTCCACTCTATTAGACACTCCTTCCTAGTTGGTCCACCTTGTAGATGTAAAGTCAGAGACGATCGCTCATCTATTGCTGCTGTTTAAGTTGGTCACATTCTAGACCTTCATTGGTGGTCACAGGACGCTGCCCATGGGGCGCTCTTGGCTGGATATTTTTGATTAATGGACTATTTTCAGTCCAGCTGTGACAGCGAGGTGCTTAAAAACTCAATCAGCATTGCTGTGTCTGATCCACTCATACCAGCACAACACACACTAACACACCACCACCATGTCAGTGTCACTGCAGTGTTGAGAATGATCCACCACCCAAGTAATACCTATTCTGTAGTGGTCCTGTGGGGGTCCTGACCATTAAAGAACAGCATGAAAGGGGGTTAACAAAGCATGCAGAGAAACAGATGGACTACAGTCAGTAATTGTAGAAGTACAAAGTGCTTCTATATGGTAAGTGGAGCTGGTAAAATGGACAGTGAGTGTAGAAACAAGGTGGTCTTAATGTTATGCCTGATTGGTGTATAAGTAGTAATAAGCCTTTTAATAAGCCTTGAATTTTTTGTTTTCTTACTCCAGATAATTAAGGATGTGTTTTATGGCTTTTGAATAAAGTACTATTTTTATTTTTTTTCTGCTGCAGAGAACTTATAGAGATGCTGGCATTGTCACAAAGCCAAAAACTTCCTCAGCCTGGCGAGGACACTCAGGTAATGCATGTGACTCAAAGTTGTTTTTAATAAGAGTACTTAACCTTCTCTGAGGGGAAAAAAAACAGCTGATCAGTAACCAATTTAGGGTGCATCACACACTTACTGGTGTTACTGACCTCATTGTAGGCTTGTTAGTGTTAGGTAGCAATTATGCTAAAGAGCAGAGTAAATACTTACACATGGTAAGTACATAGATACACAAGATTATACACAGCTCCAACCTGTCCTGCCACCCATGCTGTCTGATTCTTCTAGTAATTAATAGCAATTGCAAAAAAAAACACACAGAGAAAGCATGTAACCCACAAACAGGAACAAATTAAAGTAGCCTTCTCACCTACTGGCATCGTCTGGAGAAAACCAGACACCATTAATTTAAAGTGTCTGCCTTGTTTATATAAAAAGAATGTTAAAAATACAAACATACTGATGCAATATGAAAGTGAAATATTTGTGAACAGGTGCTTGAGCTGCTAGTGCAACGGGACAAAGAGTTCCAGGAGCTGATGCGGACAGCCCGAAGCCAGGGAAGGACCCATGAGGAAATGAAGAAGCTGGAAAAGGAAGTTGAAAAGAGGGATGGTGATATTCAACTACTGCAGAAACAGCTCAAAGAGGCCGAACACATCTTGGTGGGCATACTTATGGACTGGTTGATCTGGGCCTGATTTTAGTACTGGAGCGTCAGAATCAACTTATAACAATACTGATACTATACTGTCATCAGCTAAGTGATTCTTTGAAAGTAAAAAAAAGTCATTTTAGGTCATATTGTATTGTTGGTTTTGTCAGTTAACACTGTCTGTCAGCTTATAAGCCCAGCATTTTAGCTTGGCATTGATTTGGGCATTCATAAAAGTTTCTACTGTGGGGGGTCTATATTCCAGGATTCATGAATACAAATTGTTATCATAAAACATTATAATCATATTAATAGTTTGACATTGTTGTAGTGCCTGACAAATGTCCAAATAATTGGTAGTTTTCTAACTCGATTTGTATTTGCAGATTTGTCTCATTTAATTATTTTATATCTTTAGGCTTAATTTAATACTATACTGAGAATGTAAATAAACACACATTGCAGTTTATAAATGACATATAAATTACATTAATATAAGTTAAATGTTTTACCTGACCAAATTGAAAATATCTTCTGAAATTGATTAAAGTTGATTTTTTCTTTTGTCTCTGTTACTCTTGCTCTGTTCATTCCAGGCTACTGCTGTTTACCAGGCTAAAGAGAAACTGAAGTCAATAGATAGGGCCAGAAAAGGTACTGCTGGTTTACTTTAAGATTCAACAATGATTATAAATAATTCTAAAAAAGTAGTATTAAATCCTAATTAGATTTGTAGAATTTGTTCAAATAGATGTAACTACTGATGTTGATATTCGATGCTAATGGAGTTAATTTTAATCTATCAGGCAGCATCTCTTCGGAGGAAATCATAAAGTATGCACACAGGATAAGTGCCAGTAATGCAGTGTGTGCTCCTCTGAACTGGATTCCAGGTTTGTTCTGTCTCTTAATGTTTGGGTTTAATATTTTATATTATATAATTTAATATTTTGCTTCTTTTAAAATTTTTGCCTTCTATGTATTATTTTTAAAAAGTCTGTTTTCCATTGGAATTTCTCAGTCGTATCACATAGTTCTGTGCCGGGAAAGGGGGGGGGGGCTTATTTTAGTACGTAAAATGCGATTAAAGCAGTGATTTGTAAATCCACAATGACCCGTATTTGAACATAAACAGTACAAAATCAAAAGTGCAATGAATTTCCTTATCTGTTTTTGGAGGGGGTTTTGTTTGCTTTGGTTCTGAAATATATGCGCATTTTAAATCCATGTCTACAGCACATTCCTAAACAGCTGGAATGGGGGAGTTTAGTACTTAACTGTGAAGTGTATATATGTATATTTAAAACAAAAAAAATCCTAGACAGGTGAGTCAGTCATGCTTGGAACAGGTCTAGTCATTTATGAGCAATGCTGGGTTGAAGTTTATCGCTCAAAAAATTCAAGGAGTTAAGCAATTTACCCCCTGTGTTGCATATTATCATTAAAATAATCAGAGGCTGAGGAACATTTCTGAATCACTGTGACCTTTGATCCTTCAAATGTCATTGTATTAAAAAACAGCATGCTTGTGTGATAATCACCACCTAGGCTGAAGAATACTTATTCTCCATAAATCTACAAATGTAAAAGACTACTATTTACAGCTGAATGTCAACACTGCCCAAAAGCGCTGCAGATTTTTCTGAACTGTAGCTCATCTGAAAGGGGCAGATGCAAAATAATACAGGATAATAATGCTGGACTTGATCTTTAGGCCATGGAAGAAAAACAACAGCCAAGTTGGGGACAAGTGTTTCATTATAAATGGGTGTAATAGTTCCATAGCGTGAATAACTTGCACATCTGTAAGCTGTAATGATAAACTATACATTTGTTTAGGTACATTCAGGCTAATTGTACATTGCAACAGCATGGCTGTGTAGTCAGTGTGTGTGAAAACATGGCGTGTAGTATCTTTCAGTCAGGTACCAATATAAATAAATGCATGATCTTTTATTGGCTGCTCCTGTTAGGGGTCGCTACAGCAAATTACAGCAGATGTCCATTTCTAGCATTTTCATCTATTCCTGTTGTGTGTTTGTCAGGTGATCCAAGAAGACCTTACCCAACTGACCTGGAGATGCGCAGTGGTATACTGGGTCACATGAGCAACTTGCCTACTAACGGTGTGAACGGCCACCTGCCCGGAGATGCACTGGCTGCTGGGAGATTACCAGGTGTGTACAAGCATGTGTGCAATATATTATGTTAATGGTGTACAGTTATAATTAACGTAAAGTAGGTAACATACGGTGGGATTATTCACTTTCACAAATTCAATACTGCATTCTTTGAGTCTGAGCCCCTGGCAGGTGAAAAGACATGACTGCTGTGGGCGTGTCAGAGCAGCCGTGTTTTTGTAGCCCTTCCAGATGGCCATATTTCCGTATCTTACTATTTCCTAAATCTCTCCATTTTTTGTGATGGCTGCTAGGGATTAGGGACTAAACCCCAATCGTTACGATTATGTAAGTCCAAAAAGCTCAGATCATAGATTTTTAGGCTAGTCACTTGGGACCTAAATGTGCTTAAAAACCAAACCAAGGTCTGTACATGGAACAGTGTTTTTGCAATGGCCTAAAACATAATTTTGCTTGTGTTACTGATTTATCATATTCAAAGCTAAAAGGGGTGGGTAATAGCTTATGGGTGAAGTCTGTACTTGATTTGATTAGTTTGATTAGTTAATTTATTTCCCAAAAAATAAAACAAAAAAGCTTTTATTATAAAGAGATACGAGATCTGGTTGAGTATGAATCACATATCTGACATTTTTGGATTTTGGATTTATCCAAATAAATAAACTAAAGGGTATAAACAACTTGGATTTTAATAATTAGGGGGCATGTCTTTGTCCTGAGCCAAATAAATGTCCACTGGTACAACCTTTCAAAAAAGGCATTGACAACTATTTTATTATTTTTTTAATTGATTAATTATTAATAATAACAATTAATAACCATTACTTTATCTGTGTGGGTTTCCCCTGGAGCTCTGGTTTTCTCCCGCAGTCTAAAAGCATTCAGTCAGGTTGATTAGAGATACTAAACTGGCCATGATGGTGCTGGACATTGAATTGGATATAAATAAATCAGACAATTAACACCTTTGTCAAATACTGTGTCTTATGTTTTTCTTCTGCTTATTTTCCTAAGACGTGCTTGCACCTCAGTACCCATGGCAGTCGGCAGATGTTGCCGTGGCAATGCCTCCACCGCCTCACCATGGTAACGATCTCGGCCTTGAGCTGCCGGGCCACAACAAAGAGAACGAGGATGACGTAGAGGCCATGAGCACAGACTCGTCTAGCAGCAGTAGTGATTCTGACTGAGTGCAATTGAGAGATTGTCGTTTTGAGAAATCAGAAATGTTTTTGTTTGTAAACACTGCATGGTGTGTGTGTGTGCGTGCGTGTCAGCTCATGTCAAAATATTTGCAGTTCATGCAGCAAGATGTGTATATAGAGTTGTAAATACATTTTGGTTTGTAACCTTGTAAATAAAGTTTGTCTTCAATAAAATAAATGCCTTATTACCTCATTAACAGAAAAGCTGGGACAATAATGATAAGAATCTGTGATATGTGAATATTTATTGACAAAGTTACAAAGAAATGACTTCATGATTTGCTCACCAACTTAATTGATCTTCTAGCAGGTGAATTGGTAACAGTGAGGGTGTCGTTATTGGGTATAAAAGGAGGATCCATCAGAGGCTCAGTATTTGCAAGCAAAGACGGGTCATGGTTTACCACCTTGTGCCAAACATAGCAGAAGTGTCAATTGCGGGAATGCGGTTATTTCAGCAAGATAATGCCAGGCCTTATATTACACATGCTTTAATAGCGTAGCTTTGTAGGCACAGAGTGCTTGTGCTTGACTGGCCTGGCTGCAGTCCAGATTTCTCTCCTATTGAAAATGTATGGTCCATCATAAAGAGGATTAGGCAGCGGCGACCATAAACTGTTGAGCAGCTGAAGTCTTGTATCAAGCAAAAATTCCACTTCCAAATCTATAACAATTGGTGTTCTCAGTTCCCAAACCATTAAAAGGTGTAAGGTTTTTCATTTTTTGGAAAATGTGGTGTAACAGTGGTAAACTTGACTGTGTTGTAGGTGTCAAAACATTTTTTTTCCCCAGTCTGATAACTTAGTTTCCCCGATACTATACTCTTGCCACTTGTACCACCCCCACGTTGGCTGAGGAAAGCGTCCCCTCTGCTACACACACAGATGGCTGCATCTTTTTATTTACCAGTCGTGAAGTAACAACACAGCAGAGGTCGCAATTGCACAGCAGCAATAAGATCTACTGTATCACAACCCCACCTTAAAGCACAGGCAATTGTGCCTGTTTGGAAGCCCAGTCAAGTCGATAGCTTGAAATCTCAGAACAATTTGGGATAGTGAAATAGACCGCTGTGTCCCCCAAGCACCCAAATTTAAAATACAGTAAGGTTTGTTCCTTAAATAAAGGTTTAAGAAAATTAACAATCACGTTCTTTTTTTATTGCATTTTACAAAATGTTCTGAATTTTTTTTTATTACCCCAGTACATTCTACAATTTCTAATTCTCATACAATTCGAATATAATAGCTGCAGTGTAAAAGCGTGAATTGGCAACGTCTATGCACTGCATTATTAAATCTGTTTTCTTCACCTTCTCCCATTGCTAGTCATTCTGGGGCTGTTTTTTTTCTGTTTTCTTTTTTACCAATAATGGAACCTGAAAATAGAAGAGGGATTTCTTTTTTTTTTCGAAGACAGGGGTCTGATGACTCACCTCATGTTTGTGTGTGTGTGTGGTAGAGAGAGCAAATAAAATGAAGGCTGAGCAGGTTTAAAAAATGACTAAATGATGAATGTTTTAGAAGATGTGAAACAGCAGAAAATGAGACTGACTCGAACACTAGTGAGTGTTCAGATAGCAGAAACATGCACCCAGTTCATGATAACTCATTTTTACAGAGGAAAAGCCAAGTAAACAAGCAAACAAAATTTTTGGGCCATTGGCATTCACATTCACATATTTATTGGTTTTGGATTTATTTAAAAAAAAAGAAGGTTATACTATATAAACAGCTATGATGTGCCTGAGAGACTGAGAGAGAGCTTAAAGTCCGGATGTAGTGCCATCTGATTTCCACCGTTTTGGACGCTCAAAGAAGCTTTAAGGGGAAGAAGATTTTTATGTGACGATGTGAAAGCAGCAGTGCGTCAGTGGCTACGCACTTAACCAAAAACATTTTTTGCTGATGGCATTAAAAAGTTGGTACAACACTGCATGGATGGTGACTGTAGAAAAGTGTTGTAATTTGTTTTTGAAATTCTTAATAAATAGAGTTAAAAAAAAGTGGAAAGTGTGGAAAGTTTTTGAAAAACCCTCGTAAGTTTTATGGGTTTAAAGAAAGTTGACTAGGGTGCCTATGGCAAAACCTTGGTTATAAGGTCAGCAAACCCTTTTTATTTTGCCATGTACCAATACATGAACAATTGCTGGTATCTATTTACATCTGATCTGTCTTAGAATATAGCATGTCTCTGAAGAATGGATTTGCACTTCTCTTATGACAGGGTGCAGTTAATTTTGTGCATTGTGCAGTTGTCTTGTTCTCTTGCTTTGCTGTATGGATTGCCCATTAAGACGGCAAAGCAAAAGCATAACGTTCAGTAATTATTCATGTCTAAGTGACTTAAAATGACTTTATTACTTGGATCCTAGTGCATTACAGATACTGAGCAAAACCTAAAGTAACTGGAAAATAATCTAGGAGATGCAGAATGAAAGGGAGTATATTGAGGAGTATCCAGAACAGAGTGTTGGCTATGTGTTGAAATTCTTTGGGATGGTTTTGCAGCTTTAAAAAAGGCACAGGTTAAACAATTACAAACTCATATCACTCCTCTCCTTTCTTTCCGAAATTCCTGCACAGGCTATGTATAGTTATCTCTTTTTCTTAACCTGAATGACATCCAAATTAGTATCTGCTTGGCTTTAAGGCACCTCACTCACCAGACACAGACCTTGTAAATGCCATAGAAAAGCTGGAGGCCAATGCAGCCAAACTATCATCAGTCCTGAATCTCCTAAACCTATGTGCAGCCTTTGAAACCATTAATCACAACATTCTCAAGTATGTCCTCTACAACCTTTGAATAAATGGTTCAGCATGGCAGTGGATGGCTTCCTAGCTGGAGGTGGTCTTACCTCATGCTGCTTCCTCTCAAGAATCAGAAAGGTTTGACCATTCCTCTCTAAAAAAAGCCACTCAAGATACTCGCCCAGTCATATTGAAGCTGGACTACTGCAACTCCCTCTTGGTAGGTCTTCCTTTACAGCTGATTTAAAATGCTGGGAGTTGCATGCTGGGTTTTCAATCAACCCAAGCACTGCCATGCCACCACTGCTACCTTAGAGTCCCATCCTACCTTAGAGTGCAAACCTCATTTCTGTGGATAAGTGTGTCTGCTAAATGCTATAAATGTAGATGTTATTCCAGGATAATTTAAACACAATTGATTGAGAAATATCCACACCCCTTAACGTCTGGCACAGTTCTGTTTTGAGAATACACCTGGATTTGGGCAGTTTATCCCATTCTGAATGGCATATCCTCTCAAGCTTTGTCAGATTGGATTTCGAGCATCTTTGGTCTGCCATCTTCTGGTCTTTTCACAGATGTTTCATAGTGTTTAGGTCTGGACTTTCAGAAAACATTCAGATACTTGCCCCAATACCACTCTAGTCTTGTTCTGTATGTATGCTTTGGGTTATTATTGATACAGGTGAACTGTTTTTAATGTTTTAATTCTGTCCTGTATGCACTCTGGAGGAGGTTTTCTTCAGGTTGTTCCTGTATTTGGATGCATTCATCCATCCCTTAATTCCTACCAGTCCTTCTGTTCCTGCAGCTGAGAAGCACCCACACAGCATGATTCTGCCACCACATGTTTAACTGAGGGGTGGTATTAGCAAATGCTTGTTTTTCACCAGACATGGTGCTTGTTGTTCAGCCCATCTCATTTTCTATCAGACCAGAGAATCTTTTTCTCATGTTGCCAGTGTCTTTTAAATGTCATCTGATTCCAATGATTTATGGAGTGTTGTTTATAATTTTATATTTATATTATAAAGCTGTTTTAGTTGTAATTAAAGTGACCCAATTTACATGAACTCACTAAACATGTGTTCAGGAAAGAAAGGGTAATGAGATGGTTAAACCACTGGAGAAGGAGGAGAATACTGACAAATAGGAGAGGAGTGACATATAAAGCAAAGCAGAGAAAGTAAGGAACGGATGAGAGGAGGATAGAATTGAAGGGATCACTCATCACTGCTGGTGTGTTTTGGTGGCTGTATAAATGGAGGGAGTTTTTTTCTCTGCAGTCTACTATAATGGACACCACTGAGACCCTATAAAGTAAGCAAGTGTATGAAACCTTGATGTGTGCAGTTGAAGAATGTGTCAATTGTTGTGCGTATAGTCATATTTATTATTGTTTAATGGTTTTCTTTTCACCCCCCTTTTCTGATTCTGACCCAGCGCTTTGAAGTGTGTGTCTTACTGTGTTTCTTCTGTCTTCCTTTCATTGTAGGTGGAGGAAATCCTACAACCACCTGAGGATCTTCAGCTCTCTGACTCACTGTTTCCCTGCCTCCCTTATTTTCTACCTCCCTGTGTCTCTCCTCCCCCTCTCACCCTCAGAATGGCAAGATTAGGAAGATTGATGAAAGGCTTGTCGACAAATGTTCATGCTGCTATTGCCTCCAGAGCGCTGGCATTAAGAAAAAAAAACCCTACCATCAAACGAAAGAAACAAGACAGCTCACCATTTTCTGCTCTTCTACCTTAAAGGAAACCTTTCTGTGTGATTATTTTCTTTTAAACAGCTTTTGCAGGAATACTCAGGTCATTCAGAACACGACAAACATGCGGGCATTAACCAGAGTCACTTAATCGGATGCTACAAACATCTGGCTGATGGAACACTTATAAGCACTCTAAGGAGTATTTTCATCATTAACTTTAACTCTGAGAAAATGTCCCGAAACGAAGTCCACAATGCCTTTTTCGACTGTAACGAAAGTGTGGAAACCTTACTCTTCAGCAACCTGTCAAACCTGAAAGTGGCGTTATGTGAGGGTCAGGAGCTTGAACCTAGGAGAAAGAAAAACTGGGCAGCACTGCTAATCATAGCTGTTGTGGTCATCACCATTACTGGGAATATCCTGGTCATCATGGCTGTCAGTCTAGAACGGAAGCTGCAGAATGCAACCAACTACTTTCTCATGTCGCTGGCTATAGCTGACATGCTATTGAGCCTTCTTGTCATGCCAGTCTCCATTGTAACCATTCTGTATGGTGGGTTGGCTGTAACTTTTGTTTTTGATTGTTGTGATGTAGTTGTGGAATGTGATGTTGTGTCAAATCAGACCTTTTTGAACACATTACATATTGAACACACAGCTCTTTCTGTTTAATGTTGTTAAGGGGCGCAGGTAATGAATAACTTTTGTTAAGTGATATCCCTACAGTGTATACATAGGTGTAAATATACATATGTGTACATATAAACACAAACAAAAAACACCAGGGCAGTGATAGCTCAATGGTTACACTACTGGGCTAGTAATCCTAATTTTGCCACTGCTGGACCCTTGAGCAAAGCCCTTTGCACTCAGTTGCTTGGGTTGTATTTTGTTACAGTTGTAAGTCGTTTTGGATATTAAGCATCTTGCAAGTAAGATGCAAGATGCAACTTGCATCTTATTTCACTATTAACAATATTGCCATTGATTGGAAAGATTGCAATGAGTAGCAATTATGGTGTATCTGAAGGATCTTCCTATAGTTCCTTGGCACAAAATTATTAAACAGAACTTAAATGGGAAAATCCCATTTAAATCCCCACGCATGTTCACCATGCTGTATTCCACAATGTGCCCTTGATGTTTTTAAAAAGTTACATATAACTGCCTTGATGTGATCCAATCTAAACTTCAGTCAACCCCTGATATGCTGTTGATATGTCATATGTGTGTGTGTTTTACAGGCTATTCATGGCCGTTCCCAGCTGTCCTCTGCCCAATATGGATCTACTTAGATGTGCTGCTATCTACTGCATCCATTATGCATTTATGTGCCATCTCAGTTGATCGCTATGTGGCTATTCGCAATCCGATAGGCCACAGTCGCACTAAATCTGCTTGGCGAGCCAGAGCTAAGATCGCTGCCGTCTGGACCATCTCTGCTGGTGGGTTGCACAATCCCCATCATCACATGCTTTTATAACTTCACTTTAAGTGGTTGTCATGTGACCAGACGTGTAACATGAAAAATTGTTTGAATGTAAAAAATTTGCTGTAAGACTTAGACATAACAATTTTAAACACAACAACAAACAGGAATACATTTGAAAAACACACTGGTTTGCAAAACTAAACAAGGGAAAAATCACTTACACTAATGAGCCAAAACATTAGGACCACCCACCTGCTGTCAAACAGCTGTCAAAACTACTCTGACCTGCCAAGACTTATTCATATGCCTTGTAGATAGCTCAAAGGTCTTAAAAGAAACAAAATCAAGGTTTTGGAGTGTCCCAGTGAAAGTCCTGACTTGAATCTATCGAGATGCTGTGATGAACTCATACCTAAAAACCCTCCAATAAAGCCAAATTAAAACAATTGGTTGATAAACCCAGCATATAGGTTCTTTAGATGCTTTAAGTATAATTGTATAATATAATTATTCTATAATAACCTTTTCTCGTCTGCACCCATTCCTGCCAGTAACACCCGTGTTGTATTGTGTTTGCATGTTGTTGACAGTGTCATTTAAATACAATGACAAATACATTTAGCATATACAGTAAAGACCATGTGTTTTTAAAGAGTATGCAAATCACAAAGGGGAACAGTTGTGGTGCAGCTAGTATAGTAAGTCCTGCACAGCAGGATATACTGTAGGTACTGAGGTCTTTGGTTTAATCCTCACTTCTAGTCACTATCTGTGAGAAGTTTTGCATGCTTTCCTTGTGTATGCATTGGTTTACTCTGGGTACTCAAAGTCTCTCCGACCTCCCAAAACAGGCAGATAGTTTATTGCCGGCACTAAATTGCACCTAGTGAATGTGTGAGTGTGTATCACTTTGTCCAGGGTATTTATGTTTTGAGTGGCATTGGACCCATCACAACCCTGACTGGATGAATCGTGTTGTTAAAATGAATGATACCACTTTATACCATCCGTCTGAAATCATTAATCTTATGCCACATTGGGACTGTTATTGTGTCATTTAACTAAACTTTTCGTTTTCTTTTTGTTTTTTCTCACACAGGTATCTCCATGCCTATTCCGGTAATAGGCCTCCGTGACCAGACCAAAGTGTTCAAAGACGGTAGCTGCTTCTTAACAGACAGCTTTTTTGTGCTCATTGGTTCCTTCATGGCCTTTTGCATGCCATTGACCATCATGGTGGTGACCTACGTCTTGACCATTAAAGCCCTCCATAGTGAGGCCACACTGTGCTTGGACCAGCTGGTGCCACAGCCCAGGTGGAGCAGAACCTTGGCACTTGGTTTCATTCCTTATGAGAAAAAGCTGTTCCTGAGGCGCTCAGTGACTCTCAGCAATGAACAGAAGGCATCTAAAGTCTTGGGTGTGGTCTTTATACTTTTTGTGGTTATGTGGTGCCCATTTTTTGTTACCAACATTTTGGCGGCGGTGTGTGATCCCTCCATGTGCCGTAATGACATTGTCAGTGTTCTTCTTAATGTGTTTGTTTGGGTGGGATACATGTCATCGGCCATCAACCCACTGGTTTACACACTTTTTAATAAAACCTATCGCACAGCATTTGCTAGATATGTGAAATGTCAATATCATGAGGAAAAAAACCCACTGAGGCTTATTCTGGTCAACACTATTCCTCCATTAGCGTACCATTCAGCACTAGCCAGAGTGCAAGAAGAAAAAGATTTTTCCCTTACATTTACAAGGAAAAATACACACTGTAAAACAATCACTGAGGAGAGTGTTAGTTGTTTGTAAACTGAACCGTACAGTCACCTGGATGTATTTGATAGTGTTAATTTCTGTGGGGCCAGTCAAAAAAGCTATTTATAATTGTTATATATTTGGTGGGCAAGTATGAAAACCTCTGGTATTGTATTTTGTACAAATTTGGATGTGTGTTTGTTATTTCGTTAACATTTTATTTAATGGCAGTGTTTGATTAAGTTTATTGGAAAGTCATGTTTATAGAACACACTAACTATTGAAATCTGTTGAAGTTTATGTGGTGTTTATGATAAAGTGTGTCTAAAACCCCGTTATTGTATTTGAAACAATAATAACCTGGAAAAAAATACAATTATAATGTTATAATGTTAATATAATGTTCTTAATGGCAAATGGCACTGGTTCTTGATAAGCACCTTACCTCAAATCAGTAATACAACTAAGATATTCTTCTTCTTTGACCATTGTGTGTTTTTTTTTACATTTATTATTAATTAATTTATTTGTTTAGGTTCTCTAAATTTAAACACATGATTTTTAAATAACATGTTGATTTGATTTTAAATGGATATAATTGCCAGTTTTACCCATCAATCAACACTTTATCACTCATAAAGATGAAGTGAAAACATGTTCTTAACAACGTTCTTAAAAAGCGGAAATCTCTGATTAACAAAAATATTTAAACCCTCTGCTGTGGCTTTGTGGACAGGTGCATCCTGTTTGCTTTATTTATTAATGTATTGTGTCTAGAACTTAATAGTTTAAAGAAGGTACACACCTGGGTCTAGAGGTTTCTACTGCATTATCAGTACAAAACCAAGCCATGAAGTCCAAGGAGCCATTCGTGGATCAAACTGTGGCAAAGCATAGATCAGGGTACTGATATAAATGGATATTAAAGGTTTAAGTGTTTAATATTTAAGGTGCAAAGTGGCCTTAATCACTTTTATATGGAAGAGCTTGGCACAACCTTGAACCTTTCTAGAGTTCAGCCCAGTTGGGCATCTGTGCAAGAAGGGTCTTGGTCAGAGTAAGAAAGAACCCAAGTACAGTATTAAAAGTGCTACAAAGGTCCTGTTCATGAAGTGCTGAAGCTGAGCCTGGGCAGGTCTGCTGAGGGTGTGCACTCAAATGGAGGTGAACCTGATGCTCTGGATCCCTTCAATCCTCTGACTCACTCTGACAAACTCATGGATCAGCTTTTTTTCAGCAATGGATTTAATCTTCTTCTTTTTCCTCGGCCTTTGTCCCGTTCGGTTGCGGGGTCGGCTCTCGGCGGATCATGATCTGCATTGATTTGGCACAATTTTTACGCCAGATGCCCTTCCTGACACGACCCTCCCTATTTTATCCGGGCTCTACAATGCACTGGTTTGTGCATCTAGCGGCTAGGTATCTATAGGACAATTCAGTGTGTTCCAATTAGCCTGGTGGCATGTTTTTGGACTGTGGGAGGAAACCGGAGCACCCGGAGTAAACCCGCGCTGACACGGGGAGAACATGCAAAGTCCGCACAGAAAGAACCCGGACCAACCCACCTTGGGATCGAACCCAGGACCTTCCTGCTGTGAGGTGACAGTGCTACCCACTAAGCCACCGTGCTGCCCTCAGCAATGGATTTAATCACTGGCTACTAACAGATTCTCCTTAGTCTAAAGAAAAAAATCACCAATTTGTAACTCGTCCATTCAGGCTTTCTCACAGCTCTGCAATGCCTGTCAACACTTAAGCATTCTAGAATACAGCAACAATTACCTAGCAACACCCTTTCAGCTACCTGTTAGACTATAGAAAACAACTAGCAACACTCTACCAACCATTTCTTTTAATATGTGTTTATATTGTATATGCCTTGTTTGTTTATAGTTGTACAAAAGTGTGTGTGTGTGTGTGTGCGTGCGTGTGTGTTTGTAAACAAACATTTGGTCCTTTTGTTAAGCATTGTCGCGAACTACACCTCCAATAGAGCACCGCGGTTCGTCTGGGAAAAATCAACGACACAGTCCAATCCGCGCACTCAGTCAATAGAGCGCATGTGTTCATGGGATATGTAGTGTTCGCCGGTCGCGACTGTGAAAAGGCAGCTAATTTAACGTTCTGTCTGACTTACTATTCAAAAAATACTTATTTAGGAATAAACTGTGGAAGCGGACACCATTAGAAGAAGTGGGTGGTAAACAATGTCCAAAAGTGAACTGACTGTTGGTAATTTACTTCCGGCATCAGTGTGTGAGCAGCTATTTGGGTTCCTCTGTTGTTTCGGCGTGCTGAAGTGGGAGAGATGTGGCTGAATCCGGCCGAGGTTTCTCTGAAAACAGCGCTTAACCTGTGGATCACAGAGAAGTCTAACGATTATTTTCTCCTGCAGCGGAGGAGGGGGCATGGAGATACCGGGGGCAAAATCACTGGTAGGTGTTTATTCTGTAAATCTAGAAATCAAATCGAAATCTGTGCATTTGTTTGACATGACAACACAAAAGTAGTGGAAAAACAGCCAAGACTGCACTGGAATGGGAATAAAGATCAGATTATAATCTGTTTAAACTTTAAAGATGATGTTGAACTGCTGTTATCATCTGGATCACACAGGCTTTCATTTCTGTTTCTGTTTGTGCTGCAAGAAAAATTAGTGATGCAGCACTTTTACAGAAAAGCTATAGTATATTGTACAGTATATTGATTTGCCTGTTATTGTGAAAAGTTTTGTAACCTAACAAATACAAGACATGCAGTAATATTGTACAACATCCCCTTGATATTTACATACAATAAAATAATTGTCAGCAGTTTGCATCTTAACATCTAAAAATATATTAGATTTAATAGGATTCCCAAATTCTAAACAGTGAGCTTATACAGCCTTAATGCCAGTTTCGGCATTTAAATGTCTAAAAAGATTCACATACTATGATATATGAATAAAAATTGATAATTGAATACACTCCTGCACATGCCTAATTCTGAACTGCTTCTAACTGTAAATATGCATTCAGTTTTTTGGTCCATGGTTCATTAAGATGACAAATTTTATGTCCTCTAATTTATTATCTAATAAATTAATGTCAGGTATCACATAATCTTACAATCACCTCTTAATATGAACACTGTCAAATTTTAAATGGCCAACAAATAATTACCATAAATTCAGATTAATTAAACAAATAATAGGTTTAAAAATCATCTGGCATGATTTCAATTTGGAAAGGTTTTGCGAGAACACAAATAATTTTGTTTTGCATGTTCTGTCTATAAATATATGGGTTTTCTTTGGGCAACACTTTTCAAAACATGCATTAGGTGGATTGGCTGCTGTGTTAGGAAGTGAGCAAGCAAGTGAATGAATGTGTACGTGTTATTGTATTGTGTTGGCCTGTGGTGGACTGGTGCTCTGGGCATAATGTATACATGGAACGTGGCCAGTGTTTTTAAGTGGTTCTCGTTCCCCCTGTGCCCCTGGCTATTTGGAATTAGTTTGTGAAAGTAAGAGTGAAATGAAATTGAAAAATATTCCTAATCTTGAGTCCACAATGAAGGACTTGTATTTTGGTATGCTCTTAAAAGTTAATAATATAATAATAAATAATGTAATATAATAATATAATAAAGTTAATAGTTGTAAATAACTAATAAATTAGATTTGGCCGGGCGTTTACATAGAAATGATTGGCTCTATCAGGGAGTGGGAATTCCTCTTGTTGTAAAACAGTCATGAGGTTATAATTCATCTGGAAGCTGGTTGGTTTGGTTTGTTTTACGTTTTAAAGCTTGCTCAAAATGTCAGAAAAGGTTTTCCTGATTTCACACACTTGCTAGATCATGCTGCATTTGATATTATGTTAGAAAAAATGTAAGCAACAATGATCTAAATAAATATCAATAAATACAAATAATATTTATAAATATACAAATAATATACAAATAATATACAATTATACTAATGCCCGTACACTCAGACAAAACATTAGGACCACCCCTAAAAATGTGTGTGGTTATTTTGGAGAATTTCATCAAACCTTATGTTGAAAAAAGACTCGCGCAATGAATACACAACAGGGTCTAGTTTTTTTTGCCAGCTGCATTTTCTTTTACTGGCAAAATATATTTTTTAACAACTGTGTTTCAGTGCTATAAAATAAAAATCAATAGTTTAAGACATTGAGGTATAAAATGTGCATCAGATCTAATGTGACCCCTGTAGGCAGGTGATGTACATAAAGAATGCAGCTCTGAATCTGAACAAAAGACACTCAGAAGTGTTTTGCTTCCAGGGATTTAAAAAAAAAAGTGTACAGTTGCCAGCTGACCTATTACTAAAACAAAAAGGTTTTTGTGTAAGCTTCAGTAATTTAGAGCGTTCCCCGACCTTATGTCTTTATGGTATAAAATCTTTGTATTTTTGTGGATTTCCCAGAAGCTTATTCGAGTAATAAAACAATAAGTGCTATAGAACATGAAGAGTATCAGCTGTACCATGTGATCGTTTTACTCATTTACTAGTTAAGTTTATAATTGACTATGCAACTGAAAGTTGCTACAGTTATTTATAACACATGAGAACGAGTTTCTACATCGTCCTGTTTCTTCCTCTTTCAGTTTTGTGCAGCAGCTGAACACACACCTGTTGTGGCAAAAGCTAGTGTTTGTTTGAGATAGCCGCAAGTGTGTGTGACCTTCATCAGATTAAGCTTTATATAGCTGCCGACCAACCACTCCTATGTTTCTTACAGTGAATGTTTGCTTTCCACACTTACTGAAGCTGCCTTTTGTAGAGAATTTTTAATGGCCAAGGGTTTAGAGGAAAAGTGTAGGCTTTTGTTCCAGTGAGGCATTCCAGCATGTCCAGATACTTTTCCATAGTGAGGAGGAGTGTTTAAGAATAGACAGCAGAGAAAAGAGAAATGGTTTTCTTTTATTGTTACTATTGTTTTACTGAGCTGTTTTTCTTTTCCTCCTCCTTTATTTTTATCTCCTTTATGTCTTTTCCCCAGAAGAGTCATCTGGGATCTGCTCCAACCTCAGACCTTAGTGACTTATATTTGGCAATGTTTTACTGTGACTGTAGGACATCCAACATTAAAACTACAAACTACAAAACTACATTAAAACTACATAGTTTGTGTATGTTTTAAACATGTTCACTGTTTCATCACAGGATTTGTAACTATAAATCCTAAGTAGTTATTTATAAAGGGACATTTTTGGAGGATAAATGACTTTCGGTTTCCTTGTCGCTTTGTATGAGTGTATTGTCATAAATTTACTGTGAGCTGCTTTACATTTGCTATGTTTACGTTTAATAGTCTGCCAACTGCCTTGCCAAGTTCGCTCATTATTTGCATAAAGGTGAAGTAAGCCACGTGTATTTGCTCTCTCAGCCTTTTGTGGCACTTGCACTATCATAGTCTATTGTGTAGGATTTTGATCTGTTTTTATAGAAAATAAATGGGAAATGGGGTACCCCCACTTGCTCAAAATGTACACAATGTCACAAGAAACAGTGTGTTGTGATTGTAATGACTGCATTGGTAAGCCGTAAATTGATATGCAATAGAAAAGTGAAAGCTAAAGTCCAAGTATAGCTTTACTTTGCATCACACTGATCAGAGTACATCTGAACATATAGAAAATGAAATGAATGATTATACTGCACGTAAACACTTATTGTTCTATGTATCTTATGACATACTGGACAAACAGGCCTGTCTAGGTCACAAGATTTGGGTTTGAACCTTCAGCAAGGCTTAGAGATCTGGGTTTGAATGTGGCCTCTGGGGTTTCGCATGTTCTCTGTTTGTTTTGTTTGGGTATTCTTTATAATAGTGTATTAAAACAAATGTGCTTTTAGCAAATACAACGCCTTTATTATAATGTTTTTATTTTAATCAAAGTACCATGTTGCATTATAGATAAAATGCACACAAAATGCAGTAAATTTCTAATTTCAATATTTAGTGTATTTTGAAATTTTCTGTGATTTCTGGAAAAAACATTTCAATAAACAGGCAACACAGCGGTGTAGCTGGAGGTGGAGGTGGGTGCCACACTACATCACCATCCGGAAAATTCAGGTTCAACTCTTGCCTCCAGTCAAAGTCGTTACTAAACGTTAATAAGTTTGCTGTGTTGGTTGTAGTATGTTCTAAATGACTCTCCCTTAAAAAGAAAAAAATGCAGTGGGTTGCTGCTCTGTCCAGACTGTGTTCCTGGCTTATGCCTGGTGTTGCCAGGTAGAGCACAACCCAAAGTAACCCTTATCAGGATAAAGCTGTTGCTAAAAATAAATATATGAAAGAATACAATTGAATAGCTTAAATAATTCTGTGAGTCATGCTGTACCTATCATTAAATTATTATAGTTATTTTTGAAGTGCCTTTCATAGGAAGGAAGCCTGTCGTGCTTCCCTTTCTTTATACTGTCATCACGATGTCTAACGTCTGCACATTACTGTCACAAAGGATGATAAATATCTAGTACACATACAGTGGTTAAAATATTACACTGCAAGGTATTGAAATATCCTAATAATTTTTATTTAATGTTAGTAGTTTTGTACAGCAGCATTGTTGATTTTAGTATATAAATTATATTTAATTTGTTAACCTTATTAACAGTGTGTGTGTTTGTAGGTATGTTGGTGGGAGCATTGGATACTGTATTGGACTCAACTGCTCGAGTTGCTCCCTTCCGAATCCTTCTGCAAGTGCCGGGTTCACAGGTCAGCTGGATCATTGCTAGTGGTGAGATTTTATTTTATTGCCTTCATCAGATCATCCTGACGCCTCATGATGAAATTTTGGGCTTTCTTTCATGGCCTTAAACACCTGAATCTCTAGGTGGTGTTTATGTAACTCATCACAGCTGAAGCAGATAAAGTATCTTTATTAGGTACCAATGGTTTAATTATGTTGTACAGTAGGTCCTACATATTAGCAGCAGGTTTTAAGATCAGCAGTATTATGTAGGGGCTGAGTATCTGTGACCTGGCAGTATTAACAAATTATCTCGCTACTCTAAAATACATACTGTGTTTTGTTTGTTCATTTGCTGCCTCAGCTAATAAAGAATGAATTTAAAGTAAAATATAGAAATTTGCAAAAATAATTTAGTGTTATTAATCCTTATTTTCTTATTTGTTTGTGTTTGGGTGTCTTTGCATGTAGGAGCCATGTCTGAAGAAGTTCAGAAACACTGGAAATGGCTGGATCAGAACTTGTTGCCATACATGTCTGTGTTCGAGAACAAACAGGATGCAGCGATCTTTGTGAAGGGCAAAGTCAAGGTGCTTTCATAATCATCACTGCAATCTTAAATGCACACATTAAAAAATACACACTTATCACAGAAGCACTGTTTCAATTTAGGATGGTGCAATTAATGTTGTAGTGGTAGCCTAGTGGGTAGAGCTTTGGACTATCAATCTGAAGATTGTGGGTTCGAATCCTGGCTCTGCCATGCAGCCACTGTTGGGCCCTCCAACATGCCCCTTAACCCTGTTTGCTCCATTCCTTAAGGAGCATATTGTAATGTTTTTAAATGCATAAAGTTCTTTTAAAGTTATTTTTCATTCCTCCATCCTAACTTTTCTGAGAGTGTTGCAGGCATCAAATTCATTTATATTAAAAAATATAATTTATTAAATACATTTGCTTTAATTTATTTAGACCACTTTTTTCTTAGCTTCTCCCATATATATTTTAGTGGTCGCCACAGCAGACTTGGCACAGTTTTCCTGCTGCATGCCACTTTTGATGCAACCCTCCTATTTTCATTTGGGTTTGAGACCTCCATTGAGCGCACTGACAAGTGCACCTCCTAGTAGCTCAGCAAAAAAACCATGCATGGTAATCAGAACTGGCAAACCCAGCTGTAGTATTTAATTGCAATCTTTCTGTGTTTTACAGGGCCTAATTGCAGAGGAAGTGCTAGTTGGCCAGGCGGCACAGGAAGATGACCCTACACGATTCCGTGAGGCGATGGTGCGATTCGAGCAGCGATTTGGCCTTCCATCAAGAGAGAAATTGGTGGCTCATTACTCCTGCTGCTGCTGGAAAGGACGAGTACCACGCCAGGGCTGGCTCTACCTTTCCACTAATCACCTGGCTTTCTACTCATTCCTGCTTGGAAAAGAGGGTGAGTGCATATTTTTATTCCAATAATCATTATAATAATCTGTCTGTAATTATCTGTTATAATAATAATCACTGTAATAAATATAGCTGCATGGGTTTTAGAAAACCATCGTTACTTAACACCGTCCACCGCTGCATCAAAAAGTGCAACCAAAGAAAAAGCCATTTATCAGTTCTATGCAGAAATGCTGCCATGGTCCCAAGCTTAGCTCATATGGACTGAAAGATGGTTAGTCGAGTTAAATGACGTTGAGTTGACGAAAGTTGCTCAAGACGAAAAAATACCATCCAGACCATTATCAGTGAAATGTGCAAGAGTTAACATCTGGCATGGTATAGTGGTGCATCAGTACCCGCAGCATGGGTCATTAAGGCCATGGTTATTTCAGCAGGAAATTGCAAAGCCTAATTCTGCCCATGCTACAGCAGCATGGATTTGTTGACAAAGAGTGCTTGTGCTTGACTGGACTGCCTGCAGCCCAAATTTGTGTCCTCTTCAACATGTAAAGTGGAAAAGCAAACCAAATAAATAGACAGGCAGACAGAGGGACAGACTGGTAGATAGAGCTAGCATCTACCAGAAGTGCAAATAGTAGCATTGTTTTACAAAACAAAGAATATCAGTGAACTCGGACCTGACACCTATAATGTGGTGGTGCACCATCTTGCTGGAAAAACTCAGGGAACGTGCCAGCTTCAGTGCATAAAGAGGGAAACACATCATCATGTAGCAATTTCAAATATCCAGTGGCCTTGAAGTTTTCATTGATGAAGAATGGCCCCACTATCTTTGTACCCCATATACCACACCATACCATCAATTTTTGTGTTCCAACAGTCTTGGAGGGATCTATCCAATGTGGGTTAGTGTCAGACCAATAGCGGTGGTTTTGTTTGTTAACTTCACCATTCACATAAAAGTTTGCCTCATCACTGAACAAAATGTTCTGTGTAAACTGAGGGTCCTGTTCCAATTTTTGTTTTGCCCATTCTGCAAATTCAGTGCGCCGATCTGGGTCATCCTCATTGAGATGCTGCAGCAGCTGGAGTTTGTAAGGGTGCCATTTGTGAGTAGCTAATATCCGCCGAAGGGATGTTCGACTGATGCCACTCTCCAGTGACATGCGGCGAGTGCTACGCTGTGGGCTCTTGCTGAATGAAGCTAGGACAGCCACTGATGTTTCTTCATTAGTGACAGTTTTCATGCGTCCACATTTTGGCAAATCCAACACTGAACCAGTTTCACGAAACTTGGCAAGCAGTTTGCTAACTGTAGCATGGGAGATGGGTGGTCTCGTAGGGTGTCTTGCATTGAAATCTGCTGCAATGACCCGGGTACTGCGTTCACCAGACATCAACACAATTTCTATCCGCTCCTCACGTGTTAACCTCTGCGACATGTCAATGGCTGTAAACAAAGAGAAGCTTGTAAATAACTCATGAAAGAATAAAGTTACGTTAAAACCAAGCACACCATTGTTTTTCTTGTGAAATTCTCAATAAGTTTGATGTGTCACATGACCCTCTTCCCATTGAAAAAACTAAAGTTGGATCCAAAATGGCCGACTTCAAAATGGCCACCATGGTCACCACCCATCTTGAAAAGTTTCCCCCCTCCCATATACTAATGTGCCACAAACAGGAAGTTAATATCACCAACCATTCCCATTTTATTTAGGTGTATCCATATAAATGGCCCACCCTGTAGTATCCTTAGTACCCAAACCATCAAAAACTGTCATTATTGCAAGTCACCCAGACTCTAAAGCAGCAAAGTGACTGACACCATTACTCTGCCACCACCATATTTGACTGTTGGTATGATGTACTTGCTGTGGTATGTTGTTTTAGCTTTATGTGAGATCTATCATGACCTGTGCCTTAGAAAATCAGTCCTCTAACCCATCCTTTTAAAAGAAATGCTTTTCTAACTCTTTCCAGACTAATCTATTTTAATAACTTAATTTCTCATCTCAAATATTTAATCACTGTATCATAGTGTGCTCCTATTAGAACACATTATCCTTCCTAACAGTGCTGGAAAGGCCATATTTAAGTGATTATAATCACAGTGATGATTAAACACATATAAAATATGCATAGTTTAGTGCTAGTCTGTGACTGTTTATTGTTTACTGCTTTTTAACAGTATGCTCAAGTGGTACAAAATGTGTTTCGATGGATAGCAAAAAATTACAAGGAAACCCCATGAGCCATAAAAGCAATAATAATCAGAAGGCTAGGGTTGGATCATTAAATATGCTCCATTATTTATTTAAGCACTTTTTGGTATATTACATTTACTTATTACTTTATTGTCTGGAAAGCATTTATGTGAGTTTTGAGTTTCTGATGACCGTTATTTGTGGACCATTTCCCCCAGAGGTTTATGATTTCATCTTATCTTATTTTACAGTATTCAGCTTTTTATTAGGTAGCACTTCATTAGGCAGCATTTTTAATGCATCATAACTGTGCATGTGCCTGCATTACAGCAAATGAAGAAAATGTGTGGGTTCTGTATCGCTCCTATGAATAGACATATAGATTCTTTCACAGCTTATTGACCAGCACCATGTTTGACTCATATTTATTGTGTTTATTAAAATGCCATGTCCAGTTTCAAAATATCACCTGAGCTAATCTGTTCCATTCAGTATCTTGACTAAAACTGGTGGAATGAAACGCCAGATTGCTCAGACCTCTAGCATTCGAGTTTAAAGCTTAGTTGTGCTATTGACCTGCCTGGGCATCTAAAATGCACTATTGTTTTTGCCAGAAGGAGGGAGGTCAGTGGGGTTCCTTTTTAAATTTTTCCCTTATTTCTAGTTGTTTCCAATTCCTGATTTGTAGTTTGCAGCTTCCCGGCAGCTTTCAGTATTTGCAACACAAGAGCTAGAGGTCTTAGCGGTGTTGTGCAAGCACATTAGACCACTGTATCATTCTGGTCCCTTATCAGATCACACCAATTTTACACTCAGCTGTTAGTCATTAGCTTGGCCAATATACTCAAACTGGGCATGACATTTGACAAGCTGTGAAAGAATATACATGTTTGATTTCTGTTATTCATAGTTGTAATGCAGAACTAACACATTTTCATCATTTGCTGTGATGCAGGCACATTCAAAATTCATTAAAATACTACCTATTTAAAGTGCTACCTAATGGAAAGCTAAGTACTGCAAAACACATCATTAACCTTTGGGGAAAAGGCACACAAATTATGGTTCATTTTTGCTGCTGCAAATGTAGTCTCTGCTGGCTGCTTGAGGCATCTGCTTGGGAAGTGGATCCTTCACTGAATGACAGAGTGAATCTGTGAGACCAGCTGAGACCAGCAACTGCACGCGTGTCGGGGGGAGCAAGATGATCTGTGACTCCCCTCGGTCTCGATGGGGGTGGTGCAAGCGGCCAAGGAATTGTGAATGACAAATCAGGAATTGCAAAACAACAAATAACAAAGGGGGAAATGCATCAACAACAGAGGAATTAATGTAATGCTAGCTAAAGATTTATATAACAGATATAAGTTCTTTTATTTTAGTTTATTTTCATTTGTCTTGTGAAAAATATTTATATTAATATTTTCATTTAATTTAACCTAAAATTGTTTATTTATTTATTTATGTACAGTGAAACTACTGATCCCGTGGGCAGACGTCACGTCTCTGGAGCGTGCAACATTCGGCCTCATAAACGACGCGATCCGGGTTCGAACTCGCCAAAAACAGCGAGAATTCTCTATGTTTCTTGATGCAGACGAAGTGATGACCGTGTTGACTCAGCTAGCCGATATGGCCTTACGAAGGCTGTTTGATAACGCCCCTAAAGAACCAGATGCCAGTATTACCAAAAGGTTGTTACTTACTTTGATCAATTCCCTACATGGCTTAACTTTTTAGTGTAATTCGCTAATGCTAATCACACGTACATGTAAAGTGCATGTGAATTTACAGATCAGAATCAACTTTCACAATGTTGCTTCACTTTTTTTCAACACTTCCTTCTATTAAAAGGAACTTGATAAGTATGAGGAAGAGAAAAAAGTAAACAGAAGTGAGCAGTGGTTTCACACTTTGTAATAAATAGAATTAGAAGGTGTGCATGTTTTTGTATGTGTGACAAAGCAGTGATGCTATTGTATGCTGATGTGTGCTTAAAATGTGTGCATGTCTACAGTATGTGCATTATTGTTCTTTCTAACACAGTAATGTGTATGTATGTATTTGTGTATCAGAGCACTGGAGCAGCAGGCTCTGCGCCAGTATGTGCTCTCTCTCTTTGGCCTGCCACGTTCAGAGATACTGCAGGAAGTGATGCGATGCTCAGCATGGACGCCTCACGCCCGGTGTCACACAGCAGGAAATCTCTATGTTATTGAAAACTACATAGCATTCAACAGCCTTCATGAGGGACAGTGCATCCTTCTTATACCACTTGCAGAGGTATGGACGATATTCAAAGCAGCTCAGAAAAGTCACTTATAAACACCCTAACATCCAGCTTTCAACACCTTAGCAACCATGTGATGTACCCTAGCAACCAGCTTCCAGCCTTACCAGGAGCACCTACACCCACTGTATTGCTCCTGGTAAGGCCAGTTGTAGTCTAGCGGTTACGATACTGGACTAGTAATCGAAAGGTCGTTGGTTCAAGCCCCACCACTGCCAGGTTGCCCCTGTTGGGCCCTGGATCAAGGCCCTTAACCCACAATTGCTTAGACAATACACTGTCACAGTACTGTAAGTTGCTTTGGATTAAAGCATCTACTAAATGATGTAAATGAAGATGTGTGAAAAGGTGTAGGCGAAACTTCAACTTTGCTGCTTATCTGATAAGATCAGCTTGTGAAACAGCATGTACGCAGATGGAAGCAGAATCAACACCTCAAACCACATGCTGCTAGAATAAATAGTATATCATACTGGTACTGGTCAAAGCACCAAAGGTTGTTTTTGTTAGGATTTCATCATCTTCTTTATCTCATTATTATTTTTCTGTGATAAAAGACCAAACCAAAAGTCATACAGACATGAAACTCGGGCTGCGTCCGAAGTCGCACACTTAAACAGTACATACTAAATTCGAGGCAGTTCGTGCCGTTCGGCCGGTAAAGCAGTAAGCTCTGTCAGTACGCAAGTGTGTCACATGATGCATGATGTCACATTGCCACAGTTATAACAATTTTAAAATCAGACAAAATTCATTCTGTCGTTCTCCACAAAGCTACTGATAACGTCATTCAGGGTTGTACGCAATTATAAAAAATTTTTATTTTTTATTTTACTTACACTTGTAAACAGCCGACTCTCCGCTTTGTGCCATCTATCGGCTCCAGTTGAGTTATGGGATAGATTGTCGGACTGCAGTGTGCTGTGTTTGCATACTCAACAATAACTGCCCATGCAGTAGATCATCCGGGTACTTTTCACGTACTGTTTAATGAATACTACGTATTCGGACACACTACCCGCTCTTGCGTACTGCTTTCGCATACTGTTCAGTATGCAAGTAGTCAGTATGGCATAGAGACAAAATTCTTTATCCCCTGATTTTTTTTCTTATGCCCTACAAAAAAAGCCTCAGGAAGAAGCCCATATAGCCCTGCCCACTTCGATTTAGAGCTAATTTGCATATTAGGTGAAATCACACAGATTTTCAAGCACAAACAAGTCTCTGGATTTTCACCGCTCATACACAATTGTGGTATCAAAGAAACACTGAGAACTTGAACTTTTAATAATCATCGAAAACAATAGAATTTCTATAGTCACATTACCGGATGACGATCTAAATTATGGGTGTAGCAAGCCAGCATAAAGCACACATGTACTGCTCTGACTCAGATAGCATTTCACTGATTGTCATCAAACTTCAGAAGCACATAACATATAAGGTTCATAAGTTCATGGCAAAAATATGGTGTAGGTGCAGTGCTAAGTGGTGCTATAACATACAAGATAATGTCAAACAAACCAAGATGGTCTGATTACTATGAAATTCTGTGTTCTATCATCGTTCTGGAATGGTTCCATACTGAAATATTGGGACACATTGGAAAATAGCTACTTGTGGCTATATTTATTATTATTATTAAACAATCTTACATTTACATTTTTGACATTTAGCAGACGCTTTTATCCAAAGTGACTTACAGTACTGTGACAGTACACAGTCTAAGCAATTGAGGGTTAAGGGCCTTGCTCACGGGCCCAACAGCAGCAACCTGGCAGTGGTGGGGCTTAAACCAGCAGCCTTCTGATTACTAGTCCAGTATCCTAACTGCTAGGTCACAATGTCCCTTCTGAGTAGCAATGCAGCCTTGATATTTGTTACACTTTTTTTTAAATCTGCTAATCTGATTTTCTAATCTGACTTTTTAATCCATCAATTCATCATTTGTATTTTGCTCTAAGGTGCAAAAACAGCATAACCAAACTGGCTTTAATGGTTGTTATTGTTTGGTATTAGGTGCAGTCCATTGAGAAAGCAGAAAGCACAGGCGCACTCCCAAACCCAGTCATCATCAGCGTGCGCTCAAAACGAGCGTTCCAGCTGATTGAAGTGACACATCGCGATCAGCTTGTGGACAGTCTGAATTCCCGCCTACGTGTCCTGCACTGGCAAAGTCAGCAGAAAAAAACCCTGGTATGGTTTAACCACTGAATAATGCAAGTCCCACAGAGATGATTTTCTAGTTGTTTTATCTCACCAATAACAGGATTAAATGAAGTGTATTTGTTATGTGTGTAGATTTCCCCCTCTCCATATTACACCTTCTGCTATGATACAGAGGACACACTCCAGCCCATAGTTCTCGAGGAAGCGCTGATCACCACATTCCAGACCAGCCAATCAGAATCTTCTGAGCACAGGCGCGTGAGTATTAGGCGTCGACATTAGTTTCATACTTAAACAGTACAATGTGTTTTTAAGAAACAGAATATGCTCATAATAATTTCTGTGTGTGTAGCTGTGGGATGAGCACTTTGAAGAGTTTGGTCGTGGTGTACATATGTTCCGCACTGAGGCAACTAGAAAGCTGGTGGCTGCTGGAATCCCAAAATCTTTACGTGGAGAGATGTGGCTTACCTTTTCAGGTAACACGAGAAAAAAGACGGTGATTTGAGAATAGACAGGTAATAAGAGAGAGTCATGTATGAATAACAGATGGAGAGAGACAGAAAGATGTTAATAGGGAGACTAATGCGAAGAGAAAGACATGAGAATAGACGTGAATAGAGATGACATGGAAAGACCTCAGAATAGACACACATATCGAGATGGACGAGGGAAGACATGAAATTAGACATGGGAGTAGAGATGGACGAGGGAAGGCATGGGAATAGACAGATAAATGAGAAAAAGACATATGAATGGATGAATGATGCAAGGGACACATGGAGGCTAAGAAATGGATGAGAAGAGGGTGGCTCGGTGGGTAGCACTGTCGCCTTATAGCAAGAAGGTCCTGGGTTTGATTCCAAGGTGGATTCCAGGTGGAAAGGTCCAGGTCCTTTCTGTGCGGAGTTTGCATGTTCTCCCTGTGTCAATGTGGGTTTTCTCCTGGATCTCTGGTTTCCTCCCACAGTCCAAAGACGTGCAAGTGAGGTGAACTGGAGATACAAAATTGTCCATGACTGTGTTTGACATTAAACTTAAACTGATGAATCTTGTGTAACCGCCTGTCTTGTCATGAATGTAACCAAAGTGTTTAAAACATGATGTTAAAAGTAAGAGTTAAACAAACAGTCCAACAAATGAGAAGACAAAAACAGAGAAGAGTATTAAAAATTAAGTGGGAATAGAACTATGGATGAAAAGAGAAACATATATGAATATATGGACACTCGAACCCTGACAAAGGAGGCAGCAGTGTAGCACACCAACCCTCCAACATGCCTTCAGTCACTAGATATTTCTTTTTACCCTCCCACAGAGAGCCATATCTCATATAAAGTCATGATACACTCTCTGCATCATCACCCACCCCTCATGCAGGCATTTCAGGCAGTCAGCAGGGGCCGCATTTGCAGCATCAAAGCGTAACCCAACCAGTTGTGTCTGTTAGATGCCCGGCCAGGTCGATAGCACAGCTAAGGATCCTGCACATTTAGTAAAAATATCATTAATGAGCTCGGCCAAGCAAAGCACTGGCTCACAGTCGACGTGCCATTTTATCTTAATAGCATTCAGTAGGGTTAAGGTGAGGGATCTGTGCAGTTCTTTATCTGTTTTCTCTCAAAATTGTTCCCTCAGGGTTGGAATTTAATTTATTTTCGATTTTCGATTTTACATATCAGGGTTTTTATTTGCAAAGAAAAATTAAAATGAGAGGGTGACAGTGGCCAGTGGAAAGAGAATGGATGATGAAAAAGATACAGGGAGACATACATAGAGTCGTTTTCTGAACCAGAGATATCAGACAATTAATAAAACATTATGGGTAGAGATTAAATGCCATTGCATGAAGACAAATTTCATAATGCAACCTTGTTGCGTGTGTGTGTGTGTGTGTGTGTGTGTTTTAGACACTTACTCATCTTTGAACACTCACCCTCATTATTACTCCAATCTGCTGGAAAGAAGAACAAACGAGCACACAAGTGATGAGATCGAGAGGGACCTTCGGCGCTCGCTACCCGAACATGCGGCATTCCAGAGCGAAACGGGTATTTCTGCACTGCGGCGTGTCCTGAATGCCTACGCCCTCCGCAACCCGGGTATTGGCTACTGCCAGGTACACACTCATTTGCACACACCACAATCCAATATACTGTATATTGGCTTCTGTCAGGTAGACAGTGGATATTTGTTATTTAATACAATTCCAGTTCATACACTGATGAGCCAAAACATTAAAACCACCTCCCAAATGTTTGTGTTATAAAAACTGTGGACGTCACAGTCAGGGAAATATTAATTGTTGGGTGGGTGGTTGCTCCTGGTGGTTCATGTGTTGAATGCAGCAGATATGATCAGCAATAAGAGCCAGATTGTTCTGACCAGATGACTGGCAGGCAGCCATTGTTCAGTACCCACAAAGAGTGGTCCAAAAAAGGACAAACCACGACCTGCAGACAGGTTCTTGGGTGACTGAAAGTCATTAATGCTATACAACATAAAGGCTATGACATCTGGTTTGGACCAACAGAAGATCTACTTTGGCTCAAACTGTGTTTCGTTTTAATCCTGATGATGAGGTGAATGTGTCTTTAACACACAGTGCATCAAACCCTTCTGTGAATGGGACTACGTAGTAACAGGCCAGGCAAAGTGCCCATGCAAACTTATGTGACTTATATTATCTGATGAAAGCACCGCTAGTGGGCATGCAAGCATCGGAAGTGGACATGAAAGCAAGAGAAGAAGGATGGATAGGCACGAGTGCTTTGTTTATCCACAGAAAAGATAGTGTACAGAAAGTGAAGGGCCTGCTGGTGATGTCCTGGCTCAGACACCACGGTGGCTCTGTTCCTCATGGTTTTGGAATGGGATGTCCAACAAGCTTATGGTCACTTACTTTTTGTCACTGAGGGCACAGCCACCCACATGACTGACACACAGCAATTATGTGCACTTTGCTACTTCTTACACAAACTCTAAACTTTTTCATGTTGTGTGTCATGCATGTGTGTGTACAGTCTATGAACATCCTAGCATCAGTGTTGCTGCTCTACACTCGAGAAGAAGAAGCTTTTTGGTTGCTGGTAACAGTGTGTGAAAGAATGCTGCCTGATTATTTCAACCTCAGAGTCATTGGTGAGTATGTGTGTGGGCGTGCGAGTGGCATGAGCTTATAGTTTTCTAAAACAGTCACAGGTCTAGAAGCAAAACATAGCAAGTGTGCAGTGTTTTACAAAATATGAAGTAAAGGAAATCTGTGGTATAAATCCAGAATCAGGAGCTCAGTTGGCGCAGCAGTGTAATGCACTAGCCCAAATGTGAGATCTCGAGCTCTCCAGTTCAAATCCAAGGTGATGTTTTGACCTGGCGGGGTTCCCAAACAGGAAAAATTGGATGTACCCGAGAGAGACTGTGTTTTATTGTTGGTGTGCAGTTGCAGCCTCTGCTGTCTGGTTGAGGCAACTGCACTAATCGTGGGATATTTGCTGAGTTCGTAGCATTTGCGGCTCTGGCGACTGAAGGCAGCTTCCCTGTGTTGGCCCAGAAGAGCCACAGACTATCACCTGATTCTCTCCCACCTTAAGTGTTAGTGTACTTTCCATATTGACTTTTATGGTTTAATATTAGTATATTAATTATTAAATAAAAAAGCAGTAATAAAAAGAAAGTTGCTGTTACTTGAAGTTGGATTAGCTTCTCTAAATTGCTCTTAGTTGTGGCTGAGTGGGTGTCTGTGTTGCCTTGATTATTATTTTTTTTATTATTATTGTTTATTTTAAATGAAACAAGTGTAAATGTAATGACAGAAGGAACATTATTTTCTCTCTCTCTCTCTCTCTCTCTCTATCTCTCTCTATCTCTCTCTTTCAGGTGCTCAGGTGGACCGCTCTGTGTTTGAGGAGCTAATTCGTGAGCGATTGCCACACCTAGCCGAACGTGTTCCAGATCTTTCGTCCCTCTCCTCGCTCTCGCTCTCCTGGTTCCTGGCTCTGTTCCTCAGTGTGGTACCATTCTGTAGCGGCCTGCGCATCCTCGATTGTTTCTTCTTCCACGGTGTTAAAGTCATTTTTCAGCTCGGACTTGCTGTGCTTGATGCTAACGTTGATGAAATTTGCGCCAGCACTGATGATGGTCAAGCTTTGATGACTCTTACTAGGTACACACACACAGACTAGTTTGTTTTGGCAAAGTTACTCTTATAAAAATGTATCAGAATTTATAAAAGCTTATGTACAGTAAGTGAACGTTATGGCATGGTTCTGAGTCGTGGTCTATAGCTGCTGACTTCCCTGTGCACACATAAGTAAAGGTAGTTTGACAGCACTTATTAAAAAGTACCAAGAACAGTGTTCTCTTTGCCAAGGTCCTGAAGAAAACCTAAATTGTTGCTATAATTTGTCCACCAAAAAGGTCTGCTGAAACGCAAGTGACACTTTCCATAGTCAAGCAAGCATTATATCAACCTTAAGTTTAAGACAGTAGTTTGCTGCTGATCACATGACCAAACAAATGCAGAATACACACATGAAAATTCCATATTGCCCAAATTACCCGAGTTCTTTAGTTAGTTCATGCATTTGATTTAATTGTCAAATTTACCCATCAACCTACCTTTAATCACCCATAATGCCAAAGTCGAAACATTAATAAAACACTTAAAAACCATGCTATGACCAGCTTTAACACTGCTTATTATGAAGCAGATACTAAAGACACACTAATAATTAAATGAATGCATTTAGTAGGTTTGTTTTATTCAGTGTGTGTGTGTGTGTGTGTTCAGTTTCCTTGAGCAGGTCAGAGACGATGATGAAATGTGTGGTTGTACTGAGGAGACGGGGCCTGCGGGACACACTCACATCAGCACTTTAATTAACGATGCATATGAGGTAAGTGTGCCTCATTTTACACAAATTATCATTATTATTAGTATTATTTTTATTATCAGGTGTGGACTGACCACAGTACAGTTTTACACTGTCTTTTGGTCCATCTGTACCATATACGCACAGAGTTGATGTCTGGCATAATAAGTGTCTTTGCCTAATAGCATTTCAAGTAATAGTTAATCGTTTAACAATATTATGTACAGTGTATCACAAAAGTGAGTACACCCCTCACATTTCTGCAAATATTTCATTATATCTTTTCATGGGACAACACTATAGACATGAAACTTGGATATAACTTAGAGTAGTCAGTGTACAGCTTGTATAGCAGTGTAGATTTACTGTCTTCTGAAAATAACTCAACACACAGCCATTAATAACTAAATAGCTGGCAACATAAGTGAGTACACCCCACAGTGAACATGTCCAAATTGTGCCCAAATGTGTCATTGTCCCTCCCTGGTGTCATGTGTCAAGGTCCCAGGTGTAAATGGGGAGCAGGGCTGTTAAATTTGGTGTTTTGGGTACAATTCTCTCATACTGGCCACTGGATATTCAACATGGCACCTCATGGCAAAGAACTCTCTGAGGATGTGAGAAATAGAATTGTTGCTCTCCACAAAGATGGCCTGGGCTATAAGAAGATTGCTAACACCCTGAAACTGAGCTACAGCATGGTGGCCAAGGTCATACAGTGGTTTTCCAGGACAGGTTCCACTCGGAACAGGCTTCGCCAGGGTCGACCAAAGAAGTTGAGTCCACGTGTTCGGCGTCATATCCAGAGGTTGGCTTTAAAAAATAGACACATGAGTGCTGCCAGCATTGCTGCAGAGGTTGAAGACGTGGGAGGTCAGCCTGTCAGTGCTCAGACCATACGCCGCACACTGCATCAACTCGGTCTGCATGGTCGTCATCCCAGAAGGAAGCTGACGCACAAGAAAGCCCGCAAACAGTTTGCTGAAGACAAGCAGTCCAAGAACATGGATTACTGGAATGCCCTGTGGTCTGACGAGACCAAGATAAACTTGTTTGGCTCAGATGGTGTCCAGCATGTGTGGTGGCGCCCTGGTGGGAAGTACCAAGACAACTGTATCTTGCCTACAGTCAAGCATGGTGGTGGTAGCATCATGGTCTTGGGCTGCATGAGTGTTGCTGGCACTGGGGAGCTGCAGTTCATTGAGGGAAACATGAATTCCAACATGTACTGTGATATTCTGAAACAGAGCATGATCCCCTCACTTCGAAAACTGGGCCTCATGGCAGTTTTCCAACAGGATAACGACCCCAAACACAACCTCCAAGATGACAACTGCCTTGCTGAGGAAGCTGAAGGTAAAGGTGATGGACTAAACCCAATTGAGCACCTGTGGCGCATCCTAAAGTGGAAGGTGGAGGAGTTCAAGGTGTCTAACATCCACCAGCTCCGTGATGTCATCATGGAGGAGTGGAAGAGGATTCCAGTAGCAACCTGTGCAGCTCTGGTGAATTCCATGCCCAGGAGGGTTAAGGCAGTGCTGGATAATAATGGTGGTCACACAAAATATTGACACTTTGGGCACAATTTGGACATGTTCACTGTGGGGTGTACTCACTTATGTTGCCAGCCATTTAGACATTAATGGCTGTGTGTTGAGTTATTTTCAGAAGACAGTAAATCTACACTGCTATACAAGTTGTACACTGACTACTCTAAGTTATATCCAAGATTCATGTCTATAGTGTTGTCCCATGAAAAGATATAATGAAATATTTGCAGAAATGTGAGGGGTGTACTCACTTTTGTGATACACTGTATGTTATATGGTAAAAGTCTTAAATTGTTTAGCTTTTTTGGAACTGATTGACAATTCTCTTACGTAGTTTGACACAAAGCATCTTACCATGCAAAGACTGAGTCTATGATGAATCCTCCCTTTTACACCCGATCCTAAATCCTTCACCTACTCATTCAAAATGCTACACGTTTCAAAATGCTGTAACTTGAACATTCTGTAAAATTTCACTTCTGACGTTTTTTGACTGCACTGCAGGAATTAAATTCAGAATTTGATTATATTTACTAAATACAGTCAAGCTGGTAAGGTAGAACATTGATTTCTTCATACCTTTTGTCAGTAAAACAAGAGTTTAAGAGAGTTAACAAATCACAAATTCTTGTTTTATAGCATTTTAGTAGATGCCCTGACATTTCTGAAAATGTGGTTTGTTAATGTAGTAGCTGCATATGTTGACTGTGTGTGTGTGTGTGTGTGTGTGTGTGTGTGTAGAAATTTGGAGATCTGACAGTGAAGCAGCTGGAGAAGATGAGATCCAGGCACAGAATTCAAGTTCTTCAGTCCCATGAGGACACCAACAAAGAAAACGCTGTAAGCTAGCAGTTTAGCTAGATAAGAAAAACTAGACCATTTTCCAAAGATCATGGAACAGCAACTCAGTTGGCTTTACTTGACTGGCTGAATTTTGACCTGGTCATTCCAAAACACAAATTGGGCGATGTGGTGGAAGCAGAAACGTAGATGCAATCAGGAATTGGAAAGAACTAAATTGGAAGAAAAAAGAAAGAATGTTTTATGCATTGATGGTGAACAAAGCAAAAGCAGTTAAATGCAAATTTGAGATTTCATTTTAAACTGGACCTTATTTTGTACATACCTCCTTAATCATCTTTTAAATAAGTGCTTGGTAGATATAAATTGTCATAGTTTAATATAATGAAAACCAATTACGAAGTTGTTTTTGCAATCTAATGTTTGTTGTTTTTTCTTTGTAGCTTCGGCTCTTATCAGCCAACGTTTCTCTCTCCCAGGAGATTCTGTCAGATCTTTATGACCTTTTTAAGGTTTGTATTTTTTGCAAGCGTGTGTTCTTCTTTATTAGGAACATCTTAATACCAAGTGATTCATGCATCGTTATCAAATGTCATGTTACTTTATATGGTGCCAGATAGGCTTGTCTGTGTTTGATAGAAACCAACAGTATCTAGAGTTTACACTAAATGGTGCAGCAAAAGTATTCAGATCCTTTATTCAATATGTTGTAGAATTTCCTTTGGCTGCAATCACAATGATGTCTTCTTGGATATGTCCCTACAAGCTTTGTACATCTGGATTTGGCCAGTTTATCTTATTCTTCATGGCCTCTCAAGCACCATTAGATTGGATTATGTGTGTTTATGAACTTCTATCTTCAGGTGTCTCTACAAATCAATAGGTATTTGCATTGGGTTTTGTCTGGGTCACTTAAGGACATTCAGAGATTTCTCCCAATATTGTCACCCCAGCATTGTTTTGACAGTATGCTTTGGGTCATTTTGTGCTGAAACAAAATTTGTTGTCACAAATTGCACAGGAGTTCAAGGGGTCTGAATACTTTCTGAATCCACTGTACAGCACACTTCCAAATTAAAGATGTTGTTGTAATTACTGAGTCTCAATTTAAGAACTCACTATCCTCATAATGAGTGGCCTCTGCGTTTCTGTGTGTGTTTCAGACAGAGCATTTCGTTAACCTGTACTGGGGAGATGAAGCGTGTTCTGCCCCCACTGTAAAATACCAAGTGGATCGAGCCCAGTTTAAGAGTCTGTACCAGTTGTTAATGCCCTGGCAGTGTGGATCACATGCAGATACAATGGCACAAAGAACGTTCAACCTGCTGGACCAAGACGGGCAAAACCGCATCACATTTAGCCAGTTTGCCCAGTGGATCGGTGTGTACTTGTCTCCTATAATAGGTTTAGAGATTACAGTACAGTGAACTGTGCTTATTCATGTTTTTGGTAGTGAATCAGAAATACTAATGGCAAATTTGAAATTGGGTGAAATGGTTGGACAGCATTTAGTATTGCTCCAGGGACCTAGGTGTGTTCCTTTCTTCAAGCCAGGAACTAGTTTGGTATGATTTTCTCATGCCTACAAATGTTTCTTCTGGGTTTTATGTTTTTCCTCCTGCTAAATAAACAGAAAAATCCCAAACTTCAGTATTGTATCCTCTTATTTTTTAAGCTTGCTTACTAGCAGCTTTAAGATTGATGGCATGTTTTATTGCCAGTTGTCCTTCTCATTCTTGTCAGGTGTGTCTGATTCATTATTATTCCTGCTGTGTGTTTCATTGAAATATCTATATACACAGAGGGTTAATTTAAATAGAAAGTCAAAACACTTAATTGCATATTTATTGATATTACTATTTTAGATGAGATAGCTTTGGCACACTTGGATAGAACTGTCGGTTACCTTGTACAAACTGTGTTTTTTTTTTTTTTATTGCCCAAAACTTTGCCAACATATTGCAAGGAGGTTTGCAAACAAGCATATGTTTAAAACATATTAAGATAGATTTCTAAGGTCCAGTTTTGCCAAGTAACTGATTTTTGGAAGTCGGCAGCTAACAGAACTTCAGTATGGACTATTAGTGGAATCCGATCGTAAGACTGCAGTCATTTTCTATACAGCCATAAAAGACACCTAGAAAAGCTTAACAATAAAATCTGAATTATAATAATTGCATTAATTTTCTCTGTAGACACGCTGTACTGTGAAGATTTGAACGAAAGGATCAGACTGCTTTATCGTCTTCACATTCCACCTGGTAGGTATAATTATATTGCTGACTCACAATCCTGACACAATTCTTGTAAAACAAGTTTAACAAATGCAGTTTGAAAAGAGTTTGTTTAAAATACTTTTCTTTATCAGTAAATAGATAACTTAGTAATTGGAAATGTTAAAATTTTCAACGTTATAGTTATTGGGTGCTGCAGAGCAACGTGGTTTCTGGGTTCCTGGGTTCGACCCTCTCTTCTAGTTCCTGGAATTTAGTCATTCCTTTGTTTACACAGAATTTGGTCAGTTTTATGAGTACTTTAGTACTGTGGGTACTCTGATTTCCATCCAGGTGAATCGGCTGCTCTAACTTGCCCCCAGGTGTAAGTGTGGATTGGCGCTCTACCCAGGGTGTGATCCTGGCACCAGACAGAACCACCACGATACCACCACAAATATCCAGCAGCAAAGCAACAGAAAACAATTCATTCAAATTAAGTCTACTCACCAGTGTGTTCTGGTGCTGCAAATTTTGAACAAGCCTTGTATTGTTTGTATAGTGCAATGGTAGCTTAGTTTTTAAGGTACTGCACTAGTATTTGGAGGTAAAGGGGTTTATACCTCACCGCTCTTAAGCCTTCTAAACCTCAGTTGCTTGGATTATGTCCTTTCTTAGCTGGAAATCTGCCAAATAAACTTAAATGCTTGATGTTTTTGTTTTGTTTAGCACTGACTGAGAATGAAGATAATCCCTCTCCTGTGAAAAGCCCCATCCTTTCTACTACCAGACCTCTTTATGTGAACCTGCCAAATGGTACCAGAGTCTACATTATATTACATTTCTTAAAATTCATAATCTTAAAATTCTGATACTGTATACAGTAGTCTTTTTCACACTTAAAGACGACTTCCCATCATTCACTTGCAGCATTCACTAGCATGCATCTAATCACACATTTCCTATTAATATCCCATTATACACATATTGACATGCTAAATAGAACTGGTGGAATTTACCTTTCATTCAGATGAGTTGGTTCAGCAAGTACAAATTAATCATAATTCACCATGATTTACCTAGATTAGGTTACATAGAGAACCTTAATCTCACTCATTCTAATAGAGACGGGGTTCATATGTTTCCACCTCTATGGTCCACATAAACACCTGTATTTTCTTCTAAAACTGAAATTGCACCACCCTCGTTTTGCGTTCAGGGGAGAGAAAAAGCTATGAGGAGCAGCTGAAACAGATGCTTAAGGATTTAGCCAAAGAGAAAGACAAAGGTCTGGAGAAACCCCTTCCTCCAATGAAACAGGTGAGTTTGAAACACCAACTAGGCACAGAGATCTCATTATGGGCCAAATTAGGTAAGAATTGGAGGCCATAGTTCAGGAGATGACCATTATAGGAACCAAAATACCTGAATCTCTTTATTTAGATCTAAATGTTTATTTAAGAAAAAGCCATGACATTTGACCCATGGACATGAAAAGATTGACATCTGCTTTTTTTCCCAACAGCGGGAGTTTGTCCAGTTTTGCAAGACACTGTGCAGCATGTTTTACGGCCACCCTGGTGAAAACGAACTCTTCCAGGCCATCGCAATGGTCACCAGTCTAGTGCTGCAGATCGGTGAGGCTGGGCACAAGGCAGCAGAGCAAATAAAATCTGACCAGGCAACCTCTGGTTCATCTATGGAAAATGTCTCAGAGGCTGAAGGTTCTTGGACGGTGAGTTTTGAGCAGATACTGGCCTCACTGCTAACTGAGCAAGTGCTGGTTAACTTCCTCGAGACATCAGAGGATCTCAGCATGAAGATTGCATCTGCAAAAGAGAAGCAGTACCAGCAACGCTCAGGTCTGCTGATGATCCAGCATGAGATGAGCTTAGGGTAGGTTCCAGGGCTTCCTACAAAACGAGCTGTAAGACAAACGTGCAATTTAAAGACGCAAGGGTTTTTGTGTTCTGGGGACACAAGAAAATGTATCAAGTCTTGAAAGATCACATCTTGGACTATGCAAAATTCTCGTAACTTTAGTTGGTCTAATAACATCCTTGACTAACAGCGTTGCATTTCTTGATCCTGCATCTCTTAACTTCTAGACTTCCACAAGTTTTAGGCTGTTGCCAGTGTAAAATAGCTCCTGGACTGACAAAGCCATGCACAAAGTTTGTGGATCTTGGTAAACATCCATATAAAAAGGTGCACCCACCACTGCTGAGATCGCGATCTCTTTAAGTCTGAATCTTATGACATGATTGGCTGTGCCTGAGCTGTTTAAAGCTAGATTTGCAGGGAATAATGAAGATCAGAGAGGGACTTTCTGTATATTAAAATGATCTTTGTGTGAACCTGTTTCATGCAGGCGTAGAGAAGTGGTAAGCTACTATATACACATACGTCATAGGAGGCATGTTAGATACAGACCTCCTCGTTCAGTGAAGGAAATATACAACTAAAGATTGCGAGGAAAAGGGTAAAGTACATAATAGAATCTTTAAAAATCCTATTAAACCAAGAACTACATGAAGATTTATACCAGCGCTGTCTGGTGTATGGTCAGTCTTCGATCAGCTGATAATTTAAGATCTTCAGTCCATGCTTCTAAGATAACTTTAAAAGACCAGCGAATGAGATCAAGATAAACTTTTAATATTTCTATCAGAAACAGTCCTGCAGATTATCAGATGGGGCTTTACTGGTGTCAGCTAAGATCTAGATCTGCCTACTTGATTTTTTAAGATTGAAGGCAGGTGTTTCCTAACAGTCATTAGTTGAGGTGCAACAGGCTAAACAGTGGCCAAAAGCTGCTCTTGCAGGCCCCACCAAAGCATTGATGTATAATTTTAATATGCTCAAATTTTAATTAATTTAGCTTGCTTTTGGACTTGTGCGAGTAGTAGTTGAGCTGACCGAAAGCAGTCCCTTTGAAGAGCCTTAATACTGGATCCTAACGGGTCTGTACTACCTGTCGGTTTTGGACCATTTAAGGGAAGCTGGACTTCCTTTAGGAAAACAAACCACAGAACCCACAGAGAAGAACTGTCAACTTTCAGATGTAGCAGCCATTAAACAATACCATCCCTGGTATATCGCAGCTCATATACAATGATTTCATTTAATCAGAGTTTGAGAAGGTGACAATCCTTATTGTGTATTCATGAACGGATTAGCTAAATCAAAGTGCCTTAATCAATGAACACCACTTCAATGCTAATGGTGTTATTTTGACTGTGAGAAAGTAATTTTACTTTTATTTACTGTGAGAATTTTAGTGTTCAACATTTAAAATGAAGTCTTTTGTTAACACCAAGCTACAATCTTTTATGTTCTTTGCTGTAGCATTACCTTGTTTCAATTATTTGTGTTATGTTGCCAAGAATGAAAAATGTCTGCACTTTTCAAAATGTTTAACACTTCTTTCTACTTTGAGTTTTTTATGCATCAGATTTTATATGTGTAACTCAATGTTTTTTAAACCTTTTGTTCATTTTCTTTACATCGCTGTTATTTTTTAAAGCCCACATGATAATGCATTTTAAATCAGTGTTTATGCATACAGTGCTGTGAGAAGAAATAAAAAATAAATTAAAAAATATCAGTCTTTCCACCTGACACCAGCATGATGGGTTTGTGGTGAACTACTTTTCCATGTGATGACAGTTATACGTCCTGTGCTTCAAGGTGCCACTGAGCTGCTTAGAATGGAGTTCGCATTAGCATTCATTTGTGGCATTAATTATACCCCCCATGGTTGCAACTGAAGGAAAAACAGTATAGTGGTGCTCCACTGGTACTCTAAATTAGAATCATGGCACTAAGATTAGTGAACTGTGAAATGAGACGGGTCTGCACTATATTTACTAATCCTGTAATTGCTTGCGGCATCAGGGCTCTTTAATAGCAGCAGTTTGATAAAGTATTTTTTTCCTTCACACATCTAATGATGACCGTTGTCAGAGCTTAATTTTAATCTAAAATAATTTTGCAAAAACTACATTCTAATGCACTGAGTCAAAATGGTGTATTGTTTAGGAAAGTGATTTTGCTGCACATGTTAAAAATACAAGCAATTAATACAGTGTTAAATGTAAAGAGCAACCTAGCAGTCAACAGCAATGAAAGTAAAAACAAGACAAACTGATTCTTTTTAGAAATTACTATTTATTCACGAACAAAGCTAGTTCTCATCCACATTCACGGTTTGAAGACCTGCACAGAGAAAAGAGAACTAAATTAGAACCTTATAGCACCTATTGAACCTGCCAAATTATAACCATAGTAACTACTTCAAACGTTACACCAGCTGCTTTATGCTTCCTTAGACGCATCTGAACCTTAATGTACGGTAGCATAAAACAGCCCATTTTTGTATTTATTTATTTGGATTTTAACGTCATGTTTTACACACTTTGGTTACATTCATGATGGAAATGGCAGTTACTCATAACACAAGTTTATCAAACAGTCATGGACAATTTTGAATCTCCAAGTCACCTCACTTGCATGTCTTTGGACTGTAGGAGGAAACCCACACAGACACAGGGAGAACATGCAAACTCCACACAGAAAGGACCCAAACCGCCTTACCCAGGGATCAAACCCAGGACCTTCTTGCTGTGAGGCGACAGTGCTACCCACTGTGCTGCCCCCGTTTTTCTATAGAACTACAAAATCCAAAGGGTGATCTAGCGTCATACGACGACAAAAAAAAAAAATTATATCACCAGCTTACCTTTGTATGTGGTGACTGGGACATACGTGACAAGTGTGTACAGCTTGTTGGGTGAATCTTCATCCTCATTACGCTTCCTAGACAAGCGCACTCGCATGCGGTATGGGACGTTCCTAAAAAAAACACCATAAAATAAATGCTTAGTAAATATAGAGCAAACAGGTGATGAAGACAACAGGATTATTAATGAACATGGAAAAGGATATTAAGTCTTCATTCAGTATCAGTATAGCAAATCAAATTGCAACAAATCAATTGCAGTGTTACCTGACTCCCTTTGCCCACACTGCCTTGTTCAGGCGGGTGTCGATGCGAACGTCAGGTGTACCCATCTCCTTCACGGCAAACTTGCGAATTTCCTTAATGGCACGAGGAGCACGCTTCTTGAAAGAGCTGAAAAAACAACAAAGGGAAAAAAGATGTCAACAAAATCTGTGGTATGTTTTAAATCTACAGATCACTGTGAGCAGTAAATATTGAACTGAAAATACCTATCTTAAAATACCTGTATGTAATTTCTAGAGATGGGACGATCGATCGGCTATGAATCGGTATCGGCCGATTTTTAATCAAAATATGCTATCGGCGATCGGCGATATTTCCTAAGAGTAGCCGATCCGATCGTGTGATATATAAAGATCAGGTTAAGTTAACAGCTCAGTGGATTGATCCAGACTTTGAGCTACGAAGCGCCAACCATCACATCACCATTCATCAACCATCGTACAGAAACCACAGTGAAAGCTCTTCATGACCTAAAATAACATCATTAACGTTGTGCATCATACATACGATGTAATTTTGCTGATTGTAATATTTACTTTAAAAAGATAATTCAACCCGGTCACATCTGAGTCGATTCTATCAGCACGTTATATAAACTCCTGGTTCACTTTGGTAAATCGTATGCGGTTCTTACTTGTGATGTAGATGAGAACAGAAAACGTTACAGAGCCAATCAGAGGCAAAAGTTTATTCATTACCAAATTCGTTAGTTCAGGATCATCTGCTGAACTTTTAGCTCCTTAGACGGAACGAGTCTGACGGTCGGTTACAGATCTGTGGTAATAGCAGTTTAATTAAGCTTTTTAATGAAGCTTTTAAATGTAAGAGAGTCACACAGAATGTTCTGTAGTAGTTGGTGTTTATTTAAAACCACGACATTTAAGTAATAACAGTAAACACGGAGAGATAACTGAGAAGAGAAACTTACGCTTCGCGAAAAATGAATCGACTCGTGAATCAATGAATCACTTATAGCGATACTGTGAACAAAGCGTATCTTCTAAAGGCGCACACACACACACACACACACACACACACACGCTGCTCCGGTTTATCTTCACTGTGAGGCTCTTTTTAAGTTTATTTATTTTTATTTTTTTCCTGAAAGGAGATCGGAATCGGTGCCAAAAACCCCGATCGGTCCATCTCTAGTAATTTCTGCAAACACAAGGGTTCAAACTACTACATAAAAATGTAAGCACGGTTTTCAGTACTTTACACTACAGGTTTACATTATAAAAACAGGTTCCAGGACAATGCCAAGATTCATAAGGCTTAGTGTTTGTTTATTAGGATGTTTTACATTTTGGTTACATTCATGACAGGAACGGTAGATACTCATTACACAAGGTTAATCAGGTCACAAGGTTATATCGAACAGTCATGGACAATTTAGTGTCTCCAAATCACCTCACTTGCATGTCTTTGGACTGTGGGAGGAAACCGGAGCACCCGGAGTAAACCCACGCAGACACGAGGAGAACCTTCTTGCTGTGAGGCGACAGTGCTACCCACTTAGTCACCATGCCGCATAGGTAGATGTAAACATGTGCCGCAATGTAAACATACTGTCTATAACAGACAAAATTGTGTTAAAGTATCATTTTATATGATGTGCTAATAAAACCAAGTCAAAAAGTTTTGTACTCACAAATAATTTAGGACTAGATTATTACTACTACTACAACATGTCCAGTACCTTGCACACTAAACTAATGCTGCTTTCCTGCAAGTAAATGACATTTACATTTTTGACATTTAGCAGATGCTTTTATCCAAAGCAACTTAGAGTACAGTTACTGTATACAGTCTAAGCAGTTGAGGGTTAGGAGCCTTGCTCAAGGACCCAACAGCAGCAACCTGGCAGTGGTAGGGCTTGAACCAGCAACCTTCTGATTACTAGTCCAGTACCTTGGCTACAGCGTCCCAGAACCCTTGTCGTTTATTTATGAACCCAATTAGTTCAATATCCAGACAAATAAAACTAATGTACAATTCAGGACTTCTGCTTCTCCTCGCTTGTTTATAACTTGCCTTACCAGGATCTCATAGTCTAGACAAATGTAACTTTTAGTGGTAAAACAATGACGATCTTGAGCGAAGACGTTAACGTCTAAATTATTCTTTCACTTTAAAAGCACGAAAATAAAAACATGAAGCTCAAACTTACATGCCATGGATGCGCTTGTGAACGTTGATGGTGTATTCCCTGGTCACAACCTCGTTAATGGCGGAGCGCCCCTTCTTCTTCTCTCCTCCTTTTTTAAGCGGTGCCATCTAAATTCACCAACAATTACAGTTTTATTATTATTATTATTATTATTACACAAAACGTGGCGCTACACAGCCTAACGCGGCAGCTAGCACTATGCTACGCTGTATACCAATGCTAAGCTAAGACTCTAATAAGGCGGGTTTAAAAGTTATTCAGGGCCAGAAAATGACAAATTTTAATCCTGTAATATTATAAACTGTTAGTGCACACATATAGACCAATGCTGGTTAGTATTTTTCACAAAAACATGAAGGATGTTGATGGATTTTGGAAACAATTCCCGCTAGCTGATACTCACTCTGCCAGATGAACGTCGAAAAGGAAGGAGGAAGGGATTCTGGGTAATACAAAAAGGTGTTACAGACGTCCACTTCCGGATCTGTATATCATGGGGAAAATGTAGTTTTTCGTGTGGTGTGCAAACCTTTTTAATTACAAATAAGAAATGACTTCTATTTCTTTGCGCTGGTACGTTTGCATTGTGCAAATATTCGACTTTTTCATAAACTACATATCCCATAATGCACTTATGCACGCTGTAAAAATGTATAATTTTTTATTTTCAAGCCCGAATCGCACTTCTAACCCACTTAACAAAGTGACTAATTACTACCTCAAATATCGATATGTTTTCCTTTGACATGCTAGTAATTTAGAATGTAATCATGAGAATCATTTCTGTGTAAGAGTCGATTCTCTGGTTTAATGCATTAAAAATTGAGAATCGATTCTAATTTTGCTATAATCGACTCAAAAGATTTAGAATCGATTCCAAACAGTAACATTTAAATACAAATAATAGTTAATAGTTAATTATTAAAGCAGTGAGAAATATTCGTGTTTAAATTAGTCCTTAGTTCTAATATTTTTTTATTCTTACAGTAGAACATAATTACAAATTAAATACATCAAAACCATATTGCTCCAATATATTTGGATAATATTTGATATTATTATTTAATATTACTGATTAATTTACGATGCAAAAAACACATTTTGCTCAAACCTCATATACCTTATTGCATTTATGTTAATTGGGATTACATAGGCAGGAATACCATAAACAGGGTGTCAATCCAAAAAAGCCTGTAGCATGTTTACCACTGTGTTACATTATCTGTCCTTTGAAGGATGCACAAGGCGGATTTGCTGCTTTAAATTTCTTCAAATTATTAGGGACTAAGTGAATGTAAGTCTGTGTTGCCCTGCAATGCACTGAAGCCTAGTGTTTTCAGTTGGCTCTGGAGTCTGGACCCTTCAAGACCCTGACCCATATGTTATTAAATAAATAAAACACAACAACTTAAATACACTGTGTGTAAAAAGGATTGCAAGTTCTCACTGTTTTTCGGGAAATATTTCTCACATCTACCCAAATACATACAGAAGGTGGATTGGCTATTATAAGTGACCCTCAAGTTGTGAATACTCGAGTGAGTAAATACTTGAGTATGTGCTGCCTCTGATGGATTGGTGCCCTGTCCAGTGTGTCTATGTAGGGGTGTCTGAACCACCGCGACCCAGACCAGCTATTGACAAGCTATTGGTCGAAATAAATCAGTGAGTGAATTCATAAATGAAAGAATGAATAAACGAATAAATTAATGTGTATAAAAAAAAATGTTGCTCCACACTCCGGAACCGTAGGTGGCGGTAATGCTCTGTAACCGCCTGTCAACACCAACCAAAAAGAAAATAAAGTACTAGCCTACTAGCTAGCCAAGGAGAAGAGAGCGTCTGTGATTTTTGGCAGAAATAACTACAATAATTTGATATATTTTTGTAATTTCTTAATGTTTATAGGAGTAAAAATGGTACTAAAATGGTATGTTGTCGGTTTAGCTGAAGTTTATGACCGAGCGGTTAGTAAATGAAAATTAAGCTAGTTAGCATGTGTATGATAACATACAGTAAGCAGTGTCTCTACAATAGAAACCAACTATATTATTGTTATTATTATTAATACACAGTTTGTTCAGTCAGAAGGAATTAAATCATTAAATAAAGAGAAACAATGACTCTGGCACCGAAGGAATTGACCACACTGCTGGGACTGCTGTCGGAGGAGGCGTGCGCCAGTAACTCGTTTGAGAGTTTAGCCAGCGCTTTCCACCACTGTTTCGGGAAGGCTGAACACTTCAGGGCGGGTTCGGTGCTGGTTCTGTTGCTGCAGCAGGCTGACCTGCTGCCGGGTTCCGCTCCACGCCTCGCCGCGCTCTACCTGCTGTGGGAAATGTACCGCACCGAGCCGCTGGCTGCCAACCCCTTCGCTGCTGTGTTCGCCCACCTGCTCAACCCGGGCAAAGAGGAGAACGAGAGACACATCTCAGGTCGGTCATTCATTCATACATACATACATACATACATACATACATACATACATACATGCATACATACATACATACATGCAGTACAGTACAAACATACATACATGCAGTACAGTACAAACATACATACATGCAGTACAGTACATACATACATACATACAGTACATTCATACATACATACATACATACATGCATACAGTACATACATACAGTACATACAGAACATACAGTACATACATACAGTACTTCCATCCATCCATCCATCCATCCATCCATCCATCCATCCATCCATACAGTACATTTATACATTCATACATACATACAGTACATTCATACATTCATACATACATACATACAGTACATTCATACATACATACATAGAGTACATACATACAGTACATACATACATACATAGAGTACATACATACATACATACATACATACAGTACATTCATACATTCATACATACATACAGTGTATCACAAAAGTGAGTACACCCCTCACATTTCTGCAAATATTTCATTATATCTTTTCATGGGACAACACTATAGACATGAAACTTGGATATAACTTAGAGTAGTCAGTGTACAGCTTGTATAGCAGTGTAGATTTACTGTCTTCTGAAAATAACTCAACACACAGCCATTAATGTGTAAATAGCTGGCAACATAAGTGAGTACACCCCACAGTGAACATTGTCCAAATTGTGCCCAAATGTGTCGTTGTCCCTCCCTGGTGTCATGTGTCAAGGTCCCAGGTGTAAATGGGGAGCAGGGCTGTTAAATTTGGTGTTTTGGGTACAATTCTCTCATACTGGCCACTGGATATTCAACATGGCACCTCATGGCAAAGAACTCTCTGAGGATGTGAGAAATAGAATTGTTGCTCTCCACAAAGATGGCCTGGGCTATAAGAAGATTGCTAACACCCTGAAACTGAGCTACAGCATGGTGGCCAAGGTCATACAGCGGTTTTCCAGGACAGGTTCCACTCGGAACAGGCTTCGCCAGGGTCGACCAAAGAAGTTGAGTCCACGTGTTCGGCGTCATATCCAGAGGTTGGCTTTAAAAAATAGACACATGAGTGCTGCCAGCATTGCTGCAGAGGTTGAAGACGTGGGAGGTCAGCCTGTCAGTGCTCAGACCATACGCCGCACACTGCATCAACTCGGTCTGCATGGTCGTCATCCCAGAAGGAAGCTGACGCACAAGAAAGCCCGCAAACAGTTTGCTGAAGACAAGCAGTCCAAGAACATGGATTACTGGAATGCCCTGTGGTCTGACGAGACCAAGATAAACTTGTTTGGCTCAGATGGTGTCCAGCATGTGTGGCGGCGCCCTGGTGAGAAGTACCAAGACAACTGTATCTTGCCTACAGTCAAGCATGGTGGTGGTAGCATCATGGTCTTGGGCTGCATGAGTGTTGCTGGCACTGGGGAGCTGCAGTTCATTGAGGGAAACATGAATTCCAACATGTACTGTGACATTCTGAAACAGAGCATGATCCCCTCCCTTCGAAAACTGGGCCTCATGGCAGTTTTCCAGCAGGATAACGACCCTAAACACAACCTCCAAGATGACAACTGCCTTGCTGAGGAAGCTGAAGGTAAAGGTGATGGACTAAACCCAATTGAGCACCTGTGGCGCATCCTCAAGTGGAAGGTGGAGGAGTTCAAGGTGTCTAACATCCACCAGCTCCGTGATGTCATCATGGAGGAGTGGAAGAGGATTCCAGTAGCAACCTGTGCAGCTCTGGTGAATTCCATGCCCAGGAGGGTTAAGGCAGTGCTGGATAATAATGGTGGTCACACAAAATATTGACACTTTGGGCACAATTTGGACATGTTCACTGTGGGGTGTACTCACTTATGTTGCCAGCTATTTAGACATTAATGGCTGTGTGTTGAGTTAATTTCAGAAGACAGTAAATCTATACTGCTATACAAGCTGTACACTGACTACTCTAAGTTATATCCAAGTTTTATTTCTATAGTGTTGTCCCATGAAAAGATATAATAAAATATTTGCAGAAATGTGAGGGGTGTACTCACTTTTGTGATACACTGTACATACATACATACATACAGTACATTCATACATACATACATACAGTACATTCATACATACATACATAGAGTACATACATACATACATACAGTACATTTATACATACATACAGTACATCCATCCATACATACATACATACATACATACATACATACAGTACATCCATACATCCATACACACAGTGTATCACAAAAGTGAGTACACCCCTCACATTTCTGTTCCGAGTGGAACCTGTCCTGGAAAACCGCTGTATGACCTTGGCCACCATGCTGTAGCTCAGTTTCAGGGTGTTAGCATCTTCTTATAGCCCAGGCCATCTTTGTGGAGAGCAACAATTATATTTCTCACATCCTCAGAGAGTGCCATGAGGTGCCATCATGCCAGGTGCCAGGTTGAATATCCAGTGGCCAGTATGAGAGAATTGTACCCAAAACACCAAATTTAACAGCCCTGCTCCCCATTTACACCTGGGACCTTGACACATGACACCAGGGAGGGACAACGACACATTTGGGCACAATTTGGACATGTTCACTGTGGGGTGTACTCACTTATGTTGCCAGCTATTTAGACATTAATGGCTGTGTGTTGAGTTATTTTCAGAAGACAGTAAATCTACACTGCTATACAAGCTGTACACTGACTACTCTAACTTATATCCAAGTTTCATGTCTATAGTGTTGTCCCATGAAAAGATATAATGAAATATTTTCAAAAATGTGAGGGGTGTACTTACTTTTGTGATACACTGTACATACATACATAGCAGGACTGGAAAGGGCGCCAATCCATGGAGCACAACTTATATATTGCCTCTTTTCCACTGCATGGAACTCTAAGCACCCGTATTAAAATTTGAATGCATATTGTATTGTACTGTAGGGTAGTGACCAATGGAAAAGGGTCAGTAAAAAATCAGCCACTCCACCAACTGCCATTGAGTAGAGATCTGTTGTTTTTTTCTGTTACTTTAGTTACTTTCAGGGTTGGTTATTACAGGCTTCACATGATTGATCAGTTCAAGTTCAATGTCAAACACCATCAAGGTAGTTTTGTATCTCCAGCAAAGGAAACCCAAGCACAGGGAGAAGATGTGACCATGACTGCTCCAGCTGGGAATTAACCCAGGACCTTCATGCTGTGAGGCAACTGTACTGCTGCAGCAAAAACTACGAGTGACCATACTCTACAGTACTTAATGTGCCACTTAATCTCATGGTGTTATTTGTTAATTCATTTGTACATATTTACTATCCTGTTTAGGGCTGAGGTGTATCTGGAGCCTATTGAAATTGGAAACAAATAGATTGGGAAAAAATGACAAAAATGTGTGATCTGGGCATTTGTGTAAACAGGGTCCAATCCATCTTGGATAAAGCCTATTAATTTGCAAATAAAATGCTGCCCCATGAGACCATTAGTTGGGAAACTTTTAATTCAACATTATAAGAATTGAAGAACTGTTGAGCAATCACTTAGAAATTGAAATGGGGTATTCTCACATGCATACACACCAAAGCATCTGCATCTTGTTTACAGACACTTGCAGCAGAATATGCTTTGAAAACACAAAAACAGTATAACATAAAGCAAAACACAAGGAATTAACCATTTTCATGAATTCACTCTTGTAACATAGCTGGGTTTTTTGTCTGGGCTGTTTTATCATTTCAATTTGTTACACATTAAAAGGGTTGTTGTTTTCTTTTTGTGTTGTCCAGGTTTCCTTCCTCCTGTCACAATGCCCGAGAAGTTTTTCCTGTCTCAGCTCATGCTTGCCCCTCCTCGAGAGCTTTTTAAGAAAACGCCACGGCAGATTTCATGCATGGATGTAGGTTCAACTCCACAGGCCGTTGACATCAGTGGACTTCAGCTTGCTCTCGCTGGTAATCATAGTTTGTTTGTTTTTTAATCATAGTATCATAGTATTTTCATGTATAGAGGTATAAATAAATTATAGTTCAGGTAGCTAATTCTCTTTGTTAATGCAGCTACATCTGCTTTAAAGTCTAAGTGTGTTTGGATTAAAACCTGGAAGATACAAGTGATGGTGACAAAGCAAATGCTACGCCAACAACAAGCTCCCCACATTTTGCTAATTCTAATGGTAGAATGAAATTTAGCATACAGGCATGTGGTCTTCATAGGCCAACATATAAATGGTGAAAGCATTTAAAAACAACAGCACCCACTAGGGAGTAGGCTACACAACCTTACAAAACAAGACCAACAAATGCTAAATTGGATAATGCATATATTTCTCAGCCCTTAACTTTAGACCTCTACCTTTTCTCTGTATGCAATGCCAGTACAAGAACCATCTGTCAGGAACCTCTTGGATTAGAATGTTGTATTGTTTAATTCCAGAATGATAGTGCTAGTATTGATGCTGAATTCCTTTTAGCCTGTTTGAAGTATCTTATGTTTACAGTGCTGCTGTGAAATTTTAATTGTTTGTGTGTGTGTGTGTGTGTGTGTGTGTGTGTGTGTGTGTACCTAATCTAGAGCGTCAGTCAGAGCTGCCCACCCAAAGCAAAGCCAGTTTTCCCAGCTTGCTTAGTGACCCTGATCCTGACTCGTCCCACTCGGGCTTTGACAGCTCCCTGGCCAATCAGATTACAGAATCGCTGGTGACTGGGCCACGCCCACCTCTGGAAAGTAAGTGCAATTACATTTGGGATTAGTTTATTTAAGAAGGAAAACATCACCATTTTCAACCATGTCTTTTAAAAAAAGGTTAGTTCTGTAGAAGAGTCACATTTTTTTGGTGTAGAGGCTTTGAATGTTTGTACATAACAGGTAAAATTCCATGTTGCTTTGAGTTTGTAAATGAAAATACAGTAGCAGCGTCTCCACAGGAAAGAAACAGCACATTTTCATGCTCAGTTACTGTCTATTTGGTGAATTTAACATACTGAGCACAAATAAAACAAATATCACAGGAGTCTCGATGGGCCATGATGAGCTGTTTTGACAGGGATTCTGGTCCTGTTGTTATGACCGATTGGTGTATACACACACACACGCACACCTACCTACATTAAACCCCTAGTTATTCTTCTGGGTTTTTTTACACTGACAAATTCACCTTCCAATGGCCTTCTGCCCAAAACCCCCCACACTCCCCGAACATTAGCCGAGCATGTCCGTTCAGACGCCAACTGCCAACAGCACCCCTGAGATTCATTCCCCGGATCTGACTGTTAGTGGGCTAGCTGTGTTTTGCTGCTGCATTATTTAAATGAAATTGTCACCAACATTATAATTCATGTTTGACAAAAGTATTAGAGTTATTATATTCATTTATACATATTTATGTAATTTTTTGTTTTCTGCCCAGGCCACTTCCGTCCCGAGCTAATTCGGCCAGCTCCTCCGCTGTTCCAGGCGAGCGAGGCCGAACTGGCATGGCTGAGTCCAGCCGAGCCAGAGCATCGCGTGCAGTGGGATCGTTCCATGTGTGTACGTGCTGCCACTGGCCTCGAGACGAAACGGATCATGGCCAAAGCCTTCAAGAGCCCACTGTCAGCGCCTCAGCAAAATCAGGTACATGAGATTTTACCTCAGTTATTCATCATATAACAGTACTGATTTTTATTCAGCTCATAATACTGCATGGCCAGAAGTATGTGGACATCTGATCATGTGCAGTAAACATTCTTACTTATTAAGTGTGTGGGTTGATGTGTTAAAGATGCTGTTGAGTTTATGCCAGAATGCTAGCTGATTAACACTTTCATGTGGTAAAGTCAGCAACAGCATCCTACAAACATTACTGGAACGCATGACACTGTGTATATTTACTGTGTCTGGTTACATAGAAATGAACAAATGTAGTTTTTAAATTGTGTTTTATTTAATCAATTTCATTTACCAGGTTATATTACATGTGACAGAAATATACAATTGGTTGTAGCCATTACAAAAACCCATAATAAGCATAAATATGTGTCTTTCCTTGTTTATTGAATCAATACTGTTTTGTTTCCTTAGCTGCTAGCTGAGTTAGAAAAAGACCCGAAGCTAGTCTACCACATCGGCCTAACCCCGGCAAAACTACCTGATCTGGTGGAGAACAACCCTCTGGTGGCCATTGAGATGCTGCTTAAGCTCATGTCCTCCAGTCAGATCACTGAATATTTCTCTGTCCTGGTCAACATGGACATGTCTCTACACTCAATGGAAGTGGTCAACAGGTAAATCTAGTTAATGTGGTTGATGTTACGCAATAGCATATGTTGTACAAAGAAAGAGAAAATGTGTGTGACCTTCAATCATTTCACTTAACACAGTCCACTACTGCATCATGAAATGCAAACTGACACTTTATTACACAAAGAGAAAGCCATACACCGGTTCAGTGCAGAAACGCTTCTGACCTTTCTGGGCTCAAGTTCAGCTCAAATGGAAACGTGTGCTGTGGTCACATGAGTCCATGTTTCAGCTTGTTTCATGCCAAAGACAAAAAGGACCATCCAGATTCCTAGCAGGGAAAGGTGCCAGAGCCAAATGTGTGCTTCCTTTTACCATTCTTCCATGGTTATGTCAGCAAGACAATGCCAGGCTTCGGAAACACAGAATGCATGTGCTTGACTGGCCTGCCTGCAGTCCAGATCTGTCTCCTATTGAAAATGTATGGTTCCCCATGAAGAGGAGAATCAGACGAGCGACTACAGACTGTTGAGCAGCTGAAGACTCATATTGTACTTATTACAAATCCTTGTTTTTATTTGATTTTACAAAATGTCTCAGCTTTTCTGGACATAAAACTCATCAGAGTAACAGCTGTGATAAAGCATCATATTATTTTGCCCTAAACCCTAAAATATGAAGAATTTGATGATATATTTACTTGATAAGCATATTGTGTTGATAATTATACTCTAGTTACTCAGCCTCGGTTACAGTTATGTTGTTTGTGTGGTGTGTTGTTCTAGCACTTATTATTATTATTATTAAGGTGTTTTTTGGCCTGCAGGTTAACAACAGCAGTGGATCTTCCACCTGAGTTCATCCACCTGTACATCTCTAACTGCATCTCCACCTGCGAGCAAATCAAAGACAAGTACATGCAGGTTTGTTTGAGCTATATTAATTCTACTGTATAATTTGGTTTCAAAGCACCAGCTTTAGAAATCTCACTCCATTTTTTGGAAGATACACAAAATTGTTGCACTTTGATCATGAGAACAGTTCACAAATAATATGCACATAATTACACTTGACGAGCACTTTAATAGGTACACCTGTCTGGTGTACGTACATTCATTGATTGTTTTATAAACCACACCTACCATACAGGTAAAATTTGTGGGTGTACAAACACTGGGGGTGGCTAAGTGGGTAGCACTGTCACCTCACAGCAAGAAGGTCCTGGGTTCGATTCCCAGGTAGGGCGATCCAGGTGCCTTCTGTGTGGAGTCCACAGACTGTGTTTGACATTAAACTTGTAAACTGATTAATCTTGTGTAGCGAGTAACTACCTGCTCTGTCATGAACGTAACCAAAGTGTGTAAAACATGATGTTAAAATTTTAATAAATAAATAAATACAAACACTGACTGTAGGCCATCTGTTGCTTTGTACCCTTTACCACATCCCTGTACCTCATTAATCAATTGAAAGGCAGATGTTGTACTGCTATGAGTGTATCAGGTGCAGCAGTGTTGTTGGGATTTTCAAACACCTTGGTTTCAATATAAATCCAACAGCATCCTGTGATCCAAAAGCGTCCACTAATAAAAGACTAGAACTGGATGAATACATTGTGCATTTATCTGTGAATTGATTAATCATTAACATGCCTAATTTTAATGGTAAACATTGAACGATCCCTCTCTCTGTTTTCTTTGCTCCAGAATCGACTGGTGCGCCTTGTGTGTGTTTTTCTTCAGTCACTGATTCGAAACAAGATCATCAACGTGCAGGACCTGTTCATCGAAGTGCAGGCGTTCTGTATCGAGTTCAGCCGAATTCGTGAGGCCGCCGGCCTCTTCCGCCTCCTTAAGACGCTCGATAATGGTGAGGCGCCAGCAGAGGGTAAAGCTGTAAAATAGTCCTTTTGGAGCAGACGAGATCTGAACTGATCAAGCCTTGAATTCAGGCAAACTCACCTGGCATTTACTTTTTTCTCATGTATGTCTGGGCCTTTTTTCTGTATCATCGATGAGTTGGAGGAGAGATGTTTTTTAATGTCTTTTTTTTTTTTCAAAATTCTTAGTAAACTATTGTTTTCCCAAAAATATAAGATGAGGACTGGTTCAAACGGCACTTGTGGATTAAAACTTTTGCCATTTAAAGATGTACATCAGGGTCAACATTTCATTCAAACATGTCAGTAAACCTGAGTTTTGCATAAAGATGGTTCATGTGACTCATAAACACTGAGTTATTAGTGCACATGATAATCAGCTGTGGTGCTCTTTCAAAACATAATTCACTCATTTGAACCTGAACCTTAATTGCCTTCTTTTTAATCTTGTACCACCAATGTAGGATAAAGCTAAAGCTAAATGCAAGCTTAAACTTCATCCAACCATTTCTTCTTGGCACATGGAACATCAAAGCTGTAACTGAAAACTTGCCAGGTTTTGTCTCACTTCACAGTGCGTTTTGAACTATAAGAGGATTTTCCCTCTCTGTTCTTGTGTATTCTTTGTACAAACCGCTCCAGCACTGAAATCGCTGTGAACTTCTTAATTTGACAAATGTTTAATTAAAAAAAGACTATATTAAAAAAGTAAGTTTTTGTTCTAGCATGTCAACAGCTCAAGCTAATTTCTAAACTTGCTGACTTGAATTACTTTACTGTATTATGTACCTGACCATTAGTTCATTTGTTAGCCTGTTTACTATGCTAGCAAACTGAAATATGGAGGCTTATGAGTAGAACATAAGAAGACACAGGTTGACACAATTGAAATTGGCCGAGTTTGATAGCTATTGTGTACTTTCCAACACAGAAAACATTACCAGTTAGGGCTGGTTATTATGACTTAATACTGTTTAGTGATAGATAAGTGTATATACACACACACTGCTGTTAAATATACTATATACTTTTTGTACTGACACCTGGATTAGACACTTGACCACAAGCCTGTAGGATATCTCAAACTTATGGGCATTGACAGGCACGAGTGGCTGTGGCAGAGGGAGGGCAGTTGATGTGTTCCTCATGCTGCACTTGTGGCCTCTGCTGCTGGATGAGCTGTCTGCATGAGGGATAAATGATTCCCAAAAAGTGATACGGCTTTCTATGAGGTTGAAAGATGCAGCCGTGGACTGCATGCACAGCAGAGGGGGTGTGGGGTAGTCTGTGGTTCTCCTCTGTCAGGGCAGGGATAGTGGAAGTTACAGTTGGGAAATTGAAAATGACTAGATTGGGAGAGAGGTGCAAACAATCTTTATTATATAGTCTCAGGGACTCCAGTGAACCCCAGTGAAAGCAGTTATTTTCAAATGGGCGAAAAACTTGGACAGTAACATTGGAACGTAGAATAAAGACGGACTTGTTGCCTGTGTGGTACCTCCAAGTGTGCATATTTTAAGTATTTAATTTTATCTTTTGACAAGGGAAAGTACATAGAGTTAATATAAGGTGTATCATGTACCTTAAATTAGTTTCGATAATCTTATTTATCCTTTGCAGATAGTAAATCAGTGCACAGTTCTGCTCTTTGAACTCAGTGGACGCCTAGTATGCCAAGAGTGTCACTTGTTAAAGCATAACACAAAGGCAAGGCCCCCAATAGCCCCCTCTTGGGGTCAGAGTTGTCTCATTTGGTACAGGTATATAAAATGTAAACCAAACACCTGTCAACTAAAGCAGTGAAAGTAAGACAGCTAAACTGTACACAGCACAGAGCTTATCAAAAGTGAACATGTTTCTGTAAACTGTGTCATACAAAAGCTTACGTTTTGCTGTACAGATTAATAATGTCTTGTTAGAATCAGTCAACAGCAGCAAGAACTAATAATGTAATAAATACTTACAACTTTGCCTACACTTGTAAGGGATTTGTACGTCGCGGCTGTCTCAGGATTTTAAAGATTTCTAATGGGCTATTTTGTGTGAATGAAGAAGAAGTATGATGTTATAATAAAAATAAGTTCTTTCACAGGGTAATTGTGGGCTTTTTAAACAGCAGGAAAAATAGCCGTTAATCAACTCTGATTAATAATTAGATGGTGTACAAAGTGTAATAATGCTGTTTAGCTTTCCTACAGAAAATTTGGGTGGTTGGGTGTAATTCGAGAAGCCAAAAAAACAGGTCTGCTGTGAATAACATGCTGCTGGAACACGGGTATTACTGTCCACAGACAGAAAGAAAGAAACCTGCTCCTGCTTTTTATATCAGGTCCTTCTTTTTCACCCAGCGACCTGATTTCCCCCCAATTTTCTCCCTAATCTAGTCATATCCAATTATCCTGATTGCATTATGCTTTCTCTCTACTGACGACCCTCCACTGCTGACTGAGGAGCACCGTAACAGACTTGTGTGCAGTACCGACTGCATCTTTTCACCTGCACTGGGCGAGTTCATATATGGATTAGTGTACAGAGTGCCACACCCTGGTCAACGCATTATCCCTGATCGACTAATGTGCAGGCCAGCAGGGGTTGTAACTGTTATCAGTTATGATGAGGAGCCCTGGTCCAGCTTTCCCACCCTGTGTGAACAACAGCCAGTCGTTGTTAATGTAGCCAGAGCTGAGATTTGAAACAATAGCTGCGTCCGGAATCGCATACTTACAGAGTACGTACTAGATTGGAGGAAGTATGCACTACTTGGCCGGTAAAAAAGTACATACTTTCAGTACAGAAGTATGCAGTATGCACACAACACCGCTACGTACTACATGCGCCATCTTGCCAACGTCAAGTGATGACGTAAGGACGTGATGACGTAATATCACCATAGTTACAGACTCATTACAAACCCCACTCGCCAAAATTTTGGATATTTATCGTGTTTTTGTTATTTATTCGTCTTTAAAATGTTTTATTTTATTTATCTTACTTAGACTTGTGAACAGAGGACTCCGTTTTCCGCATCTTTCTTGTTTCTTATTCCGCTTTGAACGCCTACGCAGCTCCAGTTGCATTATGGGATACATTAGCGGACCGCAAGTGTGCATCGCTTGCATACTCGAACAAGGCTGCCCAATAAGTACGTCATCCGGGTACTTCTCGCGTACCTCTTTATTTATACTATGTATTCGGACATACTAACCACTCTCGCGTACTCATTTCGTGTACTATTGAGTATGGAAGTATGCTATTCCGGACGCAGCTAATGTGTTCTAGCGTGTTTTACCGCTGCACCACCTGAGTGGCTCTTTTTTCCCCTTTAGATAAAATGTGTTATTCAGTCACTAGAAAAATGTGCATTTTAGGAAACATTATGCCAAAACAGCTCAATCAAATCTTTCTGGGTATATCCACTATTTCCCACATATTCTATACTCAACAAAAGAGACAAACAAAGTGTAATAGAAAACTATCAAAGATTTTATTTACTTCTGATTGTAACAAGTCCACATCTGCATTAACCATGTTAGCATTGCATGAATAATGTGGAAATGAATAAAACATTTAGCAGTTTTTCATGCTTACTAATACAACTCTGTTACACTAGTATGTCATGTTCGCATTGGAAAAAGCTTATATTAGTAAAAAAGAAACACTTAAAAAACAACACTGCACATTCCAGTCCTGCGATTTCCAGCCATGTTTTTTCCTCCAGTAAGGTCACAAGTTATTTTATGACAACAAGCATAAAATGGTTTGTTACATAGTAGGCAGAGAATTGTGATTGGTGTATACATTTGGTTAGCACCCATGCTAAATTCTTTTCATTCCTCGGGCCATGAGACAGGCGAAGACGGTCATGACCATTTTGGGCTTGACTTCCATCAGATCTTCTGGAAGAGCGTAAACCCGAGCTCCGATCTTCCTGGCCATTGAGATGGCGTACCTAGAATGTAAATTGAAATGTCAGACTTCACATATGTTCTTATTATTTTAATGGTTCAATATTAACATACTTCAGATCTCAAGCTTATTGCCATATTATCACTGATTTACTTGCCAGTAAAGCACACAGGAGAAAGTTTTAAACATAAACCAGTTAATATACAGTATACTGTAATGGTTGTATAGCACTCTAAATTTTAGAAATTGAATTAAAACATTAAACATTAAAACCACTTTTTTGTTTCTACACGCACTGTTCATTTTATCAGCTTCACTTACTATATTGAAGCACTTTGTAGTTCTACTATTACTGACTGTAGTCCATCTGTTTCTCTGCATACCTTTTTAGCCTGCTTTTACCCTGTTCTTCAATGGTCAGGACCCCCACATGACCACCACAGAGTAGGTATTATTTAGATGGTGGATCATTCTCAGCACTGCAGTGACAATGACATGGTGGTGTGCTAGTGTGTGTTGTGCTGGTATGAGTGGATCAGACACAGCAGCGCTGCTGGAGTTTTTAAATACCGTGTCCACTCACTGTCCACTCTATTAGACACTCCTACCTAGTTGGTCCACCTTGTAGATGTAAAGTCAGAGACGATCGCTCATCTATTGCTGCTGTCTGAGTTGGTCATCTTCTAGACCTTCATCAATGGTTCACAGGATGCTGCCCATGGTGTGCTGTTGGCTGGATATTTTTGGTTGGTGGACTATTCTCAGTTCAGCAGTGACAGTGAGGGCAGTCAGCGCTGCTGTGTCTTATCCACTCATACAAGCACAACACACGCTTACACACCACCACCATGTCAGTGTCAGTGCAGTGCTGAGAATGATCCACCACCTAAATAATACCTATTTTTTGGTGGTCCTGTGGGGGTCCGGACCATTGAAGAACAGCATGAAAGAGGGCTAACAAAGCATGCAGAGAAACAGATCAGTCAGTAATTGTAGAATTACAAAGTGCTTCTATATGGTAAGTGGAGCTGATCAAATGGACAGTGAGTGTAGAAATAAGGAGGTGGTTTTAATGTTATGGCTGATCGGTGTATAATTCAAGACTATTTAAAAATGGAACCAGTTCTGAGCCTCATAAGTCTGAGAGCCTGCAAATGAAATCATCCAATGCTGCTGACTCAATAATATTTCATTTGACCTCATTTAGCTTTCATTACAGCATACGTTTACTATGGCATTGTTTCGACAACATTATATAACATCACAACATTTATTTCTGTCCAGAGTTGCATTTATTTTTAGGCAGAGATGTTGTACTGATAACAGAATATTCAATCCACTCTGTTAACTATTTTCCAGCACACCCCGAAGACTTTTAATAAGGTTAAGGTCCGGACTCTGTGGTGGCTAATTGATAATATGAAAATGATTCCCCATGCCCCCGGAACCACTCTAACAATTTCATTCTGAAATATGCTCATTCTATTAGGGAAGAAAAAATGTACTGTGGGCATTTAGAAGTGTCAGACCACATGACCTTTTTCCATTGCTCCAGAGCCCAATCTTTGTGCTCCCTTGTAAATTAAAGCCTTTTTCCCGATTAGCCTCATTAGCTTTCTTTAAATTGTAGTTTTAGTATTACCACTCAGCAAGAAGGTCCTGGGTTCAATCCCCAGATGGGGCCATCCAGGTTTTTTTCTCCTTTTTCTGTGGAGATGGCATGTTCTCCTTGTGTCTGCGTGGGTTTCCTCCGGGTGCTCCGGTTTTCTTCCCACAGCCCAAAGACATGCAAGTGAGGTGAATTGGAGTTTGATATAACCTTGTGAACTGATAAATCTTGTGTAACGAATAATTACCATTCCTGTCATGAATGTAACCAAAGTGTAAAACATGACGTTAAAATCCTATTAAACAAACAAACTATTACCACTATTAACAAAGCCAGTTCTGCTGGTGATTTTTTTTACGATTCAGCTTCAAGTGATTAAATGTTCAGTTCACCACGATCCTGCCAGGTTTTAATAATACATTAAAGAGTTCTTAAGCCTCTTCTTCTGCTCTCCTTAGTTGTTTTCTTTGCTTAATAAAGGCCAATAATTTGATACAATAACAGCTTTTCCATGACTTTATTCATCTTCCGACTTAGTTGTTTAATAAATAATTTATTGTTTATGTTTCTTGCGTTTTTTAATTTGTGTTCAGTAAGTTTCATAAGAATGGGTATCTAAAAAAACCTGGTTAACGGTACATACTTGGCGTTGTTGAGTTTTTCATCATCATTGAGATCTTCAGTCTTGACCAGATCATAGCGGATTGAGCCCGGCTGAATGGCGTCGATGAGGTCCAGGACAGGCAAGCTGCTGCTGATGGATCCATCCTGCAGGAGCCATAGAACTAGTTTAGCTTTCCCCCGACCAAACTTTATTAAACTAGTTCATGTTAAATGGTGTAAAACTGAACTTTATCACAACATTATCACAATTAGCAAACAAACCATATGTTAACATCATTTTTGGCGACTTACAATGCTGTTGCCTTTTTCTATGACAAGTGCATAATGTAAAAATAAAAGATCCTTGAAGCTTAGGATGTTAATAAATTAATATATTTATCAAGCACTTAGTTTACCACATATTTGGTAATTGGTCATTTCCTGTGTGAAATCACCAATAAAACAGTATACAAACATTGTTTTTAGTACTATATTACATGCATATAGTGCTGTATGTAGGTTCTTTTTTTAAGGGTGTACATTATTTCTAATTCCAGCCAAATCTAGTATGAGTACTACAGTAAGTGTAACCTGGCAACAGGTAGATGCCAAAAATGGCTAATTTGTACAATTAAATGTACCCACGCTGCCTGCCAAAAAGATCATTTACCATAGTACAGCTAAAACTGTATGTTATTTAAACCTTCAGTTTTAAATTACTGTACATTTATTTTAATGCATTTTATTTTATACATTGCAAGCATTAGGGTTAGGTGGTAATTTTGGTCAACCACAGAGCTTTCACAGTTATTACTATTGGAATAACCAATATATTGCCAAATTCAAATTGAAATCCCTATCTATGTCACACCCAACCATCTCAGCGCTGAACCACAAACCTGTAAATCATAAGAATGTGAAAAGTCAGATTTGGTACCTTGAATCCACTGATGGTTTTCTTTTCAGCTTGAGTAAGCGTATCATTCACCCAGCTGACAATGGTGTCATCATTGACCTTCTGTCCGTCTCCGAGTTCCTCCAGGATGTTCAGTGTGTACCTGAAGAACCAAACACCAACAGTCTTTTAGAAATTTACCACACCTCAACAGCACAAACAAATATGCCCAGCTGTGCCACATCTGTAACATTAATAACAAAAACATTTTGTTACAAAACATAAAACATACGGGTTAATCACTTTGTCTTCTTAATGCCAAAATCCTCACCTCCTCATGAGCTGCCAGAGCAAAGCGAGTGTAAGTTTGCGGTTGCCCTCGTTCAGGTCCTGCCCAGCGATGCCCACCAAAGAAAACTTTGCCTCCTTTTTACCCAGTTCCACTGCATAGTTACAGTTTTCCAGCTGCCAACCAAAACAACATCAATACAGAGTCAGCCAACACTTAGTCTAGTTTCAAGTTTTTGAAAGTTGGAAAGTGCTGTATAGATTGAACTTAACATTTAACAGCCACTGGTAGCTCAGTGGTTAAGGTACTGGACTAGCAATCAGCAAGTTGCCCCACCATCTCTAAGTTGCCACTGTTGGGGCCTTTAAGCCTCAAGTGATCAATTGTATTTGGTAACAACTGTAAGTCGCTTTGGATAAAAGTGTCTGCTAAATGCCATGTACCTTCTTCATGTTGCTGCCAAGTTTGGGATATGGTGGTTTGTTCACTCTGTCCCAGTCTACGGGAACTTTGATCTTTTCATAGAGCTGGAAAATGACCAAAGCATCAGCCAGGTCTCTGTAACAGAAATACATAATCAATCCCTAATCATTTCATCCTTCTCAAAGTTTTGTTGGAAAGGAAAATGACAAATCTTACACATAGAGATGGTTCACGCGAGGATTCACCCCAAGGGAGTTCATCCAGTTGCGGAAAGTGCGTTCCTCTCTGGTTTCACCTGAAAAAAAAAATATATAAAATACATACTGATGATATAAAACTGTCCTGTTGTACATGAATGTTTCGACCAATTGTATGCTGAAGCAGATGCTTTATAATAAACAGTGTCAAATGGTTTCGAATGTACTTTTTCAAAGGTTTTCACTATTTGAAAAAATAGAAATGTTGACATGAAACTGTATTTTAAAGGTGTTTACTTTTAGGAGAAAAGCAAAGTGAGCGGATTAGGCCAGCCGAGCTTCTAAGCATGACATTAAGGAGCTTAAGTTTTTAAAAGAAATGCCCAGGTAAGACCAGTCATTATCCCAACAACTAAAGTAAGCTGCCTAATAATATGACATAATGCCAATGAAATAGTTTTTTATGTCTTTTTCAAAAAAAGCAAAATTACAGATATTGTAATAAAATGTGAAATTAATTAAAAAATGTCAACTTTTGAAAGAAAAAGGGACTAAATGAAACACGTAGATTGGGGTGTTGTGTTGTTAAAGCTAAAATTAGACTTTTTACACTCATGACAAGTATGATCAAATTAAACAATGAACTGACCATGTAACAAAGAACAAAGCTTTGAAGCACAGTGTCACAGTGTTTTGGTTAGGAACCCACCTTCAATGGAGCTCCAGTCGATGTCTTGGTTTTCTGGCTTCTTTAGAGCAGGATATTTGTTGAAAAGGTTGGCCACGTAAGCCAAGTTAAGCTTGGGATTTCCACGTACAACATCATTCGCTGTGACAAACTGGCGGCAACCAAGGCAATCTGCCTGCTCCAGCATGAGCTCTGCTCTTTTTAGGTCGTCTTTTTCCTGTACAGATTGACAGACAGCAACAACAATAATACAATAACTCTAAATCTATACAGCTATAACCTCTTAATGGCCAGTGGCCTGTTAACGGGTCTGCAAAACAAAAAAGGTTTAGTTTACCCTTATTCCGGATATATCAATAGGAATAGGAGGGATGCCTTCTTCATCTCCTTTAGGAGCCACTTGGTTCAGGATGTTGTAATAGGCTTTTGAGTCCTAAAAAGACAAAACCAGTAAATGTACTACTGATCAGAACTCATTTGAGGAATAGCAAAAGGCTAGATTGTTCTTCTTTTTTTTTTTTTTTTAATGTCTGCACCTTAATATCAGAGCTGAAGTTGTTAATTTTCGAGCAGCCAGCCTGTTCCAGGTGGTAATTGGCCCACCGCAGGAGCAGTTCCTCAGGGGACAGCTTCATTAGGTCCTCCAGACTCTCACCATCCCTCAGCAGAGCGATTAGAGCTGTACACATGGACAAACACAAAATAATGTTCAGACTAGTCATAACGATATTCTTTTAAAAAATATATATTGCAACATTTAAGAACAATAACGTATCAACACTTTAGTCACATTCTATTTGGAAGGCTAACCTTTTTTATTGTTTGGATAAACAGTGTTCTATTAGTGCTACTCAGAGTTATACAATTATTGTTTGTGTGTGTGTGTGTGTGTGTGTGTGTGTACCTTCATTCCTGCTGATCTCAATATCTGCAAGCAAGCCGATTTTGATGACCTGCCAAAGAAGCCCGAGAACCAAATGTTGTCTGCCTTCCTTCAGGTCCGCTGCTCCAATGTTCACAACATGGCAACCAATAGCTGAAGCTGAGTTCAGAGCCAGATTTAGATTCTCCTACACACAAACACAAAATCAGCAGCAAGTCAGCAACATTTAACATGAACATCAGTTCTTTTTTTGTTGAAATCAGTACGGACTAAAAGAAATAATATATGTCAATATTTACTACGTTAATCAATGGCCATTAACAGGTAACAATTAACAGAGATGTATGTGCATTTTTTTTGCTTTTTATTTCCCCTCCAACTAGAAAAAAAATTTGGTTAATTGTGCCCATGTTTTGAACAATTTTAGTTTTTTATTACCTGAATAGTAAAAGGTGTGAGTTTCTTCTTATTGATGGTTCTCTCATCAATAGTGTCAGGGATGGACAAGTTGATCATTTTACTGTAGAGAAAAAAACAGTAAGATTAGCAGTAATATAAATCAGCTTCTGCTTCTGACTAAGCAAAAACAGCAGAACAGGCACAGTGTGAAAAGGCTGTGCAATATTATACACAGTTTTTCTTTAAAACCATTTACATAATCTGACCAGCCGTGCCTCTGTATCTCAGCTCCCAAAAACTAATGTGGTAGAATAAAGGATGTGCATAATGTTTCATAAAAATGTAGCCTGGGGATTTCTTTTAAAGCTGTAATGATGGTACCGGTCGAGTTTTATTTGTCTTTATCATAAATGTGTGTGTGTTTTAATACAAAATAAAATAGGGGATGGTTTTCCTTTATGTAACCAGTAAATAGAAGTGTGCATGCACACCACAACTGGAATGGTACTGATTTTGCTGAATCACAACAAATGATAAACAACAATAGAGCTTAAGATAAATATAATCAGCTAGTTTGATTTTAAATTTGATCTTAACAGTTGTCTATTCTTTTCAGCTCATTGTAATGTGTTTCATAAAACACCAATTAATTTAAGGTTGGTATATTGTGTAATGAATCAGCAGCGAATAACCACGTTAGCCCACATCACCCAGCTTGGTGGCTATCATGTGATATAGAAGTGGTTCTCAAATTAGTGGCAGTGACACAATGAGGTGCCATGATGTCGGTCGAAGGAAGTCAGAGAAAGTGTTATGAAAGGAAGTTGTTACTATATATATAGACATAAATATCAAATACATCAATCCAATAACACTCTCTAATTAAAAACTGTCCACTGCTAAATACTACATAAGGTGAAATATGCATGCTTAAAACACGATTTGTATAAACAAATCCAACTGTGCATGTGTACATATGTATGTATGAATGTATGTAAGTATACCAGAGCACAATGCCATCTCCTACTGCGGTGAACAAGTCGTCTGAGCTGGGGTCCATTGGGAGAATATGCTTGCAGTCAGGGTCCTTCTCTAAAGCCTTGTTGATCCAGTTCACAAACGCTACCTTTTCTTCCTCTATACAAAACATATCAAGTCTGGTAGGTTATACAGTCACCTCCAGAACTGTGACATCCTTCGTAACTAAAACTTTACGTGTTTTATAAATAGGTGTTTTGGCTTTCATCTTTAAAATATGAAATAAATCTGATCTTTAACTACGGTACATTAGCTCTCAGAAAATAATAAAACACAAATATTTGTTTTAATGAATTTCCATCACAATTGTGTTCACCTGTGCATTTTGTTCTTTGTTTAAGGTCCCCAATGCTTTACGAATAATTAATTACACTGGACAATCCAGAGCAATAATCTAGGTGGACAATATATACAATAACTACAAATAATTTTTGGGCTTTAAATTAGAGTTTCTATTTTTTTAGGTGGGCTGTGACAGTGAAAAACAACTGGTTTCACTCATGAAATACATGTGGTTTCTGGGTTTAATATTAAGGTTACTGAAGTTAATGGTATGGTTACTGAGGTAAGGGTTATAGAGGTTAAGTTTACTGAGGTGAAGGCTGCTGAATTTAAGGTTAGGGTTATTAAGGTAAAGGACGGGTACAGAGCTTAAAGTGACTAAGGTTAAGGTTTTGGTTACTGAGGTAATGATTAAGGTTAGGTAGGGCAGTGATAGCTCAGTGGTTAAGGTACTGGACTAGTAAACAGAGGGTTGCCGGTTCAAGCCCTGCCACCACCAAGTTGCCACTGTTGGCTCCCTGAGCAAAGGCCCTTAACCCTCAATTGCTCATCGTGTTCAGCTCATTGTGTAAGTCGCTTTGGATAAAAGCGTCTGCTGAAAATGTAAAATGTTAGGTTTACTAAAGTAAAAGGTTAAGGTTTTGGTTACTGAGGTAATGGTTAAGGTTAGGTTTACTAAAGTAAAAGGTTAAGGTTTTGGCTACTGAGGTAATGGTTAAGGTTAGGTTTACTAAAGTAAAAGGTTAAGGTTTTGGCTACTGAGGTAATGGTTAAGGTAAGGATTATAAAGGTTAAGGTTACTGAGGTAAAGGTTACTGAGGTAAAGGTTACTGAGTTTAAGGTTAGGTGTAATAAGGTAAAGGTTGAGTTTAGGGTTATAGAGGTGAAATTTACTGAGGTAAAGGTAAAGAGTTTAATGTTAGGTTTACTAAGGTAAAAGGTTACGGCTAGGGTTACTGAGGTTAAGTTTTTGGTTACTGAGGTAAAGATTGAGTTTCGGGTTTTAAAAGTTTATTGAGGTAAAGCTTACTGAGGGTAAGGTTATGGTTACAAAAGGTATAGGTTAGGGTTAGAGAGGTCAAAGTTACTGTGTATAAGGTAAGAAAACACTGTAATTATGGTTTGGGTTAGGTTAGGGTTACTAGAAATTGGATTCCTGAAGTTATGGTAGAATTGACAGACAGAAAATATTATTGGTGTCAGAAATAGGTGTATTAAACTTTAGGTTAAATTTAAGGTTACTTTAGATAGAGCTATTATAGTTATGGTAGAGTTGACAGAGATTAGGGTAAATTTCTACATTAAAAACCTTGTGGTTAGGGTTCAGTTTAGAATGATGTACTGATATAAATTGTGCTTTTTCAGACCTGAGTATGAATGCTGAGTGCCGGATTGCTCCGAGGTTCCTGCTATAGCACAGATTCCCTCCTTCTTGTTGATAGCCTTTCGGAATGTTTTTGCCACCTCTGAGTTCTTCAGCTGGCTAAAGACCTGTAGTAGCACAGGATAACATACCATACCATGAGTGAAACTTTAACACTTGTGACCTTGACTAAGTAAGAGACCATAATGGTGTTATGTTGTTATGAGCATCTGGAGGACCTTTATCACACTATGATCTTGAACTTTGAGGAAATATGGCCTAACCTTTGCAAACTCATCGAATGTGATCTTGCCATCATTATTTTGGTCCATGGTTCGGCTGAGCTCCTCGATGATTTCACGAACTCGATAACCAGGCAAAGGAAGATTAGCGACCTTAAACAGCTCAGTCAGCTCATCTGTGCTAATGTAGCCATTAGAATCCAGATCTGGAAGGAAGTTGAAGATCAAACACTGTGATTTATTCATCATGAACAATTCAACATTTCATCATTACCTCTGCATTGGTTGGCGTTTTTGATTTTGTTTTGAATTGGTGCAATTACTGCAATCTGGTCCTAATTATCAGGTTCGTGAACAAGCTGACACGTTTTTACCCACATCGTTACAACCTTTTTGTCTCATTCGACCTATTCTTAATCATTTGAAGAGAAACATTTTTTGAAATAGAGACAGCTTTTTTTTTCACAACTACCACCTTTCTTTAGCTTTCACACCAACATGGAAAGAAGTCAATGAACTATTCTAATGGAAATGCAAGAAAGCATCCACACTACACCATAACACTGTTAAAAACTCTTTTAAAAACCACTGCCAAGTAATTTTTCAGAAATTCTTTACTTACCAACTTTGCTGAAGGCCTCTCTCAGATCCTCCAGCTCTTCAGATGATATCGGTGCTGTGCCGGCCATTGCTGCTATTTTCACAATTAATAAACATATGGGTTACTTCTTATATGGAAACACAAAAGCAGGACACAGAAGTCTAAACTAGCTTTAACTACCTACAAATATGGCGTACAGAAAGGGTTGGGCATAATTGACATTAAATTATGGTTTTCTACAATTATAGTCCTGAAATGTATATGTCCTATATTGTTTATAAATGTTTATGTTTATAAAAGTTTGTCAATGTCAGTAATATCAATATTATGACTACTGCTACTTTTTCTATGACTGACTGATTTCTTCTTTAGGTTCATTGTTAGTTATTGTCATTCATTGTCTGAGGTCCACATACAGCATATTGATCATACAGAGGCTTAATTCCTTTTTTGTAATATGAAATCAGTATATTGTGATAACTAGTGGAATACCTAGTGACTCTTCTGTGCACATATACAAAGAGGTAGTTTGACAGCTTACATTAAAAGACACATGGTTTATTTGAAGAAAATCCACAATTAAAAAATGACACAAAAGCATTTCTTCCAATTATTTAGTCTCAGAAAAAGAACAGCAGAAATGATTAAGATTGTTAAACATGACATGTCCATCCATGGTTGTTCATTGTAAGTGTATGTCACTGGAAATCATGGGTTCAGTTGATCTCTGACACACTTCCTCGCATGAAGAGCAGTGATGTAAAATAATGTATGATGTGCAATACCTTAAACTTAAAATAAAATCCCTCACAACTATTTTCAACCTATTGCTAAATGACATAAATGATGCTTTTTTTGGTTTAGTGGTTGGTCATAGGGCAATGACTAGTTTGTAGGGGGAGAGGAAGAGAGCGAAAGAGTGTCTACTAAAGCAATAAGCCACGAGAGGCCGTACGTTACTGTGATTTTAGCACGGGGATGACGTTTTTGGCACGACGCGAAGCGGAGTGCCTAAAACTTCTTTCCCCGTGCTAAAATCGTAACAGTAACGTACGGTCTCGAGTGGCTTATTGCTTTTATAAAACGGCGGTCAAATAAAATATAATAAATACAACAATGTTTAATTCATAAATGTATTTATTGTGTATAAACTTACAATAAAGCGTTCTTCCGCGACGCAAAATAGTTCGATTAACAGTGTTGCTAGGCAACATGAGGGCAAAAATAACATTAACTTTTCTATTCAGTGGCGTATTAATATGGAATGATGTGAGGTGGTCCTAGGTGTGCGTTTATCGGGGATTTTACAACGGCTTCGAACGCGGCTCAGCCAATCAGATTTTAGGACCGGAACTATCCGTTTTATAAGTGGAGTTTGAATCTTAAATTGTTTCTCATAAAGTCATGCAGTTTCCCATAATGAACTGCTCATAGTTTGTTTCATGGAATCCATGAAAACTTACTTTCAAATCAGTACAGTTGTAGCTTAGCAGCTAGGGTTCTGTGTTGGTGAGCAGGTTATGGACCAAAAGGACCACTGCTGAGCCTGTGGAAAAAATGACTGGTCTGCTTTAGCTCAGAAGGTCCTGACTCAGAAAACCTGGCCTTTTACTCAAGACATGAAATCTTACAAAAATACATGAATTACCTTGTTAATCCTTAAAACAAAAACATACATTTAATGTTGGCTTTTCTTCTTGTCAAACATTTATATGTTAGATCCACAGCTGTATGCTGGATTTGATTCTGGTTTAATAGGTTTGGATATTGCTCTAGAAGAACACTTATATTGCCATTAGTTTTTTTTTAATAATGATAAAAACAGAAAAATTGATCAATTTTAAAACATATTGATTCCTCCAAATAAGTTAGAAGGAACCAAACATAAAATTTTGTCTTACTAAAAGTATAACGCTTGTGCCAACAATATGCATTTAAATCAGGATAATTTGGAAATGTATCCTGATTTAATTGTGATCTCACCAAGCTTTTCGTGAAGTCACAGAATTGTAGCTACTTAACTTGTACATTACACATGCTCATAGTTTTAATGAATATTTTCTATAAAGTTTTTGTGTCTCAAGACATGGCTTATCTCCATTTAAGGTGTTAAACCCTATAAATGCATGGCCAAAGCAGAACCGAAAACCTTGGTTCTTCTTTTCATGTTTAAAGCGGTACATTAAGGAACCTTTTGTTAAGAAACTTTTGAAGAACATCCTCTAAAATACCACTGTTTATCTTTTACTACATGGCCACTATTTTCTGTTTTCTTTTTTTAAAGTACCTGGAAGCAATATCAAATGACAAATTGGTAGTTAGATAGGTAATAATAAAAAATCAGTTAAATAAATTCAGTTTGTCTTGCTAGAGCTGAACCTATTCTTGGCTTCAAAGGAGAAGGAATAAACAATAGGATAAAGATTAGCTTGGATATAAAATATATATTGTACAAGCTTTCAAAAAGGACTAAAACTCGTCTATGTTTGGAATAAGCTACAAAAGTCCAAAGAAATATAAACATAGGAATGTTTTAGGGAATACTACATTAATTAGTATAGTACTAGATGTAAAGTTTGGTGGAGATTTTTAGTGAGGATTAATATTGATAAAACAACGTACCAACACATTTTAGAAAATATTATTTAAACACCAACAGTTTGAACACCTAAACTCAACTGTATCTAGCCTGTTAGGGGTTAATTACAGTTTTAAGAGATGTCCTTGGCCCGACACAACTGCTAGATCTTGAGGCTATGCACTTGTGGCTATAAATTCTAGCAGTCGTATTTTAAAATCTAAGAAAGCAAAAAGGGCAGAGCAATATGAAATAAATGTTTATTATTTCAAAACAAATAAGATAGACAGAGGCAGCACAAGGACATTGTAGAGTAATATGCAGCTTTTATCAGAATACACGAACTTGTTTGACCTTAAATACAGGCGGATTTAAAAGGATGAATTATTGGCCAGTTATGCTCTTGAAAAGATCTCTGCAAATTAAAGTAATCCAATTTAGCCATGAGAACAAAATGACCATTGCCAACCATTGAAGGCCTCTGTCTGCGGAAATACAGATTTAGTTCTATTCCTATTGTGTGTCTATGCAAATCTTTTTCCTTTTTACTCACACGCTTCCATGGCTATTTGTCAGACAATAAAGATGTTTGATGGCCTGATAAAGCTGACCTGAGCCAATAGCTCTCAGTGTGATAGTAGTCCTTTCTTCAGGTGATATTCCTTTTCCTAATAATCACAAAGCTTTTACAATCAGGTCACAAATGTCAGTGGTATCACTGAGTACACTAATCATACCTCATTTTATTCTCATAAAAGGGGAGGTTTATGAGTTGGGTGTTAACACAGGAAAGGGAAGAACAAGCAGGCTGAGAAGATTTGAACCGAGTTCAATTTTCACCTACATCTTCATTCGAGACCTTTAGGCGCTTTAGAATAACACCCAGTTCCTGTCAACGTGCTCGTCTTTAGTATGAAACTAGAAAACGGAAGTTGCTCAGTGGGCCTGTATAAGCTCCTTTTTAAATGCACTTGATGGCAGTACTTTGTAAAAAGATGTTAGTCACTATCTGAAATATTATTAATGTTATGCTACACTATTATACAATTAAGATCAAACGTTTACACACTTGTTAAGCACCTGCATGCAATGACTTAGGATGTTAATGCTATTTGCTGCAGTTCTTTTTCGATGGCTGAGTGAATGAAAAGTCTTCATGTTTTCTAAGTTTCTAGTGGGTTCAAATATACATTTAACAACTTAGACCATGGATTTGATGAAGCATATAGTGCTCCTTTATTTTCCTATTGGCTATAACTGAAAATATTTGGTTACTGCTTTGCACCCATATAACAGACCTAGACTACACAGAGTTCATAAACCATTGGTTTCATGCCAAGATCAGGGGGAATAAAATTTGTCTGAATAGTTCATTTGAATCCAAGAACCGATGTACCATGGCTGGCAGTGTCCACAGTCAAGCAAGCTCTACATTGCCATTGACTGCTTTTACTACTGCTGACTAAAGTAATCAGCTGCAGACTTAAGGCAAGCCTAAAAGTGTCAATTCTGGACCACTTAGCCATATAATTAGCAGAAAACACAACCTTCTAAGCTACCAAAAAATGCATATGCATGCGGTGTTGTCATAACTTTCCACTTTTTTAAAAATCTCCAATATAGCTGTACATTTGTTTAGTGTGGCACTTTGTGACCAACCAAAACCTAAAATTGTGCATGAAGCGATGCATGTCAAACTTGTTGAGAGCAACGCTTAACCACAACTTCCTGTAACAGTTGTAACTGCACAGCAAAGCTTTGAATCCTACTTTATACAACTCTGTGACACACATCATTTCAACATTTCTGTTTGTGACACAAAGGTTCTTGAGATATCTTAAAACAAGTACATACATATACATCGTGTAAGCAATTATCTTGTGATCTGATCTTTACAAAAAGCCTATAAATGTAAAGATTTGTTTCTGAATTAACTCTACTTAACAATTCTACAGAACACAGTGATAGATTCTGTGCATTTAAACCACATAGATGTAGAACATTCAGTGGTCCATCACCATCACTAAGCAATAAATCATTTCTCAAGACCTGTCATCATCACACAACCACACACACATCTGTACAAGATACAACACATTTGCACTCCCTTTGGAAGCAGGTGCAGCTGATGTCTTACCTGAAAAAGGTTAATGTGAGGGTCCGGTTTGTTCTATTTGTTTCTCTGCGTTAACACAAGCAGTGTGCAGAGTATCTCTGGGGACCGACAGATCTATTCAAATGAGAGAGGAAGGAAGTAACAGGCAGCCGAAAACAGGAACGTTGATCACGATGGCTTTATATGGCAATCTGTAAGTAAGTAAAGTGACACGTTCAAAATGTCACCACCTAAAGGTGCTTACGTAAGGTTCGAGCCCAAAACGTAAAATCGGCTCCCATATTAATTTATCCTACACTGGACTTTTTTTGTTTGTTTTATTGTTTTAAAAAACGTGAATGACAAAATCTTTTAATCAGATATAACCAGGCCTAACAGTCTTTTGATTGAACTTCTGCTACTTCTGCTTCTGCTACTGTTCTTTTTCCGTGATTTAAATGATTTGAAGACATTTTGCCAAATTAAAAAAAAAACTTTCATTAATTACAGTTCTTGCATACATTTATTGTAGATTTTCTGAGAATATGACAACTATACAGGAATTTAGATTTAATGTTGCTGGTGTAGAAAGCTTTATGAAGTCTCAGATGGAAAGTGTGCACTTCAAAAGCATTCTCTACACCTAATCAAGGTGCAGTGGATGTATTAATAAATTAGAAAGATTATTTAATCCCATTTCCATACCAAACACAAATGAATGCAGTTTTGATCTGTTACATGTGTGCAGGCAATCAAGTTATTTTACAGCACTGGACAGTTAAAGGCACAAATTCTGTATAATGCTATCAAGATGCTGAAATTTAGATTAAGATTCACCAAGAACAGCCAGGGTCTATTACTTCTTCTCCACCAACCTTACCAGCTGGCTCTATGCATTAGTGCACAGATTCAGACTGCCATATGGTCAGGTGTGGAGTGTGAAGTGTAATCCAGAGATACATTATAAAATATGCTGGGTCAAAATATACACACTCAACAACTTTTAGTTGTGTAGTATGCCCTATAATGTATCATAGCTTGTTAGGAATAATAACTGACTCCAGCTGGTGACTCATCTGTGCCCATGTAAATAGGGCTGGTTTGACTGCATCCAAAAACTAAGCCACAAGATTTACATCATCATGGACTAAGAAGTTGGGGTGCATGAAACAAGCTCATGTTAAGTGGAGCCCTTATTTAACTGACAAAGTACAAAGAAATGCCTTTTAATATTTTTGCTGACCAACTTAATGGTGTTTTTTTGTAAATATAAAAGCATTGCATTTGATGCCTGTATACAGTTAAAAAAAGAAAAAGAATGAGTGAAAAGCTTATAGATTATTTCAATAACATTGTTTTGAAACATTCCACAATAGACAGGTGAATTGGGTGTAAAAGGATGATCCACCAAAACCTCAAACCTCAAAACCTTCTTACTTCAAGCTTGCAAATAATTTAGGTATGTCCCCATCTACTGCAAGTAATGGAGAAATCTCAGTCCATGTAAGACAAGGCTGGAAATTACTGTTTAATGTGTGTGACCTTTGAGCCCTCAGATGGCACTGCATGAGAACCCTGATGAATATGGCCAAAGGGACTCTGGATACTTTAGAAAACTGTTGTCACCTAACACATTCTGTGGCTGATCTGAAAATCTGTTACACTAAGAGAAATCCATAAATCAGTTCTTCTGGGCCTAGCCGTATTGAGATTTTGAAGAGCCATCAAAGCGAAGTTCATGGTTATTTCAGCCACACAATGCAAGGCTTTATTCTGCTTGTTCTGCAACAGTGTGGCTTTGTAAAGAAGGATTTTTGTATTTAATTATTTTTTAAATATGCACAACCATCACTATTTACAACAAATACAATAAAAGCTGTGGGGAAGCGCTGTGGTGCAGTGGGTAGCACTTTCGCCTCACAGTAAGAAGATCCTGTGTTTTATTTGCAGGTGTAACGGTCCGGGTCCTTTTTCATGTGATGTTTGCATGTTCTCCCAGTGTCTGCTTGGCTTTCCTCCTGGAGGTCCAGTTTCTTTCCAAAGTCCAAATACATGAAGTCAGGTTAATTGGAACTACCAAAATTGCCCTTAGGGTGTGTGTGTGTGTGTGTGTGTGTGTGTGTGTGTGTGTGTGTGTGTGTGTGTGTCTCAGGAACAGGAGAAATCTGCAAACCCAATTAGAATGAACCAAATTACACAAAGACTCAAAACTAAATATCTAAATTATTGGGAAACTGAAACTAAAGCTCAAAGTAAAATGCAGTGTTATTTGGCCCTAAACAGACAGCAGATTATATGAGCACAGTATCCAACCCTAAATTAAGAAACACCCTGACCAGGTACAGACTGAGCGCACATGACCTTGCCTTGGAGACGGGGCGACGCACCCGGTCCTGGCTGCCCCGGGAGGAGAGGTTGTGCCAGCACTGCACTCTCAGTACAGTACAGACGGAGCTGCACTTTCTCACCCAGTGTACCAAGTACCACCACATCCGGGCCCAATTCTTCACTAAATTTAATAACATCATCCCCAACTTTACCTCCCTCCCAGACCCCGACACACTGCCCCACCTACTGGGGGAACACAGAGAGAGCTGCACACTAGCAGCACTCTATACACACACCTGCCACCAGGTGAGGGACAGTGGGTGACCATGTCTCATACACACACACACACACACACACACACACACACGCACGCACGCACGCACGCACACACACACACGCACGCACGCACACACATACACACACACACAACAAACGTTTATTTACTACCTCAATATTGTAAATGTCACCTTTTTAATTGTTATTATTTGCACTGTTTATATTAATATTTTATTCTATTTTATATTTTTACACCTATTGTAACTGTTTTGTATATATTGGGGGGGGGGGGGGGGGGCTGGAGACCTGTTTAGGGTGTTTCCTACTTTTCCCCAGTGAATTAGATCCACCGCAACCCTGAACAGGATAAATCGATGGTAAAACAGACAATGAATGAATGAAAATAAAACTGAAAGATTCATGTTGCGGTATAACAAATATTTAGGACTCTCAGATATACAAGTCAATCTGGCAACCCGTTTCTTAGATACCACAGTTGTTATGGGTTCTGGAAACAAACCTGGAATTAAAAATCGCGGTAAGTTTCAAAAGACATTTTAAAAGTTTTTAAATAAGAATCAATAGACTTTAATATTTTTTCCAGCGATTATTGTATTTTTTCTTTAAAGATTTTAGCCGATAAATGACATTGAAATAAGCATTGACAGGAATTGCAAGCATTTATGTAGTAGAATGCGACACTGAGTGAGTGAAAATCACTTGAAGTCTCCCACAGGTTTTCATTTGATTTATTTGATTACTTTTATTGATTTAGGGTGGATTTGGATGGTAGTGGCTTCCCAGGAAACACAGATAGGTGGTGACGACACAAACAATCATTTCCACATTTTGTTCAGCAACGTTATATAATAATAATAATAATAATAATCAACAACTGTTTTGCAACTTTCCATTCTACTTTAACTTATTATTGTAAAGCCTAAATATTAGTGATTTATTTTGTGACCTGTAATGTTCAACTCTTTGTCAGTAAAGTAAAAAAAAAGTGAAAGTGAAAAAGTGTTAATTTAAACAACCAATACTAGTAAATGTTAGTACAGGTATTAGCAGAATATATTTCTATTTTCGGCATTTAGCAGATACTTTTATCCAAAGTGACTTACAGTTGTAACAGTATAAGCAACTGAGGGTTAAGTGCCCAACAGTGGCAACCTGGCAGTGGTAGGGCTTGAGTTTTAAATTATATTCTTAAACTTAGTTAGGTTTTCATTTATTTATAGCTTTTCACTCACCTAAAACACACACACACACACACACACACACACACACACACACACACACACACACACACACACACACACACACACATTAGCCAAACTGTTGTTTATACTAAGGCACAAAATTTTCAATTTACATCATGCTCAATGAAAACAAAATATGTTTGTTCCAGACAGGTGAACATAAAGCTTAAGAAGCAGATGTACAATACAATCTTTCCAAAATGTAATTTATTGGTTGAGTTGGCACCAACCCACATGATACAGCGATGATAATTCTCTCCACAAGTTCACATGAATACCTGAATGTAAAGTATTTCTGGTGGTTATATGCATTACAGAAGCAAACTGGTTTTAATGCAGTGAAGTCTAGGAGTACAAGGTTACAGACATTAAGTATTGCTTTGCTCAGAATCTTTAAATAATGCTATGAAATTTAGATAATGAAATCCCTAAGTACCTTGCAACTGTACATCAAGGTAATGTTGTTCTTAAACAGTTAGATTGTTTGCTCATTCATTTCTTTTAAAAATGACCATATTGCCTGACAAATTAACCATCACAGATTAATGTCATCTGGACAAATCCAGCTCCTGCAGAGACCTCTTCCTCCTAAAAACACCCCTGCACGTTGTAAGTTTTACCACATCTATTGATTAATATGTACCTTTGAAAAATGTTACACTTTTGTTACACTTCTTATAATTGCAGTTGCTCCTGGGTTATTAAAAATGTAATTTATTGGTTGAGTTGGCACCAACCCACATGATACAGTGATGATAATTCTCTCCATAAGTTCACGTGAATACCTAAATGTAAAATATTCTTGACAGTGGATGTTTTATAATGCGAATACCTTCATATTTACAGTCTAAATATGATGTATGGAGGTTGTGTTTGGGTTGCATTGTCATAATCTTAAGAACCAGCCAAACCATTTTATATATAATATGTCCACTTTGATATGATTATATATCATGACTATATTAAAGTATGAATGTATGAAAATATGTCTAAATGGTGTATAATAACTCACACAGATAGTATACAACCTGTTCCAGAAAAGCAGCAATGATTTGACCTATGTTCAATAGTACAAAGACAAAGCATTTTAACTAATTAAATTATATACAATCAGTCTAAATATTATGTGTGCAACACGTTCCAAAAAAAATGGGTCAGGGTCTTGTTTGCCACTGTTTAATCAACGTTTCTTTAAATGTTTGTATTGTTTGTTAACTGATGACTGTTAGCTGTTTTCTTCCATTCTTACTCAGGGGTCTTCATTGTCATGTATTGCTCTTTATAATGCACATGTTCTTAGCAAAGAACAGGTCTGGCTTCTCAATTTTATTGTGGCTTGACATCGTCTTGCTGAAACAAACAGGAAAGTCCCTAAAAAGATGTCAACTAGATGGCAGCATATGATATAAACTGCGTGAGTTCCCCTCAAAAATAATGCTGTCTTCACAGATGTGGTCCACAGAAAGTTACCCTTGCCATCAACACAAACACCATATCTAAGCTGGCTTTTCAACTATATGTTGAATATGTTGGTAGCAACTGGGATGACCCTTTTCCTCTTTGGTTCGGAGAACACGGTGTCTAATATCTCCCAAAAATGTGAACAAAAAACTAAAAAACAGACCACCACACGTTTTCACTTAGTCCATCTCGAATGAGCTTGAGCCCAGAGTAGTATTTCCTTGCATTTGTACATCCAGCAACAAACTGTTAATTGGCAAGGGTTTTCTAAACTATTCCTGATTCTTGTGGTTATATTACAGAAGCAAGCTGGTTTTAATGCAGTGAAGTCTGAGGAGTAAAAGTTTACATGAATTAAGTATTGCTTTTTGGTCTTTTTGGTTTTTCCAGATTCTCAGAATCTTTTAATAATGCTATGAAATTTAGATAATGTAATCCTAAGTACCTTGCAACTGTACATTGAGGTAATGTTGTTCTTGTTTGCTCATTCATTTCTTTTCAAAATAACCATATTGCCTGACAGATTAACCATCACAGATTAATGTCATCTGGACAAATCCAGCTCCTGCGGAGACCTCTTCCTCCTAAAAACACCCCTGCACGTTGTAAGTTTTACCACATCTATTGATTCATATGTACCTTTGAAAAATGTTACACTTTTGTTACACTTCTTATAATTGCAGTTGCTCCTGTGTTATTACTGCCATGATATTTTAGATTATCATATACAAGGTAATGCATTGTTAAATTTAAAAACAGTTAAAATAGATCAAACTGAGTTGTATGTAGAGAGAGGATCTGTACATGACAACTTGTAGCGTGTTCACCATTCAGTGACTGAATGAAGTTGATGTTTAAGCATTAACCAGATCCAAGGTGTTTCAATGTGCTTCCAACACAAAGCTCCTACTACAATAATTTACTTGACTGCAATCTTCTACATGATCAAAAGACTTTTTCCAAGTACCATCTGCAAATTCTCTGCAATCATTTCAACCTAAATAACATGGTGATGTGGTAAAGCAAGACGATTAAAACAAGATGGATGCAGTCTGTGCTATTGACCTGGCCTAGCTGGCTGTACCTGGGGAAGGAATGATGGCTCATTGCTGCTCTGGAATTGCATCCTCTGCTGTCTGGTTAAGGCTCCTGTACTAGTTGTGGGGTATTTGTGGAATTTATAGTCTGACTGTCTGTGGGCGGTATGGTCCTCTGTGTCAGTGGGGGCATGTGGTAGTCTCATCGCTTTTCGGGCCAGTGTGAGGGTGGAAGATTTGGCCAGGGAATTGCAATAGGGGAATTAGCTTTGATTAGACTAGCTGAAAGGGAATGATGCAAAAGAGGATTTGACTAATATCAGATCATTAAGATGAAACCGTTAAGTTGCAGTCATTGCTGCTAAATGTAGTTAAATCAGTTATTTACTTTTTTTCACAAGGGTAATATGTTTGTTAAATAATTTTGTTTATTACATAATATTGTGTAATATTTTGCTTTATTTCTCTAAAATCATTTAGTGTTTGACTTTGTAATACTAGAGGCAGTTTCCATCATTTTTACAGCACAGTGAAGATTAAAATATTGCCCTTGTGTAAACACTACAGATATAGTGGATGGAGATTAGATCAGAAATCACTGGTGTATTCCTTTAAAGGCATATTATCATATAATCTGGCTCTTTGTATTCCTTCCAGGTAGGCTGGTAGAGTGCAGTCTTTCCCAAGATGATGAAAAAAGGGAGGAAACCAGTGAACACAGCAGCCATGGCGACACACCTACGTCAAATTACTGTCCACCCTCTACACCACTGGCTTTCTCCCGTCCTGAAACTCCACTTACACCACACAAAATTATTAACTCTTTTCCTTCTCGACCTTTACGAATTTTCCCCAAAGCCCCTATTTTGGGTTTACTGGAAGATAATCCTCGCTATGCACCTCTTCCTCCAATCTTCTGCCTAGATGACTTCATAAAATCTGGCAAGTCAGAAAGTGGTACAGTCCAGCCTGGCAAATCTGAGTCATCGAGGTGTAAACACAAGAAGTTTATCGATCACTCCATGTTGGAGCTGCACAGTGGGCATCAGAGAGAAGTGGCCAATCTAATTCTGAGCTGTGAGGTGCTGCCTCCAGTAGAAAGCAGGACTCCACAAAGGCAGATCTTATGTGGTAACACAAGTTATTATGACATCAAACCGCTGATCTAGAAGCATTTCTAAAACTTTACTCTTATTAAATATACACACATAACCATTGTATTGTAATATTCACTGTAGTTTACCTATAAATAGTAGCCAAACTTCTGAAAATACTTTTATTTATTTGGCATTTGGCAGACTGGCAATTTTAGAAGTGCAGAAACAAACCACAACATCTAGACGCTGCTGAGATTCAAATTTGGGTTGAGCTACCTTACCTTACCTTAATGTTAGGTGTGGGGCTTAAAATATTTGTTTTGAGGTATTACTTAAAATTTGTATTAAATGAAAGAATGTCCCTTTGAAGTGTGATGACTAAATTTAAAGCAAATGCCAGCATATGTAAGGAGCATCTTTAAGCAGACTTTATAGGGTATCTTTCAAACCAAACATTCAGCCAATCTTTTATGGTTCTACCAAAGTCATGTCCTTAACACACGTATTCATGTATTGAAACATGATTTTCAGTCAAGAAAAACATTTTTGATTTTAATTCCTAGATTTCTAGCAACTATGCATTGAGAAACATTGTTCTTCATTTTTGGACTATGCATTGGGACTAGTTATGCATTTGTGCAAAGTAGAGAACCTCCAACATTAACCTCGATCCTTCCTTGCTTGTAAACAACTGAGACTATCTGCAGTGTTCCCTTTATACGCAATTATAATGGAATCACTGGTGAAAAATTCCAAAACATGCATCTTAAATCAGTCCACAAGCATCCCGTTGATCCCAGAATGTGATGCAGGGTAAAACATGACATATCTCTTCTTTGAACAGTTTTCAATTTTCAACTTATTTAGAGTTGGCTGCTCTGACCTACATGAGGGCACGGGCAGAATACCTGAGGCATCTAGAAGATAATAGAATTTTGTGGACACCTGACGAGAAGCTGACTGTGCACGCACACACATCACATGATGAAAACCAAGGCAAGTCTCTCACACACACCCTACACCTTAAAAATGCTAGCATATGTATTCTTCATAAATCTAGATACAATACATGGCTGAATGTTTGTAGAGACCCTTTCTAATGTCTGGGTTTATCTATTTCTGCCTCACTTGCTTTTAAACTACATAAACAAAGGATACTGTTATTTAATATCAATAGATTAATACTGGTGCTGTAATGTAAAGTGCTTGGGTGGCACAGTAGCCCACCAATCCTGAAATCTCGACCCTTGAGTTCAGATCTTAGCTGTATTATTGACCAGGCCAGACTTTCAACATACACAGTTGGCTGGCTGTACCTGAGGAAGGAAGGTTGACAGAGTTCCTTACTGCAGATGCCTGCACAAGAGGTGGATAGGTAGACAGCATTGCCTGACTCTCTTTATGCACCTGAAATTTGGCTTTACTGCCATGAGGCAATTTCTTAGTTATGTTCTGTTATGTCAGGTGGAAATTCGGTTATGTCTTACCAGTAGAGTGAATGTCATGTCATGTAGTGTCTATACACCTAAATATATGTTTATGTTTAATAAATGCAGACATTTTTAGTCACATTAGACACATTTTCACTTTATTATGGGTAATCAGAAAAATAAAACACATTCAAATACAAATCCACAACACTAAGTTTGGAAAACGTTAAAAGGTCTGTATATTTTCTTAATCTACTGCATTTACATTATTTAGTAAATAATTAATATTAATAATTTACATTTAACTAAATAAAACTGCTTTAAATTAGATATACTGCTACATTGTAGGCATGGATTTCTAATTTTAGGACTCTCTGTTTGGTTTAGCCTACTACTTTGACTAGGCCATTCCAAAGCTTTTTAGCTATTTTAATGTTGGCTTTTTTTTTTTTACTTAATTCAGCTTATATTATTTCTTAAGCATTTTGTTAGTGGAATTCCTTTTCCCCTCAATAACCTACAAAAAACATGCACTACCATGTTATGACCATGAGACCATGATACTGTCATTGCACTGCTGAGGACGGTTCACCATCCAAACATCATCTGGTCAGTGGGGTCCCATGGAGGTCTATTGCAATTGGTAATGAGGTACAGGGGGTAACAAAGTGTATCAGAGCAACAGATGGATTACAGTCTTACTAATTATATAGCAACCAAGTTCAAAAAATTAGATAGGTGGTGTAGCTAATAGGTGTAGCTAATAAAGTAGTCAGTGAATGTACGTATGTGCCAGATAAATGTGGCTAATAAAAAAGTGCTTGGTGAGTGTATAAACAACTGTAATGTTCTTTCTTTTACCGGTCTCAGTTGTCCTGAGTTCCATTACGGATAAACACTTCCAGGGTTTACGCCGCTCGCGATCACCTTTCCTCACTTCAGTCAGTCCAACCGAACATGCTGTTCTTGAGTGCATCAAATATGGCGGCTCTTTCCTCAACCTTAAGGTGTGTGTGTGAGTGTGTATTACTGTCAAGCTTATTTTGAAGCTAGCCATTCTCAGCCTAAACGAGCTTATTATCTACACTAGGGCTTTATTTTGGGAAATAAAGTCTGTATTCTTTTACATTTCTTATAGTATTTGTATGTGTTAAATGCCAGTTACAGACAGACAGATGCAGTTAGCTTATGAATTGTTGGCACCTTTGGGAGAAGTGGGTAAAAAGCTCTTGAAGATAATGTTAGCATGGTTAATTAACCTAAGCTCACACTACAAATATACAAGAAATGTAATTGTTCCAACAAAACCATGTGTTCATTATTTTCCATATTAACTTTTTTTCCACAGTGACCATGGGAGTACTATTACAGTGCCTTGCAAAAGTATTCAGCCCCCTTGAACTTTTCAACCTTTTGCCACATTTCAGGCTTCAAACATAACGATATGAAATTGTAATTTTTTGTGAAGAATCAACAACAAGTGGGACACAATCGTGAAGTGGAATGAAATTTATTGGATATTTTAAACTTTTTTTAGAAATAAAAAACTGAAAAGTGGAGCGTGCAATATTATTCAGCCCCCTTGCGTTAATACTTTGTAGTGCCACCTTTTGCTGCGATTACAGCTGCAAGTCGCTTGGGGTATGTCTCTATCAGTTTTGCACATCGAGAGACAGAAATTTTTGCCCATTCTTCCTTGCAAAATAGCTCGAGCTCAGTGAGGTTGGATGGAGAGCGTTTGTGAACAGCAGTTTTCAGCTCTTTCCACAGATTCTCGATGGGATTCAGGTCTGGACTTTGACTTGGCCATTCTAACACCTGGATACGTTTATTTGTGAACCATTCCATTGTAGATTTTGCTTTATGTTTTGGATCATTGTCTTGTTGGAAGATAAATCTCCGTCCCAGTCTCAGGTCTTTTGCAGACTGCAACAGGTTTTCTTCCAGAATGGTCCTGTATTTGGCTCCATCCATCTTCCCATCAATTTTAACCATCTTCCCTGTCCCTGCTGAAGAAAAGCAGGCCCAAACCATGATGCTGCCACCACCATGTTTGACAGTGGGGATGGTGTGTTCAGGGTGATGAGCTGTGTTGCTTTTACGCCAAACATAACATTTTGCATTGTGGCCAAAAAGTTCGATTTTGGTTTCATCTGACCAGAGCACCTTCTTCCACATGTTTGGTGTGTCTCCCAGGTGACTTTTTATAGATATCTTTGAGAAATGGCTTTCTTCTTGCCACTCTTCCATAAAGGCCAGATTTGTGCAGTGTACGACTGATTGTGTCCTATGGACAGAGTCTCCCACCTCAGCTGTAGATCTCTGCAGTTCATTCAGAGTGATCATGGGCCTCTTGGCTGCATCTCTGATCAGTCTTCTCCTTGTTTGAGCTGAAAGTTTAGAGGGACGGCCGGGTCTTGGTAGATTTGCAGTGGTCTGATACTCCTTCCATTTCAATATGATCGCTTGCACAGTGCTCCTTGAGATGTTTAAAGCTTGGGAAATCTTTCTGTATCCAAATCCGGCTTTAAACTTCTCCACAACAGTATCTCGGACCTGCCTGGTGTGTTCCTTGGTCTTCATGATGCTCTCTGCGCTTTAAACAGAACTCTGAGACTATCACAGAGCAGGTGCATTTATACGGAGACTTGATTACACACAGGTGGATTCTATTTATCACCATCAGTCATTTAGGTCAACATTGGATCATTCAGAGATCCTCACTGAACTTCTGGAGTGAGTTTGCTGCACTGAAAGTAAAGGGGCTGAATAATATTGCACGCCCCACTTTTTAGTTTTTTATTTCTAAAAAAAGTTTAAAATATCCAATAAATTTCGTTCCACTTCACGATTGTGTCCCACTTGTTGTTGATTCTTCACAAAAAATTACAATTTCATATCGTTATGTTTGAAGCCTGAAATGTGGCAAAAGGTTGAAAAGTTCAAGGGGGCTGAATACTTTTGCAAGGCACTGTATATAGCATTTAGCATTATAAACTCTATGAAGTATCCAGAACATCATTAAAAGGACAATTATTAATGTATCTCTTTTTGTGTGTGTTTGTGTGTACAGGCTCATTTTATTTCCCAGCTGCCAGATCTGTCTCTGCTTGTTTCAAGTCTCCTTTACCTTAATCTGTCATTCAATGATTTCATTGAGTTTCCTTTAGAGGTGGGTTTTTATTTTTTGTCCAATCACATAAGGTTTAATGTCGTTTGTTACATGCCTGGTAATAACCAATTTTAAAAGTGACTAGTTGCTAAACTACCACTAATTTTAAAGGATTGCAAATAATGTACAAGCATTGAAAACACTGAAACATACACACAGATGCACACATGGTATCTGGTTGCACTTTGCGTCTGTTTGCACTGGTGTTTTGGTGTGTTGTTTTATGTGTTAAGTTTGCTGCGATGATGTTGGCTGACAATGTTGACGGTGACAGTAAATTATTATTATTATTATTATTATTATTATTATTATTCACAGTTACTAGTAATTATCATGTGGGATGATAGGAGGAAGCCAGAAGTGTAGCAATTTATATTTCTAATTTATCTTTAAATCATTTAACCTCAGTAACCTTTTTGCCTTGATCAAGGTTGTAGTGGTGGAAGGTATTAATACACTCATGTTAATACATTAATCGAATGCTAGTCTATCCCCAGGCATCACTCCTTCAATAATTCATTCACTTTCATTCACACCAGACAGACAAAGAGTTTTTTGGAAAGTGGAGAGGTACCAAAGATCCAGACAGGCAGGTATTGAACCCTAGGTTAACAAAGCTGTGTGGCACCAATATTACCTGCTGCACCACCATTTGCATTTGCTGTTAGTTAAAAACAAACACCTACTTTTAGACATAATTACTCACTCACTCACTTAACCGCTTATCCAATTGGGGGAGAGGGGGTTGCTGGAGCCTATCCCAGCTTTTCAATGGGCGCAAGGCACACAGTAACACCCTGGATGGGGCGCCAGTCCATCACAGGGCAGACACACATACACACACCCATTCATCTATAGGGCAATTCAGTGTCTCCAATTAACCTGACTGCATGTTCTTGGACTGTGGGAGGAAACCGGAGCTCCCGGAAGAAAACCCACGCAGACACAGGGAGAACATGCAAACTCTGCACAGGAAGGACCTGGACCGCCCCGCCTGGGAACCGAACCCAGGACCTTCTTGCTGTGAGGCGACAGTGCTACCCACCGAGCCACCGTGCCACCCTAGACATAATTATTAAAGCTTTATTTATTTTTGTGCACAACAAATACAAATGAACTTTCTTGATGTCAAGTTTCTTTACATAAGCAGAATCATGTTAGCATTTTTGCTATCGTCTTGTAGCACTTGTTATGTCGTACACTTTTTCATTAATTCTCTCCATTTTTTTTCTTCTTTTTCATTTAGGTATGTAAGCTCAGTAAACTAGAGGTGCTGAAGTTAAGGGACAATCCCATTGAGGAAATTCCTGTGGAGATTGAGAAGCTAATTAACCTGAAGACACTTGTGGTCTCCTTCTGCAAGCTAACCGCTTTGCCCTGCCAGTAACTACAATGCACACACTGATCAATATATTAGGAATATCTGTACAACTGCTCATTCCTGCTTTTTAATCAACCAATCAAGTCAGGTGGAAACACTTTGTTCATTTAAAAAAACAGAGAGAAAAAGTCAGACTGGTTTGAAGGTTAATGGAACCCAAATAACCACTCTTTACAATTGCTGTGAACAGAAAAGCATTGAAGAATGCAAAATCTGGGGAACTCTGAGGCATAAGGCCTATAAAAGCAGGTGTCTTTATTTAGCTCCACTCCTTTCAGCACAAAAAAATACTAAATCTGTGTGTACTGAGTGTACAGTGGAAAAGAACATTAAATGTCAAAAAGTAAGTTTTGAGTTGTATTATTGAGTTGAATTGGCAGAGAATCACAGCAATCTCCTGTGCTTTAATATGGTGCTGGACTGTTTCTGACCAGGAGAGGTGAGTTCAGGGAGGGGATCTACATCTAATATCTCATGTAGGACGTCAGATCATCATCTTACGCTTAACCCCTGCAGGACTAAGCTGATATCTTTCTGGTTATGCCAAGATCTTGTCCTGTTATTGTGACACAGGTCACATCCTCCTAAAATATACCAAACAGTTGTGTTGTTCTGGATAGCCAGCTGTTTTTTTGTGTGTGGCTAAACTAAGCTAATCATGCAGCTTCTTCCTCTAGAACATCAGAAGGATTTGATCATTCCTCTTTTTTAAAACCACTCAAGTCTTTTACCATCCAGAAGCTGAACTTCTGCAGCTTAATTCTGGCATGACTTAACATGTCCACTATGTGACTTTTAAAACTCATTAAAAATGCAGCAGCAGTCCTGGTTTACCCAAGTGCTTTAACATCGACCCATGACTGTGCTCTGTTCACTGGCTTTCTGTTGTTGCCCAAGTTTAGGGAAAAACAATTGCCTACAGAGCCAAAATGCTTATTAAACCCCTCAGTACTCAGACATTAAGGCTCATCTATGCATTCGCATCCAGGTAGTGGAATGAAACTTAATAAAAGCTCAAGCAATTTAGCAAATTACAGCTGTTATTACTATTATTGGTACCAAAGAGACAGGGGGTCGGGTTCTAATGTTTTGGCTCATCAGTGTACAGTGCATACTGTGACCTCAGCACACATTTTTATTAAAAGTGACAAAGCGCATACACTTATCTGCTAAGTTAAGTCTGATTGGCTTGGCAATTCATGGCTGACAACACTTTAATGCAACTAGGAAGACTGAGCCAAAATTACTCTACATGTAGATGACTGATCTTCAGTTGTCAGCAGGGTTTGGTTGCCATTGTTTCCCCTAAAAGTATTGCACCCAGTTATTAGCTTTTAGGGGTGTAATTACTTTTTAATTTACATTTAAACATTGTGTTTTATGTTATGTTCTCTTTGTTTTATATTAATGATATATATCATGATCTTAAACCATGTACTGTGACAAATATGTAAAAATAGATGAATTCAGTGGGGGCTAATACTAAGTACTTACTATACACCGATCAGCCATAACATTAAAACCACCTCCTGGTTTCTACACTCACTGTCCATTTTATCAGCTCCACTTACCATATAGAAGCACTTTGTAGTTCTACAATTACTGACTGTAGTCCATCTGTGTCTCTGCATGCTTTGTTACCCCCCCCCCCCCCCCCATGCTGTTCTTCAATGGTCAGGACTCTCCCAGGACCATCACAGAGCAGGTATTATTTAGGTGGAGGATCATTCTCAGCACTGCAGTGACAATGACATGGTGGTGGTGTGTGTTGTGCTGGTATGAGTGGATCAGACACAGCAGCACTGCTGGAGTTTTTAAATACCGTGTCCACTCTCTTTCCACTCTATTAGACACTCCTACCTAGTTGGTTCACCTTGTAGATGTAAAGTCAGAGACGATCGCTCATCTATTGCTGCTGTTTGAGTTGGTCATCTTCTAGACCTTCATCAGTGGTCACAGGACGCTGCCCATGGGGCTCTGTTAGCTGGATATTTTTGGTTGCTGGACTATTCTCAGTCCAGCAGTGACAGTGAAGTGTTTAAAAACATCAGCGCTGCTGTGTCTTATCCACTCATACCAGCACAACACACACATACACACCACCACCATGTCAATGTCACTGTAGTGTTGAGAATCATCCTCCACCCAAATAATACCTGCTCTGGGGTGGTCCTGTGGGGGTACTGACCATTGAAGAACAGGGTGAAAGCAGGCTAAAAAGTATGTAGAGAAACAGATGGACTACAGTCAGTAATTGTAGAACTACAAAGTGCTTCTATATGGTAAGTGGAGCTGATAAAATGGACAGTGAGTGTAGAAACAAGGAGGTGGTTTTAATGTTATGGCTGATCGGTGTATGTGCTCATGGTTTCTAACAAGTGTGGGTTTTGCAGGTTATACAATCTACCCTCTCTGCAACACCTGGATGTGTCTCACAACCTCATTGGCCATGTAAGCAAGAAGATCAGGAACCTCAGGTAAGAATGAGTACACAGGTGGACAGAAGGCAAGATGGCAATTGCAAGTATGGGTAGAAAGATGTGCTGAGAATGATCCACCACCACAACAAAACCTGATCATTGGTGAGCCTATAGTGGTTGATGTCTTTTCTAATATAAAGGGGATGTTGACTGCTACAATCAATAGCTGTATACTTACAAATATTATCTATATGGTGGATGTGCTGAATAAATAGGAACAAGACATCTGCTGTATTGACTGCTGACCAATAATTGTGACATGGCAGTATTAACAAAATATTTGTGATTTGCTTCATCATCCAACTGTTAAAGAATTCATTTAAAGCCAAATTCAGTTGTGCAGTAAAGTTTGGAAACTGGAACGGAATATTGTCATTTCCAGTTCTCAATTTATAACTCTTCTACTGCTTGTACTGCCTCCATTCTGGCAAAGAAAATGCTGTAGGCCATCACATGCCCCCTCTGACACACGCAGCGTCGCCAGCCACTACTTATCTACTGCCAATATTAGGTTCCCAGCAGTATTGCGTATAGAGAGCCACACTATGCTTTATGTGAGCCAAACCCCCTGCAGCAGGAAGAGACCCATTCCAACTTTCCCTCAATCAAACACGGCCAATTGTGTTTGTGTGGGCGCCCGGTGAGGTCGGTGGCTCTATTGAGATTTGAACTCACAAGTTTGAACACTCTGCAGTGGTGTGCTAGCACTTTAGATCAATGCATCACCCAGGCATATTAAAACCGTAGCATTTTACTATTGTGCAGATCATGACTGAAACCCATTTCACCCAATCAAATAACATTACGGAACTATAAAAAACATGAATAGAAAATGTAAAACTGTGAAACTATTTCCCTTTGCTGTTATGTATGTGCAGATCACTACTCTATTTAAACCTAGAGGGGAATCAGTTAACAGGTCTACCCATAAGCCTTCAGAGTTTGTCTGTGTCCCAACTGAAATTGGATGGAAACTGGCTGTCAACACAAAACACACCACATCACACACAGACTGGCATTAAGGTACTGTACTGTATATACACATTGTATGCATATACATCTTGGTTGGTGTATGATGCCTATCATTCCCTGAGTGTAACCTGGGACCTCTTTTCTTTCAGATTCACCATGTGTGTCTATAGCCTCGTCTACTGATGATAATCCAGTATTCCTTCCTGTTTCTCCAGTATTCACGTTACGCTTATGCATTAGTAGATGTCAGTTGTGGTTGTGTTGTTGCATGTTGGATTTATTTAGGGAAAGAAAAAGTTTTTTTTTTACCTACAACTGGCCCCCAATAAAAGTTTCCAATACAAGTCTTAATAAAGTCATTAATTTAAAATAGCCACCAAATGCTTTATTCTTAATTTGTTTGCTGACATTCCACATTAACTGTATTATTAATAAAACTATTATAAATCTTAGTAACATTACACCACTGCATAATTCCAGCCCGCTTTAGGCTAAGGCACATTAACAAAAAGTTAAGTTTAGCGTAAAACTTGAAAATACTACATTATAAATTATTCTGGTGTTGGTCGTCTGCTTTGGCTCATTATCTCGTTTCAGGCTTGCTTCTTTTAAGGTTTAGGTGACAGCGTCATCCTAGATATTCAGTACTGCTAATACTCTCATAGGGAGAGGATTAGCATTACTGAATTTTCTGTTTTTGTAGACAGTTTGGCTTGTGGAATAAGAAAATACCCAGGTGTGTCGAAATGCTTTTTTGCCTGTCTGTTTTTCCCAGTTTGTGTGACTACTGAACCTACAAAAACACCCACTATTTTGCCTCTCTAGCCTCTCTGTTCGAGCTGCCTCATGCTGCTCCGAAATCTCACATAAAAAGGTTAACAGCACTGTTCAGCTCCAGAAGAGCTCTGACAAATAACAGTCGACCTATTATTATTTACACATCCAACTGAGGTTATTACTGGGATTTTGTCAAAGGCCTTAGTCATGTGGTGTTTCTTTTTGGAGTTTTGTTCACCCCCTGAAAATCCTATTCTTCTGTATGTGGTTGCAAAGTTTCCATCTTGCAGAAAACCAGATTTAAATATACCTACTGTTAAATGTTTCAGGACTCAGGGTTCTTGACTTCAAGCAATGGGTCTCACCAGAGTGTAATTTTGCATTGCTGCCACAGAAATTGAATCGAAATTGTTGTTGTCCGAGCTTGCAGTACAGCTCTAGACCCTAAAAAATCTGTACTTGGGTTTAACACTCTTTGTAGCTGCACAGAAACTGTTTTCATAATTTAAATAAGACTCCTTTAACATGTGACATATAAAAAAACAGTTAAAACATTTTGTAAAATGCAGTAAAAACATGAAAAAAATATTATGTTCAAAATGTTTTTATCAAAAAAAAAAAAAAAAAAATTTTTTATCTAATTTAAAACACCAGGTACCCGGGGGAATATCTACACCTTTATTTGGTTGAACTCGCCGCCATAACCTCATGTTTATTTTTTTCTCAAACTTGCATGTCTTAGCACACTTGTGTGTCTTTAAAGCACTGGAATAGCTAAAGCTGCAGCCACACGCTGAACAGTGAAACAGCTTCTCTCCTGTGTAAATGCGCTGGTGTGTGTTGAGACTATAAAATGCTTTTCACAATCTAAACATTGATAGTGGTTTTCTCCTGCATAAAAGCAGCGGTGTAGTTGAGGATTACTCTGCTGAGCAAAACTCTTGCCACATTGCAAACAGCTATAAGGCTTCTCTCCTGTGTAAATGCGCTGGTGTACAGTAGCTGAAGAATGCTCTGTTGTTTGAAGCTGCACAGTCTGAACAGTGGTATGGCTTCTTTCCAGTGTAAATGTGCTGGTGTGTTTTTACAGTACTTGAATTGCTAAAGCTTTTCCACTCTCAGGGTAGGGATACGGCTTGTTCCAGTGTGAATGTGCTGATGTGTTTTTCAAGAGTATCGCATTGATAAAGTTTTTCCACACTCAAAGCAAGGATACTCCGGTGTGTGGAGAGGTTACATTTTGAGGTTACATTTATCACTTAAGGTCATTCGGCAGTCTGTGCCAAGGAAAGGCTTCGCTTCTGTGTAAATGCACTGGTGAAGTAGAAGATGACTCTGCTGAGTAAAAACCTTTCTCACAGAATGAACTTTGATGAGGCTTCTCTCCTGTGTAAATGCGCTGGTGCAGTTTTAGAGTGCTCTGTCGAGAAAAACTCTTTCCACAGTCTGAGCACTGGAGAATTTCTTTTTTCGTCTGCGAAAGGGGTTCGTACAGCAGGAAATAAAGGAAACCAGACGTCTTCTGGATCTTAACATGGGCAACAAGTTTTCATACTTGATCTGTTCTGGTTTTAATAGTGACATCTCCTGATGTGTTTGTGAGGGTGTGTTTGTCCAGTGTGGGACATTGGACCCAAGGAGCATCAGAACAGTTCCAGTTGAGCATTATTTACTTCTGAAAGAGAAAATTATACGTAAACAGTTATTTGTGAGCTGTCTCTTGATTAAGATATTTAATGAAAAGCAGCACAAAGAAAATATTGTTGTTTCACATTTTCAGCATTCAACTTTATACAAAATCTTTATGTCAGAAGTGGGATTTGAATCCATGCCTCTATTTGGAGACCAGAATCCTCCATTACACTGGAAGGCAATTGAACCTCGAGTCTGGCGCCTTACACATTATTATATTAATAATGTGTAATTTAACTTAGTTCCATAATTCTTTGATAGAGTTTGAACACAACAGATACACATAAGTTTTATTAAATAGTTGACTGTCTAGCTTGGTTTAGCTTAACAACAAAATTTTATTGAGTAAGCTACCAAAAAAGGAACCGTTTGGGAACCGAAAGAGTCAACTCTTTAGCTATTAAGCTAAACCTGTCAATTTGACTCACTGCCTACTGCATTTACTGAATTGAATCATAGTTTTATTGTAAATTTATTTAACTGAGTGATTGTTCAAAAGCAACATGTCAGAAGTGGGATTTGAACCCATGCCTCCATTCAGAGACCAGAATCCTCCACTACACTGGAAGGTTTGTAAACCTTGAGCGTGGCGCCATCCTGACATACACAGCATGTCTAATATATCAAAGAGCTAAGTTATCCAACAACTACAAGCCCTGTGGGAAAGTCACTGTCTATTGCATTTAACTAATTGAATCATAGTTCCGTAGTGAGTTCATGTAACTGAGTGATTGTTTAAAAGCTTCATGTCAGAAGTTGGATTTGAACCCACGCCTCCATTCAGAGACCAGAATCCTCTATTCTAGTGGAAGATGATGGAACCTTGAGTCTGGTGCCTTAGACCGCTCGGCCATCCTGACACTGAGGTTATTGGTGTATTTAGAGTGGATGTGTGGTTTCGCGTAATAGCGAAGAGCCGACTATTTCGGTTCCCAAACGATTCCTCATTTACTAGCGTAGTCAATAAAATGTGTTTGCTAAGCTACACCAAGCTAGACAGTCAGCTATTTAATAAAAGTTATGACATTGACAAACAATTACATTGGCAACTTGTTATTTTAACTATTGTGTAATGTTGCCAGTCTAAGAGCCACTTACACTTGCTGTGCTTATTTTGTATTCAGTAAATAAAGCTTAGCCTGTTGGTTTACTTTAAACTGTAAATACTCACCTGTGCTATTATGCTAAACTTGTCGATTTGACTCACTGAGTGAAACTATCGACCCGGGTATCAAAAATTATTCATAGACTACATTCTAAATGTGAACTCTTTCTGATTTTTTTTTTTTTTTTACATACACGACTCACTTATTTTGTATTTAAACAAAAGTGTATATAAGACAGAGAACCTAGGTAAACAAAATTCAGTTTTTGAATAATTATTTAATGTATTAATGAACTAAGGAAGTCGCTGCCTAATGCATGTAACGAATTGAATGATAGTTTGATTGTGAGTTTATTTAATTGCGCGACTGTTAAAAAGAACCATGTCAGAAGTGGGATTTGAACCCACGCCTCCATTCGGAGACCAGAATCCTCCACTACACTGGAAGGTTTGTGACCCTTGAGTCTGGCGCCTTAGACCACTCGGCCATCCTGACTTACTCAGCATGGCTGTATTTATAGCAAATGAGTGAGAATGACTATAATGTTACTGCACGTCAGTGTGGGTTATAAATGCGTTACTTTTGAAGTAATGATTCACTGTGTAATAATCACATAATCATCAACCACACCAATCAGGGTTCAGCGCGCTTTGTTATGAGCTTGTTTTAATCTGCTGAACACAGATGGATCGAGTCCGAGTCACATTTATTCAATCGCATACAAACGGAATTCAGACTTGAATCTCTTTCCTAATGACTCCTGACTCGACTCGGACTTGTCAAAAATAACTCGAGTCTTTCCCTTATGATTCAGGCAGTAGTTCCTGATGTGATGGGTGGGACCCACTTACATTGTGACAGTAATTGATATTAGTATATCATGGAAATGTAGCCGCAGTGCGGTTGCCCTTTTAAAAGTTCGTTACCCTTTTAATAAACTAGCGCATTTTTACCTCACGTTTTGGCGCTCATATAAATAGTGTTTACAACGAACAGATTTAAATTTTTGGAGTTAACATCATAATTGTCTTGATTCTGTGGAAGATTGGTTGTGGAGCTGAACATTGCAGCAGTTTAATGTAAGTTGATGCTTGTTTATTGAGTTTTTAGCAACTTGCTACTTTAACCGTTGTGTAATGTCGCCTGTGTAAAATACACTTTACACTTTTTATTCTTTTGTGCTCATTTTGTACTCTGTAAATGAAGCTTAGCATGTTGGTGTATTTAAACTGTAAATACTCACCTGTTTATGTTTTGTTGTGGGTTTGAAAACAACCTATTGTCTTTAAAGTACCAAAGTAGCTAGCACATATATAATGGTTTAATTAGCATATCTTGTCATGTGTAGCAGATGCTAATTGGTTGTATTTGTACATGATACTACAAGTTGCTAAGCAGAGTCTATCACTGTTTTCTCTTCCTCTTCTGTTTTTTGTTCATTTTGGGGCTTTCTTGGTTATTGTTTATAATGGGTTTTAAGCCAAATTAGCCAGCTGGTAAAAATCTGAAAACGTGTTATATTGTTCAATAATGTTTATGAGCAGCAATTAATGACCATTAGGACTGAGCCAGAGTGATGTGGTCTGTATTAATAGTTGGGTTGTAAATGTAAGTAGAGTCCTGCACTATTTTGCTTGGATTGAGGATTGAGGTGTGGTGAATTGCTTTATGTATTTGGTCTTTTCTGTGGTGATTTGCTCTGTAGATTGTTAGTTGCCCTGTTCTGGATATCTGAATGGCATTGTTGTACTAATTCATTTTCATGTCTTTATTCCCCCTAATGCTCCACGCTTTATTCTTAGACCTATCCATATTCTACTGCTCTTCTTATCTTTAAGCACTATTGATCACTGGCTGTATATTTTAAAGAAAGCAAGAGCAATTCTAAGTAAAGTATTCTGTATTTTTATATGCCAGATTTGCAATAAACAATTTGTACGTCAATTTGCAGTCTTGCCAAATTACTATCAGAGTGCCTCTGTGAACAGGTAACCTCTTGCCCATTTAACAGAACCGCATTTCTTAGGATTTCCTCTTCCTTTAACTGGTAGTAGCATAGTGGGCTACATTCTAAAACCTGGTTTTGTCTAGATATGTTCTCAGACAAGTTACATACGTTTTTGTGAGCAAAAATATGACGCTAAATCTGTAAATTTAACTCACTGATACCAAGTATCAAACTTAGTATCACAACTCACACGCCTGTGTAAAAGCCATGACCCAATGCATGAAACTACGTGTGCCACCTTTAGCATCACCAACTGTAAGATCAGTCTTCAGAATAGGAAATATTTGTGGAGGAATTTTTTTAATTGCCGTCCTACCACAGCATTTATATAAGGTTCAAGTCAGAGCTACGTATGCCATTCCAAATTCTTAATTTCCTTTGAGCCATTTAGAGATGAACATGCCGGACTTACTAATAGAAAGCAAATTTCATTGTTCTGTTAGAGGTATTGCCTTTCATTTTATCACTTTTTTAGTGCATGTCGCTGTGGAAAAACAATGACATGCGTGTATTACATTTAAAATTTTCCACTGTAGTTATTGTATTTCTTTCCATACAAAAATGTTATGTCAGAAGTGGGATTTGAACCCACACCTCCATTCGGAGACCAGAATCCTCCACTACTCTGAAAGGTTATTGAAGCTTGAGTCAGGTGCCTTAGACCACTCGGCCATCCTGACACTGGTAACTGAGGCTTACTTAGGTCAATTGGGTGAGAGTAAATAGTTCTGAATGTTGGTTTGGATTATAAGTGAGTTATATTTGAAGTAATGATCCACTGTGTAATGATGTTTAATTTAACTTAGTTCTAACTTAGTTTAAATCATTATTTAATTAGAAAGTGGGTTTATTTTACTGAGGAATACTTTAAAAGAGTCGAGTCAGAAGTGGGATTTGAAACCACACCTCCATTTGGAGACCAGAATTCTCACTTGGTAAGAAGTCACACTTGAGTCTGGCGCCTTAGACCCCTCAGCCATTCTGATTTACAGCAACAAGCTCAGAAATGTAGGAGAAAATGATGTATCCTATTGTATTTTGAGGCAGAATTAAAGAGAGCTGTCAGGAGTGGGATTTGAACCCACGCCTCCATTCGGAGACCAGAATCCTCACTAGGGAAGTAATCACACTTGAGTCTGGCGCCTTAGACCACTCGGCCATCCTGACTTACAACTGCAAGCTGAGAAATGTAGGAGAAAATTATGTTTCCTATTGTATTTTATATTTTGAGGCAGAATTAAAGAAAGCTGTCAGGAGTGGGATTTGAACCCACGCCTCCATTCGGAGACCAGAATCCTCACTAGGGAAGTAATCACACTTGAGTCTGGCGCCTTAGACCACTCGGCCATCCTGACTTACAACTGCAAGCTGAGAAATGTAGGAGAAAATGATGTTTCCTATTGTATTTTGAGGCAGAATTAGTGGTTTACTTTAAACTGCAGAAGTAAAATTCTTGTCAGGTGTGGTATTTGAACCCAATCCTCCAGTTGTAGACCAGAACGTTCACTACTGAAGGAGTCACACTTGAGTCTGGCGACTTAGACCACTCCGCCATCCTGATTTACTCCAACAAGCTTAGAAATGTAGGAGAAAAGGATGTTTCCTATTGTATTTTGAGTCAGAATTAAAGAGAGCTGTCAGGAGTGGGATTTGAACCCACGCCTCCATTCGGAGACCAGAATCCTCCACTACACTGGAAGGCTTGTAACCCTTGAGTCTGGCGCCTTAGACCGCTCGGCCATCCTGACTTACTCAGCATGGCTGTATTTATAGCAAATGAGTGAGAATGACTATAATGTTACTGCACGTCAGTGTGGGTTATAAATGCGTTACTTTTGAAGTAATGATTCACTGTGTAATAATCACATAATCATCAACCACACCAATCAGGGTTCAGCGCGCTTTGTTATGAGCTTGTTTTAATCTGCTGAACACAGATGGATCGAGTCCGAGTCACATTTATTAAATCGCATACAAACGGAATTCAGACTTGAATCTCTTTCCTAATGACTCCTGACTCGACTCGGACTCGTCAAAAATAACTCGAGTCTTTCCCTTATGATTCAGGCAGTAGTTCCTGATGTGATGGGTGGGACCCACTTACATTGTGACAGTAATTGATATTAGTATATCATGGAAATGTAGCCGCAGTGCGGTAGCCCTTTTAAAAATTAAGCTGTCAGTAGTGGGATTTGAACCCACGCCTCCATTTGAAGTCCAGAATCCTCACTAGGGAAGGAATCACACTTTAGTCTGGCGCCTTAGACCACTCGGCCATCCTGACTCGGCCATCCAGAAATGGGGAGTGAAATGTTGTTTTCCATTGCATTTTGAGGCAGAAGTAAAGATAACTGTCAGTTGTTGGATTTGAAATAACGCCTCCATTTGGAGACCAGATTCCTCACTAGGTAAGAAGTCACACTTGAGATTGGCGCCTTAGACCACTCGGTCATTCTTACTTACAACAACAAGCTGAGAAATGGGGAGTGAAATGTTGTTTTCTATTGTATTTTGAAGCAGAAGTAAGATGCTTGTTAGGTGTGGTATTTGAACCCAATCCTCCAGTTGTAGACCAGAACGTTCACTACTGAAGGAGTCACACTTGAGTCTGGTGACTTAGACCACTCCGCCATCCTGATTTACTCCAACAAGCTTAGAAATGTAGGAGAAAAGGATGTTTCCTATTGTATTTTGAGGCAGAATTAAAGAGAGCTGTCAGGAGTGGGATTTGAACCCACGCCTCCATTCGGAGACCAGAATCCTCACTAGGGAAGTAATCACACTTGAGTCTGGCGCCTTAGACCGCTCGGCCATCCTGACTTACAACAACAAGATGAGAAATGTAGGAGAAAATGATGTTTCCTATTGTATTTTGAGGCAGAATTAAAGAAAGCTGTCAGGAGTGGGATTTGAACCCACGCCTCCATTCGGAGACCAGAATCCTCACTAGGGAAGTAATCACACTTGAGTCTGGCACCTTAGACCACTCGGCCATCCTGACTTACAACTGCAAGCTGAGAAATGTAGGAGAAAATGATGTTTCCTATTGTATTTTGAGGCAGAATTAGTGGTTTACTTTAAACTGTAAATACTCACCTGTGCTATTATGCTAAACTTGTCGATTTGACTCACTGAGTGAAACTATCGACCCGGGTATCAAAAATTATTCATAGACTACATTCTAAATGTGAACTCTTTCTGATTTTTTTTTATTTTTTACATACACGACTCACTTATTTTGTATTTAAACAAAAGTGTATATAAGACAGAGAACCTAGGTAAACAAAATTCAGTTTTTGAATAATTATTTAATGTATTAATGAACTAAGGAAGTCGCTGCCTAATGCATGTAACGAATTGAATGATAATTTGATTGTGAGTGTATTTAATTGCGTGACTGTTAAAAAGAGCCATGTCAGAAGTGGGATTTGAACCCACGCCTCCATTCGGAGACCAGAATCCTCCACTACACTGGAAGGTTTGTAATCCTTGAGTCTGGCGCCTTAGACCGCTCGGCCATCCTGACTTACTCAGCATGGCTGTATTTATAGCAAATGAGTGAGAATGACTATAATGTTACTGCACGTCAGTGTGGGTTATAAATGCGTTACTTTTGAAGTAATGATTCACTGTGTAATAATCACATAATCATCAACCACACCAATCAGGGTTCAGCGCGCTTTGTTATGAGCTTGTTTTAATCTGCTGAACACAGATGGATCGAGTCCGAGTCACATTTATTCAATCGCATACAAACGGAATTCAGACTTGAATCTCTTTCCTAATGACTCCTGACTCGACTCGGACTTGTCAAAAATAACTCGAGTCTTTCCCTTATGATTCAGGCAGTAGTTCCTGATGTGATGGGTGGGACCCACTTACATTGTGACAGTAATTGATATTAGTATATCATGGAAATGTAGCCGCAGTGCGGTTGCCCTTTTAAAAGTTCGTTACCCTTTTAATAAACTAGCGCATTTTTACCTCACGTTTTGGCGCTCATATAAATAGTGTTTACAACGAACAGATTTTAATTTTTGGAGTTTAACTGTTTTAACATCATAATTGTCCTGATTATGTGGAAGATTGGTTGTGGAGCTGAACATTGCAGCTGTTTAATGTAAGTTGATGCTTGTTTATTGAGTTTTTAGCAACTTGCTACTTGTCGCCTGTGTAAAATACACTTTACACTTTTTATTCTTTTGTGCTCATTTTGTACTCTGTAAATGAAGCTTAGCATGTTGGTGTACTTTAAACTGTAAATACTCACCTGTTTATGTTTTGTTGTGGGTTTGAAAACAACCTATTGTCTTTAAAGTACCAAAGTAGCTAGCACATATATAATGGTTTAATTAGCATATCTTGTCATGTGTAGCAGATGCTAATTGGTTGTATTTGTACATGATACTACAAGTTGCTAAGCAGAGTCTATCACTGTTTTCTCTTCCTCTTCTGTTTTTTGTTCATTTTGGGGCTTTCTTGGTTATTGTTTATAATGGGTTTTAAGCCAAATTAGCCAGCTGGTAAAAATCTGAAAACGTGTTATATTGTTCAATAATGTTTATGAGCAGCAATTAATGACCATTAGGACTGAGCCAGAGTGATGTGGTCTGTATTAATAGTTGGGTTGTAAATGTAAGTAGAGTCCTGCACTATTTTGCTTGGATTGAGGATTGAGGTGTGGTGAATTGCTTTATGTATTTGGTCTTTTCTGTGGTGATTTGCTCTGTAGATTGTTAGTTGCCCTGTTCTGGATATCTGAATGGCATTGTTGTACTAATTCATTTTCATGTCTTTATTCCCCCTAATGCTCCACGCTTTATTCTTAGACCTATCCATATTCTACTGCTCTTCTTATCTTTAAGCACTATTGATCACTGGCTGTATATTTTAAAGAAAGCAAGAGCAATTCTAAGTAAAGTATTCTGTATTTTTATATGCCAGATTTGCAATAAACAATTTGTACGTCAATTTGCAGTCTTGCCAAATTACTATCAGAGTGCCTCTGTGAACAGGTAACCTCTTGCCCATTTAACAGAACCGCATTTCTTAGGATTTCCTCTTCCTTTAACTGGTAGTAGCATAGTGGGCTACATTCTAAAACCTGGTTTTGTCTAGATATGTTCTCAGACAAGTTACATACGTTTTTGTGAGCAAAAATATGACGCTAAATCTGTAAATTTAACTCACTGATACCAAGTATCAAACTTAGTATCACAACTCACACGCCTGTGTAAAAGCCATGACCCAATGCATGAAACTACGTGTGCCACCTTTAGCATCACCAACTGTAAGATCAGTCTTCAGAATAGGAAATATTTGTGGAGGAATTTTTTTAATTGCCGTCCTACCACAGCATTTATATAAGGTTCAAGTCAGAGCTACGTATGCCATTCCAAATTCTTAATTTCCTTTGAGCCATTTAGAGATGAACATGCCGGACTTACTAATAGAAAGCAAATTTCATTGTTCTGTTAGAGGTATTGCCTTTCATTTTATCACTTTTTTAGTGCATGTCGCTGTGGAAAAACAATGACATGCGTGTATTACATTTAAAATTTTCCACTGTAGTTATTGTATTTCTTTCCATACAAAAATGTTATGTCAGAAGTGGGATTTGAACCCACACCTCCATTCGGAGACCAGAATCCTCCACTACTCTGAAAGGTTATTGAAGCTTGAGTCAGGTGCCTTAGACCACTCGGCCATCCTGACACTGGTAACTGAGGCTTACTTAGGTCAATTGGGTGAGAGTAAATAGTTCTGAATGTTGGTTTGGATTATAAGTGAGTTATATTTGAAGTAATGATCCACTGTGTAATGATGTTTAATTTAACTTAGTTCTAACTTAGTTTAAATCATTATTTAATTAGAAAGTGGGTTTATTTTACTGAGGAATACTTTAAAAGAGTCGAGTCAGAAGTGGGATTTGAAACCACACCTCCATTTGGAGACCAGAATTCTCACTTGGTAAGAAGTCACACTTGAGTCTGGCGCCTTAGACCACTCAGCCATTCTGATTTACAGCAACAAGCTCAGAAATGTAGGAGAAAATGATGTATCCTATTGTATTTTGAGGCAGAATTAAAGAGAGCTGTCAGGAGTGGGATTTGAACCCACGCCTCCATTCGGAGACCAGAATCCTCCACTACACTGGAAGGCTTGTAACCCTTGAGTCTGGCGCCTTAGACCGCTCGGCCATCCTGACTTACTCAGCATGGCTGTATTTATAGCAAATGAGTGAGAATGACTATAATGTTACTGCACGTCAGTGTGGGTTATAAATGCGTTACTTTTGAAGTAATGATTCACTGTGTAATAATCACATAATCATCAACCACACCAATCAGGGTTCAGCGCGCTTTGTTATGAGCTTGTTTTAATCTGCTGAACACAGATGGATCGAGTCCGAGTCACATTTATTAAATCGCATACAAACGGATTTCAGACTTGAATCTCTTTCCTAATGATTCCTGACTCGACTCGGACTCGTTAAAAATAACTCGAGTCTTTCCCTTATGATTCAGGCAGTAGTTCCTGATGTGATGGGTGGGACCCACTTACATTGTGACAGTAATTGATATCAGTATATCATGGAAATGTAGCCGCAGTGCGGTAGCCCTTTTAAAAATTAAGTGGGATTTGAACCCACGCCTCCATTTGAAGACCAGAATCCTCACTAGGGAAGGAATCACACTTGAGTCTGGCACCTTAGACCACTCGGCCATCCTGACTTACTACAACAAGTGGAGAAATGGGGAGTGAAATGTTGTTTTCCATTGCATTTTGAGGCAGAAGTAAAGATAACTGTCAGTTGTTGGATTTGAAACAACGCCTCTATATGGAGACCAGAAACCTCACTAGGTAAGAAGTCTCACTTGAGTCTGGCGCCTTAGACCACTCGGCCATCCTGACTTACTACAATAAGCTGAGAAATGTAGAGGGAAATGATGTTTCCTATTGTATTTTATATTTTGAGGCAGAATTAGTGGTTTACTTTAAACTGTAAATACTCACCTGTGCTATTATGCTAAACTTGTCGATTTGACTCACTGAGTGAAACTATCGACCCGGGTATCAAAAATTATTCATAGACTACATTCTAAATGTGAACTCTTTCTGATTTTTTTCAGCAGGAAGCTGAGAAATGTAGGGGGAATTGTTGTTTTGTATTGTATTTTAAAGCAGAAGTAAAGAGGTTTGTCAGGAGTCAGATTTGAACCCAAGTTTCCATTCGGAGACCAGAATCCTCACTAGTGAAGGAATCACACTTGAGTCTGGCTCCTTAGATTGCTCGGCCATTCTGACTTACAACAACAAGCTGAGGAATGGGGAGTGAAAAGTTGTTTTCTATTGTATTTTGAAGCAGAAGTAAGATGCTTGTCAGGGGTGGGATTTGAACCCAATCCTCCAGTTGTAGACCAGAACTTTCACTACTGAAGGAGTCACACTTGAGTCTGGCGACTTAGACCACTCAGCCATCCTGATTTACTCCAACAAGCTTAGAAAGAGAGTTGTCAGGAGTGGGATTTGAACCCACGCCTCCATTCGGAGACCAGAATCCTCACTAGGGAAATAATCACACTTGAGTCTGGCACCTTAGACCGCTGGGCCATCCTGATTTTCTCCAACAAGCTTAGAAATGGGGAGTGAAATGTTGTTTTCTATTGTATTTTGAAGCAAACTTAGATTATTATCAGGGGTTCGATTTGAACCCAAGCCTCTATTTGGAGACCAGAAACCTCACTAGATAAGAAATCACACTTGAGCCTGGTGCTTTAGACCACTCGGCCATCCTGACTTACAACAACATCCTGAGAAATGGAGGGTGAAAAGTTGTGTTCTATTATGTAATGCGGCAGAAGTAAAGATAACTGTCAGTTTGAACCCCCGCCTCCATTTGGAGAACAGAAAGCTCACTAGGTAAGAAGTCACACTTGCACCTGGCACCTTAGACCACTTTGCCATCCTGATTTACAGCAACAAGCTGAGAAATGGAGTGGGAAAAGTTGTTTTCTATTGTATTTTGAAGCTGAAGCAAAGAGGACTGTCAGGAGTGGGATTTGAATTCACACCTCAATTAGGAGACCAGAGTCCTCTATTGCATGGGAAGGTGATTGAACCTTGAGTCTGGCGCCTTACACCACTCGGCCATCCTGACGCTGCGAGATGTAGAGTATTCTACTGTCATTATTTACATAAAACTTTTTTTAAATAGCTGACTGTCTTACTTGGTTTAGTTTGACAGTGATTTTATCTAACTGTGCGATTGTTTAAAGGCTTCATGTTAGAAGTGGGATTTGAACCCACGCATCCATTCAGAGACCAGAATCCTCTATTACACTGGAAGGTCATCTGAGTCTCTTGCTGTCTTTAAAAAACGAATAAAAACCCACTTTTTTACTAAGCACTTAAGCTGACTTGTACTTATTTACTAACATTTTTTTTCCATTTCCAAAAAAACCCCCCAAACACTTCTAACAGGTTTCAGCAGATTTGTGTTCTTCGACTGTTGTTAATTTAAACTTGAGAAATGAAATGTTTACTATGGAAGCACTTCTGTAAGTCGCTCTGGATAAGAGCATCTGCTAAATGCAGAAAATGTAAATGTGAAAGGTCATTGAACCTTAAGTCAGGCGCCTTAGACCAAACAGGTGAGAGTAAATAGTTCTGAATGTTGGTTTGGATTATAAGTGAGTTATATTTGAAGTAATGATCCACTGTGTAATGATGTTTAATTTAATGTAGTTCCATGATTTTTAACTGAAAGCTTTAACACAATAGATGTCTAGCTTGGTTCAGCTTAGCGATCAAATGTTATTGACTAAGCTACTAAAATTGGAACCAATTGGGAACCAAGAGAGTTGGCTAAACCTGTAAATTTGACTTACTGAGTAGAAGTGTGGAACTAAGTATCAAAAATTATGAATAGACTTCATTCTAAATGTGTACTCAGAGGATTATAAATATGTTACATTCAAGTAATGATCCACTGTGCAATAATGTTTAATTTAAGTATTTATTGACGTCACACTGAATAAATGCCCTCGTTGCTGCTTGCTGCTTTATCTACTTTGGCAGTTTCCAGAATCTATTGAGCATTTGTTGCTGGATATTTCCACATTAGTTCTGTGTGTTTTCATTGTTTTTAGGAATTATTTTTAGCATTTACCCCCTGAAACTTAAACAATATGCAATTAGTTGGAGGTCCCATGCTGATCACACAGTCAATTAAAAGTTAATGGCAGACACAGGAGCACAGATGACAGCTATGCACTTTAAATGAGGTCTGCAGGAAACGCTGGCATGCCAACTGAAGTGTTAAAAGTGGAAAATTAGATTTGACCAGCAAGTTAGCAGAAGATATAAGACATGGCTGGCATTGTGTCAATTATTTAAGGTAATCAAAGTAGAATTTACAGCCGGGTTGTCCTTCTTACACAAGTCAATGTCATCATGATGTCAAGGTCACTTTCATGGACAATTTAGTGTCTCCAATTCACCTCACTTACATGTCTTAGGACTGGGCGGAAACTGGAGCTCTTGGAGGAAACCCACACAGACACGGGGAGAACATGCAAACTCCACACAGAAAGGACCCAGACCGCTCCACCTGGGAATCAAACCCAGGATCTTTGGCCCAGGACCTTTTTGCCATGAGGCGACTGTGCTAACCACTGAGTCGCCCAGTTTTTAACTGTAAACCTACAGTTTTCCTAATAAAGAGGCCAGTAATTTTGAACAGTTAAAAAAGTTCAACAACACTGTTGCACCTGAGGCACAAGAACAATACACACTAGCAAGGTTCAAAAGAAGTGTGCATATTACACCCTGGCATCATTGCAGCTTCCTGTAGCTGTAAAGATACATTTTAAGGTTTTGGTGCCTAACATACCAAGTGGTGTAAGGATGTGGACCGGAATATGTTTCAGTCTTTAAGAAACCCAGGACACGAGTAAAAAGCCATTTTTAGTTTCAAGCTTCAGTTTCAAAACTGTTTTGTCTTTCTGTGTTTTTTTTTTTTTTTTTATACCTATGAGCATGCAGGGACAGACGTCTGTGGACGTTTTTTAAAACAGCTTGGAAGGGTCTTTGTAGATTCCACTGCTAGATGTCTCAAGGTAAAAAAAAAATCTATCGATATTACTGAAGTATCTGTAAATAAACAATTCAAAAAGACATTAGGATTGAATCTAAAACTAAATCTAACAGTTCTGATACAATGTTCACTTTATTTCATTTCCAGAACTGAAAAGAATCTTTGTTCACCACAAACCTTTTCTTTTCAAAGTGCATTATCTCTTACAACCCTTGGTAAAGTGCAACAGTAATACTTGAAATATAAATTAAACACACAGAGTTTCTATCACAGCTATACAGTGCCTTGAAAGTATAAAATATATAATTTTTCTCCCCCTTTAGCGCATCCAATTGTTCAATTAGCATCGTGCTTCCTCTCTGTCTATGCCGAACCCTGCCCTGACGGAGGTGATTGAAGCTAACCCATATCCCCTCCGAAACACGAGCAGCAGCCAGATGCATCTTTGCCACCCACACATTGACGAGTTTGGCGCCACCTAGCGTTGCATGCGGAGAGACACACCCTAAGGGCACCCTCTCCCATCTCTGTGTAAGCGCCTCCAATCAGCCGGCAGAGAACGCAATCGCATTCTGACAGAGAGAGACCCACATCCGGTTCTTTGTCCCACCCCCCGCATGAGCAACCGGCCAATCGTTGCTCATATAGCCACTCAGCTTCGAACCGGTAAAGCAAGGCTGGATTCGATACGACGCTTCTCAGAATCCAGCCCTGGTTGCAGCGCGTTTCTTTTTACCGCTGCGCCACCTGAGCGCCTCATTTAAATTTTTTTAAAAACCATTTTCTTCCCATTTTCCTCCCGATTTAGCGCACTCAATTTTGTCTTCTGCTGCTACCAGAGATACCAGATTGCATCCGAGGAGAGCACGTCACTGTACACACCTCTTCCAACACGTGCACAGCCCTCCTCTTCACGCCCCTGCGCCAATCAGGGTCCTTACACAGTGTATGAAGACCCACCGACCCACCCACCCACCACTCACCTCATGTAGCTGGTTCCTCAAAATAGATAGAGCAATGAATTTAAATGGTAAGTCCATACAGATATTTCATAGTTTATATATACTGTAGATAAATTATTTATCAGATCTCTCAGAAAAAAAAGCTGTACTCTCAGGAAACACATTATCATCTTTTTTAATGTCTGTATATCTGAGGATCATTACCACCACCTACTGGAATCACAACAAATGCACTGTCAAACACAGTAGGTCAAATCCAGTATTATAAACATGTGAACATGGTGGTGGGATCGTCGATGGTAAGGGCAAAATGAGTGTTACAGAGCCCTCCTCTGCTGCAGATGCTGCAGATGTGTGCAACCAAGGTTAAAAGGGAGTCTGGCCCTTGGGGAGGTCTGGGTAAACTGTTTATTGCCACAGAGGGCAAAAACTGTCACTGTATGAATAGGTAGTCTGTAGGTACAGCATATACTGATAAATGCTCTCAGTGTACTAAAGATAAATGGTGGCTCTGTAGGACTGAGGATGGTAGAGAGAAGTTGCCAAAAATTGTATCACAGTATTTTTAAGATTTCTGATGGTTTCACTGTATTTTTATAGGTCTGTGGCTTATTCTGTTTTCAAGAGTACGTAGAATATAAAGCATTTTATTTTCATCATGTATATATAATGAAGGTTTTGAGTACTATAAGGTTTGCTTGGCCTCACAGAATGACTCAATATATGAAGGTGTCAGTATGCATGCACCAGTTGCAGAATGTAAACAATTTTATTGTGCAAAAACAGAACTTGGATGTCAAAAACTTTAACATTTTAATATTTAAGTATTATACAATTCATTAAGATCTCTCTTTAACGAATAAAATGACATTTGCACACTTAGTTCATCATTATACTGAGGTATGACTTTATTGTACAATATCCACAAATTTGTTGTAGAAAAGTGGGCGACTATATGTCTCCGCTTCCAGCTTGCTTCAGTATTATTGGTATAACGTTGAATCAGCAAAAAAAACCTGAAATATTTTCCTCAACGGTCTATAGAGGAATCGTGTCCTTGCACAGGTGGATTGATACTGCATTCGTATTTCACTCCACCGTTTGCTTTTTTGCAGCTGCCGTGGCTCAACAAACCTTACAGTATGTAGTGTTTTAGTCTGTGATGGATTTTTTAAACCAAAGAACTTCTAAGCTGCAGACACAGCACATCTCAGGTCTCTGTGTATTCATTCTTCATCTGTTTTCCGTTTCTGTTTTTCTGCTATTACAATCCCAGTTACATTTGTGTTGAACAGAGATACAGATGTTACATTGTAATTTACATTGCTAGTGTGGTGCCCTGCAAATGTTTTTAAACACGAGAGGATTGCTGAACGGTTCAAAGACCACCCAAAGGAAAACTACAAAGCTGGCAACACTTGTTATTATGAGTTCCTGAGGTGCATTCGTTGCACCAAAACATTTATACTACAAATGCTATGAGGCTTCTGAGACTCCTTCTGTATATACTTATGCTAACGCTACCTGGGTAACTAGTGAGCTGTACCTGCACAACGCTTCCAGCAGCAAACAATATTACATAATTGGCTGCCTACATTTTGCCGTTATTTAAAGTCTACAGCTGCTGTTTAGTCTATGCTACGGTATGTTGGTATATGAAAAATCCATACCGTACGATGAATTGAAGCCAGTGTACCCAGTGGACCATCATACCGCCCAGCACTACCTGAACATATTCTCTTTTTAGAAGTTAAAAGTTTGGACATTTGCTTTCTACAACCACCATGCGTTCTTCCCCAATTTTCCTCCCAATCTACAGTAGTTGTATCCAATTGCCTGATTGCATTACGTTCCTCTCTACTGATGTTCATCTCCACCCTGACTGAGGAGAGCCGAGACTGACACACGCCCCCTCCGTCCCATGTGCAGTAGCCAACTGCATCTTTTCACCTGCACGAGGCGAGTTCATATGCGGATCAGCTTTGTGTATGAAGAGACACACCCTGATCAGCATTATCCCTCGAATCAGCCAGCAGAGGTTGTAATTGCATCAGTTATAAAGAATCCCCCCTTGAACAAAAGCCAATCGTTGTTCATGTAGACGTCCAGCCTGATGGTTTTCAGAGTTGAGTTTGGAACCGACGAGTTCAAGATGTCAGCTCAGGTGTGAAGATATATGTTTTTGTATTGCTTGTTTTTTCTATGTAGGTCCCACCCTCTTGCACACCATAACAAGTTGATTAAGCTGCTTCTCAGTCATGCTCTCAGCAGCACATTAGCAACCAGACCGAGAGCAGAAGCTTGCCTAGTAACAGTGGGACACGGTACAGGACCACAGCTTGAATAATGACCACATGTAAATGTCCATTTACAGTTTAATTACAGAAAGTTCCAAGAACCACAGATTTTACTTCAGAGTTTTATACAATTGCACAGTAAGGGATGCCTTGCATGTTAAGTTACCAAGGGTCTTCTGAGTATAGATTACAAATTTAATCATGTCTACATAATTCATTGGGTGGCTCGGTGGGTAGCACTGTTGCAAGAAGGTCCTGGGTTTGATTTCCAGAGGGAGTGGTACACGTCCTTTCTGTGTGGAGTTTGCATGTTCTCCCTGTGTCTGCGTGGGTTTCCTCCCACAGTACAAAGACATGCAGTCAGGTTAATTGGATTAATAGATTTTAAATTGTCTGCGACTGTGTCTGACATTACATGATGAATCTTGTGTAACCAGTAATTACCTGTCTTGTCATGAATGTAATCAAAGTGTGTAAAACATGATGTTAAAGTCCTAATTAAATAAATAAACATGATTAATTAAAGACTACTGGATCTTTAGACTGTGGGCTACTGTTTGCACGTGTACTGCTTATCATCAGACTGCCTTTATTTGTCATATATACAAATATACATGTACAGTACAATGAAATTCAGTTTTTCTGCATATCATGGCGTGTCAGCAGGCACAACTGGAGCAGAGCGGGTTAAAGGCCTCACTCAGTGGCCAAACAGTGGCTGCTTGGTGGAGCTGGGATTCCCCTAAATATGTCACACGTATTTATTGGGGGAGTGTACTCAGTGCTAGCAGGAAGCAGAATGGCTTTCCTGTTACTGGCAGGCAGCATGACTTTGTCCTTGGTGTGACTCTTAAAAGAACAGAAATTAGGGTTACAAAATCGTTATCTATTATTGTTATAATATTGTATTAATGCACCAACCTTTAGTTACAGCCAGTAGTGCAATTACTTTAACCCATAGTCTTTATGATTGAGTGATTTGATTACAAGTGCTCAGTTTTACTTACAGGAATCATCAGGTCATGCTGTGCTTTAGAGAGCTGATCACCTAAACCACATTGGAAGGCAGTCTCAGAAGCCTCATAGCATTTGTAGTATGCACCTCAGGACCTCATAATAACAAGCATTGCCAGCTTTGTAGTTTTCCCTTGGGCTGTCTCTGAACTACTCAGCAATCCTCTCGTGTTTAAAAACATGCCAGGCAGACACCAAAATGTCAGTCCTTTGCAGGGCACCACACACTAACAATGTCAATTACAATGTAACATCTGTATCTCTGTTCCACACCAATTTAACTGGAACCAAATAGAATGAATAGAATGCGTTTATTTGTCATATATACGTATACAGATGTACAGTACAACTAAATTCTTTTTCACATATCCCAGCTTCTTTGGAAGTTGGGGTCAGAGCGCAGGGTCAGTCATTGTACGGCATCCTTGGAGCCGAGAGGGTTAAGGGCCTTGCCCAAGTGCCCAACAGTGGCTGCATGGGAGAGAAAAGATTCAAACTCTCAATCTTTAGATTGATAGCCCAAAGCTCTACCCACTAGGATACAACTGTCTATTCCAATTCATTTTAGAATTTTATATTGCAATTCATTCATACTTTATTAAAAAAGGTTTATGACATCACAGAATCTTTATTTAAAGCTCAAAAATAAAGGAATTTATTGTGGTAATTAAACAAAACTTAATTCTGCCTCATTCCTCATACTTTTACTGTTTCTTTAATTATTTGTTTGATAATTGTGTTAGGATTTTAGTTGCTAACAGTCAAGCTGTTTTTAAACATCTGGTATCAAACAGATGTTAGCTGCAATTTTGTGATTGAACCATGTATTTAAAATACGCTGACACAAAGTACCAGCAGACAGTTGCAGAGGTTCTTTTTTTAGTGTTAATACCCTTTTGTGTCAGCTGTAAGAGGCTAAAACACACAAAGAGAGCATCAACCATATGGTCAAGATGGCCAGCTGTCAGAACCCAGTACCCAGCTTCTCATCTACATATTCCAGGCCACATACTTACTCTCGTCTCCAGCATTACGAGCTCTGTCTTCTGTCATCCTACAAAGATGAGCCTACGAATGAGAGGTCAGCTGCAGAAAGGCATAACATTTCCATCCGCCACTAGTCACCAGCCCTAGCATCAGAGCTCTCAAAAGAGTTATCAGCATTACTACTACCCTAACTACAAATGAGGTTGCTTCTAGAAGTCATGACAAAGAACATCTCTTTTTTCTAGGAACCTTCGTGTCAAATATTTGGTACTTGGTAGTACTGTATAATGTCACGCAGGTGTGTACGTATTTGTTGTGAACATCAGCTACCATTTGCAAGAGACTGATATCATTAGCACTGAAGTGCTAATTAGGATCATTACAACATTAACAGGACTGGTGTCTGTGTGTGTGTGTTTTAGTTCAATTTAGCTAAGTTTAGTTAACTTGGCTCTTATTCTGAACTAGACAGAGGAAACAAACAGATTGGATTGTATCTTATACAGATGAAACAATTATTCTTAATTCTTAAGAATCCTTAATTCTTAATGTTATTGTTCAAGAACAAGATGATTTTTTGTCTATTTAAAATGTATACATACATAATGACAAACAATGAATATTCATAGAGCTTTAACAAGCATTTAACATTGATTTATTTGAGCATGGGAACTGACTTGCCTGCGACTAGGGTTTTATACACTCTGTGTTGTGACGCATTTACATTTACATTTACATTTGACGCATTCACCTCATCACCAGTATTAACATGGTCTATATTCTGAGCCACAATGGCTTTTCTGTTGATCTGTCATAGCCTTCATGTCCTCTTGTGTCATTAAGTCTTGGCCACCCAACAACCTGTTGGCAGTTCGGGCCTCTTCGGATGACTGTCAGTGGGTACGACAGTCTGTCAACACCGTTTACTGCTCAGAGACACATCAAAAGACTAAGATTTAAAAAAAAAGATATTTTCTGATTAAATATATAGCACCAGCCTTTAAATAGATAGATAGATAGATGGATGGATGGATGGATGGATGGATGGATGGATGGATGGATGGATAGATAGATACTTTATTTACCCTGAGGGAAGTTATTGGCCTCCAGTAATTGAACAAGCACAAGAAGAAAACGAATACAAATACTAATAAAGTAAATTAGGTGTTGCGAATGTACAATGTACTGTACATATATACAAATATACGGTATGCAAAAAAGTATGTGCAAATTGTGCATCTGGTATAATAATAATAATAATAGGAGCAGTAGTGCATCTATTCTTATAAACAATATACAGATATATGAATATAAATATTGAAATTAAGATATCATAATAGGTATAGAGCAGTGGTAGCTCAGTGGTTAAGGAACTTGACTAGTCATTTGAAGGTTGCCAGTTCAAGCCCCATCACCACCAAGCTGAGCATGGATCTCAGAACTTAATTGCTTTCAGTGATAATTGTAAGTTGCTTTGGATAAAAGCTATAAATATATACAATATATCAGTTATAGGTATAAGTATATACAATAGGAGCAATAATATACATTGTTCTATATATATATATATACACACACACACACACATATATATATATACAGTGTATCACAAAAGTGAGTACACCCCTCACATTTCTGCAGATATTTAAGTATATCTTTTCATGGGACAACACTGACAAAATGACACTTTGACACAACGAAAAGTAGTCTGTGTGCAGCTTATATAACAGTGTAAATTTATTCTTCCCTCAAAATAACTCAATATACAGCCATTAATGTCTAAACCACCGGCAACAAAAGTGAGTACACCCCTAAGAGACTACACCCCTAAATGTCCAAATTGAGCACTGCTTGTCATTTTCCCTCCAAAATGTCATGTGATTTGTTAGTGTTACTAGGTCTCAGGTGTGCATAGGGAGCAGGTGTGTTCAATTTAGTAGTACAGCTCTCACACTCTCTCATACTGGTCACTGAAAGTTCCAACATGGCACCTCATGGCAAAGAACTCTCTGAGGATCTTAAAAGACGAAATTGTTGCGCTACATGAAGATGGCCAAGGCTACAAGAAGATTGCCAACACCCTGAAACTGAGCTGCAGCACAGTGGCCAAGATCATCCAGCGTTTTAAAAGAGCAGGGTCTACTCAGAACAGACCTCGCGTTGGTCATCCAAAGAAGCTGAGTGCACGTGCTCAGCGTCACATCCAACTGCTGTCTTTGAAAGATAGGCGCAGGAGTGCTGTCAGCATTGCTGCAGAGATTGAAAAGGTGGGGGGTCAGCCTGTCAGTGCTCAGACCATATGCCGCACACTACATCAAATTGGTCTGCATGGCTGTCACCCCAGAAGGAAGCCTCTTCTGAAGTCTCTACACAAGAAAGCCCCCAAACAGTTTGCTGAAGACATGTCAACAAAGGACATGGATTACTGGAACCATGTCCTATGGTTTGATGAGACCAAGATTAATTTGTTTGGTTTAGATGGTCTCAAGCATGTGTGGCGGCAATCAGGTGAGGAGTACAAAGATAAGTGTGTCATGCCTACAGTCAAGCATGGTGGTGGGAATGCCATGGTCTGGGGCTGCATGAGTGCAGCAGGTGTTGGGGAGTTACATTTCATTGAGGGACACATGAACTCCAATATGTACTGTGAAATACTGAAGCAGAGCATGATCCCCTCCCTCCGGAAACTGGGTCGCAGGGCAGTGTTCCAGCATGATAATGACCCCAAACACACCTCTAAGACGACCACTGCTTTATTGAAGAGGCTGAGGGTAAAGGTGATGGACTGGCCAAGCATGTCTCCAGACCTAAACCCAATAGAACATCTTTGGGGCATCCTCAAGCGGAAGGTGGAGGAGTGCAAAGTCTCGAATATCCGCCAGCTCCGTGATGTCGTCATGGAGGAGTGGAAAAGCATTCCAGTGGCAACCTGTGAAGCTCTGGTAAACTCCATGCCCAGGAGAGTTAAGGCAGTTCTGGGAAATAATGGTGGCCACACAAAATATTGACACTTCAGGAACTTTCACTAAGGGGTGTACTCACTTTTGTTGCCGGTGGTTTAGACATTAATGGCTGTATATTGAGTTATTTTGAGGGAAGAATAAATTTACACTGTTATATAAGCTGCACACAGACTACTTTTCGTTGTGTCAAAGTGTCATTTTGTCAGTGTTGTCCCATGAAAAGATATACTTAAATATCTGCAGAAATGTGAGGGGTGTACTCACTTTTGTGATACACTGTATATATAACAGTGTAAATTTATTCTTCCCTCAAAATAACTAAATATACAGCCATTAATGTCTAAACCACCGGCAACAAAAGTGAGTACACCCCTTAGTGAAAGTTCCTGAAGTGTCAATATTTTGTGTGGCCACCATTATTTCCCAGAACTGCCTTAACTCTCCTGGGCATGGAGTTTACCAGAGCTTCACAGGTTGCCACTGGAATGCTTTTCCACTCCTCCATGACGACATCACGGAGCTGGCGGATATTCGAGACTTTGCGCTCCTCCACCTTCCGCTTGAGGATGCCCCAAAGATGTTCTATTGGGTTTAGGTCTGGAGACATGCTTGGCCAGTCCATCACCTTTACCCTCAGCCTCTTCAATAAAGCAGTGGTCGTCTTAGAGGTGTGTTTGGGGTCATTATCATGCTGGAACACTGCCCTGCGACCCAGTTTCCGGAGGGACGGGATCATGCTCTGCTTCAGTATTTCACAGTACATATTGGAGTTCATGTGTCCCTCAATGAAATGTAACTCCCCAACACCTGCTGCACTCATGCAGCCCCAGACCATGGCATTCCCACCACCATGCTTGACTGTAGGCATGACACACTTATCTTTGTACTCCTCACCTGATTGCCGCCACACATGCTTGAGACCATCTGAACCAAACAAATTAATCTTGGTCTCATCAGACCATAGGACATGGTTCCAGTAATCCATGTCCTTTGTTGACATGTCTTCAGCAAACTGTTTGCGGGCTTTCTTGTGTAGAGACTTCAGAAGAGGCTTCCTTCTGTGGTGACAGCCATGCAGATCAATTTGATGTAGTGTGCGGCGTATGGTCTGAGCACTGACAGGCTGACCCCCCACCTTTTCAATCTCTGCAGCAATGCTGACAGCACTCCTGCGCCTATCTTTCAAAGACAGCAGTTGGATGTGACGCTGAGCACGTGCACTCAGCTTCTTTGGACGACCAACGCGAGGTCTGTTCTGAGTGGACCCTGCTCTTTTAAAACGCTGGATGATCTTGGCCACTGTGCTGCAGCTCAGTTTCAGGGTGTTGGCAATCTTCTTGTAGCCTTGGCCATCTTCATGTAGCGCAACAATTCGTCTTTTAAGATCCTCAGAGAGTTCTTTGCCATGAGGTGCCATATTGGAACTTTCAGTGACCAGTATGAGAGAGTGTGAGAGCTGTACTACTAAATTGAACACACCTGCTCCCTATGCACACCTGAGAGCTAGTAACACTAACAAATCACATGACATTTTGGAGGGAAAATGACAAGCAGTGCTCAATTTGGACATTTAGGGGTGTAGTCTCTTAGGGGTGTACTCACTTTTGTTGCCTGTGGTTTAGACATTAATGGCTGTATATTGAGTTATTTTGAGGGAAGAATAAATTTACACTGTTATATAAGCTGCACACAGACTACTTTTCATTGTGTGAAAGTGTCATTTTGTCAGTGTTGTCCCATGAAAAGATATACTTAAATATCTGCAGAAATGTGAGGGGTGTACTCACTTTTGTGATACACTGTATATATATATATACGTATATACTGTATATATACAGTATATACGTACAGTATATACATATATGTAGGGATAAATATCAAATAAAAACACAATATTAGATATAGGTATGAATGCATATAATAGTAGTAATATACAGATTTTAATATAATAATATATGTAGATAATAAAAATATAGATTATAACTGACATATACATATACGTATAAATATAAGAATAGAAATATCAAAGAGGAATATGTAGGCTTGGCTTTGGCGATTCAAATGTGTGTCTTAGTCGTGTGATGTTAAACACTCTGACTGCCTGGGGTACAGAAGACTTTCTTTTGTACCCCGGTCCTCTACACAAAGCATCTACCAAAAATAAATATGGATGGACGTCCTAAATCAAACAAACTTATACAAAAGACTTCACCTGCATAATGATTGATGCCACATCACTCCAGCTGATATTTGCTTTGGTAATCTCAGACACAACTGACAAACATTTATTTTGCTAATGCACTTTAAAATGCAGTAGTAGGTGTTGTATCAAAGGACCGAACATTTTTACATGCTACTTACTTCAGAATTCGATACCCAAGGTGTTTCCAGTACATAATAACAGCACTTAAATTTGACAGTGACAGCTGTAGTAGGGCTCCAAAAATATGAAATGTCAAAGGGCTGTTTTTAGGATGGCTCATGCCATTGTTTTGTATATTTGTGTGATGAATTTTATGTACCAGCTACTGATATGTTTGGCTGAATCCATTAGTTAGACATTAGTCCACATGTCTTTAGCCTTGCTTTTTTCTTGTTGAAAAATAATGTGATAGATCAGTGGTTTTTGTCCATTGATAATAAACAAATCTCGTTCTGGAAATTGAATTTTAATAATGTTTGTGTGTAAGTGATTTTCTTTTTGCTGTTTTGAAAAACTTATGCACAGACGTAAACGCTGTTTGGCTGTTGTTGCCTGGCAACAAAAAACATTTCTATAATAGCCATTTGGATAAAACATACACTTGTAACATGCATATATAAAACGAGGCAGAACGTATAATGCTAATAAAACAGAAAATAGTTTTATGAATACAGTTTGATTTGAATTGAAATGAAAACAGTACTGAGAAAAGATGTTGATTGGTCTACTAGATATTTCTTATATTTCTTTTATTAAATATACACAGATTCTATAGTTGATGCCTACAATGTTTTCCAAAAAAGTGGGAATAAATAATGAATAAAAAATAAGATAAACAGAATCTAAAAAGAGCCAGTACTTGATCTGCCAGTGATGATCGGTCTGGCTTTGCCAAAATCACTGATGCAAGTTATCCTTGCCTTTGGCACTGACAAACTCTATACCATGCCTCAGTCCTTCTTACTATTACATTACTGACACATTACATAAACCTTACATTAAAACCCAAGTTCTTACAGTCAGAACAGTTAGCATCATATACACCAGACCTGGGCATTGTACGGCCATCCCCAACTGGCCCGCATGAAGTTCGTGGCAATTAAAATAAATGTACATCAAACATGCATTATAACAGGACTGATTTTGACTGTCTTTAAATATCCGTACGTTTCGATTTGCGTATGCGCGTGTGTGTGCGAGTGTATCAGCTTCACTGTAATGCAAACAGAACTGAGTGTGATGGACGGTGGAGTTTTTAACAAGACATGAACTTCTGAATTGTTTATTTACTAAAGTCAGATGTAACGCTGGTTAAGGATCAGAATTTAGGCTCTAAATCTCTGTTGCGGTACTAAACAGAAATACAACAACATGAACGATGCAGAGCGTCACACCCGAAGCTTCTCTAACTAAACTGCAAAAGCAACAAGGACTTTTTATAAAGTTTAACACATCCAGAACTGAAGCAGTCAGGACCAGCTCTGTGATTTTAAAAAGAATATCCAACAATAACAAAGGACTGAAAAACAAATGAGGTAATTAGACTCAAAACAAAATAGTGTAAAGTTTAAAAACCTGCACATTTTGTTCACATTTGTTTTTGCATTTGTTTGTTTAAATAGTAAAATAATGTTGATGTTTTTACTCTGCATACTTCTAATTTTCTAAATGTAACATCAAAACATTAACAGCTTATTAGAACTGTACAATTCACTGCTTTTCATAAAGAGTGGGCAGTTGTAGCTTAGTGGTTAAGGTACTGGACTAGTAATCAGAAGGTTGCTGGTTCAAGCCCCTCCACTGCCAGGTTGCTGCTGTTGGGCCCTTGAGCAAGTCCCATAACCCTTAATTGCTCAGACTGTATACTGTAACTGTATTGTAAATCGCTTTGGATAAATGTGTCTGCTAAATGCTGAAAATGTAATGTAAATGTAAATAAAAAGATAAAATTAATATTGAGCAGAATTAAGTTCACCTTATTGGTCCGGCCCTCCACAACAGTCCGAGTTTCTTATGTGGCCCCTTGGAAAATTTAATTGCCCACCCCTGATATACACCGATCAGCCGTAACATTTAAACCACCTTCTTGTTTCTACACACATTGTCCATTTTATCAGCTCCACTTACCACCACAGGACCACCACAGAGTAGGTATTATTTAGGTGATGGATCATTCTCAGCACTGCAGTGACACTGACATGGTGGTGGTGTGTTAGTGTGTGTTGTGCTGGTATGAGTGGATCAGACACAGCAGCGCTGCTGGAGTTTTTAAACACTTTACTGTCACTGCTGGACTGAGAATAGTCCACCAACCAAAAACATCCAGCCAACAGCGCCCTGTGGGCAGCGTCCTGTAACCACAGATGAAGGTCTTGAAGATGACCAACTCAAACAGCAGCAATAGATGAGCGATCGTCTCTGACTTTACATCTACAAGGTGGATCAACTAGGTAAGAGTGTCTAATAGAGTGGACAATGAGTGGACACGGTATTTAAAAACTCCAGCAGCGCTGCTGTGTCTGATTTACTCATACCAGCACAACACACACTAACACACCACCACCATGTAAGTGTCACTGCAGAGCTGAGAATCATCCACCACCTAAATAATACCTGCTCTGTGGTGGTCCTGTGAGGGTCCTGACCATTGAAGAACTACAAAGTGCTTCTATATGGTAAGTGGAGCTGATAAAATGGACAGTGAGTGTAGAAACAAGGAGCTGGTTTTAATGTTATGGCTGATCAGTGTGTGTGTGTGTGTGTGTGTATATATATATATATATATGATACTAGCCTTTTAGTTAAGGGTTATGGTGTTATTGAGGATGTACTACATTTAAGCTCTATTTGTTTTTAATGATTATTTCCCCTCTTTTTCTTTATTTCTCTCGTTTCCTCTGACTTTTTCTCTTCTCTTTTTATTGTTCAGTTTCAGAATAGCTAAGCTTCAAAGGTACCTGATAGCTTTCATGTCATAAACTGTTATGGGTCAATGTGAGTGCATTGCTCTTTGCTATAGTGCACTCTTTGATGATTGGTTGTGGTTTGGATGTGGATTTACTGTAGATTGTGTGTGTGTGTGTGTGTGTGTGAGAGAGAGAGAGAGAGAGAGAGTGAGAGAGAGAGAGAGAGAGAGAGAACACTTGATTTTGGTGTTCATTGTTGTTCATTGTGATGCTTATGAAGATTATTGCAAAAAAGGAAAATATGTTTAAATAAGTTTGCTGTAGTGCATTTACATTCTTGAGTATTTGAGATGCATAAGCTGTGAACGCAAGAAAAAGCATTGATGTGCATTGCTGGTGTGTTAGGCTTGTATTTCCATGTGGGTGCACATTTTTTGCCACATTGGTTTTAAGTTTTAAACTGAGTATTATGTACTGAATTACACTAATAAGAATGACACTAATAAGCAATGAACTCAATGGTCTGCCCAATATGCTCATGATTGACTGTCTTTCCCGATATAGGCTTCTGTTCAACTTAAAACATGCCTAAAATACACAAAGTAAAATGTAGAAAATGTGCTTTTTAGGGCTGAATTGTGCAGCTTTGGATGAGTGCTGCCAGCCACTGTTAGTTTCTCTTGAATCTTGCTCAAAACCATTGTGACTGTGAAGCACCATTTCCTAAAAGCTAATGGTTATGTCAAAACGTATTTTATCAAAAGTCTATACCTGGTGAGTTTTTTTATGGATTCAAGTATAGTTTTAAAAGCAAAGTGGGTGCTGGCGTAGGTAGGTATGTAGATAGATTTGTGGGTGATGAATAGAGGTGAAGGATGGATGAATAGATAATGTAAATACACAAGGGGGGGGGACTGATGGTTGTGTATATAGATTGTTATGAAAATGTGTTTTTTTATTTTTGCAGATGTTGCACTTTCTTTGAAAGCTGTATTTTGTGTTTACTCAGGTTGTCTTTCTTATGTTAACTTACCATTAAAGATCTGATAAAATTATCATCTTATGTATTAAGGAAAATGTGAATAATAATTGACCTCTTAGTTATTCAACCAATAAATAAACCAAATTTCATTTGACTATACACACCCAGGTTTAAATACTGCCACAATCCAAATATAGCTGAAATAGAATAGCTCCTTGAATGTTTATTTATGGATTTTTAGGATTTTAACATTATGTTTTACACTCTTTGGCTACATTCATGACAGAAACAGTAGTTACCCATTACACAAGTTTAATGTCACACACATGGACAATTTTGTATCTCTAATTCACCTCACTTGCATGTCTTTGGACTGTGGTAGGAAACCCATGCAGACATGGGGGGAACATGCAAACTCCACACAGAGATGACCAGGACTGCCCCACCTGGAGATTGAACCCAGGACCTTCTTGCTGTGAGGCAACAGTGCTACCCACTGAGCCACCGTGCCACGATCTTTGAATGTAAAGTTCTGAAATTGTAAAAAATTAGACAGAGATAAGAAAAACGGTATTGGCTGAAATGGCTTACAAAAGCACGTCGAATGATTTAGAAGTACATTAAGCAACACAAAAATGTAATCGGAAGGTCAGCAAGAATGATTCTACCAATCAGTGATGGCATAGTTACCTTGAAAAAGTAATCTGATTACTGATTACTGATTACTCCTTTAAAAAGTAACTTAGTTACTTTATGGATTACTTGATTTTAAAAGTAACTAAGTTAGATTACAAGTTACTTTATTAGTTATATAATGCGGAATATTTCAAAGATATTCCTTTGCAATACTTTATCATTTGGCTGCCAACTTGTGTGTACTGATGAGACTCAATTGAATCCCAGAACATGCTAGTGTGAATGCATGGAAAACAAATTTTAATTTTCTTTCAAGAATATGATACAGACTGACCAACACTATTACGCTAAATCAGCATTGAAAATTGACTTTACTTTTAATAGCCTTCTACAATGCTGGAGCTTCTTAAAACGGAAGATTTTCTTTTAAATAGAAGTGTTATTTACCTGCTATTAAATTGTTTTCCAACAAAATCCGCCCAATTTGGCGGATAATCGCCCAATCTGGCAACACTGGAATGCGCAGAGTCAGCTGGCGCTTTTACTCGTAGCGCGCCACGAATACTACTAAATACAGTAGTACTACTTCTGTAATTGTGTTGGTGGTTGACATTTATGTTGAGTGTATTACTGCACTGTTTTGGTGAAGAACTACTCATCTGAGGTGCGCTGCTGCTGCGTGCAGAAATGCTTCCGCAAAAAAATTGCCGGCAAAGCGGTGGTGGGGGGGCCAGAGGGGTGGCCGAAGTAACTTGGATAAGTAACTTTAATCTGATTACTGGATTGGAAATAGTAACGCGTTAGATTACTGGTTACTGAAAAATGTGGTCAGATTAGAGTAACGCGTTACTAAGTAACGTGTTACAGACCATCAGTGCTACCAATAAAAAGACAATAAGCAAAAGTGCTTGCCAAGGTAGAGTGGCAAACTACTGCTAAGCAAGCGGAACATAAGGGATTGTTTTACTTTTGGCAAAACACCCATGTTCTATAACCTGATATATCAAAAGTGAAACATTTGTAATCTAGAATAATCTCGAGTTAACAGTTAACAGTCAAAGATGTTGGTACAGTGCGATGGTGTGATGATGCTTCTCTGCTTCAAGGTCGGGGTGGTTTGCCATAATTGACACAATCCTGAATTCTCTCTACCAGGAGATTCAGACGTAATAAAGGTAGATGGATGGATGGATAGATAAGCAGATTTATGGGGGGTTGGGGGAACGGATGGATATAGGAACTGATAGATGAATGGATAGTTAGCAAGAGATTAATTAGATGGATAAATAAAGAGATAAATGAATTGTTGGAAAGAGGTTTAGGGATGCTGCATTGATTTAATTGAATGAATGAATGGACAAACTGATGGACAGAGATGGATGAATGGATGAAGACATGGATAAAGGAAGAGGCTTGATGGTTGTAAGGATTATTAAATAAAAATGTACACATGAGTTTTTATGAAGAAAATGCCATATAAAAGGGTGGCCAAATACATGGAGACAAAGTATGGAAAATGGAGAGAAATGGCTTGCTGAATGGTGAGACAGGTGGAGGAACAGATGGAAAGAGGGAGAGGTTGGATGCAGTTATTAATTGGGGGATTAATAAATAAAGATGAATGTACCAGTATTTGAATGAAGTTAGGGGAGAGATTAATGAATACGTAAGTTGGCTTGCTGAATGGTTGGATAAATAAATGAATGAACAGACAGGAAGGGGTTATGGGAGAATAAATGGATTGATGGGTTAATTAATAATGATGTACAGGGGTTGGACAAAATAACTGAAACACCTGGTTTTAGACCACAATAATTTATTAGTATGGTGTAGGGCCTCCTTTTGCGGCCAATACAGCGTCAATTCGTCTTGGAAATGACATATACAAGTCCTGCACAGTGGTCAGAGGGATTTTAAGCCATTCTTCTTGCAGGATAGTGGCCAGGTCACTACGTGATGCTGGTGGAGGAAAACGTTTCCTGACTCGCTTCTCCAAAACACCCCAAAGTGGCTCAATAATATTTAGATCTGGTGACTGTGCAGGCCATGGGAGATGTTCAACTTCACTTTCATGTTCATCAAACCAATCTTTCACCAGTCTTGCTGTGTGTATTGGTGCATTGTCATCCTGATACACGGCACCGCCATTGGATGCACATGGTCCTCCAGAATGGTTCGGTAGTCCTTGGCAGTGACGCGCCCATCTAGCACAAGTATTGGGCCAAGGGAATGCCATGATATGGCAGCCCAAACCATCACTGATCCACCCCCATGCTTCACTCTGGGCATGCAACAGTCTGGGTGGTACGCTTCTTTGGGGCTTCTCCACACCGTAACTCTCCCGGATGTGGGGAAAACAGTAAAGGTGGACTCATCAGTGAACAATACATGTTTCACATTGTCCACAGCCCAAGATTTGCGCTCCTTGCACCATTGAAACCGACGTTTGGCATTGGCACGAGTGACCAAAGGTTTGGCTATAGCAGCCCGGCCGTGTATATTGACCCTGTGGAGCTCCCGACGGACAGTTCTGGTGGAAACAGGAGAGTTGAGGTGCACATTTAATTCTGCCGTGATTTGGGCAGCCGTGGTTTTATGTTTTTTGGATACAATCCGGGTTAGCACCCGAACATCCCTTTCAGACAGCTTCCTCTTGCGTCCACAGTTAATCCTGTTGGATGTGGTTTGTCCTTCTTGGTGGTATGCTGACATTACCCTGGATACCGTGGCTCTTGATACATCACAAAGACTTGCTGTCTTGGTCACAGATGCGCCAGCAAGACGCGCACCAACAATTTGTCCTCTTTTGAACTCTGGTATGTCACCCATAATGTTGTGTGCATTGCAATATTTTGAGCAAAACTGTGCTCTTACCCTGCTAATTGAACCTTCACACTCTGCTCTTACTGGTGCAATGTGCAATTAATGAAGATTGGCCACCAGACTGGTCCAATTTAGCCATGAAACCTACCACACTAAAATGACAGGTGTTTCAGTTATTTTGTCCAACCCCTGTATGTACATATGTATGAATGAACTAACAGAAAAGGGGTCCAAATAAGAGATGAATAAGTAGAGAAGAGATGTGGATTGCTATGTAGTTGAATGGGGCTGGATGGGTAAATTGATTAGGATTTATATACATACAATGCTAAAGTATTTGCTCTGTTATGGTGTCAGTTATTACATCCTCTTATTGTAATTAATAAATCAAAAATGATTAATAATTGGACTCAACTTGACAGACTTGAGTTGAGCTGAAATATCTAGTGTGCTAAATGTCTGGACCTGTCGGTCTCTCAATATTCTGTAGTGTGAAAAGTGTTGCGATCAGGTTGTTACCGGCAGTGAGTGTGGTGTCGAACTACAGCCATTGGACATGGTCTCATTAAACCCCTTGTCACTGCTTGTGTGTGTTTTCTTGACGAAAGTAGTTTGGGAGACCAGACAGACTTGTCTGAGATTCCTAATAGTGATAGATGGCATAGTGTGACCCTCTATTACCGATCAATCGTGTAGTATAAAAACCACAACGACTGTAAAGACTCCTGATTACAAGAGATTAAGTTGTGTAGTGTGCATGGTTGCCAAGAATGGGCAAAATTGGCAAAAGGACAAACTGTTAACCAAGAGAAGCGTAAGTGCTCATTTTAATTTGAGGATGTCCTGTCATTGGTTCGCCATCTAAAGCTCAAGTGCAATTGGCTTATACAACAAGATAATAATCCAGAAAGGATAAACACCACATATAATAATAAATACAAATTTTGGAGTCGTCTAGTCCAAGTGCTAACTTTATACTGAGACGATGTGGCTGAACCAAGCATTTATGATCGACAGTCCTCTAATATGACTAAATTGGAGCACATGAGAGTGGGCAAAAACATCTTCTGGAGCTGTTTGAGATGAAAGACTGATCTCCAGTTATCGATAGTATTGGGTTGCACTGTGTAAAAGTGTATTACTACTAGAGCTGTCGAAGTTAACGCGATAATAACGCATTAACGCAATCTCAATTTAACGCGATTAAAAAAAATAGTGCCGTTAACGCAAATTCTATACAGGAAAAATTTACCTATACAGGCAGTGAGTGCCATGTAGAATTACATCACGAAGACCCGCATTGTTATGTTTCGTACTTAACCACGAAATACAAATGACACTAGTTATGTGGAGAACGAGTTGTCTTTATTGCTTAATCCACAACTTGGAGCATCACACTTAAACATGACACGCCGTTACCCGCTGGTCACCTGATACACATATCAGCTCATTGACATACAACACAGCGGTAACGTGATACGCAGATCACGTAAATGATATATATCACACGCATGATAATAATAAGCTTTTTTCTCTCTTAATTTTCCCTGACAAGTGAAAAACCAAAATATAGCAACCTTAACATTAAGAGGAAGAATTTCAAAGATATTCCTTTGCAATACTTTATCATTTCAAGAATATGATACAGACTGACCAACACTATTAAGCCAAATCAGCATTGAAAATTGACTTTACTTTTAATAGCCTTCTACAATGCTGGTGCTTCTTAAAACTGAATATTTTCTTTTAAACAGAAGTGTTATTTAAATGCTATTAAATTGTTTTCCAACAAAATCCGCCCAATTTGGCGGATAACCGCCCAATCTGGCAACACTGGAACGCGTTATTATTATCGCGTTAACTTCGACAGCCCTAATAAAAACGTATTCTGATATCCAGTTAGCAGCGTAGGGTTTATATAACAGCAGGTAGAATAAGGTGAGAATAAGGTGCAAAAACAATGCAATATTGTGCAAAGATGCAAGTAATATAGTCACTAGTATGAGTTGTCAGAACCCAGGGAACAAGACTGTGTTGATTGTGAATGAGTTTTTGTATATGTTAGTGTACGTACACCGATCAGCCATAACATTAAAACCACCTCCTTTAAAAAAAAAATGAGATTAATCGTGATTAACTATATGAAATTCTGAGATTAATCGCGATTAAAATTTTAAATCATTTGACAGCCCTAATTACTACTCTTATGTGAGATGTAGGCATTGTAAGAACTTTCTAAATAGTTATTTAAAACTGTTTTGTTATGTACTTTATATTTTGGACAGATGGACCATTATACCCTGTAAAATATTTTGTTGATTCAATTGTGATTCCTTAACCAAAACTAATAAAATAATGATAATATTAATTTCATTGAATCTACACAGTCGAGTCACATTATTATGAACACTTCCTACTTTCGATGTCGGCAGAGCATAGCCCGTGAAGGAAGTCATGTTTCGTGAGCTGGCTTGGTGGGTATATAAGATGTACGATAGGCTGTCATGGGTAAAATTGGCCTCCCTGGAGCGGACGGGATCCTCCAGCAAGACAATGCGACATGTCACACGGCTAGAAATGTCCAACATTGGTTGGAAGAGCATGACCAAGACTTCCAAGTACTACCCTGGCCCCCTAATTCCCCAGACTTGAACACAAATGAGCATGTGTGGGACCACCTTGATCGTCGTGTTTGCTCTGTGGATCCTCCCCCCACACCCTCCAGCAGCTGTGGGATGCACTGCAGTCAGAATGGCTCCAGATACCTGTAACAACCTACCAGGAGCTTATTGAGTCACTCTGAGCCCGTCTAGCTGCTGTACGTGCTGCACATAGTGGTTACTCTGGATATTAGCTGGTGGTCATAATAATGTGACTCAACTGTTTAAAACTGTAAGTTGTATGGAAGCTAAATACCCTTATAGGAGAATAAATTTGGAAGTTTTTGTATAACTGAATAAAGGAAGATGAATGGATGAACTGACATTATTTTCTAATTAACTCAACTTTACAAATAGCAAGCAGTGTGGAATTATATATTTGTCCCACACAGGTTCAGAGTGTGTGTGTGTGTGTGTGTTTGGGCTAATGTTGAAGAATGAAGACCCAGGCTTAGAACTTTAATGGTTTTTGGTCACATTAGGAAAGTCAATGCCTCTAGCAATCCCATCATGCTTTACCGCACAGAGAGACAGCAAAAGATGGGAACACTATCCAAACAGCAGTTGAAAACCAGAGGGATAAAAACACTGAGTGATGGAGATAAAGAACTGGTGACACTAGGGACATTAGGGGAGGTGATGGAGATAGAGACAGCAGAGGACAGAGATGAAACGGTCCAATGAAAGATTGAGAGGAATGGAATCGGGACTGGGATATTAAACGAAGACCCTTCTATACTGGTGCAATTTAATTTAGCCATGCTTTGTATTATAGCATGCTGGTTAATAATTCATTACAAGTTTTTCTTGGACTGTTAATATCGCCTTTTATTTAGGTTGCCATTACCTTTAATCCTCATTTCTGGAAAAGCGGAGGCATTTTATAAAAAGCAGTAAACACATAAATATTGTTAGGGTGCCTGCGACGTCTGGTGAACGCACCACCAGTTCCCAGCGTCGCAGGCGTTACAGAACACCACAAACGAAGGCCTCGAATACCAGGCCGCCTAATTAGGGCTGACGACCTGCAGCTGCGCTCGGCGTATTTAAGCAGGCGCCATGTAGCAGCAGGCGTCGCACCTTTGGTTTTGATTTAATTACATGGCTGTGTGTACACGCACCTTTTTAGGGCGAGTGGTATCCCTGGGCGCCAAGTAGGGCGGTCGGGTGTGTAAGCTGGAAGGCTGAGGTAGACAGGAGTCTTTTATTTCTCTCATTCAGGGAAAGTCCGGTGCGACTCCGTGCAGCCCACGCGCCGCGGTTGGTTTCAGCGTTTCTTCGCTAGCCCTTGCCTGTGATTAGCATAGCCACCGGTTCAACAGGCTCGCTTGTATCGTGTAGTTAGACACAGTTTCCGTTGCCGGCTAGCCTGGTGGGGTAAGCGCTTGCTTCAGCCACCCATCGCGCCGGTTCGAGTCTGCTCTCTTCAATAACGTCATTTTCTTTCTCTTTTTTTTTTCATTTCGGGTACTCCGAAACTGTTCTAGCGGTTTTGGTTTCGCTTTCCCAGCTGGGGTTTTTGTTACCGTTTTCCGCGCTCCTTTTAGCGCGAGGGGTTTGTTTGTGCTTTAGCCACCTAGTGACGTAGCGAGTAGCGCACAGGACTCGCACTCAGGCGATCCGGGTTCGCGGCTTCGTGTATTTACCTGTTTCTGTTTTTTCTCTTTTTCAGTCGCCTGCGACGTCAGCGGCTCCAATCGGGAATTACCCGATTCGTTTTTTTTATTTTATTTTGGATCTTTTGTGTGTTGAAGTTATTTGTTAATAAAATTATTTATTATCTCCCGCATCTTTGGGTCCTGAGCCTCTCTTTATAATAAATGTCATTTGTTATTTTTTTTTTAACTTTATTACCAAAAGTTCAAAGAAAAGACTTCCGATATTTTCTGGTACCAGAATATTACCAACAGGTCCTTCTGTACATTGCTTCTGTACACTGCGAGGTGGATCTTATAGCATCATAGAGCTATTGTTTTGTTGTTGTTGTTGTAAATGATGCACACATGCCCAGCCGTCTATTATGATCTCGGAAAAAACAGGATTCACTGGAGCAGTTGACTTTTCTCCATTGCTCCAAGCTCCAGTTCCATTCCCTGCATGCCAAAATCAGAAATGAGGATTTAACCCAGGTCCCCTGGACCCATGTTACCGTGCAGCACACACTCCTCCAGCTGTGGTGCCTAATGATCATTTTGTTTTAATTTTTGTCTTAAATGTTGTTTCTTAACCTTTGCAGTAGTTTAAGAGAGGTTACAGTAAACTAGGCTGGGTTTTGTTAGATGATGAAAGAGAGGGTCAGAGGGCAAAAGATTAAGAGTCACGTTTTGCTTCTGGTGTGTAGTTAATCCCCCTCCCCCCAAACACACATGTACTGTACATTCCAACATGACCTTTCCTCTCATATGTACTGTATGAATGCTAATACTGAGGCTGTTGCTCTGTGTTATTTATTTTATGAACATATAGGAATACATATTCTGAGCATGAAGAACACACACACAATTTACATTTGTATAAGTGAACAGTTAAGGAAAACAGTGCATAGATCCTTTTTACTTTGTGACATTATCAAACATCCTGCCTTAACAGGACCTTGTTTCTCGCTACATTTAAGTCTCTGTAAGTCTTTATTTTCACTAAGATTGAAGTCTGTCCTTATAAAACCAGGACCACCTAGTTCTTACACCTACCTAGTATACTGTACTACCAAACAGATGCTGTACTTCTGCAGATGCTGAAGAACCTTCTGAACAACACGTTTTATGACGGTCAGTAAAAGGAGCAAGACGTATCTAGTCTAACAATACCGTAACAATTAGTTATGGTATCTTTGACCCACTCCATTCGTTCTCAGTATCATCAAGCCTGGCATTAACCTTTACAACTCGCCGCTGGCCTCCTTCACAGAGCTCTTTACCTTAGAACAGGGATGTCCAAACTGTAGCTGCGAGCCATTTGTGGGCCATTACCATTTTTGAAACGGCTCACAAGGTATTTTAGAAATGAAATAAAAGTAGCCTTAACTCTGTGAACTCTGAGTGGGTGTGTTAAATTTTTACAGACCTTGTTTTTACCTGAGTGGTGTTTTTAGCTGCTTTACACTTAGACATCTTGGACATTTTGACTAACCGATTGCTAACTGAATTGCTGTAGGATTGCTAGGACCGCCTCATAGTGCAAATTAACCAGTAAACATGAGACACTTAAACGCTATGTGAATGAAAAACGGTCAATCGCTAAACACAAACCTTACATTTTAAATTGCACTGCAAATTGCAAATTGGGAAACGGCTTATTTCATTATTCAAGACACGATTTTCACAGTGTTAAATTAGATAGATGGATGGATGGATGGATAGATAGACGTATTTTATTAACAAGGAAATTAAGGAGGTATGGCTTTACAAATATACTTGAATGTGCATTCTTAATAATTATACTCTGTATGTGCATAGACCTCCAGTTATAATGTCAGTATATATATACATCCTTATTTATTGCTGTTTAGGTGCCAGAAGCATCCAGAAAGTCTAAAAATGTGCCGTGACAGCTTTGTCATGGCAGGCTTTTATATATTGTTTTATATTTTAGGATTTGAAAGGGACTGCAGGAAACATAAGAAGGGTTCTGACACCATTTCTCTGTACAGAATCTCTACACATCCTTTGGTTTTGAGGTCTACGCTTGGGGACTTTAATTTTCTTTAGGGTTTAGGTCAGAGCACTGGGGTGGCCATAGCAAAATCTTGATCATGTGGCCAGTAATTCATTTTTGTATTGATTCTGAGGTGCGCTTTAAGTCATCATCCCTCCCAACCATGATCCAGTTTAAGCTTTCTGGGTGAAGCACTCAGATGCCAGCGGATATTAATTCAAAACCGGACTCAACGAGCGTGACAGGTTCATGACACTTTAATGTAGGGGTCAGGATGGAGGGTTGTGTTGAGGCTAGTTCTGAACTGAACATGCATTACACACAAAGAGGTCGCCTGTCACAATGCCCTTCTGGTTCTCTTTTAAAAATTTATTCATACTGTTCCATCCAGCATCTGTGATGTTCCACTTGTCCACAAGAAGCCGCCACTTTTGGTATTTTGAACTCTCACACACCTGAGAATAATTAATATCACACAACCTATTGAAGGAGAACACTCACAGCACGTTCAAGACTTTTGTTTTTGCTTTTGATTTAGTAATTTGTACAGCGAGAAGGTCCTGGGTTTGATTCCCAGGTGCAAAAAAAAAGAGGATCGGCAAAAATAATCAGCAAAGGAGCTGTGATTTTCTACAGCATGGTATATGTACTGTAGCTATAGAGAAATGTATTAAAATTGAGTGTGTAGATAGATTTAGATAAATTCAGTTTTTCCACACAGCTAAATTTTTAATCACAGTTTCTTCCGTAATATAATGAGGAAGCTGTTGGGTTAGCTTTTGATGTGTTTTATTTGAATTGTAATCCTTAGCCTGCAATAGTATTTCTCCTTAACGCTTCACAGGATTTCAGGAATAACATTAGTGTTGCTACATACAGTCAGAACAGCCCAGTCATATCTGGAAATGTCATTCAAATCCATTTCATCTTCATCTCTATGGAGAATTAATATGTGTGTGTGTGTGTGTGTGTGTAGGGGGGAGGAAGAGATAAGTGGTATAGAAAATGTAATTACGCTTTATTGTCACCCAGTTTCTCAGTGCGTTTTAGTCATTTCCTTTATTGAATGAAACAAACTAGACAGAAGGAATAATAAATATAGCCACAAAGAGCAATTTCCAAGGTCAGCAATTTAGGGCGGTGGTAGCCTAGTGGGTAGAGCTTTGGGGCGCTAATCAACAGGTTGAGAGTTTGAATCCTGGCTCTGCCATGCTGCCACTGTTGGGCCCTTGAGCAAGGCCCTTAACCCTCTCTGACCCCATCTTTCAAACAAGCTGGGATATGCAGAAATGAAATTATATGTATACACTGATCAGGCATAACATTAAAACCACCTTTTGGTTTCTACACTCACTGTCCATTTTATCAGCTTCACTTACCATATAGAAGCACTTTGAAGAACAGGGTGAAAGCAGGCTAAAAAAGTATGCAGAGAAATAGATGGACAACAGTCAGTAATTGTAGAACTTCAATGGTCAGGACCACCACAGAGCAGGTATTATTTAGGTGGTGGATGATTCTCAGCACTGCAGTGACACTGACATGGTGGTGGTGTGTTAGTGTGTGTTGTGCTGGTATGAGTGGATCAGACACAGCAGCACTGCTGGAGTTTTTAAATACCGTGTCCACTCACTGTCCACTCTATTAGACACTCCTACCTAGTTGGTCCACCTTGTACACGTAAAAAAAGAGACGATCGCTCATCTATTGCTGCTGTTTGAGTTGGTCGTCTTCTAGACCTTCATCAGTGGTCACAGGTCGCTGCCCATGGGGCGCTGTTAGTTGGATATTTTTGGTTGGTGGACTATTCTCAGTCCAGCAGTGACAGTGAGGTTTTTAAAAACTTCATCAGCATTGCTGTGTCTTATCCACTCATACCAGCACAACACACACTAACACACCACCACCATGTCAGTGTCACTGCAGTGCTGAGAATGATCCACCACCCAAATAATACCTGCTCTGTAGTGGTCCTGTGGGGGTCCTGACCATTGAAGAACAGCATGAAAGGGGGCTAACAAAGCATGCAGAGAAACAGACGGACTACAGTCAGTAATTGTAGAACTATAAAGTGCTTCTATATGGTAAGTGGAGCTGATAAAATGGACAGTGAGTGTAGAAACAAGGAGCTGGTTTTAATGTTATGGCTGATCAGTGTATATAAGGCGTTCATTCTAAGTGCAGATTAGCCCAATGTAGCCCAGTATGTTATTATGGGACAATTTCTGAATGAGGATAGCAAACCTGTTTCTTCTGATCTAATGAATCCAAATGTCCTTCAGGTTGCCCAAGGATATTAGTAGTAATTCTGAATTCTCTGAGTGCTTCAAGATATTAAAATATTTATGTAGTTGTTCTTTCCGCTGGATTTGTCTAAGGCTGTGAAGTGTTGTACAAGCACATTTGACTCTGACCTCCACAAAGCACTGTTTCCTTAATCAGTCCTGGCAAGCACAAGTGATTTTTTTCTTAATTCAGTTTATTTGGTTAGCGGAGATTAAAAACAAATTCGAGGAACACAAATATGGAGTGGGCGGCACGGTGGCTCGGTGTGTAGCACTGTCGCCTGGGTTTGATTCCAAGGCGGGGTGGTCCGGGTCCTTTCTGTGCAGAGTTTGCATGGTGCAGCACACATGATAGCACACTAGCACACCAGAGCTGACATTTTGAACTCGAAACTCGAACTTGGTTCGAAACTCGGCTCTGCCATCTGGCTGGGCTGGGCACCTACATAAACAACGATTGGCTGTTGTTCATACAGGGTGGGAGCCGGATAGGGACTCATGGCTGAAGCAGTTGTGACCTCTGCTGGCTGATTTATGGCGCCTGCACAGAGTCAAGGAATAATGCGTTGATCAGGGTGTGTCTCTCTATACACAAAGCTGATCCGCATATGAACTCGCCTCGTGCAGGTGAAAAGATGCTGTCGGCTACTGCACATGCGTCGGAGGGGGCGTGTTTTAGTCTCGCTCTCCTCAATCAGGGCGGGGATCGGCATCAGTTGAGAGGAAGCGTAATGCAATCGGGTAATTGGATGCACTAAAAGTCGGGAGAAAAAGGGGAGAAAATGCATAAACATATTTATATATATATATTTGTTTAACACTTAACACAGTCTGACACTGCATAAAGAAATGCAATCCAAAACTCTATTACACATAGAAAAATCATATATTAATTATAAGCAGAACTAGCGTCAAGTTCTCTGGGCCCGAGCTCATCTCAAATGGACCAAAACACAGTGGAAACCTGTACTTTAAGAACAAACGGTGTTGCCTTCTCCATAGCAAAGTAATTACGACCATCCAGACCAGGGGTGTCAAACTCATTTTCACCGAGGGCCACATCAGCATAATTGTGGCCCTCAAAGGGCCGATTGTAACGTATCCTGCTGTGATTGCAGTCACATTGCTGTTTTTCTTGGAGTTTGAATTCTGCATTTATATTGTTCTACTTTACCACAGACACGGCCTCATAACACAAGAGACGCACCGGTTTCTCTTCCTGAAGCACAAACTTGTTTTCATTTTCATTAAATTCCCTCCTTATGCTTAATTTTCTTACTTATCTTCTTGTACATTTTAGGATCATGTGTAAATATGTGTAACATCATCTACTGTTGGGATGTGTCACTTTGCAGGTCACAAAATCAGCCTGCATTTTGAAAGATGCAGTTTGTTTAGGATTTTACAGTGTATTTTTAAGACAATCATTTTGCCCTCACTAATAGTTTATCCCCCTTTCTCAGCTAGACAGACAGACAGACAGACAGACAGACAGACAGCTCCCTTCAGAATACAGTCGGTTTTATTTGCTCGCCAGCTGTGTGATACACTGTGTGCATCAAAATGAAGTAAAAATACAAACAATAAAAACAATAAAGAACTTAATACAGTAAAAGCACACAGCTGTAGTCAAGTGTTACATCTGGTACAATATGAGATTTCACCAAACGTAAAATAGCGCTAACGAGTTAGCATTTAGTGTAAAGATACTAATTGCTATAGTAACGGTAACAACAGTATTTAATTACGGTAAATTTGTAACTAAAACGCTGTGATATACTCACTAAACATTTACAAACAACTGAGAATGTAAACGCCACTACTTACAGATGATGCTTTGGTATTATATTGAAAGATAATTATTTGTATTTATTTATTATTGTTTACATTACTGACTACGCTACTTCGCGTTCTCTTTGCCGTAAAAGTCACATGGCTTCTTAGCGAAAGTTAAAGTTAGTTGCCATGACTACGATGTCACGGTTGTCTCTTAAAGGCGCAGGTGTCCCGTTAAATTATAAGCGCGTCTCTGTAACGACTCGAACCATCACAACAATCATACAGTCGTTAAAGCTCTCGCGGGCCGTTAGTTTGACACCCCTGTCATACGCGAAGGAAAGTTTTAAACGTTCTCAGATGGTAACCTGTGTGGTAACCTGTGTATTCTATGTTCGTTCACTGACAGTTTTTGTTCTCACATCATTCTCGGACTCACGCAGTGACCGACGCTCCTCGTACTCACGCGGGTGAAATAAATTTGATGTGTTGCCACCTTTTGTCGTCAGTATTTTTTGCACATCGTTCGTTTGGAGTCTGACCTTCTGTATTCGAAAAACTTCCACGCTAGTGATGTAGCTCGGCTTTTAGGGACTAGTTCATCCTCAGTGCTAACTCCGGTACTACTCTCTGCATTGGTCGCCATTATTTCACTTGTACGCGCTTGAGAGCGAGTGATGCGTGTTTGCTAACAATATCGCGATATGGCAGATATCATATCGAATTTATAGCTATACCGGTATTATCGTGAACGATATTATATCGCCCACCCCTAGTGTCAGCTACAAAGGCTTGTGTGAGGCTCTACGACTTCTACAGCACACCACACCGAGGGTCATTGTCATCAAATACAGGACACCTAACAATAGTTAATGGTAAAAAACTGCAGAATGAATTCAAATGAATACAAAAATGTTATTCATAGGCTCATCCTTTTGTACTAAAGTATAGAAAAAAATTACTAAGAGAATCACAAAGCACTTCTGTAAATTGCTCTTCTTCAAAGCACCTCTGTTAAATGTAAATGCAAAAGGCTTTGTGTGTATAATGTATTTATATGCATACATCCACCTATAATGTTCTGCTGTATCTATAGCTTATCTCTTTCTTTCTGTCCTCCCTGTAGATATGAATGAAAAGCAGAAAATATGATATAGAAACATGCACACGCACACACACACACACACAGTGGTTTGAAGGCCAGTTCACCCACAGTGGTGTATGTGGGATGTTCAAAACCTTCAAACCTGAGCTATTTTTACAGCATCAGTGTGGTATGAAGAATAATACCCATGATTTCACACTGCTCTCTTTTAGTGTTAAATATGTCCATTTAGTGTGCCCACATTCTGTTCAAAAATGACCTCACGTGGTAGCAATGAGGTGAAAATGATGTACATTAAGGGGCACTTGCAGAGCTGCTGAAGCGCACCACGTCTTATTTATTTCAATTGAAACATCAGCTGGATTCATATTGTTTCATATATTCTGCGTGCTGGTTTGTTCATGAATAAGCTCCATCAATCAAACTGTTTATCAGATTGCACTCGTTTACCACTGTGTTTATTTGAGTGCATTACATCACCGCCTCGGTTTACCTGGGTGCTGGATGCACTCCCTCACTTCCTCTATTTCCTCTGTTTAATTTATTTCAGCGTCTCACCACTCCTGTTTACTTTATTGCACATCGTCGCTCCCCCTGTTTACCTAAATACATTTTATCACTGCATTCGTTTACTTAAATAAACTCCCTTATACCTCTTACCCTTAATGCACTTTCCTACTCCTCTGCACTTTTCCATGTCCTCTGCTTACTTGAGTGCACTAGGGTGGCACGGATGGTTTGGTGGGTAGCACTGTCACCTCACAGCAAGAAGGTCCTGGGTTTGAACGCCAGGTGAGGCGGTCTGGGTCCTTCCTGTGTGGAGTTTGCATATTCTCCCCATGTCTGCGTGGGTTTGGTCCCACAGTCCAAAGACGTGCAAGTGAGAGGAATTGGAGATGCAAAATTGTCCATGACCGTGTTTTACATTAAAGACTTGACTTAATGAATCTTGTGTAGCCAGTAATTACCTGTTCTGTCATGAATGTAACCAAAGTGTGTAAAACATGACGTTAAAATCTTAATAAATAAATAAAAACCTGAGTGCACTACCGTTCCACTGTTAAACTAATTGTTCGTGTCACTCTCTATTTGACATTTTTACATGTCATTTAAATAGATTTATGATTAGGCTGTTCCTGCTATCAATATCAGCTGGTATAAGCGTAGGATTTCAAATAATAATTGTAAGAATTAATAAGCAATGTGTTATACAATGTTATGCAACACAGCAAGTTCAGGACACTTTACTGTCATTTCAGCAATGTACAAGTATACACCGATCAGGCATAACATTATGAGCACTGACAGGTAAAGTGAATAACACTGATTATCTCTACATAACGGCACCTGTCAGTGGGTGGGATATATTAGGCAGCAAGTGAACATTTTATCCTCAAAGCTGATGTGTTAGAAGCAGGAAAAATGGGCGAGCGTGAGGATTTGAGCGAGTTTGACGAGGGCCAAATTGTGATGGCTAGACGACTGGGTCAGAGCGTCTCCAAAACTGCAGCTCTTGTGGGGTGTTCCCGGTCTGCAGTGGTCAGTATCTATCAAAAGTGGTCCAAGGAAGGAACAGTGGTAAACCGGCGACAGGGTCATGGGCAGCCATGGTTCATTGATGCACGTGGGGAGAGAAGGCTGGCCCAGGTGGTCCGATCCAACAGACGAGCTGCTGTAGCTCAGATTGCTGAAGAAGTTAATGCTGGTTCTGATAGAAAGGTGTCAGAATACACAGTGCATCGCAGTTTGTTGCGTATGGGGCTGCATAGTCGCAGACCAGTCAGGGCGCCCATGCTGACCCCTGTCCACAGCCGAAAGCGCCAACTATGGGCACCGGGGCTATCAGAACTGGACCAATGGAAGAAGGTGGCCTGGTCTGATAAATCACGTTTTCTTTAACATGACGTGAATGGCCGGGTGCGTGTGCGTCGCTTACCTGGGGAACACATCACACCAGGATGCAGGAATGTTCTCCCTGTGTCAGTTTTTTCATTTACATTTTTGGCATTTAGCAGACGCTTTTATCCAAAACGACTTACAATTAATACAATTAAATACAATTCAGGTTGAGAGCCTTGCGCAGGGGCCCAACAGTGGCAACTGGGTGATGGTGGGGCTTGATTACTAGTCACCTTAACCACTGAGCTACCACTGCCCATTTTTTTTCCATTTCCAAAACACACACAGTTCTATCGGCTACTTTAAATTGGCCTGTGAGTGAGTGAATGACTGGGCGATTGTGTGCTGCCCTGCAATATATTGGCATCCTGTCCAGGGTGTATTCCTGTCCAACAGTGCCAGGTGATGCTGGGCTCAAGGAACTCTGACCAGGATAAAGCAGTCAATCAATGAATCAATAAATTCATGTGGTTGCACTGCCTGATGTTTTGTTGGTGTTTAAATTGATTACACTATTAAAATATTACTTCAACAGTTTAAAAAGCTATAAATCAAACATGACAGCAGATAGAAAATGCATTTTAATAGGACTTTCTTTTTAATTAGCATTATGTAACACTTGCAAAACTTACTTCTAAAACTCTTGTTTGTCACTGAACGCTGACAGTATAAAGAGGTGATTTTTGCTTGCAATCTCCACAACAGTTAATTATGGATTCAGACTCGAGGCAGACACAGAGTGATCTGTAGTTTGCATTTAAATCATTCTCTTTTACCTCTCCACAGATTTTATGAGCAGTTCTACACTTCAGGATGCCTCTAAAGATGCACAGCAACACCATGGACACCACCAAGGGCTTAAAAAATTCTGAAAGAGACGTTGTGAAGAAGTGAACCGCTGGTGCATTGACTTGTTGAATTTTATATAGTACTAGTATTTAAAAACTGAACAACACAAGCAGTTCCTTGTGGATGTAGTTATGTACATAAGTCGTGTCTTTATGGTTGTGGAGAAGACCTTACTGTTTTTTTATTTAGCGTAGTCAATTTGTCTTCCGCTGCTACGGATCCCTGATTGTATGTGAGGAGGGTATATTGCTGCTCACGCCTCCTCCGACACGCGCACAGTCCTAGCGGACCCCTTCTTTTCGCCAATGCATTCTGCACAGGCGCCTCTATATGCTAATCATGGTCCTTACACAGCGCTCGAAGACCCCACCCACATAGTCCGATATTCCGCCCTAGCAGACACGGTGGCCAATTATCGTCTGCTGGAATATCCCGCTGCGCCACCTGGGCACTCACCATACATCCTCTTTTTCCCGGACATGTCCTCTTTCTTTTTGGAGTCTGCGTGCGCTATTCTGACTATACCTTTCTCTTTAGGTCCCGCCTTCTTGCACTTCTCTTAAAAAATGCCAAAACGCAAATAAAGATTCACAGACGAATTACAGAAAAAATCTGCATTTTTGTTTAGGTGTACATACACCGATCAGGCATAACATTATGACCACCTCCTTGTTTGTACACTCACTGTCCATTTTATCAGCTCCACTTACCATATAGAAGCACTTTGAAGTTTTACTGAGTGTAGTCCATCTGCCTCTCTACATACCTTTTTAACCTGCTTTCACTCTGTTCTTCAATGGTCAGAACTCCCACAGGACCACTACAGAGTAGGTATTATTTGGGTGGTGGATCATTCTCTGCACTGACAATGACATGGTGATGGTGTGTTAGTGTGTGTTGTGTTGGTATGAGTGGATAAGACACAGCAATGCTGCTGGACACCTCACTGTCACTGCTAGACTGAGAATAGTCCACCAACCAAATATATCCAGCCAACAGCACCCCATGGGCAGCGTCCTGTGACTACTGATGAAGGTCTTGAAGATTACCAACTCAAACAGCAGCAATAGATGAGCGATCGTCTCTGACTTTACATCTGCAAGGTGGACCAACTAGGTAAGAGTGTCTAATAGAGTGTCTAATGCAGCAGCAGTGCTGTGTCTGATCCACTCATACCAGCACAACACACACATACACACCACCACCATGTCAGTGTCACTGCAGTGCTGAGAATCATCCACCACCTAAATAATACCTACTCTGTGGTGGTCCTGTGGGGGTCCTGACCATTGAAGAACAGGGTGAAAGCAGGTTAAAAAAGTATGTAGAGAAATAGATGGACTACAGTCAGTAATTGTAGAACAACAAAGTGCTTCTATATGGTAAGTGGAGCTGATAAAATGAACATTGTGTGTAGAAACAAGGAGGTTTTAATGTTATGGCTGATCGGTGGCTGATTGCTGAATTGAAAGTTTTAAGATTGTTTGACCATAAATGCATTTGTTAGTTGTCTTGTTAAAAAGTAGTTCCCCCTTCCCCAGAACCAAACCTTCCACCCAGTGCAGGTGTCCGTCTGGCCCATGCAGCCATCCTGCCAGGTGTCCTTTTTAAAAAAAATCCAAAATATGTTCTCCCTACCCCACTGTAAAAACAACTTATGTAGCTAACTCATTTAACATAATTGTTGCTGATGCATCTAATCAATCTTAATCAGATTTTAAAAATCCAATATGTTTAAGCTTAGTACTAAATTGGAAAGAAACTCAGCAAATTCTTGAAGAACTTATAATAACAACCTGGAGTCTTTAAAAAAAAGTCATATTAATTTTTAATACCTGGATGCTTTAAGGTTGCAAGATACATCTCTTGGCTGCGCTGGGATGCATCATCAGTGATGTTCCTGGGGTCACCGGGGGTATTGTATTGTACATCCTCGCCCACGAGATGAGCTAACATTGACTTTGAAAATAAGCACAATCCTCTTAAAATTGCATTTGAGTCTATTTTACAGTCTAGATGTATCACCCAGAATGTATTGGGACCTACTCAGCACTTTAATCATACTTCAATTTATATTAATTTAATATTAATATTAACACTTGATATTGACATTGTTTTAGCACAAAAATTCTGACCTTTTCTGAATGAACTCGGCTTAAGTAATAATAGTTGTCTACCACACCGCTATTAATTCAAGTACACTGTTACGTCTGCTACTGTAGCTGCGTTCATTAATATTCATTGATCTACCAGACAGTCATTGATCTACCAGAATTAATTACTGTCACCATCAAAGTCCGAGCAGCTCGAGCAGGCGGCCCAACACTTAGAATCTGTATTCTGCACAGCCTCAGATAATGTTTCACCAGTTAGTATTACAAGATTCATGAGAAAAAGCTTGCTCCATTGTAACAAAGTTGAATTTTACAGTGTGCCACATCACCCTATTAAGCAGCAATGCACTTGGACCAGCGCTAGTGTTGATAGCTGCTTAGCTAGCAAAGTTGTCCAACTACATTTACTTTAATCCAATCTGCAAAGCCGAGCTAACGTTATTGATTAAATCATTGAAGTCACAGTTATGTATACTTGACCCTATTCCAACATTTGATCCATGCCATCATAAAACCATTGTTACCGTGTAAGAGATATGTACTTAAATCAGGCAGTTGTTAAACTTCTTAAGATACCTAATCTTGATCCACATGTGCTGACAAATTATAGCCTGATAATAGTAATTTCTTTTGTCCACAAGATTAAAAATAAATTGCAGTTTCCTAGCAATTATGGATGATAATGATAATGGATGTGTCTCATTTCTTGTTCTATAAGATCCCAGTGCAGGTACTATTTTACTAGATGGACCAGAATATACAGTAGGACTGGCACTCTCTTGGTTCTGAGTAACTGCTTCTAATTTGTCCATGTTAATTATAAACTCTCTGAAAGTATACTCTAGTTCCAAGTATGGTGTTCCACTGGGGTCAGTGTTGGGACCTTTATTATTTACACGTTACATGCTACCATTAGGAAAAGAAGCTGATTTGGACATACATAGGCCTAAAAGTTTGAGGCTGCCATGCCAAAAATGCTGTTTCTGGTGGACTGTTGGATGTGAGCAGAATCTGCAGTGACTACACTCACAATGTGCAGATATTTACTATCAGGCTTTATTCTACCACAGACAGAACTAAAGGATGATGCTTATTATCCTCATAAGGATGATTTTGTTGTATATTTTTAGCTAAATCTCTTTAGTATCTGATTTAGTTATTTAATCAAATTGAAACCAAAGCCAACATTACCCCTGCATGGTTTCTGTCGAGGCTGTGGTTGGAACTAGTAACACTCTGTGTGGGCAAGTCCACAGCAATCATTTTAATTGTTGGGTTGAACCTGTGCCTGCACTGTTGGCAGGGGCTGTTTTAAAGAAAGAGCCCCTATTTTACAACAAAGTAGAGCTGCATTTAGGAGCTGAAGAAACGTGCTTTTACCTGTTTTGTCATCCCTCAACAAAACCGAAGTGCCTGAAGTCTAAAATCGAGCTATAGATGACATTAACAGCATAAACAGGCAACTGGAACCAGCCAGTGAGGAAAACTACAAAACCGTTCATAACTCTAGGGGTGCTTTTACATGAGAAGCGGCAAAACCGCAAGCCTCCACGCAAATCGCCATTTTGTTGAGCGCTTGGCTTGAGTGGTGCGGTAAAACAAATATGCATTTGTGTGTAATAACCATCAAATTCTCTCTAAAAGCATCCACATGTATCTGTGTTTAGCTGAATTTTCCTTACTGTTTCACTTTTAAACTTGTGTTATAGTTTGGGGAGTTGATAAATTCTGAGAATTAGTTTTTCAAAGAGAGTCTAAAACACTTATCATTAAAAAAAAAAGCTTAACATGGTTTAATGTACTGAAAAATTGTTCATGTTAAGTGTTGTCCGTTCTGCCTGAGTCACTTTTACCACACTTTATATCAAACAGTTTGTCTCATTGGAGGCGCTTTGAAAAGGTCAGCGAAAGGTGATTGAAACTTGAAGCAAGGTGAAAATATAGCGTGGTACTAAATGGTCTAGGATTTATAGGAGTAAATGCTGCTATGCCTTTGTTGCATGCTTACCCTGAGCCACTTCCAATGCTTCCGATTCACAGAGCAGGAGAACCGATGCTGAACCACACTCACACTGAAGATGAAACTCACAACCCCTGAAGTGTTCCACACAACAGGTTCAACAGTACGGTCAGCACGTCTCTTATGTGCAACATTACACATACAAGCCAAAATAACATATTGCTTTAGAAGCGGCCTGCATCATCGTTTTATATTTAACCTTCCTCTCCCACACACTATACACAGTTCTCAGAGTTAATTCAAGTGCACAGCATAACAGTTTTATTCTGCTGCTGGTAAACTCAAAAACTTTACAAGTACTACAGGTATATTGGAAATATGTCAGTTCAAAATGTGCCTTAAAATCCTCATATACATATTAATTGAAATACTTTACAAGGGTGCATTTACATGAGAAGCGGCAAAACCGCAAGCCTTGGCCAAATCGCGTCTTTGCTCAGTGCTTGGCTTGAGTGGTTGGGTTAAACGAATCTGCATTGTGTGAAATAACCATCAAATCCACTATTTTAAGCATTTGCTGCTGGTAAACTCAAAAATATTGAAAATATAGCAGTTCAAAATGTGCTTTAAATCCCTTATATAAATTATAATTGAAATACATCTTACCAGTTTTAAGGCGCATTCATATGAGAAGTGGCAAAACCGCTTTTGCTCCGACTGTGCTGTTGTTTCCTATGGAGGGTGACGCACTTTTACCGTATTGGGCTCGCGATTATTGCGCTTGCTGTGGCGCTCAAACTTCACCTGATTGAACTTTGACCCAGTTTGCCGCTGACCTTTTCAAAGCGCCTCCAGTGAGAAGAAGTGTTTGATATGACGCAGTAAAAGTGACTTGGTCAGTACAAACAATGCTTAACGTGACGTATTGTATTAAAACAACGACCGAGGAGAGAACTCATGAGCAGTAATAATTAAGAGAAGTTTAGTGTTCCTGTGTTGTTCTTTTAATGCATTAAGTCACGTTAAGCTTTTTTAACATTAAGCGTTTGACACTGAAAAGCTGATTCTCACAATTTCTCAGAACCCTGAGCTATAACACAAGTTTAAAAGTGAAACAGTGAGGAAAATCCAGCTAAACATGGATACTTGTGGAGCTTTCAGAGTGAATCTGACGGTTATTCCACACAAATGCAGATTCATCTCATATTCGCCCTTTGATGATGTTTTACTGCACCACTCAAGCCAAGCGCTTAATAAAGCAACTGTTCATTGTTTATTTGAAATTAAATAAGTACATTTAAAAAAAAAAAGCTGAACATGCCGAGTTTAAGGGAAACGTTGAGTTTAAGGGTACAAATTTCTTGGTGAAGGGTGTTGAGTTTCAAAGATTTTGAGTTTAGGGGATGTCGAGATACAAGGTACCACTGTACATGACTTACCAGTCTTAGGGTGCATTCACATGAGAAGCGGCAAAACCGCTTTTGTGCTGGCTGTGCTGTTGTTTCCTAGGAGTTCGGCACACTTTTGCTGCATTGGGCTCGTGATTTTTGTGCTTGCCGCACCACTAGAAGTTCACCTGATTGAACTTTGACTCAGCTTGCCGCTAACCACTTCAAAGCACTTCCAATGAGATGAACTGTTTAATATGACGTGGTAAAAGCGACTCAGCCGGTATGAACAACACTTAACGTGCACAAAACTTAACATGACTAATTGTACTAAAACAGCAAGAGAGGAATTTTATTAGTGGAGAGAATTTATGACCAGTATTAATTAAGAGAAGTTTAGTGTTCCTGTGTTGTTCATTTAATACAGTGGTCCCCAACCACTGGGCCACAGGCTCCCGGTCCGTGGGTCATTTATTACCGGGCCACACAGAGAGAACAAACAATTAGAGATCGCTACAAAAGCAATAAAGACACAGCTTCCATTTCCAACATCCTATATTTGTGAAGTGGGATTTTCTGCAGTGACGGCAACCAAAACAAAGTTAAGGAGTAGACTGGACATAAGGAACACGCTTCGGGTGTTATTGTCTCCTATCACCTCTAGGTAGTGAAAAAGCCCAGGGTTCCCACTGATTTTCTATCATTGGTGAGTAGTATCATTATGCACTTTGTGTTTTTTATTATGCTTGTCGTGTAATTTTATTTTAAATCCTCCTGCCCCTGCCGGTCCATGAAATTATATCTTATATGAAACCGGTCCGAGGTGCAAAAAAGGTTGGGGACCACTGATTTAATACATTAAACCATGTTAAGCTTTTTTAACGATGAGCGTTTTAGACTCTGATTCTCACGATTTCTCAGCACCCCGAGCTATAACACAAGTTTAAAAGTGAAAACAGTGAGGAAAATCCAGATAAACACAGATACGTGTGGAGCTTTCAGAGTGAATCTGACGGTTATTTCACACAAATGCAGATTCATCTCACATTCACACTTTGATGACGTTTTATTGCACCCTCAAGCCAAGCGCTGAAAAGAACTGCAGTCTGCGCCAAGACTTGCAGTAAGCGAAGTGCAAAACACTTCCAGTGTGAATGCACCTTAGACACCACTGTTAATCCAGTTGTCAGAATAAGACACACAAGGGTGTAAATCTCTTTTTAGTCTGTAAAGGATGATGTCAAGCAGGTGTTGATTTGTGGAAGCTTGTTTTTAGACTGAAAATAAGAATGTGGCCTTTCTTTTTCTGGCTCAGATCTTGTGGCATAGGCCAACTATACTGAATTATTGCACTTTTCTAATCAAAGGCAAGCACTAAAAAGGATTTTTGACTAGGTGCCATAATATCTGATTTGCAGGCACCCTTGAGGATTACGCTTTTGGTTCATGCAAATGCTAGCTTGTGGTTGTGTAATCAGACCATCAAAGGTGTTTGGAAACTGAGGACACTTGATTATTGCAATTTTGCAAATAGAAGCTTTGCCCATTCTTGCTTGATATAAGACCTAAAATTCACAACAGTTTGTGGTTGTTGTTGTCTTACCCTCTTCGTGATGCACCATACTTTTTTAATAAGAGATGGGTCCAGACTGCAGGCAGGCCAGTCATTCACATGCACTCTGTTATTCTGAGCACTGTCATTGTCTTGCTGATATAACCATTCCTCTTTTAAATGCAGGGCTGCTCGTATGTCTCTTCAAATATCACAACATATGGTTTTATTTCAGTGGTACACATATGCAAGTCACCAGTGCCATACGTTAGTTTTCCACTTTTTACTGATAACAGTCTGGATGGTCCATATTGTTTTTGCTACAGAGAACCCAAACGTATTTTACCACTGCACCACCTGAGTGGCAATTTACCACTGCAGATCAGGTATTATTTAGGTAGTGGATCATTCTCGGCACTGCAGTGACACTGACATGGTGGTGGTGTGTTAGTGTGTGTTGTGCTGGTATTAGTGGATCAGATACAGCAATGCTGCTGGAGTTTTTAAATACCGTGTCCACTCATTGTCCACTCTATTAGACACTCCTACCTAGTTGGTCCACCTTGTAGACGTAAAGTCAGAGACGATCGCTCATCTATTGCTGCTGTTTGAGTTGGTCATCTTTGAGATCTTCATCAGTGGTCACAGGATGCTGCCCACAGGTCGCTGTTGGCTGGATATTTGTGGTTGGTGGACTATTCTCAGTCCAGCAGTGACAGTGAGGTGTTTAAAAACTCCATCAGCGCTGCTGTGTCTGATCCACTCATACCAGCACAACACACACTAACACACCACCACTATGTCAGTGTCACCGCAGTGCCGAGAATGATCCACCACCTAAATAATACCTGCTCTGTGGTGGTCCTGTGGGGGTCCTGACCATTGAAGAACAGCATGAGAAACAGATGGACTACAGTCAGTAATTGTAGAACTACAAAGTGCTTCTATATGGTAAGTGGAGCTGATAAAATGGACAGTGAGTGTAGAAACAAGGAGGTGGTTTTATTGTTGTGCCTGATTGGTGTATATGTGAGCACTAACATTATACAATGTTTAATAAGAGTACAAGTAAATCTTTGTTCATTGTTTACTACATTTCAGTTTAGTTTATATCGTGTTATGTCACTACGCCACCTTCGCTTTGCAATTGTTGGCTGCACAGATGGGTCAGCTTTATCCAGTGCCCTCGATCTCATGTCTCTCATAGCAGACCAGCCCTTGAAAATGCAATCCACGTTTAGTTTAATGAAAAATTTATTACAAATAAATAGACTAATTAGTTTCTTAGAAGGTGGAGCTGTATGGTTTTAAAGATACAGCAAAGTCAATAACTGGAGTAATTAAATATGCACATATTTATAAATGCATTTGCATTTGATAGTTATGAGTTGATGTGACCGATCAGTTTTATTTATGCTTAAATGAGGCGCTCCCTCCGTCATGTGAAGTAATATCAAATTGGTGTGTGTGTACGTGTGTGTGAACTCATTAGACTCTCAGTGTGACTTTTGAACAGCAAACGCAGTGGCGCTTCATTATGAAGTTGCACGAAGAAAATGACATTTAGCCTGTTGCGCTGTGAACACACACACACACACACACACACACACACAGAGCTCCCTCAGCCCCTCATTTACATGTGATGTTTTAAAGATGCTGCTTTAATGGCTTGTCGGAGGCTCTGTAGTTCCAATTAGAAAAGGGCAAATCTTTGATTGTGAAGTGTCTAAGTGTACAGGCTTTAAAATATAAATGAATGCACTTCAGCTTTATTTCCCAAATTGTTCCAGATATGATTCAAAATGAAATGCGTGCTCTTGTTGTAAATGTAAATTACATAGTAAGTACATAAATAGTTAATAAGCTAAACGTCAAAATTTTACGTCAAAAATGATCTTGCATCTAAATAAAGCAGCACAGTTTTTTTCTGCCAATCTAGTCGTATCCAATCACCCGATTGCATTACGCTTCCTATCTACTGATGCTGACCTCCACTCCTGATTGAGGAGAGCGAGACTGACACACGCCCCCTCCGACATGTGTGCTGTAGCCAAATGCATCTCTTTACCTGCATGATGCGAGCTCATATGTGGATCAGCTTTGTGTACGGAGAGCCACACCCTGATCAACACGTTATCCCCCGTCTCTGTGCAGGCGCCATCAATCAGCCAGCAGAGGTCATAATTGCATCAGTTACGAGGACCTGGTTTTGGCTCCCACCCTGTATAAACAACAGCCAATCGTTGTTCGTGTAGCCATCCAGCCCAGCCGGATGGCAGAGCTGAGTTTCGAACCGACGAGTTTAAAATGTTAGCTCTGGTGTGCTAGCGTGTTTTACCGCTGCGCCACGTGAGCAATAAAATCTGATTGTAATGATCATTCGTATGTCTAAAGTTGTTAGTTTTTCTTGAACATAGTGGTGGAAGGTTGTAAGATTGAAGTATCGTATTTAATCATGGACAAAAGTACTACCCATGCAAATCAGGTCAGAACTTGAAAAGTACAAGTAGGTAATAGTATAGGTAACTTTATTATGTACCACTTTACTGTGTGTCTTGCTCACAAAAATATTCAGACCCCTTTTGCTGTGGCACTACAAATTGTGGTCAGGTGCATTCAATTTGCTTTAATGATCCTCGAAGTGTGTCTGGATTTGTCTTAATTAGAGTCCACCTGCTGCAATTTGAATAGATTGGACATTTAAAAAGGCACACACCTGAGTCTAGAAGGACCCACAATGTATACTGCAGTGTCAGGATAAAAACCAAGCCATGAAGTCTGAGGGACTGTCTGTGTATCTGTGTGATTAAAATGTAAAAGGCCTAGATAAAGGGGAAATTATATAACCGTCTCTAGCGGAGTATGTTTGAGTGTTTCCAGAACATTAGTGGCCTCAATAATTATGAAATAGAAGAAGAAGCTTGGGACAGTCTTGAATCTTCCTAAATTTGGTAGATTGTCAGGAAAACATAAAGTTGTTTTTGTATTTTGATGATTAATGTGTTCCAATTATTTAGTCACAAACAAGGACACTTGTACGAGCGCTCGGGTGGCACAGCAATCTAATGCACCTGCCAATTCACTTGCCATTCACAATCACCCAATTTGTCTGTGAAATATAGCAAAACTCCTAATACTCTTAATACATATTGTTTGAGATGAAATGTACGCTGTTTTAAATGAGAGGTCATGCTGTTAAAGCAAGAAGTAAGATGAAGGGAAGGGGTAATTCACTGTGATCCCAGGCTACTGAAAGGGGTGGAGAAAAAAATGCTCGGTATCTGATGAATCCAGAAAAGAATTAACCATGGAAAATAAAGAAATAAAACTAGAGATAGAAATCAAACCTCTGAGGACTGAGGAAAGTAATAAATACACCAAACAACTAAGCAACCGAAAGAAAGCAGGGCTACAACAAAGACTTCAGAGCACTAAAGACAAGTGACCTACTAACCATGCAAGCTGTTAATTAGCTATAGGTAGGGTCATACTTAATTTAAACCAAATCATTTGGAAAGGTACACACCTTTGTCTAAAACCAAGCCATGAGGTCCAAAGGACTGTCTGTGTAAATATGTGATCAAAATGTAAAAGGCACAGATAAGAGGAAATGATACAACAGTCTGTACCGTAGTGTTAACCAAGCTTAACTCGATAATCACAAACCATTCACACCCACTTCATGTCCTGGAGGGGTTTCGACAGAGCACCTTCAGTCATGGACTGATTCCTCCCAGATGCAGGACTGAACGCTACAGGAAATCTTTCCTTACAACTGCAATCAGTTTAGCAATTCATAATCATTCAGAATCATTCAGAATCATTTATAATAAATACCTACGTTATTGTATGCTATGCATGTACCATAAGACTAATGTTTACATGTAAATAGAATTTTACTGTGAATATTTTTATAGCTTGTTTTATACTGTTAGTGAATGTTGTATGTATGTAAGAAGTTGTTTGTTGTCTGATGTGAGCTGGGATCTATCCATCCATCCATACATCCATCTATCTAATCTAGGAGTACATTTGAGTGTTTCCAGGACATTAGTGGCCTCGGTAATTATGAAATGGAAGAAGCTTGGGACAGCCTTGAACCTTTCTAAATTTGGTAGATTTTCAGGAAGAGAACATAATACCCATAAAACATGCCTGAACCCAACAGAGAAAAAGCAGCAACTTGTTAAGCAAAGGGAAAAACTTACAAAGATGCAGAAATTGAGCTACTAAAATAAAGGAAGTGGTAAAGTAAAGTGGAAGGACAGTAAAGTGGTAAATTAGGAAAATTGGTTGTGACTTAAGAGGGCTTGACAAGCTGCCAAGACAACAGTACGAGACTGGAGACAGAAGAAGCTGTGAAAACTAGAGAAACCAAATCATGCTACTACATAATGAGTCCTCAGTAGTAAAACAGAGAGTAGGGATAGCGAGTTGAGCCCAAGGTCACTGGGACGCTTAAAAAACTTTGCCCCCTGGTGTACTGAGTGACATTAGTTCAGTAGAAGTAGAGCAGTAGAAGCTCTTAGCAAGCTACACTTTTCAATAAATACAGATTCTAGAGAATAAACAAATCACGGGTTCTTGTTTTTACTGTGCCCACGTGCTAGCCCACTAGAGTTGAGATTCTAGTTCGCATCTCAGCTGTGCTGTTGACCGGCCAGGCACCTAACAACGACGCCATTGGCGGTGTCTGGCGAGAGAAATGCTCAAAGCAAAGACATTTCTCATTAATGCTGCAATTAGGGCTGGGTATCGCCACTAATTTCCTGGATCGATTCGATTCCGATTCACAAGGTCCCGATTCGATTCGATCTTCGATTTTCGATTCGATTTTCGATTCATTTACATTTACATTTACATTTTCAGCATTTAGCAGACGCTCTTATCCAGAGCGACTTACAGAAGTGCTTCTATAGTGAACATTTCATTTCTCAAGTTTAGGTAAACAACAGTCGAAGAACACAAATCTGCTCAAACCTGTTAGAACCAAAGTGCCTTTTTTTTTTTTTTTTTGGAAATGGAAAAGAATGGAACAAAATGTTAGTAAATAAGTACAAGTCAGCCTAAGTGTTTAGTAAAAAGGTGATGAAGGTTTTTAATCGTTTTTTAAAGACAGCAAGAGACTCAGATGTTTGGACAGACAGAGGAAGTTCATTCCACCACTTCGGCGCTAGAACAGAGAACAGCCTTGATGCTTGTCTTCCTCGAGTCCTGGGTGGAGGATCAAGTCGAGCGAGACTAGCGGCTCGGAGGTTGCGTGGTACAGAGCGGGGTTTGATTAGGCCACGAAGGTAGCTTGGGGCTGGTCCATTTTTGGCTTTGTAGGCAAGCGTCAGTGTTTTAAACTGAATGCGTGCAGCTACAGGAAGCCAGTGTAGAGAACGTAGCAGTGGGGTGATGTGGCAGTGTTTGGGCTGGTTAAAAACCAGACGTGCAGCTGCATTTTGAATTAGCTGTAAGGGTTTAATCGTGGACATGGGAGCTCCAGCCAGGAGGGAGTTGCAGTAGTCCAACCGTGAGATTACAAGTGATTGCACCAGAATCTGGGTAGCTTCCCTGGAGAGAAATGGACGAATCTTCCTGATGTTGTACAGGAGGAACCGACACGCTCTTGTCATGTTGGCTATATGAGGAGAGCATGTCAGCTGGTTATCAAGGACAACACCAAGACTTCTTACCTTATCAGATGGTCTGATCTGGGAGTCATCCAGAGAAATGGCTGGGTCCTGGGTTGGAGACTGATCTCCAGGAATGAGCAACATCTCTGTCTTGCTGGGATTAAGTTTTAGATGATGAGCCGACATCCATTGTGAGATATCTTGCAGACATGCTGAGATGCGAGCTGAGACTTGCGTGTCTGAAGGAGGAAATGACAGAACGAGCTGAGTGTCATCTGCATAGGAGTGGTAGGAGAAGCCATGGGAGGCTATGACCTTGCCCAGAGAGCTGGTGTAGATAGAGAAAAGAAGTGGGCCAAGTACTTCTTGGCCCACTTCTTCGATTCAATTTCGATTCAACACATTTAGGCATATTTTAGTTACATTAACAGGTTTTGTTTAAATATGTACAGATGTACAGAGAAAGAATGTGATAATTGTACAAAGAACACTCATTATTAAAAATATTTGTTTTTACATAAATAAGTAATCCACAACAAAAAACAGTAACATAAATCTTTTTTTTTTATTATTATTTTATATGTCTGACACGCTACAACAGTGTATGTGTAATGTAAACATACACCTGGCTGTTGCACAGCTTATGCCAAGTTCACACTACACAACTTTCTGATTTGCCGGGTCGCTGTACAGTTCACACTGCACGACTGATGGGTGATGGGGGGGTTTCACATCTACACCATCTATCACCAGGAGGAATCTCAGATGAGTCTGTCTGGTCTCCCAAACTACGTTTTGTCACAAAAACACACGTGAGAAGTGACGACGGGTTTAATGAAACCATGTCCTAAAATACACTCCAACAAGTAGCGAGCGATCAAAGTTTGCGCGCTGATGAGCAGCGTAATATCAAAGAGAAAAAAATAAAGGAATCTCAGGGATTGTTCTGAAGTTGGAGGTTAATAAATATTTTGTTTTGTAGAGAACGATAACTATATTACGCCCCTGCTCCACTTGTTTACAACCTCTCCCGTGTGTTTCCCCTCGCTGTTTCACATTGATTAAGAGCCGAGTTGCTCCCGAGCCGGCAAATCTAGCGCAGACCAGTCGCCGAAAATCAGGGCAGAAATCATGTAGTGTGAACCAGGCATTACTGGAGCTTCTGCCATGCTGAACTGATGTGCAGGTCAGATCTCGTTGCACGAAAAAACAGCGGCTGGTCACGCGAGATTAATAAACCCACCCCTAGCTGCAATTGCGGTCTCTGCTGGCTGGTCGAATTTGCTGTATATAGATGTTGAATGATGGAGTAAACCCCTTTCTGGCAGGTAAAAAAAAAAGCAGCTGCACACATATAGTAGGGGGCATGTGTTAGGTGTGACCCTCCTCAGACAGGGTAGTGGTCTGCAATTAAGCTGGTTAAATGTAAGGCAGTTTATGCTTGAAAACCTGTCAATGTGGCTGAATTAAAGCAGTACTGCCAAGGAAAGTGGGCCAAATTAAAGATTTTATTTCAATTTGATGTTTTACCACATCTTTATCCTGGTCAGTGTTGCTGTGGGTACGGTTGGCCTGGAATCACTAAGAGCAATGCAGCAACACCCAAGACAAGATGCCAATCTATCGTAGGGCCTCAGCCATCCCTCACCTCACACCCTTAGCGCCTTCTGAGCACCTATGAAAGCAATTTAGTTGCAGTTGTTGCTGCTAAAGGTGGTAAAACCAAATAATTGGTGATCATAGCATGTCATAGTTGCATTTATTTCTATTTATTTATGCATTTTCCTCCATTTTTCCAGATTTAGTGTATCCAATTAGTCTTCCACTGCTGGGGATCCTGATTGCATTAGAGGAGGGTATATTTGCCTGCTCCATGCCCCCTCCAACACGTGCACAGTCCTTTGACCTTTTTTTTTTTTTGCCCATTTGCACATGAGGCTTACACACTCATGCACACATGTTACTATCCTTTTACAATTCTGTTTCTTGGAGGTTCTATACAGTTTATCTTTGTACAGATTGCACACTTGTGAAGGTGTGAAGGTGAAAGAGATCAGATAGAACAGACCAGTGACTAATGGTTCTTGTTCATGATCCTGTTGGTTACTGGTTCAGATTTCTTTAGGGCGTTAAGCTTCTATTTCATGAGTCATTACCTTCAGAACCCTTAAAATACATGGACAGACAGTTTGGGTCAGGATAAAGTGTGTGTGTGTGTGTGTGTGTGTTGGTGGGGGGTTATAACACAACTGTATGCCAGGTATATCAGTGGTATAGGGTGAGAGGTAACATCAGATTAAATATTTTAAATACCTATTTAGAACACAAAATGTGTTCAGTGTATATATATACATACATACATACATACGCTGACTAGGCATAACATTATGACCACTGAAAGGTGAAGTGAATAACACTGATTATCTTTTCATCACGGCACCTGTTAGTGGGTGGGATATATTAGGCAGCAAGTGAACATTTTATCCTCAAAGCTGATGTGTTAGAAGCAGGAAAAATGGACAAGCGTGAGTATTTCAGCGAGTTTGACGAGGGCCAAATTGTGATGGCTAGACGACTGGGTCAGAGCATCTCCAAAACTGCAGCTCTTGTGGGGTGTTCCCCCCCAACAAGCTCCAACATTATGCAGCGGTGAGAGCGTAGTAGACTGCTGTGCCACCCGAGCAAGATTTTCTCTAGAGAAATAGATTTAATGGTTTAATGACCGTCTCACCCTTTTAAGTACAGCCTCATTCCCTTCCTCAGGCAGTCAGAAGGAGTTTGCTTTTTTGGCATTTCAACCCATATTTCACCTGTCGAATCACTGCCAATTTCTCTCGCTGTTTGGATCACCCCTGTGCTGGCCAAGGAGAGCTGAGACTATCAAATTAATTCATTATATTATTATATAATATAGTCATTATATCTCATGGATATGTTATAGTTTAGTGTGTAATGAGGAATGGGGTGCAACGTATTAAAAGTTAGGTAGCTGAATAAGTAGCTAAATCTGAGCAGTGCTATCAGCCAGTCAGGCGTCTATATTCAGACATGATTGGCTATGTTTGGGTTTGGGAAGACCCTGACCTAGACATATCGATGGTAAAACATGAAAATAAACCACTCAATATGGGCAAACACACTTTTTTTCCCAATTTCCCTCCCCAATCTAGTCGTATCCAGTTTTCCGATCGCATTACGCTTCCTCTCTACTGATGCTGATCCCTACTTCTGATTAAGGTGAGCGAGACTGTCACACACCCCCTCCGACACGTGTGCAATTCCCGACTGCATCTTTTCACCTGCACTAGGTGAGTTCATATGTGGATCAGCTTTGTGTACGGAGAGCCACACCCTGGTCCTCATTATTCCTCAACTTTGTGCAGGCTCCATCGATCAGCCAGCAGAGGTCGTAATTGCATCAGTTATGAGGTCCTTCTCCGGCTTCCCGCCCTGTATAAACAACAAGCCATGGTTGTTCATGTAAGTGCCCAGCCTGACGGATGGCAGAGCTGAGTTTCGAACTGATGAGTTTGAAATGTCAGCTCTGGTGTGCTAGCGTGGCAAACACGTTTTTAGATGTGATGTGTAAAAACAAATCACATTAATTTACACATCAGACATCAGAGATCCATAGTGATTGTGAGTGATGATCATAATTAAAGACAACTTTCATTAAAGCAGCAAATGTGATCATAGTCCACTTAGAAAAATAAACCAGACAGTTTTACCTGCTGAGCTGTAATCGACAGACACAGATGGCAGCTTCAAATGCTTTTCCTCTTTTTTTTTTCCCTTACAAAGTATTTAGTGTAGAAGCACAATTTGCTTTCCCTCCAAACACAAAGCGAGAGGAAGGAATTTCTGTAAAACGAGTGTGTGGAGGGAAAATATTCAGATGACGCGTTGCTTTTAGCTCCGTTGTCTAACAACAAAGAACACATTCATGCAGTGTAGATTTATACTGTGTCTAAACATGGCATTATCAGTGTACACAGACCAGGAAGATAATAGCGTCACCAGCAAACTAAACACACCACACAGTACATGAGCAAAACATTAGGATCACAGTCAGGCATCTTAAATGTTGGGCTGGTGGAAGTTACTTGTAGTTTATGTGTTGAATGCAGCAGATATGATTGAGCCAGATCGTTATGGTCAGATGACTGGGTGCTGTTATGTACCCACCATCTACAGGTATGGTCCGAGGAGGGACATTTCATTATTTGCATCTATAATAGAAACAGACATAAAAACCTCCACGCTTTTCTATATTTTATTAAAGTGGTAATAATAATACGAGGGATTTTCAAAAAGTTTCCGCACTTTTATATTTTGGTTGGAAATGGTGAGGGTGGGAGGAGCAGTAATTGGTCGTGTCTGAGAGACTGAGAGACGCTTATAGTCGGGATTTAGCTCCATCTGATTTCCACCTTTTTGGACGCTCAAAGAAACTTTAAGGGGAAGAAGATTTTCATGTGATGATGATGTGAAAGCAGCGCTGCATTTGTGGCTACACGCTCAACCAAAAAACATTTAAAAAGTTGGCACAATTCTGGATAAAATGCATAAGAAGGTGACTTATGTAAATAAGTGATGCAGCGATGTGTGTATATACACCGATCAGCCATAGAATTAAAACCAGCTCCTTGTTTCTACACTCACTGTATATTTTATCAGCTCCACTTACCATATAGAAGCACTTTAAAGTTCTACAATTACTGACTGTAGTCCATCTCTCTGCATGTTTTGTTGTCCCCATTTCATGCTGTTCTTCAATGGTCAGGACTCTCCTAGGACCACAACAGAGCAGGTATTATTTAGGTGGTGGATGATTCTCAGCACTGCAATGACACTGACATGGTGGTGGTGTGTTAGTGTGTGTTGTGCTGGTATGAGTGGATCAGAAACAGCAGCTCTTCTGTTGTCCACTCACTGTCCACTCCTACCTAGTTGATCCACCTTGTAGATGTTAAGTCAGAGACGATCGCTCATCTATTGCTGCTGTTTGAGTTGGTCATCTTCTAGACCTTCATCAGCGGTCACAGGACGCTGCCCACGGGGCGCTGTTTGCTGGCTATATTTTTGGTTTGTGGACTATTCTCAGTCCAGCATTGCTGTGTCTTATCCACTCATACCAGCACAACACACACTAACTCACCACCACCATGTCAGTGTCACTGCAGTGCTGAGAATGATCCACCACCCAAATAATACCTACTCTGTGGTGGTCCTGTGGGGGTCCTGACCATTGAAGAACAGGGTGAAAGCAGGCTAAAAAGGTATGCAGAGAAACAGATGGACTACATTCAGTAATTGTAGAACTACAAAGTGCTTCTATATGGTAAGTGGACCCGATTAAAATGGACAGTGAGTGTAGAAACAAGGAGGTGGTTTTAATGTTAAGGCTGTATATACTGTATATATACATATGAAACTAATTCCTAATTTGAAATCTGCAACCCATTCAAAAACATATGGGCTTGGACCAGTGCACGACGTGAGTGACTTAATCGTTATGGCCAGATGAAGCGTGCCATTAAGTACTCACCAATACTGAAAACCCAAGTTTTTTTAATTTATTGTTATTATTTTTATAAATATTACAAGATTGTACACAGATACTGTCTCAAATCACATTTTACTCACTGATCAGGGTGTAAAATTGTGCAAAAATAACTAATAATAATTACCTATGTAAATACCTTAACTGCATTGTTTGGTGCACCTGTTTGTCATGGTTTTATTCTGTTACCATAGTGCCATCATGCATGTGTGTTTGTAAGTTACGGCTTCTTTTCACCACCCCCGTTCAGTTAATTGGCTCATCCGATGCTTCCTTTGGTTAGTGTTTGTATTAACACTCTCACTGTCTCATTTTGTAAGCCCACTACCAAGTCTTCATTTCAGAACTTTGTGATTCTTTCTTTCTTTTTCATGTTTGACTCATACCTGATATTTGAACCATTGATTATAGGTGAAAATCACCTTGTATGTTATTTCTTGATTGTATTTGTACTCTAGCAATGGACTATGATTATGATAGCTGGATTTGTCCGCAGTATGCACTCGCTGAGAGTCCACTCTTGAGCTCTTTCGACTCTCCTTAAGTCTGTTCGTGTTTTCAAGTGATTGTTAGTCTTTTCTGTTCTTGATTTCCACTTCAGGTTTCGGCTTCGGTTTTTCAGCCACAGTGTTGCTCTGCCTTGGTTGAGGTTGCTGGTTCAGGATTACATCTGGTGACTTTTCTCCCTTTTAGCGCATCCAATTGCCCGATTGCGTCATTCTTCCTCTCCACCTATGCCGATCCCTGCTCTAATTGAGGAGAACAAAGCTAACCCACGCCCCCTCCGACACTTGGGCAGCATGCTGTATGCATCTTATCACCTACACTTTGACGAGCGCAGTGCAGCTCAGCACTGTGTACGGAGAGACACACCCTGAGACTCTTTTCTCATCTCTGTGCAGGTGCCATCAATCAGCCAGCAAAGGTCGTAATTGCATTAGTTATGAGAGAGAGACCCTATCCGGCTTAATATCCCACCCCTATTTGAACAACAGGCCAATCGTTGTTCATGTGGCCGCTCAGCCTAGCCGGCAGGCAGAGCTAACATTCAATACGATGTATTCGAGATCCCAGCTCTGGTTCCAGCGTGTGTTTTTACCGCTGCGCCACCTGAGTGGCCATCTTTTTTCTCTCTTAGATCCCCGTGTTCAAAAAAAATAATTGACCCCCCCCCCCCCCCTTGACTCATGTTATGATATTTTTCTCAACCTTTCAGCAAGGCTGACAAAAGTTATTGTCTTCTTGTTTAAGAGAAATTCAATAAATCCATGATGAAGATATTTTCTGATTTTGTTTGATGTAGTGCAGGGGTGTCAAACTCATTTTCACTGAGGGCCACATCTGCATTATGGTTGCCCTCAAAGAGCCGATTGTAATGTATCCTGCTGTGATTGCAGTCTGCCTTTTAAGTCTTGGACAATTTGTTGTTTTTCTTGGAGGCTAAATTCTGTGTTTGGTGTCAAAATGGCAAATTTATGCTGTATATTTATAATGTATATCTACATTTATATTGTACTCCTTTACCACAGACACGCCTCATAACACGAGACGTACCGGTTTTTCTTCTTGAAGCACAAACTTGTATTCACTTCCCCATCTTCCTCATTGAATTACCTTTCTTCTGCTTCAATATTCTCTTCTTGTACATTTTGGGATTATTGGTAAATATTTCTCAACATCACTTGTTGGAAAACCGCCTCAGTTAAATGCTGATGTGGAAACAGCCATCTAGTGGTGGGATACGGTCATTTTGTGGGTCACAAAATCGGCATGCATTGTGGGAGATGCCGTTTATGTACGATTTTACAGTGTATTTAAAGACATACGTCTATCTGGCCTGCAGGCCTTGAGTTTGACACGTGATGTAGTGGGTTTACTTCTGGTGAATTTGTGGTAGGAGCTTCATCACTTGGGTCTGCTTTTGCAGGATCTACATCTACAACTGAATCAGAATCATTCATAGTTTCCCTGCATTGATTTTTGCTCTTTTGAGGTGGGCGAATTAAATATGTGTCCAGTCTCAAATACCCAATTTAGGCTATGGGTAGTTTAAAATAGATTTATATTTCATTACAAGAGATCTCCTGTATGGCAGTAGCATTTTGATTCTCCTGTCCCATCACATATGATTTTTTTTTAATGCTTTTTAATGAAATGTACTGGGACCCTCCTTTAGGCTTATTGAGGCCCCCTAGTGGGCTGTGGCCCCTTGATTGAGAAGCACTGCTGGGGTCAAACACAGGGTGCAAGGCAGTACTCTAGACATAATAATAATAATAATAATAATATATATTAGAAAGCTAAAAAAAACATACTAACAAAGTATTCATAATACTAAGATTGATTTATGTAACATTAGCCCATTATTGTCTAAAAAACAACATTAGGCTTTGCTTAGGTTGAAGGTTTTTAGCAGTTAAAAAAACTCAAGCATTTATGCACGTCATGCATGTTTAAATGTGCTTTATAACCTGGGTGCACAAATCAACACCATACCCACTAATTAAAGTTATTTATAATTCTGTATGCATAAATGCTTGGTATATTTAGATCTCGTTCAACATGTCTCATTTAAAACCAGCTGCATTAATGAGCCTTTGATCTCGACCTGGACATGAACAGAAATTCATTATAATTCTTGGAGTTTAATGTGTAGTGTTTAATTAAGAATATAATGAGCAGTGATAAAAGGGATTCTTGTAAGACGATTTAATTGTGTGTGTGTGTGTGTGTGTGTCTGAAATGTTAGGACAGTAGGTTAAAAGCAAATAAAACAGAAAGCAGTCCTACATGAAGTCTTATATAGATATTTATTAAAACAAGAAAATGCTTTATCAGTTTTTTTTTATTATTGTAAATACACTGATCATTCATAACTTTATGACCACCGCCTTGTTTCTACATTCACTGACCATTTTATCAGCTCCACTTACCATATAGAAGCACTTTGTAGTTCTACAATTACTGACTGTAGTCCATCTGTTTCTTTAAATACTTCTTTATCTATCTATCTATCTATCTATCTATCTATCTATCTATCTATCTATCTATCTATCTATCTATCTATCTATCTATCTATCTATCTATCTATCCATCCATCCATCCATCCATCCATCCATCCATCCATCCATCCATCCATCCATCCATCCATCCATCCATCCATCCACACAACTTTTACACCAGATGCCCTTCCTGACACGACCCTCCCTATTTTATCCGGGCTTGGGACCGGCACTACAATGCACTGGTTCGTGCATCTAGTGGCTAGATATCTATAGGACAATTCAGTGTTTCCAATTAGCCTGGTGGCATGTTTTTGGACTGTGGGAGGAAACCGGAGCACCCGAAGGAAACCCATGCGGACACGGGGAGAACATGCAAACTCCACACAGAAAGGACCCGGACCACCCCACCTGGGGATCGAACCCAGGACCTTCTTGCTTACCCACTAAGCCACCGTGCCGCCCAGCCATCCATCCATCTATATATCTGTCTATAATACAGCAACAACCACTAGGACAGAGAGGAAGTGTTCACTAGAGGCTGTTAAATGACTGAGAGGGTGTTGAGGCTGTAAATGTGAATGTATACTCTAATCCACACATTAATGACATTAACAGATGATCTAACTGCATTACAGAATTCATTTCTCATGTGTTTTGTGGACACTGTCATACTTTATAGGTCTGTTTACTGCTTTTCCAATAATAAGCCAGGGTTCATAAGAGAAGTGAAATCTCGTGTTAATCAAAAGTTGAGAGGCTTTCAGGCAGGAGTCCAGGAGGTAATGAAGCCTGTGCTAAAGGAGCTTAAGGTGAGGATTAAGCAGGCATGGATGATTATTAATAAAAATGATAAAGAACAAATAAACGTATATGATGTGTGGAAGGCTTGGAATCAGCCAAGGGTGATTGTGGTTAGGTTAGCTGGGAGAACCATTTTTTTTCACCTGGATTGAGTAATGCCCTTCTGCTCATTTTTGTTCTCTCTCTCACTTGCTCTCTCTGTGCTGTCTCTCTCTCACTGGCTCACACTGCTCTACGTCAACCAGTCACTGCTCTTGGTTTCTCTTAGTCCCCAGGTCACATCCAGCCCTCTGGCAGTCCCCAACCGGCCTGCATGCCGTCAGTGGTAATTAGAAATCAGACATAAATAAGAGTAAATTATACATACAGTACAATAGCATTGTTTTTATTTGAATAGGACTGTTATTTTTCAAATTACATGTGAGCGTGTGTGCGAGTGTATCCAGCTACACCGTAATGTGTGGGTGAACAGAATTATGAGTGCGATACAGTATGTGTTCATTTTTTTTCTATTCATTTATGCATTTTTTTCTAATTAATCTAGCCAATTAATCTTCTGCTGCTGGGGGTCCCAACTGCGTTCGAGGAGGGTTTATTTGCCCGCCCCACGCCCCCTCCGACGCGTGCACACCCTCTCGACCCCTTCTTTTTCGCCACTTTTGCGGTGGGCGCCTCGGGCTGCTAACCAGGGTACTTGCACAGCATTTGAAGACCCCACCCACTTTATTAGTCCGGCTTTTTCCCACACAGCAGACCAATGGCCAATTTTTGTCTGCCCAGTAGATGGCGCCCAGCCGACCGGTAGCAGAGCCGAGATTCGAACTAGCGTGTTCAGAATCTCAGCACTGGTTTGTGAAGAACAGACCACTGTTTTAAAGGATTACAACCGGCTAAATATTTATTTATTTATTTATTTATTAGGATTTTAAGGTCATGTTTTTTACACTTTGTTACATTCATGACAGAAACTGCAGTTACTCATTACACAAGATTTATCAGTTCACAAGTTTAATATCAAACACGGTCATGGACAATTTAGTGTCTCCAGTTCACCTCACTTGCATGTCTTTGGACTGTGGGAGGAAACCGGAGCTCCCGGAGGAAACCCACACAGACACGGGAGAACATGCAAACTCCACACAGAAAGGTCCCAGACCGCCCCACCTGGGCTACGTGATTTTTGGTTGGTGATTAATATTAAAAAGACATTGACTGTCCCTTGAAATTAAATACAACAACCCTGCTTATACAGTTCTGAAATAAAGAATTCTGTGTACTGAATGAACTTGAAGTTCTTGGCATTGCGTGGGTGAAGTAAGCAGAAATTCTGTTGTCTATATGGCAGCAAATGTTGCTCCAGAATGTGTATGTACCCCTTGGGTTTAGCATTAACAGTGCATTCACAGATGTGCAAATTACATATTCCTGACAAAGACAGATTGACTCGGAACCATGGGTGAGCTGCCTACTGCCTACTGCCTACCTGGGCAACTGCCTCAGTAGAGAGCTAGCATGCCAGCTAACATCGCCCTCTGTGTACCAAAAATGATTAAATTGTCACCTGTACACCTTTATACAAATTAAAATCACTAAGAATTTATTTACATTTATAAAGAAATCCGTTTGTTGCTCTGCAATCGTCCTCCATATTTGTATTTTTGTGGGAAAAGTTGTGCCACACTGAATGCTGGGATTGCCTTCACCGCTAAGGAAGCATCAGATGCTCCCTCGTTATTCAGTCAGTTTATCGTTTAGAATTAAGGCACCTCAGTAGGCAGCATTTTAAGCTTAGGCTTCGTGTTGGGAGCGTGTAGGATGAGCGTCTATGTAGAAAGAGCTCTAGGTTTTCAGACAGACCCCAAGACCCCATTTTTATAAATAACTTGTCAGATCACCACAAAAGTGTTACGTCACATACGATCACTGTTCGTTCAGGGTGAGGGAGGTGGACACTGGTGTCTCAAGAGAGCCCTCATGGCTGTGGTACCTCATGGTTCTCCCTTTAACCCTTATTACATTTTGAGTCAGTTTGCCGCTGATATTTTTAAAGTGCCTTAAAAAAAAGATGAACTGTGTGATATGACGTGGTAAAAGTGACCCGGACACAACTAACAATGCTTAACGTGAAATATAAACAGCACACGTGAAGTAAATCCAGCTAAACACAGATACATGTGGAGCTTTTAGAATGGTTTTGATGGTTATTTCACACAGATGGGTGTTTGTGTTGTGGAACTTTAATGATGTTTTATCTATCGAGTCGAGCGCTGAGCAAATCGGTTATTTACGTCGAGAGTCGCGGTGAAAGCGAAGCGCAAAACTCTTCTCACGTCAATGAACTAAAGAAAACAACAACTGAGACGAACACGTCACGTCTTCTTATCACCGATATTTGATTGATGTTTTTACATTAAAACCAACATCTGTAACAGCAGCACAAATGCTCGCACATGTCCTACACACTCCGCCATGATATTACTACACTTAACTTTCGCTGTGTAACGCCCACCTTTGAAGACGCTGGTCCCGCCCTTCACTATCTCTGATTGGTTTAGACATATAGATATGATTAGATATGGGCCTAATGTGGGTCTGTTGTTGCACCGGAGACTTTCAGAGTCACAGAGACTTCTTTTTTTTCCCCTCGAACGGCTGGTCGCACCGGTGCGACCTCAGATTTTTTTCAGTCGCACCATTATTGGTCGCACTCTAGAGCCCTGTATCATATACTCTGCACAATTGACTCCTTATTATTCCTGATTGATATTCCATATTTTAACTACACCCTTTATTTTTTTAAACCCCAAAGTGGTTTTGATGTGAACCTTTTCAACCACCTGAGGCTAAAGCTGCTAGATTTGAGGCTGCCATGCCAACAGTGCTGGTCCTGCTGAACTGAACTGCTGGATGTGACGGGAATATGCAGTGACTGTACTCAGAATGACCAGAAACTCACCACCAGGCTTTATTCAACCATGGACTGAACTAAATAATGAACTGTAAATAATTTTATTATGCTTTTTTTTGTTATATCTAGGGCTGTACTAAATTCACGGGCAAATGTGCTTAATTTCACGGGCCTCGTTTTTCAAAAATCACAGATTTCACGAATTTTTAAAGAAAAGTGCCACATTTTACTGCAGTCATTAAACTGAATAATAGAATAAATGGAAGCTACAATACACGGCACATCCTATTTAAATAGTTGAATGTAAACCTACAGCATTTAGCGATGGTCTCTAAGATGAAAATTCCCATCCGTGTTTTGACACGCCGCCCTTCTGCGTCATCAGAATTGGTTAGGAGTTTTCCAAACTCAGTTACCCGAGTTGTGTTTTTATCTGCTTTAGACTTCGACATCTTAGACATTTTGACTAACTGAATTGCCATAGGGTTGCTGTGGTGTAGTGTGCTGACAGTGTTTGATGTATGTGTTTATGTATTGAGTACATTTTGTCCTTTTGTGGATTCCATAATCAGTGGAAAAGTGTGTTTCTCTACGCACATGATCATCTCTCTGTAGTCTGTGCTGCTCCTCAAAAGAACAAGCCAGTAAAGTATTATGCTCCTGATAGTTTGTTTATGTACAGTTTATTCCTTACTTTATAAACTCTAAAGGCGCTCGGTTACACTAGGACGGTCTCATAGTGAAAATGAACCAGTAAACGTGAGGCACTTGAACACTACACGAATGGAACATGTTAAATCGCTAAACACAAACCTTAAATTTGTTTCACAGCAAATTGCATATTACACGGGAAACGGCTCATTTTACGGTCCATGACGCCTTAGTTTTTACCTATCTAGTATCTGTTTATTATCCTCTAGTCTACACAACAAGGATTGGTCGAAGGTTTCTTCTTTGTTATGAAGTTTTTCTTGCCTCTGTTACTCTATGCAAACCCTACTGCTTTGAGAAAATGTCCTCTGTCAAAAAGCAGTATACAAATACATTTGACTTGATGGGTCTGTTCAAAAACCTAGTGAGCTGACATGCTGCCTACTGCCCACCTGCCTTGAACTCATAAGGCAGATTATTTAGACACACTCCAGTACTTAGACAGTGATTATGGTGATTATGTCACTACAGTTTTCACTTACTAAGCTAACACAGTTAGCCTCAGGCCATTCAAACCAAAGGGTTGAGGCGGCACAACCCGCTAGCATGTCAGCTAACATCTCCCTATGTGTACCGAAAACGGTTAAATTGACACTGATGAACCCGAATTTGCAAATAAATGACACTTGTACACCTTTATACAAATTAAAAATCAATGAGAATTTATTTACATTTGAAGAACTCCATATGATGTTGTGCATTTGACTGCCATGTTGGTATTTTTGTGAGAAAAGTTGTGCCACACTGAATTCTGGGATTCCTTCACCACTAAAGAAGAATCGGATGCTCCGTCATTATTCAGTCAGTTTATTGCTTAGAATTAAGGCATCTCAGTAGGCAGCATTTTAAGGTATCTAAGAAGCCTTCTTTTCAGGAGTGCGTATGACATAAAATGTGTCTATGTAGGGAGATCACTAAGTTTTTGGACAGACCCGATATGCTATGTTTGATTGGTGCACTTTTCAGCTTGTATCTCTGTTTATTCTACGTACACTTTTTTATTAATATGCCAATAAGGCTGCTGGCTTTTTTGTTGCATTGCATTGATGACAAAGCGAATTTTAAATTGTTCTTCACTCATTTAAGTAGAGAGGGTGGTAGAGACGTCTGAGGCATTGAAAAAGCACCAAGGAACTGAAAGTAATTCTCTCCATTTGTCTAGTAATTGACTAGCCCCTAACGGCATACTATCGACCAGAGTTAAAATGTCATTGACTGAGTGCTTTGTTCTTCTACAAAACAAACAGTGACCAAAAGCAAACAATCTGAAACGCTTATTGCTGACATATTCATTTCTTTATCCATGTCTTAAACAATAGGCTACTCTATTGTAAAATAAAATAGCTATTTCTAGTTTTACTAGAAACTCTACTGCTAGCTCTGTAGAGTTCTCACATTTCTTTGCTCATGACTATATGATAAGCTAGTGGCCAGCTCTCAATAATCTGATAGTAGGAAAAAGTCATCTCTGCAAGGCAGTAGGTCATCAGGACTCATTCCTAGATGACAGTTTTACAACCAGGAATTCTAACAACACTATCAGTACTGCAATCATGTTTTATCAGACACAGCCCAGTACATTATCCGTACACTCTCAGTGGGAAGGTTCCAGCCTTAAAGCCATTTAAGGTAGTTTACCATGTTTACATTTACATTTTCTGCACGAGCAGACACTCGTTTAAATAAAACAACAGTCTAAAGATACAAATCTGCTGAGACTCCGTTGGAACAATTTCTTTTATAAATAAGATGCTATAGAAGGTTAGTAAGTACATGTTATTGCTCAGCCTATGTGCTTAGTAAAGAGGTGATGAAGGTCTTTAATCGTCTTTTGAAGACATTGAGAGACTTAGAGTTCAGACAGACAAGGGAGGCTCATTCCACCACTTGAGGGGCTAGTACAAAAAGGAGCCTTGATGCTTGTCTTCCCTGAGTTCTGGGTGGAAAATCAAGTCTAGCAAGACTAGTAGCTTAAAGGTTCTCCAAAGTAGTTTGGGACTGGTCTGTTTCTGGCTTTGTAGGTGAGCATCAGTGTTTAAAACTGAATGCGGGCAGCTACAGGAAGCCAGTGAAGAGAACGTAGCAGTGGGGTGATTAGGCAGTGTTTAGGTTAAAAACCAGGCGGGTTTTATTAGTGGACATGGGCACCTGCCAGAAGGGAGTTGCAGTAGTCCAGCCGAGAGATTACCCGATTGCATACATTCACAACTTTACCATAAAAGAGAAGTTCCTCAAGTTTATTTATGCCAATAAACTAATTAGAAGTCATGACTACTTATCACAAACCATGAAGTTAGATAAATGATATTAAACTTTGAATAGAATCACTGAAATGACTGAATGGGGTTATGCACTGAGCAAAATTGTGCATGGCTTTGTCTATTTCATAACAGTTGTGGATATACCAGTCACATCTATATTAAATGTTGATGGTAGTTACAGTAGTGTTCAAAAAAATAGCAGTGGTTTTAAAAAAGTGAATAAAGCACAAAATCATTATGATAACTTTTATTTCCATGAATGCAAATGCACTGAAAATACTCCACTTTCAATTCTAATTCAAAACATTAACAAAATTTAGCCAGTTTGTGTTAATCCTTTACAGAAAGTTAAGAAAAATGAATATTAGGCTGTTCAAAAAAATAGCAGTGCCAGCATTTTTCTTTAAAAACTCAAAAAATGTATCTATTAACTGAAAAAAATGTTTGAGGTTTCACTTTACTTTAATATTTAACTAATAATAACTAATATTTAGTGGCATAACAATTGTTTCTGAGATCTGTGTTGCATGGAGTCGACCAACTTCTGGCACCTCTGAACAGGTATTCCAGTCCAGGATGATTAGACTACATTCCACAGTTCTTCTGCAATTTTGGGTTTTGCCTCAAAACAACGCGTTTCAGATTTCAGCCCACAAGTTCTCTATGGGATTGAAGTCAGGGGATTGGGCTGGTTACTCCATTACCTTAATCTTGTTTGTCTGTAACCAGGATGTTTTGGGTCATTGTCATGTTGAAACACCCATTTTAAGGACATTTCTTCTTCAACATAGGGCAACATGATCTCCTCAAGTATTCTGATATATTTAAACTGATCCATGATCCCTCGTATGTGATAAATAGGCGTAACACCATGGTATGAAAAACATCCCCATATCATCATTTTGTACCACCATGCTTTACTATCTTCACAGTGTACTGTGGCTTGAATTCAGTGATCGGGGGTCGTCTGACATACTGTCTACGGCCACTAGACCCAAAAAGAACAATTTTGCTTTTACCAGTCCACAAAATGTTGAGCCATTTCTCTTTGGACCAGTCAATGTGTTCTTTGGGAAATTTGAACCCATTCAGGACACGTCTTTTTCTTAACAACGGGACTTTGCAGGAGTTCTTGCTGGTAAATTGGCTTCACTTAATCATCTTCTGTACTCACTGCTAACTTCAGATGTTCCTTGATCTTTCTGGAGGTGATCATTGGCTGAGTATTTGCCATTTCGGCTATTCTCTGATCCATTCGAACAGTAGTTCCACGCTTCCTTCTGCATCTTTCAGGTTTTGGTTGTCACTTCAAGGCATTTGAGATAATTTTAGCTGAGCAGCCTAGAATTTGCTGCACTTCTCTGTATGTTTTTTCCCTCTACAATCAACTTTTTAATCAAAGTACGCTGTTCATCAGAACAATGTCTGGAACAACCCATTTTACCCAATATTTCAAAAGGAAATGTGCTATGACCAAGCTGAGCAACATTTGCCCCCCTCCTACATTAAATAAGGGGCAAAATTGACACCCGTTCTTCTGCAGAATGAATGACTTCACCAATTGAACTCCTCACTGCTATTATTTTGAACAACCCCCTTTCAATCAATGCTTCAATTACTAAGAATGAGTGGGATGCATGTCCTAATTGTTGGGTTTGTTTTGTTTTCATTACTCTACTACACTTTCAAGTGAATTTTTTGCTATGTAGAAATATCACTTCTACTAAAAACAGTGATTTATCAAGTTAATGGTGTTGGACTGCTATTTATTTGAACACCACTGTACCTGCAGTTCACTTCTTAACTTTAGCAGATATAAAAAACGTAGCAACCACTACATTGACTGATGCAGCCTGCAAAACCAACAAAACTGGTTGCCATTGACTCCCTCTTTCCCAATTCATCTCACCTGTCGTATAGCTGCAATGCATTTTTTAACTTTGAGTCTAGCTTTTATTGTCTGTTTTATGTAGAGTTAGTTATCAGTGCTGTTGCACATGCTGAGAAAATAAACTACTCTTTAGTTTTTAAACCCTAAATGTTATTTTCTTTAAATATTTAAGTATATTATTGTACTGAATAGCATTAAGATTACATTTTTTTTACATTTTGGCATTTAGCAGAAGCTTTTATCTAGAGCAGGGGTGCACAACATACGGCCCGCGGGCCAGATCCGGCCCGGCAAAACTCTCGATCCGGCCCGCCAAATGAAGTGCTGATGCATTTTTAAATAAATGATGCTGTCACTTTAAATTCACCGGCTAATTCCACGAACTTGCGACTGAAAAGTAAATGATGTAAATAGAAGTTACTTCAGTGGTACCATGTTTGTCCAAACCAAGTACGAGTAAAAAAAGAAAAGTGGATCTCGACATAACCCTGAATGGACATACAAGTATTTTTTTATTAAACGGGCCATGGTGTTTTCTCATGTCTGGTTTGCTTGCGACCACATTAATCAGTTTGTGTCAGAAAGACGCTGCAGTATCTCCCACTGACCAAGACATTTCTTCTAACTACCTGATTTTATGTAACTGTATTTAGGCCCGGGCGATTTTCACGATTAATTCTGTTAATTAGAATGAACGTTTTCACGCGATGTTAGAAATGTGACAATCGCGATTGTTTACATACTTTATCTTTTAATTAAAATACCAACATGTCATGAGGCAGAAACTGACCAGACGCTCGCGGAATATAAATCAGGGAAAGTTTAATATTAAAAAGGGCAAAAACAGTGTACAAAATCAGGTAGAGTCCAAAACCAGAGGATAAACAGACGGGCAGCAAACGGAAGACAACAGGGATCATACACGGTAACGGTTAGATTCAGAAATAAGGCACGTAAACACGATCGGCAAAACTTTACAACGAGACTCAAACAGAAGAGTTTAAATAAGATGCGCATGGAACCGAACACAGCTGAACTGAATCAAAACTCCGGAGACAGTGAGCGCGATCCGGATTGGCTGACCGGGTACATGTGATAGTCACGTGAGAGTACGTGGGAGCATGGGAATTGTAGTCCATATTGTTAGAAACAGAATGTGCCCTGTCAATCCACCCCCCAGTCACAAGAGGACAAAATCAAAGCTGAGCAGACTGCTTACTTGATGGCCCCTAGTGTAGATACTGATACAGACTCATTTATATGGTGGAACAGTAAACAGGCTCGTGTTCCTTTTAAAAAACCTGTAAAGAACTATTTGTGGTTTTGCACTTTTCTTATGCTGCACATTATTTAAAGTGAGTTGTTTGTGAGTTATTTATATAAAGAATATAGCTAATTAAGTTGTCTATTTTGTTTAAATTATTGTTAATTATTGTTATATTGTTATTGTTATAAAGTTTGAGTTCCTTGAAAGGATAATTATAGGTGGTGCTGTTACTATTTTTGCACTTCTGCAGTCTTTAAAAAAAAAAAATTTCAATTGCATTATACAAAAAAAAAAAAAAATCACAATCGTAATCGAGAATCGATAATACATTTAAAAATAATCGAGATTTTTTTTTTTTTTGCAATATCACCCAGCCCTAACTGTATTACAAATTCATGTGGACAGGTCTGTAAAAATGAAATTTGTGGCCCTCTGGTTTAAGTGTTTATGTGAAATCGGCCCTTGGTAAAAAGAAGTTGTGCACTCCTGATCTAGAGCGACTTACAGAAGAGCTTCCACAGTAAACATTTCCATACTCTAGTGTAGGTAGACAACAGTCCAGGGATACAAATCTGCCGAAACTCAGAACAAAGTTTTTTTAAGATGCTATAGAAGGTAAGTAAATGCATACTATTGTTCAGTCTAAGTGCTTAGTAAAGAGGTGGGTATTTAATTGTCTTTTGAAGACTGAGAGACTCAGATGTTCGAATGTAAAGAGGAAGTTCGTTCCACCACTTTGGTGCTAGTACAAACTCAATGCGTGTCAATTTACCTTGTTTAAATAGAAATCAGATTATATCTTGTAGTATCTTACTCTACATGATCTTAAATTTATTAGTATTTACATTTCAGACACGGTAGCCCTTCTATTGGTCCGTACCAGACGCCGTTGCCTTCTTGTTTTGGCACAGTGGATTTTTAGCCACCCAAAATATCCCATCAGCGATTCATGGCTTGTTCCTCCACTGTTCCGGAACAAGCCACGCTGTTCCGGAGATACTTCAACCCAGTCATCTGGCCATAATGAATTATTTCTAATCAAATTCACTCAGGTCTTTATGCTGATCAGATTTGCTGCATTCATTCTTAACAATTGCATTTTCCCCCTCTAATTTTCCCTCCCAGTCTACTTGTATCCAATTACCTGATTGCATTACGCTTCCTCTCCACTGATGTTGACCTCCACTCTGCCTGAGAAGAGTCGTGACTAACACACCCCTCTCCGACACGTGCGCAGCAGCCAAGTGCATCTTTTCACCTGCACGAGGCGAGTTCATATGTGGATCAGCTTTCTGTATGGAGAGTCACACCCCGATCCTCATTATTCCTCGTCACAGTGCAGGCACCATCAATCAGCCAGCAGAGGTCGTAATTGCATCAGTTATGAGGAATCTCCTCCGGGACCCTCCCTGAACAACGAGCCAATCATTGTTTGTCTAGGCGCCCAGCCTGCTGCTAGCAGAGCTGAGATTCAAACCGACAAATTTAAGATGTCATTGCAAATATTTAACAGCAGTTTTTATTTATTCTGTTTTATTTACTGCTCTATTCTGATCAGGGTTGCTGTACATGGGAACAGAGGACCAAAGTATGACTAGTAGATAAAGTAAATAGGGTGCCAATTTATCACAGGGCAGCATAGTCACAAACACTCACTCACTGTCACCTATAGGCAATTTAGAGCAGCCAATCCATCTCCTACATGCTTTATAAGGTAAAAACACTGCACCTGTAGAATAGCCATGTGTATACAGGGAAAGAACTCAGGTCCCCAGGACTCTAGTTGCTGCCACCCTGTATGCTATTGTAAATAGAAATTGCTATTTTTTTAATATTAACAATGAGTGGAACCGGTAGTGTGGGTGCTGGCTACAGTAAACTGTTGATTTTTAATAAAAATCAGTTTTGTTTGCAGCAGCACAAAACATGAGGAAGAAAATACAGCAGAGTTTCATAAGAGAACCAAAATGAAACAGATGCAATATTAAGGAAACATCAACATTATAGTAGAAGTGAAACTAAGTTGGCTTCATCCTATATGCATTCAGGGCGGCACTGTGGCTCGGTGGGTGGCACTGTCGCCACTTTGATTCCCAGGTGGAGCGGTCTGGGTCCTTTCTGTGTGGAGTTTGCATGTTCTCCTCGTGTCTGCGTGGGTTTCCTCCGGGTGCTCCAGTTTCCTCCCACAGTCCAAAGACATGCAAGTGAGGTGAATTGGAGATACAAAATTGTCCATGACTGTGTTTGACATTAAACTTGAACTGATGAATCTTGTGTAACCAGTAACTACCGTTCCTGTCATGAATGTAACCAAAGTGTAAAACATTACGTTAAAATCCTACTAAATAAATACGACTTTTTTAACTCTATTTTTTCTATTTTATTTATGCATTTTCTCCCCTTTTTCTCCCAATTTAGCGTAGTCAGTTCGTCTTCCACTGCTGGGGGATCCCTGACTGCAGTCGAGGTGGGTATATTGCTGCTTACGCCTCCTCCGACCCGCGTGCAGCCCTTAACGGAACCCTTTTTCACCCATGCACAGGTGCCTCCCTATCTGCCAATCGGGGTCCTTACACAGCGTTTGAAGACCCCGCCCACATAGTCCGGTCATCCTGCCCTAGCAGAGGCGTGTCTTCTGCAGGCACTGCCAATTATGTTCAGAATCTCAGTGCTGTGCACTAGTGGAATATCTCACTGCGCAACCTGGACGCCTGTATCAACTTTTTAATGCCATCAGCTAGGGCTGGACGATTTTCACGATTAATTTGGTTAATCAGAATGAACGTTTTCACACGATGTTAGAAATGTGACAATCGCAATTGTTTACATACTTTATATTTTAATTAAAATACCAACATGTCACGAGGCAGAAACTGACCAGACGCTCATGGAATATAAATCAAGGAAAGTTTAAAAGGCAAAAACAGTGTACAAAATCAGCGAAAACTAAACAGTAAACGGAAGACAACAAGTGTCATACACGGTAACGGTTAGATTCAGTAATAAGGAGCGCAAACACGATCGGCAAAACAAGACACGAACAGAAGAGTTTAATTAAGATTCACTGAATCGAACACAGCTGAAATAAATCAAAACTCAGGAACCGATGAGCGCGATCAGGATTAGCTGACCGGCGACATGTGATAGTCACGTGACAGTCCGTGGGAGCATGGGAATTGTAGTCTATATTGTTAGAAGCAGATCTTAAGACCTCCATCCACCCCCCCAGTCACAAGAGGACAAAATCAAAGCTGAGCTGAGTGATTACTTGATGTCCCCCCCCTCAGTGTAGATACTGATACAGACTCACTCAGTGGTGGAAACAGTAAACAGGCTCGTGTTCCTTTTAAGAAACCTGTAAAGAACTTATATGGTTGTGCACTTTTCTTAATGTAAGGAGGTTCTGCTGCACATTATTTAAAGTGAGTTGTTTGTGAGTTATTCTTATAAAGGATATAGCTAATTAAGATTTCTATTTTGTTTTAATTATTATTAATTATTGTTATACAGTTATTGTTATAAAGTTTGAGTTCCTTGAAAGGATAAATATTGGTGGTGCTGTTACTATTTTTGAACTTCTGCAGTCTTTTAAATTAAAATGTAAAAAAAAAAGAAATTTGAGTCTTTTTTCAATTGCATTATACAACAACAAAAAAATCAAAATCGTAATCAAGAATCGGTAATAATTTTAAAATAATCGAGATTTTTTTTTTGTGCAAAATCGCCCAGCCCTACCATCAGCACAAAAGTGTTTTTGGTTGAGCGTGTAGCCACTGATGCATTGCTGCTTTCATATCATCATCATCACATGAAAATCTTCTTCCCCTTAAAGCTTCTTTGAGCATCCAAAAAGGTGGAAATCAGATGGTGCTAAATCCGGACTATAAGCGTCTCTCAGACATGACCAATTACTGCTCCTCCCACCCTCACCATTTCCAACCAAAATATAAAAGTGTAGAAACTTTTTGAAAATTCCTTGTAAATATATGTATTCAGGAAACTATTAATGAGTAATAAAATAATCATTTTTAGGTTAGCGTGTGGGGAAATTAAAAGCAACAACATATTACCACTGTGACCATTATGTTGAAAATAATATTCTGTCTCCAAAGGTGTGTGTTCTGTAACTGATATAAACACAGTGTTTTTCAGGGTAAAATTAATTACCATTGAATACCCTTGTTATTTAAAATCATGGGTGTTTTGTTAGAGAATAAACCAGAGGTGAATGGGGTTAGAAAGAATGAGAAGTGGGAACACGAGCAGCACAGGGCACCAATTAAACGCAGAGCAAAGCATCCTCACACGTTTACTCACTTACACCTGGAGACAAATAAGAGCAGCCAACCCAGGTCGTGGATGTATTTGAGAGGTGTGAGGAAACCAAAGTACCCACATGAATCCTCCACAAACACAGCCAGGACATGAGAAACTATATATAGAATCGAGCCAGGTAGGGCTGGGCGATATGGATCAAAAATAATATCTCGATATTTTTTCGCTGAACAGCGATATACGATATATATCTCGATATTTTTTTATCCCATAAGGTAATAACAAAAAGACACTTCTGAGTAGGGGTGGGTTTATAAAATCGATTTTTCGATTTTAATCGATCTTTATTTGAACGATCCGATATCGATTCATATAAATGCGAGATCGATTTTTTAAATACGCCCCTTTTTACGGTGCACACGGAAATCTATTACTATTGTTACCCCCTTTAATTTCGCGTGACCAGCCACTGTTTTTTCATGCAACGAGATCTGACCTGCACATCAGTTTAGCATGGCAGAAGCTCAAGTTATGACCACTACACAACTTTTTGCACTGATTTTCGCTCGGCTCTGGATTCGGGAGGAACTCGGTGTTCGCTCTGCGATCAAAACTCGGCTCTCAATCAATGTGAGAAACAGCGAGGGGAAACACAGGGGAGAGGTTGGAAACAGGTGGTGGAGCGCAATATAGTTTCTATCAGAATACATCAGCACACGCGAGATCGTTCTCTACAAAACAAAATATTTATTAACCTCCAACTCACTACAGAACGATCCATGCTGCTCGTGTTGCCAAATCCACTCAGATTCATTTATTTCATCAGCGCACAAACTTTGATTGCTCGCTACTTGTTGATGTGCATGTTTGGACGTGGTATCATTAAACCTTTCATCACTTCTCACGTGTGTTTTCGTGACAAAACGTAGTTTTGGAGACCAGAGAAGCTCGCCTGTGATTCCCCCTGGTGATGGATGGTGTAGTGTAAAACTCCCCATCGCCGATCAGTCGTGTAGTGTGAACATTACAGTGACCACGTGTTAATCAGAGTGTCGTGTAGTGTAAACTTGGCATAAGCTGTACAACAGCCAGGTGTATGTTTACATTACATTAACAATGTTGTAGCGTGTCAGACAAATGAAAGAAAACAGTAACATTCATTTTTTATTATTATTTCATTTGTCTGACATGCTACAACATTGTAAATGTAATGTAAACATACACCTGGCTGTTGAATGTTACTGTTTTCTGTTTTGGATTAATTATTTATGTAAACAAAATACACAAATATTTTTAATAATAAATGTTCTTTGTACAATTATCACATTCAATTATGAACATCTTTACATATTTAAACAAAACCTGTTAATGTAACTCAAATATGCCTAAATGTGTTGAATCGAAATTGAATCGAAAATCGAAGATCGAATCGAATCGGGACCTTGTGAATCGGAATCGAATCGATCCAGGAAATTAGTGGCGATACCCAGCCCTACTTCTGAGACAAAGCTACATGTTCCAAATTTTTTACAGGCACTTTTATTAAAATGTATGCTGGGGAAGCTTCACACAAGAACTATTTTTACTTAAAAAAAAAAAAAAAAAAAGCTATTCTAAGAAAAAGAAAGTTGTTTCTAAGGTATCTCCTGTCGTGTAATGTGAATTACAAATATATTGTCTGGCCCTTTAAGAATGTTAAGTGCACTATAGGGCACAGGGAGCGAGTGTGTAGGGAAGGTATCAGAATTTATCGTTTCCGGCTGCGCTCATGTTCTTCATGTTTTGCACTGAGCTTGTGTGGTATTAAAAGTAGCGTTCTCGTTAAACCCCCCTGGATTGGTGAGGGAATGGTTGGGTGGACTGTTGAGGGAATGGTTGGGTGGACTGTTGAGGGAATGGTTGGGTGGACTGTTGAGGGAATGGTTGGGTGGATTGGTGAGGGAATGGTTGGGTGGATTGGTGAGGGAATGGTTGGGTGGACTGTTGAGGGAATGGTTGGGTGGACTGTTGAGGGAATGGTTGGGTGGACTGTTGAGGGAATGGTTGGGTGGATTGGTGAGGGAATGGTTGGGTGGATTGGTGAGGGAATGGTTGGGTGGACTGTTGAGGGAATGGTTGGGTGGACTGTTGAGGGAATGGTTGGGTGGATTGGTGAGGGAATGGTTGGGTGGACTGTTGAGGGAATGGTTGGGTGGACTGTTGAGGGAATGGTTGGGTGGATTGGTGAGGGAATGGTTGGGTGGACTGTTGAGGGAATGGTTGGGTGGATTGGTGAGGGAATGGTTGGGTGGACTGTTGAGGGAATGGTTGGGTGGACTGTTGAGGGAATGGTTGGGTGGATTGGTGAGGGAATGGTTGGGTGGATTGGTGAGGGAATGGTTGGGTGGACTGTTGAGGGAATGGTTGGGTGGTTCCCTCAACGTTCCTTCACGAACATTCCCCCAACGTTTACACACGAACATTCCCCCAACGTTCCCCCCGAACGTTCCCCCAACGTTTCCACACGAACGTTCCCCCAACGTACCCCCCGAACGTTCCCCCAACGTTTACACACGAACGTTCCCCCAACGTTCCCCCCGAACATTCCCTCAACGTTCCTTCACGAACGTTCCCCCAACGTTCCTTCACGAACGTTCCCCCAACGTCCCCTCTCGAACATTCCCCCAACATTCCTCCCCGAACATTCCCCCAACGTTCCCCCACGAACATTCACCCAACGTTCCTCCCCGAACATTCCCCCAACGTTCCCCCACGAACATTCCCTCAACGTTTCCACACGAACATTCCCTTAACGTTCCCCCCGAACGTTCACCCAACGTCCCCCTTCGAACATTCCCCCAACGTTCCCCCCCGAACATTCCCCCAACGTTCCCCCACGAACGTTCCCCCAATGTTTCCACACGAACGTTCGCCCAACGTTCTTTCACGAACGTTCTCCCAACGTTCCCCCCCGAACGTTCCTCCAACGTTTCCCCACGAACGTTCCCTCGAACGTTTCCCCAACGTTGTGGTGGTTGGGGTTTGGGTTGCCAAAGATTAATTTATGGTGGATTTGGAGTTTTTGGAACGAGCTCCTCCACCGCAGAGCCGCTTTCCGCCATACTCGTTGCTGTGCCCAAATGACCCACGGAACGAACGTACGCCATTTGCGTAGCTGTGTGATGTCATTACGTAAACAACGTAGAATATCGCTATTATTACGATATGGGCTTTTTTGTATCGTTTTACAAATTTTTCCGGTATTATCGTGAACGATACGATATAGCACACCCCTAGAGCCAGGGAACAAACCCAGGTCCTCAGGACATGTGCTTCTGTTCAGCAGCCACACCATGCTTCTGAGAAAAACATAGCACATTTATATTAATGCTAAATTAGCTGTTTAAAATGAAAATCTATTGCTGACAATATGGAGTAGCTTTAAATCTACTTACATCCAGTTACACATTTTCATGGTCATATCTGTGTTTATCGGACGTCATCACAGCAAGAAGGTCCTGGGTTTGATTCTGAAGTGGAGCGATTCAGGTCCTTTCTTTGTAGAGTTAGCATGTTCTCCATGTCTGTGTGGGTTTTCCCTGGGTGCTTCAGTTTCCTCCAACAGTTCAAAGACATGCAGTCAGGTAAATTGAAGATACTAAAATTGCTCTTAGGTGTAAGTGTGTGTTTTTTGCCTAGTGAATTGTGCCCAGCGTGACCCTGAGTTGGATGAAGTGGTGGTAAACCAGACAATAAATGAATGAATATTCGTGTTAAGTTTGACGACAATGCATCTCTGCACTTTACCATGTTTATATATATATATATATATATATATATACCGATCAGCCATAACATAAAAACCACCTCCTTGTTTCTACACTCACTGTCCATTTTCTCAGCTCCACTTACCATATAGAAGGACCACCACAGAGCAGGTATTATTTGGGTGGTAGATGATTCTCAGCACTGCAGTGACACTGACATGGTGGTGGTGTGTTAGTGTGTGTTGTGCTGGTATGAGTGGATCAGACACAGCAGTGCTGCTGGAGTTTTTAAACACCTCACTGTCACTGCTGGACTGAGAATAGTCCACAAACCAAAAATATCCAGCCAACAGCGCCCCGTGGGCAGCGTCCTATGACCACTGATGAAGGTCTAGAAGATGACCAACTCAAACAGCAGCAATAGATGAGCGATCGTCTCTGACTTTACATCTACAAGGTGGACCAACTAGGTAGGAGTGTCTAATAGAGTGGACAGTGAGTGGACACAGTATTTAAAAACTCCAGCAGTGCTGCTGTGTCTGATCCACTAAGACCAGCACAACACACACTAACACACCACCACCATGTCAGTGTCACTGCAGTGCTGAGAATGATCCACCACCTAAATAATACCTGCTCTGTAGTGGTCCTGGGAGAGTCCTGACCATTAAAGAACAGGCAGGCTAAAAAAGTATGTAGAGAAATAGATGGACTACAGTCAGTAATTGTAGAACTTCAAAGTGCTTCTATATGGTAAGTGGAGCTGATAAAATGGACAGTGAGTGTATATATACAGTATATACACATTCTATTTTTATTACTCTATCCCCGATCCTCTGTTTCTCTTATGTTTGTATTTGTATTTCTTGTATTTGCCTCCCAACACACATTTCATTTACAATTGCTGCTAACGTTTGTACAAATGACAAATAAACTTGAAACTTGTTTAGATCATTAAGAATCACACCTTGGTATGTCTGAAGCAGTTTAATTGCTGTGCAGTGCGATGGTGTGTTTATTTATCTCTATAAAGATCTCATAAGAAGCTGTATAGTGAACAAAAGTGTCACAGCAAAACATTCAAACTGCAATAACCTCTGCAGACAAAATTGTGTTAAAAGGACACCACAATAGTAGCTGCTGATTAAAAAAAAGGGAAAAAAAAGTGGCCCATCTCATCTTACCCACCTGAAAGTTCTACAATGTACAACTGTTCGTGGGTTATTGGTTTTATTAATCACACTATAATAGTGACCTGAATAACAACCAGACCACATTTTATTAGTAATCAGTGAAGAAATCCAGTTCCAAAGAGTTCTCTTACTTTTTTTTTTGCAAGTCTATATCTAAAAATATAAAAGTACAAATTTTAATTTGCAGTCTGACACAACATGTTTTAATAATAGCTTAAGGGTGAATATAAGCCAGCTTTGGATTCTCACATAGCTCCACTTGGGAGTTGAACCCAGTACCTCCTTGCTGTGAGGTGGCGGCACTATCCACTGAGCTACTGTGCCACCCACATAAATTTGGATCTTGTACCGTTTCCATTCAGGCTTTTTAGAACCTAGGTGCTACTTAGAGAACTGGCCCACGTTTGCACCTGTTTTTATTGGAACCAAGGATGCATCATCAATGAAGGGTGTTGCATAACGCACAACGGAAGTAAACAGTAGTAACAAGCTGGCTGAGCGCAAAGATTCCAGAAGAGCCAGCATGAAACTCTTCCTCTACAACTTAACTCAGCCACAGATGTTGAAACACCTACTGTTCTTTGGTTCCAGCTGGGAATGAACGTTCCCCGTTCAGAAACTACTTGTTTTTGGTGAAACAGTTTTGGTGTGCTGAACAGTGTAATTAGGTGCGCAAAGTATAATGGAACTGGTTTCACATTGGTTGAGCTTGCAGAGAGCTGTACCGTGGACAGAGAGTCACACTGTGCATAATGTGTTCCTCCACCACTCATGATGAGAAACCACATGTCACCATTCCTTACTCAGACATGGATAATTGTGCCCAGCCTGGTAGCACTGCTGAAAGTGAAATTCGAGAGCTTTTGGAGCTTTTGTCATGTACTGCTTATGAACATATACACCGATCAGCCATAAAATCAAAACTCACTGTCTATTTTATCAGCTCCACTTACCATATAGAAGCACTTTTTAGTTCTACTATTACTGACTGTAGTCCATCTGTTTCTCTACATACTTTTTTAGCCTGCTTTCACCCTGACACTGACATGGTGATGGTGTGTTAGTGTGTGTTGTGCTGGTATGAGTGGATCAGACACAGCAGCTCTGCTGGAGTTTTTAAATACCGTGTCCACTCACTGTCCACTCTATATGACTCTCCTACCTGGTTGGTTCTCCTTGTAGATGTAAAGTCAGAGACGATCGCTCATCTATTGCTGCTGTTTGAGTTGGTCATCTTCTAGACCTTCATCAGTGGTCACAGGATGCTGCCCATGGGGCGCTGTTGGCTGGATGTTTTTGATTGGTGGACTATTCTCAGTCCAGCAGTGACAGTGAGGTGTTTAAAAACTCCAGCAGCGCTGCTGTGTCTTATCCATTTATACCAGCACAACACACACTAACACACCACCACCATGTCAGTGTCACTGCAGTGCTGAGAATCATCCACCACCCAAATAATACCTGCTCTGTAGTGGTACTGGGAGAGTCCTGACCATTGAAGAACAGCATGAAAGGGGGCTAACAAAGCATGCAGAGAAACAGATGGACTACAGTCAGTAATTGTAGAACTATAAAGTGCTTCTATATGGTAAGTGGAGCTGATAAAATGGACAGTGAGAGTAGAAAGAAGGAGGTGGTTTTAATGTCATGGCTAGTAAATTATTACGCTTTCTTTCTATACTTGAATAAATGCGCTGGAATAATAAACTGGTGGGACATGAAATGATGTTTTGCTCCTTTTTTAAACCCTTAAAAATGGAATTACTAGCCAGGATATGTTAACAATCCCTGATACACTAATACAGATCCTGCAGGTGTGTGTTACAAGTGATCCATGCTACAAGCATCTATTTTTCATCCTCTCTCTCTTTCTCTCTCTCTTTTTCTCTCTCTCTCTCTCTTCCCCCCTTCAGTGTGGTTATTCACTCTCCCCCCCGGTCTCTCTCATTGCTCAGTGAGGCTCGGGAAGCGCGTGCGAGCTCAGTCTCCGGCACTACATGCGTGAAGGTTTCCTTTGTGGATAGTACACCATCTGTGTGGCTCCGTCTCTTTTTCTGGCCGTGTTTGCGTCTGTGTTTCTCTCTCTGTACCTGTGGATAATCCCACATGCAGATGGAGCTGCTGGTGTTCGGTGTGTTGCAGTGGCTTGCGCTGTCTTGGCCGGTGCGTGCCGACTCCATCATCCACATTGGTAAGATTTGCGCTCTCACTCACATCTGACTGCTGGGCTCTCAGTGTCTGTCTAGATCAGTGACTGGATTAAACACCTGAGTAAAGAATGCATGGCTAGCTGTTGAATACACTGTTCATCAGTACATTAGGGAGTAACATTTGAAATACATTTATAATAGAAATCCTATGTTCTTCATACCACGGCATGTTAAGCTGTGCATTCAAGTTTCTCTGTATTAACAAACTTCCCCTAAAGTTCATTTCATTGTATTTTTGCCATTTTCATCACCCGCATTATCACAGTCAGGGCTGCTGCGTGTCCAGTTCCACTCAGCGCAAAGCAGAAATACCCTGGAAAGAGTGCCCATCCATTGCAGGGCTTTATCCGTCCTCACGCACACATAGCCAATCATGTATGTGTAGATGCCCAGATGGCCAATAGCACCGCTGAGATTCAAACCCGGATCTGAGCACTGGGTGACAGACTTCTGTGCAGCGTTTTATTGCTTAATGTAGTTAGAATACTGGTCACATCATCAATGGAAGTGGAAGAAGGCAAATTTCACTGAGCATTTTTTATTATTTGGGAAGCAGCTGCACATTTTACTGATGGAACAGTTTTATGCCATAGTGTATCTGTTTACAAACTTTAATCTCAAATAATAGGGTGCCAAAAAAAACTAATCTTAATTATATTAATGCAGTAAAAATATGCAATTGGAAAAAAGTCTTAAATCTTAGACATCCTAAATACATCATTTAACTAAGTCCTAAAGTGGCCTCATAACTTTATAGATCTTATAATAAACAACAATAGGTATATTTAAATCAACTGCTGTTTTAAATGCCTACTTTCAAAGAAAAAAATGTGCACCTGACCACCCAGTCCCTGTGTCTTCAAAATGTATCTTGGATTTATATATTCAGACCCTTTTTGTGCACATTTTTATGCTGTAGATTTAATTTTAAATGGATAAAATTGCCGTTTTACTCATCAATCTCTACTTAATTACCCATAATGCTGAAGCAGAGATGTCCACAAGTCACAAAATACGAGTCCGAGTCAAGTCACGAGTCAATGTAATATACACAAAACATATATTGGAAATGTAGTGTAGAAATAAACAAATAATATATACAGTGGGGCCAAAAAGTATTTAGTCAGCCACTGATTGTGCAAGTTCTCCTACTTAGAAAGATGAGAGAGGTCTGTAATTTTCATCATAGGTACACTTCAACTATGAGAGACAAAATGAGAAAATGGATTTTTAAAGAATTTATTTGTAAATTATGGTGGAAAATAAGTATTTGGTCAATAACAAAAGTTCAACTCAATACTTTGTAACATGACCTTTGTTGGCAATGACGGAGGTCAAACGTTTCCTGTAAATCTTCACCAGGTTTGCACACACTGTAGCTGGTATTTTGGCCCATTCCTCCATGCAGATCTCCTCTAGAGCAGTGATGTTTTGGGGCTGTCGCTGGGCAACACGGACTCCACAAATTTTCTATGGGGTTGAGGTCTGGAGCCACTCCAGGACCTTGAAATGCTTTTTACGGAGCCACTCCTTCGTTGCCCGAGCGGTGTGTTTGGGATCATTGTCATGCTGGAAGACCCAGCCACGTTCCATCTTCAATGCTCTCACTGATGGAAGGAGGTTTTGGCTTAAATTCTCACGATACATGTCCCCGTTCATTCTTCCCTTAACACGGATCAGTCGTCCTGTCCCCTTTGCAGAAAAACAGCCCAAACACGACGAGTTGAGTTTTTACCAAAAAGTTCAATTTTGGTTTCATCTGACCACATGATATTCTCCCAATCCTCTTCTGGATCATCCATATGCTCTCTGGCAAACTTCAGACGGGCCTGGACATGTACTGGCTTAAGCAGGGGGACACGCCTGGCACTGCAGGATTTGAGTCCCTCTCGGCGTAGTGTGTTACTGATGGTAGCCTTTGTTACTTTGGTCCCAGCTCTCTGCAGGTCATTCATCAGGTCCCTCCGTGTAGTTCTGGGATTTTTGCTCACCGTTCTCATGATCATTTTGACCCCACGGGATGAAATCTTGCGTGGGCCCCAGATCGAGGGAGATTATCAATGGTCTTGTATGTCTTTCATTTTCTTACAATTGCTCCCACAGTGGATTTATTCACACCAACCTGCTTGCCTATTGTAGATTCACTCTTCCCAGCCTGGTGCAGGTCTACAATTTTCTTCCTGGTGTCCTTCGACAGCTCTTTGGTCTTGGCCATGGTTGAGTTTGGAGTCTGACTGTTTGAGGCTGTGGACAGGTGTCTTTTATACAGATAACGAGGTCAAACAGGTGCCATTAATACAGGTAACGAGTGGAGGACAGAAGAGCTTCTTAAAGAATAAGTTACAGGTCTGTGAGAGCCAGAAATCTTGCTTGTTTGTGGGTGACCAAATACTTATTTTCCACCATAATTTACAAATAAATTCTTTAAAAATCCTACAATGTGATTTCCTGGATTTTTTTTTCTCATTTTGTCTCTCATAGTTGAAGTGTACCTATGATGAAAATTACAGACCTCTCTCATCTTTCTAAGTAGGAGAACCTGCACAATCAGTGGCTGACTAAATACTTTTTGGCCCCACTGTAAGTTCAGATAAAAACAACAACAGATTAGCGACTGTATTTTGCCGTTTTACTTAGTGCCTTTACTTTCCTAGATACCAGTAGTTAAAAGCTTAAATTGACATTTTGTTTTCATTGCAAATCACGGCACAGCGGCCAAAATCCAAAACACAGCAAAAAATCCATAACCACTGCTTACCTTAGCTTATGTTCTTCCAGATGCTATTAAATGTATAACTGTGTGTCCCATTAGGAATATAATCCGTTATTTTGTAAATGTGCTTATAATTAAAAACCTCCAAACTTTTCCCGGTTGTGAAGTAAAACACGAACCCGTTAGAAAGTCAATCAAGCGTTTCATTGACAATCATCTGTGTGATGCTGCAAACTAAATGAATACAAATAACAGCATTTCTTACTAAAAATTAAAATCAGAAGGTCTGATTGGTTCAGAAACCTTATTGGTCTTTCAACCTTAAGCACCAATTCTATAGGAGTGTTCCATTCACATTATTTGTTACTGTGAAGTGCACTATGTAGGGTATTCCACCATTTTAAGTGAGATTGCAATCCAAAGGTAACGAAAATGTTCAAATGAAGTTGAACTTCAAACTGTGTAGGGAGTAGGGAGCGACTCTTCATCACTACGCCGGAAGCTGGCTGTAACATTTACCCATTACATGTGTTGCGGGTTAAGACGGCTGGAGCGTTATTAGAGAGCAGAAAATGACACAATCAGAATGATGTCGGAATATATATATATATATATATATAATTGTCACACGTAACTAATGTTGCTGACTTTTGTTGTCCACAAGTCATTTTTTGCGAGTCATGAGTCGAGTCAGAGTCATTTAAAATGAGTCTTTAGTCGCTGTGTGTAAAGTAAATTCAAAAATCTAAATCTGTCAGTTATTATCTACAGATGTATTCAGACACTTTGCTCAATGTAAACCACTTTGGCAGCAATAACAGCTGTAAATCTTTACAAGCTTTGAAAATGTATTTAGGCAGTTTATCTCATCCTTAGCCTATTGTAGGGGCAGCTGTTGCCTTGTGATTAAGGTACTGGACTAGTAATCAAAAGGTTGCTGGTTCAAACCCCACCACTGCCCGGTTGCCACTGTTGGCCCCTTGAGTAAGGCCCTTAATCCTAAATTGCTTAGATAAAATGCTGTCACAGTACTGTAAGTTGCTTTGGATAAAATCAGAATCAGCTTTATTCGCCAAGTATGTTTACACACACACACACACAAAGGAATTTGTTTCTGGCTGTTGTTAGCTCTCTACAATTAACAAACAATACAATATACAAACAAAACTATATGTAGACAATGTACACATTTACATGCTCTGCAAAATTTGCATATGTACAGAAAATACAAAAATAGCATGAGATAAATAGTAAAGTAAGATAAGATGCAATTACAGTATTATACAGCATGTATAAAGTGCAGTAAACAACAGTAAACAAAAGCATCTGCTAAATGCTGTAAATGTAAAATACTGTCTGAAGAAACTGTGAACCCCCAACTTCAGGTCTCTTCATATATGTTTGATGGGATAAAATCAGGGCTTTGGCTGGACACTCATAGACATTTTAAAAAGACAACTGCAGTGTTCAGTTGTGTTGAAAGGTAAAAGGAATTTGCATCCAGCCTAAAGGAGGTTTTTTGTAAAGGAATTCTCTTTGTCTTTACCGGTAAGAGACACCTTCATCACATGACAGCGATCAGAGCATGATAGCATCACTATGTTTCACTGCACATATGGAATTAGGGTGCATTCACATGAGACACGGCAGTTTGGCAGTGCTGTTTAGCTTGTCTCAGCTCTTCCATCGCGTTGGGCTTCACCTGATTGAATGTTGACCCAGCTTGCCGCTAACCTTTTAAAAGCGCATCTAATGAGACGGAGTGTTTGATATGACATGGTAAAAGCGACTCGGGCAGAACGAAAAACACGTAATGTAAACAAAACTTAACGTGACTTATTGTATTAAAAAAACGACGTTTAGTGTTCCTGTGTTCTTTATTCAATACATTGAACCATGTTAAGCTTTTTTAACTATAAGCGTTTTAGACTCTGAAAAGTCTCTGAAAAGCAGATTCTCTCAATTTCTTAGCACCCCGAGCTGTAACACAAGTTTAAAAGTGAAACAGGAGGAAAATGCAGCTAAACACAGATACTTGTGTGTCCACACAAATGCAGATTCGTCTCATTTTCACACTTTGATGACGTTTTACTGCACCGCTCAAGCCAAGCGCTGAGCAAAGCGGTGATGTGCCCTCAGACACGGTGATGTGTCTGTTTTCCAGCAGGCATAGCGCTTCAATTTCTGAAGCTTCTTTAAGATTTTTCTTCAACAGCCCTTGGGCCTTTTTACCTCCCTTTTAAAAGCCTTTGGAAAGCTAATCTTAGAGACAGTTTCAAGGTTGTGCCAAGCTTCTTTCTTTTAGAAATAATTGAGCCCCTGTGGTCCTTGGTCCTGTGGTCCTAATGGCTTGTTTTTTGTCCTTTTTTTTGTGTCTTTTCAAACTATGTCAAATAAAAAAGAATGCAACAAGTGGACACGGCTTAAGGATAATTAAACTAACAACGCATCTGAACACAATTTGGAGTGGAATAGCAAGGTCTGATTTTTTTTCTCCTGAAAACTCTAAAAACATGTTTTTACTTTGTTATAATGGGTGATGAAGTGTTAACTGCTGGTTAAAAATGACAATTATATGTATTTAAAGAGCAATTCAACCCTGGTAAATCAATTTACCAATTCTGCACAATTGTTGTAGGTGTTTGTTAAGCACTTTAGAGTAACTGTAAATAATTACTGGGGTGGCACAATGGCTAAGTGGGTAGCACTGTCGCCTCACAGCAATAAGCTCCTGCGTTCGATCCCCAGGTGGGACGGTAAGGGTCCTTTCTGTGTGGAGTTTGCATGTTCTCCCCGTGTCTGCATGGGTTTTCTCTGGTTTCCTCCCACAGTCCAAAGAAATGCAAGTGAGGTGAATTGGAGATACTAAGTTGTCCATGACTGTGTTCGATATAACCTTGTGAACTGATGAACCTTTTGTAATGAGTAACAACCGTTCCTGTCATAAATGTAACCAAATGTGTAAAACATGACGTTAAAATCCTAATAAACAAGGCATACCACCATACCACTGTAGTGTATACCAGGGCAGTGATAGCTCAGTGGTTAAGGTACTGAACTAGTAAACAGAAGGTTGCCGGTTCAAGCCCCGCCACCAAGTTGCCGCTGTTGGGTCCCTGAGCAAGACCCTTAACCCTAAATTGCTCATTGTGTAAGTCGCTTTGGATAAAGGCGTCTGGTAAATGTATGGTGGCAATACATTATAGTTTGTAAGCTGTCATTCAAACAGGCTTAGAGGCTGCTTCTGATTATGATGATGATGATGATTATTATTATTATTATTATTATTATTATTATTATTATTATTATTATTATTTATTATTTATTATTTATTATTATTATTTATTATTATTATTAATGTTGCTTTTTCGACTATTTCTTCACACATTAAAATAAATGTATAATTAGCAAAGTTTATTTAAGGACATTTAAATATTGATGAAGTAAAAAAATCAATGTATCCTACAGCACTACAGCTGGATTCCAGCTGGAACCGGTGCCCAAGGGCAGTGGTTGCTTAGTGGTTAAGGTACTGGATTAGTAATCAGAAGGTTGCTGGTTTAAGCCCCACCTCTGCCAAGTTGCCACTGTTGGGCTCCTGACCAAGGTCCTTAACCCTCAATTGCTTTAATTGTATTGGTCGCAACTGTAAGTCACTTGTTCTGTGATGGACTGGCAGCCTGTCCAGGTTGTTTCCTACCTTTCACACAGTGAACTGTACCCAACTGTTAAACTGTTGAAACAGACAATGAATGAATGAATAAATGCACAGTTAAGGGGTTTTGAATGTGCTTGGAGTATGCTCTTGGTCCCATCTCATCCGTAGGTAAATGTTGCAGTGTCTGGTTTTCCATATGATCTTAGAGAAAACAGGAATCATCAGACCTGTCGATGTGCCCACTGCAGGTGCTCTCGGAGGCTGCCTGTGAGCACCCCTTGCTGTTTCACAGATACAACCCAGATTCAACCCAGCGCTCTGGCCATAATGATGTGTCCTTTATCAGATCCCCCAGGTTCTTATGATGCTCATATCTGCTGCAGTCATTATATGTTCTATGAGTACCATTATTGTTTATATTAAAAAAGTATACATACTGTATAATGTACAATGCACCTGTACTACCATAGCAACTGCTTAGCAACATCCTCTCAACCACCTAAAATACTGTGCAACTACAGAACAAAGCTCACAACCATTCAGCACCACTGTAGAAATATTGGGAAACTGCTTAAGCTGTTTCATCTTTATGCATTTTCCCCATGTGAATGTACTTTTCTATTAATTTCTTAAGGTTTTCCTTTAATTTACACCACCTGCACGTATAATCATAACAACAAGGTTATAATGCTATAAATTGACACCCCTGCTGTACACAAACTGATAACACGTGTGTCATTATTGATTGCAGTAATATTATCTGCACACACTGTGTCTGTAACCATAATGCTGATCTCACATTCAGTGATGATGTGATAAAGGCTAAGCTGCTTCCATCGCAGGGCAGACACATGTACACACACACCCATTCACCTATAGGGCAATTCAGTGTCTCCAATTACCCTGACACGCAGACACAGGGAGAACATGCAAACTCCACACAGAAAGGACCCAGAGCGCCCCACCTGGGGATCGAGCCCAGGACCTTCTTGCTGTGAGGCGACAGTTCTACCCACCGAGCCACCGTGCCGCCCAAAAAGAATACAGTAGTGATAAAACAGATAATGAATGAATAAAAATGAATACGCTCAGGGCAGTAGGTAATTTTTGTCATGGTAACACTCGCCACAACCACAGCCGTGCACATATTTTAATTTTATTTCCTTTAAAATCAGTGTTTTCATGCTATTGTATGGTATTGGATTCCCACACCCACGAACCCACACACCCACACACACCGTCATGTCACAAAGAGCATTAATTAACCATGCCGACCACGTCCATTTGTACCCCCAACACATTACAGAGAGATTTATTCTGATTTATAGAAAATTCCTGCACCTCACTGTGTGGATTAACTACAAAAACAGATTTATTTTCTTGCTCCTGTCTGCAGTAATATGATGGTTCATGTTTGAGCAGCTTTAACTTTGTCTATTATCTGTTATCCTTTTCATTTCTGATCTATTGTTCTGCTTCTCATTCTGTAAACTGTGTGTAGTAATTTTCTGACTGTTTACTCTGTGTATCTTGATGTATATTTGTCTATAGCTCTTAAATTGGTAAACTATATTTTTATTTATCCGGGTGCTTGTTGTCCGTTCAGTTACATCTATCAATGTGGTTCTACCCATCCAACATAATCATGTGCATGTCATATTAATTAGTAAAGGACGTTTAACCCTAGTAAGATTTAGATTTTGCCATCAGAGACATGTTTACCTGTAAACCTTCTAGCCCTTTTGTTTTTACTCCCCTTTCTCCCCTTTCTCCTAGAGTAGCCGATCCACTGCTCGGACCCCAATGGCGTCCAAGAAGGCTGTATAATCACCTGACACACACTCCCCCCGACGTGTGCACAGTCCACCAATCCCTTCTTATTCACCCATACTTCAGTGGATTTGCACATGAGCTTGGCTTCACGTACAGAGAGCCACGCCCCGATCTCCGCGCTCTTCCACTTTCTGTACAGGCGCCCTAGGCAATCAAGGCCCTTACACAGCGTCTGCTCTTTCCCACCCAGCAGATTGAAAGCCAATTTTGTCTGCTGCAGGCACTGCCAATTGTGCCTACTAGAGGGTGCCTAGCCGACTGGTAGCAGAATTTTTATTTAGCTAAAGGTGGGGCAGAATACCTTGAAATGTGTTTATGGACAACCCTGTGCTCTGACCTCAGTTTTTAAACAAGCTGGAATGTATGTACATATTTATGTACAGTAATGAGCCAAAACATTAGGATCATAAGCCAAGCATGGGACCGTGGTAGCCTAGTGAGTAGTGCGTTGGGCTGTCAATCAAAAGGTTGAGAGTTCAAATCGCATCTCTGCCATGCTGCCACTGTTGGACCCTCGAGCAAGGCCATTAACTCTCTCAGGTCCAGGGGCGCCGTACAATGGCTGACCCTGCACTCTGACCCCAGCTTCCAAACAAGCTGGGATATGTGAAGAAGGAATTTCGTTGTACTGTACACCTGTATACGTATATATGACAAAGGCATTCATTGTATTCTATTTGTCTTGTGTCCTGTCAGTTGTAGCCTAGTGGTTAAGGTACTGGACTAGTAATCAAAAGGTTGCTGGTTCAAAAACCACCACTGGCAGGTTAACCCATGAGCATGGCCCTTAACCCTCAATGGCTTTGGATAAAAGCGTCGGCTAAATGCCAAAAATATAAATGTAAAACACTTCTGACCCATCAAGACATGGACTCCACAAGACATCTAAAATTGTCCTGCAGTCTCTGATACCAGGACAGTATTAGCCGGTTCTTCAATTAAACGTTGCAGGGTGGATTGTCGTACAATACATCCTGGTGCCATCTCTTCCAAAACCATGGGTACACCTTTGCATCTCCACATGACCCTTGAGAAACCAGGATTTGTCGGACCAGTCAATTTTCTTCTGTTGCTCCAATAGCCAGTTACAATGCCCGTGTGCCCATTATACATGCTTTCAACAGTGGACATAGACATTTTGACTGGCCTTCTGCTTTGCAGCCTCCGACACAGAAGCATTCAATGAACTGTGTTCACATTTGTCACATGATCATATTTCAACTGTCTGCAGTTTGAGCCGTAGTAGCTCTTCTGTTGGTCTGAACTGGATTGCATAACCTTCCCGTCCTCTGGCGTTAATGATTCTTGACTCTACAACACACTGTCTGTCATTCATGGTTTGTCCCTTTTACTTTCAGTGAGTACCCACCACAGCTGCCGGTGGGCACCTCTTGCTCTTTCTGTGATACTTTGACCCACTTTTGGCACTTGTACAACACACTCAGGTCTTGACTGCCCATATCTGCTGTGACATTACACTACCTTCACCTTAACATTTCATTTATTCCTGACTATGACATGCATGAAATTGGAATGGGTTCCTGATACACTAGTGAAGGACTTTTCTTTCTCTGACTGCTGGGTTTTAAATTTCAAGCGTGGCAAAGACTTTTTTTTGTTATAATTGTAATTTAATGGAACATTATACTAATAAAATGAAGTGGGGCAGTTTTACTACATTTTATTTTTTATTCACATGCTTTAACCTTGAGTTTTTTAAAGGCAAACTACTGTACTGTACAAACTGTACATGTGTTTCCATTGAAAAAAATAAAAAAAATACAATTGCTTTTAGTGGGTGGCACATGGGTGCAGTGGGTAGCATTGTCGCTTACATGGACATTTTCAGCATTTAGCAGACGCTTTTATCCAAAGCGACAAACAGTACTGTGACAGTATATTGTCTAAGCAATGAAGGGGTTCAGGGCCTTGCTCAAGGGACCAACAGTGACAACCTGGCAGTGATGGTCTTGAATCAGTGACCTTTCGATTACTAGTTTAGTGTTTTAACCATGGGCTACAACTGCTCACTTCTTGCTCACTTCACAGCAAGAAGGTTCTGGGTTCAATTCCCAGGTCTGGGTCCTTTCTGTGTGGAGTTTGCAAGAGTCTGTGTTTGTGTGGGTTTCCTCTGGGTTTTTCGATTTCCTTTCACAGTCCAAAGACATGCAGTCAGACCAGTTGGGGTTACTAAAATTGCCCTGAGTGTAGCCCCACCTAACCCATATATGAATATAGTCCATGACTAAAGGCTCAAAATTGTGTTTTTTTTTTATTTTCTTCCCAGTTTTCTTCCCAATCTAGTCATATCCAATTACCCGATTGCATTACACTTCCCCGTTACTTCCACTCCTGACCAAGGAGAGCCGTGACTCACACACGCCCCCTCTGACACATGTGCAGTAGACAACGGCATCTTTTCACCCGCACTAGGCGGGTTCATACGTGGATCAGCTTTGTGTATGGAGAGCCACACCCTGATCCCCATTATCCCCCGTCTCTGAGCAGGCGCCATCAGGTTGTAATAGCATCAGCTATGAGAAATCCTCTCCGGCACCCTCCCTAAACAACAAGCCAATTTCTGTTCAGGTAGGCGCCCAGCCTCCCGGTAGCAGAGCTGAGATTCGAACCGACGAGTTGTGCTGTCTCAAAGCAAAACACTACCAGCACTGTGTTTGACAGTAGGTTCAGTGTTTTGGGTTTAAAAGCCTCACTTCTTACCTAAAAGTCTCACTTTTTGGTCTATGTGATCAGCTACAAACCTTCTGTTAAGCACAAAAGTCCCAATTCTAAAACAGGAGCAACCTTTAAACCCTCGTAGATGTACTTTTTGCATGAGTGTGAATGGTGACAGCCATGTTCCATTCATGACAGACTCAGTGCTGGTGATTTTTTGGTTACATCTGACCAGCCAGACAAAGAATAAAGTGACATTTTGCATTCATTAAAGCCGAGATTGGCAAAATACCACTTTTCCATGCACTTTGTACTCATGGACAAATGCTCGTACAAATGATCCTGGCACCTGAAATTGCTTATATAAAGCTCCGGGTGACATTCTTGACCTGTGAAAACGTATGATCTGCTTTTAGCTCAGACAGTTGAAACGTGGACGTGTTGCCCAAACTTCAGCACCTGACACGCCTACTTTTGGTGATTACAGGAGTCACAGGAAAAGTCAAATAGGTGATCTTTTTAACAAATTGACTCATAAAGTGGGTGTTTGGCCTCACGCCTGACTAGTCTTTGCACCCACATTCCGTATGTAATGTACTTAATATCAGAGGAGTCATTTACCATTCATTCCGAAAGCTATTAGAATCGAGTGCATTCCTGAAACAATGGCGTGATCGTTCTTAGGAGGTGCTATAAAGAAATAGGTCTGCTAAAGCGGCAATATGCTTACTTAGAATGTTCCCGAGAGTCCCCTGTAATGACCATCAGAAAGCCTGGAGCCTGAAATTGCTCATTGGGACTTAAACTAGTAACTCTTTAACTATTAATCAAATAGGGACAGGTAGTCATTACTCAGTGTAAATGCTACTCAGTAGTAACCTTTTGTTTGACATTCTTAATGTTTGACATTAAAAAAAAACCACAACCCAAACATTAAATCACATTTTTATTACATAAAGACGCTAAGCTGTGACTTGAAAGAAATGTGCAATTTATTTCTTTGTTCAATAGCTGAATTAAATCTGTGCACCACAAAAATTCTTTATATATATATATATTGTGAATTCAGAACCTATTCGGACCTCTTGACTTTTTGCAGACTTTGTGCTGTGGATTTAATTTAAAATATATCTACAACCCCAAATCAGAAAAAGTTGGGACAGTATGGAAAATGCTAATAAAATAAAAATGCAGTGTTTCTTACATTTACTTTGGGTGTGTTCGAAAACCTAGGGAGCTGCCCTGCTGTCTTACTGCCTACATAGGCAGCTGCCTTAGTAGAGAGGATTCTAATAAGTCATCGACTCATAAGGCAGGTTATTCGAACGCACTACTTAAAGATAACATCGGGTTTCGCTTACTAAGCTAACACAGTTAGCATCATGCCATTCAAACCAATGGGATGGGTTGGCACAACGCGTTATCATGTCAACTAACGTCTCCCTCAGTGTACCGAAAACGGTTAAACTGTCCCTGACAAGCCCGAACTTGCAAATAAATACACTTGTACACGTTTATACAAATTAAAAATCAATGATTAAAATGATCAAAAATAAATATTTTTTTATTATTCTGTGAGAAAAGTGCCGCACTGAATGATGGGATTGCCTCCAGCGCTAGGGCAGCATCGGATGCTCACTCGTTCTTGTGTCAAAATAGTGTTGAAAAGTCACGATGCCTTACTAGTGAGGGTATTACGGCATCTAGAGGTTTCGAACAGACTTGTTCTCGGGAGCGCGCGTAGGATGGCGTAAGATGCTGTCTATGTAGAGAGCTCACTAGGTTTTCGAACACACCCTTTGACTTTTATTTGATTGCAGACAGGTTAAACCTGAGATATTTCATGTTTTGTCTGCTCAACTTCATTTAATTTGTTAATATACATCCATTCCTGCATTTCAGGCCTACATAAAAAAACTACATAATGATGTGATTCCAAACAGGTGATGTGAATAGGTGATTGTAATCATGGTTTGGTACAAAATGTCTTTTAAGGGCAAAATATATGTCTTTACCAGCGTTGCACGCCTGAATTTGGGCAGTCTATGGCAGATCCTTTAAAGCTCGGTCACATTTGATGGCAAGTGTGTATAAACTGCCAGTGTCGGTTCTCTCCACAAATGTTTGATGGGGTTTAGGTCAGGGCTATGGTTGGGCCACTTTAGAAAATTCAGAGACCCGCCCTCCAGTCACTCCAGTGTTTTTATTGCTGTATGCTTCATGACATTGAAGGTCATTCAAATTGTTCCCCATTTTCTTCACAGGACTTTTAGAGCTCTGAGTTACTGTGTGATTCATTTTTACCTCCTGACCAAAGCTCATCTAGCCCGTATGCTCATTTTGGCTGATTACCAACTCTAGGAGGGTTTAATGTAATGCCAAGTTCATACTGCCACTGTGGTCCTGGGAATACTCTTAGATATAGTTTTTTTTCATCTCTGTTTCTGATCATGCCATGCTACAGCTGGACTGATGAGATCCACAGAGAGTTCCTTGGACTTCATGGCTTGGTTTTTGCCCTGATAAGTACCCAAGTGTGTGTCTTTCCAAACTATGTCTGATCAATCAAGTTACAGTGGTAGCCTAGTGGGTAGAGCTTTAGGCTATTAACCAAGAGGTTGAGAGTTCGAATCTTAGCTGTGCCATGCAGCCACTGTTGGGCCCCTGAGCAAGGCCTCTAGCTCTCTTGGCTTTATGGGCGCCGCACTATGCTCTGACCCCGGCTTTTAAACGAGCTGGGATACGTGGAAAAAGAATGTCATTGTACTGCACACCTGTATATGTATATATGACGAATAAAGGCGTTCTACAACAGCTGAACTCTAACACTACAAGTCCCATCAGGCCCTGCATACCATGTCACCTGCAAAGCATGTCACCTGACCAAACCTGCATCACCTGACCATCCACGGCTGAAGCTCATCCCAGATCTGATTTCCTTCCCTTACGTCCTCCGCTCTACAGATTGATTGCACAGTACGACACCTAATGCTACAGACTCCATTTGAGTTCTGGACACATCTCAATTAGATCAGAGGCTTTTCTGAAAAGGTTTCTGGGAAAAGTGTTTTTGTACATTCCCTCTTTAACTGTGGAATAAGTCTTTCAGTCTAGAGTAAAAACTGCAGTTAATTTCTTCAGTTTTTAAGTCTCTTTTACAGTCATAGTGTTTTGCAGGGATGCTGGGATGCTGGGTTGTTGTTGTTCTTGTGTTTTGCACCCTGTTTTGTTGGTGAATGTGTGTTTTTGGTGTTTTGTGAGAAATAGATGGTTGTTTACTGACGTCTTTAAAATTCCTTGTGGTACTTTTAGATTCTTCCTTTTCAATGTGTTTAAGTTTACATTGCGAGGGTGGCTCAGTGGGTAGCACTGTCACCTGACAGCAAGAACGTGCCTGGTTTGTTTCCCAGGTGAAGCGATCTGGGTTCTTTCTGTGTGGAGTTTGCATGTTCTCCCTGTGTCTGCATGGGTTTCCTCTGGGAGCTCCGGTTTTCTACAACAGTCAAAATACATGCAAGTGTAAATTGGAGATACAAAATTGTCCATGACTGTGTTTGACATTAAACTTGAACTGATGAATTTTGTGTAACCAGTAATTACCTGTCCTGTCATGAATGTAACCAAAGTGTGTAAAACATGACGTTAAAATCCTAATAAATAAATAAATAGTTTATATTGCAGTTTGAAATTCTGCTGTTAGTAACTATTATACATTTTGGACTACTAGTTCAGTGATAGTGGACATGTTTGCTCTTCATCATGGATGATAAAGAATAAATTGAGGGGTAAAAAGGGCAATCATATTCATTTAAAAATTAACACAGTAAAGCATTTACAAATTCATGGGGTTTGTTTTTTTAATCCACTGTAAATATCCCTTACAAGTACACGTGAATGTTTAAGTTCACCTGTAGTTGCAGTATTATTGTAGTATTATAAGTGTTGTGTGTGTGTGAAATACCGTGTGCTGTATGTAACCGATTATAACCTCTTGTTCTGTTCAGGTGCGATCTTCGAGCAGGACGCAGTGCGGGACGCCGAAGTTTTCCAGCAAGCTATTTCGGATCTGAGTCTGAGCGATGATATCTTGCAGAACGAGCGTGTCACACATTCCATCAAACTCATCGAGCCTGACAACCCCTTTCAGGCCGTGCAGGAGGGTGAGTGACCGTTTTAAGATCAATTAGCGTTGTCTGAGGGCCAGCGCTTGGTTTCTCTGGTGATGTATTTCTAACTGTACATGATCAGTGTGTTTTTTATGAGTCTGGGAGAAAAGTGCTCGTGTTTGTTATTTTCTGGGAATGTGTGTTAATGCGTGGTGACTTACACTGGTGGCGCAATTAGGGGTTGAAATGTACACCAATCAGGCATAACATTATGACCTCCTTCCTAATATTGTGTTGGTCCCCCTTTTGCTGCCCCATACGCAACAAACTGTGATGCTCTGTGTATTCTGACACCTTTCTATCAGAACCAGCATTAACTTCTTCAGCAATTTGAGCTACAGTAGATCGTCTGTTGGATCAGATCAAAGAAGGAACAGTGGTAAAATCGGCGATAGGGTCATGACCGGCCAAGGCTCATTGATGCACGTCACACGGGCCAGCCTTCGCCCCCCACGTGCATCAATGAGCCTTGGCCGGTCATGACCCTATCGCCGATTTTACCACTGTTCCTTCTTTGGACCACTTTTGATAGATACTGACCACTGCAGACCGGGAACACCCCACAAGAGCTGCAGTTTTGGAGACGCTCTGACCCGGACGTCTAGCCATCACAATTTGACCCTCGTCAAACTCGCTCCAATCCTCATGCTTGCTCATTTTTCCTGCACATCAACTTTGAGGATAAAATGTTCACTCGCTGCCTAATATATCCCACCAACTAACAGGTGCTGTGATGAAGAGATAATCAGTGTTATTCACTTCACCTGTCAGTGGTCATAATGTTATGTCTGGTCGGTGTATATTAAACTGTTTATTTTTTATATCTGGAATATAACACGAATTCTTTAAACATAAACCACTCTGATAGATTAATCAGGATGAGTAGAACATACAAGAACACCCCCTCAACACCCTGTTAACCCCAAATGTACACTTTCTACTGCTAATTTGTGCATTCATTGTAGCTCTCAAGGCGTTCTTGCTTGCTGGCTAGAACATTTACTATGTTTTTGATGATTTAGAGTTTGGATTCTCAGCTTCAGTTCTGAACTGTTGCTTTGCATGGTTTCAGTATTTTCCTTTTCCTAACAGAAACTGATGTTGGAAAAAATGGTTTGCCGTTGATGTACTAATTAATTCAAAAGGTGTTCAGTGTAGCCGAGTTCAGAGCGGTGCTAAAGCCACTGGAGATCCTCTGCACCAAACTAATCAAAATATATACTTATGGCCCTGCTTTGTGCAGGAAAGTTTCTTCCTCAAGCTGTTGCTCCAAGTTGGAAGCATATGAATAATTTATTACTGGTTCTGTATACCTGTTATGTGTGTGTGGCTGGAACCAGAGAGCTCGATAAATAGGACTGCTGTCCATTTATTCGGCCGTGCAGTGTCATGCAAATTGTTAAAATATTTACTTGAATAAAACAAACACAGTATTATACTGACTTGCTCCTTGTAAAAAAAGAAAAAAATCATTATTACCACTGTGATGTTACAGCTGTTCAGCAAAGTTCTCAGCGGCATTAGTCTTAGACCTGGAAACAGGCTCTTAACCAGATGGTCTTGCTGTTTGCAATGTTGGCAAACTAGAAAATTGAATATAAAAATTTTTAATTGGGCCGCTCAGGTGGCGCATCGGTAAAACACATGCTGTTCACCACGATACGATGTATTCGAGATCTCGGCTCTGCCTTGCCGGCTGAGGATGAGCGGCCACATGAACAACGACTGGCCTGTTGTTCAGATAAGAGGCGGGACTAAAGCCGGATGGGGACTCTCTCTCAGACTAGTGCGATTCCGACCTTTGCTGGCTGGTTGGTGGCGCCTGCACGGAGATGGGAAAGGAGTGCGGTAGAGGGTGTGGCTCTCCGTGCACAGCGCTGTACTGCACTGCGCTCATCAAGTGTAGGTGATAAGATGTTCGATTGCTGTGCACGTGTCATCCTCACCAATCAGGAGCAGGGACCAGCATTAGTAAGAGGATGATTGACGGGTAGAAATCGTATGCGCTAAAGTGGGAGAAAAAGGGTTAAAAAAAATTAAAAATTAAAAATTGGCACCCATTAATGATTAAAAGCACAAACAAGTTTTTTTTTTTGCATTTTCCTCCCAATTTAGTCATATCCAATTACCCGATTGCATTACGCTTCCTCTTTACTGATGCTGATCCCCACTCCTGATTGAGGAGAGCGAGACTGACACGTGTGCAGTACCTAACTGCATCTTTTCACCCGCACAAGACAAGTTCATATGCGGATCAGCTTTGTGTACGGAGAGCCACACCCTGATCAAAGCATTATTCCTTGACTCTGTGCAGACGCCATCAATCAGCCAGCAGAGGTCATAATTGCATCAGATATTAGGTCCCAGCTCCGACTGCAACGCTGTATGAACAACAGCCAATCGTTTTCATGTAGCCGTCCAGCCTGCTGGATGGCAGAGCTAGTTTCAAACCGACGAGTTTGAAATGTCAGTTCTGGTGTGCTAGCATGTTTTTACCGCTGTGGACAAACAAGTTTTTTTATATCCAGTATTCATGCTTTTATGACCGTAAGCTCACATTGTTCTAACACTTCATTTGCTTACGAACTTGAATATTTAAAAACAAAGTTCAAATATTTAAACGAACCTGTTAGGTGCTACAGGCGTTTCTCAGAATTGTAAAAGTTACAACAGGTGGAAGACATGCCCCCTTCAACTGTGGAATACCTTAAGTCTAGGTCCAGACTAAGAGCTTCAGTTTTTTAGTGTTTGTATGGTTATATAGTTTTGCAGAGATCTGGGATGCTGGGTTGTTGTTGCTCTTGTGTCAGTAACCAAACAGAGAATGTTGGTTGCTGACATCTTTAAAAGCCCTCGAAGTACATTCAGGTTCTTTCTTTTAGATGTGCTTGAGTATGTATTGCAGTTCTGCCATTGTTAGGTGTTAGATAGGGCTGGGTGGTATGATACATTTATATCACAGTATTTTTTTAAGATTCTGCTGGTTTCACGGTATATCACAGTGTGTGTTTTTTTTTTGTATGACTGGGACTTTTGATACGTCTGTGGCTTATTCTTCCGGTGCATTTTTGGTCTTCCTCTTTTCATCCTCCATCTGTTTTTGTTTATTTTTTTCACCATATCAAGGAAGCCTCATTTGTTAACACTGTCATGCTAACACTACCTGGCTAACTCATGAGCTGTATCTAATCTGCACAATGCTCCATAGCACTTTTAGCGGCAAACAATATTATATGATAAGCTGCCTACTGAAGCTGTTGTATTAACTATGCTACGGTATGAGGAAGACTGTAGACTGTAGCCTAGTGGTTAAGGCACTGGACTAGTAATCAGAAGGTCACTGGTTCAATCCTCACAACTGCCAGATTGCTGCTGTTGGGCCCTTGAGCAAGCCTCAGTTTCTCAGACTGTATACTGTTACTGTAATGTAAGTTGCTTTGGATAAAAGCGTCTGCTAGATGCCGAAAATGTAAATGTATACCGAATGTACCGTCATACCGCCCAGCACTAGTATTAGACATTCTGAACTACTAGTCTAGTGTGCAGGTTTGTTACAGCTGTCATGATATTTATGTTAAACTCAAGTATTTTATTGGTTTTATACAAGAATAATCTGAAATAAATAAATAAAATCTTTAATAGAGGCATTATCTATAGCCAGAAATTGTAGTTCCATGATAAAGAGCCTGTTGCTATACAGTAAGGTAAATCTTTGGTCTAGTAATAAAAGGAAAATTGATCTTGCTGGTGTATGCACTGGATTCTAAAAGTCTTCAGACCCCTTAAGACCAATTAACACTGAATCAGTACAAACAGCTCCTTGAATACATATTTACAAGTTTTACACACTTTGATTGGGGCAGTGTATCCGGTTCTTCATGGCAGATCCTCTCAGGCTTGGTCAGATTGGATTGTTGGTTAATGTTTCTGAACTGCCATCTTCAGGTCACTTTACAAACATTTAATAGGGTTTAAGTCTGGGATTTGGCTAAACCACTGAGGCCATTCTAGTGTTATGGCTGTATGCTTCAGATCACTGTCTCATTAAACGGTAAACTGTCACTGAACAGGACTTTTACTGGTCTTCTGGAAAGACCATTGAGTTCTGTCTTACCTCCCTGACCGAGTCCCTTTTTGCTTGGATGCCCAGTTGGGCTGTATAGCCAGTTCTATTAAGGTTTAAGATTGTGCCAAGCTTCTTTCATTTCAAAATTATTGAGGTCATTGTGATCCTGGGAACACTCAAAGCTTTAGATATTGTTTTATATTCGTGCGCTTATCTATGCCTTGAGAAAATGTAATCCACAGACGGTTCCTTAGACTTTATGGTTTGTTTTTGTTTGTCCTGACAACGCAGTGTAAATTGTAGGTCCTTGTGATCCCAGGTGTGTACCCTTTCAATCCAACTCGGATCATTTTATTTTTATATGTCATAAAATGAATTATAACAAGTATTTATATTTTCTATCCTGTTTATTGTAACAGATTTTATTATAATAATAAATTATTGAGGAAGCGCCCTTATAAAAATCAAATACCATTATGTGTGTTGTTCACGCTGATGTATTTTATTGATAAATCAGTATAATACGTCTCTGAGACTCGTCACTATCATATTGAACAGAGTTTATCATAAATATCTAAGGTTGTCTTGGCTCCAGAAATATTCAGACTGCTTTTTTTACACTTTACCCCCACTTTTCCTCCCATTCTAGTCGTATCCACTTACCTGATTGCATTACGCTTCCTCTTTACTGATGCTGATCTCCACTTCTGACTGAGGAGAGCTGTGACTAACACACACCCCCTTCGACACGTGCAGTAGTTGACTGCATCTTTTGTCCTGCACAAGGCGAGTTCATATGTGGATCAGCTTTGTGTATGGAGAGTCACACCCTGATCTCATTATCCCTTGCTCTGTGCAGGCGCCATTAGTCAACCAGCAGAGGTTGTAATTGCATCAGTTATGAGGAATCCTCTTCGGTGCCCTCCCTTTAAACGAGCTAATCATTGTTCGCGTAGGTGCCCAGCCTGCCGGTAGCAGAGCTAAGATTCAAACCTATGAGTTTTTAGTGTCCTGTCAGTGCAGGTGTTTACAGCTTTGAAATATTTACCTTTAAAACAGTAGCTGAAGGGGATTTGTTTAATCATGGTTGTTTTTTGGTCTAAGACCCAACATTAATAAATACTTTTTAAATGTAATACTGTGTAGTAAATAAACTAAACTGATATCAGGATACAACTTGAAACATCTGAAAACCTTTTAACAATGAGAATTACAAGTTAGCCACTCATACAGAACGTAAGCTTAGTCCTGACTCAAGCGCTGAAAAACAGCTACAAGTTAATCCAACACAATCTATCTCAATGAAATGACAAGTGCTCACTGCACACCCAGGCTTACTGTGTACCTGTGTGTGTGTGTGTGTGTGTGTTCCTGTAAGATAAAATGTAGGTGGTATTTGGGCCATTCCACTGAATGGGTGCCATTTAACTCACTGAAATTAAACTTCAACACTGAATTTAGCAACACACAGACTGAACTACTCACAATGTGTTTTGGTCAACCAAAGATAGTTGTTTATGAGTAACAGAACTGAATTTTTAATATTGAATTACACAGATCAGCCTAACTTGCTTTCACCCTGTTCTTCAATGATCAGGACTCTCCCAGGACCACCACAGAGTAGGTATTATTTGGGTGGTGGATCATTCTCAGCACTGCAGTGACACTGACATGGTGGTGGTGTGTTAGTGTGTGTTGTGCTGGTATGAGTGGATCAGACACAGTAGCGCTGCTGGAGTTTTTAAATACAGTGTCCACTCACTGTCCACTTTATTAGACACTCCTTCCTAGTTGGTCCACCTTGTAGATGTAAAGTCAGAGACGATCGCTCATCTATTGCTGCTGTTTGAGTTGGTCATCTTCTAGCTTTTCATCAATGGTTCACAGGATGCTGCCCACGGGGCGCTGTTGGCTGGATATTTTTGCTTTGTGGACTATTCTCAGTCCAGCAGTGACAGTGAGGTATTTAAAAACTTCATCAGCATTGCTGTGTCTTATCCACTCATACCAGCACAACACACACTAACACACCACCACCATGTCAGTGTCAGTGCAGTGCTGAGAATGATCCACCACCCAAATAATACCTGTTCTGTGGGGTCCTGACCATTGAAGAACAGCATGAAAGGGGGCTAACAAAGCATGCAGAGAAACAGATGGACTACAGTCAGTAATTGTAGAACTACAAAGTGCTTCTATATGATAAGAGGAGCTGACAAAATGGACAGTGAGTGTAGAAACAAGGAGGTGGTTTTAATGTTATGGCTGATCGGTGTATACATATAATGTCCTGGAGACAGAAATGACACAGATTCAGCAGAATGGCTCATTTAAAGTTTTTTGTTTGATTGAAGATGTTAGTTGGTATGGAAAAAATTGAAAGACATTCTTAAGGTTTTATGTTCATAATGTTTCAAGGTCTTTTTGATTAATGTATTGTATAGGTTGATACTCTGTTAAGTCATTTAGTTATTTATGCTATTGTAAACTGGAATTATAAGAATTATATTAAACACAAATATATAAATTACATTTTGATCATCTTATCCAGACTCCTGACTACTGTGAACAATTTTGTATAATTGTATCATATTGTATAAAAAACACAAAGTGTCCTGTACATTGATCGTATTGCAAATTTAGGATATATAATTTAAAACGTTAATAAAAAACCCTGTAACACTGAAATTTTTTAGCGCGTCCAACTGCCCGATTGCGTCACGCTTCTTCTCCACTAATGCCGACCCGCGCTCTGATTCGAGGAGAACAAAGCTAACCATTTTGTCACCCACACCAGGCGAGTGCATAAATGCGAATCAGCCATGTGTAAGGAGAAACACACCCTGCTATAGGCTAACATATTTCAGCATTGTTGTGCTTGAGAATGTAATGCATGTCAGATATCAGCAGTGTGGAACTGCTAATGTTAAACTTTGCTGATGACAGAAAGCTGGTGTGACTGCAGCCTTATAAACAGGATTATAACTCAACCTGTATCTGTAATCTGTCACTGATAAAGATCTGGGGGTAATCTGACTGTAAGTGTGTGTCGGTCTGTTATTGAACGGTTTCCCAGGGTCTAAATGGGATTTTTTGGGACACATGATTGTCATTGACGCTCTTGCTTCCTCTCTCTTTTCTCTCTTCTTATCGTATTGTATTATTCTGTATGAGGGTCTGTGAAGGTTAAGAGAGTGTGTGTTGTGTGCAGGTTTGTAATCCTGGAACAAACCCACATACAATATGCCTGGTGGACACTGATAGACAGTGACAGACAGACAGTGATGGAAAGCTGGATGGAGATGTTAGATAGATTGGTGGGTGGATTTGTGAGTGGACACACGGTGTGATGGACAGAAAAAGTTGTATACAATAGTGATAGTTTGATACTTGTATGTCAGGGATGCAGAAATGTGTGGACAAATGAAAACATACACTGACTGAGATCTTTATAAAGAACACCCGTCTTGGAATGTATTTTTATTGCCCATTTTATGAGCTACAATTATCATATAGATGCATTTTGTGGTTATATATTATTGGGTAATGGAATATTTTTAACGTTTCTAGCATAGTAATGAAAGACTAGAGTGTGTTATGATGGTAAGAGTGTATCAGGTGCAGCAATGTTGTTGGGCATTTAATTACAATTACAATGCACTTGCCTTCAGGTAAAGAACACTTACCTTGGTAACACTCGCTGTAGGTGTGGGACTAAAGCTGTTCTTTTTCCATTGTTCTTGCATGACGTGTATTAATCCTCCTCTAGCGCTTCATCAGTGGACACTTTCTAATCACAGGGTGTTGTTTTCTTTATGGTTTTGATTGGAACACAGTACTCCCAGTGTTTGTTGACATCCAAACAACACTGCTGCACCTGATACACTCAAGTAACCCAAGTAACATCTGGTCAGTGGGGGTCCCGTGTAGTCCTTTTCCTTTGATTTATAAGGTCGAGAGCGTTGACAGAGAATAGGATAGGCAACAGTCAGTAATTGTGTACCCATCCAGTCATCTATTTGGTAGGTGACGGTCATAAAAGGGCCAAAGAATGAACTTTCAAGATGGGTGTTCCTAATAAAGTGCTCAGTAAATGGAAATATTAGTGGTGGGTAGTGTATTGGAATAAATGAGACAGTTTCATTGATTGGCATCATATTTTAATCCCGATGTAAACACAAATAATCCTGATCTGAAGGAAAGTTATTATATGTTTCTGAATGTTTCTGGACCCCAGAGTGATATCTTATTTTCAAAGTCTTTTTGTAGTCGTCATTACTCACTACCGCGACCCCCCGCTTCATAAAACCAAACCCTCACTGTAACCTGTATTACTGCTGCTAATTTAAAGTGAATTCCAGGTGCTGAAAGTACTTTTGTATACTTTATGATTTGACTTTTTCATTATTAAGCACCGGCATGTTTTTGACAATACGTGGCCAATTATTTGTGACAGCATGCAACAACGCGTAGGCTTACTGACACCTTGAGAAAGAGTTTTCAAACTTTATTGTTTTATCATAAAACTGTGTTGCCGCTGGAGGAGACGTTGCTTGTGACATTTGGAACTTTTTGCTTTCAGAAGAAGATGCATTGATGTACGTTGTTGGGTTGTGGTGCAGTTAAAAGGCAAAAGTTTGCTTGCCATTGAGAACTGTAGATGTGTGCTGCAGAGATCGTTCTGTCCAACAGGTTGTTCCATCTCTGCACAGAACTTGTGGAGTTTTTTTTAACCAAGGTTATTCTTAAGCGAAGTTAAGCTAATTGGTTCTGGAAGTGGCGTCAAGTTTCAAGGTAATTCTTCCCATAAGGATGTATGGGAATTCTCCTACTGCATATATTTTAGGCTAATATAAAATAATGGGGTTGTTTTTGATGCGTATACACTGAAAATAACACAAATATAATATCTTGCGTCCTTTACCAAGGTCCTTCTTACGCTAAGTTTACACTACACGCCTTTGAATGTGTTCAGATGGCTGTACAGTTCACACTACACAACCTTTCTTGTAAACTCTTGTAAACAGGTCATTGTGGTTTTTACACGACGCGACTGATCGGCGGTAGAGAGTCACACACTACACCATCTATCACCAGGAGGTATCTCGGACGAGTCTGTCTGGTCTCCTGAACTACGTTTTGTCACGTGAGAAGTGACGAGGGGTTTAATGATACCATGTCAAAAAATGCACGTCTACAGCAAAAGGTGAGCCATCAAGTTGTTTGTGCGCAGCGTAAAAGCAAAGAGGAAAAAGAAATGAAGCTAAGTGGATTGGGCTACGCGGCTACGTGGTTTGGCGAGAACGATAAGTCACAAATACTGTAAAGCCTGTGTGTGTGCTGATGTATTGTGATAGAAACTATGTTATGCCCCTGCCCCACACATTAACAACTCCTCCCTGAGTTTGCCCTCACTCTGTATCTTGCATTCACAACAATCACAACCTGATCGCAACACTTTTCACACAACATGATTTTGAGTCGCTGACAGGTCCAGATATTTAACATTCTGCGAGTGATCGGTAAGCGATCAAGAGCCGATTTCTGAGCACTGAGTGAATGCCAATTCGCCTTCAAGTTTGCGCATCTAGCTGGCGACCTGTTGGCGAGTGAAAATCAGGGCAAATATTCTGTAGTGTCAACTAGGCATTACCCAGATGCCCATTTTAGGAAAGTTCAAGGTTGTGTCCGGCTTCTTTAATTGACAATTTTTTTTTTACGCCACTGCGGTCCTGGGAACACTTAAACTGTTAGATATACGTACGTTGGACCTTAAATTCGACGTCAGCTGGTTCTGGGAGTGGCGTCGAGTTTAAAAGGCGTTAAGTTTCAAGGTATTTTTTCCCATTAGGATGTTTGGGGAAACCTGTTAATGTGTTCCATGGTTCCATTGAACTGTAAATAATGGTGTTTTTGACACTTATATAACACAAATATAATATAAAAAACACTGAAATACAATTAAAAACAGTTACAAATCAATAAAAAATACAATAAAACCTTGCGAAAAAATATGGAAGTGCAGCGGCAAGCTAAGCAGCACTGCCATACTCCATAGTACACAACGGAACAGCATACGCAAAAGCGGTTTGCCTCTACTCATGTAAATGTGCCCTAACTCTTACACCTTTGTTTACATCAAGTTTAAGGGTAACGTCGAGTTTAGGGGTACAAATTTCTCGACGAAGGGTGTTGAGTTTCAAAGATTTCCCGTTTAGGGGATGTTACAAGGTACAACTATAGTTTTATATCCTTGCCCAGATCTATGCCCTGCCACATTTTGATCACTGAGTGTCCTGAACTTGATGGCTGGTTTTTGTCCTGATAATGGAGTGTAAATTCTAGGCTTCTATAAGAAGGTTGGAATGGCTACTCTGCATTGTATGATCGGCTATGATGGATTTGCACCCTGTACATGGAGTATTACTGCCTGACATGCACTTACTGAAGATAAATGTCCAGAGCTGAAGTTTAAAGAGGGAGCATCTGAGGGAGGAGAAACAAAACTGGTGACTGGGACCAATGTGCAGATGTGGTCAAAAGTTTACATACAGTTATAAACGACGTACATGGCTCTCTGACTCTTCTTTTTCTGAGACTGAATGATTAAAATGCACTTTAGATTTTTTGTGTTTTATAAAAATATGCATGATCAACAATATAAATACAGCAACTTGGATTAATAAGAGAGGCCAGTGGTAGCTCAGATATAAAGGTACTAGACTAGTAGTCAGAAGGCTGTTGGTTCAAGCCTCACCATTTCCAAGTTGCCACTGTTGGGCCCCTATGTATAAACGTAGTTGTAGGTCACTTTGGATTAAAAAGCATCTGCTAAATGCTATAAATGTATTATGGTCATGTAGAAAGTTCTACAGTGTCATTTAATGTTGTGGCATGACCTACTAATTTCTCCTTATTAATCATAATTGGCTAGAGCTTGTGACTTCTCTGTGCCCATAAAAATAGGGCTAATTTGACTGCACCTTAAAAAGTACATTTATCACTGGTATCTTGCCAAGGTTAAAAAGAAAACTTAAATTGCTACATTACGGTTAAGGATTTGTTCGAATGGTTTGGTATATAACTACAAAAAAAACCCTAAGTCTGCCAAATTAAAAGCTGCTGAGACATGATTGACACTGTCCACAGTCAATCAGCTTTAAATGGCTGAAATTAGGAGCTTAGGAGCATGTGCGTATTTTGGAGCTGGCACATTTACTGTGGTAAACGTGCCCCGTCACAAATTTTTTGAAACATGCAACTACATGGTCAATCGTGAAAAGATATGTCTGTCTGTCTGTCTGTCTGTCTGTCTGTCTGTCTGTCTGTCTATCTATAAATAGTCGGATATCTCGAACGAAACATACACGACAAGTTTATGCGCACGGACATTAAAGGACATGTCTAGATGTGACACCTAGTGTGTGGTGGGTGTGGTTTATTGAGTCCACATGGCACAGTCATTTGAATGTCTGTTAAAAAGGTGGCATCAAACAGAAATGGAGTGAAGACAAGTCGGAAAAACGGCGACAGAGACGCACAACACGCTCATAAAATTGATGAAAGCACCTGCTGACTTTTTTTAATTCCTTGCCTTAAGGAGGTCATGAAGGGATCAAACCCGTCAGACAACTCAAACAGGGATCAGACTACTCTAAAGGCAATAAAAAAAAAAAGACATTTACAACAGTTTTCAGAAGGTGTTGTGTCTGATGGACATTACTTTAAAGATCAATAAAGGTATTTTCTATGTATATTCTGTTTTTTATGTTGCTATGTTCTGTAAACTATGTTGCTATTTGCCATTTCCTGTTTGCAATTCTATAAATGTCTACTATAGATAATTTTCGTATTAAAACAAGTGTTTCTCATATAATTAAATGCATATGCAACTGTGATTTCTAGCCTTGCCCTTCGCAGACTGATTTTTGTGTAGATTGACATTGTACATTGTAGATGTACTGAATCTTTTTACAATATTATGTGCGGTGGATGGTGAAATAAAAACTAAATTCTATGCTGTCATGCTCTATTCAAACCAGGGGTCCCCAATTATTTTTTCTCAAGGGCCACATTCAACTATCATCGCAAAGGCTAGGGCCAGTGAGTTATTTTTGTTATTATTATTATTATGTAATTAGGTAGACCTAACTGCAGTTAACTGATCTTATTCACCATTCAGTGGGAGAAGTGACAGCGGCAGGTTGAAACAAGAGACCTGAAGTTGGCCCGCTGCCAATACGTCACTGGTAAAAAAAAAAAACTTATCTAACTGCTCACAAACCCTCTGTGTGGATTCAGCGTATGTAAGTCGTACAACATGGCCAATGCTAAAAAACAAAAAGTTGATCATGAAAATAGACAATTCAGTTCTGTGTGGACCGACGGATTTTGTTTTATTTTACCGAGTCATACAAATGCTAAGCCAACTTGCTTAATATGCTCTCAAACTGTAACAGTCTGCAAGGTGGCTAATATAAAACGGCACTTTGAAGCACGTCACAGCAGCTGTAATGACACCTTCCCGGCAAAATCAGAGAGTCGAAAAGAAAAGATTGCAAATTTGATTGCTGCTTACAAGGCTTCTTACCTTTTGCTAAGTTCCACGACACACGCAGAGACGCTGCCGTTACATTCTCTTGTGCAGATGTAGTTGTACGACTTACATGCGCTGTATCCACACACAGAGCTTGTGAGCAGTTCGATATGTTTTTTTTTTTTTTTTTACCAGTGACTTATTGACGTATTGGCAGCGGGCCATCGGTTGAACTCTTGCGGGCTGTATTCGGCCCGCGGCCGCCTATTGGGGAACTCTGATTTAATTTAACTGACAATTTTCAAACAAACTTTGGCACAGTGGGGAGCCCGGACTCTTTTGCTTGCAAAGATTGACGGATCCATCTTTGATATCCAATCATGATGCTCTCATTTATAACCAATTTCTCTGCATATTGTGGAATGTTTATAAAATATTTTATAAACTTTAACTATGGCCATGTCCAAGCATTTAGAATTTGTTGCTTGTAACACAATATAGGTGTGTTTATATTTACTAAACACAATTTAGCTCATTAGTAAAAACATTTTTTTCTTTGCACTTTTGTCAGTTAAATAAAGGTTTGAGAAAATTAAGAAATCACAGATGCTTGTTTTTTTAATTTTGTATTAAATAATGTCATTTTGACAGATATTAAATGGAACATTAGAGCATTTTTACTTCTTACACATTGGAGCTTAGGGTAGAGAATCTAGCTGCAGACCTCAGACTAGTGCAGTACCAGTATACTATGCTTGGACTCGATGCCTTTAAGGCTTAAGCTGCTTAAATAACGCTGATTCACAGGCTGAATAACACCCTGCTGAATGCCAGCTGTATTTCTAACACAGTGGTGCATTTACTACTGACCCTCAGTTCTACTACTTCCATTTAGGGAAAACGGTGAATATAGGGATCCCACATGCAGCACTCCAAGCTGTGGTTGCTGTGTGTAGACGCTAATAAAAAAGCAATTTTGCTCGCCCGTGTCCGTTAGCAGTGTCTGGTAAGACCACTCTTCAGCACCTGTCACTTTTTTGCTGTATATGCCCATTAGGACCAAATGGACCATTGTTATCTTGCGTCTGAGTGGTGGAGCTGGAAGTGCTGCACCTACTGTAGGATCATTTCAGTGTAGCACGGACACACAGCCTCAGCAATAAAGGGAACAGCCTTAAGGTTCTGGCCCGAAAGGACCTTCCTCCTCTGTGATGATGCCTTTGGCTGTTCTTCCTGCAGAGAGAAAGAATTTAATGACAGACTTTCAGGTGAAAAGTACAGGGAAGAGTGGAGGGGGTATCATCGTATAATTTTCTTGATATAACATACCTGGGCATTGTACGGCCTCCGGGCCACATACGGCCCTTTGACTGTCCTTATCTGGCCTGCATGAGGTCAGTGGTAATTAGAAATCAGACATAAATAAGTGTACATTATACATGCAGTACAAGGGTTTGTTTTTTATTTTAAACAGACTGTTATTTTCAGTTTATGTAAGTTTCAATTTAATAAATTGATGTAAATTTCAATTGTGCATGTGTGTGTGTATCCAGCTTCACTGTAATGTGTTGGCACGATTGATGGAGATGCTAGAGTTTTTAACAAGGTATGGACGTCTAAGTATTTAAAAAGTTGCCGACCCCCGAGGAGAACTAAGCTAACCCACGTGGGCAGCAGTCGTATTTATTTTGTCACCCACAGTAGGCGGGTGCATATATGCGAATCAGCCTTGTGTACGGAGAGACACACCCTGATCTACGCACTCTTTCCCCGCCTCTGTGCAGGCGCCATCAATCAGCCAGCAGAGGTCGTAGTTGCATCAGTTACGAGGAGTCCCTATCCGGCTTAATACCCCACCCCTATATGAACAACAGACCAATCGTTGTTAATGTGGCCGCTCAGCCCAGCCAGATGGTGCGCTAGCGTGTGTTTTTACCGCTGCGCCACCTGAGCGGCCTTTTTAACTCTATTTATTAAGAATTTCACAAACAAATACACAACTTTTTTACATTGTTACCCTTTGGTACATTTTCCCAAAGGATCGTACCATATTTTTAATGCCATATTTTTAATGTATATGTATGCAATATATATTTAACCAAAGCATTTTATGCAGCTATTAAAATTCACATTTTGTCTGATCACCTTTATTTCATTTGTTAATATACATCCATTCCTGCATTTCAGGTCTGTAACACATTTGAGTGACTTATTCATGAATTCCAACCATAAAATGAACTGTTGGCTACTTTCCATGTTTCTTTGTTTTAAACTGACATTCTAACTGTTACACTGAGCTGCTTGTGGATTTGATGTTAACTCAATTGTTCTACATTTCTGCCACATTGCACTTGGTTAAGCAGTGTTTTTTCATGAAATAAAGCCTAAACCTGTCTAAATGAAGTGCAGAAGTTAAGAGATGTGAAATATCTGATGTGATGTGTTAATGGGCCATTACAATTATGTTGGATAATGGTTAGGCATTTGCTACTAGTTGTTTTTTGGGTTAAAAGAGTGTAGCAAAATTTGCATTTCTAAGCCAAACACAAAACAACAATGCCAGCCTTTGTCTAAATGAACTCAAAGCAAAATTTTTTTTTTTTTTTTTTTTTTTTTTTAAAACTGTTTTCACAGACCTGCCATTCTTACCTTTATTAGATGTTTACATCTGGTTGTTTTTTGTGTGTTTAGTCTGTTTGTCTCTTTGGGGACATTTCAGCGTGCTCGTTCCTGATCTAGACAATGAGAAAATAGAGAAGAATAAATAATAAGAGAAGTTACATACAGTCTAAATAAGTATGATACCACAATAGAATAACATGAGTGAGGTGTGTAACAACACTCCTGTGTTGTATACTTACCCTCCTACTGTCTACTAATAGATAGATAGATAGATAGATAGACAGACAGACAGACAGACAGACAGACAGACAGACAGACAGACAGATACTTTATTAATCCCGAAGGAAATTAAGGCCTCAGTAGCAAGTTACATAAATCAAAGTCAAAAAGTAGGTAATAGTAAGTAATAGTACACACTACAGAGATTCACATTATACCAAAAAGTATCTGTATAACCACAACAACACTCTACAACAGGACCTGAGGGTACATATGGTACATGTGGTTCATATGGAGGTGTTATTTCAGTTAACATTGCGAGGCTAGTATGGATTATAAGTCACAGTTGTAAGATATAAATTATGACGTCAATTATAAAATAAATCAAATGAATTAAAGTGAATTTAAAGTGAATTTAAAGTGAATTATAAAGTGAACCACAGTGCAAATGTAAGAAATGTAAGAAAAAGTAGAAAAATGTGCAGATTTATGTACATAAGGTGCGGATGTGCCTGTCTGTGCATGTGCACGAGTGCCCACAAATGTGAACACACACGTGCTCACCCACATACATAGATTATTGTACATGTACATGTTCCACAATTCTGTTACATTCATTCCTCAGTTCCTCCCCGCCCCCCTGCATAGAGTTAAAGAGCCTAATGGCTCTGGGAACAAAGGATTTCCTGAGTCTGTCTGTAGAGCAGCTCTGTGACAGTAGTCTGCCACTAAACACACTTCTCTGTCTCAGAAAAGTTGTGTGCAGTGGATGGTTTTGATTGTCCATGATGGAAAGCACTTTGTTCAGAGTCCTTTTCTCTGTTACAGTTACAAGTGAATCCAACTCTATTCTGACCACCTTTCCTGACCAGTTTATCCAGCCGTGTTGCATCCCTCTTCTTAATGCTGCCTCCCCAGCACACCACACTATAAAAGAGAGTGCTAGCAAGCACGGATTGATAAAACATCTGCAGGAGTGTCCTACATATGCTGAAGGACCCCAGCCTTCTGAGGAAATAAAGCTGTCTTTGTGTCTTTTTGTATATATTGTCCGTGCTTTTAGACCAGTCCAATTTATCGTCCAATTTATCGTCCAATAATGCTTGTTACCTTCATACACACACAATATCAGTGGTGTTCACACTCTCAGTGGGCAAGTTGGAGCATCTAAAGCATGTATGGAGCATGTATGTAAATTTTAATTCTGAGAAAATGATACAGCGATCGGCCAAAACATTAGGACCTCCCTAACTGGCTGTCAAAACAGCTCTTACTTGCCAAGACATGAACTCCACAAAAAGTCATGAGGTGTTTGATGCCAGGACAGAACAGCTGGTCCTTCACTTCATCATGGACAATTTTGTATCTCCAGTTTACCTCACTTGTACGTCATTGGACTGTGGGAGGAAACCGGAGCTCCAGGGATAAACCCACACAAACACAGGGAGAACATTTAAACTCCAGACAGAAAGGACCTGGACCGCTCCACCTGGGAATCAAACCCAGGACCTTTTTGCTGTGAGGTAACGGTGCTACCCACCGAGCCAATAAGGCACCTTAGTAGGCACTATTTTAAGGTATCTAAGAATTTAGACAGGTTTCTTCTCAGGAGCGGTGTACAATTCTGTAGAATGCAGTCTATGTTCAATGCTGTCTGTGTAGAATGCTGTTAAGTAGAATGCTGTCTGTGTAGAATGCTGTTATGTAGAATGCTGTTATGTAGAATGCTGTTATGTAGAATGCTGTTATGTAGAATGCTGTCTGTGTAGAATGCTGTTATGCAGAATGCTGTCTGTGTAGAATGCTGTTATGTAGAATGCTGTTATGTAGAATGCTGTTATGTAGAATGCTGTTATGTAGAATGCTGTCATGTAGAATGCTGTCATGTAGAATGCTGTCATGTAGAATGCTGTCATGTAGAATGCTGTTATGTAGAATGCTGTTATGTAGAATGCTGTCTGTGTAGAATGCTGTTATGCAGAATGCTGTCTGTGTAGAATGCTGTTATGTAGAATGCTGTTATGTAGAATGCTGTTATGTAGAATGCTGTCATGTAGAATGCTGTCATGTAGAATGCTGTCATGTAGAATGCTGTCATGTAGAATGCTGTCATGTAGAATGCTGTCATGTAGAATGCTGTTATGTAGAATGCTGTCATGTAGAATGCTGTCTGTGTAGAATGCTGTTATGCAGAATGCTGTCTGTGTAGAATGCTGTTATGTAGAATGCTGTCATGTAGAATGCTGTTATGTAGAATGCTCTTATGTAGAATGCTGTTATGTAGAATGCTGTCTATGTAGAATGCTGTTATGTAGAATGCTGTCTGTGTAGAATGCTGTTATGTAGAATGCTGTTATGTAGAATCCTGTCTGTGTAGAATGCTGTTATGTAAAATGCTGTCTGTGTAGAATGCTGTTATGTAGAATGCTGTCTATGTAGAATGCTGTTATGTAAAATGCTGTTATGTAGAATGCTGTTATGTAGAATGCTGTCTGTGTAGAATGATGTTATGTAGAATGCTGTTATGTAAAATTCTGTCTATGTAGAATGCTGTTATGTACAGTAGAATGCTGTTATGTACAGTAGAATGCTGTTATGTAGAATGATGTTATGTAGAATGCTGTTATGTAGAATGCTGTTATGTAGAATGCTGTCTATGTAGAATGCTGTTATGTAGAATGCTGTCTATGTAGAATGCTGTTATGTAGAATGCTGTTATGTAGAATGCTGTTATGTAGAATGCTGTCTGTGTAGAATGCTGTTATGTAGAATGCTGTCTATGTAGAATGCTGTTATGTAGAATGTTGTCTGTGTAGAATGCTGTTATGTAGAATGCTGTTATGTAGAATGCTGTTATGTAGAATGCTGTCTGTGTAGAATGCTTTTATGTAGAATGCTGTTATGTAGAATGCTGTCTATGTAGAATGCTGTTATGTAGAATGCTGTTATGTAGAATGCTGTTATGTAGAATGCTGTCTGTGTAGAATGCTGTTATGTAGAATGCTGTTATGTAGAATGCTGTTATGTAGATTGCTGTCTGTGTAGAATGCTGTCTGTGTAGAATGCTGTTATGTAGAATGCTGTTATGTAGAATGCTGTCTGTGTAGAATGCTGTTATGTAGAATGCTGTCTGTGTAGAATGCTGTTATGTAGAATGCTGTCTGTGTAGAATGCTGTTATGTAGAATGCTGTCTGCGTAGAATGCTGTTATGTAGAATGCTGTTATGTAGAATGCTGTCTGTGTAGAATGCTGTCTGTGTAGAATGCTGTTATGTAGAATGCTGTCTGTGTAGAATGCTGTTATGTACTGTAGAATGCTGTTATGTAGAATGCTGTTATGTACTGTAGAATGCTGTCATGTAGAATGCTGTTATGTAGAATGCTGTCTGTGTAGAATGCTGTTATGTAGAATGCTGTTATGTAGAATGCTGTCTGTGTAGAATGCTGTTATGTACTGTAGAATGCTGTTATGTAGAATGCTGTTATGTAGAATCCTGTCTGTGTAGAATGCTGTTATGTAAAATGCTGTCTGTGTAGAATGCTGTTATGTAGAATGCTGTTATGTAGAATGCTGTCTGTGTAGAATGCTGTTATGTAGAATTATGTTATGTAGAATGCTGTCTATGTAGAATGCTGTTATGTAGAATGCTGTTATGTAGAATGCTGTCTTTGTAGAATGCTTTTATGTAGAATGCTGTTATGTAGAATGCTGTCTATGTAGAATGCTGTTATGTAGAATGCTGTTATGTAGAATGCTGTTATGTAGAATGCTGTCTATGTAGAATGCTGTTATGTAGAATGCTGTTATGTAGAATGCTGTTATGTAAAATGCTGTTATGTAGAATGCTGTCTGTGTAGAATGCTTTTATGTAGAATGCTGTTATGTAGAATGCTGTCTATGTAGAATGCTGTTATGTAGAATGCTGTTATGTAGAATGCTGTCTGTGTAGAATGCTGTTATGTAGAATGCTGTTATGTAGAATGCTGTTATGTAGAATGCTGTCTGTGTAGAATGCTGTTATGTAGAATGCTGTTATGTAGAATGCTGTCTGTGTAGAATGCTGTTATGTAGAATGCTGTCTGTGTAGAATGCTGTTATGTAGAATGCTGTTATGTAGAATGCTGTCTGTGTAGAATGCTGTTATGTAGAATGCTGTTATGTAGAATGCTGTCTGTGTAGAATGCTGTCTGTGTAGAATGCTGTTATGTAGAATGCTGTTATGTAGAATGCTGTCTGTGTAGAATGCTGTCTGTGTAGAATGCTGTTATGTAGAATGCTGTCTGTGTAGAATGCTGTTATGTACTGTAGAATGCTGTTATGTAGAATGCTGTTATGTACTGTAGAATGCTGTTATGTAGAATGCTGTCTGTGTAGAATGCTGTTATGTAGAATGCTGTTATGTAGAATGCTGTCTGTGTAGAATGCTGTTATGTAGAATGCTGTTATGTAGAATGATGTCTGTGTAGAATGCTGTTATGTAGAATGCTGTTATGTAGAATGCTGTCTGTGTAGAATGCTGTTATGTACTGTAGAATGCTGTTATGTAGAATGCTGTTATGTAGAATGCTGTTATGTAGAATGCTGTTATGTAGAATGCTGTCTGTGTAGAATGCTGTTATGTAGAATGCTGTCTGTGTAGAATGCTGTTATGTAGAATGCTGTCTGTGTGGAATGCTGTTATGTAGAATGCTGTTATGTAGAATGCTGTTATGTAGAATGCTGTCTGTGTAGAATGCTGTCTGTGTAGAATGCTGTTATGTACTGTAGAATGCTGTTATGTAGAATGCTGTTATGTAGAATGCGGTTATGTAGAATGCTGTCTGTGTAGAATGCTGTCTGTGTAGAATTCTGTTATGTACTGTAGAATGCTGTTATGTAGAATGCTGTTATGTAGAATGCTGTTATGTAGAATGCTGTTATGTAGAATGCTGTTATGTAGAATGCTGTCTGTGTAGAATTCTGTTATGTACTGTAGAATGCTGTTATGTAGAATGCTGTTATGTAGAATGCTGTCTGTGTAGAATGCTGTCTGTGTAGAATGCTGTTATGTAGAATGCTGTCTGTGTAGAATGCTGTTATGTACTGTAGAATGCTGTTATGTAGAATGCTGTTATGTAGAATGCTGTTATGTACTGTAGAATGCTGTTATGTAGAATGCTGTTATGTAGAATGCTGTTATGTAGAATGCTGTTATGTAGAATGCTGTCTGTGTAGAATGCTGTTATGTAGAATGCTGTCTGTGTAGAATGCTGTCTGTGTAGAATGCTGTTATGTAGAATGCTGTCTGTGTAGAATGCTGTTATGTACTGTAGAATGCTGTTATGTAGAATGCTGTTATGTAGAATGCTGTTATGTACTGTAGAATGCTGTTATGTAGAATGCTGTTATGTAGAATGCTGTTATGTAGAATGCTGTCTGTGTAGAATGCTGTTATGTACTGTAGAATGCTGTTATGTAGAATGCTGTTATGTAGAATGCCGTTATGTAGAATGCAGTCTATGAAGAGAGCTCACTAGGTTTTCAGACAGACCTGGAGAATGCAGTGGTGTGGTCTGTGTAAAGACCCGAGTGCCCATGCAAACTCCTTTCCTCCTTTGAAATCACCTAAAATGTGCACACAGACATCAGAGCAATAGAAGTAGGCAGACTGGTCCAACAAATCCTGTTTTCTTTAGGGTCATGTAGATGGTTGGGGACGTGTGTGCATTGTTTACTGGGACAGAACACACAAAGGATGACGGTGCTGTTTATTACTTATTGTTCTCTATGTAACTGTTGTTCCTGCTGTTGATAGGTCGTCCTGCAACTTTATTCGAGTGATTGCTTGCTTCTCACTTTTCATTTGTATCAGTAGTCTGAGAGCACATTGTGAAATCTAGCCTGGTGCGTCTATCCAGGGCTGATTTGCTGCTTCCTTTCCACATCAAACCAGTCGCACTGACACTGTGTGTGTGTGTGTGTGTGTGTGTGTGTGTGTGTGTGTGTGTGTGTGCGTGTGTGTGCGTGTGTGCATAAAGTGCTGACTCAGAACGGTTTATCCTTTATACACAACACTTTGTATTTCTCAGCATTTTTTGCCACTTTTAAGCGTCCTTTATCACTTCAATTGCTCCAAACCCTCCTCACTCTTTATTAGATTCCCACAGTCAGTCTTTATCTCCTCCTACACTCATCTGTCTGTCTTATTCTGTCTCACTTCTTAACGTCTCACCCTTTTCCTCACCTTTTGCCCACCAAAAGGACCACACTTTCAAAAGGACATTTTGAAGGCAGCTTTGGGGACATGTTCCAAATTAGATTTATTTTTTCATTTCTCTTTAGTAACCACTTTATACCGTGAAGGTGGGAGTAGGCTGGAATAGACATTTCATCTACTGGCATGCATTTTAGGGTGGAAGGAATACTAGTGGAAACCTACACAGACAGGGATGCAATATCAACACTTAACCCTTTAATGGTCTCAGCAAGAAAATAATGGTATTTCTTCGCATTTCTTATTTTTTTGGGACTATACCAACAACAAACAATTCATATTTTATTACTAGTGCACACAGTGTTTTTATGAGTTGAGATGATCACAAAAATATGCAGCATTTCATGGATGATTTTTCAGCTGCTAGCAAGTTGACATACACCGATCAGCCATAACGTTAAAACCACCTCCTTGTTTCTACACTCACTGTCCATTTTATCAGCTCCACTTACCATATAGAAGCACTTTATAGTTCTACAATTACTGACTGTAGTCCATCTGTTTCTCTGTGTGCTTTGTTAGCCCCCTTTTATGCTGTCCTTCAATGGTCAGGACCCCCACAGGACCACTACAGAGCAGGTATTATTTGGGTGGTGGGTCATTCTCAGTACTGCACTGACACTGACATGGTGGTGGTATGTTAGTGTGTGTTGTGCTGGTATGAGTGGATCAGACACAGCAATGCTGATGGAGTTTTTAAACACCTTACTGTCAGTGCTGGACTGAGAATAGTCCACCAACCAAAAACATCCAGCCAACAGCGCCCCGTGGGCAGCGTCCTGTGACCACTGATGAAGGTCTAGAAGATGACCAACTCAAACAGCAGCAATAGATGAGCGATCGTCTCTGACTTTACATCTACAAGGTGGACCAACTAGGAAGGAGTGTCTAATAGAGTGGACAGTGAGTGGACACGGTGTTTAAAAATTCCATCACTGCTGCTGTGTCTGATCCACTCATACCAGCACAACACACACTAACACACCACCACCATGTCAGTGTCACTGCAGAGCTGAGAATGATCCACCACCCAAATAATACCTGCTCTGTGGTGGTCATGTGGTTATGTTTTCAGGATTTGGCTAAATAAACCTGCGCTAAATGTACCTGCGTGTGTCTTGCCTTATGTGTCCAAGTCCCATGAGACGTCATGCACTACAAGTGTAGTAATGTAGGCACAAAGTTTAAGCTACAGAGGGCAAAATACAGGCAGAATAAAACAGACACACCATTCAAATCAGCATTTTAATTTAGACTGTTTTTCAGGTAAATGATAGTACACATCTGTAAAGCGTTCTCTGTTTTTAAACAGATGCTGAAATAAAATATTTTCCACCCTATAAGTTCAACTACTATTTGTTTTGGTAAAGCTGACAGACAGTATGCTCAACTACAGAACTAAAGCGGCATCATGCACACCTGCCAAGTGGCAGCATGGCAGATGGGTAGTGGTGCCCATCTGTTAAACACCATCTCATGTGAGTAATGCTAATGTAACAGCTAATTTTTACGTTAAGTCAATGACAGTAATTGTTTTGTTTTTTAACTCGGCAAGAACAGAGTAAACATAAATGAAACGGAATATAAACTTGTTGATCAGTTTATTTAATGTAAACAATGAACAGCTTGTATATCCTTATACCTCACCCTCAGCCCTCACAATTCTGAAAATATCTTTCCTTTTTTTGTTATATGATCATATCCTTTAAAATATGCAATCCAACTGCAATCCAAATCTGACTCTGGTAATTAGCTGAACTATTTGTCTTTCTGCATTATCAAAACTGCTAAAAGAAATCACATTTTATAATGGGATTACAGTATCATGCCCACTTGCCATGCCACTGCTGGCCATCAGAAAGGCATTGAGGTGCTAAATACTGACAATGCCGTTGCCTTTAATCAGCAGTCTCTGCACCTCATTAATTGTTAATTCGCTGCAGCTGGAGGAGTCCCTTTATAATCCCGGCCTCATTGTCAGATCTTTGCTGGCTGCTCTGTTACCTGAACGCTTTGAGGCCCTCTTTGAGGTCTGTTTTTTTTTTGCTTATGTTCTTTATTTTTTTTCTGGTGAATCTGAGCTGTGTTGTGGCAGCAACACTCAGGCCGGGTGAGCTGTCTCTAGGGGTGGTGTGATGGCACCCTAATTATCGGATTCCACTTACATGCTAGACTCGAGCACCCTCTGTTGGTTCCCTTTTCATAGCAACAGCCAGTTTTACTAAGCTCCCTGTCTCTTTTTTATTGAGAACTTGGGTTTTCACACACACTGGTGGATTGAGTAGCTGGCATATTTGTGACAGTTTTCAGTTTGTCTTTGTCTTTATTCCTTCCCTGTTCTTCCCCTCCTGTTACATCTCTTGTTTTTTAATATTTAATTATTATCCTAACAGTAGCTGTTTTATCTCGATTTAAAGATTTTATTTATTTGTGTTTTTTGTAATTTATTAAATAGTAATAATATTTATGTTGGGGAATGACTGAGTGAAATTGGCCTCTGTGATACCACATCTTTTTCCTTTGTAAGACAACAAATTTCAGAAACACATTCACTGTTTAGTAAACACATCAGATTATCTGATTTTTTTCAGACTTTTTTCAAATGTAAAATATATTTATAAATGTAAAAAGTATTATGTTAATAGTGCAGCAAAATAAAAAATAATTATTCAGCCGCTCGGGTGGCGCAGCGGTAAAACACGCTGGCACAACGATACTACATGGTATCGAATCTCAGCTCTGCCATCTGGCTGGGCTTGGCGGCCACATGAACAACAATGAGCCGGGTGAAATGAGCCAGGGTTTCTCATAACTAGTGCAATTACGACTTCTGCTGGCTAATTGATGGCGCCTGTGCAGAGTTGGGGAATGATGCTGATCAGGGTGTGGCTCTCTGTGCACAAAGCTGATCCGCATATGAACTCGCCTTGTGCAGGTGAAAAGAGGCAGTCGGTACTGCACACGTGTGTGTCAGTTGCAAAGCTCCTCAGTCAGCAGTGGAGGGTTGTTGGTGGACAAAGTTGGAGAAAAAGAGAAAAAAAGAATTATTCATGATTTGATTAATCATTAATAATACCAGCACATATACTGTATATACTGTAGTATACACCTGGCAACTATACAACTGTTCACCAAAATCTAAATGATGTTTTTCTGAAAATAGACTGGATATAAGTTCTGAGTGCAAAATATGTTTTTCTGTGCATCTATTATAATATATTTTTTTACTTGACAAGCTTGGATTCACTCCTTCTTTGGATGCTAAACAGTAAGGTATAAAATAAAGTATGTTAATAACAAGAGACTTCACAAAAATAAATATGATTAACATTAAACCAGTAAGGTGTTATTAATCATGAATATTTTGTGAGTGTTTCCAGTATGTAAATGAAGTGAGATGATTAGAGAAGTGTGGTAATGATTTAGAGTTCTGAGCTGTCTGGGTTAATAAAAGTTACCGAGCTAATTAACAATCAACATGTAATAAAAAACCCATTTAATTATTAACACACACACACACACACATTCCATTAAGTGTAACACATTAGAATCAAAATTGCAGTGTGAAAGTAAGCGGGGGGGAGGGGGATTAAAACTAAAACATTAGTCTTTAGTTTCCGCCTGACAACCACCCTCACTCATTTACTGATGCACCGTGGCAAATCTCAGCTGTGACACTGTTAATATGAGAAGAAATTTTCTTAAAAGCCTCATAAAGTGGCGTATAAAGTGTTGAAGTGCTCACTCAAACACTCAGAGATCTTTCACCCTCCAGAGATTTATTTATCTAAGCTCAAGCTGTAAGAGAGAAAATTTTAATAATCTAGAAAAAAATCAAGGCAACGTTTTAAATGTTATTTTAATTACTAACACTGCAATGGATCAGTTACGTTACTGTCACTGGTAGTGTTTTGTTTTATGCTACCTTACTGATCACATAGTAGCTTATAAGCAAACATCTCTGTTCTAAAGCCTCCACTATCAAATTTGTACCATTGTTCATTAGACTCAAGTAGGGCTGCTGCGATTGGTCGACCTAATCGATGACGTTGACGCACTTTTTTAAAACTATGTTTATAAATGCTCCTTTTTCATTTCTACAACGTCTGTATTCATATAATCATTCATATGATTTCCCTCAGCACTACTCGCTGTGTGCTACACAGCAGCACTAGTGCGATGTTGCACGTCTATATTGTTTCATTAAGCTTCTTAATCGCGCACTTTTGCTGCGTCGGGCTCGCGATTTTTGCGGTTGCCGCAGCGCTCAAAGCGCAAAAAGCTTATCATGTAAATGCACCTTAATGCTTACCACTTTGTTTACATCACTTGAAGTAAGTTGAACAATTTGAAGTAAGCTTTGAGTGAATGTGTAGGTTAGAATCTGGGCACATTCTTTCGTTGGACGTTGGACTTAATGAGACGTGCCTATCTAACTATTTTATTTCTGCTATAAGTTCAAGCACATTGCACACACACAATTAATTGTTTAGATTAATCGACTAATCGGTAAAATAGTCTATAGATTAATTGATAGAGCAATAGTCATTAGTGGCAGCTAGGGATGTAACGATACACTCTACCCACGATGCGATACGATTTCCGATACTGGGTTCACGATACACAAGTTTCCTTTTATTATTTCTCTTTAAAAAAATAAAATAAAATACTATATTTATGCTTATCTTTTATTTATCTAAATAATAATTGCCCTTTTATTTTTGACGTAGGTACAATCTATGCAAACAATGCTGCACATTTCCCTTTTTGTGTAAAAAAAAAACTGAATTGAAAATTTAAAACAAATCCCACATTAAATAAATAAATGAATAATACAAATAAACAAACTATCCTCACATAAATAACTCTGGCTGGAAAATTCCTAACCAGGCAACCCTGTAGTGACGTCAACCAAACGAGGTGAATGGCGCCAGAGCCCTCTGATGTTATAAAGTGAACATCGATTTGAATCGTTACACATGTGTATCGATTTTTAACTGTCTTGTGGTGCATCGTTACATCCCTAGTGGCAGCCCTAGACTAAAGATAGAGGAAAGCACGACCACCGCTGGATGTTTTAGGTTTACATTCAACCTTCTGTTTATTCTATCATTTGATTTATGAGAGTTAATTAATGACTGCTGTGAAATGTGGCACCTGTGATTTTTAAAAACAAGGTCCATGAAATTAAGCACATTTCCCCTTGAATTTAGTAGGGCCTTAATTATAAATACACAGATGTCCAAATTATTAGGACCATTCCCCTAATGTGGTGGCGAAACCGCTCTGACCTGCCGAGACATGGACTTGGTCCATGTCTCGGCAGGTCAGAGCTGTTTCGCCACCACATTAGGGGAATGGTCCTAATAATTTGGATGTAGCTCTTTTGTTGCTCTTTTGTTGATCATTACCAGATGCAATAGCCTTCATGTTCTCTGACATCAATACGTCTCGACTGCCAATAAGTCTGTACTCACTCGGGCAAAACCCCCCGCTGATACTGAAACTAACATTACATACAAGACTTAAAACACGAGTCCTACCGTCAGAAGTAATGCTGTAGCTTTTCGCCCGAGTACACTTTCCGATTGAGACAGCGCTCCAAGCTGGAACAGCAGAATTTCCAGTCCTGTGCTCACCCAGCTGGCCCTTCATCCTCCTGTTCCTGATAGTCTGCAGCACACCGAGGATATTCAGTACGCTCCGAGCCACCCGGTTGTCACCTTAGTGAAGCGATGTTTCATTGCTCTACAGAGACAATTTACAGAAAAGGTTTGTGTCTGAATATCAGCCAGCCAGCAAAAAAAAAAACTCCATCTGGGTCAGTTGTTTTTTACTTTTTTTTTGCAAGATAAATTAAATAATAAAGGCGAAAGAAAAAAATCAAAGCCATATTAAAAGAAATTTATATATATATATATTAGATATACTTTATTTGTCATATATACATATACAGTTGTACAGTACAATGAAATTCTTTCTTCGCATATCCCAGCTTGTTTTTTGGAAGCTGGGGTCAGAGCGCAGGGTCAGCCACCTTACGGCGCCCCTGGAGCAGACAGGGTTAAGGGCCTTGCTCAAGGACCCAACAGTGGCTGCATAGCAGAGCCTGGATTTGAACCGCCAATCTTCTGGTTGATAGCCCAAAGCTCTACCCACTAGGCTACCACATCCCCCTTTTTTTTTTTTTATAAGATATATTTTTTTATTTATATATATATACTGTATATGTTTATGCATTTCTCTTTCTCTCCCAAGTTTTAGCGTATTCAATTACCCGATTGCATTACGCTTCCTCTCTACTGATGTCGATCCCTGACACACGCTTCCTCCGACGTGTACTGTAGCCGACTGCATCTTTTCACCTGCACGATGCGAGTTCATATGTGGATCACCTTTGTGTACGGAGAGCCACACCCTGATCAATGCATTATTCCTCGTCTCTGTGCAGGTGCCATCAATCAGCCAGCAGAGGTCGTAATTGCATCAGTTATGAGGTCCTGTCCGGCACCCCTTTGAACAACAACTAATCATTGTTTGTGTAGGCATTTTGAACCGACGAGTTTGAAATGTCAGCTCTGGTGTGCTAGCTTAGTTGTTAAGGTACTGGACTAGTAATCAGAAGGCTGTTGGTTCAAGTCCCACCGCTGCCAGGTTGCTGCTGTTGGGCTCTTGAGCAAGGCCCTTAACTCTCAACTGCTCAGACTGTGTACTATACTGTAACTGTAATGTGAGGTGCTTTGGATAAAATGCATCTGCTAAATGCCTAAAATGTAAATCTCCTTAAAGTTTGGACACCCAATCAACTTCCATGTTTAGAGTCAGTTGCAGCTTAGCGGTTAAGGTACTGGACGCTGGTTTAAGCCCCACCACTGCCAGGTTGCCACTGTTGGGCCCTTGAGCAAGGCCCTTAACCCTCAGCTGTAATGTAATGTAATGCAATGCAACTGTAATGTGAGATGCTTTGGATAAAAGGTGTCTGCTAAATGCCTAAAATGTAAATCTACCTAAAGTTTGGACACCCAATCAGCTTCCATGTTTAGAGTCAGACTTTTTTTTACAATTTAGAGTCATTGAAAGACCGCTGGTTCAAGCCTCACCACTGCCAGGTTGCCAGTGTTGGGCCCTTAAGCAAGGCCCTTAACTCTCAATTGCTTAGACTGTATACTGTAAGTCGCTTTGATTAAAGCACTTGCTAAATGCTGAAAATGTAAATGTAAATTGTTTAGCACTGCTCAGTGAAGAAAGGACCAGATCTGAGATGTGAATATATTACTGAGGCAATAACAGCTGTGGATAAATATCTCTGATCAAGTCACCTGTAGTTATGTAACAATAAAAACCAACAGTGAGCCAAAATGCTGCACAGTAAGATCAAATTACTTTAAACTGAATTAAACACAAACAAGGCCGTATGATCCAGATGCCTGGCAAAATCTATTGTTTTTTAAATCTGATTTAAAATGTCTGTGGTGGGTTGACAGATTTAGCTCGTATATGCTTTAAAAGCAAATATTTGCCAATATTTCTGGCTCTGATCTTTGTGTCAGGGCCTTCCATCATGTCACAATACAGACCGTACCACAGCCAACGTTTTTACTGGAGCAAGGTGTGGGTGGTGGAGTGGTGACAAGTCTTAATAAGCCTTTTAGAATGATCTAGATTTAATTATCTTTAAAGTACAACCTTACTTAGCAGCAGTAATATATACTGTAGCTCCGATCACACTCACTGAATGAGCGAGAAACTTGAACCATTCCTGAATTTCTTGCAGTGTGTTTGAAAGTAGTTGTGCGGTCAGCTCAAACTGAGGTAACAGGTTTTAACCAGGGAACCAAAAAAAAAAGAAAGCAAGAATGACTAGAGAAAGTAATTTAGAGACTAATAAATAAATAATTATTAATAATAAACCACAGAGGCCGCTCAGGTGGCGCAGCAGTAAAAACACACACTGTACACCAGAGCTGAGATCTCGAATACATCGTATTGAAACTCGTCTCTGCCTGCCGGCTGAGGCTGAGCGGCTACATGAACAATGATTGGTCTGTTGTTCAGATAGGGGTGGGATTAAGCCTGATGGGGACTCTCTCTCAGACTAGTGCGATTACGACTTCTGCTGGCTGGTTGGTGGCGCCTGCACGGAGATGGGAGAGGGTGTGGCTCTCTGTGCACAGTGCTGTACTGCACTGCACTCGTCAAGTGTAGGTGATAAGATGTTTGATTGCTGTGCACGTGTCGGAGGGGGCGTGGAGCAGCCTCGTCCTCCCCAATCAGAGGAGAGGATGATTGACGGGCAGTAATTGGATGTGCTTAAGTGGGAGAAAAAGGGGGGAAAAAATAAATAAATAAACCACAGGATAAAAAGCCTTTATTTGTCATATGTACATGTACACATACACAGTAAAACGACATTCTTTCACATATCCCAGCTTGTTTGGAAGCTGGGGTCAGAGCGCAGGGTCAGCCTTTGTACGGCACCCCTGGAGCAGAGAGGGTTAAGGGTCTTGCTCAAGGGCCCAACAGTGGCTGCATGGCAGAGTCAGGATTTAAACTTTCAACCTTGAAATTGATAGCCCAAAGCTCTACCCACTGGGCTACCACTGTCCCTAATAAGGATATGAGCAGTCTGAAGTGGGGCTCAAACATGAGGCCTACCAACTATCTGCATGCTAGCTGGCATGTGGGTATAAATGTGAGACACACGTAAAGCTAAGGACGACAAAGCTGTTGCCAAGGAAAAGGAAATAATGGTGATTTTTGCCTGCCTCACGCTCTTATTCACCCATATCTTTGGTAATTTTGCGTAAGTCCAGGATTAGCGTCCGGAGAGCCACGCCCCGATCTCCGGGCTCATCCACTTTCTGCACACACGCCTTGGGCTACTAAGCAGGGTCCTTGCTCAGCGTTAAATACCCCACCCATATTTTGGTCCGGTCTTTTCCCACATGGCAGACTTAATGGCCAATGTTGTCTGCTGCAGGCACTGCCAATTATGCTCACTAGGGGGCGCCCAGCCAACCGGTAGCAGTGCTGAGTTTCGAATTCTGGGTGCTAGCAGATTATCCCGCTGCTTTACCTTGGCGCCTTAATGACTAATTCTGAATTTCTGCAGGGAACGATGTGAAGTGTAGTTCCAAAGCACCACAGTTGAGGATGACCTGACAACGTTAAATTAAAACTTTATTATTTATTATTTTTAAGTGTTTCTACTAATTTCTACTAAACTCTAAAAATTGACCAGGTATCGGGTAGTTATCTGTTTCATCAACCAGTACAAAGCTGAAGTACCCTGGACGAGGCGCCAATCCATCGCAAGGCTTCGACCATTTCCAACACATACAGTCAATCAGATCTGTCTAGACACCTGGCCAGTCGATAGCATCGCTGAGTTTCGAACTCCGATCTCACTAGTGGTAGGCTAGTGTTAAACACTACTGCGCTACCCAAGCACCAGTTGATATTGATGTTATGTGGAAGGCTGTGTTAGCTTTACGTCTGATGAGGTGACCCATATCATCAGTCCACAGAGTATCGTCCCGAAAGACCTGGAGGTCGTCAAGGTGCTTCTTTACCCAGTGTTTTACTAAAAGCTGATGAAAGCTGATTCTTTATGTGAGGAATGTGGATGTTTGCATGAGTTCTTTTGTGCATCAGTGCTGATTTAAAGGAATTTAGTAGTCTAGACACTTCTGGAAAAATTTACTACTATTGTACTACAATACTAAGTTTTTTTTTCATTTGAAGATAATAGTTTTTAGTTCTGAAGCTTTACAATTAGACGGCATGGTGGGTATGAAGGTCCTGGGTTCAATTCCCAGGGGGAGCGGTTTGAGTCCTTTCTGTGTGGAGTTTGTATGTTCTCCCCATGTCCGTTTTCTCCAGGAGCTCCGGTTTCCTCCCACAGTGCAAAGACATGCAGTCAGATAAACTGGAGATACTAAATTGGCTTTAGGTGTGTGTGTGTGTTAAGGTGTGAATGTGTTAGTGTGTCTGCCTTGCGATGGACTGGCACCCATTGTGAGCTGGGATAGGCTCCAGCACCCCCATCAACCCTGATTAGTGTAAGCGGCTTAGAAAGTGGGTGAGCTTTAAAATTTATATCCGAGTTTATATATTTTCAGACTGATAGCTGTCGTATTTTGTTATTTACGAGGGTTCTTCAAAAAGTTTCTGCACTTTAAAAACTCTGTTTATTAAGAATTTTATAAACAAATTTCATCACTTTTAAATAATCACCTTCTGATGCATTTTTCCCAGTGTCGTACCAACTTTTTAATGCCATCAGCAAACAATTTTTTTGGTTGAGCGCGTAGCCACTTATGTATCACTGCCTTTACATCATGAAAATCTTCTTCCCCTTAAAGCTTCTTTGAGCATCCAAAAAGATGGAAATCAGATGGCGCTAAATCCGGACTATAAGCTCTCTCTCAATCCATCAGACATGGCCAATTACTACTCCTCCCACCCTCAACAATTCCAACCAAAATATAAAAGTGCAGAAACTTTTTGAATACCTCTTGTATATTGTAGCATTGGGTGCTGTTTGTTTTTATATGCTTTGATATTGCAAAAGAGGTCTTATTTAAGTAACGTTTTGATTTTAAAAGCCTGGCAGTAATCAAACCTGGGTTTATTTAGTCTAACTGACCCCATGTTAATTGGTTAATTTGGATGTTAGTAAGTAAAACTTTGGAATTGGATCTTTGCTCTTTACTTTTGTCAGTTAAACAAAGGTTTAAGAGTAATAACAAACCACAGCGGGATATTCCGCCAGCACACCAGCGCCGAGATTCTAAACTTCGGCGTTGCCACCAGTCAGCTGGGCGCCATCTAGCACGTATAATTGGCAGTGCCTGCAGAAGACACGTCTCTGCTAGGGCGGGATGCCCGGACTATTTGAGTGGGATCTTGTGTAAAGACCCTGATTGGCAGATAGAGAGGCACCTTTGCAGAGTGCATGGGTAAAAAAGGTTTCCGCTAAGGTGAGCAGGAATATACCCACTTCGACTGCAATCAGGGATCCCCCAGCAGCGGAAGACAAACTGACTATGCTGAATTGGGAGAAAATGAATAAATAATATAGAAAAAACAAACAAACCACAGATTCTTGTTTTTGTTGCATTTAACAAAATATTCCAAGGTTTAATTTGAGACCATTTAGCAGTAGGGTGTAGAAAGAGAGACGACTACAGTGCAGTTTATTGTTTATTATGTATTGCATTGTTGTTTTTCTGCTTTTTTCTGATCATCCTGCAACTATTTTTAGGTAACTATTGGCTGTTATTGCTTATACTTAGTCTAAAAGCATGTTGTATTAGATGATTTGTGGTTTTATGAACTTTACACTCAAAAGTTTTCAAAACAATTGTACTGACAGGAATGTTTATGGTGTTTGCAAGGGTGTAATTAAATTGAACAGAGCACACTAACTAACTGAGGAGTTAAATGTAAATGATGTACAGCTCGGTGTAGACTTTTTCACTCTCTACAAAGCCCATATTTAAATCATTACAGTGTCGTACTGGAGCTTTATGGGGCATTATTAAAGTTTATAAAGCATCTTTAGCAGGTTTTACTGGTTTATAAACACAGTTACAGTGAGTTATAGACCCAGCGAGCTTGACTGAGATTTCTGTATTTCTTGCATGATGAACAGTCATCAGTTCAGTAGTTGTTAGGAATCAGAGTGCACTCTGATGAACACATGAGAGTTATGGTACAATCAGAGTGTTCACTCGTGCTGGAGAGGAACATACGGCGTCATGCAGAGAGCTTTTTCTCATTCTGTTCTTTCATTCTGTTCTTTCATTCTGTTCTTTCATTCTGTCCAGCATGCTCTAAATGAGCCATCTTTGTTTCCTGGAGACTATTGGAGGATGATTACTATATGTGTGGAATCTGCAGAACTTAAATGTAATGAAGCATTTAGGAGTCCTTTATAAACCAAAACAAATCTGTCTGTCTGTCTGTATAGTTATATATCTGTCTTTCTGTCTATGTACCTATCTATATCTATCTCTCTGTCTATGTATGTATCTGTCTGTCTGTTTGTCTATTTTCTGTCTATCTGTTTGTCTATCTATCTATCTGTCTGTCTATCTGTCTATGTATCTCTGTCTGTCTATCTGTTTGTCTGTCTGTCTGTTTATCTGTATCTGTCTGTATATGTATCTGTCTGTCTGTCTATGTATGTATCTGTCTGTCTATCTATACCTATCTGTCTGTCTGTATCTGTCTGTCTGTCTATGTATCTGTTTGTCTGTCGGTCTGTCTGTCTATCTGCCTGTACATGTAGCTGTTTATTTGTCTGTCTATGTATCTGTCGGTCTGTCTATGTATCTGTCTGTCGGTCTGTCTATGTATCTGTCTGTCGGTCTGTCTATGTATCTGTTTGTCTGTCGGTTTGTCTGTCTATCTGTCTATATGTCTATATATCTATTTATCTGTCTGTCTGTCTATGTATCTATTTATCTGTCTGTGTCTATGTATCTATTTATCTGTCTGTCTGTCTATGTATCTGTCTGTCGGTCTGTCTGCCTGTCTGTCTGTCTATTTATCTGTCTGTCAGTCTGTCTGTTTATGTCTCTGTCTGTCGGTCTGTCTGTCTATGTATCTATTTATCTGTCTGTCTGTTTATGTATCTGTCTGTCTGTTTGTCGGTCTGTCTGTCTCTGTATCTTTCTGTCTATGTCTATCTATCTATTTATCTGTCTGTGTGCCTTGTCTGTCTGTCTATCTACTTATCTACCTGTCTGTCTGTCTATCTAGCTAGAAAGATAGCTGTTAGTTAGCTTACAGATCTTAATAATGGTGTCATGACGTTTTACCGCTTGTGTCTTGCAGTGCAGTCTAACCATGTTTTGGCTCTGGCTTTATGAGAGAGCATTTGTATGCTGATGGTGTTGGCGTCCCCACAGTCCTTTTTCTCTCAAGCCCCTCATAAGCCCCCACTTTTGCTAGGAGGCGTATTATGATGTCAGGAAGAACTCCCAGGGGCATTTCTCATAGACGTAAACCCCCGACGAACCAGCGCCTGAAGATGCAAACACATTCCCTCGTGACCATCATTCTGTGATATGACTGAAAGCGGCTTTGGGTTCAACCAACAATAAATCTGTCTGCGGTCTAACATTCCCAACCTCAATACCGGATGAGACATGTTGGCATACTGCCAGTGGCTTCCACTCAAAAACTCTACCGCTGACTTCTATCAGTCAGGCTCAACACAAGTCTAGCTCCATGCCAAAGAACACATAAAGAATCTAAATAAACCCGACAACTTTTATGTGGCTGCTTATCAGTTTTAGTGCATGCACACAGCAGGATCCTCTGCCGTCCACCATTAGGGCATCCAGCCCGCAGCCCGTAGAGTGCTTGGATGGCGTCACCGTCACTGACACGAGAATTTATCATTGTTTTTCCAAACGCAAATGGAAGCTCCTAATGACGACGGCACATCATGAGACCAGCCAGTTACTCACTTGAAACCTGTTAAGTACCTGATCAGTGGTGCCCGGTGGGGAATCAAGATCCAATTTTGTTAAAGCAGTCTTAATTCCCACACAATGAAGATTGACAGCTGGTCTGCTGAGGGTAGGTAGCCATTCTCTCTATCAAGGTGGGCTTGTACTTCAGAGAAAAAAAATCAACCCTGACCAGTAGATGTAGGTTTAGCAGGTTGTATGTGCTCTATACATTATTACCATGATTTTGCACACGCCTATAGTAACTTTACTCTGTGCTTGAACCTGGTTGTTCTGCAGAGCAGCTTTAGGGGGAATTTTTGTACAATCCAAGGTTTTTTATTGCCTTTAGGGTGGGATTTTCTTCCAAAGGCTTTCAATGTCTTTTTTCTTTTTTAATAGTGCTGGGTAAATAAAGGTTGTGCAAGATTTCACTGATGGCCTTTAGAGCCTCAATGATGAGGTCAGGTACAAGGTCACAAGCTCTGATGCTCTAGAAGATAGTGCTTCTGCTCTGCACACAACTAGAACTTTGTATTTGGAATAAACGACTATAATCTTTGGACAATTATAATCCAACTGCCTATTGATGATATAATGATGGGTCTTACTATAGTCGGCCAATCAGCATCATTGCTTTTAGTCACACTCATAAAAATGCATGTGTGTAAACACACTTATTATAACTTCAGGACAAACCTCATACACTCATCAAAAACCTAAAACACACTAATCACAACCTTATCACACACTCACCGTAACACTAACCCACCATCATAAACCTAACACACACTCATTATAACCCTATCACACTCATCATAACCTTATCACACACTCATCATAACCCTAACACACTAATCACAACCTTATCACACACTCACCATAACACTAACACACACTCTTTATAACCCTTACACACACCATAACACTAACACACCATTATAACTCCAACACACACTCATTATAACCCCAACACACACCATCATAACCCTAACACACTCATTATATTCCTATTACACATGCACTATAACCCTAACACACCATAATCATGACCCTAAAACACACTCATCATAACTTTCACACGCACCATAACACTAACACACTATTGTAACCCTAACACACATTTATCATATCACTATCACACATCACCATAACCCTAAAACACACTAATCATAACCTTATCACACACTCATTATAACCCTAACACACCATCATCATAACCTTATCACACACTCATCATAACCTTATCACACACTCATCATAACCTTATCACACACTCATCATAACCCAAACACACACTCATCATAACCTTATCACACACTCATTATAACCCTAACACACACTCATCATAACCCTAACACACTCATCATAACCTTATCACACACTCATCATAACCTTATCACACACTCATTATAACCTTATCACACACTCATCATAACCCTAACACACTCATCATAACCTTATCACACACTCATCATAACCTTATCACACACTCATCATAACCCTAACACACTCATCATAACCTTATCACACACTCATCATAACCCTAACACACTCATCATAACCTTATCACACACTCATCATAACCTTATCACACACTCATCATAACCTTATCACACACTCATCATAACCCTAACACACTCATCATAACCTTATCACACACTCATCATAACCTTATCACACACTCATTATAACCTTATCACACACTCATCATAACCCTAACACACTCATCATAACCTTATCACACACTCATCATAACCTTATCACACACTCATCATAACCTTATCACACACTCATCATAACCTTATCACACACTCATCATAACCCTAACACACTCATCATAACCTTATCACACACTCATCATAACCTTATCACACACTCATCATAACCTTATCACACACTCATCATAACCCTAACACACTCATCATAACCTAATCACACACTCATCATAACCCTAACACACTCATCATAACCTTATCACACACTCATCATAACCCTAACACACTCATCATAACCTTATCACACACTCATCATAACCCTAACACACTCATCATAACCTTATCACACACTCATCATAACCCTAACACACTCATCATAACCTTATCACACACTCATCATAACCTTATCACACACTCATCATAACCTTATCACACACTCATCATAACCCTAACACACTCATCATAACCTTATCACACACTCATCATAACCTTATCACACACTCATCATAACCTTATCACACACTCATCATAACCCTAACACACTCATCATAACCCTAACACACTCATCATAACCTTATCACACACTCATCATAACCTTATCACACACTCATCATAACCCTAACACACTCATCATAACCCAAACACACTCATCATAACCTTATCACACACTCATCATAACCTTATCACACACTCATCATAACCTTATCACACACTCATCATAACCCTAACACACTCATCATAACCTTATCACACACTCATCATAACCCTAACACACTCATCATAACCCAAACACACTCATCATAACCCTAACACACTAATCACAACCTTATCACACACTCATCATAACCTTATCACACACTCATCATAACCCTAACACACTGATCATAACCTTATCACACACTCATCATAACCTTATCACACACTCATCATAACCTTATCACACACTCATCATAACCTTATCACACACTCATCATAACCTTATCACACACTCATCATAACCCTAACACACTGATCATAACCTTATCACACACTCATCATAACCTTATCACACACTCATCATAACCTTATCACACACTCATCATAACCCTAACACACTCATCATAACCTTATCACACACTCATCATAACCTTATCACACACTTATCATAACCCAAACACACACTCATCATAACCTTATCACACACTCATCATAACCCTAACACACTCATCATAACCTTATCACACACTGTGTTAGACAGACACTAACACACTATCATAACCCTAACACACAATAATCATGACCCTAACATACATTCATCATATCACTATCACACATCACCCTAACCCTAAAACACACTAATCATACCCTTATCACACACTTTTTCATAACCCTAACACACCATAACTCTAACATACCATCATAACACTTACACATTCACCATAACCATTAAACACACTCATTATATAACCCAAACACACATTCATTACAACCCTAAAACAAACTCTTAATAACCCTTACACACACCATAACACTAACACACCATCATAACTCAAACACACACTCATCAGAACCATAACAGACACATATTATAACCCAAATCACACTCATTATAAGCCAAACACACACTCATCAGAACCATAACACACACATGTTATAACCCAAATCATACTCATTATAAGCCAAACACACACTCATCATAATCATGAAACACTCATAACCCTTACACACACTACTCGAACCATAAAACAGACTTATTATAACCCAAAATCATACTCATTATAGACCACACACGCATCATAACCCTTACACACACTCATTCAAACCATAAAACACTCATTATAACCCAAACACACACTCATTATAATCCTTATGCACACATCATAACTGCACACTCATTATATCAGTCATTACCTTAAAACACACCTAATTGCACACTTATTTTAATTTAATTTAATTTAAAAAATAAATATCTAATTTATTTATATTATAATTTCGCTAATTTTAAATGAATTTAAAAGCCTGAAAAGACTCGGTTACAGTCAGTGATTGCATAACCACAAACGTAATTTGTTTGGAAGGTAAAATAATCAAAAATAAACGTCCCAGTAGTTTCAGTTAGTTGCACTAATTCCAGTTAAGTGTTCAAGCCCCACTGCGAGGTTTTTACTGTTCCACAATTCATGAGCAAGTCCTTTATCCCTTGATTGCTGGATTGTAAGTTCTGTTCTCATAAGACATAGTTTAACTGAGTTTTATTCTTTTTTATTGTGACTTTGTTCCACCTTTAAGTAGGGCTGGGCGATTTTGCCCCCCAAAAAAAATCTCGATTATTTTAAAATTATAACCGATTGTCGATTACGATTTCGATTTTTTTTGTTCTTGTATAATGCAATTGAAATAAGACTCAGATTACTTTTTTTTGCATTGTAAATTAAAATGACTGCAAAAATAGTACCACCACCACCTATAATTATCCTTTTAAGGATCTAAAAATGTATAACAATAACGATCACAATAATTAAAAACTAAATGGAAATCTGAATTATCTATATGCTTTATAAGAATAGCTCACAAACAACTCTTTTTTAAAAAAATAATGTGCAGCAAAACCTTACATTAGGAAAAGGACAAAAAAAAAGGTCTTTACAGGTTTCTTAAAAGAAACACGAGTCTGTGCAGTGCTGTTTCCACCACTGAGTGAGTCTGTATCAGTATCTATACTGGGGGAGGGGGGGTGAAGTAATCACTCAGCTCAGCTTTGATTTTGTCCTCTTGTGATTGGGGGGTGGATGGAGGGGGCACGTTCTGCTTCTAACTATATAGACTACAACTCCCATGTTTCCACGGACCGTCACATGTCCCCGGTCAGCCAATCCTGATCGCGCTCATCGGCGCCGGAGTTTTGATTCAGTTCAGCGGTGTTTGATTCAGTGAATCTTAATTAAACTCTTCTGTTTGTGTCTCGTTTTACCGATCGTGTTTACGCTCCTTATTACTGAATCTAACTGTTACCGTGTATAACCCTTGTTGTCTTCCGTTTACTGTTTTAGTTTATCCTCTGGTTTTGGACTCTGACCTGGTTTTGTACACTGTTTTTGCCTTTTTATATTAAACTTTCCCTGATTTATATTCCGCGAGCGTCTGGTCAGTTTCTGCCTCGTGTCATGTTGGTATTTTAGTAAAAATATGAAGTATGTAAACAATCGCGATTGTCACATTCTAACATCGGGTGAAAAAGTTCATTCTGATTAACCGAATTAATCGTGAAAATCGCCCAGCCCTACCTTTAAGATAAAAGTTTACTTTTTCATTAGAGAAAGACAAAAACAGTGTGAAGGTTTATTCACCATGTAGTCTTCATGCTGTTTTCAAACTCCATGCAGCATTATGGGTATTCTCACCAACACAGGCGATTTGTCCTGAGATTTTATACTTGCAGTGTGTAAAACGTAGTAAATGGAGTGTGGTCTGGGACACGGCTTTGTGAAATGTGTGATGTGTAAAGTACAGCCAAGATGAGAGTAGGCGTCTAATGAAACCACTTTAATGACCCTAAGAGAGGGAGAATTAGGAGCAGAAGTGAATAATAATAAATATTAAAAAACATGTAAAATAAAAATTCATTCTGTTAATCTAAGATTAAAGCGGGAGTACGATGTGAGAGAAATAATACCAGAGTAAATCACTTCAAGTAAATTAAACTGCATTATGCTATAAAGTATCAAGACGGCACATTGTAATTGTCTTTATCACTTTAGTTGCCTTTATCTGAAGTGTGCAGCCTCCCTAGTGTGCTTCAGAAATACTTTTCTTTCCTTAATCTTTTTTCTTCCTCTCCTTCGAGATTGCAGTCTCTGCTTCCTTTATCTCCTCGATTAAATCTTTCAGTTTATTTCTCCCTCGAAAGTTAAGCATCGGATCATTTTAATATCCACGTTTGCATTCTCTCTCTTTCACCGGCTCTCGCTTCCAACATATCTGATGGCTTCATTGGAATCTGTAGTGGTGAATTCATTTCTGTGGTGGTGTCAGATATAAAGATTGTAAATATTACAGCTCAGATATAAAACATAACTTTCAGCTCTTTGTACTTGACTAGTAATCGGAAGGTCATTGGTTCTCATCAGGTTTGGGCAGTGGTAGCTTAGCGGATAATGTACTGGACTAGTGATCAGAAGGTTGCTTTATAAAATGTCCCAACTTTTACAGAAATAAGGCCCATCTCTTGTTCTGTACACTTTCTACCCCAATATACCTTTCTTCTTGATCAAAAGCGACCCTTGGCAGAATTGGTAAAGTTCAATCAGGTTTAATGGCACAGATCTGATCTTTTTTGTACAATAGGGTTAATAACAGGGCTTTGTCCAGGTCAATTCAAACAATGTAGCCTGGGGTTCCTGGTTTATTGTCCTGTTGGAATGCAATTTGTGTCTTGACAAACTGCGTTTAGGCGTGTATAGTAGTGAGTATAATGCTCAAGGTTTTTTGTTTGATTGCTTTGTTTGTAAAAGCAGCTAAAAATGCTCAGTACATTATGCTGTTCAGATATGAAACGTATAACTAGAGAAGGGAAATGTTTACTGAGGAAGCACTTTTGATAGATAGATAGATAGATAGATAGATAGATAGATAGATAGATAGATAGATAGATAGATAGATAGATAGACAGACGGACAGTGACGAATAGATAGACAGACAGACAAGCAGGCAGACAGACAGACATATAGATAGATAGGCAGACAGACAGACGATACATAAATAGATACATAGATACATACATACATAGACAGATAAACAGACAGACATATATAGATAGATAGACAGGCGGACAGACGGACAGATAGACAGACAGACAGACAGACAGATACATAAATAGATAGATACATACTGTACATACATACATACATAGACAGATGGTTAGACAGACAGACAGACAGATAGATAGAACTTTACTTATCCTGAGGGAAATTATAGAATTATTTATTCTGTAATTATTATTTATTCTGTAATTATTTATTCTGTAATTATTTATTCTGTAATTTTTTATTTTGTAATTTATTCTGTAATTATTTATTCTGTGATTTTTTGTTCTGTAATTTATTCGATAAGTCACTCTGAATAAGAGCCTTAGCCAAATGCTGAAAATGTAACAAATATATAAATGTATGCTGCGCCAAAATGCCTTTACCTGCAAATCTGCATTACATTCAAAATGTGTGTATGTACACGGTAATAATATAGACAGTGTTTGCATGTGAGAGTTAAACTTATAAAAAGGATGAAATGACAGTGTTGTGCTGGTTACTGTATTCCTCTCAGATCCTCTAAGTTTAATGATCACCGCGCACTGTGACATTACATCAAAGCTACAGATGAATGTTTATCTGCGGGCGGTTATGAGTCTTTATGCACTTTTTGGATTTTTATGAGGTTTTTATGGCCACAATTTCCCATTTAATCTTTCAGTGGATATTAGGATTAGAAAATGTTCATCCTAATGTCATACAGTGTGCAAAAATGCTGCATCAATTCGTCACCCTTAATAATAAGTACAAATAAATATCACATTTCCCAGGAATCCTCACAGTGATGATCATGTGCTGTCATTCCAAATTATAAATGTCATTAGGTTAAAATAGCAGAATGTGATGTGAGGCTGTAGTGTCTAAAATTGGTGACTTCAGTATATAAACACTTTTGTTGTTTGTGCTGGTTGTCAATGGACATAGGTACCAGATAGGTGTACCTTGCTGAGTGTAATATAACTGACTATATGGTGACTTCTCTGTGACTGTATAAATAAGGCTAGTTATAGCTGCACCCATCTTAAAGTACAGTACACAAAACAGTGGTCTCCTGCTAGGTCTATACAAAAACCCATAAACAAAAATGAAACAGTTTACTTACTAAACAATGTAAATACCCCTCATGTCCTACAGTAACTATGTAGTAATCTTCTTATAGACTAACATCCTGCAAAAGACCACTCCTATTATAATGGAAATGCTTTCTTATGTTGAATGGTTAATTGTTGAAAAGAATTTAGGGTCTGTCTAAAAACCTAGTGAGCTGCCTTGCTGCCTAATGCCTACCTAGGCAGCTGCCTAAGTAGAGACTATTTTAATTAGACATCGAACTCAAAAAACAGATTATTTGTAATCAGTGATTACAGTGATTGTCACCGCACAGTTAGCCTCAGGCCATTCAAACCAATGGGTTGAGGCGGCACAACCTGCTACCATGCCAGCTAACATCTCGCTCTGTGTACCGAAGCGGTTAAATTGTCACTGCCCGAATTTGCAAATAAATGACATGTGTGCATCTTTATACAAATTAAAAATCAATGACAGTTTGTTTACATTTGAAAAGGTTGATTTGCATTTGTCCACTATGTTTGTAAAATTTTTTTTTGAGAAAAATTTTGCCGCACTGAATGCTGGGATTGCCTTCACCGCTAAGTAAGCATCGGATGCTCCCTTGTCATTCAGTCAAATTATAGCTTCAAATTAAGGCACCTCAGTAGGCAGCAATTTAAGGTATCTAAGAATGCGTCTATGTAGAGATATCACAAGGTTTTTAGACAGTCCCTAGGTAGACTGAAATTGTCACGGACTTGAATCGTTCTCCTGGTGTGTGCCAAATTTGCACCACTTTTGCCAACATAAACTGGTCAACAATCATGCTGACAATCAACAATATGGTAATGAGGATTGGGGCTTCTACTGCCTCCAGAACAACCTAAATTCTTTCTTAGAAATACTGTCATACAACTTCTTAATGTTTTGTGGACTGTTAGAACATTCTCTAAGAAGAAAATCTAAAGTCCATTCTTTATATCTGAGAGTGGGTGGGGAACCATTGACAGGGTTTGATTGTATTCCAGTTTAAAAAAACACACTCAAATAGTTTTAGCAGTGCATTGTGGAGTGTAATTTTCTCAGAATTTTGCCACAGATATTAATAAGGCTGTTTGCACCACAGGGTGCATGTGCTCATGTAAACATTCCCCATATTTGTTGGCTTTCATACAGCTATGAAAGCAAATTTTAAACCTAATGGTTTTCAGCAGATTGCTGCTCATAGCATAATAGATCCCCCACCGTACTCAACAGTTGGCAGGAGAGGTTATAAGAGGTTAACGACATTCTTTGGTTTCCTTTAAACTAAATTCTTATAAATGTGGTCAAAGTTGACTTAACTGAACATAAAATCACATGACATTGCACCACATTCTTTCTACCCTTAAAGATCTGTACTTCTCAAGGATGAGGAAGAGGGCAGGGAAGATTATGGCATCTCACTGGAGACCGTGAGTGAGAACGTTAAAGACTCAGACCAACCGCCACCTTTATAGCTTATTTCCCCAGTCCATCATCATACTAAACAAGGACTATTCCCACATCCCTCCGCTTTAACAGATGCACATGGATTTTATCATACATGCTGCACATCACACATGCCTCCCACTTTTTTTACCTTATGCAGTCAATGCACATATGCACCTTATTTACTTCTAATAATCTTACATTTTCATTGCACACTTTGTCTGATGCTGAATCTCCTCCTTGTTTCTACACTCACTGTCCATTTTATCAGCTCCACTGACCATATAGGAGCGCTTTGTAGTTCTACAGTTACTGAGTGTAGTCCATCTCTTTCTCTACATGCTTTGTTACCCCCCTTTCATGCTGTTCTTCAATGGTCAGGACCCCCACAGGACCACCACAGAGCAGGTATTATTTAGGTGGTGGATCATTCTCAGCACTGCAGTGACACTGACATGGTGGTGGTGTGTTAGTGTGGTTGTGCTGGTCTTAGTGGATCAGACACAGCAGCACTGCTGGAGTTTTTTAACACCGTGTCCACTCACTGTCCACTTTATTAGACACTCCTACCTAGTTGATCCACCTTGTAGATGTAAAGTCAGAGACGATCGCTCATCTATTGCTGCTGTTTGAGTTGGTCGTCTTCTAGACCTTCATCAGTGGTCACAGGACGCTGCCCATGGGGCGCTGTTAGCTGGATATTTTTTGGTTGGTGGACTATTCTCAGTCCAGCAGTGACAGTGAGGTGTTTAAAAACTCCATCAGCGCTGCTGTGTCTGATCCACTCATACCAGCACAACACACACTAACACACCACCACCATGTCAGTGTCACTGCAGTGCTGAGAATGATCCAACACCTAAATAATACCTGCTCTGTAGTGGTCCTGTGAGAGTCCTGACCATTGAAGAACAGCATGAAAGGGGGCTAACAAAGCATGCAGAGAAACAGCTGAACTATAGTCAGTAATTGTAGATCTACAAAGAGCTTCTATATGGTAAGCGGAGCTGATAAAATAGACAGTGAGTGTAGAAACAAGGAGGTGGTTTTAATGTTATGGCTGATCGGTGTACATATACAGTACATCAAGATTCTTTCTTCACATATCCCAGCTTGTTTGGAAGCTGGGGTCAGAGCGCAGGGTCAGCCATCGTATGGCGCCCCTGGAGAACAGAGGGTTAAGGGCCTTGCTCAAGAGCCCAACAGTGGTTGTATGGCAGAGCAACCTTTCAGTTGATAGCCCAAAGCTCTACCCACTCGATTACCACTGTCTCAAGCCTACAGCACCTGGTATTCCCAGGCAGTCTCCCATCCAAGTACTAACTAGGTCCGACCCTACTTAGCATCCGAGATCAGACAAGATCTGGCATTCTCAGGCAGGGTGGTATGGCCGTAAGCTCTAGACTAGTGAGTAGAGAATTAAAGAGTTAGAGCAGCTCTAGTTAGGATGAGGCTAATGTTAGACTAGGATTAGCGTGAGGCTGGTATTGGAGTAATGTTATTGTAGATGGAACAGGTTATTAGATGTTAGCGTGACACAGATTTCAGGTCATAAAAAATAACAGCGTATCGGTAATTAGATTGAACCTGTTTACTGATGATTTTATCACAGTGTTGCTCACATTATTCTCTGTATTTTTACACCGTGTTGGTACTGTGGGTTTAGTCTTTTTTCCCGTAGACGATGAAATATGTTTTCCCCCCGCGTTTCTTGGCCGTATCTCTCCTGTCAGTCAGTTCATGTTTACTGAAAGCTGATCAGTCAGCACTGAAATAAATTTCCTTTTTTATCTTTTTTTTTCCTTGGCTGAATTTTTCTATCAGGAAATGGAACAAGGGCACATGATCTTGGGAAGCTGAGGGGGGTGGGGGTGACGGTGTATTTCCAGGCTTGTTTATTCACGCGTGTGTCTTTGGTCTGGGTTGTGTTTTATTATTCAACTACTATTAGGCTTTGGGGAATGGACTGCTACATTGATATTCACCTGTTGAATGAATAAATACAGTCTACATTTTGGAATTTTCAACTTCTCCTCCCATAAATCCCCAATTATAATTATAGGTAGGCAGTTTTAGCCTAGTGGTTAAGGTACTGGGCAAGTAATCAGAAGGTTGCTGGTTCAAAACCTTGAGCAAAGCCCTTAACCTTTAGTTGCTTAAACTGTGTACTATAAGTCACTTTGGATAAAAGAGTATGATAAATGCTTAGAATGTAAAAAAATTGCTGCTTGCACCACCCCCACCCTGAGAGAGGACACAGTGCTGTGTGACAGGCGTGCGGTCACCACTCATTTCTAATCACTCGCCAGTGGCTCACAGAGTCTCCCAGACAATGTGTGGACAGTCACACACATTATTTTGGAAGAATTTGACTTTACCAAAAAGGGGGTGTATATGGAAAGTAGAATTTATATGTTTATTAGGATTTTAACGTCATGTCTTACACTTTGGTTACATTCATAACAGGACAGGTAATTACTCATTACACGAGATTCATCAGTTCAAGTCTTTTAATGTCTTTTAATTTTGTATCTCCAATTCACCTCACTCGCATGTCTTTGGACTGTGTAAGGAAACTGGAGCTCCTAGAGGAAACCCTTACAGACACGGGGAGAACATGCAAACTCCACACATAAAGGACCTGGACCGCTCCACCTGGAAACAGAACTAGAACAGAACCCAGGGCCTTCTTGCTGTGAGGAGACAGTGCTACCCAGTGAGCCACCGTGCCACTGGAAAAATAAAAACGGACCAAGTACAAAACCCTGTGGTATTCCAACACCTAGTATTAATAACCTTCCTGGTAGAAAAGCAATCAGCTGTCATGCTGAAGCAGTTATTTCAAGGTTGAAGAGGGAGGCAGGAGAATTACTGTGTCGAAGGCCTGTGTGATAGGTCTGTGAGGATCAGGACGGATGACAGCATTAAACTTTTCAGTAACAGCCACAAGGGCTGGTTCTGTGCAACGCGCTGCCTGGACTGATTCTGATCTTGAAGGTTATTCGGGTACGTTTTTTTTTCCCATGTAACAATTTTATTATCCACTTACCATGGAGAAATGAAGGGATTTGCAGTATAAACGACAGTGCTGTACGTACAAAGTGTCAATTCAAAGAAATTAACTTATAGTTGTAGTGGACAATAATAATGTTTCAATAGAATATCATTATTATACTTCAATGTCAATTTTTTATTCTAATTTTAAAATCCCTCTAGCCAGAAGATTTGATAGGCCAATGCCACCATGTAACTTTGATATACAAAGATCTTGTGGTTTTTGTAGCCTTGGAATTGGAAATAAAATAAATATTGCCTGCATTCAAAGAAATTTGATTTACTGTCTCTTTAGATTTATATCATGAATCCCTCTTAGCACAAACAAAAGGGTCAACAAAGCGCTACTGTGTCTCCTATTACGTGCAGGGTAAAAAAAGAAATGTTTTATTTGTAAGTATTTTAACACATGATGTTAAAAATAAATTGCCTAAATTAGACTTGTTAAGCAGAGCTACTAAATATGGCCAATAAAATCGATCACAATATGTTTGTTTCACATCTCAAACCTCAAAGGACAAGTATATGACAGTCAAAGATTAAGGAGTGGACTTCTGCAGTCACATGACCTCCACTTGGACTTGGCTGGGCCACTTTACAACATTCAGAGACTTAGCCTTATGCCACTTTAGTGTTGTTTTGACTGTAAGCTTTGGGTCAGTATTTGAAAGGTTAACTGGATTAGAGTGGCATGGTGGCTTGGTGGGTAGCACTGTCGCCACACAGCAAGAAGGTCCTGGGTTTGGCACTCAGGTGGCACAAAAGATGCTGTCGGCTACTGCACGCGTGTCGGAGGGGGCGTGGGTCAGTTACAAAGCTCCTCAGTCAGAAGTAGAGCTTTGCATACGACTAGATTAGGGGAGAAAAATTGGAGGAAAAAAAGGTCATGGGTTTGATTCCCAGGTGGAGCGGTCTGGGTTCTTTCTGTGTGGAGTTTGCATGTTCTCCCTGTGTCTGTGTGGGTTTCCTCTGGGAGCTCCGGTTTCCTCTTACAGTACAAAGACGTGCAGGTGAGGTGAATTGGAGATACTAAATTGTCCATGACTGTATTTGATATTAAACCTCAACTAATGAATCTTGTGTAATCAGTAACTACTTGTTCTGTCATGAATGTAACCAAAGTGTAAAACATGATGTTAAAATCCTAATAAATAAATGAATAAACAATCCTCAAAGGACAAGTATATGACAGCCAAAGATTAAAGAGTGGACTTCTGCAGTCACATGACCTCCACTTGTACTTGGGCTAGGCCCTTATGCTACTTTAGTGTTGTTTTGAGTGTAAGCTTTGGTTCAGTATTAGGTTAATTCTGGATTAGGGTGGCATGGAGGCTTGGCGGGTAGCACTGTCGCTTCACAGCAAGAAGGTCCTATGTTTGATTCCCAGGTGGGTCGGTTCGAGTCCTTTCTGTGTGGAGTTTGCATGTTCTCCCTGTGTCTGTGTGGGTTTCCTCCCACAGTCTAAAGACATGCAAGTGAGGTGAATTGGAGATACAAAATTGTCCATGACTGTGTTTAACATTAAAAGACAAAATGTAACCAATGTGTGTAAAACATGACGTTAAAATCTTAATAAATAAATAAATACCTCTGGATGAGGTTTTTTAAGTAGTAGTCACACTTGAAATCTTAGATATTGTTTTATGACTGTTGTTTAATGGAGTTCTCTGGACTTTATGACTTGTTTTTAAGCCCTGACAATGCAGTGTAAATGTTGGGTTCTTATAAACCCAGGTGTGTGCCATACATAAGACTTAACAGAATAACAGAATCGATGCAGAACCCAGTACAAGTGTAATAATAATAAAAAGTGCACAGTTTAAAGACACATAGTCGTTAAGGCTGCTTTGTATTCTGCAGGACTGGGTGCATATTTCCACTTACCGTGGCATTTAAGTGTTTCTTTGTCATTGAGTGGCAGACTAAAAGAAAGTGTATACTATTGACTTTATATAACACTACAAACTATCTCCAGCACTTACAAGCAGATACAATTTCACTGTAATTAATACAAAATCTGATCAGGTTTAATTATATGGAACGGTGTGACATATGGAAAACAGCGACCTTACTCTAACAATCTGCTGTGCTCTGGGTAAATCAGATTGTGTTGCTAGATCACACAGAGGTGACAGTGTTTCCTACAGTCGACCTTTATCATTACGCGTTCTGTTAATTAGTGGAAACAGAGTCTTCTCATTTATGGAAAGCAACACACTTTTGTTGACCTGGATATAAAACATCCAAGATATCTAAAATATTTTTTGTCTAAAAGGACAAAACCCGGAAAATAAACTGTAGTCTGATACTCTCGCTAATGGCAAATCCAAATATGAGGGTTCTTCAAAAAGTATAAAAACACACGCTAGCACACCAGAGCTGGGATCTCGAATATATCATATCGAGTCTCAACTCTGCCTGCTGGCTGGGCTGAGCAGCCACATGAACAACGATTGGCCTGTTGTTCATATAGGGGTGGGGTATTAAGCCGGATAGGGACTCTCTCATAACTGATGCAACTATGACCTCTGCTGGCTGGTTGATGGCGCCTGCACAGGGATGGAGAAGGAGTGCGTTGATCAGGGTGATCTCGTCTAGTGTGGGTGACAAAATGCATACGGCTGCTGCCCACGTGTTGGAGGCAGCATTTTAAAGTATCTAAGCATTTAGACATGCCTTCTTCTCTGCAGCGTAGGATGACATCAATGGCCGTCTATGTAGAGAGCTCACTAGGTTTTCAGACAGACCCAATAAATCAGAGAAAACATCCACAAATATACAGAATTTGAACATCAAACACCAGGAAAAGAAACTGAAGCCTGATCCTCTCACCAGTACCCATCAAATATTTAAACCAGTCTCAAAAACTGATTGAAAACAGATGGAATAAAGTTTGTAGTACCAGGAATCCATTCATTTTCTGATTGAATTTTGTTTGTTGGTGTACATTTAATCTCACATTGTCCAAATGACCAAGGGTGGGGAGAATTTCAAGAGTCTGGAAGTAGAAATTGTCAGTGGATGAGAAAAAGGTGGCACAGAGAGAGGTCAGTGGTGGAAAAAAGACTGAAGTGCTGGGTGTTTATGATGGTTTTGAGTATAAGCCTTCACAAGCACTCATGTTTACTTGCCACTTGACCGGCTTTACACTTTTATTGTTCTTTTTATTTTGTTTTAAAAGCAACATTAAAACGTGCACCATATATCATTTGGCTTGTGCAGGAGACCTAATATTTAGAGTGCATCTGTTCCCTCTAGCTACTCATACCAAATGCTCTGAATCAATTTCTCCTGGGAACCAGCTTCTATAGATAATCAAATATAAGAGTGCGGGTAGAACATCTGTATGTCCTTTATGTACATAATAATAAATGTACAGTACAGCAGTATTAATTATGTGTAAATCTTTTGTGGACGGACCTAGATTTGTTTGTATTGTTGGACATTAGAGCTCTCAGTTTAAAAAAAAAAAATAATAGGCCTGTCTTTTGTCTTTATGCAGCCTTATTGAGTGTTATTACATGCACACTTATAATCTAATCATAAATGGATTTGTGCAGTTATATGATTAGTCAGGTGATAAATTAAATTGTAGTTCTCTGACTTTCAGAAATCTGATTAAGCCAGCTGGATTTTAGACCAGTAATCAGGTTGATCAGTGTCTACAACTTTCATTCTTTTCATTCTGTCCACTTACTTTCTGCAGCTAAAACTATCAGCAGTACCTAGAGAGAACAGAAATGTAGAGTGTAGAGTAAATTGAGTTGTTACTATGCTGACACACTACTACTCCACATTTATAAAAGTGATGAGCAGGCGACAGACGATCACACATTTCTCATGAATCAAGTAACAGTATCAAGCAGTGAGGCACTGACCTTGGCCTTGGCTACACCACTGTTTTATGTTCCTAAAGATTTTGGGGCCTGAATTTAGAAGTGATTCCAAGTCTATGATTAGAAAGTCTATGATGTGCTCTGTAAAATCTGTGTAGAATTTATCAGACCTCCCAATTACAATGTGCGTACTAGCCGTATTTATATGTGCACAAAAAGGCAGGGAATTACGAGGCCACGCCACAATGTAATATTTTTGACACCACCAGTCTAATAATTTAGGTTGCTTACTATAAATTTGACCCAAAATATAAAAAAAACACACACAAAAAAATTTTTCAGCCATTTATTTCCATGCTGATGACATGCAGAATCACGTTCATTTAAATCTTAGCACCAAACCTTTGAGACCATTTGTTTTGTGTAATATGATGAGAAAAGCTGTGTAATGCCTGAACGTTTGACATTTTTTAAAATATAAAACCATTCATGAGAAAAATAATAAACAAAAACTGAACTGCAGGTGCAGGTGCACAACTTGGCAACCCATTGTTTTATGTTCCGTTGTAATTACAGGTGGTTGTTTGTTCCTAAGATTTTGGGGCTTAAAGTTAAAAGTGATTCCAAGTCACTTCTAACTCTATGATGTGCTTTCTAAAATCTGTGTAGAACTTCCCAATTATAGTGTGAGTACTAGTATTTATATTTGCACAAAAGGCGAGGAATTACGATGCCATGACACAATATAATATGTATTTTTGACACCATCACTCTAATAATTTAGGTTCCTCCCTGTAAATTTGACCCAGAAAATAAAAAAAAAAAAACATGAGAAAAAAACGTACATTTGTGAAAGTGTGTATTTCAGTTCTTCATTTCCATGCTGATGACGTGCAGAATCATATTCATTCATAAATCTTAGCTCCAAGCTTTTGACGCGACCTGTTTTGTGTAATATAATAAGAAAAGCTGTGTAATGACTGAACTTTTAAATAGTTACATATTTTTAAAAACTTAAAACCATTTATGAGAAAAACAAAACCTGAACTGCAGGGGGACAACTGCAAACAACACCACGGCCTTGGCAACACATTGTTTTAGGTTCCTTTGTAATTACAGGTGGTTGTACGGTATATTACATATTTATACAACAGGTAGTTCCGACCTTACAATCTGATTGGTTGAGAAGCGTTCTAACTGTGCTGATATTCGTGATAACAGCACGGCATTTTCACACCATATTACTCCGCTGACGCGTTGCCAGTAACAACAAGCTTCATGCACATAAACGCGCACGCAGGCAACACAGACTTTTTTCCGATCGCGTTTTGAATCCGTTATCTGATACACAATCTAGTGCACTGTGTAGGGAACATAAATCCGCGATCTGATACACAATCTAGTGCACTATGTAGGGAACATAACCAATTGTCTAATTCACTATCTAGTGCACTATGTACCTCCCTGAAATAAGTTTTTTCAACTTGGGATGTCTGCTTTGTAGAGTTAAACTATATATTCGTTGTGGAACTACTTTTTGGCGGAAGGTATTGTCAATATTAAAGCATATTCAATATGAAATTCAGGGCTTCTTTGATTTATTTTCTTTCTTTATTTTGTAAAAACTGTTGTATAAACTGGGGTGATATGTACCGGTGATACAGTGTATCACAAAAGTGAGTACACCCCTCACATTTCTGCAAATATTTTATTATATCTTTTCATGGGACAACACTATAGACATGAAACTTGGATATAACTTAGAGTAGTCAGTGTACAACTTGTATAGCAGTGTAGATTTACTGTCTTCTGAAAATAACTCAACACACAGCCATTAATGTCTAAATAGCTGCAACATAAGTGAGTACACCCCACAGTGAACATGTCCAAATTGTGCCCAAAGTGTCAATATTTTGTGTGACCACCATTATTATCCAGCACTGCCTTAACCCTCCTGGGCATGGAATTCACCAGAGCTGCACAGGTTGCTACTGGAATCCTCTTCCACTCCTTCATGATGACATCACGGAGCTGGTGGATGTTAGACACCTTGAACTCCTCCACCTTCCACTTGAGGATGCGCCACAGGTGCTCAATTGGGTTTAGTCCATCACCTTTACCTTCAGCTTCCTCAGCAAGGCAGTTGTCATCTTGGAGGTTGTGTTTGGGGTCGTTATCCTGTTGGAAAACTGCCATGAGGCCCAGTTTTCGAAGGGAGGGGATCATGCTCTGTTTCAGAATGTCACAGTACATGTTGGAATTCATGTTTCCCTCAATGAACTGCAGCTCCCCAGTGCCAGCAACACTCATGCAGCCCAAGACCATGATGCTACCACCACCATGCTTGACTGTAGGCAAGATACAGTTGTCTTGGTACTTCTTACCAGGGCGCCGCCACACATGCTGGACACCATCTGAGCCAAACAAGTATATCTTGGTCTCGTCAGACCACAGGGCATTCCAGTAATCCATGTTCTTGGACTGCTTGTCTTCAGCAAACTGTTTGCTGGCTTTCTTGTGCGTCAGCTTCCTTCTGGGATGACGACCATGCAGACCGAGTTGATGCAGTGTGCGGCGTATGGTCTGAGCACAGACAGGCTGACCTCCCACGTCTTCAACCTCTGCAGCAATGCTGGCAGCACTCATGTGTCTATTTTTTAAAGCCAACCTCTGGATATGACGCCTAACACGTGGACTCAACTTCTTTGGTCGACCCTGGCGAAGCCTGTTCCGAGTGGAACCTGTCCTGGAAAACCGCTGTATGACCTTGGCCACCATGCTGTAGCTCAGTTTCAGGGTGTTAGCAATCTTCTTATAGCCCAGGCCATCTTTGTGGAGAGCAACAATTCTATTTCTCACATCCTCAGAGAGTTCTTTGCCATGAGGTGCCATGTTGAATATCCAGTGGCCAGTATGAGAGAATTGTACCCAAAACACCAAATTTAACAGCCCTGCTCCCCATTTACACCTGGGACCTTGACACATGACACCAGGGAGGGACAACGACACATTTGGGCACAATTTGGACATGTTCACTGTGGGGTGTACTCACTTATGTTGCCAGCTATTTAGACATTAATGGCTGTGTGTTGAGTTATTTTCAGAAGACAGTAAATCTACACTGCTATACAAGCTGTACACTGACTACTCTAAGTTATATCCAAGTTTCATGTCTATAGTGTTGTCCCATGAAAAGATATAATGAAATATTTGCAGAAATGTGAGGGGTGTACTCACTTTTGTGATACACTGTATGTGAGTGACATTCAGCTCAGCCAATTAGAATGCAGCACCCGGTTTATACACGTGCGTTCGGATGTTCTGCAGTTGGTTAGTTAGTGTTGTATATGAGACTCGCTGTATGGCCCCAGCATTGAACCCAATAGGTAGTTCGGGTGCTGGAGCTAGGCAGTGTAAAGTGCTGTAACGCTCATTCCTGACTAAACAGTTAAAGTGAACTCTATCTTGTCGTGTGCCTTCATTCCCACACCTCCACCACCACACGCAGCAAAAGACTCGTAGCATCCCCGCCGGACAAAAATACCCAACCATGGGCAGCGTCCTGTGACCACTGATGAAGGTCTAGAAGATGACCAACTCAAACAGCAGCAATAGATGAGCGATCGTCTCTGACTTTACATCTACAAGGTGGACCAACTAGGTAGGAGTGTCTAATATAGTGGACAGTGAGTGGACACGGAATTTAAAAAAGCATCAGAAGGTGACTGTAGAAAAGTGATTTCATTTGTTTTTGAACTTCTTAACAAATAGACTTTAGAAAAGTGAGGAAACTTTTTGAAGAATCCTTGTAGATTCATTATTTAAGATGTTGGATGTTAGGAAAGAAGCTGCAAATGCAAATAAGATGTATAATTATTATTAGTAGCAGTAGTAGTGTAGGAGTAAAAGCTAAATCATAGTGTTCGAATGATTGCATTCTTTGGTTAACTGGTCCTGATTTTACATTATTGTGCTTTTGGGATAAAAGTAGTGAGCACTGTAGTGTGTTTTATTTTCTTTCCTTTTTAAAACAAGCTGTTTGAGTTAGAACGGCATTGCTGGGGTGCTCTGGTGAGCTAGCCTGAGATCTCAAATGCTGGAGTTCAAATCCCAGGCAGTGTATGCAAATCAGAAGGAGATTGTCTGGGCTTCTGCAGCTGTACAATAGCAACAAAATAGATGTCTAGCTGTCTATAGTTGTGATGGGTGATTTGAAAGAGACATTGCATGTCTCTCTGTATATGACACGCCGCTGTGTGAAGATGCATTCGCGGACTTCATGTGTGATGGAAGGGGACATGTTTCAGCTTTCCTCGACAGGCTTTTCCTGGCGGTGTATGGTACAGGCAGCAAGAAAATGGAAATATGTGAATTGTCAACAGTTAGATTGAGAGAAAATGAACCATGCAAGAATTGAAAAGAAAAAACTGTGTTGCCACTGAATAAAGTAAACAAGACAATCAGCTGTCAAATTGTTAGATTATAACCACATGAGCCAGTTTGTTACAAAGCTGTGATAGAGTAATTCTCCTCTTTCTGAAAGCGTGTGTTATTACATATTTATTAGGGACAGTGCACTGTACTAATGTCTAATGCAACAAAATACTCTCTAAATTTTGATATTATGCGGCACAGTGGCTCAGTGGGTAGCACTGTCGCCTCACAGCAAGTAAAACATGCAGTCAGGTTAATTGGAGACACTAAATTGATCTATAGGTGAATGGGTGTGTGTTTGTGCGTCTGCCCTGTGATGGACTGGCGCCCCGTCCAGGGTGTTACTGTGTGCATTGCGCCCACTGAAAAGCTGGGATAGGCTCCAGCACCCCCCGCGACCCTGATTGGATAAGCGGTTGAGTGAGTATTTTGATATTAATTTATGTTGCTATAAAGAAAGTTAAGTCTATTCTTAAGTCTATTTTTGCAAAACAAGCACAGCTATACCCAAAGTTTTGGAGTCTCTTTTCTCCCAATTTAGCGTAGCCAGTTAGTCTTCCGTTGCTGGGGATCCTAATTGCACTCAAGAAGAGTATATTTGCCTGCCCCACGCCCCCTCCGATGCATGCGTAGTCCCTCAATACCTTTTTTGCTTGTGCCTCAGTGGATTCACACAGGAGGAGGCTCCTCCACTTTTGCACAGGTGCCTCAGGCTGCTAATCAGGGTCCTTGCACAGCATTTATTAGTCCAGTATTTTCCCACCCAGCGCCCAGCCGACTGGTAACAGAGCTGAGATTTAAACCAAGGACTTTAGAATCTCAGCACTGGTGTGCTAGTGGAATATCACGCTGCTTCACCTGTGCGCCTTAAGTCTATTCTTAAGTCTGAAAGTTAAGTCAGCGTTTGAAGACCCCAACCTCTTTATTACATCTGACTGGTAGCAGAGCTGAGATTCGAACCGGGGAGTTCAGAATCTCAGCACTGGTGTGCTAGTGGAAGATCCCGCTGCACCACCTGGGCGTCCCCAAAGTTTTTTTAAAAACACATTTTTCTGTTTAACACCATAACAGTTAAATTCTCAACTTAAATTATTGTAAATAGGCATAACATTTGATTCAGTTCTCTCAGGGGTGTTTTTATTTACTGGTGTACTTTTTACATTTTCAGCATTTAGCAGACGTTTTTATCCAAAGCGACTTACACAATGAGCAATTGAGGGTTAAGGGCCTTGCTCAGAGACCCAACAGTGGCAACTTGGTGGAGGCGGGGCTTGAACCGGCAACCTTCTGTTTACTAGTCCAGTACCTTAACCACTGAGCTATCACTGGCCTCTTTTTTTTTTAAATGCTTTTTCTAACATGTATTACATGTTTTCTATTTTATGCTGAAAACATCAAACTGAATATCTAGTGATCTGAACCATAAGAGCTTACCACATCCCTATGTGCATATATCTACGGTATGTGCAACATGGTGTTCCCCCAGACGGAGCTCCAGGTCTTATGTCGGCACCCCCAGGCAGCGCTTCGGCTCTTACGTCGGCAGCCGGTGTTCATGAACTTATACTCGGCTCACCCAACTTACCAGAACTCAGGGCAGCTCAAGGCTGCGCACTTTTGTCATGCCTGCCTCAGGACCTTATGAAGGACTTCAAATTTGCTCCTCAGGGTCCAGGACCGCTTTTTTTTTTTTTTTTTTTTTTTGGTTTGTTGAGCGACGCCAGGAGTCGTGCCTTTGGGGGGGCTACTGTCACGAATGGGGCCTCTTTGCTCCTGGAGTTTGTTTGTGTGCCACACCCCTCTCTCCAGGAGCACATGCTGGAGGGTTTCAAGTGTCTCATCATGATTGGTCTTCTGCTAATTATCCACAGCTGCACCTCATCCTAGATAGATTGTTCAAGCGTAAAAGTCTTGTTTAAAGTTAGTCTTGTTCATGTTTTGAGTTACTTAGTCAATGTTCTTTGTTAGCTTAGCTTAGGGTTTAGGTTCCTGTTTCATGTGTTTAGCGATTAGCAATTAGCATTAGCTTAGCATTTAGCTTAGTTCATGTGTGTTTTGTCTTGTGCAAACCTGTATCCTGTCTTGTGTCTTTTGTTTTAATTAAATATCTGAAATCATCTCTGCGTGTGTTTCCGCCCACTCTTGTCTTGTCCTAGCCCAATATTCATTACAATTACATCTGCTCTATAGTACAACAGGGTGCAGTTTGAAACACAGCCCATTTGAAATAACACATTTTTGAGGCAATGGAAATCCAAATTTAATCCTGTCAAAAAGTTTGATCCTGCCTTAATAAGCATTTGTTTCCACCCACCTTTAAGACAAAATCCCTTACAGGTTTCTACAGACTTTTAATCTTATTAGAAATGCTATAAATTCTGTTTCTGTAATGACAAAAAAATCAAAAGGATTCATCTCAGTTACATTAGACTGTGATTGCTGTTCTGTTGCACAGTAACACACACACATGTGATGCAGGCATTAAACACCCGGTGACTGCTAATCGCAGCTAGTGTCAGTCATGTAAATGAGGAGTAGACGTCTCTCATCTCATTTCTCTGTCCTGCTGTCAGTAAGAGAGAAATTGCAGAACTAATATTGATGAGAAGTCATGCTTTTACCCACAGCAATTTAAAGCCATCACTTACTTGAAACAGGAAAGAAACATTGATTTTTTTTTGTTTGTTTTTCTTATTTTATGCTTTTAGTTTTAGTCGTCCTGCTGGTTCTGTTGATTATCGACAGCGGATATTATTTTTTCATGACAAATGTTGAAGCTTCTTAAGGGACTGTCAAATCCACTAGTACATTTTCCCATATTAATATATAAAATTCTTAGAATAAACGATTACTAACATAATCCACAGATAACCACTAATGCTGTGTATGTGGTTTATCCTGTAAATAGGCTGTGTTTTTTGTAGGGACACATCCACAGTGCTAGGATGATGCTTCTAATGGTCTGTGAATTGTCCTGTGAATATGCTGCATTTTGTGATGTCTGCAGAGCTTTCCTTATGGTGTTTATGCCATTTATTGTAAATAGGCTGTGGTTTGGGTCACGTCCGTGGTGCACTGATAATGGTGTTTGTCTCTTATATTGTGCACAGGCTGTGCAGCTTGGGACATTAATATAAAAGCTCATGCATCTTAACGCTCACCCAGCTTTTTATTATGAACACCTATCTGGTACGTACATTCATTATTTAAAAGCTACACCTACCATACAGATGCACTTCGTGGGCTGCAATGACACTAACATGATTATGACATGGTAGAGGCGACAGTGCTACCCACCAAGCCACCGTGCCGTTTGAGGGAGAACATGCAAACTCCACACAGAAAGGACCCAGTCTGCTTTACCTGGGAATCGAACCCAGGACCTTGTTCCTTTGAGGCTACAGTTCTAACCACTGTGCCGTTTAAGGGAGAACATGCAAACTCCACATAGAAAGGACCCAGTCTGCTTTACCTGGGAATCGAACCCAGGACCTTGTTCCTTTGAGGCTACAGTTCTAACCACTGTGCCGTTTAAGGGAGAACATGCAAACTCCACATAGAAAGGACCCAGACCGCTCCACCTGGGAATCAAACCCAGGACCTTTTTGCTTTGAGGCGACAGTTCTAACCACTGTGCCGTTTAAGGGAGAACATGCAAACTCCACATAGAAAGGACCCAGACCGCTCCACCTGGGAATCAAACCCAGGACCTTTTTGCTTTGAGGCGACAGTTCTAACCACTGTGCCGTTTAAGGGAGAGCATGCAAACTCCACATAGAAAGGACCCAGACCGCTCCACCTGGGAATCAAACCCAGGACCTTTTTGCTTTGAGGCGACAGTTCTAACCACTGTGCCGTTTAAGGGAGAGCATGCAAACTCCACAAAGAAACGACTCATACGACTCCACCTGGGAATCAAACCCAGGACCTTTTTGCTTTGAGGCGACAGTGCTACCCACCAAGCCACCGTGCCGTTTGATGGACAACAAGCAAACTCCACACAGAAAGGACCCAGACCACCCCACCTGGAAATCAAACCCAGAACCTTTTTGCTTTGAGGCTACAGTTCTAACCACTGTGCCGTTTAAGGGAGAACATGCAAACTCCACAAAGAAACGACCCATACTACTCCACCTGGGAATCAAACCCAGGACCTTCTTACTTTGAGGTGACAGTGCTACCCAACGAGCCACTATGCAGTTTGAGGGAGAACATGCAAACTCCACACAGAAAGGACTCAGTCTGCTTTACCTGGGAATCAAACCCAGGACCTTCTTACTTTGAGGTGACAGTGCTACCCATTGAGCCACTATGCAGTTTGAGGGAGAACATGCAAACTCCACACAGAAAGGACCCATACGACTCCACCTGGGAATCAAACCCAGGACCTTCTTGTTTTGAGGTGACAGTGCTACCCATTGAGCCATTATGCTGTTTGAGGGAGAACATGCAGAGAACTCCACACAGAAAGGACCCAGACCGATCCACCTGGGAATCGAGTGCTACCTATCGAGCAACTGTGCCGTTTGAGGGAGAACATGCAAACTTGTACCGTTTCACCTGGAAATCGAAACCAGAACCTTCTTGCTGTAAGGCAACAGTGCTACCCACCGAGCCACCATGCCGTTCGATTAAAGCTCACTGTGCTCTGATAATGGTGCTTATTTAACCAGTGTTATAATTAGACTTCGTGGCATGAGACACGTCTGATAATGCTACCTATGTGGCTAATATTATAACTGCACTGTCTGCTTTGCAACATGCTCTAGTAATGGCATTTATGTAACTTATACTGTGAATACTCGGTGTGGTCTGGTACACGTCAGAAGTGCTCTAATAACATTGTATATGACATTGTAAACAGGCTGTGTGGTTCGAGACACATGCTCAGTGCTCTGATAATAGTGTTCACGACATATGATGAATAGGCTGGGTGGTTTGGGGCACGTCTACACTGCTCGTATAATGGGGCTTATGTGATTGACATGGTGAATAGAGTGTGTGGTTTAGGACACGTCCAAGATTCTTTGATAATGTTGTTTATATAACCTATATTGTGAATAGGCTGTGCAGCTTGAGTCACATTCACTTTCTCTGATGATGGTCTTTATGCAACCTGTATTGTAAATGACCTATGTGGTTTGGGACACATCCACAATGCTTTGATAATGGTGTTTGTGTACCTTATGTTATGAATAGTCTGGTACCTATGTGAGTAATTTAAATGGGCTGTCTGGTTAGAGACACCGTGCTCTGGTAATGGGGTTTATGTACCTTATATTGTGAATAGGCTGCATGGTCTGAAACATGCTGACAGTTCTGCGATGATGGTGCTTGTGTGACCTACGCTGTGAATAAGCTGGGTGGCCTGGGATGCATCCACATTACTTATGACCATATAATAAATAGTGTGTGTGGTTTGAGACATGTCCATTTTGATCCGATCATGGTGCTTGAAACGGCCATGTGAAAATAATGTCTGTGGTTTGGGACAAGTCCATTTTTAACTGATGATGGTGTTGGAAATGGCCAGGTGAAAATAGTGTGTGTGGTTTGGGACATGTCCACTGTGAACTGGTGATTGTGTTTGTGATGAGCACATAATAAATAGTGGGTGTGGTCTAAGATGTGTCCAGTGTGAACTGATGATGGTGTTTGTAATGGGTATGTAAAAATAGTGGGTGTGGTTTGGGACATGTCCGTTTTGAACAGATAATGGTGTTTGTAATGGGCATTTAAAATAGTGTGTGTGTGTGTGTGTGGTTTGGGACGTGTTCAATTTGAACTGATGATGGCGTTTGTAATGAGCATTTAAAATATTGTGTGTGTGTGGTTTGGGACATGTCTATTTTAAATGATGATGGTGTTTGAAATGGCCATGTGAAAATAGTGTGTGGTTTGGGACATGTCCATTTGACACTGATAACAGTATTTGTAATGTGCATGAAAAAATTGAGTGTGTGGTTTGGGACATGTCCATTTTGAACTGAAGATGGCGTTTGTAATGAGCATGTAAAAAATGGTGTGTGTGTGGTTTGGGACATGTCCATTTTGGATAGTTCAGGGTGTTTGAAATGGCCATATAAAAATAGTGTGTGTGGTTTGGGACATGTCCACTGTGAACTGGTGATTGTGTTTGTGATGAGCACATAATGAATAGTGGGTGTGGTCTAAGACATGTCCAGTGTGAACTGATGTAAAAAATAGTGTGTGGTTTGGGACATGTCCATTTTAAACTGGTGATGGTGTTTGTAATAGGCATGTAAAAACAGTGTGTGTGGTTTGGGACATGTCCATTTTAAACTGGTGATGGTGTTTGTAATAGGCATGTAAAAACAGTGTGTGTGGTTTGGGACATGTCCACTATGATCTGAGGATTGTGTTTGTGATGAGCACATAATGAATAGTGCGTGTGGTCCACTGTGAACTGATGATTGTGTTTGTGATGACTGTTTAATAAATATAATGTGTGGTTTGGGACATGTCCATTTTAAACTGATGATGGTGTTTGTAATGGGTATGTAAAAATAGTGTGTGTGGGGTTTGGGACATGTCCGTTTTGAACTGATGATGTTTGTAATGGGCATTTAAAATAGTGTGTGTGTGTGTGTGTGTGTGTGTGGTTTGGGACATGTCCATTTTAACTGATAATGGTGTTTAAAATGGCCATGTGAAAATACTGTAGTGTGTGTGGTTTGGGACATGCCCACTGTGAACTAGTGATTGTGTTTGAAATGACTGTTTAATAAATGATCCATTTTAAACTGATGGTAGCGTTTATAATGGGCATGTAAAAAAATAGTGTGTGTGGTTTGGGACATGTCCACTGTGAACTGACGATTGTGTTTGAAATGACTGTTTAATAAAAGGTCCATTTTGAACTCATGACGGCGTTTATAATGGACATGTAAAAATAAAAGACGTGTGCTTTGGGACATGGCTATTTTTAATGCCATCATCAGTTAAAAATGGACATGTGAAAATAGTGTGTGTGGTTTGGGACATGTCCATTTTGAACTTGGCCAGTGTAGGTGCTGTGGAAGATGCATGCATAGCCAGGAACTGGTTTGGTATAAATAGTTAATTGTTCATATTCTTTCTCTGCAGATCAGACTTGCTGTTAACAGGCTTGTAGTTTTTTTTACTCAGAGTGATGCGATATCAAAGGAAATCATATTTTCTTGAATTAGATTTGATGTATTTGTTGCTGTAGACTGAATCATTCATGCTGATGGCTGATCGCCTCTGAGTTTGATTTCTAATCTGTTTGAAATCGACCCACTTTCAGTTTTTTATGGCGCTGTCTACAAGGGAACGGGTCGAGGGTGGGCGAGGACGTGTGCACGCTGTTTCCCATAATGACAAAAAATGGCTCCTACTTAAAAGAGGAAAAAATAATAATTGGCTTTATGATACCTGTTCAGATGAGATATGTGGATGGAAATGAAGGAACCATTATAGAATCCACCTCTTTGTGCCTAATCCTGGGTATGAATCAAATATTTTATGGTATGATTACAAATGACTTATGTTTATAGCGGAGAGTGCAGCACCTCTGAACAGATGTCAGGGGTTCCAGTGTACTCTAAGAACCTCAATAAAGACCTCTGTTGGGTTTGTGAGTGAGTTTTTTTTTTTTATCAGCTAGAACAGAGAGTGAAGAGTTAAGGCTTCAGTCTTTATCTGTGGTAGCTGTAGGGCAGTTCTAGATCAGCGGTTAAAGTACTAAACTAGTAATCAGAGGGTTGCCAGTTCAAGCCTCACCACTGTCAAGTTGCCACAGTGGAGTCCCTAAATAAGTCTCTGAACTCCCTTTTGCTCAAATTGTATTGTGTGGTGGAAAAACCCCTAATGAAATATGAGGGATCTTCAAAAAGTTCTCACACTTTTATATTTTGGTTGGAATCGGTGAGGGTGGGAAGAGAGAGCTTACAGTCAGGATTTAGTGCCATCTGATTTCCATGTTTTTGGACACTCAAAGAAGCTTTAAGAGGAAGAAGATTTTCATGTGATGATGTGAAAGCAGCGGTGCTTCAGTGGCTACACGCACAACTTAAAACAAACTCGAACTTGCAACCCTCCACCCCCCTACTCAAACTTACTACCTCAACACCCCCTCCACATTCGTCAACCATCGCACAGAAACCATTGCAAAAGCTCTTGACAAGCTAAAATAACATAATTAACGTTGTGTACATCATACATACAATGCAATTTTGCTGATTGAAAATATTCCTTCAAAAAGATAATACAGTCCGATCCCATCTGAGCCTCTTCTATCAGCACATTATATACATTTGTGGTTCACTTTTGTAAATCGTAAACGGTTCTTGCTTTTGATGTAGATGAGAGCAGAAAACGTTATTTGACAGAGCCAAGCAGAGGCAAAAGTTCATCAGTTGCTAAGTTCGTTAGTTCAGGATCATCTGCTTCGACTGACAAAAAAACTTTAGCTCCACGGGCAGAACGAGTCTGACTCGGTTACAGCTCTGTGGTAATAGCAGTTTAATTAAGCCTGAGCTTTTTAAGGTAAGAGAGTCACACTTTGGGTATGTTCGAAAACCTAGGGAGCTGCCTTGCTGTCTTACTGTCCACATAGGCCTTAGTAGAGAGGATTCTAATAAGTCATCGACTTATAAGGCAGGTTATTCGAACGCACTACTTAGATAGCGATTCCATCGGGTTTCGCATTTCGCGTTTAGCATTTAGCATCTCGCCATTAAAACCAATGAACTGAGGTAGCACAGCACGCTAATGTCAATAACATCTCCCTTCATGTACCGATAACGGTTACATTTCCTGACAAGCCCGAACATGCAAATAAAAACACTCGGTATAAGTTAAAAATCAGTAATATTTTATTTACGTTTGAAAATAACTCCATTCGTTTCTCCGCCCCGTCAGCCATGTTTATTTTTCTGTGAGAGAAGAGCACCCGACCCGCAATGAATGCTGGGATTGCCTTGATCACAAAGGCAGCTTCGGATGCTCACTCGTTCTTGAGCCAAAATAACACTGAAATAATAAGATGCCTCAGAAGTGAGGATTTTAAGGCATCTAGGATTTCGAACAGCCTCCTTCTCGGGAGCGCGCACAGGATGACGTAAAATGCTGTCTATGTAGACAGCTCCTAGCTTTTCGAACACACCCAAAATGTTCTGTACTAGCTGGTGTTTATTTAAAACCACGACATTCATTAATAACAGTAAAAACAGAGAGATGACTGAGAAAAGAAACGTACGCTTTTCTTAATATGAATTGACTCCTAAATCACTTATATCGATACTGTGAACAGAGCATCTCTCCTAAAGGTTTATCTTCACTGTTAGCCCTATTTTAAAGTTTTTTTCATACTGAACTGGATAACATTAAAGCAGAAGTAAGATGACTGTCAGAAGTGAGATTTGAACCCACGCCTCCATTTGGAGACCAGAAACTTCACTAGGTAAGAAGTCACACTTGAGTCTGGTGCCTTAGACCGCTCGGCCATCCTGACTCACAACAGCAAGCTGAGAAATGTAGAGGAAAATCATGTTTCCTATTGTATTTTGAGGCAGAATTAAAGAGAACTGTCAGGAGTGGGATTTGAACCCACGCCTCCATTTGGAGACCAGAATCCTCACTAGAGAAGGAATCACACTTGAGTCTGGCGCCTTAGACCACTCGGCCATCCTGACTTACAAAATCAACCTGAGAAATGGGGAGTGAAATGTTGTTTTCTATTGTATTTTGAAGCAGAAGTAAGATGCTTGTGAGGGGTGGGATTTGAACCCAAACCTCCAGTTGTAGACCAGAACCCTCACTACTGAAAAAGTCACACTTGAGTCTGGCGACTTAGACCACTCGGCCATCCTGATTTACTCCAACAAGCTTAGAAATGTAGGAGAAAATCATGTTTCCTATTGTATTTTGAGGCAGAAATAAAAGGATCTGTCAGGAGTGGGATTTGAACCAACTCCTCCATTTGGAGACCAGAATCCTCACTAGGGAAGGAATCACACTTGAGCTTGGCACCTTAGACCTCTCAGCCATCCTGACTTACTACAACAAGCTGAGGAATGGGGAGTGAAATGTTGTTTTCTATTGTATTTTGAAGCAGAAGTAAGATGATTGTCAGGGGTGGGATTTGAACCCAATCCTCCAGTTCTAGACCAGAACCCTCACTACTAAAGGAGTCACACTTGAGTCTGACAACTTAGACCACTCGGCCATCCTGATTTACTCCAACAAGTTTCGAAATGTAGGAGAAAATCATGTTTCCTATTGTATTTTGAGGCAGAAATAAAGAGAATTGTCAGGAGAGGGATTTGAACCCACACCTACATTTGGAGGCCTGAAACCTCACTAGAGAAGGAATCACACTTGAGTCTGCCGCCTTAGACCTCTCGGCCATTCTGACTTATAACAACAAGCTGAGAAATGGGGAGTGAAATGTTGTTTTCTATTGTATTTTGCGTCAGAAGTAAAGATAACTATCAGTTGTGGGATTTGAACCCACGGCTCACTAGGTAAGAAGTCACACTTTACTCTGGCACCTTAAACTGAGAAATGTAGAGGGAAATCATGTTTCCTATTGTATTTTGAGGCAGAATTAAAGTGAACTGTCAGGAGAGGGATTTGAACCCACGCCTCCATTTGGAGACCAGAATCCTCACTAGGAAAGGAATCACACTTGAGTCTGGCGCCTTAGACCACTCGGCCATCCTGACTTACAAAAGCAAACTGAGAAATGGGGAGTGAAATGTTGTTTTCTATTGTATTTTAAAGCAGAAGTAAGACAACCGTCAGTAGTGAGATTTGAACCAATGTCTCCATTTGGAGATCAGAATCCTCACTAGGTAAGAAGTCACACTTGAGTCTGGCGACTGAGACCACTCGGCCATCCTGATTTACTCCAACCAGCTTAGAAATGTAGGAGAAAATGATGTTTCCTATTGTATTTTGAGGCAGAAATAAAGAGAACTGTCAGGAGTGGGATTTGAACCAACACCTCCATTTGGAGACCAGAATCCTCACTAGGGAAGGAATCACACTTGAGTCTGGCGCCTTAGACCACTCGGCCATCCTGACTTACAACAGCAAGCTGAGGAATGGGGAGTGAAATGTTGTTTTCTATTGTATTTTGAAGCAGAAGTAAGATAGTTGTCGGGGGTGGAATTTGAACCCAAACCTCCAGTTGTAGACCAGAACCCTCACTACTGAAGGAGTCACACTTGAGTCTTAGACCACTCGGCCATCCTTCACTCCAACAAGCTTAGAAATGTAGGAGAAAATGATGTATCCTATTGTATTTTGAGGCAGAAATAAAGAGAACTGTCATGAGTGGGATTTGAACCAACACCTCCATTTGGAGACCAGAATCCTCACTAGAAAAGGAATCACACTTGAGTCTGGCGCCTTAGACCACACGGCCATCCTGACTTACAACATCAACCTGAGAAATGGGGAGTGAAATGTTGTTTTCTATTGTATTTTAACGTGTGTGTGTGTGTGTGTGTGTGTGTGTGTGTGGTCAGTGAGACTAATCAAATGTGTCTCCTGTGGGTAGAAAATGAATTGCTTTAGTTTTAGAAGTAAAAAAATCTCGTAATGCCGCCACACCCCCTGGTCAGGCATTTGCACCCCCCCAGACAGGTAGCCCCACAGGTTGAAAACCCCTGCACTAGATTATATGATGTCACTGTTGTGAAAAAGTAAATACTAGCTTAATAACTGGTTTCATTAAATTTTTGACTCATTATTATCATCCTGTTGCAACTTCAGCCTCGTCTCAGAAACAGATGACATTAAATTCTTTTTAAGATGACATGAGTGAGTGGAATTTATTGTTCACTTAATGAAGGCACGTTCCTCTGGTTTTGGCTGAGATCTCTGATTCATATTGTTCTGGCATCTGTTTTAAATTCCTGGGCTGGTTCTTACTGTGCCTTCCATAAAACATCTGCAGGCCTGCCAAGTGTTTTTTATTCCATTTGGGGACCGCCGCTGTCTCAGTAGAGAATATAGACTCACCAGGGACTTTATTACAATCACCTGTTTTCAAGGTACATTTTATGGCTGTTTTATTATTTTGTTATATCTACCAAATAGATGCACTTTGTGGGTATACAATTACTGATTGTAGCCCATTTGTTGCTGTGTATACCTTTTAATACACTTTTATCCATTCATTAATCAAATGGAACCCCTATAGAATACCCACTGGCTGTATTATTTGGCTGATGGATTATTCTCAGTGTTACAATGACACTAACAGTAATGATATAGTAATGTGTGTGTGTGTGTGTGTGGTACTGGTATGTGTGTAAATACTGTTACAATTACTGGTGTTCAGTTAGAGACTTGGCTTTTTTTTACTGCACAATTTGTGTAGGGTAGTTGTAGCCTAGTGGTTAAGGTAGTGGACTTGCAATCAAAAGGTCGCTGGTTCAAGCCTCACCACTGCCAGGTTGCCACTGTTGGGCCCTAAAGCAAGGCCCTTAACCATCAATTGCTTAGACAATAAGCTGTTAGAGTACTGTAAGTCGCTTTGGATAGAAGCATCTGCTAAATGCCTTAAATATAAATGTGTTAATATTCCTCCAGTCTTATTAGTGGAAACTCTGTGTGCAATGGTTCGAAACTATTAAAAAAATATGATTGTATTGTGTATAACACGATGTAAAAGTGTTTTAGCCTCATAGCATAGCAGAATTAAAGCTTTTTTTTTTTGTAAATTGTTTATTTTTAAAATAAAAAATTAAGGGCCGCTCAGGTGGCGCAGCGGTAAAATATGCTAGCACACCAGAGCTGAGATTTCGAATACATCTTATCGAATCTCACCTATGCCATCCAGCTGAACTGGGCGGCCACATGACCTTGATTGGCTGTTGTTCAGGGTGGGATGAGCCGGACCAGGGTTCCTCAAAACTGGTGCAATTTCGACCTCTGCTGGCTGATTGATGGCACCTCCGCAGAGTTGGGGAATAATGCTGATCAGGGTGTGGCTCTCCGTCCACAAGGCTGATCCGCATATGAACTTGCCTTGTGCAGGTGAAAAGATGCAGTCTGTACTGCATACATGTCTGAGGGGGCGTGTGTCAGTTGCGAAGCTCCTCAGTCAGTGGTGGAGGGTTTGTGTCGGTAGAGGTGAAACATAAAGTAATCAGGGTAATTGGATACGACTAGATTAGGGGAGAAAATTGGGGGAATAAACTGGAGAAAAAAAGAGAAAAACAGTCTTTATTCTTGAATAAAGATTCAATAAATGGAATATAAAACATATGATGTGACTCAGTCATCTTCCTTTTGAGTGAGTGTAATAATTGAGGTTGAAAGGTGAGCACGACTAGAACGAAGCAAATTAAAACACCATTTAAGGCCAGGAAGTAGTAAAGTGTGAAAATAAAACACATCCTGAGGGAGGAAGAATACTGGGCGGCAGTTCAATGACCTTACACACGAGTATGGAGAAGCACACATGAGCATTAGCCTGGAGGGTAAGGTCACGATTGAAGTACACTTCAGTGCACTTTAGTCATTTCTTAACACAGCTCAGGAGGGCATGACCAGTCCTTGAATTCAGGAGCAGGTGGACACGTCGACTAAAGGGGGTTACCTTGAGGAGGTCTCAGTGCAAAATATTTATACCCAAAATGCTAATTACAGTTAATTAGGGTGAATTACAGGCCACTCAAATCACACTGCTTTACACACATCACCGTCTTTAATTATACACCTTCTCTCCAGTACAAGATTTATTATTTTTATTATTTGTGTCCAACCTACACTTAACGTCAGCTTAAAATGGTAACCATGTACATACAATCAAAATAACCATACAAGCAAATGCCATTTTAGTCCATAAAACCCACTTTTATCCCCTAAAAATGCCTCATGGGATAATGGGATGCCGTGCTCCCACGACTGATGACGCATGCAGGGAAACGCTCCCTACCTTACTATAACAGCGAGCTGACCAGTCGCCACAATACTTTCCAAACTCACTGTTTTAAAGATAAAAGTGATATGGAATTAATTGTCTTTATTTTTCATATGTACATATACAGTAGAATGAAATTCTTTTTCCGCATATCCCAGCTTAAACACAAAATAAACTTGCACATGAACACCCCTTTTGGAGGCTTTACGTTACATTTTTTAAACCACAGTGGGACCGAATTACCATCATTTTTTTTCTATTTTATTTATGCATTTTCTCCCATTTTCTCCCAATTTTAGCATAGTCAGTTTGTCTTCTGCTGCTGGAGGATCCTTGATTGCAGTCAAGGAGGGTATATTGCTGCCCATGCTTCCTCCGACCCTCACGCAGCCCTTTGCGGATCCCTTTTTCACCTATGCACTCTGCACAGACATCTCTCCATCTGCCAATCAGGGTCCTTACACAGCTTATGAAGACCCCACCCACATAGTCCGGTTATCCCGCCCTAGCAGAACCGTGCCTTCTTCAGGCACTGCCAATTATGCTCGTTAGATGGCGCCCAGCCGACCTGTTTTAAAACCGTGTCTATGTGAGTACAGGTACTAGTTTGGCTTGTCCACAGTCCAGACCTTTCTTCAATTAATAGCATAATTAAGTGCAACATATGGCAACAAAGATTCCAGACTATTAAGAAGCTGAAGGGTAATATTGTACAAAAACAAGAAAAAGTTGTAAACACGCCGCTGCCTCTTTTGTGGAATGTATTACTTTTACATTTGGGGCATTAGAGCAGACAACGTTATCCAAAGCAACTTACAGTTATCACTGTAATTTAAGCAATTGAGGGTTAAGGGCCTTGTTTAGGGGCTCAAAAGTGGCAGTTGGTGATGGTGGGGCTTGAACTGGCAACCTCATGATTACTAGTCTAGTACCTTAACCACAGAGCTACCACTGCCCTATGTATTGCAGCTAAGTAAGAATGAGCATGTACACCGATCAGCCATAACATTAAAACCACCTCCTGGTTTCTACACTCACTGTCCATTTTATCAGCTCCACTTACCATATAGGTTTTTGGCCTGCTTTTATGCTGTTCTTCAATGGTCAGGACTCTCACAGGACCACCACAGAGTAGGTATTATTTGGGTGGTGGATGATTCTCAGCTCTGCACTGACATGGTGGTGGTATGTTAGTGTGTGTTGTGCTGGTATGAGTGGATCAGACACAACAGCGCTGATGGAGTTTTTAAACACCTCACTGTCACTGCTGGACTGAGAATAGTCCACCAACCAAAAATATCCAGCCAACAGCGCCCCGTGGGCAGCGTCCTGTGACCACTGATGAAGGTCTAGAAGATGACCAACTCAAACAGCAGCAATAGATGAGCGATCGTCTCTGACTTTACATCTACAAGGTGAACCAACTAGGTAGGAGTGTCTAATAGAGTGGACAGTGAGTGGACACGGTATTTAAAAACTCCAGCAGCGCTGCTGTGTCTGATCCACTCATACCAGCACAACACACACTAACACACCACCACCATGTCAATGTCACTGCAGTGCTGAGAATGATCCACCACCCAAATAATACCTGCTCTGTGGGGGTCCTGTGGGGGTCCTGAAAACTGAAGAACATTGAAGAGAACATTGAAGGTGAAAGCAGGTTAAATCAGTATATAGAGAAATAGATGGACTACAGTCAGTAATTGTAGAACTACAAAGTGGCTCCTATATGGTAAGTGGAGCTGATAAAATGGACAGTGAGTGTAGAAACAAGGAGGTGGTTTTAATGTTATGGCTGATCAGTGTATATAATTTCAAAAAGTAAATTTATTTAGTTGAACTCTTAAATATCTTGATTGCACTTTTTAAATACAGTCAAAATCATTTATGTTGTCAGTTTTTATTTAAATTTTTTCTTCTATGATAACTTTTTTGGTATTTGGGTCGTAATACAAATTGCAAATGGCCTCAGAATTCTCAAAATGAAATGATTTGGAACGTACCATTTGGAATTTGATATGAACTCCTTATACAGGTGCACTGAAAAGGAAACAAAGTAAAAATTATTATCTTATATGTAACTCAAACCATGTCCACAAAGCCATTAGGGATTCAGCTCCATACTCCTTATACTTTTACACTATAAAGCGAATAAGATAATCACATGCATGAGTGAGTATTACAATTACAATGTTAGCAAAATGAAAAAAAATAAAGTTAAAAATGATCCACAACAAAGCCGGGGCTAAAACGCCTTCACACAATAGCACACAAACAGGGTGTATTTAATATTGTCCTTGTATATCACACACTGACTTCAAGTGTAGTTTTTCTTAGATTCATCACCTTCTCATAACCCTCCCCTTAGATGAACACAAAGACCGACAATTAATCATGTCCTTACTGAGCGCTCATAAATATTCATCCACTCAACATTTATCTCTCTAATATTTGTCATCAGTGTGTTCATTTACACCCGCATGCAAATTCATGCGTTGTTTCTTTACACAAGTATCCTCTGTTAAATTATTCTGTTTTTTCAGACAGAAGTTTATGTTTCAATTATTTAGTTATACAGTTTTGTATAAGTGTGATGTTGTAGGTTCTGTATTTATTCCTTTAGAATATTTGTTTCACAGCCTGAGCATTGTTATTTAGATAGCTACTTTAACCATGGTGCATTGAGACATGTATTATTACTGCTTAGTTGTTTGAGAGGAGAAGTGACGGGGACCCAGAGTTTGACCCATGGGTGGGTCACGACCCAGGGTTTGAAAAAAATGTGTGAATATGAGACGAATCTGCAGTAGTGTGGAATAATCGCCAGATTCACTCTGAAAGCTCCACATGTATCTGTGTTTATCTGGATTTTCCTCCTGTTTCACCTTTAAACTTGTGTTACGGCTCGGGGTTCTGAGAAATTGTAAGAATCAGCTTTTTATTTCAGTGTTTTATATTATATTTGTGTTATTTTCAGTGTATAAGTGTATAAATGTTTGCTATACATCCTTATGAAACACTCCCAGAGAAATATAATAATAATGAAATAAACTTGTATGAGAACTCCCCCTTGTGGAACCTTTATGTTACATTCTGTAAACCACAGTGGGACCAGATTGTACAGAGAAGTGCAGAGAGAGTAAGATCAGAGAGAGTTAGACCTTGAATAATCCAAAAAAAACAAGCACATATTTATTGTTGAAGAAGACAATGCTAATGTTTTAACTTAGCAAGAGTTCAGATATCAATACTTTTAATCACAGTGTGTCTTGCCATGCTCTCACACTGGTCTTTCACACTGCTGGTGGGTGACTTTATGCCTAACAGCTTGGCTTTTGGTTTGGAGATTGGGCAGACCACAATAAGGTCTTGATCTGCTGATCCTCAATCCATACCTTGCTTGACCCGGCTTTGTTTTTTTTTTCCCAGCAGGACAACGATCAGTGCCACATTATTGTACGTTGCTTGATTCTTGCATCCTTCATAATGACAAATCTGCCCGATACCAATTTTCATTAGATGACCACCAATCATCTATTACATTTTACAGTGAGTGTATAGAACCAGCTTATAGACCGATCCAGGCTCTGTCTGATCATGAGATGACCAGGTGTTGGACCAAGCCAAAAACTAGACTCATCAGAGATGATGACCTCACTCCATTAGTCCTTTATGGTCAAATCCTTATGGTCTTTTGCAAACCATTATTTGGAAAATTGGCACTATTACTCAACCCCCAGCCTTAGTACTTAGTGGAACATTCTTTTGCGTTAATATCATCTTATATGTGATTTCTGTAAGTGCTTAAAATCTTCTGACACCTCTCTTCTGGAATCTTCGTCCATTAGTGCAAAAGCTTCCAGCTCATTGAGCTTTGATGGCTTTCATGCTGCAACTGCTTTATTTAAATACAGGCCCAGGAAAAGATTTTCTGTTGGATTTAGATCCAGAGAATGGGAAGGCCACTCTTTTTTGGTTGACTTGAAAGTGTGCTTGTAATTATTTTCTTGCTAGAGGGTCTAATTATCACCAAGAAGCCAGAACACTTATCCTCAAAATGCATTGGTATTTTAGTAAATCCATTAAGCTAGACACATGGTCAAGGTTGCCAGTTCCTTGCCTGACTAACCGCTGATCCATATGGCCAAACAGTTCCAGTTTTGACTCACTTGATCGAAGTGTGTCCCAAAAATCTGCAAACCTATCCAAATTCCTTCTGGCATGTTCCAGTCGTGCACTTAATGTAATGATTAAGACTACAAAAATAATACAGCCAGGTTCAACTTTGACATAAAGACATTAAGAACATTTAAACTTTTATCAAATTATGGCCATGGGTCTGTTTTTAAAGATTTTATTCTGTCCTAGTTCACTAAAATGTTTCACAGTGAGGTTTTGTCGTCAGGTACAGACTAACAGAGAGGCCACTGTGGCACAGATTGCAAAAAAGTGTCTGAATTAAACATTTCTCTGTATGGGGTTGCAAAGTCGCAGGCCACTAAAAGTGCCCATGCTACCAAATGTAGAAATGATACAGTGATACAGTCTTCCATTACAAGTTCCATTACACATCTTACCATGAACCCGTGACAACTTCATTCAGTAACGGGGAAAAAATAACATTAGCTGCGTATTTTACTAAAATGTCCTTTGTATGGAAATATTTTAGTCTGGAAATGCAGAAAAGCAAAACAGCTACTTGCAATTTGTGCAAAGCAAGCGTGTCAAGTGGTGGAAGAAAGGTTTCGCCGTATAAAGGACCTATTTAATCAAGCACCTGCAGAAGTTTCACATTGTTTGTTTGTTTGTTTATTAGGATTTTAACGTCATGTTTCACACTTTGGTTACATTCATGACAGGAACAGTAGTTACTTATTTACACAAGGTTCTGTGAAGGCAAGGGTTAATTGGCGGAGGAAATGAGAAATAAAATTTAGTCAGTGGGGTCAGTGTACAATAATCATTTTAAGGATCTCTATCTGATTATTGCCTTAAAAATCTCTTTGGTTCCATGTTTGTGAAGTGCAGCAGCTGTACACTGAAGAGCTCTGAACCCGCTGCATGTCTCAGAAGAGAACTTTATCAAAAGAAGTGGGATTTTATTTTGAAAGATTGAAGACTGTATCATTTCTAAGTTGAGGGAAACGCTTCAGTATTATCATAAGGAGTATTTGCAGGATGGGCTTGAAGTTTGGACTTGAGCAAAGCACACTTCTTGCAAAGGAGGAGGAAAAAGCCTATTATAATATAGGTTATTGGATTTTGGATGAAGATGAGCATGTGACAGACCCAATTGAAATCAACAAAAGAACATCTGCCCCTGAGTCCCCATAGAGTCAGTGCAAGATGTGACAAATATCGGAGGCTTAAATAATCGGTGGCATTGAAAATGAGGTAAAGTTAAACCACCTGAGACCTTGGGATGCTGCTAAAAAAGTCTTTCAGAGCGTAAGCATTTTAGGATTTAAAAACATAACAAAAGGCCTTATTGAACTTCTGAAAAAAGAACTGGGGAAAAAGAACAATGGGCCACACTCACTGTGTTATGATTGTGTGTGTGTGTGTGTGTGTGTGTGTGTGTGTGTGTGTGTGTGTGTGTGTGTGTGTGTGTGTGGCATTCAGTGGAAGAGATTTGCTATAACAGAGGGAATCAGAAAGGAGGCGTTTATAACATTAAACCCACCTCCTTGTTTCTACACTCACTGTCCATTTTATCAGCTCCATTTACCATATAGAAGCACTTTGTAGTTCTACAATTACTGACTGTAGTCCATCTGTTTTTCTGTATGCTTTGTTAGCCCCCTTTCATGCTGTTCTTCAATGGTCAGGACCCCTACAGGACCACCACAGAGTAGGTATTATTTAGGTGGTGGATCATTCTCAGCACTGCTGTGACAATGACATGGTGGTGGTGTGTTAGTGTGTGTTGTGCTGGTATGAGTGGAGTGGAGTTTATAAACACCTCACTGTCACTGCTGGACTGAGAATAGTCCACCAACCAAAAATATCCAGCCAACAGCGCCCCGTGGGCAGCGTCCTGTGACCACTGATGAAGGTCAGCAATTCAAAGAGCAGCAATAGATGAGCGATCGTCTCTGATTTTACATCTACAAGGTGGACCAATTAGGTAGGAGTGTCTAATAGAGTGGACAGTGAGTGGACACGTTTAGCATTAGCATAGGTTTCATGTTTCATGTGTTTAGCAGTTAGTGTAGCCTTTAAATTAGCTTTAGCATTGTTCATGTTTAGTTAGCATTAGCATTTAGGTTAGCATAGGTCTTGTGTTTTTGTATCTGGTCTTGTCTTGTGTAAATCTGTGTTGTGTCTTTGTTATTATTAAATATTTAGTTTAAATGGCTCTGCATGTGTGTCCACCCCCTCTTGTCTTGTCCTAGCCCTAAAATCGTTACGCTTCCCTACAATGTTTCTACGTTCACTGGATAAATCTAATAAGAGTGTAAATAGTGGATATAAAAAGTATTTAGACCCCTTTAACTTTTTGTACACCTTGTTTTATTGATTTGATTTGTTATTTATAGAATTGCCAGTTTTAACCATAGAACCAAACTTGATCTCCGATAATGGAAGTGAAATTTAAGTAAAAATCAAAAACTGAATTCTTGATCAAAAACTGAATTCTTTAGCCGCTCAGGTGGCGCAGTGGTAAAAACACACGCTGGAACCAGAGCTGGGATCTCGAATACATCGTATCGAGTCTCAGCTCTACCTGCCGGCTGGGCTGAGCGGCCACATGAACAACTGTTGTTCAGATATGGGCGGGACTAAGCCAGATGGGGTCTCTCTCCCATAACTAATGCAATTAAGACCTCTGCTGATTGATGGCGCCTGCACAGGGACGGGAAAAGAGTGCTGTCAGGGTGTGTCTCTCCGTACACAGTGCTGAGCTGCACTGCACTCGTCAAAGTGTAGGTGACAAAATGCATACGGCTGCTGCCCACGTGTCAGAGGGGGCGTGGGTTAGCTTCGTTCTCCTCAATCAGAGTGGGGATCGGCATTGGTGTAGAGCAGAGGTCACTAACAGGCGGACCGCGGTCCGGGTCCGGACCCAGAAGCTGTCCCATACGGACCCGGACCTACAGCCAAAACAGAAAGTTATTATTTGAAACCTGGCGGAGCGCTTCTATTTTAACCGGCGCAGCTTTTGTAGTCTTTACGGTAGCGGTTGTCACGTGACACCACTCAGCCAATCAAGTCTGTGCATTCCAGCCGGTAAACACTGCGACTCTACAGTGCAGACAGTTGAGAGAGTTAGAGGCGAGTTACATGTGAAAAGACGGTGGAAAGAAAAAGAAAGATAGCGAACGTAGAACAAACGAAGGGAGAGATACAGACGACTGTGCAGGAGAAAGTTGAGAAAAAGACGAGTGAGACAGGAGACATGACGCTCTCCAAAAAAGAAACGTGTACAGCGAAAATACAGCATTTAATCCGTGATGGAGAGACTCATCTCTGTTCTTACTTCCCACTGGAGCACAATTTATTTTTATTTTCTCTTAATTTGATAAGAGAAAGGTTTTATAAGGTGGGGTGGCCCGGGTCCTCTCTGTGTGTGCATGTTCTCCCCGTGTCCGCATGGGTTTCCTTCGGTGCTCCGGTTTCCTCCCACAGTCCAAAAACATGCAAGTGAGGTGTATTGGAGACACTAAATTGTCCATGACTGTGTTCGATATAACCTTGTGACCTGATGAATCTTGTGTAATGAGTAACAACCGTTCCTGTCATGAATGTATCCAAAGTGTAAAACATGACGTTAAAATCCTAATAAATAAACAGACAGTTATTGATAACATGCAGATGTTGATACAACTACTAGGCTACATTATACTATATTGTATATATGTTATAGTGGTTAAGGTACTGGACTAATAAACAGAAAGTTGCCGGTTCAAGCCCCGCCACCACCAAGTTGCCACTGTTGGGTCCCTGAGCAAGGCCCTTAACCCTCAATTGCTCATCGTGTTCCGCTCATTGTGTAAGTCGCTTTGGATAAAAGCGTCTGCTAAATGCTGAAAATGTAAATGTAAATATCAATATATTTACATTATATATATATATAGTTAAACATTCCGGACCTTTGCTTCAAGAAATTTTCTCTAACTGGACCCCTTTAAATTTTAGTTGAATACCCCTGGTGTAGAGGAAGCATGATGCAATGGGCAACTGGGCGCACTAAAAAGGGAGAAAAAGAGAAAAAAATGCATTAAAAAAAAAATATATATAATATATTATTATTATAAATTATATATATAAATACACACTTACCAGCCACTTTATTAGGAACACTAATTTTGTTTATGCCAGCCATGTGGCAGCAACAACATGTCTACAGTTATACAAGCATGGGTCTGTAGGGTTATTAATGTTCACATCAAACGTCAGAATGAAGAAATAATGTGATCTGATTAGTCTTGACTGTGGCATGATAGATTGGTGCAAAAATATCCAGTTAGTAGCAGTTCTGCAGGCTGAAACACCTGCTTTTTTAAAGACATGGACAGACATCTTGAGGTTAATGTCATTAAGCTTTGACAGCTGAAAACCACATCAAGTTCTACTCCTGTCAGCCAAGTATAGAAATCTGAGGCTGAACTCGACAAAAGGTCAGAAAAAGTAGATGGTTTAGGATTGGAAAAATTGACCTGGTCTGATGAATCAAGCTTTATTCTGTGTGCATGAAGATGTGATTGTCAGGATCTAGCCTGAACAGCATCATTTTATAGACTTTACCTGCCTTGTGTCAACAGTTTAGGCTTGAGGTGTGGTGTAATGCTGTGAAACGTTGGCCCGTCTGAGAACTGTTACTGACTATGTGCTTCTTTTTACATTTGATGCATTTAGTGGATGCAAAGTGACTTACAGTTATGAATGAATACAAGGGCTGCGTCCAAAATCGCATACTTAAACAGTACGTTCTAGATTCGAGGAAGTATACACTGCTCATCCGGTAAAGCAGTAAGCTTTTTCAGTACACAAGTATACAGCTTCAGACGTACTACGTCCGCCATCTTACCAACGTCACATGATGCATGACGTTACATCGCCGCAGTTATAACAGTTTTAAAAACATTCTGTAGTTCTCCACAAAGCTACTAATAACGTTACTCTGGGTTGTACACAATAATAACATTTTTAATTTTTGTCTTTCTTACACTTGTAAACAGCCGAATCTCTGCTTTCCACCATCTATCAGCTGCAGTTGAATTATGGGATACATTAGCCGACCGCAAGTGTGCTGTGTTTGCATACTCAAAAATGGCTGCCCATGAAGTAGGTTATCTGGGTACTTTTCGCGCACTCTTTAATATATACTACGTATTCGGACACACTAACTGCTCTCGCTTGCTGCTTTCGCATGCTGTTTAGTATGGAAGTGTGCGATTTCAGATGCAGCTAATCTGAGCACCTGAGGGTTAAGGGCCTTGCTCAGGGGCCCAACAGTGGTAATTTAGCAGAGGTGGGGCTTGAACTGGCAACCTTCTGATTACTAGTCTAGTTTTTTTTTAACCACAAAGCAAACACTGCCCTTTTACAGCCACAAATTACCCATCTTACAATAATATAACGAGTTATTTCATTGTATTTCAATACTCCCCAGTCACCAGATCTGAATTTAACTGAGAACGTTTAGATGTTGTAGAACTAGAGATGCGCAGACAAATCAGCTGAATTTGTCATGTTAACATGGGCCGAAAGTTTAAACACCTAGTGAAATCCATGTAACATAGGACTGGGACTGCTGTGAGAGCAAATGAGGTTCTACATTTACATTTTCAGCATTTAGCAGATGCTTTTATCCAAAGCGACTTACAGTCTAAGCAATTGAGGGTTATGCCTAGTTCACACTACACGATTTTTGCCCTGATTTTCGTTCGGCGACTGGTCTGCGCTAGATTTGCTGGCTCGGGAGCAACTCGGCGTTCGCTCGGCGATCAAAACTCGGCTCTCAATCGCTAAGTGTGAACTATCAAACAACTTGATCCGACCGGCTCGGCGACCTGATCGAGATTTCTGAACATGTCAGATATCTGATCTCAGTTGCCCGACTGGCAATGAGTGCTATGTCGAACAGCCAATTAGAACGCAAGATACGGTGTGAGGGAAACGCAGGAGAGGAGTGTAAACATGTGGGACAGGGGGATAATGTAGTTTATATCAGAATACACCGGCACACACACGTTTTACAGTATTTCTGACTTGATCCTCTACAAAACATAACACCAACACTGCATTGCAAAAATATTAATTAACCTCCAACTCACAATAGAACAATCCATACTGTTCGTGTTGCCAAATCCACTCAGATTCATTTATTTTTTCTCTTTGATTTTACGCTGCACATCAGCGCACAAACACTTTGATCACTCGCTACTTGTTGACGTGCATTTTTGGACGTAGTATCATTAAACCCCTCGTCACTTCTCACGTGTGTTTTTGCAAAAAAAATAAAAATAAATAATTTGTTTGAGAGATCAGAGAAGCTCGCCTGCGATTCCAGTTGGTGATGGATCGTGTAGTGTGAAACCTCCTATCGCCGATCAGTCGTGTAGTGTGAAATATACACCGACTGAAAGACTCCCGAGAGCAGGAGATTCAGTCGTGTAGTGTGAACTGTACAGCGACCCGACAAATCAGAAAGTCGTGTAGTGTGAACTTGGCATTAGGGGCCTTGCTCAAGAGCCCAACAATGGCAACCTGGCAGTGGCTTCTGCTTACTAGTCCATTACCTTAACCGCTAGGCTACAGCTGCATAGTATTAGTTCTACATAGTGTTAGTATGGTGCTTCTTTCAAAGTGGTCAGTGAATGAATTCAGGATTCAGCACAACACTGCTCTATTTAGGGTTCATACCCCAGGCAGTGCTGATGTAAGAAGTAGTGAGCTGAATCCCACATGGTTTTGTGTTTATCCTTTGTTGTTTAAAATATATAGTTAGGTGAAGGTGCCTTTGCAGGGATTTTTCTGCAATGCTTTTGCCAAGGAAGCAGCAGAGTTGTCTACTGTGACCATATTTTGGTTTGCAACAATTTTAATTACTTTTTCTAATGACCATATTTAAAAAAAATCTGACAATATAATATGAGGGATCTTCAAAAAGTGGGAGGGTGGGAGGAGTAGTAATTGGTCGTGTCTGAGAGACTGAGAGAGCTTATAGTCCGGATTTAGCTCCATCTGATTTCCACCTTTTTGGACACTCAAAGAAGCTATAAGGGGAAGAAGATTTTCATGTGATGATGATGTGAAAGCAGCAATGCATCAGTGGCTACACACTCAACCAAACACACTTTATGCTGATGGCATTAAAAGTTGGTACGATGCTGGGAAAATGCATCAGAAGGCGACTATGTAGAAAAGTGATGTCATTTGTTTTTCAAATTTTTAATAATAGGTGGTCCGTCGAGTTCGACAATGACATCTATGTGCAGGGGTGGGCTCTGAGGTGACTATGGAGTCCAAGACGGGAACGGCAAACTGGCCTAGGGGTTTAAGTGCTGCTACTGCTGCTTTCTTTTTTGCACGTGCCTCAGAGATGCTGGCACGTCGTTTGTCCTCAGATATCTCTGTTGCTTTATGCGTCAGGGTGTGCCATCCAGTTCGGTCCTGTGCGCACTCCTCAAGCTGCTTGGGGGCTATTCCAGTTTGGGCGATGTTGGCCTTGATGCAGTCCTTAAAGTGTTTCAACGGCCTGCCTCGCTTTCTCTTTTCTTTACAGAGCTCGCCAAAGAGGAGTTGCTTTGGGATTCTGTCACTGTCCATCCGGTTGACATGCCCCGTCCATCTGAGCTGGGCCTTCAGGATCATAGCTTCAATGCTGCAATAGCTTCAATAGAGTTTAAAAAGTGCAGAAACTTTTTGAAGAACCCTCGTAAAAGCCGCTGTTTTACTAGACGCTCTTTATTCTTCCTAATTTGCCTAGGTATTTTTTGAAGATGTAATATTTCCCACAAGTCATTAATTATTAATTAAGAAGCCATAAAAGTATCAAGACGTGTATAAATTTGTATTCTACACACAGAAGATCCTCAGTGACTCAACATACAAGTGATTCCTTACTGTGCAATTATCCCCAAATCTGTTTTGTTTTTGTTTTTTATTAATGTGTGTTGGGATTAAACTGTAAATGCACATTTGTGGTTGTTTATCATTTGTGCTGTGTTCCTCCATCATGTACTCTTGTCCTTACAGAGCAAACTTCTGCTCTCTGTCTCTGTGGTGCTCTGTAGAGCAGAATGATTGAGAAGCAGTCTGACCAATAACTGCATGTAGGGCATGTACGTCATCGGCTAATCACAGCGTGCGAAAAGGCAGGACCTACAGAGAGGGGTAAAACAATGCAAGAATGCCTGTACTATGTATTATTAAGGCCCTACCTAATTCATAATATGCAGTTTGCTGTGAAATTCAAACTTTAAGGTTTGTGTTTAGTGATTTAATGTTTTTCATTCACGTAGCGTTCAAGTGCCTCATGTTTACTGGTTAATTTGCACTATGAGGTGGTCCTTGCATTCCTACGGCAATTCAGTTAGCAATCGGTTAGTCAAAATGTCCAAGATGTCGAAGTGTAAAGCAGCTAAAAACACGACTCAGGTGACTGAGGTTGGAAAACTCCCAACCAATTCTGTGGACACAACATGGACGAGTTTTTCGTTTCTGAGACCGTCACAGGTTTTTTATTCAACCGTGAAGGTAGGCTGTGCTGTGTACTGTAGCTTCCATTCATCTGTCATTCAGTTTATGAGTGTAATTGAATGACTGCGGGCAAATGTAGCACTTTCCTGTAAAAATCCTTGAAATCTGTGATTTTTGAAAAACGAACCGTGAAAGCAAAACCTAAATGCTGAATATTTTAGGCAGTTTATAAACCTAACTCCCAAAAAGACGACATTTGTGAAAAAAAGAGGATGTTGTAATACTTAGTTGTAGTGGGTTAAAAAAGCAGACAGTAAATTAAAATTAAGGGCTTTTTTATTTAGATAAGATTAATACAATGATAGAGATGTCCAATTTTGTTTGCACATATGACTGGTAATGATCCTGTCCATATTCTAAAATCATACATCCTAATGCTAGGCAATATTATTCAGGGTCAGAGATCAACTTCCCAATACATTTTTATGGAGAAATTTAAACTCATTCATCTTTGTGGAACTGCTTTACATCAGACACTCTGCTATGCACTGCATATGAAGCAGTTCATAAAGAAATCAATATGAGTATTACTCACCCCTTGGTGTGGGTGCTATACAGCATCTGAGTCATTAAGACCTGAGTTCAAACTTCAAACTAATTTCAATTTACTGACTTTAAGGAGTTTTTTCTGTGTGTGTGTGTGGGGGGGGGGGGGGGGGGGGGTGTTATTGTTTTTACTGAGTACACTTATTTTCTCCCACATTTCAGAACATTCAAATGGTCGATTAGGTACTTCTAAATTGTGGGTGTGAATGAGTACAGATGTGGGAGTGAGAAAGAAAATTAAAAAAAGGTAATACAGAACTAATGCAGTGGATAATGGGCAACACATGCATGTATCAGCATGATCAGTATGACCAATAGCAAGGCCACTATTTGTGTGGATTGAGACAGTGGTTCTCTAGCTTCTTTTCTCTTAGACAACCCTGTGATAAGGATTACGTTAATATTCTTACACTTATTGTGTTTCTGCTCATGGGAAATTCAATAAATTCATGATGAAGGTAAATATCTTGGTATTTTCTGATTTTGGTTGATGTAGTGGGTTTATTTCTGGTAAGCTGGTGGTAGAAGCTTCCTCACCTGGTCTGCTTCAGCTGGATCTGCATCAACAACGAATCAGAATCCTTTGTAATCGTCGTGTCCGTTCTCAAAGACCCACCATAGGCTACAGGTAGTTTAAAACAGATCTATATGACATAACAAGAGATCCCTCATACGCCTCGTCCTCCTGGTTGAGATTCTCTGGATTAAGACACAGCCCTTCAGCTTTTCATATTAAGCAGTGTCCTCTCTGCTCTGTGAGTGGTCTCCTTGTACAGCAGGCCATTGGATATTTAAACCAAATGTTTCCTGTTGAATTATTATAGGCACTCTGTCAAATAGTTATCATATTTAAAGCTTTAATGTTTAATTAATATTTAATAATATTTTGGTGACAGTAAACCCCTCATCTTCACACTGCAGGATATTCTGTATGTTTGGCTCCCTACATCTCTGATTTGTTTGAAATACAGTATATAAACAGTAGGTAGGCCAAAAACGTTCCCTTCAAAAAGTCAAAGACAAGGCCACGTTATCGACAGTGTTGCATCCAAAACCTAAATTTGCTGCGACTTAAACTAGATTGTGAAACACCAGGACGGCAGGTAGGACACAATATTATTAACAACACTGCTGTCGTACAGTGAGGGTTTCATTATTCAGCACCTGTAACAGCATGTAGCATAAATGTAATAATGTTGTTGGTAACATAGCTGTCATGCAGTTAGTGTCTGTGTATTTTATTTGTTTTCAGTCTTTTCAGTGTGTGTGTGTGTGTGTGTGTGTGTGTGTTTGAAACCCTCCTTCCCACACACACACACACACACACACACACACACACACACACACACTTACTTGATACATTTTACAGTGCATCTCAGTAAGTGGATGTGCTTACGTGTGTGTGAGTAAATTTTGCCCAGTGATAGATTTGGCCCTGTACATCCCTCTTTCTGCCTAGTGGTTTCAAAATGCCTCCTAACCCACCCTGACACTGATTGGTGTAAAGTCTATCTATCTATCTATCTATCTATCTATCTATCTATCTATCTATCTATCTATCTATCTGTCTGTCTGTCTGTCTGTCTGTCTGTCTGTCTGTCTGTCTGTCTGTCTGTCTGTCTGTCTGTCCGTCCATCCACCCATCCGTTTGTCCCTCCATCCATCCATCCATCTATCCGTCCGTCTTTCTATTAGTATAAAGCAGTTACTGAAAATGTATAAATAAGCTGTAGATTTCCTGTCTTGCATGGGTTTCTCAGAAGCATTAAAACACCTACACTATGAACTGCTCAGAAAACCATGGAAACCTCATAAGTGAAATGTACATTTCAATAAACTTTAATAGGCTGGTCAAACAAACAAAAAACCTACAGCGTTTAATTTGCTGTACAGCACAGAAGAAGTAAATTTATGAGATCCTGTCAATTAGATAAATGAAAAGTTTGTTGGTTCTTATATAAATATATTAGCCATAACATTTAAACCACCTCCTTGTTTCTACACTCACTGTCCATTTTATCAGCTCCACTTACCATATAGAAGCACTTTGTAGCTCTACAATTACTGACTGTAGTCCATCTGTTTCTCTGCATGCTTTGTTAGCCCTCTTTCATGCTGTTTTTCAATGGTCAGGACTCTCCCAGGACCACTACAGAGTAGGTATTATTTGGGTGGTGGGTCATTCTCAGGTGGTGGTGTGTTAGTGTGTGTTGTGCTGGTATGACTGATCCACCACCCAAATAATACCTGCTCTGTGGTGGCCCTGTGGGGGTCCTGACCATTAAAGAACAGGGTGAAAGCAGGCTAAAAAAGTATGTAGAGAAACAGATGTACTACAGTCAGTAATTGTAGAACTACAGAGTGCTTCTAGATGGTAAGTGGAGCTGTGAGTGTAAAAACAAGTAGGGTGGTTTTAATGTTATGGCTGACCGGTGTATATTACCACTGGGGTACAGCAGCATAGCTTAGTCTATTTTCTGTATAGTGAAATTACATTGTACTCAAAAAAGAGATCTGAAACCTATTAAGAAATAAATCCATTACTAACAAACCCCCAAACCCCAGTGTAAAAATTAGAACAGTAGGAAAAAAGAGGACAAAAAGAAATCACAGCAGTAATTAGCAAATTTTGGGTTAAAGCACTTTTCTCCTTCCCTAATTGAGGTTGAGTTGGAAAAAAAATCCTCTTGCTGCACCTGCTAGACTCCAGGATCAGCACACTACCATGTCATTACTGTGTTAGTGTAATTGCAGTGCTGTGAATGGTCAACCACTCAGGGAACATGTGGTCAATGGCGAGTCCAATAGTCCCTTTCAGGAAAGTACACAGGGGTGAAAAACACAACAGATGGGTGGTAGTCAGTAAATGTATACCCAGAAAGCTTATCTGTATGGTCGATGTAGCCTTCATGAACTTATGCACTAGAGTGCTGAGTAAGTATATTCTCTTAAAGCTTTTATAAAACTAAATGTAACTGTAACTGTGTACTGTACTACTCTCAGGATCTTCATGACTATTTTAGCAAGAGTTTGAAAACTGTGAAGGCACAAATTATTGACACGGTCGGGGAGTTTAAACTCCTGACACATTATATTTTAAATGTATCTATTTCTGTCTGCGCTGTGCCAGTGGGTTGGCTCTCAGATTATGTGCACACAATGAACCACACAGGCGATTCCCAAAATCAAACATTACTTTTGCCACAATAAATGTAAACAATTACTCACGCTTAGTGTTTACCCAGATGAACAACACAGGAATGAAGCGACGGGATGCAGTTCAGCTTGTCATTCACAGAGCTTAGTGCAGACTCAGCCCTGTTTTAGATTACAGTATTAGTCTGAGGATAGATGTGTACATATTTTGAGGAAACAGCTCAAAATAATGCATATTTTACAAGTCATTAAAGTACATTACAATAGTTGTTTATAGAAACGTCTCTTAGAACCTACACCGATCAGCCATAACATTAAAACCACCTCCTTGTTTCTACACTCACTGTCTATTTTATTAGCTCTACTTACCATATAGGAGCACTTTGTAGTTCTACAATTACTGACTGTAGTCAATATGTGTCTCTGCATGCTTTGTTAGCTCCCTTTCATGCTGTTCTTCAATGGTCAGGACTCTCCCAGGACCACCACAGAGCAGGTATTATTTGGGTGGTGAATCATTCTCAGCACTGCAGTGACACTGACATGGTGGTGGTGTGTTAGTGTGTGTTGTGCTGGTATGAGTGGATAAAACACAGCAGCGCTGCTGGAGTTTTTGAACACCTCACTGTCACTGCTGGACTGAGAATAGTCCACCAACCGAAAATATCCAGCCAACAGCACCCCGTAGGCAGACTTTACATCTACAAGGTGGACCAACTAGGATGGAGTGTCTAATAGAGTGTCTTGAAGAACAGGGTGAAAGCAGGCTAAAAAAGTATGCAGAGAAACAGATGGACTACAGCCAGTAATTGTAGAACTACAAAGTGCTTCTATATGTATAAGTGGAGCTGATAAAATGGACAGTGAGTGTAGAAACAAGGAGGTGGTTTTAATGTTATGGCTGATCAGTGGTTCTGGTTCTGATTGGTTGGTTCTGAGAGTGGGGTTGAATTTAATAGACGTTGAGTTTTAAGCTATCTTTTTCCATGAAATATAAAATAATGGGGTTGTTTTTGATGCTTATACACTGAAAATAACACAAATGTAATATAAAAAACACTGAAATGTTTTTATTGTGGATTAATGCTTTTCATAAATCCACAATAAAAGCAATTTTTTAACTTCCTCAATTGTTTGGGAACAGTTCTTTAATATTGATTTGACATCTTTTTCAACATCAGCCTTCTTTATTGTTTCCTTCTGCTTTTTATTTGTGGAGATGGTTGGTCTCTGAATACCGTATTCCTTAGTGAGTTCACTAACACTAACACCGCTCTTATATTTTGCTATTATCTCTGTCTTTACTTCTACAATAATCCAAGATTTCTTTCTCTTCTGCTCAGCACTAACACTTTTCACCTTCTTAGGATCCATGATAAATATTAAGGGCAAAAAAATGCACTAAAAGACGAGAAACTGCTTCAGAAGAATTGCACTGGGACATTCACTGGGCGATAGCTACTGTGTGACTTACGCTTACCTTTTTGTTTACATCGCTCACCCCTTCATTTTGCTGTGCAGTGCGGCCTATGCGGGTTTAAGGAAAACGTCGAATTTAAGGGTACTGATTTTTCAATTTCAAGTATAGGGGCCACCCAGTTACAAGGTACCACTATAACTGATTGTCATTAATTGGCCATTAACGAACACAATAGAGTACAATCAAAATATATCACATTACCGAGGTGAAAGGATGGTGACAAAAAGTATTGTTTTAGTATCATTTTTCTTTTTGTGTTTTTTAGTTTTGCATTTTTCTCCCAAATAATGTTTAGAGCTTTTAAACAAAATTGCATAAGGCAAAGAAAACCCAAAATAACGCAAACTAAAAAGCAGATAAAGCAGCACTTAGTCTTGATTAGTGATATTACATGTAATGTTGAAGCTATATATTACATAAATAGAACCTTTTCAGCAATGTGAAATAGGCTGAAATGTAATGCAAGCAGGACACTATACCTCAATTAAAATAAATTCAGGATAATACAAGAAAATTGGTACAAATAAGTGCAATTTGGTTATACAACAATAAAATGTCCACTTTCAAAAGGCTCAAGGCTAAAGGACAATATTCATCATTTAGAATTACTATTGGCTCAGTCATCCAATTTGGAAGGACGTTCTGATCTGGGCGAGGCTTGGTGGTGACTTACACTGTCCCCTTCTTGTAGTACTCAGAGGGACAGTTTTTTTGTATTTGTCTCCTAACTTGTGCCTTTCTGCAGGGACATTTTAAATACTATTACCCATGTGCTATTAGCAGATTTTATTCTAAAGTAATTAAAACCACTTAAACTGATCTTAGGAAGGTGTAAAATAGTGCTTTTTACTATTTACTATTACACATTGACTTAAAGCAGGTTTACTGAGATCCAGATTCAATATTCCTGATGAGGACACCTGAGCAAAGACACAATTTTCCAACATTATAAAAAATAAAATTAAAAGGATAATGAATCAAAAAAGAACCCATCATTGGTGCATTCCAAACAATATTTGCAAAAATTAAAGAAAATTCTTTCTAAAGCAGATTCCATTCCACTTACCACATAGAAGCACTTTGTAGTTCTACAATTACTGACTGTAGTCCATCTGTTTCTCTGCATACTTTTGTAGCCTGCTTTCACCCTGTTCTTCAATGGTCAGGACCCCCACAGGACCACCACAGAGCAGGTATTATTTAGGTGGTGGATCATTCTCAGCACTGCAGTGACACTGACATGGTGGTGGTGTGTTAGTGTGTGTTGTGCTGGTATGAGTGGATCAGACACAGCAGCGCTGCTGGAGTTTTAAACATCTCACTGTCACTGCTGGACTGAGAATAGTCTACCAACCAAAAATATCCAGCCAACAGCACCCCGTGGGGAGCATCCTGTGACCACTGATGAAGGTCTAGAAGATGACCAACTCAAACAGCAACAATAGAATAATACCTGCTCTGTGGTGGTCCTGTGGGGGTCCTGACCATTAAAGAACAGGGTGAAAGCATGCAGAGAAACAGATGTACTACAGTAAGTAATTGTAGAACTACAAAGTGCTTCTATATGGTAAGTGGAGCTGATAAAATAGACAGTGAGAGTAGAAAGAAGGAGGTGGTCATAATGTCATGCCTGATCGTTGTATATTAAAACAATGTGTGTTATTCCAGCTTTGCTTTGTTTCTTGGTAAAGTTAGCAGCTTGTAACGTTCACTTATTTTAGTGAAAGTAGGAAATCAGGTCCCAATTTATTCATTTCAAAAAGCCAACCAGGTCACGCTTTGCTGTAATTCCTCTTAAATTGCAGCCATTTAAATCCTAATTGGTTTGTGGTTGTTATTAAAATTCATATTTTAGGAGAAAATCTTTCAGCATTTTAAGGAATAAATCAGTTTGCACCCCTGTCAAGGTGCACATTTTTAAATCTGGTAATTGGAAATGGTCATATTTACATTTACATTTTCGGCATTTAGCAGACGCCTTGATCCAAAGCGACTTACATTAGAAGGTGCTTAGAAGGAAAGGTCCTGGATTCGATCTCCAGGTGGGGCAGTCTGGGACTTTTCTGTGTGGAGTTTGCATATTCTGTCTGTGTGGGTCTGCGTGGGTTTCCTCTGGGAGCTCTGGTTCCTCCCACAGTCCAAAGACGTGCAAATGAGGTAAATTGGAGATACAAAATTGTCCATGACTGTGTTCGACATTAAAGACTTGTGAACTGATGAATCTTGTGTAATGAGTAACTACCGTTTCTCTCATGAATGTAACCAAAGTGTGTAAAACATGACGTTATAATCCAAATAAATAAATACTATTCACCATAGGTGCCAATTTATTCATTTTAAAAAGCCAACCAGGTCACACTTTGCAGTAATTCCTCATAAATTGCAGGCATTTAAATCCTAATTGGTTTGTGTTTGTTATTAAAATTCATAGTTTAGAAGAGAATCCTCCAGCACTTTCAGGAATAAATCAGTTTGCGCTCCTATTAAGGTGCATATGTTTAAATCTGGTGATTGGAAAGGTCATAGAAGGTGCTGGTGTTTATTACACCACTCTATAGTACTCGATTTACTGTGTTTTTAACCCTGAATAGAAAGAAAATCATCAGGAAAGAGTAGTTTGCACCAGGGGCCCTTTAAAATGACTTCATAATGACTTTTGGTGGTTGTGTAGGAACGTAAAGAAATCACTGGACCTAATTGTGACTGTAATCAGCTGATTGTTTTAATGGCATCTTTTGACCTCCTTTCCAGATTTAAGAAAGATGGAGTGCTTATTTTATTGCTAAGGGGCCAGATTTAATACTGCTTTTTATTAATGTATGCATATTTATGCGTTGGCTTTAAATACTGAGGGATTTCTGAATGGTCATTAATTTATCCAGCTTTGTTTAATGTACAGATATATCTGGATCAGAGAGGTGCTGATAAACTTCATGTGGTTAAATGCGTGGCTGTGGAATTATTGGGACATTTAACACCCATCCCGTAAATTGCCATTTGATGCACCAGCAGCTCTGCCAGCGACTCTTTGGCCCTGTTTCAGCTCTGTGCTGCTTTAAAATGTATCAAAGGATTTATTTTCAGAACTCTTTCCATTTGCAATCAGAGGATTTAATTGTGCTGTTGTGTATGTTGTGTTTTATGTGCTTTCAGTATACTCCACCATGTGTACACTGTGGATTGTGAACGTAACCAGACCCACTGGTTTTCTTTTGTTGGAGGGGTAAACTAAGATTAGATAAACTGAGAAACTGTAACTTACCAGTATAAATATAAATGTGTATTTATAAGTCTCCCACCTCAATTTTCACTGTATAATATACACTCTGTAGCTAAGTACCTTCAGCCAAATGATCAGGTAATTTTTAATCACATCACAGGGATTAACAGCTCATCTCTTTGTGAGGTCTGGCAGTGTGGTACAGGATGTTCAGAAAAGTCTAAAACATCAAAGAAGCATTAAACAATAAAATCTTAACATACAGAAACTCTGATCTGGTAAAGGAAAATATCATTGCAAAGGTGCAGCCTACTCTATAACAAAAAGTGGAGGAAATATAAAACTACAGCCACACTGGTTAGGTCAGGCCTCCCCTATAGGTCCTTACAGACTAGACTTCTAGTTGGCTTTACAGTGGCCATTGAAATATGTGCATTAAAATATATATACACTTTGTAGTTCTACAATTACTGACTGTAGTCCATCTGTTTCTCTTCATGCTTTGTTAGCCCCCTTTCATGCTGTTCTTCAATGGTCAGGACCACCACAGAGTAGGTATTTAAAAACTCCAGCAGCGCTGCTGTGTCTGATCCACTCATACCAGCACAACACACACTAACACACCACCACCATGTCAGTGTCACTGCAGTGCTGAGAATGATCCACCACCTGTTTTTTTTAAACACCTTACTGTCACTGCTGGACTAAGAATAGTCCACCAACCAAAAATATCCAGCCAACAGCGCCCAGCGGGCAGCGTCCTGTGACCACTGATGAAGGTCTAGAAGATGACCAACTCAAACAGCAGCAATAGATGAGCGATCGTCTCTGATTTTACATCTACAAGGTGGACCAACTAGGTAGGAGTGTCTAATAGAGTGGACAGTGAGTGGACACGGTATTTAAAAACTCCAGCAGCGCTGCTGTGTCTGATCCACTCATACCAGCACAACACACACTAACACACCACAACCATGTCAGTCACTGCAGTGCTGAGAATGATCCACCACCCAAATAATACCTGTTCTGTGGTGGTCCTGTGGGGGTCCTGACCATTGAAAAACAGGGTGAAAGCAGGCTAAAAAAGTATGCAGAGAAACAGATGGACTACAGTCAGTAATTGTAGAACTTCAAAGTGCTTCTATATGGTAAGTGGAGCTGATAAAATGGAAACAAGAAGGTTGTTTTAATCAGATCAGTATATATACAGTATATACAGTACAATTAACTTATTTTCCCACAAATCCCAGCTTGTTTGGTGAGGGTGCAGAGTCAGGAATAAGGGCCTTGCTCAAGTGCCTGGATTCGAACTGACAGTCTATTGATTGGTAACCCAAAGCTCTACCCTATACGCTCCCACTGTCCATGCTGCTTTCTTATTGCTGATTTAATCTGGGCTTGAGGAGACAGTTGGAATTAAGGTAAATTTACAGGTTCTCTTTCCAAGATTTTATTTTCCTTAAGGAAAATAAATATTAAAAACATAGATGGCATTTCTGAAAGATTTACTCTTTATATTTCATTGTTAAGTATAGTGTTAGAGAGGGGACTGTTGTGGTTTTTAATTGACGTTTTAAATGATATATCCTAAATTTGCAATTAGATCAATGCATTTTAAAGTTAATTCTCATATACTTTACATTCATACGTATAATGACCTGGGGACAGAAATGGCACAGATTCGGCAGAATGGCTCATGTATTTTACTTATAATGGCCCAAAAAATGCAACAGTAAAAATCCACCATCGCCTACGCACTCGCCAGCTGCATCTGTTCACCTGCCAGTGGCGGAATCTCACATGAGAGTCATACCACATACAGAGAAAATCCCTCCACCAGTGCAGGTGCCTGGACCAGATAGCAAAAGGTTTCAGGTGTATGGTGTCAGTGAAGCCCGGTCGACTTCCTTTTCTCAGGCACGGCCAACTGTGGACACCCAGCCAGTCCAGATTATTAACTGCTCCTGTTTTTTTGTCCCTGTGATTTGTCAAGCTTCAAGGGGGTGATTATACTTTGAAAACATTTCTTTTGTGTTACTTGAGTCAGACAGTATAAACATTTATACTGTTTTACGACAAGGCACACACACTCTCTTTTAGGTGTAATAGTGTGTGTGTAGCAGGTGTCAGTGAACAGATGGTACCACTGATCCGTTTTTCTTTATATATCTCTTTGTGCCACTAGTTCGGAACAGAGAGGGTTGAGTGCCAGTGTAGCATCTCAGGATATTTAAATAATTACAGATGAGGTGGTGTTATGCAGCAAGGGCTGTGTGTGGGACCTGTATACTGATAGTTTGGGACAGATCTGGCCTGGCTGAAAGCAGTGCGTAATTAACTGGGTCCATTTTTACTGTTTGGAGCAACGATCCGTCATGCGGTTACACTGATGAGGTTTATTTTATTTCCCCCCCTCACTGATGTTTGTAGGATAAGTAATTAGGCATGCTTTTCACATAGCACCTTGGGCACTTTTGCACTGTGTGTTGGACCGATCCACTTTTTACTTGGAATTCAAGGTTATTAGCTCTCTAGGCACTTATACCGATGTACGTTTTATTGGGCTGAAGCTGGCAGTGAAGCTAGCACAGACTCGACTCCTCCATTCTTTAACCATTACAGAATTACTGTTGGGAAGCCAGGTAGTAAATATATCCAGCAGCATCCTTGGGTGCCAGACATCTTTACCCTGATCTGATCTAAGAGTAGACCCAGAGGGCTTTTTCTCTGGCTCAGCTCCTACACTTGTTGGTCTCATAAATTCTTTTCCATTGTGGTTGCAGTAACGGCACAGACCCTCGTTTTAGTGCTTAGTTTTAGAGTCTGTTTTAACCTTTTCCTGTGATTTGGTATGAGTTGTCACTTTTTTAATACACCACCTCCTTGTTTTTACACTCACTGTCCATTTTATCAGCTCCACTTATTATATAGAAGCACTTTGTAGTTCTACAATTACTGACTGTAGTCCATCTGTTTCTCTGCAAGCTTTGTTAGCCTCCTATCATGCTGTCCTTCAACGTTCAGGACCCCCACAGGACCACTACAGAGCAGGTATTATTTGGGGGGTGGATGATTCTCAGCACTGCAGTGACACTGACATGGTGGTGGTGTGTTAGTGTGTGTTGTGCTGGTGTAAGTGGATAAGACACAGCAGCGCTGATGGAGTTTTTCGCAGCAAAGCTCATTCTCAGGCTTAACGTATCATGCATTTTTATCTAGCTATCTGTCAAAAGAGTTTAGTATTATATATATACAGCAAATACTGAACTCCTATATGTTTTATTTGTGGCAGCCAAAGCACTAGCTTACTTTAAACAGCACCCCTCCCCCCATTCTCTTGTCTTGTAGGAAGTTGGAAATTATACCATGATAAATGGCTTGGTTGGTTTTACAGAAATGCTAAAGCTATCTACCATAGTGACAGCTGTAAGTTTGGAAAAAGATGAATAACCATTGTGGTCAAATTGATAGAGTTCTGGTGAGAGGAAATTGGAATGTTATAGCAATGACATTTTAGAAGTATGAGCTTTCAAAGTTGTGACAGCAGGTATGTTTACTAGACACAATTCCTTTCTTTTTCTGCACTTTGTGTTTTTTCTGGACATAATTTTAACCCACCAGTCTACACTTAATTATTGTTATTCACCAAAGTATTTAAAACCCTTGGTGTGGCACTCCAAACTGAGGTCAGGTGCATACAGAATACTTGAATTATCCCTGAGTGGTGGCAAGAACTTTGAAGAAATTGCAATTTAAATGGATTGGACCTAGTTTAAACAGACATAGATCAAGGAACTGTCTGTAGATCATCATGATTAAATAGTGGCAAGACATAGATCATAGATCAGGGCGAGGATATAAAACAATATCTAGGAGTTTAAGTCACAGTGGCTTCAACAATTTAACAATAAAAGAAACTTGGCACAACCTTGGCACGAATTAGGCGTTAAGGAAAGAAGGGTCTTTAACTGAGAGGTAAGAAAACACCCAAAGGTCACTCTATAAAAGCTCCAAAAAACCTGTGCAGAGATGAGAGAACCTGTTGGACAGAAAACCATCTCTGTAGTGCTCTATAAATCAGAACTTTATGGCAGAGTGGCAAGATAGAATAAAATACATGTAACAGTCCGCTTGAAGTTTGCTAAACGGACTCATAAAACAACTACTACATACTACTAAAACAACACTGGCATGGCTTTAGACCAAGTCTTTATATGTGCTTGAGTGGCCCAACCAAAGCCCAGACCTAAACCTCACTGAACCTCACACTCCCATGATGGGAGTTCACAGAAGCTTTCCATCCAATCTGACAAAGCTTAAAAGGAACTGCTGTGACAAATAGGACAAACTGCTTAAATCCAGGTGTTTAAAGCTTTTAGAGATATGTCAAAAATCTTGCACCTTTTATTGCAGCCAAAGAGGCTTCTAAAAAGTATATTGACACATATAACACTTCAGTGATTAATTAAGTGTATTAATTTAGATTTTTCTGGATTTTGGAGGATAATAACATATCATAACATTAAAACCACCTCCTTGTTTCTACACTCACTGTTCATTTTATCAGCTCCACTTACCATATAAAAGCACTTTATAGTTCTACAATTACTGACTGTAGTCCATATATTTCTCTGCATACTTTCACACTGTTCTTCAATGGTCAGGACCACCACAGAGCAGGTATTATTTAGGTGGTGGATCATTTTTGGCACTGCAGTGACACTGACATGGTGGTGGTGTGTTAGTGTGTGTTGTGCTGGTATGAGTGGATCAGACACAGCAGCGCTGCTGGAGTTTTTAAATACCGTGTCCACTCACTGTCCACTCTGTTAGACACTCCTACCTAGTTGGTCCACCTTGTAGATGTAAAGTCAGAGACGATCGCTCATCTATTGCTGCTGTTTGAGTTGGTCATCTTCTAGACCTTCATCAGTGGTCACAGGACGCTACCCACAGGGCGCTATTGGCAGGATATTTTTGGATGGTGGACTATTCTCAGTCCAGCAGTGACAGTGAGGTGTTTAAAAACTCCATCAGCATTGCTGTGTCTGACCCACTCATACCAGCACAACACAAACTAACACACCACCACCATGTCAGTTCCACTGCAGTGCTGAGAATGATCCACCACCTAAATATTACCTGCTCTGTGATGGTCCTGTGGTGGTCCTGACCATTGAAGAACAGCATGAAAGGGGGCTAACAAAGCATGCAGAGAAACAGATAGACTACAGTCAGTAATTGTAGAACTACAAAGTGCTTCTATATGGTAAGTGGAGCTGATAAAATGGACAGTGAGTGTAGAAACAAGGAGGTGGTTTTAATGTTATGGCTGATCAGTGTATATAGCACATTGAGAACTGAATCAGTAGCAGGTCTGTTTCCAAAATCATTTATTTTAAATACTGTTTATAAAATGTAGAAATTTTATTTTGTTTGTGTTATAACTGCTTTAAAATTAAACATAGGATTTTTTAGGGAATGTCCGGGTATAATCTCACTATATATACAGACCTTCTACTGATCCTGTTCTCCATGTACTATATAGTGTAAGGATACCAAAATCCATGCACCTTACCCAGACATCTAATTTACATTTACAGCATTTAGCAGACGCCTTTATCCAAAGCGACTTACAGTACAGTAACAGTATACAATCTGAGCAATCAAGGGTTAAGGCCCATGCTCAAGGGCCCACCAGCAGCAACCTGGCAGTAGTGGAGCTTGAACCAGCGACCTTCAGATTACTAGTCCAGTACCTTAACCACTAGGCTACGGCTTGCCCACATTTACATTTTTGTCATTTTGGCAGATGCCTTTATCCAAAGCAACTTACAGTACAGTTACAGTATTAATTTAGTTAAACATAACTGCTGTTTTAATTATAACAATAAGTAAAATTTGCTTTTTACCCACCCTGAACCAAGCACCATTAGAATGAACTGAAATCATGGCTGAGTCAGACCTTGCAGGTGATTCACTAATGCTCTTGTTGCTCTGTTACAGCAGGATATTCTGGGGTTTTACACGGTGTGTTCTGCTGTCAGGTCTCCATGGATATTTGCTCACGGAGCTTCAGCTTACTGACAGATCAGGAAGTCTCAGTTGAGAAAAGCCGACCGGGTCTTCAACTCACTCCAGAAGCATTTGCCTTAAGTTACATGTTTCAGACAGTTGATGAATGGCTTTTCTTGTGCACAACAGAGCTTTAGGTTGCATTTCTTGATGCTACAGTGGACAGTATTAACAGTTTTCTAAAGTATTCTCAAGTCTATGTGGCTGTATTCCTCACAGCGGCATAATGGTTTCTCATGTAATGGCGTCTGAGGGCTTGAAGGTCAAGCACAGTCAGTGTTGGTGTCAGTGCAACAGTGTAATGATGGGCAAAGTGTGGAGAGCTTGCCACAGCTGCCCAGCCTCTGCCGAAACCAATCAGGTGCCTAATCTATTAACAATGTGCTACCATTCGAGGGAATTATTTGGCAGTGTCATGTGGTGGGAAAAAAACCCTTAATGAAATACCTCAGAGACTGGATTATGAGTAGAAAAAACAGATCACGCCGACTCAGTGAATGCAATAGGACGGAAAGAAAATAATCACTCTTTATACTCCCATTAGTAACCTTGTAGGACGGTGGAAGATTCCAACATTAACAGAGATTTCTCAGCTAGAACATAGGAACTGGTCTAAACCAGCTAGAACTGGGTTTTGGAGGTCATACAATGCAATTCATGCACTTCTTGTCACATACACCACTTTCCAGTAACATTTCATTGTAGCAGTGTTCTTGGAATATTGAAACATGACTGCAATCATGCCCTAAATATATCTCTACATTCTAAGTAGTTATCAAATGATTACGTATCATTACTTCTAGTGTAAATTAACATTTTTTTCCCACAGTCACAAAGTATGTACCTTCAAGTATGTACTTTGTGACTGTAGGAGGCATTGCAAGGTAAAAGGAAACAGACTGGTTTTAAAACAGGTCGCTTCAGACTGTCCTAACATGTTTTCTTTATTATTAAAGGACAACCGCTGATGTTCTTGCTGGCCACACAATATCATTTTTGGTTTGACCATAAACACACTACCAAAAAGTGGTCTGGTGAGAAAGTACACTGTAGTCAGTATAGTGCATAACTCTACCGACTGGGTGCCACGGTGGCTCAGTGGGTAGCACTGTCACCTCACAGCAAGAAGGTCCTGGGTTTGATCCCCAGGTGGGGCGGTACGGGTCCTTTCTGTGTGGTGTTTGTATGTTCTCCCTGTGTCTGTGTGGGTTTCCTCCGGTAGCTGTAATCGCTGTCTAAGTAGTGCGTTTAAATAATCCGCCTTTTGAGTTCTATGTCTTCTGAATGCTCTCTACTTAGGCAGCTGTCTAAAAGGGCAGTCGGCAGCAAGGCAGCTCACTAAGTTTTCAGACAGACCCACAGTCTCTTCTACAAGGGTTATAGAAATTCGAAGGTATTCCAGAATCACCCCCACTTTCTGTCCAATTCATAAACATGAGCTCAGAGACACACAAAACAAGCTGTCCAGTTCCACAGTTCACACAAATTATCTTCCAAAAGTATATTTTTTGTTGTAGCAAAGCTCCAGAGCATTTATTTTCATTACCCATCCCATTCAATATCTCAAGCCTGAATTATCTGTCATCACGCCCCAGGACATGGCTCACCGAGGAAAATTCCAGCTGAAGCAAAAACACCTTTGTCACATTGATTCAGTGATTCAGTGATATGGTTTAAACATGCTGTGTTCATAGCCAGGACTGTAATGGACCCAATTCACAGTTTCTCCTGGAGATGCAGTCCCTAAAATCCACTACCTGCTTTTCTAGTGGTACAGCAACTGCACATCTGTAGTCAATAGAGTTAAACACCACACTCACTATAGTACAGTTTCTCACCAGACTTTTTGGTGGCGTGTTAATGGTCAAACCAAAAAATAATATTGTGTGGCACAACAGATGTCATGGGCATCTTCATTCAGTACTGAAGTCTAATCAATTGTATTTTTATAGCCTTTCTACAATTAACACTGTCAGTAAGCAACCTCACAAAAATCTAGGTTCTAAAACTCCTAATAAGCACGCCCAGGGCAACAGTGGGAGTAAAAAAACTCCATAAATAATATAAGAAAATAAAAACCTGATTCTGTGATCTGGCTTAACCATGCTGTGTTCATAGCCAGGACTAAAACAGACCTAAATACAATTCACAGTCTCTACTGGAGATGCAGTCACAAAATCCACTACCTGCTTTTCTAAGTACAGCAACTGCACATCTGTAGTCAGTAGAGTTTGTTTGTTTATTAGGATTTTAACGTCATGTTTTACACTTTGGTTACATTCATGACAGAAACAGTAGTTACTCGTACATAAGATTTATCAGTTCACAAGTTTAATGTCAAGCACAGCCATGGACAATTTTGTATCTCTAATTCACCTCACTTGCATGTTTTTGGACTGTGGGAGGAAACCGGAGCACTTCAGTTTTCACTTACTAAGCTAACACAGTTAGCCTCAGGCCATTCAAACCAATGGCCTGAGGTGGCACGAACCAATGGCATTCCAGCTAACATCTCCCTCTGTGTACCGATAACAGCTAAATTGTCACTGACAAGCCAGAATTTGCCAATCAATTACATGAGTACACCTTTATACAAATTAAAAATCAATAAGAATTTATTTACATTTGAAAAGAACTCGTGGCTCTGCATTCATCCTCCATATTTGTATTTTTTTGTGTGCCGCACTGAATGCTGGGATTGCCTTCACCGCTAATGCCAAGTTCACACTACATTTCTGATTTGCCGGGTCGCTGTACAGTTCACACTACACGACTGAATCTCCTGCACTCGGGAGTCTTTCAGTCGGTGTATATTTCACACTACACGACTGATCGGCGATAGGAGGTTTCACACTACATGATCTATCACTGACTGGAATCGCAGGCGAGCTTCTCTGCTCTCACAAATATCGTTTTGTTACGAAAACACACGCGGGATGTGACGAGAGGTTTAATGATACCACGTCCTAAAATGCACAAGTAGCGAGCGATCAAAGTTTGTGCACGTAAAAACAAAGAGAAAAAATAAATGAATCATAGTGGATTTGGCTTGTTGTGTAGTGAGTTGGAGGTTAATAAATATTTTTGCATTGCAACGTTGGTGTTTTGTAGAGAACGATAAGGTCAGAAATACTGTAAAACTTGTGTGTAACACCTGTGTATTATGATATAAACTATATTAAGCCCCTGTACAGCCTTTTACACTCATCCCCTGCATTTCTTCTCACGCTGTATCTTGCGTTCTCATTGGCTGTTCGACATAGCACTCATTGCCAGTCGGGAAACACCCATCTGATATCAGATATCTGACATGCTAGATATCTCGATCTGGTCGCCGAGCGCTCGGCGAGCCGGTCGGATCGAGTTGTTGGGTAGTTCACACTTAGCAATTAAGAGCCGAGTTTTGAAAATCAGGGCAAAAATCGTGTAGTGTGGACTAGGAATAAGGAAGCATCAGCTGCTCCCTCGTTATTCAGTCAGATTATCGCTTAGAATGAAGGCACCTCAGCAGTCAGCATTTTATGATGACGTGAAATGCCTCTATGTAGAGAGCTCACTATGTTTTCACACAGACCCCATGCCTAGGTCAGTCCAATAGCTGGTAAGCTGGTAAGGGAAGTTAGGTACTGTTTGGAGGTGACCATGAATTAGCATTTTCATTTGTGTGCTTTAGGGATTATTGTTTAGCCAATTAAACAGTTTTCTTGCAAAGTGGTGAAACTCAACCCAATCTTCCTTACAAATGATTGAGACTTTTGTTTTTGTGTGTGTGTTTTTTTAAACCCAATTGTGTGTGCTGGCATTTGTGATCATGCCACAAACTTTAAAATCCTACATTTCTTTTCTGTTAACATTCTCTGGATGTCTTGTGAGCAACAAAGTTGGAAAAAGTGCATATTAACAAAAATCTATACAGTTGATAAGGTCAGACATTATATATCTCTGCCTTGTTTTAGCAGGTGATCAGTTGAGAACAGCACACTTTAGAAATGACAGTGCCATTCCAGTGTCTAGACTACTAGACATGTTTTATTAGTGATAACTGTCTTTCAGTTAATTTTATCTGTGTATCTCTTTTTAAAAATATTTTGTGTGCATTTTGTCCCCATTTTTCTCCCGACTTTTTTTTTGTGTGTCCAATTGCCCGACTGTGTCATGCTTCCTCTCCACTAATGCCGGCCCCGGCTCTATTTGAGGAGAACGAAGCTAACCCACGCCCCTTCCGACACGTGGGCAGCAGCTGTATGCATTTTGTCACCTACACCAGACGAGATCAGCTGCGGACCAGCTCTGTGTACGGAGAGACACACCCTGATCTGCACTCTGTCCCCGTCTCTGTGCAGGCGCCATCAATCAGCCAGCAGAGGTCGTAGTTGCATCAGACATGAGAGAGTCCCTTTCCGGCTCAATACCCCACTCCTATATGTAAATGTAAATAAATGTAAATGTAAATCCTATATGAACAACAAGCCAATCGTTGTTCATGTGGCTGCTCAGACTAGCCGGCAGGCAGAGCTGAGATTCGATACAACGTATTTGAGATCCCAGCTCTGGTTCCAGTGTGTGTTTTTACCGCCTCGCCACCTGAGTGGCCTGTGCAGTATCTCTTCATTTATTCTTAATTTAATTAATCTATTGGTCTTGAGTTTGATTTTCTCTCAGGTTATGTTCTTATATTATTTATGGAGTTTTTTCCTCCCACTGTTGCCCTGGGCGTGCTCATTAGTAGTTTTAGAACCTGGATTTCTGTGAGGTTGCTTAACCACAATGTTAAATGTAGAAAGGTTATAAAAATACAATTGATTGGACTCCAGTGCAGGTAATTCAACATGAGATTAGAACACAGAAGCAGAGAGATGTTGCCTCTTAGTGTGACTGGGTATTTATCATTCAGACAAGTACTGAATGAAGATACCCATGACAGTCACTGAGTACTTTATTAGCTACACCTATCTGATTTGTGCATTCATTGATTATTTTATTAGCTACACCTAACACAGAGATCAACCCTTTTCTGGGTTGATACAATTACTATAATAATCTGTTGATCTGCCACCCATTCAATCCCCCCACCTCCACCACTCACACACACTCCATTTACCATTTAAATGCATCTAAATTTCAGTTCATTGAACCGATTCAGCCAATTGTGCATGTCTTGATTCCCATTGCCTGAAATAAGGTTTCTTTCCGGAACTGACACAAATTAGATACATACATTTATCACAAAAATTCTGTATACAATAAAAACAGTAAGATGGGTAGAATATAAATAAGAACAACAACAAAAAGTACTTACACAGGATCAAGGAGCAAAAACAGTCTACAAAAATGCATTTTCCTTTCTGAGTTTGCATGTTCTCCCCGTGTCTGCGTGGGTTTACTCCGGGTGCTTCAGTTTCCACCCACAGTCCAAAGACATGCAAGTGAGGTAAACTGGAGACACTAAATTGTCTCCAACTGTGTTTGATATAATCTTGTGAACTGATGAGTCTTGTGTAATGAGTAACTACTGTTCCTGTCATGAATGTAACCAAAGTGTAAAACATGACGTTAAAATCCTAATAAACAAACAATCATTAGCAAAAAAAAGAGTTTTGCTGGTGGCCTTAAGACCTTGTTTGTTTATACCCAAAGCTGCATTTGTTCATGGGAAGTTCTGCAAAGTCTGATCTTCAATTCAGAGCGGATAGTATATTGTGACTTGGAAATGTAAATAATTATATCATATAGATATAATATATATACATAATGATCAACGTTCCATCTTCAATGAAGCTGGGAAGCTGTGAACAGATGCTGGGATGAATGGAAATTATGACATCACATTGGATGACTTTCAAACAAGGACAATATATTTTTTTACAAAGTCAGCGTAAAGTAGAAGAACTTTGTTTTGAGGACGTTTCCACATTGAGCAGTGATGGGAATCAAGATGTCATGATGTTTATTTCATGAGATGTTCCTCCTGTGCTGCCGGGTCGAGACACGACAGAATCTGACATCTAAATTAATGCAGCATGTTCACCCTGTCTGCTCTCAGAGAGACAACTTTTCCACCGCTCATCACTAGATTTTAAAAGATAAAGTTGAAACCATGGCCATGGAAAATCCTGGTTTCTTAGCATTAATAATGTAAATTATATAGCGCTTCACATTGGGTTGCCAGATGCATGGGGGTGTTTTTGTTCATGATGTGGAGGTCAATTTTCTGCCTTGGTTAAAAAAACTACTTGCAATAGCTATGTGATTTGATTTCTGTTACGTTATTGACCATTGAGCTGATTTATGGGCTGACTATAAATGGCCACTGGTCTTTCAAAGTTTCAGGACTTAATCACAAGTGCTCTGCTCTCCAGGGAAATTATAGCAATGTGTACATCTATCCTTGCATATTTCGCTTCAAAAATAACTTGAATGTTTATTTTTGTTATGCTTTTCTGTTGAACATGGGTCCACGTTGTTGCAGTGTGGCACTTTGCACCAGATTTTGCACCCCCACCTTCCCCAGTAGTAATTACTTGAAGCTCTAAATGAAGAAAATGTATTATATGTTCTACGCTATGAGCCAAACGTCAAGTCAAATGTATAGCGCTTTTTACAATAGACATTGTCTCAAGGCAACTTTACAGAATCCAGAACTGACAGACTGTGATGAAGTAAGTGTAGCTTACCCATCACTATGGCGTGTACTTACCTTAAACTTACCTGGGTTTATCCATTCTCTGGTAAGGAGAGGGGGAGAAAGACCTGTAAAAGAGAAAAGTGTACACTTATATGTAACGTAAATAATTGTATGTTGGTTGAAGTGCCATGGCCATGCATGAGGTTAAATAAGACAATATATTGTTCTATTTACCATTGTAAAGCTTTGAAATGTATCTGTATCCCGTACCCTATGCTTACCTGTAACAATATCGGCCCAGCCGAGGGGGAGGGGCTATGATGATAAAAGCGGCATGTAGGTAGACAGAAGGGGGGGGTCAGTCGAGAAGGAGAGAACAATAGAACGACAGCGTTAATGACTTTGTAGTCAGTAGTTGTATGTACATTGTCTGTAGTGTTTAGTGTATGTTTATATACCTTTCCGTTTTGTCTTCGTCAAGTGTGAGCACGCGTTTGTATATATGTAAATAGCGTTGTGTTTGTGTGAAATAAATAAGGCGGGGAAAAGAAGCACACCTGTGTCCTCAACGTTCATTCCGGTTCCTAGACCGGTCTCCTGACACTACCCACGGGGTTCGCCCCATCACACAGACCAAAAACCACTGTTGAGCCAGTCGAGGGCGACAGTGTTACAGGAAGAAACCTTGAGAGGAACCAGACTCAGCAGTGATCCATCCTTCTTGGGTGAAAGGATGAGTCAAAACATTAGGATCACCCCCGAAAAATGTGCATGGCAATGCCTATTTTGTAACATGTCATGGTCTAGGATTTCTTAAATGTTGGGTTAATAGTATTAGATCTATCAGATCTGGACAGCATGAAGACTTAAGTTATGGACAGACCACTTGGTTGAAATATCTCCAAAAAAGTGCTCCCAGGCGGCTGTGTGGCATACCCACCAATAGTGTCCAAGAAAGGACAAGCCAGAAACCGCCAACAGGTTGTCAAACAGCCAAGATTTATTGATGCCAGACAACTTAAAGGCTAAGGCAGCTGATACGGACCAAAAGAGCTATTGTGTTGCAGATGGCTGATTATTTAACACTGGTAATGAGATAAATGAGTCACAACACACAGTGCATCAATCTCTTCTGTCTGTACGGCTCTGTATAGCACCTGTAATGAGCACGCAGGCATCGGAAGAATCAAAGAATTTTGAGTGGTCCAACAAATCCTGTTGGTTGTAGATTGCCGGGTATGTGTGCATCATTTACCTACAGAAGAGATGGCACCAAGATGCACTGTGGGATGATCCACCTCACAACATATTGGAGTTAAAGGACCAGATGGTACCAGATATCAAAGGATACCACAGAACTCATTTATATGTCTTGTGGAGTCCTTGGGTCTGTTTGAAATTCTAGTGAGCTGCCTTGCTGCCTACTGCCTACCTAAACAGCTGCCTAAGTAGAGAGGATTCTAATAAGGCATCGAACTCATACGGCAGATTATTTGGACGCACTGCTTAGACAGCGACTATGGCGATTTTGTCACAGCAGTTTTTTGCTTTTTAAGCTAACACAGTTAGCCTCAGGCCATTCAAACCAATGGGCTGAGGCGACATAACCCGCTAGCATGTCAACTAACAACTGCCTAAGTGTATCGGTAAACAGTTCAATTGTCACAGACATGTCGTGGTATAGGATTTCTTAGTTAAGAGTTAGGTTGATGGTGTTGAATCTAGCAGATCTGGACAGCGTGAAGACTTGACATTTGCAAATAAAAAACACTTGTACACTTTTATTCAAATTAAAAATCAATGAGAATTTATTCACATTTAAAAATAACTCTTTGCTTCACCGCATTCATCCGCCATAGTTTTTTTGTGAGAAAAGTTGTGCCGCACTGAATGCAGGGATTCCCTTCACCGCTGTGGAAGCATCAGATGCTCCCTCGTTATTCAGTCAGTTTACAGCTTTGAAATAAGGCACCTTAGTAGGCACTATTTTAAGGCATCTAAGAATTCAAACAGCCTTGTTCTTGGGAGCGTGTAGGATGACGTAAATGTGTCTCCATGTCTCAGCAGGTCAGAGCTGTTTCTCCAGCGTGTTATGTTGGTGGTCCTACATTTGTGGTTTATTATTGTATATGTATATTACATAAGATGTAAATATTATTCTGAATCATTTACACTTTCGTTTCCTAAAGCCATTATACCCTATATAATTTGATACAGAGGACTCACTAAGGATTTCGGCGGATAAGGACTCTAAAGTGCACTAAACTGTTAAATGGATTTGTACGTTAATTAGAGCCGGTGATAATTAAATTTTAAATTGGGTCAATTAGGAAGCTGATGGAAAATTCAGCTCATGAATAGAAAACAAGATTAGATTTTACTGAGCTGTCTGTGTGTCATTTAGCACAGATTGTATTAATGTAAGCTAAGACTACATTACATATGGTGTGTATTGTTCAATACGTCATGTACAGCAGCTAATATTTGTTTTACAAGTCCCTTACTGCTTCTATCTTCATCATCCACAGCTATCCAAAAGCTACTGGCCCAACTTTAATTTGAAATATGACAGCTCAACTTGACCGAATTGGTACAATTTTAACTCTCCAGTACAGTTCACATATTATTGATATTGATAGGGTTGATCTGTATGTAACATGAGTTCTGAATATTCTCCATCAGCTTCTTCCACGTATGAACGAAACAGCCGTCTTTGCAATGTTCTTGTCCAAATCGAATCGTTTTTTGTTACTTTGTGCTTGGTTGCACACTCATCTTCACAAACAGTGTAGGTTACAATATGAAAAATGGAAAAATGGCACAAACTGGCTACTGATGAATGAAAACGTTCTAGATTAGCAGCGCTTTAGGCTGGCTGAGGCGTAGCTATGGTAACAAACAGCAAATTAAAGAAACAGTGGCCACATTTCATGTCAGTCACATTGACCTGTTTGAATGAGTCTAGATAAAATATGTTGCTTAAATGTTCTGATCATTTGTTCAGAATTTATTGGTTTTGAAGGTCACAGGCATTCAGTGTTGATTTTCAGCCTTGCCCTTGATAAGATTTCTCTATATCTGTCTGAATCTGAGAAACATTGCTCTTAAATTGGTAGATAATTCTCTCTTAAGGTTTGTGCAATATGGTGAACCTTGACCCACCTTGACACTTTGCTCTAACAAGTTCCAAAACAGACAAAACAGGCAAAATACTGATTGTGATTTGGCATCTTTTGTCCAAAGCGACTTACAGTATACAGTCTAAGCAATTGAGGGTTAAAGCCTTGCTCAAGGGCCCAACAGCGGCAGCCTGGCAGTGGTGGGGTTGAAACCAGCGACCTTGGGCTTACTGGTCCAGTTCCTTAACTGCTAGGCTACACCTGCTACGATAATTACTGCTTAGTCACAGCAGAGAAACCACATCTTAATTGCATCTTTGCTCTAGACCCAGGGTCCCTTTCAATCCTGAGTTTGGGAAGTCACAGTAGTTGGACCCAAGAAAAAATCTCTGGTCTGCCTAAAAACAAGTAACGATTGATGACTAGAAATCTAACTGCTCAGGAATGAGAATAAAATACATCTCTTGTAAAGTATTACTTCACATTATTAGAGCCAGGTGTTGGGCAATACAATAATTCAGTAAAGAAGCTCGTCGTCAAATAGGTTTAAATCAAACCTGAGTTTTTGAACCTAGTGTAAAAATGACGTAATGTAAATAATATAATTTGAGCAAATGTTCTTGCAAATGTATGCAGGACAAGTATGACTGACATAACACAGAGTACAACTTTATTAATCTAAACTCCCTGATGCTGTGATGACATAATTAGCTCCAGAGCTTGCGGTAACTCATCTGCTAATGTTAATCAAATGCTAATTTATTCTCTCACAATTACACCCAGATTTCACAGAACACAGTCACACAGATGCTTTCCTCAGTCTGAGCAGCCTTATGGACTTTGATGTCAGTGTAGCAGCAATAAAACTGTCTGTGCCCTCAAGATAAAAAAATTAAAAAAACAGAAACAAGACAGCGCGTTTCAAAAATACCAGTCAGCACTAAATGACCGCAGACGTTCATTAGAAATCCAGTCTAGCCCTGATTCATGAAAAAAGACTAATTATAAAGCATAATAATTATATTCAGCTAAAGGAATGAGGACTTGTTTGGACAGGGATGTGTGGATTAACAGGACACGGTGGATGTATAGACAGTGAAATTGATGGAAGGCAGCTTGGTTGATAGGTGGGTGGCTGTATAGACAGAAAAAAATGATGAAGATTGATGTAAGAGATATAATAGCTGGGTAGATGGATAGACGTGTAGATGGAGGTATAGACGGGATTAATTAATAGACAGAAATCGATAGATACATACATAATTAGACTTGCAGATAGATTAGTGAAGAAGATAAATGTATAGATAAAGAAATAGATGGATGGTAGATATCCACATGAAGCTGAAGATACAAAGAAATGGATGGATGGAGAGGTGGATAAACATGAAGATTGATGTGTGGATGGAAAAAGATGGATGGAGGAATTAATAGACATGCAGATAAAGGTATGGACATGCTAAATGTATAGGCAGGAAAATAAGTAGATGGACAGATAGACATGCAGATACAGAGACAGACAGGTAGATTGATATACAGAGAAATTATGTATAGACATTTAGATAGATGAAATAGCAGGTAAATTGACAGATGGATAAACAGCTGAATGAATAAACAGTCTGGCAGATGGATGAGCAGACAGACAGAGTAATTAAAGGATATACATGCAGGTAAGCAAACAACAGGCAAATATGTTTATTAAGAGATGAATGAATGGGAAGACTGGGAGATGGACAGAGAGGGATAGAGATTAATGGAGAGACTGTGGATGAACAAATACATGGGCAGGTTGGTGGATGATTAATAAAAGACAAGTAGATGTATGCACACAGGTGAATAAACAGATTGATAGAAGGTAGTTCAATAAACACAAAGCTGGATGTGTTAAGAAGAGGGTAGATGAATGAATGGATGGAGAGGCAGATAGACAGTTGGACTCACAAGTGGATGGGTGGATGGACAGACAGTTGGGCTAATAGTGGAGTGGAAGTGGTGAGTTGAAGGATAGGCACATGGACAGATAGACAAACAGATAAAAGGATGGATGAATGGACAAATGGATGGACCGATGGACAAATGGATGGACTAACAAGTGGATGGCTTGCTGGATGGATGAATAGAAGGAAGAATGGATGGAAAGGCAGACTGACAGATAGACTAAAAGGTGAATGGATGGATGGATGAACCGATGGACGAACTGATGAATAGACTGATGGACGGACCTATGGACTAACAAGTGGATGGATGGACGGATGAATGGAAGGATGGCAGACTGACAGATAGACCAAATGGTGAATGGATAGCAGATGGATAAATACTGTAGATTGGATGGATGGTTGGAGGGATAGATAGACGCACTCATGGACGGACCAATGGAATAACGAGTGGATGGATGGATGTATGGATGCCAGACTGACGGATAGACTAACAGGTGAATGAATAGCAGATGGATAAATGGATTCGATGGATGGATGTAGAGATGGATGGACGCTCCAATAGATGGACCAATGGTCTAACAAGTGGATGGATGGAAGGATGGCAGACTGACAGATAGACTAACAGGTAAATGGATAGCAGGTGGATGGATTGGATGGATGGATGGAGGGAAAGGTTGACGGACAGATGGACTTACAGGTGGATAGATAGCAGGTGGCTGGATGGATTGCTGAACAGGCAGATGGAAGAATGGATGGAAAGGCTGATGGGTGGATAGACAAAAGGATGGGTGTACAGACAGGTACGTAGATCAATATACAGGCAGGCAGTCAAATGTGGGGACAGGTAGATGGATGCACTGTAAGATGTGAGAATATTGATGCTAATGGACAGATACTTTAGAAAGTGGGCAGATGGGTAAATCGCAGACAGTTCAATAAACAGATATACAGGTGCCTGCATAGACAGACGGATTGATTAATGGAGGAGCGATTGGTGGACAGGAAATGGATAGACGGAAAAGTGGGTAAACAGGCATGTGGGTAAATGGACTTCCTGTTTCTCTTTTCTGTCATTTCCCTCTCTTGCTTCATCTCTTTTGGATCTAGTAACGTCTTTTACAATTTAACTTGTGCAGTGTTTATAATCGATATACTATGTAATTAACGCGTTGGCTGGGTTAACAAGTCTACTAATTAGCCTTGAGGGAAGCACATATTGATGTGTGGAGCCGAGAGTGAAGACAGCACTCACACACAGTGTAAAGAAACATCCATGAGGTTTTTTAATCCCAATACTGTATTATCAGTACTATCATAGAGTTGCTGAGCAAAAGCGATATAGTCAATATGATGTAGTTACAGCTGTGTTATGTGTTAATTACATAAATATTACCAGCATCAATCTATGCAGCTGGTTTTCTCTCCTTCTCTGTAGACTGAAAAACCAAAACATTAGGACCACCCCTAAAATATGCATGACAATGCTTATTTTGTAACATCTAGGCAAGTGACGAACTGGGGTGGATAAAAAATAGGACTGATGGTAGTCACAGCTGGGTGGACATATCTTCAAAACAGCAAGGGGTGCTCCGAGGCTGCCCTGGCGAGTACCCACCGACTGGGGTTTGAGGAGAGATAAGACACGAACCACTGACAGGTTGATTAATGCCAAAGGATGTGAAGACTAAGGTGTCTGGTACAAACCAACGAAAGAACAACTGTGGCTTAAATTGAAGATGATTTCAATACCGGTGACAAGATGAATGTGTCACAACACATCAAACCCTCCTGCCTATGGGACTGTGTAGTAACAGGCCAAAGTACCATTCATTGATGGTCCACTGTCAAAAGCACCTACATTGTGCACACAAGCATTATAACTTGAAATCTGAGTATTTTTTCTGCATTTTACTTTTTTTCCCAATTTAGCATCGCCAATCGTGCTGGGGACCCCGACGGTGTCCAAGGATGGTGTATATTCACCTGATACACACTCCCTCCGATGTGTGCGCAATTCAACAATTCCTTCTTATTCGCCCATACTTTGGTGGAATTGCACGTGAGGTCGGCTTCATGTACGGAGAGCCACGCCCCAATTTCTCTATAGGTGCCCTGGACAACCAAGATCCTTACACAGCATTGATAACCCAACCCCTAAATCCGGTCTTTTCCCACCTAGCAGACTGGAAGCCTGTTTTATCTGCTGCAGGCATTAGCCAATTATGCCTGCTAAAGGGTGCCCAACCTATCGGTAGCAAAGCCGAGATTCGAACCAAGGAGCTCAGAATCTTGGTGCTGGTGTGCTAGCAGATTATCCTGCTGCTCCACATAGGCTCAATGGAAGAATTTATCAACCTGATGAATCCTGATTTCTTGAAGATCATGTGAACTGCTGGCATGTGCTTATCGTTCACCTGTAGAAGAGTTGGCACCAGGATACACTGTAGGATGACCTGCCCTGCACTGTATAAAATATAAAAACCTGATGCTAATCTATTAGTATCATATACAACAGAACTCTTTTCTTGTGGAGTCCATGTCTTGGTGGTTAAGAGCTGTTTTGATGACACATTAGGCAGGTGGTCCTAATGTTTTGGCTCATCAGTGCATATTTAGATTTGAACCACTGAGATACCTTCTCAAATCCTGCACAATGCACTGTTTCTTCATACTTTGTAGTAGGTGATCAGGTCCCATAGTGTTTAAAAGCTATTAACGTGTTAATTGGAAAGGCAAAACATTTACATTTACATTAGCAACTTACACTACTTAATTGACCAGGGAACAGGTAAAGAAATGAGAAATTAGAAATACATCAAGGTTATGAAGGAACAATAAATTATGAAGTATTTATGTGACAAAGGAAATTATGAAACTATTAACTATGACCTACAGTAAGGTGATAGAATAGTGACATTGCTTCAGTTTTCATTATAAAGCATTTTGCCATTGGTTAAAAAAGAATGTTTCTGGGGACAAGATGATTTTACACAAAGCTGCACTATCCATTCCCTATCCAACATTTCATAATGTGACTTTAGACATATAGTAAGGCTTAGAAAGATGCTAGCAGGTAATATTAAGAAGTTGAAACAATAGTTACATTGTGAACAATTAGTGAACACTTCTACACCCCAACAAACAAACAGTTAATCACAGTTAAGGCACATCATATGCACAAGGCATAAGGCCCTACCTAATTCACAGGCATGAAAAATGTGTCATGGACCTTGAAGTGAGCCGTTTCCCGTGTAATATGCAATTTGCTGTGAAATTCAAAATGTAAAGTTTGTGTTTATTTAACATATTTCATTTGCGTAGCGTTCAAGTGTCTCATACGTAGGGACGTAACGATGCACCACAAGACAGTTAAAAATCAGTGCACATGTGCCTCGACTTGAATCGATTATTTATTTAAGATGAAGCGATATTCACTTTAAACAGCAGAGGGCACTGGCGCTATTCACCTTGCGTGGTTGACGGCACTTCACAAAGTTGCCAGGTAGGGGATTTTTTAATTATTTGTATTATTTATTTATTTATATAATGCTGGATTTGTTTAAAATTAAATTTTTTTTTTAAATTTAAAATTTATTTGTCTTTAATTTCATTTTGTTTATAAAAATCGGGGAAAAATCGTATCGTGAACCCAGTATTGGGAATTGTATCGCATCGTGGGTAGAGTGTATTGTTACATCCCTACGTTTACTGATTAATTTACAATATAAGGCGATCCTAGCAATCCTACGGCAATTCAGTTACCAAACTGACAAAATGTCGAAAACTAAAGCAGCTAAAAACACGACTTGGGTAACTGAGTTTGGAAAAATCCCAACCAATTCTGTGGACGTAGAGCGGGGGTGTCAAAACACAGACAAGAATTCTCGTATTTGAGACAGAAGCCACGCACCATTGCTGGGTGTTTTGGGTTTAGGTTTACATTTAACCCTTAAGGTAGGCTGTGCTGTGTATTGTAGCTTCCATTCATTCTATCATTCAATTTATGAGTGTAATTTAATGCCATAAAATGTGGCTATTTGATTTTTGAAAAACAAAGTCCATGAAATGAAGCACATTTTGCCATGAATTTAGGCTCTAACAATGAAATATGGTGGTGACGGCATTATGATATAGAGCTGTTTCCTGCAAATGGTACAGTGGAATTACACAATAAATAAGTTCAGCTGTATGAAGGACCCATTTACAGAAAGGTGTGACCTTACATTAGTGCGCTGCTTGATCGATTGGTGCTGCATTGCTACTTTTCACCTCATTTGTTTTGTAATAAGTGTTTCAGCGTCCTAACCCAAGAGGCTGTGTATTTTATTTTAATGGAAATGACACTGGTTAGGTGTGCTTGCACAAAAAAAATAAAGAATTCTGGGGTAAGATTTGGTTTTTGTGGATGGTCTGTGTTCATGTGTAATAGATTTGTTTTCCCAGTGTAGGTAATTGGCTTAGATTAAAGGCTTTAAAATACATAATGTAAAATAAATAATGTTTAGGCCTCCAAAAAAACTAAAGTGAAGCTCTGGTTTCTTCACTGTGGGTATTTGTAATTGACAGCATGTAGAGATTGCACAGCATTTAATCTTTAAAGCAAACAGACCTTCAGTGAAATGGAAAGTCTTATCACAGGCATTTGCTAATCGAAATTCTGTTTAACTTGTTTTGACTCAATTAAATCAGAGCTAGATTACTTCCACAGGTTATTCCAGGTTATTGTAAGCCGTGTGTGTAAACAATGTATTGATTTTTAATTATCTGTGTTTCTGATCTTTTTCTTTGCTAATTCATTTGATTTATTAATTAATATCGTTTCTCCTAACATCGATTTTGTTGTGCTACCTAATTATGCTTTATCATCGCTCAAAAGCCCTTTTGAAATAAGTCAGTTTACCGAGTGTTGCCATGGTAACGTGGTACTCCGGGATTTGATTTGCATCCAGATTGGCAGTCTCCCAAAATTCAAATCAAATATTCAATGTTTCTTGCTGAGCGCACAGCCAGGCTGATAAACCAATGTACAAACCCCGTTTCCAGTAAATTTGGGACATTTTGCAAAACACAATAAAAAACTGTGATTGTAATTTGTTGATTTTTTTTTATTATTTCAATTCATCATATGACTGAAAGTTATATGTACAAAGAAATAACATTTTATGTTTTGGCTGAGCACCTTGAATTTTAAATTTGATGGTGGCAACACAAATAAAACACACTCAGATATTAAATGTACACTACCAGCCCCGGTTCTGGACTGCTTTGCTTGAAGGGGCAGTAAAACATAATGGGTGTGCATGTCGTTAGTCACATTTTTAAATGGAAAGTTTGGTCGATTTTTTTGAAATCAGAAAATGATGCATTATAGGTTTTCCTACAATTTATGTTTATTAATTCAAAATTCACACAAAAGAACATACAGAAAGGTATCAAGTAAAGTCCGGCAGATTAGCTGCTTCTAACTAGCAGCTAACTGCTAATAGAATAATTTAAAAAATATTAAAAGTAAGTAATTTTAAGCAACAAATCACCACATTAAGCAAACGTTACCATGTGGAAGTGAGTTTAAACTGGAAGAAGTGTATTAAATTGCCCTGATATGTAATCGCCTCTCCTGTTCACACTGACAGAACCTGTCTGCTCTCCTGAGCTGCTTGAAGCAGTCTGCCTGTTTTATATGACTCAAAGAGCCAATCAGAAATAAGCAAAGAAATAACTTCAAATTGAACAGCAAAACGCGTTTTGTGATTGGTTCAGAGATAATTAAAAAAAACAAAAAAGCCTTTGCTTGCGTCTGCGCCTATTTCAGATAGACAATGACAGGCCTCATTTTGCACATGCTACAACAGCATAACTTTGTAGATACAAAGTACATGTGGTTGACTAGCCTGCCTGCACTAACTTTCTGCCTTTTATTGAAAATGTATTGTGATTAATGAAAGGAGAATCAGACAATGCCAACCACAATGTTAAGCAGTTGAAGTCTTGTATCATGCAAGGAAAAGGAAATATAAAAAAAATATGAAAGGAGATGGAACACAGTAATAAACATGTCCCTGCCAAATTCTAATTGTGTTTTTATTTATTAACTACAATGAAGCTGTCCATTGAAAACATTAAAGAGGGCGGCACGATGGCTCGGTGCGTAGCACTGTCACCTCTCAGCATGAAGGTCTTGGGTTTGATTCCCAGGTGGGATAGTCTGGGTTCTTTCTGTGGGGAGTTTGCATGTTCTCCCTGTGTCTGCGTGGGTCTCCTCCTCCCACAGTCCAAAGACGTGCAAGTGAGGTGAATTGGAGATATTAAATTGTCCATGATTGTGTTTGACATTAAAAACTTGAACTGATGAATCTTGTGTAACCAGTAATTACGTGTCCTGTCATGAATGTAACCAAAGTGTGAAAAATATGATGGTATAATCCTAATAAATAAATAGAAACAATAGGAAATCTTTTTTTGTACTCTTTTTTCAGTTCGAGAGAATTAATAAATAAGAGATTCTTGTTTTTATTGCATTACTGTTCATAGAAAGTGTCCCAACATTTCTAAAAATAGGGTTTGTTTCTTAAAATGTGGTTATTTAAACCAAAAAGCATTTTCCTTAGTATTTTCCCTGTGTAAAAACATGCCTGGATAATACAGACTAGTGCTGATTAGTGCAATTAGTTATAATGAAGCCCATGTTACTAACGAAGCAGACTGATATAACGAATATTTAGTGTTTACTAACTCTAACTCTAACTCTTTCTCAGTCGTCCCAGTAATTTAAAACAGCTTTACATGTAACCTACATGCTATGCTAATTAGCTGTAATTCATGAATAATATAGACACACTGTGTTGTGGGAAAACCCAAAATCAGTCCATGCAGGGCTTAGGTTCAGATTTATGGGTGCAGTCTAGATATCAATGTGAACATACTCTGTATTATGTTCACATTACACTCTCCTAACATCACTCTAAATACGGTTTGTGTGAGTGTGTTTTTCTGTGAATAGATGATGATAGCTGAAGTGCTATTTACTGACCGTTTTTTATGTTTCTCATGCTTCTCTTGCTGGTGAATTCATCACTGCAGGTAAGAGCTCTTCCAATCCCATAAATATTCTGGGCTTTTTATTGCATGCTGCACTCGTAAAAGAGTGACTTGAATTATGGCTGTTAGTCAGACACAAATTGAAGAAGACAAAAAGAAGGAAGAATAGAGCACAATAACAAAACACTAATACATTAGGGGTGGGCGATATAATATCGTTTCCAATAATACCGGTATAGTTGTAAATTCTATATTATTCTTGCCATATCGCGATATTGTTAGCAAATGTGCGTTACTCGCTCTCAAGCACGTAACAGTAAAATAATGGACAGAGAGTAGTACCGGAGTTAGTACGAGGACGAACTAGTCCCTAAAAGCCGAGCTACATCACTAGTGTGGAAGTTTTTCAAAAAGGTGGCAACACATCAACTTTATTTCAGCACCTAAAGCAAAAGCACCCGCGTGAGTACGAGGAGCGTCGGTCACTGCGTGAGTCCGAGAATGATGTGAGGCTAAAAGCTGTGTCAGTGAACGAACATAGAATACACAGGTTACCACACAGGTGAGAACGTTTAAAATACAAAAGTGCTAAGCGGAACGCTTTCCTTCGCGTATGAGCATGGAAACTGAATCACTGAGTCAATGAGTCAGAAACGACTCTTTTCAGACGAATTATTCATTAGAATCGAATCAGAAAACTGTGCTCTTATCTATGGTAAAGATTCATTCGTTTTGCTCACTCTGGGCAAAACAACTCCGGTTCAAGAGATTCAGATGTATAAACCAATCAGAGCTTTGAATTCAGATTCTGGGCGGAATTTCAAGCTCTCTTTTCATTGGTTGCTGTATAATTGACAGATATTCATTTTGCAATGATAGCAAAGCATGATCAAATATTAATCGGGATTTTTTTTGATGCTCATTTATTTGAAGTAAACGGACAGTATAAATGTGATTGTGAGATCCTGCTGGTTTGTTTAATATAAATGTTGTCAATATAATTACAAATACAGCCTGTAATAATACAAAAAACACTGTAATTAGTCAGAATTTATCAGAACTACAATGTTTTGTGTTTTTAAGATAACTTATAAACAATATAAGGTAAAATACGGGCAGAGGCCTGCCATTGTACTTTAAGTTTACATTATATCGTATCGTATATCGCCACTTCTCAAAAGCATATCGAGATATGAGTTTTTTTAGCCATATCTCCCAGCCCTACTGGAAGTGATGCTTAATTTAATGTACATTTAGTAACATTCGTACCTTAGATTTCCTGACTGTCTGCAAAACAAAAGTGTTTTTAAAATAAACTTTTTAAAAAAGTGTTCTTATATATCGCTAGTGAATATCGTTATCGCAAAAATATCCTGATATTATTTAAAGGCCATATCGCCCACCCCTACTTTACATATGTTTACACATATGTGTATTGAATATTGTAAAGCTGCATAATCGTGCATCATCAGTTCAAGTCCTCCTGGACTGCATCGTGGGTAGATTTTTAGCTTAAATTAGTCATCACAGCCAAGTAGTGATGGCTTTCAACTAAAAGTCAAAGTGTAACAAAAGTGCTAAAGTGTATAAGCTTCACAACTTTGATTAAATTATTTGAGGGTAATGAGCTGTCAGCAAACTTGCCGACTTTGCACACATCACTAAGCAAGTTTTTAGTGGTCGTTCTATATAAGTGACACTGACTGCATAAGACATCTAAAAAAGTCCTGCTGTATCTGGAGCCAGGACATTACCAGCAGGTCCTTCAATTTCTTTATATCACAAAGTGGATTGTCCTACATCTGTAAGTGATGAACTTGTGCCAGCCGCCCACATGATCTTGGAGAAAAACAGGATTTGTCAGACAAGTCGACCTTCTTTCATTTCTTTGATGTACAGTTCTGATGGCTTTGTGCCCATAGTTGCTAGTTTCAGCATTGGACAGGAGTTAGCATGTATGCTTGTGTCTGTGGTTCTTTAGGGATGTGAAAACTGGACAGTAAAAAAGCGTCATGAAGAATATCTAGAGGAAGAAGAATATGAAGAATTGCTTTATCTGTCATATATACATACACACATGTACAGTACAATGAAGTTATTTTTCTGCATATCCCAGTTTGTTTGGAAGCTGGGGTCAGAGTGCAGGGTCAGCCATTGTACAGCGCCCCTGGAGCAGACAGGGTTAAGGGCCTTGCTTGAGGGCCCAACAGTGGCCGCATTTGAAGCAACAATCTTCCGACTGATAGCCCAACTCTCTACCCACTACGCTACCACTGCCCCTTTATATATATATTTGTATGCACTAATCAGCCATAACATTAAAACCACCTCCTTGTTTCTACACTCATTGCCCATGTTATCAGCTCTACTTACCATATAGGTGCATTTTGTAGTTCTACAATTACTGACTGTAGTCCATCTGTTTCTCTACATACTTGTTTAGCCTGCTTTCACCCTGTTCTTCAATGGTCAGGACCCCCACAAAGCAGGTATTATTTAGGTGGTGGCACTGACATGGTGGTGGTGTGTTAGTGTGTCTTGTGCTGGTATGAGTGGATCAGACACAGCAGCGCTGCTGGAGTTTTTTTAAATACCGTGTCCACTCACTGTCAACTCTATTAGACACTCCTACCTAGTTGGTCCACCTAGTAGATGTAAAGTCAGAGACGATCGCTCATCTATTGCTGCTGTTTGAGTTGTTCATCTTCTAGACCTTCATCCGTGGACACAGGACGCTGCCCAAGGGGCGCAGAAATTTGTACCCTTAAACCTCAACGTTTACCTTAAACTCTATGCTCTGTGTGCGACTGCTGCTTCGTTCAGCGCTTGGCTTCAGTGGTGCAGTAAAACGTCATCAAAGTGTGACTTTGAGACGAATCTGCATTTGTGTGGAATAACCGTCAAATTCACTCTGATAGCATCGACATGTGTCTGTGTTTAGCTGGATTTTCTCCTGTATTTAACTGTTACAATCTTATTTCAGTGTTTTATATTATATTTGTGTGATTTTCAGTGTGTAAGTGTCAAAAACAACTCATTTTTTACGTTAGTCGAAAATATATGCAGTTCCACGGGACCATGGAACGCATTAACAGGTTTCCCATACATATTTTTGGGGAAAAATACCTTGAAACTCAACATATTTTAAACGCCACTCCCAGAACCAATTGACGTCGAGTTTCAAGGTACCATCTTTGAACGAAAAATTAAATCCTTGACCTGACCTCTCATTCAAAGCACAGATAACCAAACTGATGCACTTTTAATTAGGACACATTATGAGAAGATCCAATTTATATTAGACTGACAATTATTCTTGGAAGAGTTGAAACTAAATGAGCAAGAGGACAGCCAGAAAAAAGATGGATGGATAAAATTTGAGGAACAATAAACACACCATTAAGAAGCCTGAAGATCCAACCAGAAGACAGGATGTTCAAGAAAAACACTATTTATATGGTCACCATATTAAGCACTGTCAGTTGAATTGACAGTACTTAATAATAGTACTAAATATTTGAGGTCATTATAATCTAAACCTTTCTTTATTACAGTTTTTATGTTAATCATGCAGATCTGATATGTATCCATTTTTAGCAGTGCATATTATAGTGGCCCAGATTTAAAAATAAAGTATCCGTGTACAGAGTTCATATTACGTATAATACTACCGACTCAGGTTCTAACTAAAAATATTCAGTCTATAAATCCTGAATTCTTATGCAACTGTAGGAGGGGGTGAAGGCATGAGTCACCTGAACGAGGAGGGCTTTTTTTCACGTTTATGCTTGGCTAAGCATATGCAATTACCTATTTCACCCAGATTACTAAATCACTGACTACTAATCTGTCCTATGACCACAGAGCCCCTAAAAATTGGATTATTAAGCACATAAATATCCGGTCAGTGACCCACCAATTGCTGGACAGAGGGCTGATCTAGTTTAAGTCTTGCTTGCAAAAGCAGAATAATCAGGTGCTCTGGTGACAACATTTTGGCTTGTTTAAACTTTGGCCTCAGAGCATACATTCAGAGCTCTATGCTTAGGTTTATTTTTTGAAGATCAAGTCAAGGCGATCAAAAAGGTGAAGGCATGAGTCACCTGAACGAGGAGGACTTTTTTATCACGTTATGCTTGACTAAGCATATGTAATTACCTATTTCAACCAGCATACTAATCTGTCCTATGACCACAGAGCCCCTAAAAATTGGATTATTAAGCACATAAATATCCGGTCAGTGACCCACCAATTGCTGGACAGAGGGCTGATCTAGTTTAAGTCTTGCTTGCAAAAGCAGAATAATCAGGTGCTCTGGTGACAACATTTTGGCTTGTTTAAACTTTGGCCTCAGAGCATACATTCAGAGCTCTATGCTTAGGTTTATTTCTTGAAGATCAAGTCAAGGCGATCAAAAAGGTAAAGGCATGAGTCACCTGAATGAGGAGGACTTTTTTATCACGTTATGCTTGACTAAGCATATGTAATTACCTATTTCAACCAGCATACTAATCTGTCCTATGACCACAGTGCCCCTAAAAATTGGATTATTAAGCACATAAATAGCTGGTCAGTGACCGACCATTTGGAAGTCACCTCCACATTGCCCTTTAGAGGCCTTGTTGGACACAGGGCTGATCTAGATTTAGTCTTGCTTGCAAAAGCAGAATAATCAGGTGCTCTGGTGACATCTTGGCTTGTTTAAACCATGGCCTCAGTGCATACATTCAGAGCTCTGTGCTTAGGTTTATTTTTTTATTTTTGTAATATTTTTGTTTATGCGTTTTCTCCCCTTTTTCTCCTGACTTTTTAGCGCATCCAATTGCCCGATTGCGTCACGCTTCCTCTCCACTAATGCCAGCCCCGGCTCTGATTTGAGGGGAACAAAACTAACCCACGCCCCCTCCGACACGTGGGCAGAAGCCGTATGCATTTTGTCACCTACACTACAGGAGATCAGCTGCAGATCAGCTCTGTGTATGCAGAGAGACACCCTGATCCGCACTCTTTTCCCCGCCTCTGTGCAGGTGCCATCAACCAGCCAGAAGAGGTCGTAGTTGCATCAGTTATGAAAGAGTCCCTGTCCGGCTTAATGCCCCGCCCCTATATGAACAACAGGCCAATCGTTGTTCATGTTGCTGCTCAGCTCAGCCGGCGATGTACTCGAGATCCCAGCTCTGGTGAGCCAGCGTGTGTTTTTACCGACAATCAAGTCAATGCGATCAAAAGAAAAAAGAGAAATGTGAGAGTTCTCTGTATTAGAGGTTATTTCCTGAAAGCTACCTGTTTTGTCTGGAGAAAACCATGATTGTGGCTTTGGAAATGCACCCCTGCGGTGTAAATTACAGTAGAGTGTGTGGCCTTCTAATTCAGGGCAGCTTTTAATTCATGGCTAAGTCTTTCTAGAAGTCTATAAACTTTCAGCATGAGGTGACTGGGTTCACATCTTTGCTAAGTGACCACTGGTACATTTATGGGCACTTTATATTAAATAGGTGCTCTTGAGGATCTATGAGGTGCTTTCTGAGATCTATACAAAGCTATATAGCATCTTTAATTTTAGTGTGATGGGTGCATTCAAACACCCCTGTATATATAGGCACAGATCTCACAGCTCAATGATATATTATAATTTACATTGCTGTATGTATATTTTTGACCCTGCGTATGTTTAAAAAACACCTCAGTAAATCTAAGAAAGAACTCCAGATTCCTAAAATAAAATAAATTATGTCACAGTCCTAAACTTTTCCATTACAAATGCACATAACCCTTTGACTTAAATATTATACTATTGTACATATGCCCCCAGATCCTGTCCAACGTACACTGGGCATAATGAGCTCAATAAAAAGTTCCTGGCGACTGTCAAAACTTTGCCCTGTTCAGCCAGAATGAGGCCATCAGCATTACTGCTAATCTGCAGAGGCACTAATGCATCTATAAAATGATTTCTGTTCAGTCATGTGCTAAAGTAATTCTAACCAAATGATTCAGAAATGAGTCTTTTCCCTCCTAATTTTAACGTCTGTAATCTCAAACCTGTTTTGTTTGTTTACTGCTTTCATTACACTCAGTATGCACAACATTTGCTTTAGCATCTGCATTGTTAGTTAGCATTCCTGAAAATGTTGGCTATAAACAGCCTTGAAACTAGCATGGCTACTTTTAGAGTTTTCCTAAAGTCCAGTTAAAAACAGATGAGTTTAATTCATTACAGTAGCAAAACAATGGGTCTGTCTAAAAAACCTAGTGAACTGCCTTGTATAGAATAGAATAGAATGCCTTTATTAGTCACATATACACCGATCAGCCATAACATTAAAACCACCTCCTTGTTTCTACACTCACTGTTCATTTTATCAGCTCCACTTACCATATAGAAGCACTTCGTAGTTCTACAATTACTGACTGTAGTCCATCTGTTTCTCTGCACTTTTTTTAGACTGCTTTCACCCTGTTCTTCAATGGTCAGGACCACCACAGGACCACCACAGAGTGGTGGTGTGTTAGTGTGTGTTGTGCTGGTATGAGTGGATCAGACACAGCAGCACTGCTGGAGTTTTTAAATACCATGTCCATTTATTGTCCACTCTATTAAACACTCCTACCTGGTTGGTCCACCTTGTAGATGTAAAGTCAGAGACGATCGCTCATCTATTGCTGCTGTTTGAGTTGGTCATCTTCTAGACCTTCATCAGTGGTCACAGGAAGCTGCCCACAGGGCGCTGTTGGCTGAATATTTTTGTTTGGTGGACTATTCTCAGTCCAGCAGTGACAGTGAGGTGTTTAAAAACTCCAGCAGCGCTGCTGTGTCTGATCCACTCATACCAGCACAACACACACTAACACACCACCACCATGTCAGTGTCACTGCAGTGCTGAGAATCATCCACCACCTAAATAAAACCTGCTCTGTGGTGGTCCTACGGGGGTCCTGACCATTGAAGAACAGCATGAAAGGGGGCTAACAGAGCATGCAGAGAAACAGATGGACTACAGTCAGTAATTGTAGAACTTTAAAGTGCTTCTAAATGGTAAGTGGAGCTGATAAAATGGACAGTGTGTGTAGAAACATGGAGGTGGTTTTAATGTTATGGCTGATCGGTGTACATATACAGATGTACAGCACAACAAAAGTCTTTCTTCACATATCAGCTTGTTTGGAAGCTGGGGTTAAAAGCCCAGGGTCAGCCATTGTACGGCACTCCTGGAGCAGAGAGGGTTAAGGGTCTTGCCCAAGGGCCCAACAGCGGCTGGGATTCAAACTTGCAACCTTTTACTTGATAGCCCAAAGCTGACAGCCTACCACTGTCCCAATGTGCCTACTGCCTATCTAGACAGCTGCCTAAGTAGAGAGGATTCTAATAAGACATCGACTTATAAGGCAGATTATTTAGACGCACTACTTAGACAGTGTTTACGCTGATTATGTCACCACAGTTTTTGCTTACAAAGCTAACACAGTTAGCCTCAGGCCACTCAAACCAATGAGCTGAGACGGCACAACCGGCTAGCATGCCAGCTAACATTTCCATCCATGCACCGAAAACTTGACATGGTTAAATTGTCTCTATAAGAATCAATAAGAATTTATTTACATTTGAAAAGAACTCAGTTTGTTGCTCAGCATTTGGCCACCATATTTGTAATTTTTTGTGAGAAAAGTTGTGCCGCACTGAATGCTGGGATTGCCTTCACCGCTAAGGAAGCATCGGATGTTCCCACACATTTATCACTTATCACAATAGGGCACCCTAGTAGGCAGCATTTTAAAGTATCTAAGAATTCAGACAGCCTTCTTCTGGGGAGCGTGTAGGATGAAGTAAAATGCGTCTATGCAGAGAGATCACTAGGTTTTCAGACCGACCCACTGTTTTTGAGTTAAAGAAACTAACCCACATTATTTTTTTAAAAGTAGATGGTACAAAAAAAGGCTCACTGTTGAATTTATTTGTTAAAGGTGCTTCAAAACTGTGGTCTACTTTTTGTATCCTTTCTCTCAAGTGAAACGTGGCTCGAATACTAATCCTGGATTTCATATTTTATTAACCACAGCTGACCAGTTCTGTTAACATCACATTTATACTGACTGTACGCTTCAATTGTGGGAGACACAGCTTCATTGTTAGCATTCACCTCCTGTATAAAGATTTCATCTGTTTCATTAATGCAACTGGAACTGAACAGTTTTGTAATGTTTCCTTCTGCCGTGCTCACTTCACTCTGACCTACACCTTACAGCTTTTTTGCTTTCAATCAAAGTTTGCAATGCTGGTTAAGTCTTTTGTATTTAATTATCGGACCCAGGACCTTCTTGCTGTGAGGCGACAGTGCTACTCACTTAGCCACCATGCCGCCCGGACATTGTTTACACAGCACATGTGATAACCTGGTTGCTCCATAAACCAGTATTTTCAGTGGAGTGTGGAAGTGCACAAAGCTTAACATAACATATTGTACTAAAAGGGGACGTCAAGTTACAAGGTACTACTGTATATATTAGATTTAGTACACAAGAGTGCTGTTTAAAATAACTCATTGATTTCTCAGGAGGCCTTATTTGGCTTACAAAATTCAGAGTTTAGTCCCTTCCAAAATACCAAGCTTTAAAATCCCAAGCTTTTAAAAGCTTGTAAAACTGTATTAGAAGATATACTTTTATTTGTCACATATACAGTACAATGAAATTCTTTCTTCACATATCCCAGCTTGTTTGGAAGCTGGGGTCAGAGCGCAGGGTCAGCCACCTTACGGCACCCCTGGAGCAGACAGGGTTAAGGGTCTTGCTCAAGGACACAACAGTGGCTGCATAGCAGAGCCTGGATTTGAACTCCCAATCTTCCGGGTGATAGCCCAAAGCTCTACCCACTAGGCTACCACTGTCCCTCTACCACTGTCCCTCTACCACTGTCCCTCTACCACTGTATTACAGCGTAAACACAGTGTAGGAATGTACAGTACAGGCCAAAAGTTTGGACACACCAGTCAAAAGTTTGGACACACCTTCTCTTCAATGTTTTTTCTTGATTATTTTTATTTTCTACATTGTAGATTAATACTGAAGACATCCAAACTATGAAGAATTATGTAGTGAACCAAAAAGTGTTAAACAAACCAGAATATGTTTTATATTTTACCAACTCTACCTCTGCACAACCCAACTGATGGTCTCAAACACATTAAAAAAGCAACAAATTCCAAAAATTCACTCTAGACAAGGCGCAAACATTCATTGAAAACCATTCCAGGTGGAAACCTAATAAAGCTGGTTGAGAAAATTTCAAAGAGTGTGCAAATCTGTCATTAAAGCAAAATATGGCTACTTTGAAGAATCTAAAATATAAAACATATTCTGGTTTGTTTAACACTTTTTTGTTTACTACATAATTCCATATGTGTTCCTTCATAGTTTGGATGTCTTTAGTATTAATCTACAATGTAGAAAATTTAAAAAAATTAAGAAAAAACACAGGAATGAGAAGGTGTGTCCAAACTTTTGGCCTGTACTGTATATGCAGATAACTGCAATGCAAATCAGCTGTTTAACGTCATAGTTTTGGCTTGGGATGTCCAACAAGCTCATAGTCATTTGTGGGACGTTGTAGCCTAGTGGTTAAGTGAACGGACTAGTAATCAGAAGGTCACTGGTTAAAGCCCTACCACTGCCAGGTTGCTGCTGTTGGGCCCTTGAGCAAGGCTCTTAACCCTCAATTGATCAGACTGTATACTGTCACTGTGGATAAAAGCGTATGCTAAATGCCAAAAATGTAAATCTGTCTATTTACTTGTGGCCCAGGGAAGTATTGTATCCGGCTGCATACAGCTCACAGGCCGTCTGTTACACAGCTTTAGTTCAGAGTGTAATAGCCTGAAATTGATTGGCACCCTGGGATGTATTTCCACCTTGTGACCAGTGTTTTTGAAATGGGCAGGTTTAACTGCACCCCAGTTTAGGATGAAGTGATTACAAAAGATCAAGGGAATGGAAATCCAGCTGACTTATGTCAAACTAAATCATGCTTACATGTGACTTCTCTGTAAGTGAGTCTGTAACAGAGTAGTAAACACTGCTGTTTTCTCCTCTGTTGTTGTTGTGTCTCAGGAGGAAATGCATTTTCTCCCTGATTTTAATACTTTCCAGCTACTGCTTTTAATGGAAAAGTTTTTTATCTGCTGTGTGTGTGTGTTTGTATAAGTAAAATCAAATATTAGTCTAGTTTAGTTGCTTCCACTCATATATCCTCTTCACATTTACATGCATAATAGCTTTGCTGCAAATAAAATGAATACATTCATAATGTAATCTATATATAAATAAATAAATGTTGTTGTGCAAATTACACTTGGTTTTATTTCACAAAGAAGCAATCATGGTGAAGGTAAATAACTGTGCTCAAGTCAAGTTCTCAGTACTTTAAAATGTATTAAACAACACATTAATTAAAGAACGCAACAAATCCACTCCGAACACGTTTAACATTCCTGTCAGTAACAGCTGGTCTCTATTCTGTAAGTAGAAAGTTAAGATGTGCCATGCAGGATTTTACCACGTTCTCTCATACACTGATTAGCCATCTAAAAACCACCTCCTTGTTTCTACACTCACTGTCCATGTTATCAGCTCCACTTACCATATAGAAGCACTTTGTAGTTCTACAATTACTGATTGTAGTCGATATGTGTCTCTGCATGCTTTGTTAGCCCCCTTTCATGCTGTTCTTCAATGGTCAGGACTCTCCCAGGACAACCACAGAGCAGGTATTATTTAGGTGGTGGATGATTCTCAGTACTGCAGTGACACTGACATGGTGGTGGTGTGTTAGTGTGTGTTGTGCTGGTATAAGTGGATAAGACACAGCAGTGCTGATGGAGTTTTTAAACACCTCACTGTCACTGCTGGACTGAGAATAGTCCACCAACCAAAAATATATCCAGCCAACAGCACTCCGTGGGCAGCGTCCTGTGACCACTCATGAAGGTCTAGAAGATGACCAACTCAAACAGCAGCAATAGATGAGCGTCATCTACAAGGTGGACCAACTAGGTAGGAGTGTCTAATAGAGTGGACAGTGAGTGGACACGGTATTTAAAAACTCCAGCACCGCTGCTGTGTCTGATCCACTCATACCAGCACAACACACACTAACACACCACCACCATGTCAGTGTCACTGCAGTGCTGAGAATCATCCACCACCTACATAACACCTGCTCTGTGGTGGTCCTGTGGGGGTCCTGACCATTGAAGAACAGGGTGAAAGCAGGCTAAAAAGTATGTAGAGAAACAGATGGACTACAGTCAGTAATTGTAGAACTACAAAGTGCTCCTATATGGTAAGTGGATTGATAAAATGGACAGTGAGTGTAGAAACAAGGAGGTGGTTTTAATGTTATGGCTGATCAGTGTATTCATGATCAGAAAAGTAAGAAGCAGGAGAACCTGAAAGCTGCAGGAACAACAGTTAAACAAAAAAACAATGACCACACCAAAATCATCTTTCTTCCATTTACATTTTTGGCTTTTAGCAAACGCTTTTAAACAAAGTGACTTACACTACTGTGACATTATACAGTTTAAGCAATTGAGGTTTAAGGGCCTTGCTCAAGGGCCCAACAGTAACAACCTGGCAGTGGTGGGACCTGAACCAGCGACCTTTGGATTGCTAGTCCAGTGTCGTAATCACTAGGCTACAACAGCCCTCTTTCGATACCCCACATCAAACTTCTTTGCTAATTAGGGAACCCAGTGATGTTTACTCATTTAAAAATGAGAGTCAGCACTGAGACAAATCAGAGAAATGCTCAGATGAAATAAAAATTGAGCTTTTAGGCGGAGAAGCTCCGCCCACTTAGATTTAGAGCTCATTTGCATATTAAAATCACAAACATTTGATTACAAACAAGTCTCTGGATTTTTACCACATATACACAAATGTGGCATCAAAGGACAAAAGAGCCCTGAGCTCTTGCATTTTCCCCTAATTTTCCTCCCAATCTAGTCATATCCAATCACCCTATTGCACTGTGCTTCCTCTCTACTGATGTTGATCTTCACCCTGGTTGAGGAGAGACTAACATAAGCCCCCTCCGACACGTGTGCAGTAGCCAACTGCATCTTTTTACCTGCATGAGGCGAGTTCATATGTCGATCAACTTTGAGTATAGAGAAACACACCCTGTCCACATTATCCCCCATCACTTGTATCAGTTATGAGGTCCCCTCCAGCCCCCTGCCTTTAAACAACGGCCAATTGTTGTTCATGTAGGCTCCCAGCATGCCGGATGGCAGAGCTGAGTTTCAAACCGATGAGTTCGAGATGTCAGCTCTGGTGTGCTAGCGTGTTTTACCGCTGTGCCACCTGAGCGCTGACTTTTAAAAATTTTTTAAAAAAATGTTGGAAGTTCTATACAGTATTGTTGTTAGATGTCAATCAAAATCATGGGTGGAGCAAGCCAAGCATAAAGTACACATATAGTATACACTTATATCTCTCTAACTCAGAAAGCATTTCACTGAGTTTTAGCCTAGTGGTTAAGGTACTGGACTAGTAATCGAAAGGTTGCTGGTTCAAGCCTCACTACTGCCAGGTTGCCACTGTTGGGCCCTTGAGCAAGGCCCGTAACCCTCAATTGTGACTGTATACTGTCACAGTACTGTAAGTCACTTTGGATAAAAGTGTCTGCTAAATGCTGAAAATGTAAATGCATAGGAGGTTCACAGGCTTTGGCAAAAATATGGTGTAACTGTAGAGCTAGGTGGCGCTAAAACAAACAACATAATGCCACACAAACAAAAATTGTCTGATTGACGTGAAATTTGGGATAGTGCTTCTGTGTCCTATCATTCTTCAGGAATGGTCCCATACTCGCATACCAGGCCACATTGGGCTAATTTATGCATGGACTCCTTTTGTCTCCTTGTGTTTTCTTTTTTATCTTATCTTGTGTTGTTTTGTTTTGCGTTATCTTTCGTTATCATTCCGTGTGTCTTTCATCTTTTTTGCTCTTATGTTCTTTCATGATATGATGGATGAGTTCCCCTTCCAGTAACCCTTGACTTTTGCTCTGAGCTGAATTAGATGATAATTTCCTGTTGTAGCTTTCAGCGCTCCAAAAGGTCATCAGAACAGAAGTGCACCATCTAATTACTGGACCAGTTAAAGGGCAAGATTACTTTCTCACTTTGTTTTATTCCTCATCTCGGTTTTTTTTTTCTGTCTGGATGTCTGTCTGTCTGTCATCTGTCTCATCACGGTGTCTGGATTTAGAAATTCTGTTTATGACAAATGGTTTGATTAGGATGTTTTTCAGTCGTTTATGTTTGCAATTTCTTTAACCTTTGTATAATGGTGGTAATACAGTCTTTTTAAAGATTATTGGCAACCCTGTTAATGATGAGTATAACCAAATACAAGCTAAAGCCTTAAGTTGGTGACACTCTACCAGGGTTCTGTCAGTGGCAAAGGGCAAGTAACTCCTGGCCTGCCTTATGCCAAAGTTCACCAACTGCTCATTAGTCTTTCTGATGTTCAGAAACAGTGTGTTACTGTGGCACCAGTATATTTCATAATTCACATAAAACAGTAACATTTGATGTCAGCAGAACTGGATGCAAAAAGTGGATGGAATAATAAAGAAGACTGATTACCTCAAATTGTTAAATCTTGAATGCAATTGGGTGTTTCACAAAATGACCCAAAACTGTAGATAGAGAGATAGAGATGGATGGATGGATGGATTGATAGATAAATGGATCGATGGATAGATGGATGAATAAATGGATGGATGGATGGAAAAATTGATGGATGGATGGATAAATGGATGGATGGATGGATGGATAATAGATGAATGGATAGATGTGTGGATGGATGGATAAATGGATGGCTGGATGGGCGGATGGATAGTTGGGTGCACAACAGACTCATTTGGCTGCTTCTGAGAGAGTAAAGACACAGTGAGGAAATGCTTCCCAACTGCTGCGATAGTCACTCACAAGTGATGGAGAAATACAGAAGAAATAATGTGATCCGTAGTATGTTTAATCCCTGACATTTAAGCCACAGTAGCTCTTCTGTTGATCCATACCAGATACCATAGCCTTCATGTCCTGGCATTAATGAGACTAGGCCGTCCTACTGCCTATAAGCACTCTGCTTCTTTGCAGATATCCCAACCCAGTTGTCTGACCATAACTATTATGTCCTTATCACATCACTGAAGTCTTTATGCTGATTGTACATTATCTGATTTAACATGCATTTAACATGTACTATCGGTACTTACTATAAACCTACCATTAAAATAACCCTCACCACGACATGCACCATTGTTACAAATTATGTAGCAGAAATGTGGCACATGTATATATATTTATGTATGTGGGTGTGCACATTTGTCTGAGCACATTTGTCAAAGACAGACACATATGCATCTCTTTGCACATCCATTTACACATTTATCTTTGCACTGTAGACCACTTTATAATTTATACTTAATGTTAATGTTGTGTGTTATTATTATGCAGGTTCTTGTTTGTACACTGTAAATCTTTTTAGTGAGTACTATTATTTTTAATATATGTTACTCGCTACTGAGGCTCTTCCTTCGAGATTAATAAAGTATATATCTATCTATCTATTAGGCATTGCAGTGCACATTTTATGGGGTGGTTGCAATGTTTTGGCAGGCCTTTGTAATGCTTGAAGGGCTTTTTGTCAGGTGACTGTGCAAGAAGAACCATGTCTGTCAGCACTCCTTGATCGCCTTTGGTCTTCTAGTACAATGAAATAGAAGAAAAATGCTAAATAAAAGTATTTTCACTAGTGATTGGGCTTTAAGTATTAAACCTGAATATTAACACATTCCTCAGGGTTACAGCAACAGTTCCATAGCCCGGGCGTTCTTCCGTGTGGTGTGTTAAGCCTGATAATCACATTAGTGCTCTCACTTTGTTCTGCAGGCTGTGAAAAAACATTCTTACAATCCTCGGGGACCCGGGAAAGTGGAATGCAGCATTACACTAATGAACCTTTTACATCAAAGGAAGTACTTTAATTACTTTACCGTAACTAAAGACATATTATTGTTTACATCATATAAATTTGCCCTGTGGAACAGTGTGCTGAAGAATTTTGCTCTACACGCTCTGCATATTTCAGGTATGTTATGAAACTTTTAAAAGTGATAATGTTTCTGCTCTGTTATGTAACAATCCAGGAGCAGGAGAGCTAGCTAAACTGCCTCGATGCTTTATTTTTACTTCAGTGTATAATTAATGTAAGGTTAAGTTGGAAAGAAAATACACGTGTAATAATAGGCTGCCCTGAGATCACTATGTAGTACACAACCTGCCAGCAGGAATGTTTGCATATCCACCTCAATTTCAGTGTATGTTATGTTAGCCTAACATTAGCATGCTAAAACTTTTAGATTAGTCTGGATTAGTTCATTGTAAGATTGAAGAAAATACACATACAATTATATAATGCTTTTAACATCTGCATTACAGCAAACATGAAATCCTGCAAGTAGGGAAGTTTGCATATAAGCTTTTGTTTCAGTGTATGTTACATTAGCCTAACGTTAGCATGCTAAAACTTTAAGTTTAGTGTTGGATTTAACCTGCAAGTAGGGATGTTTGCAAATCAGTCTTAATTTTGTTACATATTATTTTGGTATTCTTGGGGCAGTGGTGGTTAGGGTACTGGACTAGTAATCGAAAGGTCGCTGGTTCAAGCCCCACCACTTCCAGGTTGCCACTGTTGGTCCCTTGAGCAAGGCCCTTAACCCTCAATTGCTTAGACAATATACTGTCACAGTACTGTAAGTCGATTGGATAAAAGCGTCTGCTAAATGCCTAAAATGTAAATGCTGTTAGTGTGGGATGAATCTATTACACTGGAGAAAATACACACACACGTCTTATGATAAAAAAATTAACATTGAAATCTACCAGTGGGGATGTTTGTGCTCTTACCTGGTGTATAAACAGTGAGAATGTGCACAATGCTGTTCACGTAGTGGCTGTGTGTGCACTGAAAGTCTAAGTCCGACCTTAAACACTGAGCTGCTGCTCTCAGTACAGATTCCGTCCCTCATAAATCAATAAAATCAAACCGAGTGGATAAAAAGTCACCTGCAGAACTTCTGAATAAACTCCACATGCTCCTGATAGCGGCAACATTCTATAATAACTATAATATTCATTTCCAAGACTGCAGTGCGATTGAAACCCCCCACCATGTTCACTGTTCTCTCCTGATTCTTTCTCAGTTCTCCAAACTGTTCTGTCTTTCTTATTCACTCTGACAGAACAAAGTGATATGAATTGACCCTGTGGTGATTTGGGACACAGCAGCTTTCAGTTCACCCCGTCACTTTTCATTCTTTGCTCTCCTGCTGTGGTTAATAACATTACGTCCTGTCTTACGGGAGGAGGGAGCTGGTTTGACTGGGAAAGGTACATGGAACGATGGTTTCTTGGCAAGGTCAGAAGGAAAATCAAACTAGCACTTAATGCTAAAAGGACATGTATCTGAATTGACCTATATTGGCTTTTTTTATGTGATCAGCAATAAATGTCAGTCAGGCTGTAAGGTTGGGATTATGAAGCGGGGGATTTTGTCTTGCCTGTCAGCCTCTAAGCTCCAGAGCTTGCTTGAACATGGACAGTTTTTTCATTTTACAGCAGGCTGCAATTTATGGCAAAGCTATTTTTGAATGCAGTACAGTCTAAAGAATGAAAGTTCACTGACATTTAGTAATGCTTTCCAGCCATAGTTTTAATACTTAGAAAATAGTTAGCATTTATTACATATTTTGATGATATTGTGCGTTGCAAAGGGCAGAATACCTAAAAAAAACCCAATTGTAATCATCGAGAATTGTTGTTTCTAAACTGTTGAATAATTCAACCCAAACTTGCTCATTAAGGGCAGCAGTAGCTCAGTAGTTTGGGCTCTGGGCTATTAGTCAGAGGATTGTTGGTTCAATTTACAGCTTGGCCAAACAGCGACTGTTCGGCCCTTGAGCAAGACCCTTAACCCTCTGCTTCAGGGGTGCTGTATAATGGCTGACCCTGCACAAAGAAGCTAGGATATGCAGAAATGGAATTTCACACTGTTGTACAGCTGTGTATATACAGTATATGAGTGTTCTTCAAAAAGTTTACACACTTTTTAAAACTTTATTTATTAAGAATTTCAAAAACAAATGACATCACTTTTCTACATAGTCACCTTCCGAAGCATTTTTCCTAGGGCTGGCACCGATCCAATACTCTGTATCGTATCGGTCTGATATTGGCCCAAATCACTGAATCAGATATTGGAAGGAAAAAAATATGTAATCCGATCTGATGCTGCTTAATATAAATAACACTTAATATAAATAATGCCACTGTTTGTGTGTAAAACAAATAACACACGAAGATACATTCCAACAGTGCTGTTTATTGCCATTCACTCTTGATGACATCATTAACATGTGCCACTGATCTACAACTCATCTGCAACAGCCATTCAAAAATTAAAACACACTGATCTACTTAAACTTTCAGAATTTAAAAAAATCATCTACTACTGCCACATCAAAAAACACTGTTTAATTACTTTATAAATGATACATCGCTCACCTGAGATAAAGAACCTATTTTATCCCGGCTTGGAGATCTCTCACATCCTCAACCATTAATCCATTAGTGTTATGAAATAAAACAAACTACACCGTTTCCCGTTTAGCCACAGACGTCCTCTTCAAAATCCAGCAGGGTTTTTTAATAAGCGCGCTTTGTTTTTAATAATCTAAAAACGTGACAGAACTTTAACGGAAAATCTTAACTCAATTCTAATTGGTCCATCGCGTTTGATTGACATTCACATCTTCCAGTTGTAGACACTTTGTTAAACAAGCCAAAAATGCTGCTAAATGTTCTGTGTGTAAAAGTTAAAATAAAAACAGCAGTTCGTTATTTAGATAGCTAGTTTAACCATGGTGCATTGAGACATGTATTATTACTGCTTAGTTGTTTGAAAGGAGAAATTATGGTATCAGATTGGTGTCGGTATCGGCAGATACTCAATTTGCAGTATCAGACATAAAAAAGTGGTATTGAGCCAGCCCTAATTTTTCCCAACGTCATAACCACTGATGCACCACTGCTTTCAAATCATCATCATCACATGAAAATCTTCTTCCCTTTAAAGCTTCTTTGAGTGGTCAAAAAGGTGATGATGGTGCTAAATCCAGACTTTAAGCTCTCTCTCATTCTCACATTAGTGTGGAAACTTTTTGAAGATCCCTCGTATATATGACAAATACTTTTATTCTATACAGTCCAGGCCAGCGGTACTCAACCATTTTTTCTCTTAGATCCCACTGTTTAAAAAAAAAAAAAAACTGGGACCCCCTTCACATGGGTTATGATATTATTTGTACGGTGAAGATGATAAAAGAATTTCGAATGAATCCATGATGATTTTGGTGGATGTAGTGCGTTTACTGCTGGTGAACTGGTGGTTGGTCGACTTCAGCGGGATCTGCATCAACAACTGAATTGAAATGATATGTAGTTGCCATCCATTGACTTTTGCACTTTTGTGCTGGGCAAATCAAATATTTGTTAATTCTCCAAGACCCAGCATAGGCTATAGGTAGTTTAAAACAAGTTATGACATCACAAGAGATCTCCTGTATGCTATTAGCATATTGATTATAAAAAAAATTTGTTTTCTCAGCCAAATGCAGCAGGACCCCCTATAGGCTTACTGAGGCCCCCTAGTGGGCTGTGGCCCCCTGGTTAAAAACCACTGGTGTAGGCTTTTCATAAATGCTTGTTTTAAGTAAAATTATATCACTATATATATATATATATATATATATATATATATATCTATCTATATATATATATATATATATATATATATATATATATATATATATATATATTAGGGCTGTCGAAGTTAACGCGATAATAACGCATTAACGCGACCTCAATTTAACGCGATAAAAAAAATTAGTGCCATTAACGCAAATTCTAGTTCATGTTGACACTTGACTGGTAGAACAAACGTTTTAATGTCGGACTTGCCACCGTTTTTCATTTGCGGTTTGTTAACATAATGTAACCGATCGTGGTAGTGATGCACTTGCATAATAAAGAAATAAATACACGCTATATTCACAAGTTGTCGGGAGCAGAACACTTTATTACACTTAATTAACTTCTTCTTCTGTACCGAATACCGGAAAGCTGAGTCGAGCACGTTAGTTCATGAACTATGGAAGCCCCAAAGGGTCAAAACACACTCACTTCGTGTAGAAACGTCCATCAAACCATCGTCACGATACAACCACAGACAAGTCTGATACAATAACTACGCCTTATCCCACCTAAAGCACCGCTGATCTACAATGTTTGCTGATGGAGAAATTCTAACCTACAATCTGACATTTACTGCCTAGTATGTGAGTGAATAAAACTCCCTTACAGTTTTCTCTTGTCCCAGCAGTTTTTAACATCAGTACATTTAGCATAAAATGTGTTCACCATTTTAATTGTAACATTTCACTTAAAAATCCTTGTTTACTATAACATTTACACAGATTTTTTTTAATGCGATTAATCGCGATTAACTATATGAAATTCTGAGATTAATCGCGATTAAAAATTTTAATCGTTTGACAGCCCTAATATATATATATATATATATATATATATATATATATATAATTATATATAATTAATGGCAATTATTAAAAAATTTAAGACTGTGCTAGCTAGCCACACTGAGTAATAGCTATAATAGTCTATTTCTAGAACTTAAAGATGACAAAGCTTTGTAAAATAGACTTTCAGTTGGCTTCAGAATGAAGGTAGATGTTAAATTGCTTTTAAATCTCATGCAGATACCATATCCTTATAATAAAAGTCCTCAATTTTTAGCTGCAGAGATTCAGAGATGGACTGGGTATCATTTAGTAACTTTCCACCTCAGCTTTGCTAATACGGACTGCACTAACAAAATGCTACCATTGGTATTCTAGACTCTTAACTGGCAAAAAAGAATGTGAAGGCCTGTAGTAGAACAGAGTGGGGTTTAGCACTATAATCCTAAGTGCGTCAACTAAAGGATGTAATTTTTTTTCTTTTTACGGCTCATCAGATGTTTCTAACAAGGGCAATAAGAAGTTCTTCCCTCTGGCACTTCATTATTATTCTTCTGAGGCGAAACCCGAGCATGGCTGGTTGAACCTCTATAAAAACAACGAGGAAAGCAGTAGGGCAATTGCAAGCCGCATTATAGATATTCTCGAAGAATGACCTCAATTCTTGATTAACACATTTTTTATAAAGCTCCAAGAGTTTTAAGAAACAACTTTAAGAAAGATGAGAAAAGAACTTCAGAATGGAGCAAACAAAGCTTTGATGTAAGCTAGCAAGCTTTTCCTGTCAGCTAAGCCTTCAATTTCTACAATACTTTAAGAAATCTCAAGTGTAGTTAGGTGACCTGGGTGAAGTGTTTTTATAAGAAGAATCCACTTCAGACTGCAGTAGTACTGCAGAAAATGACCAGATTAATGCTGTTTATGGGAAATTCTGACCCTACCATTATCAGGTTCATCACACTAGAAAACCTTTTTTCAGTCTTTAGTTGTTTAGTAGTTTGTGAGCCTGTGCCCACTGTAGCATAACATTCCTGATCCTGGCATTAGCTTTAATATTTGAAGTTTTGTCAGTTCTGAAATGATGTGATGCTCTTTCTTTGGTTTATCGACCATTTTTTATAAACTCTAGAACTTGGTTTTTTAAGTTCCTATAAGTGCATAAACTATGAGTTAAATAGTAATTTACTGATTACATCATGTAAGCTTAGCTACTGGTTGTTTCATTAAGGTTAGCCTATTGTTAATGTAAAGTTAGACTAATGTTCAAAAATAACTTATTGTTAATTTAAAGTTAAACTACTGTCATTTTAGAGCTAGATTTATGATAGAGTAGGCGCCAGTCCACACAGACACCCATTCACCTATAGATTAATTCAGTGTCTCCAATTAACTTGACTGCATGTTTTTGGACTGTGGGAGGAAACCGGAGCTCCCGAAAGAAACCCATGCAGACACACGGAGAACATGCAAACTCCACACAGAAAGGAGCCGGACCACCCTGCCCCGCCTGTCGATCGAAATCAGGGCCTTTTTGCTGTGAGGCGACAGTGCTACCCACCGAGCCACTGTGCCGAGACTTAGAAGTGAAGCTTTTAAAATAATCAATAAAGCACCAGACTTTTTTGCCATGTTTAGCTGGCGTTCTATATAAGACGAGCTATTAGTCTGAGCTGGATCCAAATTGGCTTTAAACTCTGTGGACATTTGACTTAACATAAACTTTAACATAAAGCCACAGGCGTTATCAGTGCACACACTTTATTGTTTTTAAATGCTTTTGTGTAGTTGACTTTTTGCACCGTGGCAGAGATTAAATGCTTTAAAGTAATATTTAAGTACACGAAAGAGAAAGAGCGAACTTGCATTTATTTCATCAATGTCACTGAGGGAAAGGGTTTTTTTTTTAGCATAGGATGTGGCGTGACTCAGAATTTCCAATTTATAGCTCATTGTTACCAAAGACATAAAATGAGCTGTCACACTTTAAAACTTCACATGTTCCACCCTCACAAAAACATTTTGGTGCCTTCATAGGCTGCGGTGATGACTAGTGAAACGCTTTGATTTCGGCTCTTTACACCTACACACAAACAGCCTTCTACACACTATAAATACTACAAAACAAATACATATTTATGAGGGTGTCAGAGCAGCAACCGGCATATTGTAAGCTTAGTAGCTTTTATTTAGAGATATGTGTGTGTGCATGCGATTGTGTGTGTGTGTGTGTGTGTGTGTGTGTGCCTGCACTCTGCACCTCATTACCCAGCTCTATCAATCTTCCTTAGGCTGTGTGCAGGTTAAAAGCCTGTTTGGAATTTGGACCGGATAGTTTATTACTAAAAGGCAATCTGAACTTGTACTGCACTGATGAGCCTAAACTTTAGATCCATTCGCCTAATATGTTGTCAAAACAGCTCGGACTCCTGTAGTATCTGGTACCAAGACATTACAGCAGGTCTTTTAACTTCTGGCCTGCAGTGCATCATGGTGCCATCTCTTCCGTGAGCGCATGTCCCAGACTTGACTGGTCTGAGACCACGCAGCCACATACACAGATGGTTTGATGCCCTGTGTGCTGGGAGACGTTCACCAGGATTAACATGATCTGCAGTCTGAGTCACATTGGCTCTTCTGTTAGTCCATACCAGATGTCATAGCCTTCATGGCATCTGGCATTAATGAGTTTTGCCACCCAACAACTTGGCAGCGGTCCATTGCGTGGCTGTCCTTGAACCACTGTTGGTGGGTATTCACCACGACTGCTTGCAAAGGATTTTTCAAAAAGTTTCCGCACTTTTTTCAAACTTTAAAAACAAATGAGATGACTTTTCTTTATAATCACCTTCCGATGCATTTTTTCCCAGCATTGTACCAACTCTTTAATGCCATCAGCAGAAAATTTTTTAGGTTGAGCACATAGCCACCGATGCAGCGCTGCTTTCACATTGTCATCACATGAAAATCTTCTTTCCCTTGAAGTTTCTTTGAGCGGTACAAAAAGGTGGATATCAGATGGTGCTAAATCCAGACTATAAGCATCTCTCAGTCTCTCAGACACGACCAGTTACTACTTCTCCTGCCCTCACTGATTCCAACCAAAATATAAAAGTGCGGAAACTCTTTGAAGATCCCTCGTACTTTAAACCAGTAATTTGGCCATAAGAATTTGGCCCTTACCAAATTAACTCAGGTGTTTATGCCTCATAGTTATGTTATGATCATATCTGCTGCTTTCTAACATGTGAACTATGAGTAATCCACATCAGTTTAATTTCAATGTATCCCACATTCTTGAGGGGGGGTCCTAATGTTTTGACCCATGAGTGGATTTTATAGATCCATTTTTATGGGTCTTGCTTTTATTCAAGGCCCTGTGAATATATTCATTTTACAGACCTTTTAATTCAAATCATATTAGAACTAAATTGAAGTTGAAGGTAAAGGGTTTTGTAGTTGAAAGTGAAGGGCCCAGCAGTGTACCTGTGGCAGCCTTGGGATTTAAGCGTTTTATCACTAGATCAGCACCTTTATCACCATTTCTGCAAGTTTATTAGGTTTTTAGTTTATCTGCAGTGGTTTGCATTTGCTTACCAGTGCTCATGAACTTCACAATCCTGCTTCCATGCTACTATTATTCTTGATCTGGCGCATCTAAAACATGTGGACCATCTTGGTCCAACGCCAAGGCCTACCATTATACCCATGTCCGTTTACATATTTCTCCCACAAGTTGACAGTCACAAAGAGAAAACACAATGAAGAAAATAGAGCCACTAGACATTAAGTCAGCTTTGATAAATGGCAGCACTGATTAGAGTGAGCAGATTTTCATTTTCCACTCCTCACTAATCGAAATCTCAAAAAAAAATCTGGTCAGGTTTGCAAGACGTCTTTTTTCCTCTTAACAAGCAGGATGAAGTTATTTCTTATTCATTCTAATTTTACACTTATTCACTAAACTGGAACAAAACCTCAAAGGTTGATTTCACTGTTCAGGTTTTTAAGGTCCCAAAGCTACAACTGCAAATTTCTTTACTTTAGTGAAACATTTTCCAGCTTTAAAACATTAGAAAATAAATTATTTTGCTTGTCACAGTCGTCCCTGCAGCCATTAATGCTTCAAGAAGCCCAATAGTTTAAACAAACATGGTTGACTCATTGTGTCCTTAAGGCATTAAATTCTACTTCAACGTTCTAATGTGTTTTGTTTACCTGATTTTTACTGAATGATTTATTTTTCTATTTAAGCATTTTTCTTCCAATTATTCACATTCAGTTACCCAGTCGTATCTCCTCTACTGTGGACGCCAACCCTTACTGCACATCATGTATCAGTATTGCATATGGAGAGTCACACAATGATTTCCATTATCTCCAATCATGTCTGTGTAGTCTGGCCAGCCGATAGCAGAGCTGAGAGTAATGGGCTAGCATGTTTTACAACTGTGTCATTCAAGCACCAAATCTACTTTTTTTGCTAACTCAGCTCTCCTAATTGACTGATGCATGTCGAGGCTGTAACATCCAAACATGTCATGCTTATTTTGGTCGGCACAGTGAGGCAAGGTTGATGCAAACATGCTTTTTTAAGAACTACACTTCACAGCATTCTTTGCATTCAGTAGCGTAACCTGTTTCATCGAGTAAACCCACAGTATTTTTTTTCAAGCATTCTCTAGTTTCTCTTGCATTTTTAAGTATTTTTCTATGTTTCTGATTTTTCTTTTACTGAATTCGCTGGTCTCTGATCGTGGACTCCCTGTTTAGGTAGCGCTTGTCATCATTTTTGTCTTTTTTTTTTAAGGCTTGTTTTCTACAACACTACATCCTTGCTTTGTGGTATGATCTGTAAAATGTTCAGCATTACCATGTACTCCCACTACTTTGATCCAGTTTTAATTTCATTCAATTTAATTTCATTTAATTTCATTTCAGGTTGTCTGTTGTTTAATTATTGGTAATTATATTTTCCCATATTAATTCTCTTAGCTCTTCACTTTAACTGCCTTATTTATTATATTAGAAGTGACCACTATTACGAAAAGTCAACCACTACACAACCCCCATACCTTGATCACAAAATTAAGGATATACTTGAATAAATTAGTATGTACTTGAAAATTCCAGATGCTTCCAGACCGCTTTTACAGCAGGACTAAGCAATTAACATTCTACCATGCTCTGTGACTGAAGAATAAAAATGCTAATCAGGTTTGGTGAAGGTCCACTTGACCTTGATTTTGGGTGATAATAGCAAGAGGGAAAGATCTTAATGACTTTAAAAAGAGTTGTCCTTCTTGGGGCACAGATGGCTCAACAGTGACTTACCTGCAGCCAGTGACTTCTGCGCCTCAGAGTGACAGTTGATGTCAGATTAATCTTGCAGGGTGGCTGAATTACAACTCAGAAAAGTCTTTGAAAAAGCTTTCTACTTGTTTTCTACACGTACAGGAGTAGAAATCAAAACAATGTTTGAGAAATAGGCTTACTGTTTGATTCGGTTTTGTTATTATTATTATTAGTAATAGTAGTAGTAGTAGTATTGTTAAGCATTTTAAATTATTGAATTATTTCTTATACATGAATTATTTCTTCTCATAACGTGTCCAAAATAATTTTAGGGTTATTCCAAAGCACTGATGTATACAACAGTATACCTATTAACTTCACTGAAATTTCTATTGTTTTTATTTTTAAGGCTGAAGCTGTTAGTTTCCTTAGCATCATATTTACTCATACCGTATGGTCTTACAGCAGTTATTTATATATATATTTTGCTTATGCTGCAGCAAGGGAACAGTTTATGTATTAATACCATTAATATTTCTATTTACTGTGGGTATTGCCAACACTTCATCTACCTGATGTGTTATCTGGTGATATTTGGAATTATGGTTTTCCTGCTTTATTTGGCTTTAAAATATGGTCTAGCATCAACTAAACATACTGTTATAATACCGTAGTTCATCTGTATCATAGTTAAGGCCCTACCTAAAATCGTGTCACGGACCATGAAATAAGGCGTTTCCCATGTAATCAGCTGTGATTTGCAGTGAAATTCAAAATGTAAGGTTTGTGTTTAGCGATTTAACATTTTTCATTCGCGTAGTGTATGAATTATGAAGTGCCATGTGCAATATGAGGCGGTCCTAGCAATAATACAGCAATTAAGTTAGTGTAACAGACTTCTCTGTGCTGTAGTGTGCTGACAATGTTTGATGTTTGTGTTTATGTATTGAGAGCATTTTGTCCCTTTGGGGATTTCATTATCAATGGAAAACTGTGCTTCTCTACACACATGATCATCTCCGTGTAGTCTGTGCTATGCCTTAAAAGAACAAGCCAGTAAAGTATTCTGCTTAAACTCAGCAGAGTCTGTGGATGCAGAGGGAGTGTCAAATCACGGACAAGTATTTTCGTCTCTGAGGCCATTGCTGCATGTTCTAGGTTTACATTTAACTATTAAGGTAGGCTGTGCTGTGTATTGTAGCTTCCATTTATTTTATTATTCAATTTATGAGTGTAATTTAATGACTGCCATGAAATGTGAGACTTTTCTTTAAAAATCTTTTAAATCTGTGTTTTTTGAAAAACAAGGTCTGTGAAATTAAGCACATTTTCCCATGAATTTAGTAGGACCCTAATTATAGGCGTATCTTATAAAATAATTAATAAATGTATTTATCAGATGTTCAGTGTAGCTACTAAATTGCTTGTTGCGTGTATATTAAATACCAGAATACAGAGTTCTTGTTTTTATTTGTGAACGAGGGCTGTTGGTGACTGATGAATCATGTATTATGACCCTCGTCCCTGACTGATCTTATATTTCTGTACAATCACAAGCTTTTCATTAGCGGAGGGTGCACTATAAGATGATTTAGAGTTAGATAATAGTTTTCTGAAGTTGTGCAGTGTGTATAAAGCTTCAGTCTCTAATCTGAGGGAGCAAGGGATGAAAAATAATAGATGTTGTTTTTTAGTTTTAGATGAAGCGTTAAATCAAAAGCATGAACGCCCCCACACACACATTTACATTAACATACACACACACATAGTTAGACAACGAGATATTCACAGCTCAGCAGTTAATTAACGTCCACTGTGATCCAGTCCAGCGTGTCCAACCTCTGCCCTTACATGCCAATTCTTATTCTGTGATGTCATTAGTGGGGAATTTTACGTTTGGAATGTTACATGCTCGTGTTCACTGAGCACAAATATTCACACAGCAAAATCGTACACACATAATGAGGAAACATCACACAAGGTCAGCATTGTGATAATTTTAGAAAGGAGTGTGTGTGTGTATGTGTGTGTGTGTGTATGTGTGTGATGCTAATGAGTCTATCCAAACTTTAATGACCAGAGCTGCAAAATTCTCATACACACTAAATTACCTGCACATAGTTTCACCCGCTGTCTGTAATTTATACTAAGTACACTGCAGCATTTCAATGCAAAATATTTGTATAATTTATAAAATCAGTTACAACACTAATTTTTAAATTGTTAAGTCAGCGCTCAGGTAGCGCAGCTGTAAAAACACACTAGCACACCAGAGCTGACATCTCACACTCATTAGTCTGAATCTCAGCTCTGCTACCAGCAGGCTGGCCGCCTATACTGACAATGATCGGCTCTTTCGTAGGGTGGATGCTGGATTGGCTGATCTATGGCACCTGCACAGAGACAGGGGATAATGGGGATCAGTGCGTGACTCTCCATGCACGAGACTGAGCCGCATATGAACTCGTCTCATGCAGGTAAAAAGATGCATTGGGCTACTGCACATGTGTCAAAGGGGGCGGGTGTTGGTCACTGCTCTTCTCGGTCAGGAGTGGAAGTCAGCAGCAGTAGAGGAAACAAAATGCGATCGGGTAATTGAACGTAACTACACCATTTAAATAATTAAATTATGTAAGGGATATTCTGGGATACAAGGTAAGGATGGAAGGGTAGATATATAGCTAAAATCAAAAGAGCTGGGAGGCTAAAGCAGTTGTTTTCCAGGAGAGATCTACACATCTAGGGGTCTGTGATGTATTGTTAAAGGGTCCACGATAGTGTTTATAAACCTATTCCTATTTGACTGGTATATTAAATATGTCGAACACGCCAACAGAACACTGCAGATTGAGTGTCATTGCCATGCTTGAGGGACACAGATGGCCATTTTGAAGGGTGGGAGGTCAGATAGAGCCCCCTCTTATTGCGGCTGCAATCTGCAATCTCCAGGGCAGGTCTGGGTGCTGGCAGGGGTGTGTGTGTAAGTGTCACATAAAGCTTTCTTTATGCGATACGGCTCACCAGGTGATAAGAAGTGGACTGATCACTGTACATACAAAGTACACACAAAGAGGGGTTGTACAGTATATGGTATTTTATGATTATGACCATTTTCTACTTTTGACAGTGGTAGCACGTAGCTCATGAAGGAAGTGAGCTGGCTTGGTAGGTATATAAGGTGTGCGAAAGGCGGTCTGCACGTATATCCCTCGTTGCTGCCATGGGTACAATTGTCTTCCCTGGAGCAGACGGGATCCTCCAGCAAGACAATGCGACATGTCACACGGCTAGAAATGTCCGACATTGGTTAAAAAAGCATGACCAAGACTTCCAAGTACTACCCTGGCCCCCTAATTCCCCAGACTTGAACCCAATTGAGCAACTGTGGGACCACCTTGATCGTCGTGTTTGCTCTGTGGATCCTCCCCCCACACCCTCCAGCAGCTGTGGGATGCACTGCAGTCAGAATGGCTCCAGATACCTGTAACAACCTACCAGGAGCTTAATGAGTCACTCTAAGCCCGTCTAGCTGCTGTACGTGCTGCACACAGTGGTTACTCTGGATGATAGCTAGCGGTCATAATAATGTGACTCGACTGTGTATATCTCCACAAACATTTGCTTGTGTGTGTTTTAGATGTCCTGGTGTGTATTGTTTGATTTGCAGCTTCAGGTTTGAAAGTTTCAGCAGCTTCCAAACCTCACCTGGAGACAAGCAAATCCAGTATTTTTTGGTGACCATTCTATGACCTTTCAGTTTAGACACTGGATGTGTTTTAACTAGCAGTCTGTTGAGAGGTTGTGCTGGGTGTGTGTAGGTGTGTAGGGATGTGTGTGTGCGTGGCTGAATGCACTTGTCCATTGTCTGTTATGAGAATGAATTACTCTCTCCCTCTGTGTGTGTGTGTGTTGGGGTTAATATTTTGATCACGTTCTTTTTTTTCCTTTCACACACTTCCTGCTGTTGCCCCTCATGCACACACACACACACACAGACACACGTACACAAATCCCTCCAGACTTCTTTTTTTTTTCACAAACCACCACAACACACACTACCCACTGCACTTATACACTCACTAGAGGTGATAAACGATTCAGGAGGACAATGTGCCTCGAATGATTACACAGTGTTCTCTAGATCTTATAACACAACCTAACATTAGACTAAAATAACCTGTGTAAACTCAACACAGCTTTAAATAAATTATATTTATTACAGTTCAATACCTTCACTTTAAATAAATTATATTTATTACAGTTTAACACCTTTACCCTGTGTTTAAAAATAGTTGCTCTCTCAGGTCCTTAATCAACCAGTTAAACTATTTTAAAGTACAAGTAGGATTCATTAAACTACACACACAGGATTTATTACATCCAGCCCTGTTATATCTAAACACCACTAAATAAATTTGTTCCAGCAGTGTTCAGGAGGCTAAAAGGTGTCAACAAGCAGCACACTATGAGCCAAGTCTAGAAAAAAAGTTACAAAGCCATTTTAAAGTGTCTGGGACATTGGTAAACCACAGTGGGAGCCTTTTATTTATTTAGAGAAATATAGTGGCCTTGTAAATCTCAGGGTGGTTCTATAATTAAGGCCCTACCAAATTCACAGCCGTGAAAATTGCATCACGGACCGTGAAATGAGCCTTTTCCAGTGTAATATGCAATTTGCTGTGAAAGGTTTGTGTTTAGCGATTTAACATTTTGCATTTGCATATCATTTAAGTGCCTCACGTTTACTGGTTAATTTGCACTGTGAGGCATCCTAGTGTAACCAAGCGTCTTTAGAGTTTGCTGAGTTTATAAAGTAAGAAATAAACTGTACATAGACAAACTATCAGGAGCATAATACTTTACTGGCTTGTTCTTTTGAGAAGCAGCACAGACTACTCAGAGATGATCACGTGTGTAGAGAAGCACACTTTTCCATTGATGATGGAATCCTCAAAAGGACAAAATGCTCTCAATACATAAACACACACAAAATCTGTTACACCAGCAATCCTACGGCAATTCAGTTAGCAATCGGTTATTCAAAATGTCTAAAGCAGCTAAAAACACAACTCAGGTAACTGATTTGGAAAACTCCCAACCAATTCTGTCAGCGCAGGGAAGAGTGTCAAAACACAGACAAGTATTTTCGTCTTTGAACCTTGTCACGGGATGTTCTACTGTAGATTTACATTCAACTCATAAAGGTAGGCTGTGCTGTGTATTGTAGCTTCCATTTATTGTATTATTTAATTTATAAGTGTAATTGAATGACTGCTTTTCTTTAAAATTTTGATTTTAGTATATATATACATATATACACATATACAGCCACAAATGCTCTACAGTTAAAACAGTTTGTTGCTGAATCTAAAAATGCAATTTAGAACTGAAGTTAAAACCATACCAACAACATCCAGAAACGCCAATGACTTCCCTGAGCTCAAGCTTATCTTAAATGGACTAATGCAAAGTTTAAATAAGTGTTATACTCCTACCAATGCCTCCTGTTTTTGGCATCAAGTAATAATTGACATCATGTCCTGCAGCCCAAAGAAAAAGGCTTATCCCTATTGTCCCCAACGCAAACTTTAAAAGCCAGCTTCTGTCATTGTATGGAGACTGTTAGTGTCAGTGGCATGTGTAACTTGCTGATTTGGGGTACATCCACATTTTGGAGCAGCATATGCTTTCATCCAGATGACGTCTGCTTGTCTCAGCAACCTGCAGTTCATTTTTTAACACATAAAAGGGAGCATAATGAACCAGGACACCTGCATTTTATGTAAGCACAGTAATGATGGTACCAAGAGCTGCACCACAGATGTGCAATAGCTTCAGTTCAGAATCTGCGACCTGCATTAATGTATTCAAATTAATATTTATATATTTGCATGTAAACATAGCCACTGATGTTTTGTACAGTGAAAACTGATTTTAAGTGCAGATCTAGGTAGTTACTGGGAGCTGATTGTGGCTTTGTTCTATGTTAAAAGCAAATGCCCAATCTTCATCTCTAATTGTCTGACACATGATTGCGATGTGGTGAGTTCCATTAAAATGTCAAAGCTGGTAAATTTAATGCATGACTGTTAATGTGATGCATTGTTCTCATGACAAATCAATAGTATTAATGTGTTCCCAAGCAAAAGCCCATAATTGTGCTAGTAAAAGCAGCCTAGTTTAGTTTGTTTATCTACTATGTACCACCTAATGGCTTTGGAGTTTAGAATAAGTAACATTTAGTGGACATTTCAAACACAGCCAGAAAGTATAATTAATAGGAGAGGTGATGTAACACAGTGATAAATGTTCTGTCCCAGCTTTTGGGAGGCTTGGTGACCCGTAATGCAATGGGTAGAGCTGGGTGTCCAGGGTCCTTTCTGTGTGGAGTTTGCGTGTTCTCCTTGTGTCTCTGTGGGTTTCCTCCGGGTGCTCTGGTTTCCTCACACAGTCCAAAAACATGCAATCATGCCAACAGGATCTAATAAAAATTGCCCTATAGTCTTAGTAAGTGTGTCAGTCTTGTGATAGACTGGCAACTTGTCCAGGTTGTTCCTGCCTTTTGCCCAATGGATCGGACCTGTAATAGACTGGCAACTTGTGCAGGGTGTTTCCTACCTTTTGCTCAATGAACTAGACCCACCTTAACCCTGACCAAGATAAAGCAGTGGTAAAACATTGTAAACAGATAGTAAAAACAGACTGGACAGAAGTAAAAATTTAGTACTTGTACTAGTACTTGTGTCTTCTCATTTAGATTTTAGATCATTATTAATATTTCCTGTACTGCTGTTGTAAAGTGACGTTTGTCTTTGTGAAAGGTGCTGTATAAATAAAGCTAAGTTTAATAGTATTAACAAATCACAAATTCTTGGTTGACTTAAGTGGTGCAGCGAGAGATTCTTTTATCGCAACCATAATGAGAAGTGCCATTTCTTGGATGGAAGCAAAGCTGTTTAACCACCGCTGTTAGATTCTCTTACAGAGTAAAAGCGAGGCAAAGGAGAAAGCAATTATTGGAAATAAAAGGAATGTGAAGAGTCAAAAGCTGAGATAAAGTCATGAGAAAGAAAGTTAACTGATAGTTCCAGAGCCCACTTACCACTACTTTTAAAGATTAGCGGCATATTCCGCTAGCATACCAGCACTGGGATTCTAAACTCTCAGAGTTTGAATCTCAAATCTGCTACCGGTCGGCTGGGCGCCCTCTAGTACACTCTAAAAAATGATTCAGCACATTAGTAAATTAAACGTAATATAACAAGTCAGTTCAACATAAAAAAATTAAGTTTGTTACATTTGTTCAAAATTTTGAGTTCGGGCAACTTAAAAAGACATTATTTTAGACAAACTCAAAATTGTAACCTTTTTCAACGCATTATTTTGCTTTAGTACAGTTGAGCCAACTAAAATATCTGAGTTGCTTGAATGTCTTATGTTTATATACTGGGAAGGGGCGGAGCTTTACCCAGAAGGACTTGCGGCAGTGGTATCCAGACCTACTGGGGCCATGCAGCCCAGCGTTGGGAACAGTGTGGCTACGCTGAGAAATAGATTGGCATGTGTGTTTGTGGTATGAATGTATATGTGTATGAATGTCTGTCCAACGATTTAGTAAAAGAGCTGATTCCTATCGCCTTCTTCTCTCACCGACTTTACAATAATATTCAGCATAATCATATTAGCGGAACCTAATTTGTTTGGGTTTGTGGAACAAAACAATGAAATTAAAATAAAGTAGGTTCAGATTAATTTAGCCTGATGGTGTTGAAGATTTTCATGTTGATATTACCTAATTTAGTTAAGTTAGTTTAACAGCAAAAGGCTTGTTGCATTTACTTAAAACATTCTAGTTTAGATTACATAGAAAAATGCATGCAATTGTTACCATAATTTTTTTAAGTAGATCCAGTATATTATTTTTTAGAGTGTTGGCACAATTAGCAGTGCCTGGAGCAGACAAAATTGGCCACTAGTCTGCTGGGTGGGAAAAGTCTGGACTGAAAAAAGAAAGGGGGGGTGTTCGACACTTAGTGAGGACTCTGAGTTAGTAGTCTGAGGCGCCTGTACAGAAATGTAGGAACGTGAAGATCAGTGCGTGACTCTCCATGTACAAGACTGGCCTCACATATAAATCCACTGTATGGGCAAAGTATGGGCGAATAAGAAGGGGTTGGTGGACTGTGCACACATCAGAGGGAGCATGTGTCAGGCAAATATACCATCCTCAAACATGATCAGGGTCCCCAGCAGCAGAATACTAACTGGCTATGCTAAATTGGGAGAAAAGGGAAGAAAATGCATCAATAAAATAGAAAAAATACTTGTTTTTTATTGCATTTTACATTGCATTGCATTTTTTTTTTTTTAAATAAAATCATGAATTATGGAGTTTACTGAACAAGTTTGGCCTGTGGTTAGATGTTTGGCTTTTTCGTGACTTTCTGAATGACTCATTTATGCACTTATAGAGAGATTTTTGTTGTCTGACCACTTCTAGGAAAATTCACATTCAGTGTGGAGATAATGACTGTGGTTGGCTGATTAAATGGCTTAATAACCCTTTTCAGGTTATTTTAATGCCTTAATTTTTCAGATCACAGCATAGTGTGCTGCTTGTTGTGACCTTCAAACCTGCTTCACAGGGCTAGAAAGGATTAGCATTATTAAAAGGATGTTTAAATTTAACAGGACTGCTAGTAATTACCCACTGAAGTGTGAAGTTTTATTAACCCCAATAATTAACTACAGACCAACTGGTTTTGGATAGCATATTCTTTAATAATTGGGATTGTATTGTCCTTTCCAATCTCCCATATATCTTCCCTCCCCTTGTGTTTCTGTTTTAGTCTGTTTACATGCCGTCACCACCTCTTGTTTTAGATTAGACTTGTTCTTTGTTTTAACGTGTTCCCCACGTCCTGGTTCATGTTTCTTAATCATCATGTCATCAACTCTTGTTTTAGATTTGTCACTGGTTCTTTGTTTTAACGTGTTCCCCACGTCCTGGTTCATGTTTCTTAATCATCATCTCATCAACTCTTGTTTTAGATTTGTCACTTGTTCTTTGTTTTAACGTGTTCCCCACGTCCTGGTTCATGTTTCGTAATCATCATGTCATCATGTCAAGTCAATTTTATTTGTATAGCACTTTTTACAATGGACATGATCGCAAAGCAACTTTACAGACTCCAGGACCAACAGACCAAAAATGATGAGCAACCCGAGGGCAACTGTGGCAAGGAAAAACTCCCTTAAAAATATAGGAAGAAACCTTGAGAGGAGCCAGGCTCAGCAGGGACCCCCAGCCTCCTTGAGTGGCCCGGAGGACAATTTAAATAAATAGAATTTACACACGGGGCGGCACGGTGGCTCGGTGGGTGGCACTGTCGCCTCACAGCAAGAAGGTCCTGGGTTCGATCCCCAGGTGGGGCGGTCCAGGTCCTTTCTGTGTGGAGTTTGCATGTTCTCTCTGTGTCTGCGTGGGTTTCCTCCGGGTGCTCCGGTTTTCCTCCCACAGTCCAAAAACATGCAGTCAGGTTAATTGGAGACACTGAATTGCCCTATAGGAGAATGGGTGTGTGTATGTGTAGGTGTGTCTGCCCTGCGATCGACTGGCGCCCCGTCCAGGGTGTTACTGTGTGCCTTGTGCACATTGAAAAGCTGGGATAGGCTCCAGCACCCCCCCCCCCCCCTCCCGCGACCCTAATTGGATAAGCGGTTAAGACAGTAAGTGAGAGAGTGAGTGAGTGACTCATTTTGGTGAGAGCCATTGTCGACTTTTATATACTTTTATTCCAGAAGGGGGAACAAAAGTTCCTTAATACTGCATCAACAACCCAAATAAACCCTTAAGAAACTGCAGGCAACATTTTAATACTGGTGATGAGTTGAATGTAGTACATCACACTGTGCATCAAGCTGTTTGGTGTATGTGGCTCTGTAGTTGCAGAGTAGTCATAGTGCCCCTGCAAACCCCTGTCCACCCTGGAAAGCACCTACAATGGGCACGCAGGCATCGACCGGTGTCACATCAGATCTTTGACAGAAGAGAATAGTAGGAGAAACGGTAAACAAAAGCTCTTTATTCTCTTCGGAACAGTGCATCTGACAGCCAGGGAGCAGGACAGGTCTGATGGAGGAAATGCAGACATTGTCAATGGAAAAATAAATTAAGAAAAAAGGTTAACGGATGAGAGGAAGTTGCAGTAAAAAAGCAGAAAAATTGTTGGAGAACAGGGTAAAGAAAAAGTGAGAGTGAATGTTGTCATGAATGGGAAAAACCGAGGGGGTTGGAGAAGGAAAACTGACAGAAAGAAATGTGTGCTATTACATTCATTTCACAAGCTGAAGTAAGTTAAATAAAGACCAGACCCAGGTCATATTTGCTCAGTGTTTTTTAATGATAGAAATTTAGAAATTTGAATGCAGATCTGCAGTACCTTAAATGTTAGGGCTGTTTTGTGCCGGGTAAGCCACAGTGCGCACTAGGAGGAATTTCAATTCCAACTTTTGGAGAGATTCAATACTGATCCAGGTTTCTTTTTATTGTGGTTTGCTGGAGTTCTACAGAGTAGCATAAAATCATAACCGCTGCTTATCTGAGCTTCTCTTCTTCAAACTGAGACCAAATCTATATCCGTGTGTTGATCCATTAGGGATGTAATCCACTTGTTTTTCTTCCTGGTGGCCATCTTGTATGTTTCCAGAATATTTCCAGAATATTTAAATCCATATCCAACTGTGTTTGTCCACGTAACTAACGAAAACCGTCTCAGTCAGATATTTTATTCTCTAGGCTTCCGTGACAATTTTGCGACAGTTTGCCACATGAATTAATTGTTGGTAATGGAATATAATATTATTTTTAATATACTGTATATATAATATAATATTCATACAATAAAATATATGCAGTTCCATAGGACCATGGAATGCCATTAACAGGTTTCCTATACATCCTCATGGGAAAAAATACCTTGAAACTCAACGCCACTCCCATAACCTATTGACATTGAGTTTCAAGGTACCACTGTATTTAGATGTGCCTGCACAGTAGTCAAGTCTGGGTGTGTCTAGTCTAATTTATCCCAATAATGATATTGTTATTTACTTTTTTACAGTGGACTGCTTTATTTAAATATTTTTTTTTAATATTTCTTGTATTATGTGTTTGCATAGTTTGGCCAGAGGTCATTCTGAGTAAGACAGAAGTAACTGATCATATCCAGCATATTTGAGAATCTAGAAGAAAAATCTGGCAAACTATATAGGTCTCTTAGTGGTGACTGAGATGTCCAGTGAAAAAACTCTTGATTTCTGAAAAGCTGTAGAGATGTTACCAGACATCAAGAAGTTGTTAAAAGGTTCCTGATTTTCTTCTTGAAAATGCCAAAGTCTTAATCATTTATGAAGGAGGAGTTAAGATGATTTGAAATGTGTAAGAAGAAAAGATTAAATGAAACACGTGGCTCTGTAGTAGCTACTTCAAGCCTTGTTTTGTAAAATAATCTCTAGTCGTAGCAGCAGTCACCACACATACTTTTTTTGGCCCAAAACAGAAAAAAAGCAGAGATGGTCAGCTGAGGAGAACAGTAGAAACGCAGAAAAAACAAGTTATGGTTTTGTAGGGTAGGTTAATTATTTGAAGACAAAAGAGGTGGGGTGGAAACGGTGGTGAGTAGGGGAACCATATGTGAAGAAGGACTAGGAAGATTGATGGATGGATGGATGGATGAATAGATAGATGGATGGATGGATGGATGGATGGATGAATGGATGGATGAATGGGGATGGATGGATGGATGGTTAGATGGATGGATGGATGGACGGGGATGGATGGATGGTTAGATGGATGGATGGATGGATGGATGGATGGATAGATGGATGGATGGATGGGGATGGATGGATGGTTAGATGGATGGATGGATGGATGGATGGGGATGGATGGATGGATGGATGGATAGATGGATGGATGGATGGATGGATGGGGATGGATATATTGATGTTAATTAAATTAAAATTTATAATTAAATAAAAAGAAATTAAAACAGAAGGGCACAAAATGTTGGTCTTAGAGATGAAGCAGTGCTGCGTTTTGGTCAAAAGTTGAGGAAGGCTGACTGAAGACCTGGTGAAGAACATAGCCTCTTTTGTGCATTGTTGTTGAAGAGAGGCAAAAGATGACAAAAGCAAGAAGACTGAGAGACTGAAACTTGCCTGAAGAAAGGTTGAAGTCTCCAAGGAAATTGAGAGTTTGAAGGGAATAGACTTAAAAGAATGAGTAGCTCTTCTATAAAGTTTTGTAGAGAGCCAGGTGGCTCATAGACAATACTGATAAGAGCAGTTAACTGTAACAGCATAGAAATCTAATCATGAGATGCTGAGTTATAAAAGTGCAGTTAATGAGAAGTGCCATTTCTTGGATGGAAGCAACCCTGTTTCACCACCGCTGTTAGATTCTCTTACAGAGTAAAAGCGAGGCAAAGGAGAAAGCAATTATTGGAAATGAAAGGAATGTAAAGAGTCAAAAGCTGAGATAAAGTCATGAGAAAGAAAGTTAACTGATAGTTCCAGAGCCCACCTACCATTACTTTTAAAGTTGGAAGTGCCTGCAGAAGACAAATTTGGCCACTAGTTGTGGCTTAGCGGTTAAGGTACTGGACTAGTAATAAAGGTTGCTGGTTCAAGCCCCACCACTGCCAGGTTGTCACTGTTGGGCTCTTGAGCAAGGCCCTTAACCTTCAATTGCTTAGACAGTATACTGTCACTGTACTGTAAGTCGCTTTGGATAAAAGCATCTGCTAAATGCTGAAAATGTAAATGTAGTCTGCCTTGTGGGAAAAGACCGGACTAAAGAAAGGGGGTTAGGGTCCCTGGTTAGTATCCCGAGGCACTTACTACAATGCTTTCTTCTTATAATTAACTCTGAAACAGCAGCTGGTTGCTTAAGAATTGTAGTATTGGGTAATATATAAAGATTTAGGTATAAACAAGAGTGTGGTTGTAATATGATGTTGGTATTAGGATGGTAAACAACCATACAAAGTAGATATAGTAGATAGCAAACATACCTTGTATTGTTTTACAGCAAACAGTAGTAACCACTTTAATATACAGTATATGTATATATATATAAAAATATCTGTAAGACAAGTTTAAGAAACTTGCAATAAAACCAGTTGATCGATGGCAATGGACTGAAATGCTTTCAGAAAAGTAGACTGTAAAAACTGTACTGTTCACACAACTATAAACAGTTTTTTAAAAAGGGGGGTTTATGTGTTTTGCCCAACCATTCACACAAAAACAGCACTTCAGGTCACTGAAAAAGTTTTTCTAAAAAGATTGGCCGGTTAGAGATTTCAGGAAAATGTGGCAGTACGTGAACCTCAATATAACAGTGATATTTTTTTTCTGCAGGAAATGAGGGGTCATTGAAATTATGAGGGGTCATTGAAAGTAACCGGTGGGACATTTATTTTCAGTATTTGAATGGCCACACACAAGCTTTTGCCACTGTTTTTTTGTTGTTGTTTGAAACAATAAACCATATGTACAAAGCTGGGCAGCTCTGTGGCTCGGTGGGTAGCACTGTCGCCTCCAAGCCTGGGTTCGTTTCCAAGGCGGTGCAATCCGGGTCCTTTCTGTGTGGAGTTTTAATGTTCTCCCCGTGTCTGCGTGGGTTTCTTCCCAAATTGGCCATGACTGTGTTTGACAGTAAAGACTTGCACTGATGTTAAACAGTAACTACCTGTCCTGTCATGAATGGGACCAAAGTGTGTAAATCATGACGTTAAAAATCCTAATTAAATAAAAATAAAATGTACAAAGCCAATTCCAAAAAGGTTAGGACAGTTTAAAAATTACAGCTTTTTTATTTTATTTAATAAACTATCTAAGACTAAACTGTCTTTTACAGATGTTTAATTAAAACAACACAAAAGTGATTTTTAATGTATAAAATATAAGCTTGTTTCTGATTTAATACCTGCAATACATTACAGAAGCTGAGACAATGGAAATAAAGATGTTTATAAAATAATCAAACCCTTTCTTATGGAACTTTCCACACGTTAAAGTAAAAAGAATAAACAAGTAAAGAATTTAGAGATTTCACAATCTACAGTTAATAATATTAATAAACATTTAAAGTTCAAGGCAGAAAACGTGAACAATGTTGCTACTCTTTTTATTAAATCATCTGTAATAGGGTGAGATAAAATGAAACCTTAGCCAGTGCACTACTCTGTTAGCACTTCCGCCATTTACAATCAACCATTTACAATCAACCATGAATTAATATTAAGCAGCGTCTCTTTAGAGCTCAAACCGAAGTCGTGGTGCTGTTGGTCACAGACATGAATATTAACAAAACCAATTTCCAATGTAAAATTTTACATGCTTTCGCCTGTGAATTTTATTTATAAGCATTTGCTATGCTAACCCATTTATAATGAATGAAATTTCACACACTGAATTTCCCAAATAAAACCCTGGTATGCGCCTACAGAAGTACTGCTGTGTTTTTGTGTTTAAGAAGAGGCTTATTGTGTTGAGTGGTCAGTTTGAAACATGCCGTTAGGAGGGAATAAATTCCAGGACAACAGTTCTGCAGCAGACATGAGTCAATACCTTTCAGTAGTTTGGGTTTCAACTTCAGTCAACCTTAAAGTTTGAGTTTTGAAGAATTGAGATGGAAAGTAAGAACAGCTCAGGGGTTTTGGGAGCGTATTGCTGGATGCCTGGGAGTTCAGTGCTGTATGTTCTGTTTACTGAGAGACAAACAATCAGAACAGTCAGAAACAGATACAATAGGGTCAAAAATCTAAACCCACGACTGGAAATGCTTCTAGTTTACTTTCTTTTTACATTTAATACAATTTATTTAATTTTATATCACTAATAGTTAATAGTTAAATCTTTACAAAGTTTTCATGACATTTACATTATCTTTAATAGTACCATCATTTATTTTATCAATGTATGTGTAAATATATGCTAATTTTTAAAATGATTTGTTGGAACGGGGCAACATAAAACTGGCAAGATTCAAGATTAACTTTAGTGTCATTTCACTGTACACCAAGGTGTGTAGAAAAAACGAAATTACGAGCATTTGGTTCGTCCTAAAAACACAGCAGATTTAAAATATAGAGCATATATAAAATAAAGAATATAAAAATGTTAAAATTTAAATGACTGAAATAGGTATATCAAAAGTTACATATATTAATATTAATATTCACATGCCAAAATTGGCACATAGTGGTTATTGTAGCTATGATTATTGCACATGTAGAAAAATTAACATAGTGATTATTACATGTGATTATTGCACATTGCACATTATTGCACTAGTTATAACTTTGTGTATTTTTGGTTTGTGTAAATCCAATTCATTCAAATTATTCTCCATGCCACCAAAGGAGGATGGGACCCTGCTAAGTCTGGTTCCTCTCAAGGTTTCTTTCTGTAATTTTAAGAGAGTTTTTCTTTGCTACTGTTACCCAACAGTGGTTTTTGGTCTGTCGGTCCTGGATTCTGTAAATTTGCTTTGAGACAATGTCTATTGTAAAAAGCTCTATACAAATACATCTGACTTGACTTGTTTTGAAACTTTAGGAAGGTCATATTGTAATGATTGTATTCCCTCTTCCTCAAGTAGACTCTTCCACTTGCCAGGCTGTTATTGTAAATAAGAATGTGTTCTTAATGACTCGCCTGGTAAAATTAAAGGTTAAAAAAATGTTAAGTTTTTGGACAATTTTGTAAAAAACCCAATTGCAAGAAATGTAGTAATTTTTACCATCTACAGCTTATGACATTTTTAAAAAATTCACAGAATCTAAAGAAATCCTTATTTAAAAACACGGCCTAAAGTGCTGGATGCTTTTAGTACCATTCCAACTTTTTTGGGATTGGGTTTGTGCTTCAAATGAAAAGCAAAAATATTTTTAAGTCGACCGAATTTCGCCTCACCAGCGGGACAGGCGCTCTCATAATGTAAATAATAAAACACAGTAAAAACTCATTATGTATTGGAGAGGCAGTAGAAGTGGTAATATATTTATGTTCAACATCCACACTGAAGTTTTTACATCAGTGCAGAAAATGAAATGCTAAGTTTTATGGCCATCTGTGTCCCTATGGGCTTGGTCACATACGCAGATCAGGCATAACATTATGACCACCTTCCTAATATTGTGTTTGTCCCCCTTTTGCAGCCCCATACACAATAAACTGTGATGCTCTGTGTATTCTGACACCTTTCTTTTAGAACCAGCATTAAGTTCTTCAGCAATTTAAGCTACAGTAGCTCATCTGTTGGATCAGACCACACAAGCCAGCCTTCGCTCCCCACGTGCATCAGTGAGCCTTGGCCGCCAATGATCCTGTCGCAGGTTTACCACTGTTCCTTCCTTGGACCACTTTTGACAGATACTGATGCAGACCAGGAACACCCCACAAGAGCTGCAGTTTTGGAGATGCTCTGACCCAGTCGTCTAGCCATCACAATTTGTCCCGTGTCAAACTCGCTCAAATCCTTACTCTTGCCCATTTTTCCTGCTTGTAACACATCAACTTTGAGGATAAAATGTTCACTTGCTGCCTAATATATCCCACCCGCTAACAACTGCCGTGATGAAGAGATAATCAGTGTTATTCACTTCACCTGTCAGTGGTCATAATGTTATGCCTGGTCAGTGTGTGTTGTCTCTTGACTTTCTTGTCGTCAGCTGTTCTCCATAAATGCTTAGTGGGGTTTAGGTCAGGTGACTGTGGAGTAAAGTCTGTAACAGTCAGCACTCCTTGGTCTTTAGGTAGTTGTCATAAAGCTTAGAGATTTGTAATTAAAAATTACTGTCTTAAATATACATCAAGAAAAAAGGGAAGCATTTTCACTACAGTGTGTTTAAATAATTATGTTAACCTGCCATGATCCCACAGTAAAGCATTAGTTATTTAGTTTTGTTTGTTAGTTTTAATATAATTGAAAAGCATTTCTGTTTTATATTTACATGCATCATGTATTTGGTGTAATACTAATAAAATGCATAAATATGACATTCATATGATAGCAAATTTACCCTTTATTTAACTGAAAAATAAAAGAAACGATTACCAATGTTTTCTTTGACCAACTTCTTTGTACTTTGTAAATATAAACACATTTAAAATTTAATGCCTGCCTGTGAATAGTGCTTACACCCCATGACACCCTAAAATACTCAATACCATCAGTCGCGTCTCTAAAACCTTCTCAAAAAACAAACAAAAAACCTTACACTCCTCACTCCATGAGTAAAAATGTGATCTGATTTTTAGACAGTCTATCTAGTCAAGGAATATTGATCAGCAACTTCAGAATCATGTTTCTGACTCAAACTCTGATCCCAGCACTATTTCCAGCATCACAAAAATTCTCAGAAGAACATCTGAGACTTTGTTGTGAGCTTTACCCTGAATTTCATCAGCCTGTATTTCCATCAGTTTAAATCTAGCTAACCTTACACTGAGCTCAGCCTGTATCTTCACAAGAAGAGGACGCCATAGCCAACTCAAACAGCAGCAATAGATGAGCGATCGTGTCTACCAAGGTAAACCAACTGGGTAGGAGTGTCTAAAAGAGTGGACAGTGAGTGGACACAGTATTTAAAAACTCCAGCAGCACTGCTGTGTCTTATCCACTCATACCAGCACAACACACACTAACACACCACCACCATGTCAAGTCAAGTCAACTTTATTTATATAGTGCTTTTTACAATAGACATTGTCTCAAAGCAACTTTACAAAATCCAGGACCAACAGATACAAAAACCCCTGTTGAGCAAGCCGAGGGCAACTGTGGCAAGGAAAAACTCCCTGAAAATTACAGGAAGAAACCTTGAGAGGAACCAGACTCAGCAGGGCCCATCCTTCTTGGGTGGTCTCAAGGATACTTTAAATAAATAGGATTTACACAAATCATACAAACATAGAATTAAATGAACTAAAAGTTATAACTGGCAATAAATAAATAAATAAATAATAATAGAGTTATTATTTGGTCTAGTCTTTAATAAAGTCTGTAGTTAGTTCTTGTCATTCTTGGTGCAGTTACTCCTGACCCGTCACATCTGGCAAAAGCAGCATCGTTGGCACTGCAGTCTCGACTTTAATCCTTAACCTCGGCGGGTAAACAGGTTTTCATCAGAATGCCCTTGGAGTAAAACAATAGTAGTTGTAGTTAATAATGTACAATGCTAGTTAAGTAAAACAGTTTTACAGAGAGTTTTAGACTCCGGCAGCCCTAATTATTACAGCATAACTAAAAGGGAGAGCAAGCAGGTAACAAGGTCATGAAGGCTTTCACAGGACATCAGCGCCCACCTCTCCTACCCAAACCAGATAGAACTTTGTCTATACTAATCAAAAGCCTGAGAAAATAAATATGTTTTCAGTCTAGACTTAAACATTGAGACTGTGTACGAATCCCGAACAGAGGCAGGAAGATTATTCCAAAATTGTGCTTTGTAAGAAAATGCTCTTCCACCAGCTGTGATCTTTTTAATTCTAGGAACTATAAGTAACCCTGCATCTTGTGAGCGAAGTGGACGCGCTGGGTGTAGTGATTAATAAGTTCACTCAGATACTGTGGAGCCAGACCATGTAGCGCTTTATAGGTTAGTAAAAATATTTTGTAATCAATGCGGAATTTAACTGGCAGCCAGTGAAGAGATGATAGAACAGGAGTGATATGATCAAATTTTCTAGTTCTAGTTAGCACTCGAGCTGCTGCATTTTGAACTAACTGGAGTTTGTGTATGGATCTACCAGAGCATCCAATTAGAAGAGCATTACAATAATCTAACCGAGACGTTATAAACGCATGGATCAGTTTTTCAGCGTCATGAACAGATAGTATATTTCTTATTTTAGAAATATTACGCAAATGATAGAAAGCAACTCTAGTAATATTATTAACGTGTGTATCAAAGGAGAGATCTGAATCTATTGTGACACCTAAGTTTTTTACATCAGTGCTAGGAGTAACAGAGAAAGTGTTTAGGTTTAGCACCAGGTTAGACATCTTGTCTCTTGCAGCTTTAGAGCTCATTGTCACTGCAGTGCTGAGAATTGTACTATGCACCTGTATATGCATATATGACAAATAAAGTGTATCTTTTTCTTCTTCTTCTAAATAATACCTGCTCTGTGGTGGTCCTGTGGGGGTACTGACCATTAAAGAACAGGGTGAAAGCAGGCTAAAAAGGTATGTAGAGAAACAGCTGGACTACAGTCAGTAATTGTAGAACTACAAAGTGCTTCTATATGGTAAGTGGAGCTGATAAAATGGACAGTGAGTGTAGAAACAAGGAGGTGGTTTTAATGTTTTGACTGATCGGTGTATATATCGGGTGTTTCCAGTCTGCAGTTGTCAGTATCTATCAAAAGTGGTCCAAGGAAGGAACAGGCTCATTGATGCACATGAGGAGTGAAGGCTGGCCCGTGTGGTCCGATCCAACAGATGAGCTACCGTAGCTGAAATTGCTGAAGACGTTAATGCTGGTTCTGATACAGAGGAGTCCCGATACACAGAGCATCACAGTTTGTTATGTATAGGGCAGCAAAAGGGGGACCAACACACTATTAGGAAGGTGGTCATTATGTTATGCCTGATCAGTGTATATATATACACAGTATATACAGTGTATCACAAAAGTGAGTACACCCCTCACATTTCTGCAAATATTTCATTATATCTTTGCATGGGACAACACTATAGACATGAAACTTGGATATAACTTAGAGTAGTCAGTGTACAGCTTGTATAGCAGTGTAGATTTACTGTCTTCTGAAAATAACTCAACACACAGCCATTAATGTCTAAATAGCTGGCAACATAAGTGAGTACACCCCACAGTGAACATGTCCAAATTGTGCCCAAATGTGTCGTTGTCCCTCCCTGGTGTCATGTGTCAAGGTCCCAGGTGTAAATGGGGAGCAGGGCTGTTAAATTTGGTGTTTTGGGTACAATTCTCTCATACTGGCCACTGGATATTCAACATGGCACCTCATGGCAAAGAACTCTCTGAGGATGTGAGAAATAGAATTGTTGCTCTCCACAAAGATGGCCTGGGCTATAAGAAGATTGCTAACACCCTGAAACTGAGCTACAGCATGGTGGCCAAGGTCATACAGCGGTTTTCCAGGACAGGTTCCACTCGGAACAGGCTTCGCCAGGGTCGACCAAAGAAGTTGAGTCCACGTGTTCGGCGTCATATCCAGAGGTTGGCTTAAAAAATAGACACATGAGTGCTGCCAGCATTGCTGCAGAGGTTGAAGACGTGGGAGGTCAGCCTGTCAGTGCTCAGACCATACGCCGCACACTGCATCAACTCGGTCTGCATGGTCGTCATCCCAGAAGGAAGCTGACGCACAAGAAAGCCCGCAAACAGTTTGCTGAAGACAAGCAGTCCAAGAACATGGATTACTGGAATGCCCTGTGGTCTGACGAGACCAAGATAAACTTGTTTGGCTCAGATGGTGTCCAGCATGTGTGGCGGCGCCCTGGTGAGAAGTACCAAGACAACCGTATCTTGCCTACAGTCGAGCATGGTGGTGGTAGCATCATGGTCTTGGGCTGCATGAGTGTTGCTGGCACTGGGGAGCTGCAGTTCATTGAGGGAAACATGAATTCCAACATGTACTGTGACATTCTGAAACAGAGCATGATCCCCTCCCTTCGAAAACTGGATAACGACTGTATTCCAACAGGATAACGACCCCAAACACAACCTCCAAGATGACAACTGCCTTGCTGAGGAAGCTGAAGGTAAAGGTGATGGACTAAACCCAATTGAGCACCTGTGGCGCATCCTCAAGTGGAAGGTGGAGGAGTTCAAGGTGTCTAACATCCACCAGCTCCGTGATGTCATCATGGAGGAGTGGAAGAGGATTCCAGTAGCAACCTGTGCAGCTCTGGTGAATTCCATGCCCAGGAGGGTTAAGGCAGTGCTGGATAATAATGGTGGTCACACAAAATATTGACACTTTGGGCACAATTTGGACATGTTCACTGTGGGGTGTACTCACTTATGTTGCCAGCCATTTAGACATTAATGGCTGTGTGTTGAGTTATTTTCAGAAGACAGTAAATCTACACTGCTATACAAGTTGTACACTGACTACTCTAAGTTATATCCAAGTTTCATGTCTATAGTGTTGTCCCATGAAAAGATATAATGAAATATTTGCAGAAATGTGAGGGGTGTACTCACTTTTGTGATACACTGTATATATATAGTGTGTAATACACAGTGACTTGCTACTTCTGAAATTCTGCCATATCTCACCACTGTAACATCACACTATTGACTCACATATATTCACACACACACACACACACACATACACACACATATACATATCCCTCTGCATAACAGTTATTCAAGATGCATCATCACTTCCAAACTTTCATACAAAGTGAAGTCAGAATCCCCTGAATTAAACCTAAGCTGTTGGGTAGACTAATCCGCGAGTACACAGTAGGGAACCTAGGCTAGGAGCCTGAACAGATTCTATACTTAAAGTGGTCTCAGATACTTTGCTCTGGATTCTTCAATCTTATCAAGCATTGAAGGAGAACACATGGTAAAAATAAATTCACTATAATTTAAGAGTTCCTTGACGCCTAGAGCTATTTTATATTTGTATATTTTTACTCAGATTATCCACACAGAATTAACCGTTTAATGCATCTTTACCAAGGGTGACAGTAATTCATCAGCTTAAAATTAACACATTCAACTGGTAATCCACTTTATTTATGGTATTTCAAGTGTAAATGAGGTAGTGAAAATGCTTTGTTAGACATTTTTTAGGAGAAATAGGACAATTGGAATAAAAGTCCTGCATCAGCAGCAATGATAAAAGGAAGTCCTTTGAGCACTGTTCCTTATTCAGGTTTTAATGTACAGTGCTATAAAACAGCAGCCTACAGTATTCTACACCGCACTGAATTAATGACTTATTGTAAAAAAGATCATAATAATGCTAACAGTGTACCTACAGGTTTAGGACTAACACTGCATTACTTATATATTGTCTGTAAAAGCATTTGAATATGTGAGTCAGCTAAACGTTTACAGTAAATGTCTATAATAACTAGGCTCATCTGAGAAGGTAGTGGCAGATGTAAACATCCAACCTGCTGCAATCTTTAGGTGTTGTCAGGTGAACTGATTTCTTTAACATTCAAGCTTCTGCTGTAAATACACCGATCAGCCATAACAATAAAACCACCTCCTTATTTCTACACTCACTGTCCATTTTATCAGCTCCACTTACCATATAGAAGCACTTTATAGTTCTACAATAACTGACTGTAGTCTATCTGTTCATCTGCATGCTTTGTTAGCCCCCATTCACCCTGTTCTTCAATGGTCAGGACCACCACAGAGCAGGTATTATTAAGGTGGTGGATCATACTTAGCACTGCAGTGACAATGACATAGTGGTGGTGTGTTAGTGTGTGTTGTGCTGGTATGAGTGGTTCAGACACAGCAGCACTGCTTGAGTTTTTAAATACCGTGTCCACTCACTGTCCACTCTATTAGACACTCCTACCTAGTTGGTCCACCTTGTAGATGTAAAGTCAGAGATTATCACTTATCTATTGCTGCTGTTTGAGTTGGTCATCTTCTAGACCAGGGGTCGGCAACCTTTTTTGTACTCTGTGCCGATTGAAAAAAATAGGTTGAAGATGAAGTAATAAGTGTGCCATAGAATACGTCATATAACACAAACTGTTGCTATGTATGTGACATACACCAATTAATCAGTTAATTAATCTTGTCAGTGTGATCCTTGTCCCTGACTCTCTACAAAGATGATCCATCTGTAGTGTATATGAGGTGAACTTACTGGCTTAATTTTTGAAGAACACTGGTTTGTTTCTTGTACCTTGAAATTGCTCGTTTGATTGATTCCATTTTGTCAGCATCATCCTTAAATGAGCTTTGGTGCTTTGTCTCAAAATGGCAGCGCACACTTGAGGTGCGACAAACGATGCTTTCACCGCACATAGCATACACAGGCTGGTCTTTTTGTTGAATAAATCCATACAAATCTGTCCAGTCTTGTTGAACTGAACGAACATCCACTTTTGCACGTTTAGCAGCCATGCTATACCACGTTTTGCACAAAACTGAAAGCTGACTCACTTCTGACACCTTGATTAACCTTAACTAGCATAAATTACTCAACCTTAACTGACCATAGGTGGAGGAGGTTAAGGTGGAGTAATTTATGGTTGTTAAGGTTAATTAAGGTGTCGGGAGTGAGCATATGGCATAAGGGTGTAAGGACGGATCCAACTAATAAGGCGCAACCCTGAGCATGAAATAATTTTTTTTACTCTTACCAATCAGAGTGCCAGACAAACGTGCTTCAAGTGCCAGCTTTGGCACGCGTGCCATAGGTTGCTGACCCCTGTTCTAGACCTTCATTAGTGGTCACAGGAAGCTGCCGAAGGGGTGGAATATTCTCAGTTCAGCAGTGACAGTGAGGTGTTTAAAAACTCCAGCAGCACTGCTGTGTCTGATCCACTCATACCAGCACAACACACACTAACACACCACCACCATGTCAGTGTCACTGCAGTGCTGAGAATGATCCAAATAATACCTACTCTGTAGTGGTCCTGTGAGAGTCCTGACCATGAAAGGGGGCTAACATAGCATGCGGAGAAACAGATGGACTACAGTCAGTAATTGTAGAACTGCAAAGTGCTTCTATATGGTAAGTGGAGCTGATAAAATGGACAGTGTGTGTAGAAACAAGGAGGTGGTTTTAATGTTATGGTTGATCTGTGTAAATTCCAGCTCTAGTCCAAGCATCGACTAGGCTTCATAGCATGCAGCGTCTGCTTATACCTGCTTCTCCGAGACCTTGATGCTGTTTGATCTGTGTTTAAACTTTCAATAAATATCAGGTATGCAATGTGGGGAGGAAATAATAACTCTCACAATCAGAGGTACATCAACAATTACCTCATCTAACCAATCACATGATGTCACCCGTCCTTGGACCACTCTATTAATGCTTTAATTAAAAGCTCTTTAGTTATTTCAAAGTTTTGCATATTTATAATACACTAAATGGTTTCATACGGTTAAAGTATTTTATGCATGTCTCCCATGCTACTGAACACAAGCCAGCTAGCATGGTTCACTTTCGATGCTTCAGCTTCAGGGCTGCTCGGGATATTATTTATTTAGGATTTATTTTAAATTTATTTATTCAAATTTATGATTTTTTTATTTTGAAATTATTATTCATGTTTTCCAGTTTCTTTATTTCATTTCTCTAGTCATTCTTATTTTTCTTTCTTTTGTTTCCCGGTTAAGCTTTCTGCACTTTGCCTCATCTAATTATCTTCTAAGCAACAGGGTAACATCTGGCATCTCATTTTGAGACGACCACTCCGTTACAATAAAACAAGAAGAGCATAGGAAAGTTTCAATCATTTGAAGCAAATAATTTATGCAACATGTTTATTACCCATGTGAAAAATTAAACATTAGCTTTAGCAGCAACTGTGGAACTGTCGTGTATATCACTGTGAAGAAATTTAGGTGTGCTCTTCTGTTTAGAATCGCTTCAGTTCAGACACACTGGAAAGCTTTCAAGTGTTTGTTTAGGGTTGGGCCACAGCATCTTAATGTGCTCTTGTGCTTTGGATTGTTGTCTTGTTGAAAGAGCCAGTTGTGCCTGAACTTCAGTTTACAGACGGATGACTAGACATTTTTCTTAGAACACGTCTTTCAAAAACATTTCACTGAAAGAATAGTCCATAAAATCATCGAGGTGTGTTTTGGCTGGATGGATAGATGGATGGTGACAGATAGATACTTTATTAATCCCAAAGGAAATTAATAAAAATAATAAATGTACTAGAAGCTGTTAAGCTGTTTCTTGTTAACAATGTTTTTTGTCCTAGGCCGCTCAGGTGGCGCAGCGGTAAAAACACACACTGGAACCAGAGCTGGGATTTCGAATACATTGTATCGAGCAGCCACATGAACAACGATTGGCCTGTTGTTCAGATGGGCGGGACTAAGCCAGATGGCGTCTATCTCTCTCTCATGACTGGTGCAATTACAACCTCTGCTGGCTGATTGATGGAGCCTGCACAGAGATAAGAAAAGAGTGCTCTCAGGGTGTGTCTCTCCATACACAACGCTGAGCTGCACTGCACTCGTCAAAGTGTAGGTGATAAGATGCATACAGCATGCTGCCCACGTGTCGGAGGGGGCGTGGGTTAGCTTCATTCTCCTTAATCAGAGCAGGGATCGGCATTGGTGGTGGAGAGGAAGCATGACGCAATCAGGCAATTGGACGCACTAAAAAGGGAGAAAAAAGGGGAAAAATATTTTAAAAAACAATGTTTTTTGTCCTGACACTAATCAGTGAATATCATTTTTTCCCTGTCTTTTTCTAATGTTTAAATCATGAACACTGACCTCATCTCAGCTTCTTAGATGCAAGTCTGGGTTTTTTTAGGACATCTTGGTTGGGTTGGTGATGCACTCTTTGGGGAATTTTAGAAGGTTGGCCACTTCTGGGAACATATACCACTGTTCCAAGTTGTCTCCATTTGCAGATCTTGGCTCTTAAAGTGTTTTACTAGAGTCTCAGAGCATTAGAAATGGATGTCCATACTTATATGTATTTATAGCTTTTTCATTTTTTCTAAAAAAGTTTCTTGAACATGACATAGTGCTGGTTTGGAATTTTTAGCCTACTCACATCACTGGAAGAGTTGTAAACTATTGAAGTGATGTTTAGATTAAACTGGGTTGGTGGTAATCAACTCTGGGTCTGTATCCAGTCTAACTAAACCCAATTATCTATTCATTTTGTCGACTGTTTTTTACATAACTAAGTGTAATTAATTTGCTTAAAAGCTAGTTAGTATTGAAGAAGTTAAAAGCACATATTTAATGTCGTATAGTTTGTACTATAATGCTGTGAAAAGCATTTGCAGCCTTCCTGATTTCTATTATTGCATATTTGCTAGACTTCATGGTTAAAAAACAACTGAGTAAACTCAAAATGCAGTTTTACTTGAGTATTTTATTTACCATATTAAAAGTCCTATGTGAAAAAATTTGCCTCCTAATTGCCAATAATCTTTGGATTCTCTGAATCTTTCCACAGTATTATGTATAGTAGATGGTAAAACACCTACATTATTTACAATCCTATGTTGTTTTTTAACTCATTGTCAATTCTCTGTCAAAGTTTGGCACATACTGTTTACATGCAAAGACTAAGCCCTTGGTGGATTCTCTTTTTCTACCCAACCATGATAATTGCACCTATTTCCAATTCTCCTGATTGAAGAGAATTAAAGACTAATTAGTCACAGATTTATAAAACTGTTATGGAAATACGGTCTGTAGTATTAATTACCTGTAAGAGCGAATGCAGAAGTTTACCGAATGAGTTAAGCTAAGCAACAGGACAATTAGTGTATTTACATGCAAAGAATAATCAGATTATTCATGTGTGAAATGAGATTATGATTTTGTGGAACAGGTTGATGTGATTTTACAACTCTAGAAGATAAACCAAATACAATTCAAAAATAATGACTGTTTAATGCTAAATGCTTTTTAATGAGATTTAAGAGTCATGATGCATTTCTCTTTCTAAACTTTCTTTGTCAACAAGTCTCTTTAAAAATAATTCCACCATCTTTGAAAAATTCCCTAACAACTCAATCAAAGATTTTTAAGTGAATGTCTTTATGTATTCTAAAGTAACATCTTCCATGTTGTTTCATGCTGGGTTGGGCCACAGCACCTCAATGTGCTCTTGTACTTTGGATTGTTGTCTTGTTGAATGACCCAGTCATGCTTGAACTTCAGTTTACTAGACAATCTTTTTTAGAACACGTCTTTCAAAACATTCTACTGCAGGAACAGTCCACAGAATATTACCACAAAGGTCTTTGGGTCTTTGAGGGGTGCTTTGGCAAATGTCCATCTATGTTTAAATCATGAACACTGTTTGTTAATTTTGATTTTAACGTCACGTTTTACACTTTGGTTACATTCATGACAGGAACAGTAGTTACTCATTAAACAAGGTTCTTCAGTTCACAAGGTTATATCAAACACAGTCATGGACAATTTAGTGTCTCCAATTCAAGTTCTCTCCATTTGCAGATCTTTGCTCTTAATGATTATTAAAGTCTCAGAGCTTGTCGCTGTCCATACTGATGTGTTTTTATATATATTTTTTATTTTACTTATGAACATGGCATAGTGTGCTGCTGATTAGGGAGTTATAACTATAATGTTAATATTGTGATACTGTCCAGTATGTTATGATAGTTTAATACCAAAGTCAATTGGTTATCTGCCAGGATCTGTTATATTTACTAGTTATTTGTTATATACAAGTTATATACAAGTTATTTGTTACATTTGATACAGAAGATCCCAAATTCCATATATATAAAATCTATTTTAAAGCACATTAGTTGTGATAAATGAAGCAACATTTTAAATAAAATGAACAAAATTAGAGTTAAGAAACACACACAAACAAGTTGTTAAGGGGCAAAATAACACTTAAAATTTATAGGATATTTGAGCTATGCAGGTTTAAAGCTTTCTACAATAAGCAGGTGAATCGGTAAACGGTCAGGGTATCATGATTGGGTATAAAAGGAGGATCCATCAAAGACTCAGTTATTGCAAACTAAAACGGGTTGTGGCCTGCCGCTTTGTGGTAGACTTGGTTAAAGAATTGTCATTTAAAACATTAAAAAAGAACATTCTCAACACAAGATTGCAAATAATGTAGGTGTTTTACCATCTACTGTGCATAATAGTGTAGAAAAACTATTGAATATGCATCACCTTAGAGCCAACAGATAAAACTACATGAGAAACTGTCATCCAACTGTGACTAATATAGCCTGTACTAGGGAGTACTTCAGAAAAACGTTTTCACTTAACCAGTCTACCACTGCATCAAGAAATGCAATCTGAAACTGAATAATGCAAAGAGAAAGCCATACATCGATTCTATGCAAGAATGTCGCCAAGTTCTCTGGGCCTGAGCTTTTTTCAAACAGACCAAAAGTGAGTGGAAATGTGCTGTGGTCAGATGAGTCTATATTTCAGGACTTGTTTAGAAGTTGACTGACCACAAAAAAGGTTGAATTATTAACAAGCAAATTACAGATTCTGTTTTTTATTATTGCACTTTATATAAAATGTCCTGTACTTTTTTAGAAATTGGGTTTGTGTATAAATCAAATAATTAAATATTTCTCTGTTTTTTTTGTATTGATATACCTGGAAATTTGCCACCTATGTAAGCTAGCTAATGAAGTGATTAGGGCAAGTTAAAAAAAGAAAAGGAATGAAGGCTGTCATTGAGTGTGCTTTATATTCTTTTTCATTATTTGAGTTCAAAGCATCTAAGCACTTTTGATTTCATGCACATATGCTAATATTTACACAAAGGAACTCTTCTGAGCTTGTGCTAATTTACTTCAACAACCCTTTATAATTAGTTTAACAAGAAAAATAGAATGGTTATTGTTTCTCTCTGTAGTGTACTCTACTCTGTGACATTTAGTCCTTGGACATTCATTTACATATTACCCAATTCATCTTGTTTTGTTAAACACCCAGAATTCTTCATCTCTGTGGTGATAAATATGAATAACATTAATGACAATTGTGAAGAGATGGGAGATACCGGTGCAGGGGCTGTTACTGTTTCAAAAGAACAACGATTCCAAAAATCAGACAGCAGTGATTTGCAAATCCTTTTCACCTTTATTCAAATTAAAAACGAAACAAATACAATGTATTTAATGATAAAGGACTTTAATTGGTCTAGTTCTGAAAGTAAAATCTGACCATTGTGTTTAACACTTCAGCCGCTCTCTATTTCAGGGTCTCCGTTGTCATGGGAAACAGGTCTGGACTTCAGGCAGGTCAGTGAGAGTCACTGACTATTGAACTTTGGTGACAATCAGGATGGTCTATTTCTTCTGTGACTCAGAGAACACAACATCCATTATTTTCTGAAACCTTTTGTAAGGTGTGTCTCTGGATGTTGACATATGACTTATGCTTGTGTTGTGGAGTGTTGCTGTGGAGTCTCTTTGCAGTGACAAACTGGGTTTACTGATAAATAAACGAGTTTTCTAATGTATTCAAAAAACTCTTTTTAATGCAGTGCTGACTGAGACTTATTTTTGTTCAGAAATGACTAAGCTTTTTTAAATTCTCCTTTTTAAACCAATAATGATTGCATTGCCTGTGCACCTGTGAAAAGAATATTTAAGATCATATTGCAAACGTCTGAGACTTTCATTGCCCTGTCACTACTTTTAAAATACCTTACAGGCATCAAATTAGGTATTATTGTACATTTGCAAATGTTATCGAAATCTGCTTGGCAGGGTAAAATGTTTCATCTCGTCTTTCTGTTGTTCTTAAACATCTTTACCTACTGTCCTAATTTTTTTGGAAACTGGGCTTCTAAGTGTAAGATAATAAAGAAACTATAGATGCCTCAGTCCCCATTAGTGCACTGTAAAGGGAATGAATGAAGTTTGTTGGTTTATTAGGATTTTAACGTCATGTTTTACACTTCGGTTACATTCATGACAGGAACGGTAGTTACTCATTACACAAGGTTCATCAGTTCACAGGTTATATCAAACACAGTCATGGACAATTTAGTATCTCCAATTCACCTCACTTGCATGTCTTTGGACTGTGGGAGTAAACCGGAGCACCCGGAGAAAACCCACACGGAGAGAACATGCAAAAGGACCGCCCCACCTGGGGATCGGACCCAGGACCTTTTTTGCTGTGAGGCGACAGTGCTACCCACTTAGCCACCGTGCCGAATGAATAAAGTAATTACACTCATAAGGGAAAACCTTCACAATAATGATCCACATCACGCTGCTGGTAAATTTCTAGCTCATGGCTGAATGTGAGTCTTGTCTATTGTGAAGATATTATGGTCTGGTGAGAATAGCAACAGGGGTGGGAAACAGAGACTCCATTAAGTGTTTATAAGAGTTTAACTCAGAGGAATTGTGTAATTATAATTACTTTGTTTTGTAATATCCTACGCAAAATACTGATGGTTTTCACAGACCTGTAAACAAAAAACTCTGGTTGTGAGGAGAGTAAAATATGAGCAAGGTGACCTTTTTTGGGGGTATAAGGTTAAAAACAAGAGAAATCTGAGAAGACACATCTCTCATCTCATCATCTCATCTCATCATTAATGTAAATGTAAATCAAATACATTTTACATCAAATAAAGTCCAAACAACAAAGCATCAATCTTTTTTTAATACATTAATTATGAGTGCATCGTACTGTGGTTTCATTGATTACAGGTTCACTGGGGCAAAATTACAGTTTAATTGTTACAATAGTACTGGCAGGGCTTATGGCTAATTAAGGATTGTTATGGCTACATTGTTGGGCCTGAACCTGTGATCTAATGGGTTGCAATGGCATTAAGGCGGGAACTGTTTTAATTAGGTACAAGTGCAGGAGCTGTAGCCTGCTTACAGAGACAGAACCCCTTGTTCATTCAGATAGTCACATTAGAACTGAGAATTGCCATCTAACTGCTTAAAGCACCTTTGGGGAGGAAAGTGTTTATTCAGTGGTTAAAGGTGTCTGTGGTTGGAGGAGTGAAATGTGGTCTTATTGCTTACAGTGGCTTTTGGGGATAGAAACTGTTGGCTGATAGCTTACAGCTGTATTTGCTACAGGAACCAGTGTTTAATTGGTTACAGTAAGGGGGTAAAAACTGTGGTAATAGTGGTTACTGTGGGGTTATAGATAGAAACTGTGTTATGCCTATGGGCTCAGGAATACTATGACAAACGATTGTCAATAATTAGATTAGATTAGATTAGATTCAACTTTATTGTCATTACACATGTACAAGTACAATGCAACGAAATGCAGTTTAGCATCTAACTGAAATAAACTCTATTTCTCGCTGCATCCACAATGCAAGTTAAGAAGACTATGCACATGGAAAACCATGAAAATGTCAACAACTTGCAGAAATGCTTCAGTTTTTTCTGTGCTCAAGATGGATTGGGCTGATGCACAGTATGAACATGTATTTTGACTGGTCGAGTTAATGGACTGAAGAAGAGAAAGGCATTCAGGATGTTACCATAGTAAAGCTTAAAACTAGAGGCTTTCATGTTAAATGGGTTTATTAGTGCCCATGGCATAAGTTGCAGGTTAATGAGGGGGCCATTATAACTGAGAGATACTCTCACCAAGCACTGGAAGAACACCTACACCGATCAGCCATAACATTAAAACCATCTCCTTGTTTCTACACACATTGTCCATTTTATCGGTTTCACTTACCATATAGAAGCACTTTGTAGTTCTACAATTACTGACTGTAGTCCATCTGTTTTTCTGCATGCTTTGTTAGCCCCATTATTTAGGTGGTGGATCATTCTCAGCACTGCAGTGACACTGACATGGTGGTGGTGTGTTAGTGTGTGTCGTGCTGGTATCAGTGGATCAGACACAGCAATACTGCTGGAGTTTTTAAACACGTCACTGTCACTGCTGGACTGAGAATAATCCACCAACCAAAAATATCCAGCCAACAGCACCCCGTGGGCAGCATCCTGTGACCACTGATGAAGGTCTAGAAGACGAACAACTCAAACAGCAGCAATAGATGAGCGATTGTCTCTGACTTTACATCTACAAGGTGAACCTACTAGGTAGATGTGTCTAATAGAGTGGACAGTAAGTGGACACAGTATTTAAAAACTCCAGCAGCACTGCTTTGTCTGATCCACTCATACCAGCACAATACACACTAACACACCACCACCATGTCAGTTTCACTGCAGTGCTGAGTATGATCCACCACCTAAATAATACCTACTCTGTGGGGGTCCTGACCATTGAAGAACAGGGTGAAAGCAGGCTAAAAAAGTATGCAGAGAAACAGATGGACTACAGTCAGTAATTGTAGAACTACAAAGTGCTTCTATATGGTAAGTGGAGCTGATAAAATTACACGAAGTTACACTTACAGTATCATATAGAGGAACTTCATACTCTGGGTATACAATTACTGACTGTATCTGTTGCTATGTACACTTTGTCACCATCTTTACACTGGTTCTCTTGCTTTTAGTTGTACAAGGTGGAAAGACAGGTAAACTATGTTGATTCTAGGACCCCCCATTTCCGCCCTTCTTTTGTTGGTTCCAGACAAAATTATGATTATGGGGCCAGAACAGCACCAGTGATTTGTGATTTTGCAGTGGAAAAGCACCGAACTGTTTAAGATTTGGCACCAGCACGGGTACCATACAAGTGGAAAAGTGCAATCAGTGAACAAAGCTCCATATATTGGTCTTCTGATAGCGTAGTCTCTTTTGGTTAATTAGTAACAGGCCAACTCATTTAAATATACAGTGAAATTGACAATGAATATATCATCCACAATTAGTCTGTATTATTAGGCCAGATTAGTTCAGTTGTGTAATTACCCGTCCAGTATAATTAAGTAATAATTTACATGCTTTGTCACACTTTCATTTATTAAAATTCAATAAGCTTAAGTTTTACTGTAAAAACTTGTGAACTAAAGGAAAATATCAAGGGCTCATGTTAGAATGATTTAATATATGTATCTGTTCACAATAACTCAGGTATCATTGGTGTTGAATTGGAAAAGTTGTATCAAGGAATTAATACCAATTATTGTTTGTTTATTAAGATTTTAACATCATGTTTTACACTTTTGGTTACATTCATGACAGGACAGGTAGTTACTCATTACACAAGGTTTATCAGTTCACAAGGTTATGTCAAATACTGTCTTGGACAATTTAGTGTCTCCAATTCACCTCACTTGCATGTCTTTGGACTGTGGGAGGAAACCGGAGTATCCAGAGGAAACTCCACACAGAAAAGACCCAGCTCGCCCCACCTGGGAATCGAACCCAGGACCTTCTTGCTGTGAGGCGACAGTGCTACCCACTTAGCCACCGTGCCACCCTTAATACCAATTACTACTACTGATACTGATACTGATACTATTATTATATAGTATTATTATTATGAATATAATTATTATTATTATCATGTTCCAGTCATTTTTCCTTTAGATGTGTTACTAATGAACACAAACCCATCACTAATTAACATAAGGAAATTGAATCCAATGCTGCAGTAACACTTCTAGTAAAACCACTTTTAGTGCATCTTTGTTTAGCAGGTATTGTGCTTTATTTCTGCTGTGTTTGTAAAATGCGAGTGACTCACTCAGTAATGGTCGTGCTGAAAAAGCGGTGTGTTTGGTTATCTGAGCTTCTGCAAACACTCACATTTGCTGATGGAGACATTTAATAAAAAATAGCAGAAAGTGCACAAAGTGGCTTTCATTAGACGAAAAAACATCACACTCGTGTTTTAAAAACAATATAAACAACTGTTGTATCAGGTTTATTTTTGAGTAAATGTATAGTAAGGGAAAACAAGAATTTAACCGCTGTTGTTTTTATTTAATATAGTTTTAGTGCGTACAGCGATGAGCTAAAACAGGTGTACCATCCCTCAGAATGTACATGGCATTTTCTCTTTCATAACAGTTGTGAATGTCACGTTTAGAATATATATTTAATGTTGGGCTGATGGTAGTTACTCAGAGTTCATGTGTTGAATGCAGCGGCATGATGATTTAGATGACTTTAATAAGAGCCACACTGTGGTAGGAATCCACTGGTCCAATAAGGGACAAGTCACAAACCGCTGACAGTTTGCTGGGCAGCCAAGACTCATCAATACATGAAGGACATGAAGGCTTGGCATCTGGTGGTACAGACCAACAGAAGAGCTACTCTGGCTCAAATTGCAGGTAATTTAATAGTAGTGATGAGGTGAAGGTCATACAATACAGTGCATCACACCCTTCTATGTACGGAGCTGTGTAGTCACATGCAGACCAGTCAAGGTGGTTCAATTTAGAAAGAGTTCTGGTAAACCAAGAAATTGCCTAAAGCATAGAAAGTGGACTTTGCAATGCTCTGTACAATAGTTTAAGAACAGAGACTGAGGATGTATGGATAAGCATAACACTTTTAGATGGTTCCTAGAGTCTCCCTCTAATGAGTGGCAAGAGGTAAGGATACTTTTGGATCTGGAAAGCAGTCTCTAAAACTTAAATGTAGTAGTGCGTGACTTTGTACGTGATAGTCTCTGTGAGACTTTGTCTCTGGCAGGTAAAAACAAGAGGTCAGTGACTGGGCACATGTTGGAGGAGGCGTGTGATAGTTTGCGTCCTTCCTCGGTCAGGGTGGGGGTCTGCAGCAGTGGAGTAAGCTACAATCTGGGAAACAGACATGACTACATTGGGAAGGAAATCTTATTCCACTTCATATTCAACACAGATTTTACTAGACTCCTGTGCAGACGTGTCTGACTGTTCAAATATCAAATAGGCCCTGGAGACTCAAATTTCATTTTGCCTCAGACCTTGTTTTAGGACATTGTTTTAGCATCCTTTAATTTAATGTGTTGGTGATTAACACTTGGGAAATGGGCACAAACCAGTGTAATGATTGGCAGGCAAATAATAATAAAAAATTCTGGAAGACAGACTGCAGAGATGGGTAAGGTGGCATGATATGAAAAACTTTTCAGAAGTAAGTTTCTTGTATATGAAGACAGACGTAAATAGGACAAATATACAGATGTAAATAGGGCAAATATTTAAACTTTTTATGTAACCTTATTTCTGCATTTATTCTGGTATATGTGTGTGCAGTTATTATTTTTGTCTTTTCCTTTATTTTACCCTACTCTGTACCCTGTTTAGTAGGTCAATACTGAGGTCAATGTGAGTGTCCAGGATGGGAGGGTAGGAGAGGATTTGTGTTGGAACACTAGGAAAAGATAAATGTTGTTCAACGAGTTCAAAATGTCAGCTCTGGTGTGCTAGCATATTTTACCTCTGCGCCACCCAAGCGCCGATTTTTCTTTCTATTTTTCTCCGATTTTTTCCTCAATTTTCTCCCCTAATCTAGTCGTATCCAATTACCCTGATTGCATTACGCTACCCCTCTATCAATACAACCCTCCATTGCTGACTGGGGAGCTTCGCAACTGACATACGCACCCTACGACACGTGTGCAGTACCGACTTCATCTTTTCATCTGCACAAGGCGAGTTCATATGAGGATCAGCCTTGTGCACAGAGAGCCACACCCTGACCACATTATTTCCTAACTCTGCGCAGACGCCATCATTCAGCCAGCAGAGGTCTAATTGCACTAGTTATGAGGAAACCTTGTCCAGCTCATCCGGCCATAGTTGTTCATGCAGCCCCCCAGCCCATTCGATATGATGTATGCGAAATCCCAGCTCTGGTGTGCTAGCATATTTTATTTTACTGCTGCACCACCTGAGCAGCATGTTTCTTTCTATTTTTGACTGATGGAATGCTTCAGCTGCTCAGAAGTTTGGGCTGTCTGTTGTTGTATATAGTACTTCATAATGCTTTACACAATTTTAACGAGTGTCAGGGCTGAACTGCAGACAGGCCAGTCTAGCACCTGCATTCTCTTAATATTACTGGACTATTCACTCATTCATGATAACATTTTTATGTGATCATGACATCAATTCTTTAAGGTTTTTGTAACATTATACAGCATTCCTGTTCTTAATTTGTTTCTATCCCAACTATTATGAAAGTGGTGCAGTTATAAAATAAGAAACATAAAAATGTTTACAAAAATTAATAGTCAACAAATATATATATAAATTTCTACAGACGGTTTTGAAAACTTTCTTTTTTTTTATTCTTTTTTTGTTGTTTACTTTACTTTTAACATAGTACAACTCAGTGTACTGCTCTTAACCAAGTAAAGCGAGCACACATTTTAGCAGACGCTTTTATATAAAGCGACTTACAGTACTGTGACAGTATACAATCTGAGCAATTAAGCGTTAAGGGCCTTGCTCAAGGGCCCAACAGCAGCAACCTGGCAGTGGCTTGAACCAGTGACCTTAACCGCTAGGCTACAACTGTCCACAAACAAAACTTACTGTACTGGTTCATGTTGGGGATTTTTGTGCATTATGGTGATGAAATTAATCCGCCTATAAGTGATAATAAGAGAACTACTTTACCCACATAAATGATTCAGTGTTTTTTCTAATAGCTTTCTTGTAATGTATTATGCGGTTGTAGTGTTAGTGCAGGTTCACACACTTCTCATTTATTTCTGGTATAGATCAATTTCACTAAATATGTTCAATAATTAATGCCAGATAATTAGCAAATAGCTTCTTAAAAGATTCAAACAGCCTTCATTATATTAAGTGCAGAAACAAGTGTCCACATTATTAGATTAAAGAGATTCTGCCAGTTCATTGCCTTTATTATACACTGTATGGTTAGAAGTATGTGGACACCCCTCCTAATCATTGTAACCCATGTTAAGAGTCTTGTCCTTTTGTATTGCCGTCTTGGCCGGCAGAGTGAGTATGGAGGTGAAGATAATTGATGTGTCAGAACACTGTAAGCTTCAGGTGGAGGTTTTTTCTATATATCAGGCTTTCTTCCTTTCTCACTTGCCAGCTCCTTTGTCACCACACTTTATTCCTCTGAAGCTGTGATACTGGCTTGTTGTGGCATTTAGGACCCTGGGAGAGCGGATTGCCCCAAAGGCAGCATGACATTCTTTTTCCGGATTAGACCCTGCCAGTAAATCCATGTTAAGCACAGGGTGAGCCAGTTTCAACTATTCTGAAAATGGAGTTTGAATGTGAAAAATATTACAATTATGTGAGATGAGTAGATGAGGATTAATCACAGAGACCGAAACGTTGCCTGAAGAATGTTTTTCTCTTGTAGAAATGCTGCTGATTTTGTTTGTAGTTGTAATGTTAAGCTTTAAATACATCTGATTTACACGAAGATACATTAACCTCCCACTCTCACTGCCTACATGCTACTGATGATTAATCAGTTCTGTTCTGTCTGTTAGTGGATCACACATACAGACACACACTTGATGCAGATCTCAATATCATAATATCATTCAAACAATGCCAATGTCTTGTAAACCAGATGCAGTTTACCTATGTATTATACACTGATCAGTCAAAACATTAGGATCACTTGGCTGAATTGGCTTATATATGGGACATATCATCAAATTACTGGGCTTTACTATCTACAAAACACTAAGAGCAGCTGTGTTGTGTACCCACTGACAATGGTCTGAGGAGGGACAAGCCACGAGCCGCTAACAGGTTGTTGGGTGGCAGATGACATAAAGTTTATGTCAGAGTGTAGCAGATTATTGTAATACTGGTTGCATGAAATCCTTCTGTTTATGGGGCTGCGTAGTTGCAGACCAGTAAAGCACCTCCAATGTGCACACAGGTCATGGAACTAGACATCAGAGTAATGGAAGGTTTCCTTACATTGTTGGACTGCTCAGGTAGTTTTTCACAAAGTGGCTCATTTGGACCAATCATCGTTCACTACATTCCTGGTCTTATGCTTCAAACATTTTACAGAATTCCTGGTCTTATGCCTCAACAATTTTTACAGCATTCCTGGTCTTATGCTTCAAACATTTTACTGTATTCCTGGTCTTAAATTACAGCTTTTTTGGAATGTGTACAGATCATTAGTCTATATTCTTTACTATGATTGTGGCTTTCAACATTTACCTTTAAAAGATTACTTCTTTGCAAATGACGTCATTAGTTAATCTGGTAGTTATGTGCAGCAGTGGAAATCCAATACAAACAATTAAAAAGTGTTTACATGCAGCAAATACCCTGAGAAAGCTTTAAGCAGGGACAAGATATGAACGAAAACATTGCAACTGAGAAAAAATTATGCATCAATGGTAGGTAATGCATACATTTATCTCATTTTACTCTTGGTGAGATACCTCTGGTGAGGGTCACAGAGTGAATCACCTTGGTATATTAATAAAAACAGTCATAAAAAATATGATGATATATAGGAGTGTAACTTTTAGTACTAGTCTGCAGTCCTTCTGCAGTGTGGCAGTGTGGGGGTGGTACATGCAAAACAAAAATGCACAAATGCTCAGTAATGTTGCTCATTAGTCTGATTTTCTGTTCATAAAAAACACAATATGCTTTTCATCCTCGAATAACACAACTGATTACTTAACACAAAATGTGCTCATCTTCATTCTGACTGATAAAATTAATTTCCTTTTTGTAATTTCCTCAAACGTTTCTCGTCTTCTTTTTTTTGTACTATAGTGATTCACCTGCTTCTCTTAAGTGTTTTATTTAGGTGCTCGGTGATTTTATCACCTCTCCCGTCCGGCTGGAATTGAACACATTCCACTCTCTCACGAGGGAAATGCAGCTTTATAAGAGTGAAATAATGAGAGCAGATTTATCAGCGTTGTGCTGAATTACTGTCCCTCATCAGTTACATTTTTCATTGAGAAATATTTCCTTTAATCAGCCAGTCATGATTCACTTGTGTTTTAAAGTCTTAAGAGCTTAATAATTCATTATTTTCTCTCTCTCTGTGCGGCAATAATTCACTTTTAAATATTAAACACTGACTTTAGCACCCTAATCCATGCTTTACCTTTCTTTGTAAAGCGTTAAAAAGTATTCATGCCTTCAACTTTTTCCCCCCACATAAATGACTGTCACAGCCTGGATTTGTAAAAATTTAATGACTACTCTAACTTTTTAAATTAAAAACTACATTAAATTAAAATAAAATAAAAAAGTCAACAGTTCATGAGCACTTACACCCCCCTTCCCCCGGTTAATACTCGGATAACAGACTGAGCAGCTATTACATCTGTTTTTTTGCACATGACAGAACAGTTTGTGTTCATTCCTTTACAAGATTCTTTAGCATCTGTCATTGTTAGTTTAAATATGGGGTGTATAATATTTTAAACACACCCCATGTCCTTTGTTGCACTTTTCTTGCCACTTGTACCACCTCTTGTACCACCTCATCAAGAGTCTAGGTGCCTCAACCAGACAGCCAAGGTCACAATTGCACCGTGTTAATGAGACTGTGTTAATGAGACCTCCCCACTTCAGTGATGGCCAGTTGGGTTCATTTGGGTGCCTGGCCAGGTTGATAGCACCGTTTGGAGGTTGAGCTCTTGATCTCAGTGGTAAGCTAAATGCTACCGCTAATCTAAACTAAACACACATAAACAAGGCTAAACAGAAACTAGGCTAAAACAGGACTAAACAGAGCTAAACATGGCCAACAAAGGCAGGCAGGTAGACAGACAGACAGACAGACAGACAGACAGACAGACAGACAGACAGACAGACAGAGGCTAACAAGCAAACCAAACAGACAGAGGCAAAGGCAAACCAAACAGACAGAGTCCAAATCAAATTCAAAAGCACCAGAGCAAGGAGAAAACAGACAGGACAAAGGCAAAATAGTCTGCAAAATAGTCTCCAAACACTGCAGCTGGGGCTAATTAGCAGCGGGGACCAATCATATTAGGGGCGTTGGCTCTAACATGTGCTCCTGTGGAGGTGGGCAGTACTTCTTCTAGTACTTTTATTTATAAATTTTTTAATTAAAAATGTTTCACTGTTCTAAGTTCTACATTTGCAAGAAAATACCAAAAAGAAAAAATAGTCCTGCACAGCCCTATAAGCCATCACCTAACATTAAAGTCTTGTAGTATTACAATTTAACAGTTACATGCATTTAAAAGATTTTGGGATTTTAGCAGTTCCTGCAACTGACCTTTTCTGAGAATAAATAACTTAAACCCAAGCTTTTGGCACAACCCTAAATGCCTCTGCATGGCAGAATTAGTAGAGATTAACCAGATTTATATAGTCCATTTATTCTGAATGTACTGAATGTACCCAAAAGCTTTTTTTTTTAGCCTTTTCTTAGTCATTCTAAAACCATTGGTTTTTAATCTTTCTGTTTACTTTCTACAGTTCCACTGGCAGCAAAACAGCCCAGAGCAAAATAATACCACCACTACCTAGGATAGTGTAGGATGCACAGTGTTGTTGGGTTTAAATTAAATTTTAAAACAATGATGCTTACCTTGAAATCCATTCACACATCAGAAATGGAAGAAAACAGACATCAAGGCTCTTTTCTGTACCAACACACTGGTGGTGGAATAAACTTCCTCTGTCAGTTCGAACGGCTCAGTTTTATTCTGTCTCCAAATGACAACCTAGTTTTTTCCACAGTTTATATATTTTATATTTGGATATGTGTTTAGACAGTTGTCTGTTTACACAGGAGGCATCTCTGTAGGCTGGTCTGATAAGATCTGTGATGATAGTGTAGCATTAATACTGGTTTATACACCGACCAGGCATAACATTATGACCACTGAGAGGTGAAGTGAATAACACTGATTATCTCTTCATTTGAGCAAGTTTGACACAGGCCAAATTGTGATGGCTAGATGACTCGGTCAGAGCATCTCCAAAACTGCAGCTCTTGTGGGTTGTTCCCGGTCTGCAGTGGTTAGTATCTATCAAAAGTGGTCCAAGTAAGGAACAGTGGTAAACCGGCAACAGGGCCATGGGCAGTCAAGGCTCATTGATGCACGTGGGGAGTGAAGGCTGGCCAGTGCGGTCCAATCCAACAGACGAGCTACTGTAGCTCAGATTGCTGTAGAAGTTAATGCTGGTTCTGATAGAAAGGTGTCAGAATACACAGAGCATCACAGTTTGTTGCATATGGGGCAGCAAAAGGGGGGCAACACAATATCAGAAAGGTGGTCATAATGTTCCAACAGTAATCATCCAGTATGCAACCAAACCATGAACATTTTAATCCCACCTGTATAATTAATAATAAAGTCGTACTGATATTGGCCGAGGAAGGCCTGTCTCAGATGTTCAACTGGGTTGAGGTCAGGGCTCTTTTGTAAACTACAGGCGCTTCTCCACACCAGAATTGTCAAACCATGTATTTTTGAACCTTGCTTCTTGCACCCGGTAAAACTGTTAAATAAGGAACCCCATGTCTAAACACTACCTGTATGTTTGTCTGTCTGTTTGCAGCATGCGAGTTGATGAATCAGGGAATCTTGGCACTGGTATCGTCGACAGGTTGTGCGGCGGCACGGGCTCTGCAGTCTCTCACAGATGCAATGCACATCCCACATCTGTTTGTGCAGCGTGGAGTAAATGGAGCACCGCGTGCAGATTGTGTGTTCTGTACAAAAGCAGATGCAGAGACGTACACACTTGCCACTCGGCCACCTGTACGCATCGACAGTGTCCTGCTCACGCTCATCTCTGAACTGCACTGGCGAAGGTTCATCATTTTCTATGATGCTGAGTATGGTGAGTAACATCATTATCATAGTAACCACTCCTTATTGATAGTGGTTCAGTACTGTATGATCTGAGTGACTGTGAGCAGTATGGTGTGTTCTGATTGACTGAAAGCAATAATAAAAAAAATGAGCATGCATTTAGTGTCGGTGACAGGAATAACAACTCGTTAGGGAAACCAGGGTCAAAGTGGAAACTTCAACCTAACAGTTGATTAAGGGTGTCTAGTTTAATATGTACAATATGTTTGCATACAATTAAAGTCTATACATACTTTTAAAGGATTTAAATTCTAATTTCTGTTTTGATTGCTATTTTATTTGTCCTTTAGAACAAGTTATGTTAAGAACTCTGTTAGAGGCCACATATTGCGATTTGAACATGTAGGACATAATTTGGAAATATACACACTTGAGTTTTAAAAAGGCCAACAGTTTACACAAACCAAACCATGAAGAAACTGTTTGTTGTGAGAAGAGCTTTGGTCAGGTAGGTAAGAAAGAAGCCCAGTAGTCACTCCAACAGCGCTCTAAAGGTCTTGTGCAGAGATGGCAGCACCTGTTGGATGGGCAACCATTTCTGAAGCACTCTATAAACCAGGCCTTTAGGGAATGTTGGTAAGATGGAAGCCATTGTAAAAGACACACATCAGCCTACTTGGCCTTTGCTTAATGGCGTGTAAAGGATTTTGGTAATATGAGAAAGAAACTCCTCTTTTCCTCTTTTAGGGACAGCAGAACTGGTAAGAATTAATAGACTTGAACTTACCTTTCAACACAACAATGACTGACCGAAAGCACAGCCGAAACAGAACTACACTGACTTTGGGTCAAGTCTGTAAATGTACTTGATTGGTCCACCTACAGCGACATCTGTGTGGAGACGGGCATCACAAATACATACCATCCAATCTGACAGAGCTCGAGAAAATCTGACATGTGATAGAATGGGATAAACGGCCTAAATTCAAACCAGATCAGTTCTACATAAGGCCTATTACTGATCAGTAACCAACAAAAACAGAAGAACTGCTATAAAATACAACAAATGCTGTCTGCTGACAAAAAATAAACATCATGACCAGCATAAAAACAACAAATGCTGTTTGGTAACCAGAGAAACAAAGATGTTCAGTTTTAAGAACAACAAATGCTGGTCATATGATATTTTTTGCTGGCATTTATTTTTAACTAATATTTGATTGTCACCATTTAATATTTGCTGTGTTTTAAACACAAAACTAGCACTGCCCAGCTTCTTCCAACACATTGCCAGAAAAAAACAACTAAAAGGCCCTAAAATAGTTCTCTAAAAGATGTCATGGTTGGTTGCACAAAGGTCATTGCTGCTCACACTGAGGAGGTCATTGCTGTTTTTACTCGTTGTACTGTGGTCATCACTGTTTTTCCTGATGCCACTGAGGTCGTCGTTGCTCTTCCTGATGGTAAAAAGGATGTCACACTTTCTTTCTCCGTCAAGGATTTTGTTTCTCTTCCTGCCACTGAGGGCATTACAAAAACATCCTAAGGAGGATGTAGCTCTTCTCTCAGCCTCAAACCGGGAACACTTTGCTTCCTTCAGCCGAGTTTGTCAACAACTAGAGTGTGGATTCTCTGATTTTTAATCAATCTGTCCAGATCTCCAGGATGAGTTTGCTAACCTGCTGGCATGAACTGTCTGCTGCCTGTCTGCCTGACCTGCTGGCGTGGAACTTTTTTGGACCATCTGCTGTATGTCCAGAATTTAACTTGAGTTTGTTGATCTTCTGGCATGCAGGTTTCCTGACCACCCTGCTACCTGTCTTGGTTCACTTGTTAATTTGGCTTGACATGTGTCCATATGACCATTTCGCCAATGTCCTGACCTGCCTGAATTGGCTGTTGGTGTGCTGCATCCCAGCAGCCAAGTGGGAATTTCCGTGCCACCTCTCACCTGCAAGAGGGTGCCAAGAGGGTGTTGTCATGCTGCCTCTAACTTCAGAGTGATCAATGTAATTGGTTCCAGGTTCCAATTCTTTATCTGTTTCCTGCCTAGCTGTTTTGTAGTACTCCTTGTTTTGACCTGCATCAGATTATGTTCTACTGTGCCATCGACTTGGACAATGTGTTATCAGTTCTCCCTAAAAACCATGATGACTTCTGATTATTTGAACTTTTTTTTCTCTATTATCCACTGGATGCCACACTTACTGTGCCAGGGCATTTAGATAGACTTGTGAGACTTCAGAAAGACTGTTTTGAGGAATAATTTAAATTCTACCCCCTGCCCATTTTCAATTGTGCTTTTATGTCTTTTTATGTACTGTACCCCCCACTTATATGGTAAAACAGTACAACAGGTTTATTTATTAAACTATTTACTTAACCAGTCTTGTGGCAGCAGTGATTTATCTGTTGGCAGTCAAACATTTGAAAATACACCATTATAATCATGAAGTGTTTTAGGTACCATTGGCACTAAGGTCTGACCCAGATATTAGATGGATATCAGACAGCCATATTGCTGGGATTACAGGTTTAGCAAGCAAATATGAGAATCAGAAGCAATCAATCAATCAATGCCTCTTGTGATTAAAACTATTGAAGACTATAATACTCTTAAACAATGCTGGAGGGCGTTTAAAATATGTTTTTAAGAACCTAGAAATGGCATGGAAATATGAAGCACTCATTTGGTTTGATAGTCTACAGTCTCACACAGTAACAGCTCTGAGTAAACTGAAGATTTTATGCGAGGCAGCACTCTGCTCTTAGTGGGTCCTGGTGGGTTGGTAAGGACATGTCTGTGTAAAATGAAGTGTAAGCGTGGGTTGTCTGACACATTTGTTAGACACATCTGACCTTTTTTGATGACTTTATTATCCCACAATGTTTCTGACTTGTTCAATTTTGTGAAGCTGTTGGACAGGCAAACATCTCTACAGGCAAGATGGAAGCCAACGCAGAGTAAAAAGTATAAGGCAGGCCACTTTGAGTTTGCTAAATACCATGTAAAAGAATGTGAACAACAAGGTCCTCTGATCTGACCTTATTTGCTTACTTTATTATCCTTCAATGTTTCTGATTAGTTCATTTTTGAGGGAAGCTCTCATGTCTCTGTTCTGGTCTTAAGTGGGAAAATCTGGCTTCTGCACAGTGGTAATTAGTTCAACTAAAAATACTTTAGCTAATCACACATCATTATCCAAGATGTTTTTACTATTTAAATCAAAATTTAATTCAGGGGGCATTTTAGCAGTGCATGAGATCTTGCTGAAGTAGACGGTTTGAAATACCATCTACTATAAAAAACCTTGCTCTGTCTTTTTCCCTCTCTCAGATGTGGGTGGATTAAGGACATTTTTAGACCAGGCATCTCGCTCCGGGCTTGACGTTTCCCTACAGCAGGTTGAGAGAAATGTGTCAAAGGTTTTCCTCACACTCTTCAGCACGATGAAGACGGATGAGCTGAATCACTACAGGGACTCCCTAAGACGTGCTGTTCTGCTGCTGAGTCCCCGTGCTGCTCATGCCTTCATTAACCAGGTGTGTATTCACATGCAACACATCATAAAGTCAGCACAGGCGTACAACACACCTGTCACACGCCTCAGTAAACTAATGCATTTATTACATTCAAGGACAATTACAGCAGAGTCCACCAATTAGAATCCAGACACACCAGTCAGCCACAATTCAAATTGCTTGGACATAGTTTGGAAAGGCTCACAGGTGGGTCTACAATTTTTACACTGCACTGTCAAGATGAAAAACAAGCCATGAAGTCTAGGAAACTGTCTGTGGATTTCTGAGATTAAATTATGGCAGGGCAAAATCTGGGAAAGTGATAAAAATATCTTAGACTTTCAGTGTTTCCTGGCCCACAGGGGCTTCAGTAATTTTGAAATTGAAGAAGCTTGGCAGAACCTTCCTTGAGTTCTGCCGAACTGAGCATCCAAGCAAGAAAGGTCACTTTTGTCCACTAAATGTCCTGTTTGTTTGTTTGTTTATTAGGATTTTAACGTCATGTTTCACACTTTGGTTACATTCATGACAGGAACGGTAGTTACTCATTACACAAGGTTCATCAGTTCACACAAGGTTATATCGAACACAGTCATGGAAAATTTAGTATCTCCAATTAGCCTGACTGCATGTTAGCCTTTGGACTATGGGAGGAAACCGAAGCACCCGGAGTAAACCCACGCAGACACGGGGAGAACATGCAAACTCCACACAGAAAGGACCCGGACCGCCCCACCTGGGGATCGAACCCAGGACCTTCTTGCTGTGAGGCAACAGTGCCACCGTGCTGCCCAAATGTCCTGTACAGAGATCATAGAACCTGTTGGACAGACAAACTTCTCTACAGGCAAGGTGGAAGCCAATGCTGAGTAAAAAGCATAATACAGGCTGCTTGGATATTGCTAAATAGCATTTAAAAGTATGTGAGCAGCAAGATCCTCTAAACCAATGGGACAGAAATGTAACTGTTTAGGCTGAACAGCGAGTACTGTGTCAGGTGAAAACATGCAGTGCACATCACCTGGCTGTAGTGAAATGGTGCTGACAGCATCATCTATATATCTATCTATCTATGCTATCAGAGTGCTTTTTGGTGGGATAAATTAGAGGACAGATCAATGCAAAATGGAGGAACATCCTTAAAGAAAGCTTTCTCCAGAAAACACAGAAAGTTAGACTGGGAAGACAATTCTAAGTCTGGGTAAAGTCCATGGGGCCAGCCTACTCCTACACCTAAACCCCATTGAACATCTGTGGAGAGACCTGATGGCAAATTCAAGTGTGCAAAGCTTGTAGCAATATGTTTAAGAGTAGTTGCCACTTTAACTGCTGCCAAAGGGGCTTCTACAACGTATCAAAGGCTCTGAATACTTAAATCTCTAAAACGTATTTTTACTTCATCATTATGAGCGATTTATTGTAGAATAATGAGTCAAAATGGAAATATATCCATTTAAATGGGTCTGAATACTTTTTGAATCTGGTATGTGTGTGTGAATGTGTGCCTTTTTAGAACATAATTTTAATTCCAACTGGCGCAACTTTGTCCAAGGCTGTGCAGAAAACGATTTTATCTTTTAAGTTGCCTGTTTGAGCTGTTCAAGATCTGATGGTGATATTATCACTCATTTCCGGCAGGCTTGCAATAACCGCAGCTGCTGTAGCAGACGTTGTAGTGATATGATAGCGAGGTGGTATCGGTACTGATATTATCAGTTACACATAGTTCATATAACAAAAGATCGAGAAAAGATCTACCTTTTGTGGTAGAATAACAAGGTTGTATATGTCAATGCTAACGTTAATATTAAATCAGTTGTATGGGTTCAGTAGTGGTTACACATCCTGGTCCTTCACATCCTGAGTGATACCTGTACATTCTAGATAGACTTAATTAGAATTACTGAATTGATTGTGTTCACTTTAATAGTGAATAAAAGTCAAAAAGCAGCAATAAAAAGCAGTAATGCATCCACAATCATTAAGGGCTAAAACTTATCAGGTCTAGTGCATTTGGACAAGTTATCTGTATTTATTTCATTTACAGTTGCATTTGTAGCCATAAGTGATCGAATGTTAAGTAATTCTAGTTTAATCTAGTTATTATTATTATTTTATCAGGATCATTTATGGATCATATCAGTTAATGCTGATAAGGTAATAAAAACAGACTTTTAAGGTAGATTTTGTTTGTTTTAACAAATGATGTGTGGAACATATGTGGTCTTAATAGATTAGGACCTACTGTAAATACCAGCTATTCTACAAGAAATGAGAGCAAGCCTTGCATTATCATTGGACAGTATCTTGCTTAAAAAGACCAGGCCTTCCCTGTAAAACATACCAGAACATTTTTAAAGTACGTACGTACAGGTACATTGCAGAAGGTAGGCAAATGTGCCAGATTATAATGAAACCACATTTAAAATTGTTTTGTAATGGCCAAATTTGGCTAAAATAAAGGTTTTGGAATTTTTGAATGGTCATGCAGACATCCCAAGTTGCAAAAACTCATTTCAGGGAGGTACCCCCGGACCTCGACCTCGACCCCCCCAAGCCCAAAAAAAAAAAAAAAAGCTAAAAAACCTCTCGCACACACCAAAGGATATGGGTGATAACAGAACTTTTAGGAGCTGCTAACTGAGCTACTAAGCTAACTGTTCGCGTCACAAACACATTAATGTGTACTACATAGTGCACTAGCTAGTGTGAAAGATAATAGATTTATGTTCCCTACATAGTGCACTAGATTGTATATTAGAATTTATGTTCCTTACTTAGTGCACTAGATAGTATTTTAGATATGAATTTATGTTCCCTACACAGTGCCCCAGATTGTATATCAGATAACGGATTTAATACGCAATTGGGGAAAAAAGTCTGTGTCGCCTGCGTGCACTGTGTGTGTGCACGCTCTTGGCCGCTCATTCTAGATTCCAGGAGATTTTATCTGACTTGCGGGCATCAGGGAGCTGCTCTGTATATGCGGGAGACTCCTGAAACTTCCGGGAGACTTGGGATGTCTGGGTCATGTCCTAAATCATAGTAATATTATAATGTAGATTGTACTGATAAAGTCAAGTCTGTGGAAAAAAAAAAAAACAACAATTTTGGTAGAACTTTACCATTTCTATCAATTCGGGTAGTTTTTGGACAAAGATGTACAATGTACTCTTGACTTTGTAAGTGCAGTGATCTTGTATACTGGTTCAGTGTATAGTAGCCTAACAAAGCGGGTGAGCAGAGCAGTTCTCTGGAGTACAGAGGAGGAATAAAGACTTCATGTAAAAATTATTGGTTTGGTGAAGTCTTACCTTATTGCATGGAATTTGTTTTGCTCTTAGTTTATATTGACTGTAAATATTTCCTAATATCAGCCAGAGCCACCAGTATACCCACATCCCCCATCACATTAAAGGAAAAAAAACAGTAGAATTCGAATCAACATAAACGAACGTTTGGGACACAGTCTGGGTTTAATCTCGGTGCCTCTCAGGCTGGAGAGCAGATTAGAAAGGTGACGAGTGGAGAGCTCTCATGGTTCAGTTCAGCATTTGATTTCTGATACATTTGGGGGTAGACAGGAATATTGTTACCATAGTAACCACATTTTATTTGGCTTAACAAGGTCTCTATGTGAATTAGCCAGGGCTCTGTATGTGTGTGTGTGCTCCACTCACCCTGAGCACTCCATTAGTTGAGATACTGTTAGTAATTAGGGTTCTGAACACGCAGTGCGGTAACCCTATTGTAATCAGGTTTTTTTTTTTCTTTTTCTTTTTTTTCATTAAAACTGTGCAGACCATATTCTGCATGCTCCCAAAACTTAGAACACTCCCAAAACTTAGGGACAGAAAGTCGATAAATCAGCTGTTTTTGAGTAAGTGATTTATTTTATTAGGATTTTAACATCATGTTTTACACACTTTGGTTACATTCATGACAGGGCAGGTAGTTACTGGTTATACAAGATTCATCAATTCAAGTTTTTAATGTCAAACACAGTCATGGACAATTTTGTATCACCGCTCCAGCTGGGAATCGAACTCATAAACCTCTGGCTCTGAGGCGACAGTTCTACTGACTGAGCCACTGTGTGCCCTTTTTAGTAATTAAGTAATTTGGTGTTCTTAAACTGTGGGTTAATATGCTGATTTCATGCCTTGTTTCATTAACATTAATGGCCTCTATTTGCTAATCAGTATACAGTACGGGTTTGATAGGTTTAATATTGACTTAACATCACAAAACTTAAGTGGTATATCCATGTGTAGGCCATCTATTAATTTATGTAAATATTTAAATTGACAGGTATATGTCTTAGTTTGCACAGTATAATGACTTTATGCATTAATTAACCTAAACACGTGTATTTATAACATGCATCACATGAAACATTCTGCAGTGTCTGAAGGTAAACAATTATTAAAAAACATTTATTTTTCCACATCATACTGCGGCAGCATGCTAATTAATCAGAGTGAGCATTGCTTTACCAGCTGGCTAAAGAGTAAAGCAGCCAAGTCAATTTTGATTTGATCGTCTCTGCCTCTAAATGGTAATTCAACACTAAACGTAATGTTAACAAGGTAAACTAGAGCTGCGAGCCACACATTTTCCAACCATTAAACATTGCAGCTATGTTCACATCCAATTCCCCACCACATAAAATAAGAATGATTCCAGGTGGCCACAGTGCTGGTGTTTTTTCTTCAGTCCCTTGGTTCTACGGATCAAAAAGCTTTCTCTTATTAATACACGCTTATTACACTGTCACACACAGATTTATTCATTTACATTGATACAGACATTTATACAAAAAAAAACACACACCACATGCACACTTCCTTACTTAAAAACTAAACTATAAACTGGAGAGTTGTCCACATACTTTTGTCATTATAGTGTTTGGTCTATTGGTATGATAGGGAGTGTCCAGAAATGAAATCAAAATATGGTAAAAACAAGTCATAGAGATCCAATCATAGTAAAGCATAAAACAGTTTATTAGATTAGAATTGGTTGTTGTTGTTTATATATATATATACGTATATACAGGGGTTGGACAAAATAACTGAAACACCTGGTTTTAGACCACAATAATTTATTAGTATGGTGTAGGGCCTCCTTTTGCGGCCAATACAGCATCAATTCGTCTTGGAAATAACATATACAAGTCCTGCACAGTGGTCAGAGGGATTTTAAGTCATTCTTCTTGCAGGATAGTGGCCAGGTCACTACGTGATGCTGGTGGAGGAAAACGTTTCCTGACTCGCTTCTCCAAAACACCCCAAAGTGGCTCAATAATATTTAGATCTGGTGACTGTGCAGGCCATGGGAGATGTTCAACTTCACTTTCATGTTCATCAAACCAATCTTTCACCAGTCTTGCTGTGTGTTTTGGTGCATTGTCATCCTGATACACGGCACCGCCATTGGATGCACATGGTCCTCCAGAATGGTTCGGTAGTCCTTGGCAGTGACGCGCCCATCTAGCACAAGTATTGAGCCAAGGGAATGCCATGATATGGCAGCCCAAACCATCACTGATCCACCCCCATGCTTCACTCTGGGCATGCAACAGTCTGGGTGGTACGCTTCTTTGGGGCTTCTCCACACCGTAACTCTCCCGGATGTGGGGAAAACAGTAAAGGTGGACTCATCAGAGAACAATACATGTTTCACATTGTCCACAGCCCAAGATTTGCGCTCCTTGCACCATTGAAACCGACGTTTGGCATTGGCACGAGTGACCAAAGGTTTGGCTATAGCAGCCCGGCCGTGTATATTGACCCTGTGGAGCTCCCGACGGACAGTTCTGGTGGAAACAGGAGAGTCGAGGTGCACATTTAATTCTGCCGTGATTTGGGCAGCCGTGGTTTTATGTTTTTTGGATACAATCCTGGTTAGCACCCGAACATCCCTTTCAGACAGCTTCCTCTTGCGTCCACAGTTAATCCTGTTGGATGTGGTTTGTCCTTCTTGGTGGTATGCTGACATTACCCTGGATACCGTGGCTCTTGATACATCACAAAGACTTGCTGTCTTGGTCACAGATGCGCCAGCAAGACGTGCACCAACAATTTGTCCTCTTTTGAACTCTGGTATGTCACCCATAATGTTGTGTGCATTGCAATATTTTGAGCAAAACTGTGCTCTTACCCTGCTAATTGAACCTTCACACTCTGCTCTTACTGGTGCAATGTGCAATTAATGAAGATTGGCCACCAGACTGGTCCAATTTAGCCATGAAACCTCCCACACTAAAATGACAGGTGTTTCAGTTATTTTGTCCAACCCCTGTATATATATATATATATATATATATATGTGTGTGTGTGTGTGTGTCTGTGTGTTATGGGTGTGTATTTATGAAAATGTTGTCACTTTTCCTCTCAGCAACCGTCCCCAATATGTTTATCCTTCCTTTTTATTTCTTTCTTTCCTTCCTTCCTTGCTTCCCTTCTTTTTTCTCTAGGCTGTGGAGACGAACCTTGCGTCCAAAGACTGTCACTGGATTTATGCAAATGAGGTAACCACACATACTCACTAAATACTGACACAGTACAGTGTTCATCTGATACAATACTAACACTACTGACCTAGACAGTACCGACACATTACTGACTTGCCGTGGGCACATTACAGAGGGCTTGTCTGTACTGATACACTGATACACTAATGAGATACTACTCACACACTACTGACAGTGAGTTTATCTGTACTGACACACTATAAAACTTGCCACAGTACTGACACGTAGACACTTTTACATTTTCAGCATTTAGCAGACACTTTCAGTACTGTGACAGTATATTGTCTAAGCAATTGAGAGTTAAGGGCCTTGCTCAAGGGCCCAACAGTGACAACCTGGCAGTGATGGGTCTTAAACCAGCGACCTTTTGATTACTAGTTCAGTACCTTAACCACTAGGCTACAACTGCCTACCTGCCTACCTTATGTCATTACTGACATATAAGTACATTATTATTATTCGTTTGGCTTAAATGACACATCACTGACTCACTGATGGTACATGATGGGCACACTACTGACAGTGAGTTTATCTGTACTGACACACTACAAAACAGCTGCCACAGTACTGACATGTACGCTCATTACTGACCTTACTGACACACTCCTACATTATAGTACATTATTCTTATTTGATTGCCATAAATTACACATCACTGATTCACTGATGGTACATGACAGGCACACTACTGACAGTGAGTTTATCTGTACTGACACTACAAAACAGCTGCCACAGTATTGACATGTACGCTCATTACTGACACACTTCAACATTAAAGTACATTATTTTTCGTTTATTATTATTCGTTTGGCTTAAATGACACATCACTGACTCACTGATGGTACAGGACAGGCACACAACTAACAAGTGGCAGACTGTTAACATATTATTGACTCACTGCAGGAACATCTGTACTAATACACAACACTCAGTTGCTCTTTGTTTGACAATACTGATGCATTATTTTTACACTACCACTCATTTTTGACACACTCCTACAATACATTACTGTTACTCATTGACTAATGACAGACCACAGGCACACTGCTAATATTAATAAGACACTAGTGGCAGACTACTGACACATCACTGACTCTACAGAGACCCCAGACTACATCTATTTATAGAACTTTTAGCCACAGGTATGGCGCAGTGCGACAAAAACAGAACTTTTAGATGTAGGTATATCGCAGTGTGGCTTTACTTAGAGTCAAGACTAGACCCCAACTGAGCCAGAGGCAACAGTAGATAAGAAAACAGGCTTAAAAGGGGAACACATCCTTTACTGGGTGACACCACACAGCAAGATCAGGTTCTGAAATAGTCCCAGTATAAGAATATGTCTCTGCATGTCCAGGTCACTGAAGCAGAAAGTGCAGATGGCATTAAGATGAAGAAATACTGGGAACCACAGCAGGGTTTCAGCATCAGGACCGTGCACCATTGTTGAAACAGACAGTTTGGAAGCGTGAGAGAAATCACAGCATGTGAATTCTAACAAGATTTGACAGACAAAAGTAAAGTACATAAACTTAAACTGTTAGCTCTAGCTATGGCAATGTTGCTAAAAGTTGGCCCACACATAAGGGCACCCTGAGTCATCAGAGACCCACTGTCTTTGATCATCAAACCTGAATGATCAAGTGCTAGATTTATGGAATGTTACAGAGAGCTAACGTTTCAGTTTACCTTGACTCTATATGTCCAAACACACCCCGATCTGCTTTTTTTTTTTACCCAGAAGAGAGGCTGTTATCAAAATGTCTGACAACATAATGATGTCTTCGGCTCAGAAGATTTGTAGGACAAAGCTCTGCCTGCGTCATGCTGGTTTCTATTACTTTTGGTACCTTGTATGCACTCAAGGTGACTTAGAATGGACAAAAAGTTTAGGTACTGTGTGGAGAGACCTTACTGTGGTTGTAGTAAAACTAAAGGCTGCAACTACTTATTATTTTAATCATTTCTAATCTGTCAATAATTTCTTACCATAACTGATTTGTTGTTTAATTAAAATAACACACAATGACCTTTTTACTGTTGTCATTTCATTACACTTTGTGGGCACAGAATACAATTACTGACTGTAGCATATCCGCACCCTTCTGTTCTCCTATATCAATTAAAAAAAGACCCCACAGTATCTGCTCCATCCCCCCACTGACCAGATTATGTATTACTATTCTCGTTGCTGCAATGACATTAACATAGTAATAACATGGTTCTGTGTGTTGTTCTGGTGTGTTTGTAGCAGATGCAGCGATATTGCTGGGATTTTTAAACACATCAGTGTCAATGCTGGGAGTGGACTAGAGCTCCAACTGAAAATATGAAGTGTCCACTGTTAAAAGAAGATTAACACACATTATTCGTTAAAAAAGATAATATATATACTGATCAGCCATAACATTAAAACCACCTTCTTGTTTCTACACTCGCTGTCCATTTTATCAGCTCCACTTACCATATAGAAGCACTTTGTAGTTCTACAATTACTGACTGTAGTCCATCTGTTTCTCTACATACCTTTTTAGCCTGCTTTCACCCTGTTCTTCAATGGTCAGGACGCCCACAGGACCATCACAGAGCAGGTATTATTTAGGTGGTGGATGATTCTCAGCACTGCTGTGACACTGACATGGTGGTGGTGTGTTAGTGTGTGTTGTGCTGGTATGCTGGTATGTGCTGGGATCAGACACAGCAGTGCTGCTGGAGTTTTTGAATACCGTGTCCACTCACTGTCCACTCTATTAGACACTCTTACCTGGTTGGTCCACCTTGTAGATGTAAAGTCAGAGACAATCACTCATCTACTGCTGCTGTTTGAGTCGGTCATTTTCTAGACCTTCATCAGTGGTCACAGGATGCTGCCCATGGGGCGCTGTTGGCTGGATGTATTTTTGGTTGGTGGACTATTCTCAGTCCAGCAGTGACAGTGAGATATTTAAAAACTCCATCAGCATTGCTGTGTCTTATCCACTCATACCAGCACAACACACACTAACACACCACCACCATGTCAGTGGCTAAGAATGACCCACCACCCATAATATCTACTCTGTGGTGGTCCTGACCATTGAAGAACAGCATGAAAGGGGGCTAACAAAGCATGCAGAGAAACAGATGGACTATAGTCAGTAACTGTAGAACTACAAAGTGCTTCTATATGGTAAGTGGAGCTGATAAAATGGACAGTGAGTGTAGAAACAAGGAGGTGGTTTAAATGTTATGGCTGATCGGTGTATGTTCCTAATAAAGAGGCCAGTAAGTTTAAATAGTTTGTAATTATGCCAACAACACTACTGCGCCTGATACACTCATACCAGAACAACACACACTACCATGTCATTACCGTCATTGCAGTGCCTAAAATAATCCATCGCCCAAACATTATCTGGTTAGGGGGGTTTGTTATGACCAGTAACTGATAGGATACAGTCAGTAATTGTATACACACAGTCAGTAATAGTATACTCACAAGGTTCAACTGAACAATAAGTACAGTTGAAAAATTTTACATTAATGTACACACCAGATAGGTGTACCTGATAAAAACATTATATAAAAATGTATTGAATGTTATCTAACTAAATTAAAAATATTACTACAGTAAAATAGTAATATTCAGTTACTGGTTAATGAGAAAGAAATTAAGATCAGGTCAACTGGTGTAAAGTCACCATTAAACTTCTAAACTGGAGGTCAGAAGAAATTCAACTCCTGTGCAAAGTTACAAAAATGGACACTAATGACATTCCAAACTACTGACTCATTTATTACTATTAATGTCTGGCTCATTCCTGACACAGCGCCAACATTATTGACAAACTTCTGAGTACTGATGCCACTGATGTATTATGTGAGGCGCTACCGACTGACACTGCTGACACACTCACTTCCTCTTTCTTTATCTAGTCCTTTCTCTTATTTTCTTTCTCTTTAATCTTTAGAGGTGTTGGGCTCTTAGGGGCAGAGAGTTTATTGAACAGATCATGCACACATAGACTGGACTTCTTTGATCTTGAGTACTGGTTGTGTGTGTGTGCGTTTGTGTGTGTGTATGTGTGTGTGTGTCTCCTGGTTTAACACACACTTCACACTGGGAGGCATGATACACTCTCAGCAGGACCCACACTGCTCTGAACCAGCAGTAGTTTTGGACAGTGTACACTCGAGTGTATTACTGTGGGAGGTGAGAATTTGAAGGCTGAAAGAATTATTTGTGCCCCTCACAGGAGATACAGTCCGAACCCCACCTGCGGATGCTTAATACCATGGATAGTGATGAACCCTGGAGAAAATAATTACAACATAAAACAAAATAATAATAACAAATGTATTTTTTTCCCTATCCATACATACTCATAATAAAGTTTAATGTATAAATTAGGCACAGTAAGAGATTACCATTAATAATAATAAAATAGTATGGTGATACTACGTTTTAGCAATCAACAGTTTCTATCTCTCCACATACTTTATGGTTTTTCTGTGTTAGCTGAATTCCCAGCATTACTACTTCTGTGCATTGGGCCATATTAAGTCAAATAAAAGTAATTTGAAAACTCAGCTCTGTGATAGCACAGCAGTTGATCTGAACACTGAGGCAGTTACTATGTGACTAACTATAAGTATTGTACACTGTGTACACTGTACAAAAAGATTATTATTTATGGAATTTTCATTTAATTTCTTTGAACCCAGGTAACTAAAAACATCATCATGCTCTTATGCATTTCCTTTTTATTTAATTTCATTCAGCATTAGCTCACTTCATAATGTATTTACACTGATCAGCCATAACATTAAAACCACCTCCTTGTTTCTACACACACTGTCCATTTTGTCAGCTCCACTTACCCTATAGAAGCACTTTGTAGTTCTACAATTATTGACTGTAGTCCATCTGTTTCTCTACATACCTTTTTTAGCCTGCTTTCACCCTGTTCTTCAATAGTCAGGACCCCCACAGAGCAGGTATTATTTGGGTGTTGGATCATTCTCAGCACTGCAGTGACAATGACATGGTGGTGGTGTGTTAGTGTGTGTTGTGCTAGTATGAGTGAATCAGACACAGCAATGCTGCTGGAGTTTTTTAATACCGTGTCCACTCACTGTCCACTCTATTAGACACTCCTACCTGGTTGGTCCACCTTGTAGATGTAAAGTCAGAGACGATCGCTCATCTATTGCTGCTGTTTGAGTTGGTCATCTTCTAGACCTTCATCAGTGGTCACAGGACGCTGCCCACAGGGCGCTGTTGGCTGGATATTTTTGGTTGGTGGACTATTCTCAGTCCAGCAGTGACAGCGCTGCTGTGTCTTATCCACTCATACCAGCACAACACACACTAACACACCACCACCATGTCAGTGTCACTGCAGTACTGAGAATCATCCACCACCTAAATAATACCTACCTGTGGAGAGTCCTGACCATTGAAGAACAGCATGAAAGGAGGCTAACAAAGCATGCAGAGAAACAGATGGACTACAGTCAGTAATTGTAGAACTACAAAGTGCTTCTATATGGTAAGTGGAGCTGATAAAATGGGCAGTGAGTGTAGAAACAAGGAGGTGGTTTTAATGTTATGGCTGATTGGTGTATGTATTTATTTTTTGGAAATAATCTATTTTTATAAATACTGCTTTTGTGCAAAAGTATTCAAACTATTTAGGAAAACAATATAATTGTAACCTTGCTTGACTACTGGGCTGTTTTAGGAGGACTTTATGTAACCCAGCTCTGGCAGCCCTAAATATACTGGCATATAAAGCCTTAGCGCATTAAGCAAGAAAAAAAAAAAGAAGAAAAAAAAAGAAAGAATCTTTTACAAATATTGCCAAAAGCAGAACTCACAGTTGGAGCATGTTTTTGGATCTATGAAATGCAGTTTGTAGGCGTTACAAGGCACAGTTTTGGTGATACGGTTCAGTTTCAGTGAACTAAAATATAATGTTAGATGCAAAGTAACTATAGATTTTGGCAGCACATTTGGCAGATTTACAGTGTGTGTCGTCCACTTCTTAAATCCAGCTCTCTAATCATTTTATAAAGTCTGTTGAACACAACACTGCAGTGCTGCATTTGGATAACTGAGCCAAGGCAATGGTTTTTTGATGAACAAAATCCCATCTGAAATGAGGACCAGTTCAAATAGTTGTTTATTAAAATAAGCCAACAAAAATGTTTTGAGGCTGAGGTCTCAGTGTTGGATGTTTTTTTTTTTTTTTATTCTGTTTATGAATGTTTCCTGTTTTCTGCCAATGTAGTTGCATCCAATTATCCAGTTGGATCTCCTCTACTGTTGCAGACCGTGATTGAGGAGGGCAGCGCCTAACACAGTAGCCAACAACTTATTTTGACCTGCTCAAGGCAGGTTCACACAGGGATCAGTATTGCGTACAGTCTTGCAAAGATCTCCATTATTCACAGTCTCTGTCCAGGCGTCATCAAGTACAGCAGCAATGACGATTCCTTTTGGCCTGTTTTCTCTCAGACATAGCCAGTGGCAAATGTATAGGCGCCTGGCTAGCCAACAGCAGATTTAAGATTCAAGATTGAGTTCTCAGAAGCATGTCTTACCACTATGCCACTTCAGCGCCCCTTACCCAGGCATGTTTTCTAAAGCCACAGAAATCCAGTTTATTTGACCAAATCTCTCTCTGACAATGCATCAACGTTTCAGCAAATCTTTGAATCAAATCTGAGCACACGTAATGGAAAAAATCCAGCATGGTTCTTTAGGGTAAAGCTAAATATCATTATCTATGCTGTCTTAAAGAAGTGGATGCTGCATGATAACCGAGCTACATTTAAACAAATGTAGATTTTTACTGCCCACAGGCCTAATGATGCAGCACTCTCAGTTCATCATGGCGCAACAATAAATGCCTCTTCATTTAAATGTCTTCAGGTGACTAATGATTAGGAAGGAATACAATCCATTCTGACTCCCAAGAACATCAGACTTTTCCCCAATACTTATTTCCTTACATTCTTGGACAAATGATTAGGAAGAAATACAATCCATTCTGACTCCCAAGAACACCAGAACTTCTCACAGAACTTATTCGGTTACATGCCTGGGTAAATGCAGAGCCTGCAGAGAGCCAGACATCAATGCAGAGCTCGCAGAGAGACTGAGCCAAACATAAATAATCAATCGTCTTATTTGTAGTTCAACTCCTCAAGCACTACAGATCCTTAAGTAGCAGATCTACTAATGATGCTGATTATTTAAATGCAAATAATCTGAAGCATCTTGTTTCTGTTCAGAATGTTCAGTGCAGGATGTAAAATTTAATTAACACATGAGCGACCTCCTACAGGATTTACCTTATTTGAACCTTTCTCTTTAAGTTGGTGCAATAGTTAACTGACTGCAAAAACGTACTGCCGTAAGGACATCTTCTTCCCACAGAATGTATACACATTAAATTTTAACATTATTTTGGTCTATGAAATTAAAGCTTATGGTATGCCAGCAGCCTCAGAGCAGCTGGCATACCACACCAGAATGCCATGGGTGAGTATGCTTTCCGCAGTGCTGCGATTAAAGGACACCAGTAGCTGCTTGGACAGGTTGGCTTTCCGTAGTGTTCTTAAAAAGTAGAGCAGCGTCTGTGTTTTTTCACTAGAGAGGTGGTGTTGGCAGTCCTGGTAATGTGTAAGAATAAAGAATCAGGAAAAAATCAAGAAATGTGTGTTAATAAAGCAGGAAATAATGTGTGTTAATACCCCTAAGTTGACTTTATATATATATATATATATATATATATATACTGTATATATATACTGCCCGATTGCATCATGCATCCTCTTCACCAATGTCGATCCCTGCTCTGATTGAGGAGAATGAAACTAACCCATGCCCCCCTACAGTGTATCACAAAAGTGAGTACACCCCTCACATTTCTGCAAATATTTTATTATATCTTTTCATGGGACAACACTATAGAAATAAAACTTGGATATAACTTAGAGTAGTCAGTGTACAGCTTGTATAGCAGTGTAGATTTACTGTCTTCTGAAAATAACTCAACACACAGCCATTTATGTCTAAATGGCTGGCAACATAAGTGAGTACACCCCACAGTGAACATGTCCAAATTGTGCCCAAAGTGTCAATATTTTGTGTGACCACCATTATTATCCAGCACTGCCTTAACCCTCCTGGGCATGGAATTCACCAGAGCTGCACAGTTGCTACTGGAATCCTCTTCCACTCCTCCATGATGACATCACGGAGCTGGTGGATGTTAGACACCTTGAACTCCTCCACCTTCCACTTGAGGATGCGCCACAGGTGCTCAATTGGGTTTAGTCCATCACCTTTACCTTCAGCTTCCTTAGCAAGGCAGTTGTCATCTTGGAGGTTGTGTTTGGGGTCGTTATCCTGTTGGAAAACTGCCATGAGGCCCAGTTTTCGAAGGGAGGGGATCATGCTCTGTTTCAGAATGTCACAGTACATGTTAAAATTCATGTTTCCCTCAATGAACTGCAGCTCCCCAGTGCCAGCAACACTCATGCAGCCCAAGACCATGATGCTACCACCACCATGCTTGACTGTAGGCAAGATACAGTTGTCTTGGTACTTCTCAACAGGGCGCCGCCACACATGCTGGACACCATCTGAGCCAAACAAGTTGATCTTGGTCTCGTCAGACCACAGGGCATTCCAGTAATCCATGTTCTTGGACTGCTTGTCTTCAGCAAACTGTTTGTGGGCTTTCTTGTGCGTCAGCTTCCTTCTGGGATGACGACCATGCAGACCGAGTTGATGCAGTGTGCGGCGTATGGTCTGAGCACTGACAGGCTGACCTCCCACGTCTTCAACCTCTGCAGCAATGCTGGCAGCACTCATGTGTCTATTTTTTAAAGCCAACCTCTGGATATGACGCCGAACACGTGGACTCAACTTCTTTGGTCGACCCTGGCGAAGCCTGTTCCGAGTGGAACCTGTCCTGGAAAACCACTGTATGACCTTGGCCACCATGCTGTAGCTCAGTTTCAGGGTGTTAGCAATCTTCTTATAGCCCAGGCCATCTTTGTGGAGAGCAACAATTCTATTTCTCACATCCTCAGAGAGTTCTTTGCCATGAGGTGCCATGTTGAATATCCAGTGGCCAGTATGAGAGAATTGTACCCAAAACACCAAATTTAACAGCCCTGCTCCCCATTTACACCTGGGACCTTGACACATGACACCAGGGAGGGACAACGACACATTTGGGCACAATTTGGACATGTTCACTGTGGGGTGTACTCACTTATGTTGCCAGCTATTTAGACATTAATAGCTGTGTGTTGAGTTATTTTCAGAAGACAGTAAATCTACACTGCTATACAAGTTGTACACTGACTACTCTAAGTTATATCCAAGTTTCATGTCTATAGTGTTGTCCCATGAAAAAATATAATGAAATATTTGCAGAAATGTGAGGGGTGTACTCACTTTTGTGATACACTGTATATGTGGGAAGCAAGCCATATGCATCTTATCACCTACACTTTGACGAGTGCAATGCGGATCAGCACTGTACGGAGAGACACACCCTGAGAGCACTCTTTTCTCATCTCTTTGCAGGCGCCATCAATCAGACAGCAGAGGTCACAACTGCACCAGCTATGAGAAAGAGACCCTATCCGGCTTAATCCCACTCATATCTGAACAACAGGCCAATCGTTGTTCATGTGGCCACTCAGCCTAGCCGGCAGGCAGAGCTGACACTCGATACGATGTATTTGAGATCCCAGCTCTGGTTCCAGCGTGTGTTTTTACCACTGCGCCACCTGAGTGGCCTTGATTTTATATTTTTGGTTGGAGCATTATTTTTCTCGCAACATTGCCATGAGTTCCCAACAACATTGCTGCACTTACTACACATACTATGATGTTATTGCCATCCAAACACATCAAGATCAAAACTCAAAATGGATTCAAAATTTGCACACAAGCATTTGTATAAATTGGAACTATGGTCAGATAAAAATAGCATTCTTTAAAAGTATATTAGTTTGTCATTTTCAGAGGAAGAAGGGTAGCAGATAAGATCCCAGAAGCATTACACTTCAAAGTGAAATATGATTGTGGGAGCATCAGAGTCCCGAAGCATTACACATCACGACATTACATGCATGGACCAGGAGTTTTAGAATGCTAAATCATTTACTGAGTTTGTCATTTTACATATTTAACATCTAATTAAGGTTATCAGTTAATCCAGACCTTTATGGTTCAATGTGTTATGTTAGAAAATAGAAACACAAATCTCTGTAAAGCTCTGCCCCAGTCTGTAACACACGTCTGCCGATATGTAATAATGTAGGACTAAATACCAGACACAGCGTGGAGGAAATCCTGAAATTAAAGAGACATTAAAATTAAATTAGAGTTCATGAGTTAAGTTATCTTTACATGTTAAATAAAGCAGTTTAGTACTGTCAGTTATTCTTACCATCAATGGCTTATCACATTCCAGCAGAGTTATTATCATATTAACAGTGTGTATTAGTGCATTTAATTATAATGTAGATAAATCATGCAGTTACGGTTGTTATAGTGCATTAATAATCCATGGAAAATTACAATATTGGCTGTTAGAATGAGCTGCCAACAGTGAACTTATGATAAATGCACTAAGCCTTCTTATACTGCAGGTGTTTGTGTGTGTGTGTGTGTGTGTGTAGGAGGTGAGTGACGCTGACATCATGGACCTGGTACACACCTCTCTAGGCCGACTAACGGTGATCAGACAGATTTTTTCTGGGTGGAAAAACAGTGTGTCTCATTGCCGCAGGAATAACCAGCGAGCCAAATCATTGCTGTGTCAACCACAGGAGGAATATCTACACAACCTGCAGGTAACACACAAACACACACACACACCACTAGAAGTGTGTGGACACCAATCTTAATTATTGAATTTGCATATTTTAACCGTACAGATAACAAGTGTGTATATATTATACTACAAAATGAATTTTAGTTGCCCGTACCAACAGAACTGTGCCTGTGGGCACAAAGACTCCAACTGTCTGCACAGAGCCTTGATCGCAGCCTCGCTGTACCCCTCAGGGAGGATTTGAAATGTTGATTGTGAGCCTGGTCCTCTCATTCAATATCATTTCCTGACCTCAGACTCTTGTGGAAAGCCCTCACAGAAAATTTAAAGCTGTTATAGCTGCAAATGGGGCTGCATGTTAATATTAACGTTCAACAGGCTTATGGTCAAGTGCCCACACGTATTTATTCATATTGAATATCTGTGCAACCTGCAGGTGACCCACACAGATACAGTGTTGTAGAAAAGTATTTAAACCCCTTTTCATTTCTTTTTATTGTCATGCTTAATTGTTTAGGATGTGCGAACAAGACAAAGGTAACCTGAGTAAAAACAAAGTAAATATAAGAAAAAGTTTTTAATAAATATGAGTTTTTATTAGGGCTGGCACCCATCCGATACTCTGTATCGGTCCGATATTGGCCCAAATCACTGGATATCGGAAGGAAAAAACATGTAATCTGATCTGATACTGTTGCTTAATGTAAAAAACACTTAATGTAAATAACACTTAATGTAAATAAGGCCATTGTTTGTGTCTTAACAACGAACACACGAAAATACATTCCAACAGAGTGTCGTTTATTGCCAGCTCACTCGGCAACTGCCGTAACAAGGTGCATCTTGATGACATCATTAACATGTGCCACTGATCTACAACTCATCTGCAACAGCCATTCAGAAATTAAAACACACTGATCTACTTAAACTTTTAGCATTTAAAAAAATCATCTACTACTGCCACATCTAACAACACTGTTTAAACACAATAAAAACGACTTTATAAATGATACATCGCTCACCTGAGATAAAGAAAACCTCTTGTCCCGGCTTGGAGATCTCTCACATCCTCAACCATTAATCCATTAGTGTTATGAAATAAAACAAACTACACTGTTTCCCGTTTAGCCACAGATGTTCTCTTCAAAATGTATTTATTCCTTTAGAATATTTGTTTCACAGTCTGAGCATTGTTATTTAGATAGCTAGTTTAACCATGGTGCATTGAGACATGTATTATTACTGCTTAGTTGTTTGAGAGGAGAAATGATGGTATTGGATTGGAATCGGTATCAGCAGATACTCAGTTTGCAGTATCGGTATTGATATTGGACATAAAAATGTGGTATCGAGTCAGCCCAAGTTTTTATATTATCCTGTCATTTACATCACCAACTGGACTGCGAAAAAGTATTTCCTCCCTCAGGTAATCAGCTAGTTAATCAAATTCAGTTACAGACTTGGTTTAATTAGACTACACACCAGGATTAATTACTGCCACCCTACTTAACATCACTTTATTAACATTTAACATTTCCAGAAATGTAAAGGAGGCTAAAAGGTCACAACTGACAGCACACTCTGCAGCAATAAGAATAGATGAAAAAAGTTTATGAAATGTATAATTCTGGGACTGGCGCCCCATCCAGGGTGTTACTGTGTGCCATGCGCCCATTAAAAAGCTGGGATAGGCTCCAGCACCGCCCTTCCCACCCCCCGCGACCCTAATTGGATAAGCAAGACAGTGAGTGAGAGAGTGAGTGAGTGAGTGACTCATTTTGGTGAGAGCCATTGTCTACTTTCATATACTATTGTTCCAGAAGGGGGACAAAAGTTCCTTAATACTGCATCAACAACCCAAATAAACATCTAAGAAACTGCAGGCCTTACTTGCCTCAGATCAAGACAGAATTCATGATTTCACTATTAAAAGGAGAAGAATCTGAGAGTTGCAGAGCAAAAACACTTCTAACTAAAAGCTCAATGCAAAATCCCATATTTACAAAAAAACAACTTTTGCAATGCGCAATGTTTTGAGGACTGATAAGAAAAAAGAACATGTAAATAGTTTGCAGCTTTAATCTCTGGGTGCTTTGCCATAATTGATGGAACCTTGAATTTGGCTCTCTACCAGAAAATCTTAGGAATAATAGCTGGTCATCATTTCATAATCTAAAGCTCAAGGAGAATTAGGATGTGTAATTATTTAGGAGAGAGATTCAGATTGCCACTTCTGTTGCTGCTAAAAATGCCGTAACCAGTTATTATGTTTAGGGAGGCAGTTATCTTTTCATATTGGTGATAAAGGTGATGAAAAATCCCATATTCACCAAAAACAATGTTTGCAAGTCTTAAAGCACAATGTTTTGAGGTCTGATAAGTTGACAGTAAAACTTTTTTGGAAGACAAGTGTAGCAGATTCAAGTGTCATTAAGCTAATGCACCATTCCACTGTAAAAGCATCATACATGTAAAAAGAACATGTAAATAGTTTGCAGCTTTAATCATGGGTGCTTTGCCATAATTGATGAAACTTTGAATTTGGCTCTCTACCAGAAAATCCTAGGAATAATAGCTGGTCATCATTTCATAATCTAAAGCTCAAGGAGAATTAGGATGTGTAATTATTCAAATGAGAGAGATTCAGATTCTCAACAGCAAGGATTGCCACTTCTGTTGCAGCTGTTGGTGCTAAAAATGGCACAACCAGTTCTTATGTTTAGGGAGGCAGTTATCTTTCAAATCAGTGATAGAGGTGATGCAAAATCTCATATTTACCAAAAAAATTAAAAAAAAATTGCAAGCCTTAAAGCACAATGTTTTGAGGACTGATAAGTCAACAGTGGAACGTTTTTGGAGGACATGTAGCAGATTCGAGTGTCATTAAACTAACACACCATTCCACTGTAAAAGCATCATACATGTAAAAAGAACATGTAAATAGTTTGCTGCTTTATTCCTTGGGTGCTTTGCCATAATTGATGGAACTTTGAATTCTGCTCTCTACCAGAAAATCCTAGGAATAATAGCTGGTCATCATTTCATAATCTAAAGCTCAAGGAGAATTAGATTGTGTAATTATTTAGGAGAGAGATCCATATTCCTCAACAGCAAGGATTGCCACTTCTGTTGCAGCTGTTGGTGCTAAAAATTATTATGTTTAGGGAGGCAGTTTTCTTTATATAGGTGATACAGAAAAACAAAAGGCAGCCAGCAGTTGTGCAGAGTTGTTGAGGAGAGAATTCAGATATGTTAGTGAGGCTGGTTCAAACTGACAGGGACGCCACAGTAACTTAATCTCTCTATACAACTAAGGTGAGCAGAAAAAGCTTTCAGTACACACAACCTATCAAACCCTCTGACAGCGTAAACTACGGTCAGGCTGGGACTAGCATATCAGACACTCTTCATGGCCAGAACTGTGCGGCTGTCTTAAATTTGCATTTCTTATCTTAGGTAAGCTGAGCCGTTAAAATAATTGATTGCTGGCAGACTGCTAAAGAGACAGGTAGCAGTTTTGTGAAATTAGCATTATTTCTGTTCAGGCAAATCCTTTATTTGCCAGGCAGACAGTGGTACGTAAGCATTATTTATATTTAAAAATAAAAACTTAGGCAAAACATTTCAAAAACAGAAGATCGAATGAATAAAGTACAAAGACTTAAAACAAGAAAGGCTTTGTAATGCCTGTAAGAAAGTGAAATTTGCAGGAATTAAGAGTAATTCAGAGGTGGAAATACAGAGACTAATTAGTCAATTTAATCCAGACGAAATCAATAAGATGTTGAGAAATTGACAAAATGCTACCTCAATTCTGCAGACTCGATTAACACAATGCTCCTGAGGTGTGAGGTCAGATAGACCTGACATTGTTTGGCATGGTATATCATTTAATCATCAGTTTCTGAGTCTTAATTAATGAAAATTTTATTGAATTTAGCAGCAGTTTGGCTAGATCTGAAAGACAGCTAACATAAAAATCACCTTGATAAACAATTTATTAATAACAGAGATCAGCAAGTGCAAATCAGCAGTTATAATAAAAGTGTACATGAAACAAACAAAGAAACCATGCAAAATTGTGTGCTCTACACAGCTTATTTGGAATTCCAGAAGTGCCTTCTATTGCTCTAGTGTTCCGGTTGACATTTAATACAATATCACCCAACCAGACTGCAAATTATTTTATAAAAATGTAGCAGCATGTCTCACATTCAGATAGGAGGTTAAATTACATGGTTCACAACCTGTAAATGACTTTCATACTTGTTGGGGAAAGTTAGGGAAGGTGTATTTATGAATCCTGGTAAACATACTAGTCTAAATTCATGGCAATTACTGGCTAATATGTTGCAGTAGCAGCCTGAACATGGCCTCTTTGCACAGTGAAATGTTTTTGATGTGACCCAGAGTAACAGACCATGACGGCAGTCAAAAGCCAGTCTCGTGAGTCACGCATCGGCAATAAACACAGATGAGCCAGAACATTAGGAGCACCCAACTAACGTGCTATAAAAAGCATTGCGAAATGTAAGGCTGAGGCTGTCTACCTAAAGGTCGGGGTATTGGGATTCCCTGCCATTCCTGCCATCAATAACTGATGGGAACACTGATAGATATCAAAAATAGTGAATGGAATATGTTCATTTATGAGCATTTCTGAATACTGGGGTTGCAGGTCTCCCCCAATATATTATAATTACTGCCTCGACGAGGTGGATCAGTTTATCTTGATAGCATTATCAGCAGGTAAACAGGTAAAATCCTTTGTTTCTAAGGACAGATTTGAACTAAAAGTAAACAGCTGAAGTTTGCTGATTAAGTACAAATAATAAAAAGCCAGTATAAAGGCAATAATAATCTATTTCACTGTCCCCAGGTTTCCAGTCTGTACCTGTACGACAGCGTGTTGATGTTAGCAAATGCCTTCTACAGGAAGTTGGAAGACAGGAAGTGGCATAGCATGGCGAGTCTAAGCTGCATGAGAAAGTCGACCAAACCCTGGAACGGGGGCTGGTCTATGCTCGATACCATCCAGAAGGTGACGAATAATAAGATTAAAATAATGGAAAAAATGTATAAATAATAATACATTTAATAAAATAAAATGTTTTTAATCATTAATAGTTTATTTATTTTTGTTCATTGTTTTTATAGGTAGATTAGAAAAAAATATCCTGAGAATATAGTTTATTGGGGTTTTTTTTTTATTTTAAACAATAATATAATTAAAAGGTTATTTTTTATTGTTGTTTTTTATTTATTAGGGGCGGATCTCTGGGCTGACTGGACTGATGGATTTCCGCAGTAATGGAGCAAATTCTCACGCTCAGTTTGAGATTTTGGGGACAACATACAGTGAGACGTTTGGAAAAGATGTCAAACGTGTGAGTGATCCCAAATTCTCTAGTTTAGTTCAAGCAGTGTGTATTTTATTTAAACTATTATGAGAGTCCAGACAAAAAAAGAACTTCTAAATGGTGCTGCTGGTCCTGTAATTATGAGGTCTTAAGTCAAAGTTTACACCAATCAGCCAAAACATTAGAACCAAAGCCCTAAAAATGTGCATGCAATATACAGTATACATCATGTCACAAATTACCTTTAAAACATTAAACACTACCACAATTATCATACCACAGAGACAGATAACATATCAAGGTTGTAGGAAGTGATGTACAACACCACATTGATTTCTAAACTTGTAACCAACAGAGGATGAGAAATTATAAACACCATTTTCGGAAGCCTGTGACATTTTGTAAAACGCAGTAAAATTGATTTATTAATTATCTTAAACCTTTATTTTACTGACAAGTGTACAAAGAAGTAAAACATTCCAGTGTCCAGTGTTTTACTGACCAAATTAATTAATTGTCTAAATGTAAACATATTTAGAATTAGCATTAAAGGTAACCTAAAATATTAATAAATAGTCAAATGAAAACTATAAATTGGAAAAATAGATACAGATAGATACAGGATATAGCAAATAGACAATCAAGATAAAAAGAAACTATGGAAATAAACTCTTAACAAGCTAGTTCATAGACTCAACCAGCGATTTGGTCCACTGGGAAGATACAACCAAACACTCAATAAGATAAAAAAGGGGAAACAGAGGCAACTGAACAACCCAAAAGCCGCAAAGGAGTGAGTGGACTCAGCCCTGAACAAAGCGTTACCCCAGGTATAGCAAATAATTCTTGCAACCTACATTTTGTGTTCACCTTCACTCCCCTAGAACCACCCCAAACCCCCAGCAGCCCTGCCACTTGCTCTTGTATACAGAATAAAGAATTTAGCTCTTTGCTATCTTATCTACAAAGAATAAAGCATATAACTTTTTGCTTGTTTATGTATTCAAAACAGAGCAGCTACTGTTCCTTTAGGTCACGTAAACGGAAGCGTCTGCTTTTGTGGAAAGCAACAATTTAAACAGATGTGGTGACTTCATGTGTGTTGGAGTTGTTACTGGCTGGTAGTCAGGCAGATAGAGATAAACATTATTAATGCAGCAATCAGACACACCATTGTCACTCTGTTTCTGTCTCTCTTTCTTTGTCTCACAGTTAGCATTATGGGACTCTGTTCGAGGGATGAATGGCAGTTTGAAGGAAAGCAGAATGGAAAGCGGGATGGATGGCGTGACGCTGAAAGTGGCTACGCTCCTGGTGTGTAATTTAATGCTTTACCATTACAGTGTACATGTGTGTTTTGCAGTTCCCCAGGGGAAACACTCTTACTCTAACCATGAATGGATATTACAACATTAATCAAGAGTATGTGACTCCTGCTTAATGCCATAAGAATACACACTCCGAACACAGGGTAATAAAAAAAACTGGGAAAACAGGAGGTCAGCATAGGACTCTACTCATTTGATCAAAAATTCAATCAAAAGCAAGAAGCAATTAAGCTGAGCAAATATAGGTGAACAACCTTGGGTGTATATGCCAAACACTGGAAGCTTGACAAAGCCAGGATTTAAACTCATAACATTCACTAACAGTAGTACAGATTGTCCACTGGTCCACTGATTTTAAAAACGTGAACATATTGTGATATAAACCATACTATTGCAACATCACTCTGTTAACCTAAGACCCTGGCAGTTAAGATTCAAATAACATACAGGACTTGAAAAATGAAGGACTTTTAGAATCCAGGAGTCTAGAAACATATGACTCAGGACATAAAGGACTCTTGGAATATATGGACTTAAACACATACAATTCTAAGACTCTAGGACCATCATGAACTAGGACTGAGAGACTTTAATAACATAGGTCTGTAAAAAACATAGACCCTGGAAATATAACCTGTCCATACAAGCCAAGCAGCCACCCTGATGTTTGAAAATTCCAGGACCCTACTGAACCACAGTAAAAGTCAAACAAAGGCATCTGTAATGAAAGGAAAGATGGTACAATAGTGCATCTCTCCAGAAGTGGCCACAAGAAAAACACTTCCAGACAGTCATAAAATCCCACCAAAATATCTAATAACCTACAGACATCTCTAGCCTCGGGTAGTAACTAGGCAAATGGGAATATTGCAGCAAGAAAGAAACCATAATTATGATAAAAAACCAACTCAGTTCTCATCTGACATTTGCAAAATCTGGGTAAATTTTCTATGGACAGATGAGTCAAAATTGGAAAACAGGGGTGTCATTATTCTATTCTTCTTTTTTTTCTTCTAATAATAATAATAATCATAATATATTTCTAATTTTATTTTGGCTGCTTCCGTATTTTTAGCCGTCACCACAGCGGATCATTTTGGTTCACGTAATTGATCTGGCACACACTGGATGCTTTTCCTGACACAACTGTGGCTGTATTCAGTTCAATCTGACCGATTATCTCAACTTGAGAATATCCTGAAAGCAAAAATAAAAATAAAAATAGGCCTCTTTTAATATAGAGCCCAGGGGATACAGGACACTAAAAAACAAGTCCTTGGGTAAATAGTCTGGGGAATATAGAACCCTAGAAATACTCTGAGGTCACAGTCCTTTGAAAAAGGACATACAGTAGACTTCTGGAAATATAGGACCTTGAAAACAGATGACACTAATAATACAAGTACAAGAGAATATACATAGGACTTATACAATAACGAGAAAAAATGGGCCACTGGAAATTACATCCTGGAGGCATTTACATCCTAAATTTATAGGGCTCTGTAAGCATAATGCACTGGTATTTGGGACTCTGGGAATACAGTACCCATGGACTGTAAAAACAAAGGGCTATGGGGCAGTATTCGGGCAGTGAATTCTATAGAGGTTACCAACCCCAACCAACAATCAGACATAATACAGTGACTTTATGCTGTAATTTACGTTACGTTTGTGTTTAGATCTGAGATTTTGAGATTTTAGTCCTGGTTTGCTTAGCGGTCACACTAACAAATTTACAATCAAACCAAAACCAAAAAAGTGACATATGACGCACGTATGATGCAGTTTGTGAACCTGTCGTCATGTAACATAACAGAATTTTCTATAACACAGTACACTGATAGTGTTCACTTTATGCTTGTATACTGAATGCATTTTGTTCTTTTGGGGTTTGCAAAGTCATCTCTCACCTCCCCGTAACTCTGACCAAGTACACTTTGTTTCTTACTTTATGAGTTCAACAAACCATAAATGCGCTTGGTTACAGTAAAAACAATGTACCATGCTGGGCTTTATTCACTTATCTGGAATGAGTAAGTATACCTGCTGGTATTTTTACCAGCTAGAGGAGGTGATAAAATAAACCAAGGAGTCAAAACAGCACCAACAATTTCTCCGCTGTACATTTATCTTCATAATAACAATTGTTTTCGATGCACTCTGTTCTCTTATAATGCGTTTAGTGTCATATCTTGTGACATCATGTCATGTGTTTGGTTCGTTTAGATGCTTTTGGCTGTATTTACGGATGAATGATGTAAACAAAAAAAAGCAAAATACATACATGCATTAAATTAACAATACTGTTAATTTTCCTGTTGGTTAAAGTGTGGTTTTCTGTTCACTCAGTATCATAGAAATATTGCTGTTGTTAAACACTGATCTAAATTGGCCATTTTTTTTCATTTACATACCACAGGGACCAAAATGTAACAGAATTGCATCTGGAATCACTTGAAAATTACTGTAGCAGTTAATGCTAAATGTAGCATAGTCCCAGTGGAATTAATGGGTGTTGAGAATTCAGGTAGTTGAAATAAACTGTCCTGGGAAAAGAAAATTTTAAAGCTGTTGGAATTACACCAATTACTAGTGTTCTGGATGATTTACATATCAAATGTGGTCTGACACATAAGCACACAAACACACACACACACACACACACACACACAAACACACACATTCTGTCTAAACTAAAAGTCTATCCTCTCTTTCCAAGAAATGTTTATTCATCTGAACCATTTTAACAATTTCAGAGAGCCTTAATACTTAATACTAAAGGATCTGTGTTCCCTAGTCCACAATGAGAACACTTATCTGCAGATAAAGACATCTGTATATTGTGGCTAATTTTACTAGGAATGGGTATTCCTAGTAAGAGAAAATAGTAAAAAAAGAATTCATTTGCATAATTACTGATGATATTTCACAGCCCTGTATTAAAATTGACCTATAGAAAGGCTTGATATTATGTTTAATTTTTATACACTCCAATTTATTATGTTTGGGCATTTTATCAGCTCCACTTACCATTTAGAAGCACTTTGTAGTTCTATAATTACTGACTGTAGTCCATCTGCTTTGTTAGCCCCCTTTCATGCTATTCTTCAATGGTCAGGACCACCACAGAGCAGATATTATTTGGGTGGTGGATCATTCTCAGCACTGCAGTGACACTGACATGGTGGTGGTGTGTTAGTGTGTGTTGTGCTGATATGAGTGGATCAGACACAGCAATGCCGATGGAGTTTTTAAACACCTCACTGTCACCGCTGGACTGAGAATAGTCCACCAACCAAAAATATCCCGTCAACAGTGCCCTGTGGGCAGCTTCCTGTGACCACTGCAGAAGATCTAGAAGATGACCAATTCAAACAGCAGCAATAGATGAGTGATCGTCTCTGACATTACATCTACAAGGTGGACCAACTAGGTAGGAGTGTCTAATAGAGTGGACAGTAAGGTACACGGTATTTAAAAACTCCAGCAGTGCTGCTGCTTTCTGATCCACTCATACCAGCACAACACACACTAACACACCACCACCATGTCAGTGTCACTGCAGTGCTGAGAATGATCCACCTCCTAAATAATACCTGCTCTGCGGTGGTCCTGTGGGGGTCCTGACCATTGAAGAACAGGGTGAAAGCAGGCTAAAAAAAGATATGTAGAGAAACAGATGGACTACAGTCAGTAACTGTAGAACTAAAAATATATATATATATAAATTAACACAGCTTTGAATAATTAGTTTATTCTGGAATAAATAAGGAATCTCTACACAAATATGCGTTTCATATATTAAATTAACAATAATAATATACATGATTATATAATGATACTAATACAGATTTGCCTTTTCACCCCCAATAAGTGAAGACTGCTGCATATTGGATTGTGTCTGTGTGAACACAATACTGATAATGCCCTCCACCAAATGAGCCCAGAGTTGTTCCTGCGTAGGGACCCAATTATTTAAATCGTATATTAAAATGCTAGTTAGATAAAATAAGAAAGAAAGGTACGTCCGTGTCAGTTTTGGGACTTTGGGGCAAGATGCTCACTTAAATACTTAGTAATAAGGTGGATTTTCAGTCACCATTTAAAAACAGCAAGAGACTCAGCTTTTCAGACAGCCAGAGAAAGGTCATGATACCCCCTGGGTGCCAGTTCAGAGAAATGCTCTATGGTCGTCTTTCTTCAGTCCGGAGGGGTGAATCAAGTTAAAAGTACAGTGCAAAGTACAGCATTGTTTTAAAGTGCTTCCTGGTGGATAAGAGCTGGTGTGCTTTTGTCTCGGTCTGTAAGCACTGTTATTATAGATCTGGAAGCAACTACACTCCTTCTCTAAACATGACAAGCTAAATTATTGCCAATGAGTTTTCTTATTTTATTTGAACATTATGCTGATTTTTCTTAATGTTTGGGTGCAAAGTTTAGACACTAGCATCACACATAATTTTGGGGCAGTTTATTGCTTTTTGTTTTCTATGTACTTGTTATTCCTGCGACTGCTGGCTGCTCTCTGACCTTCTTTATCATTAAGATCTAAGGGCATATTGGCAAACATCATTGTTAAATACTGTATTATATTATATTATATTATATTATATTATATTATATTATACAGCACTGTGTTAGGAAATAATATGCTTTTAGTTCTGCTACAGAATCTAAGAATCAGTCATTATATAAATTGCAGCTACTCTTGAATCTCAGCTTATTGCAGCACTAACTGATTTAATTGCAGCATCCTATTTACAAACTGCAGCACAAAATCTGCTAATTACAGTGTTACTGAGCTAGCAGACTGATTTACATGTGTTTATTGGGTTTGCTTTTTTATATGAATTTTTTCTTTTTAGGAAGAGCCCTTCGTGATGGCGGCGGAAAGCATTCTTGGACAGGCAAAGCAATATAAAGGGTTTTCCATTGACGTTTTGGATGCTCTAGCCAAAATCCTTGGCTTTAAATATGAAATTTATCAGGTAGAGGATGGAAAATATGGCTCCTTACAACCAAACGGTTCCTGGGACGGCCTGATCGGAGAACTTACCAAAAAGGCAAGGTTACACTTATAGTTAATTATCAAATTAATAAGCAATTGTTGAATTTGTAGAGATGTAAATGTGTTTATCGGTGTATTTCACTGTATTGTTGTGTGTTGTGCTGTAGAAGGCAGACTTGGCGATTTCTGCCATCACTATTACTCCTGAGCGGGAGAGTGTGGTCGACTTCACTAAGCGATACCTGGATTACTCTGTTGGAATCCTAATGAGCAAATCAGTGGAGAAGCTGTCAATCTTCTCTCTCTTGGCACCCCTAGACCTCTCAGTATGGGTGTGTATCGGTGCCACAGTGCCCGTGATGGGGGTGGTGATCTTTATTCTGCGTCGTGTACAGGCTGTCTGCTCACATCAACCTGCCTCTGCCAACGCCTCCCTTCTCAACACAATGTGGGTCGTGTATGGCGCCTTTGCTCAGCAAGGTAACCACACACACACAAAAACTAATACATCCTAAAGTTAGCACTATTAGGGCAGGCCAATGGAGTTCCTTAACACTAAACTTGCTGAACTATGTCTTTATGGTCCTCGTTTGGAACAGGAAAGGGTCTTCCCAAATTTGGCACAAAGTTGGAAGTAGAAAGTTTATTTTATAAAATTGGTTTTACACATTAAAGCTCTGTTTTATCTATCATAAACTAGTGTGGAATAAAAACTACAGCCACATTTCCTGGGTTAAATCACCCCTTTAAACTTGGGCCCCAAACTTAAAAGAAACTCTTTACAATGTCTAACATGAAGATGACAATCAAGGCAAAATGATGCACTCATGACTTTGGTTCAGAAATTGCATCATAATGATGTGCAAAATAAGCTAAGACTTAAGAAATCACATTGTTGGTTGTGAATGGTACTAATGGAAAAGCTTACCTTATCTGTACATTAATTTCCCATTTAATGAGCTACACCTACCATACAGTGTATCACAAAAGTGAGTACACCCCTCACATTTCTGCAAATATTTTATTATATCTTTTCATGGGACAACACTATAGAACTAAAACTTGGATATAACTTAGAGTAGTCAGTGTACAACTTGTATAGCAGTGTAGATTTACTGTCTTCTGAAAATAACTCAACACACAGCCATTAATGTCTAAATGGCTGGCAACATAAGTGAGTACACCCCACAGTGAACATGTCCAAATTGTGCCCAAAGTGTCAATATTTTGTGTGACCACCATTATTATCCAGCACTGCCTTAACCCTCCTGGGCATGGAATTCACCAGAGCTGCACAGGTTGCTACTGGAATCCTCTTCCACTCCTCCATGATGACATCACGGAGCTGGTGGATGTTAGACACCTTGAACTCCTCCACCTTCCACTTGAGGATGCGCCACAGGTGCTCAATTGGGTTTAGTCCATCACCTTTACCTTCAGCTTCCTCAGCAAGGCAGTTGTCATCTTGGAGGTGTGTTTGGGGTCGTTATCCTGTTGGAAAACTGCCATGAGGCCCAGTTTTCGAAGGGAGGGGATCATGCTCTGTTTCAGAATGTCACAGTACATGTTGGAATTCATGTTTCCCTCAATGAACTGCAGCTCCCCAGTGCCAACAACACTCATGCAGCCCAAGACCATGATGCTACCACCACCATGCTTGACTGTAGGCAAGATACAGTTGTGTTGGTACTTCTCACCAGGGCGCTGCCACACATGCTGGACACCATCTGAGCCAAACAAGTTTATCTTGGTCTCGTCAGACCACAGGGCATTCCAGTAATCCATGTTCTTGGACTGCTTGTCTTCAGCAAACTGTTTGCTGGCTTTCTTGTGCGTCAGCTTCCTTCTGGGATGACGACCATGCAGACCGAGTTGATGCAGTGTGCGGCGTATGGTCTGAGCACTGACAGGCTGACCTCCCACATCTTCAACCTCTGCAGCAATGCTGGCAGCACTCATGTGTCTATTTTTTACAGCCAACCTCTGGATATGACGCCGAACACGTGGACTCAAATTCTTTGGTCGACCCTGGCGAAGCCTGTTCCGAGTGGAACCTGTCCTGGAAAACCGCTGTATGACCTTGGCCACCATGCTGTAGCTCAGTTTCAGGGTGTTAGCAATCTTCTTATAGCCTAGGCCATCTTTGTGGAGAGCAACAATTCTATTTCTCACATCCTCAGAGAGTTCTTTGCCATGAGGTGCCATGTTGAATATCCAGTGGCCAGTATGAGAGAATTGTACCCAAAACACCAAATTTAACAGCCCTGCTCCCCATTTACACCTGGGACCTTGACACATGACACCAGGGAGGGACGACGACACATTTGGGCACAGTTTGGACATGTTCACTGTGGGGTGTACTCACTTATGTTGCCAGCTATTTAGACATTAATGGCTGTGTGTTGAGTTATTTTCAGAAGACAGTAAATCTACACTGCTATACAAGCTGTACACTGACTACTCTAAGTTATATCCAAGTTTCATGTCTATAGTGTTGTCCCATGAAAAGATATAATGAAATAATTGCAGAAATGTGAGGGGTGTACTCACTTTTGTGATACACTGTATATAATTACTGACTGTAGCTGACTGTACCCCATCCATCAATAAAAACACTGTATTATCAGATATTAATTTGTTGGTGGACCATTCTCAGCACAGCAATGGAATTAACACGGTAATGACATTTCACTGGTGTTGCACAGATATTGGTGTCTGATAAGGCAGCTTATTAAGGACTTTGTTATAAGGCAAACAAACCCTGTTAGACTAATCTACTCTCTAGTCTTGTATTAGTGGACTTTTTCCTGATCATATGGTAATGTTGCCAGCTTTGAAACTCTCAAATGTATTTAAATTCCCAACAGCCTGGTTCATTAAAGCAATAAGCCACGAGAGACCGTGCGTTACTGCGATTTTATCACGGGGAAGGATGTTTTGGCACGACGCGAAGCGGAGTATACTCAGATACATGTCCTATAAGTGCAATACAAAGACGCAATATGTAATATACACTGATCAGCCACTCAGCACTGCAGTGACACTGACTGCACTGGTGTGTTAGTGTGTGTTGTGCTGGTATGAGTGGATAAGACACAGCAATGCTGATGGAGGGTTTTTTTTTTCTTTTTTTTTTTTTTTCTATTTTTCCCACTTTTTTACCCCAATTTTCTCCCCCCCAATCTAGTCGTGTCCAATTACCCTGATTGCGTCCTCCATACTGATTCGACCCTTCACCGCTGACTGAGGACGCCTCTCAACTGACATACGCCCCCTCCGGCACGTACAGTCAGTACAGACTGCATTTTTCACCTGCACATGTCAAGTTCATACACTGACGGGCACTGTGTATGGAGTGCCACACCCCCATCAGCATTATTCCTGTGCAGGCGCCATCAGTCAGGCAGGGGCCGCAGTTGCACCAGTTATGAGGACCTATGATTCGACTTTTTTTTATCGTTGCCAATTATTGTTCATGCAGCCGCCCAGCCCAGTCGGAAGGCAGAGCTGAGATTCGATACGATGTATTCGAAACCCCAACTCTGGTGTGCTAGTGCACTTTTTACCGCTGCACCACCTGAGCGGCCCTGATGGAGTTTTTAAACACCTTACTGTCACTGCTGGACTGAGAATAGTCCACCAACCAAAAATATCCAGCCAACAGCGCCCTGTAAGCAGCAATAGATGAGCGATCGTCTCTGACTTTACATCTACAAAGTGAACCAACTAGGTAGGAGTGTCTAATAGAGTGGACAGTAAGTGGACACAGTATTTAAAAACTGTCTGATCCACTCATACCAGCACAACACACACTAACACACCACCACCATGCCAGTGTCACTGCAGTGCTGAGAATGATCCACCACCTAAATAATACCTGCTCTGTAGTGCTCCTGTGGGGTTCCTGACCATTGAAGAACAGCATGAAAGGGGGCTAACAAAGCATGCAGAGAAACAGATGGACTATAGTCAGTAATTGAAGAATTACAAAGTGCTTCTATATGGTAAGTGGAGCTGATAAAATGGACAGTGAGTGTAGAAACTAGAGGTGATTTTAATGTTATGGCTGATCAGTGTATTATTCATATTTTTATGTAAATATTATATTATATTTAATTTATATAATAATATAACCAAGTACATTACTAATTTTAAAAGTGAACCCTTTAGTGTAAATAACTACACACTATGTGTGCAATTGTCTAGCAGCTATTAAGTCAATTTTAAAAAAATTTAAGGTTTTTCACTTAGTTGTCTTTTCCTTTATGTTTTACCACCCTTCTCTTGTACTGCTGTAACAAGTTAATTTCCCCAAGAAGACCAATAAAGTCTTATCTTATTTTATCTTTTTATATCTGGTTGATCGAGGTCCTTTTGCATTGATGGATGAAGTAGAAGGGTGACCAGGGGGGTGACAGAGCATCAGATGGGCTACAGTCAGTACTTGTTTGCCAGTAAAGTGCATCTCTGTGATAGGTGTAGCTCATTAAACTGTAAATAAATGCACGTACAAGATCTGTGAACCTAATAAAGTTATAATTAAGTGTAAATCCTGACAGTAATTGAGTTTTTTACTGAGACTTAATACAAGTAAATGCTTTATTAATTAATTCAGGTAGTAAATTTAGACGTGTGTGCTAAATTATGAAGATGATGAATGATTTTCTTCTCCAGATTGGCCTGTCTCCCATCATGACTTTGATTTATTTCACCCTTCCTTTATTTAAAATGTGTGCATCCCAATTTTTAATACATGCACACTGAGCACCTGACGGTTTGTAAATATGTATTGAGGATTTTCGGCCTGTTTTTCAATGTCACAATGGCTGAAGCAGAACAAACTTTTAAAGATGAATGTACCTGTTATGAGGAAATAACATTGACTATGGATGAAGCTCCATGAAAAGCAGAATAAATTGCCTGTCACAGTAGCTATACTTATATGCAGCATAATCTATGTGGAATAGAATCATTTATGTTTACATCATTCATTTGTTCATTTAGAAGATTTTTAGTCTGAACCATCCAGTAAAATGTTCTTGTGTCATGTCCCTTGGGTCACAGAAGAGGCAACACACATTTGTGTATGATCAGTGATGCTTTTATTTGGGGAAATCCAGAAATCATTGTCATAGTTCATAGAACAGAACGGTTTACAGGCAGGGTAAGCATATGTCAAAGTCAAGTCAAATTTATTTATGTAGCACTTTTTGCAGTTCCCAGCACTGAAAACCTGTAATGAGTAAGCCGAGGGCAACAGTAGCAAGCAAAAGCTCTATAAGTATTATAAGGAAAAACCTTTAACAGGGAGGAAATTAAATTTAACAAGGACCTTCATTCTCAGTGGGTGACCTAAGGTATATATGAATGAAATTATAGGCTAATCCATAAATGTAAATAAGGAAAAGGGCAAAAACATGGGCTCTGTCTGAAAACCTAGTGAGCTGCCTCGCTGCCCACTGTCTATCTTGGTACCTACCTAAGTAGAAAGAGTTCTAACTGACATAAAAGTTTGGAAAATTATTAATACGCACTAGTTAGACAGTGATTATGTTTGTTATGAGATAACTTGTGCCACGCTGAATGCTGGGATTGCTTTTGCAATATCTGTCAGAATAAGGCATTTCAGTAGGAAGCATTTTAAGGCATCCAAGAATTTTGACAGACTTCTATTCGGAAGCGCTTAGCATGACGTAAAATGCATCTATGTAGAGAGATCACTAGGATTTCAGACAGACTGCTGGAATCCATAGAACATTTTCAGATGCTTTATTGATAAAGGTTACATGAATAAAGGTTTATAAATAAAGGTTACAAAATAAATTAAGGTCTAGATATGAATAAAAATGAAATGAAAAAATGTTCACATTGCACCGTAGTTCATAATAGGAGATGGTGCCACTGGTTGGGAAAATTTCACCCAACAAGTAGCATCATGGTGAAGGTAAAGGAGGATCTTATAGTACTCAAGGGCAAAATTATCACATAGACATAGCAAACACCTCAAACATCCCTGTCAGTGCAAGTGGTTTAACAATGCACAAGGCAAAAGTTTTTAACAAATCAACCCCCTAACAGGATGCAGAAAGACCCAAAACAACTAGAATAACAGCAACACAGTAAATAATAGGCACTGAACTACAATACATCATTTTTGGTCTCTGAAACAAAACTTTAGGAATAATATAATTCATCATGCATCATTTAATTTTGTATTATTCAACCCCAGCATTCTGATTGTTCAGCACAGGAGTGTACAATGTTTTTCTTTAAGAAATGCAAATCTTTTGTTACCTTGCCTGTAACATTGACTGACAAAATGTGTTTTCAGGCTGTTGGGTTTCCGCCAAACATAGTGCACTGCAGCAAGGCCTAAAAGTTTAGTTTGGTCTCCAGTGTGCCTTTTGGCAAAGTCCTAATGGGATTTCCTATAGCTTTTTTAATGGCTTTCTTTCTCATATTCTTTTAAAAGCCAAGCTTTGTAACTGTTTAGGCTTTCAGGATTATCCTTGTTTCTGTTCTCTTTCTTCTTTTTAAGATGTAGATCTCTCCAGCTTCACGGTGGCTAAGTGGGTAGCACTGTCGCCTCACAGCGAGAAGGTCCTGGGTTCGATCCCCGTTTGGGGCGGTCCGGGTCCTTTCTGTGTGGAGTTTTCATGTTCTCCCCGTGTCCGCATGGGTTTCCTCCGGGTGCTCCGGTTTCCTCCCACAGTCCAAAGACATGCCGCTAGGCTAATTGGAGACACTGAATTGTCCCACAGTTACCTAGCCGCTGGGATGCACAGACCAGTGCATTGTAGTGCCGGTCCCAAGCCCGGATAAATAGGGAGGGTTGTGTCAGGAAGGGCATCCGGCGTAAAACTGTGCCAAATCCCGCCGGCGACCCCTAACGGGAAGAAGCCGGACATGCCGACCCCGTAATAGAAAAATTGGACAAAGGCTGAGGAACAAGAAGAAGAAGAAGATCTCTCCAGCTTGTCTGGTGTATGTATGTTTGGTTGAATTGAACGAGTTATCATTTTAATCATTTACAAAATAGAACAGTGGTTCTTAACCTGTGGCCCTTGAAACACGAAGGCATGTGAGATATTTCTGTATATTTATGTCTGCATGAGATTGCCTTTTGGCCACTGCTGTTGCACAGCTAACAAAAAGGTTGGGAATCGCTGGCTGAGAAACAGGTTCTAGAACAACACTGAGAAGTTTTAGTTTCTGTTTCTCTGGTGCCATCTGCCGGCCAATGTTAATATAACATAAACACCTCTTTCCTCCTACTCCAATGGCGCAGTTTTTGTAGACGGCTTCAATCAGTCGAAAAGTCACTACTGAGAGTGAATTCATGAATGTACTGGGAAGGGAGTTGAACATTCCTCTGGACAGCAGTGTTAGGGCGGAACTGGCTTTGCAAAGATAGACTCTGAGTTTTCACACCACCTCAAATGGACCAGTGTGTTATTCAGTGTTTAAACATTGGTGTTTGTCCTCCTGGTCTTTCTCTTGAGTGCTTCAGATGCCTTGTTACAGGCTCACCACAGGATGACACTGCCTCTAACTTGGACTAGGATGTGTTCAATACTGGACTAATTGTGTTAAATATCTGTGTAGAATTGTTCTGGCTTCATTCCAAAGAGCTTTTGAAAGTGCTGCATCAAAAGCATTTCTGTGTTAATGGATTTTTGATTGCTGTAGACTTTTTAATGGGGAGCAAAAGTATACCAAGTTCTACACAAGCTGATGTGTCTTGATTGTCTTGTATTAATATTGTTGTGGCTAATTCTTTGAAGTCCTGAAATAAAGTGTCGTCCCAGATTCCATGATTCTAACCAGTTGCAACCCTGACAAAGATAAAGTGGCGACTGACAATGAATAAATGAATAATTTAAACCAGGTGAAATTTACTAAGATTTACAGTTCACTGCATTCTTAGAGGTACTTGAAATTGTCACAAAATAGAATGGGATGGCAAAAAGTGTTGGACAGATTTCCGGAAAAATAATGGCATGGCATGAGTGTTTGGTGTGTGTTTATTTGCACCAGAGAAATGTCCTATCAGGTTGTTGCCATTCAGTCCTGTTCTATTCTCTTGGTGCTTGTTACACATGGACACTTAACCATTGAAATTGTCCTTTATAGACATAGACAATCTCACCTAACCTGAAAAAACTTTTGCTATGCAGTTTTTAAACCTCAGTTCAAACCGTATCTACTTATTCATTTTTTAAAAACCTAAATGCAGATCTGACTTTATTTACTGCTCCTTTTAAAACACTAGCCAGTGGACTGTGACTGAAATTCCATCAAAAATCCCTTGATCCGAGTTTAAGCTGGTCTTTTTACAGTTAATTGCTGCATTATATCATCTTCAAAGCATCTGCACTTACTATGTATCATCCACAGTTTTGCTTCATGCCTTCGGGGAATCTTGCTAACATTGGTAAGCCAGCGTTGAAATTCAGCCATTTTCACCTATAACGTTTTTTTTTTCCATTTCAAAGCTGCATAGGGTAGAATATGGTCTCTTTATTTATTATTAGATCATGCTTACCATTGAGCAAGGGTCTGCCATGCTTTCATTTTATAAACAGGGAAGATAATCTTAGAGTAAAGTACTTTTGTCAAGAAGGCCCATTAAAGGATGTTGATGTCCTATTCAGTTAAAACCTGTCAACTCTGGATGTGTTTTACATGTACTTTTATATTTTTGGCATTTAGCAGACTCTTTTATCCAAAGCGACTTACACTACTATGGCAGTATATTCTCTAAGCAATTGAGGGTTAAGGGCCTTGCTTAAGGGACCAACAGTGGCAACCTGGCAGTGGTGGGGCTTGAACCAGCGACCTTTTGATTACTAGTCCAGTAACTTAACCACTTGGCTACACCTGCCCTATGAAATGTATCATGTTTGAATTACATTCTGGTAATTTCCACAATCTGAATATATTTTAGGTGCCTGGAGGGCATAGCTGGTAGTATGGTTGCTGCACATTTAACATTCTGATGTCCCAAAGACTTGGGTTTGATCTTTACCTTTAGAATCTGTTTGTGAGTATTCTGTTCACGTCTGCTTGAGTTTCCCTTGAATAGTCTGTTCTCCTCCCACCTCCAAAAACTGCGGGAGAGGAACACGTAACACGAGTAAATTGAAATACAATTAAATAGTCCTTCCCTCTCTCTTACTCTGTCTGGGTTGATCAGGTGTGAAGTTGTATCAGAAAGTTAATCCAACTCTTTGAAGTTCTTTATTTATTAAATATTTTTCTATTAGTCGTTTAGTTTCAGCAGTGACATTTTCACGGCTGCTAAATTTCACATTAACATTTTAACATGATGGATCATAAAGTGGGGCTTTTATTTTCTACTATCAATTAAGAAGAGAAACAACTCTGAGACCCAGACAGAGAAGGCTTTTGTGTAACTGTTTTTACTGTTTGTCATAATGTTTTTAAATATAAAGACAGGTCATTACTTTCATAAAGACAGTCATTTAGATCATTTCTTGTCTTATTTGTGTGCAGCATAAATGCCTTATTACTAAATGTGTTTTATCAGCAGTTTACATATTTAATGTAGAGCACGTCTGCATGAGCTGTGAGATTCAAAAAGAAGGATTAAAAGCATAGCTAGCAGCATTACTGCGTTTCCATTTACATATAAGATAAATGTGCTGCAGTACTGCAGTGCACAGAGTAAATAAGAAGCCAAAAAATTAAGTGTCCATGTGTATCAATTTCCGTGTGCAAAAAAACAAATTAAACTAAAGAGAAGGCTAGATTCTTTTTGTATCAGTAATACACCGACGAGGCATAACATTATGACCACTGAAAGGTGAAGTGAATAACACTGATTATCTATTCATCACGGCACCTGTAAGTGGGTGGGATATATTAGGCAGCAAGTGAACATTTTATCCTCAAAGTTGATGTGTTAGAAGCAGGAAAAATTTTAAGGATTTGAGCGAGTTTGACAAGGGCCAAATTGTGATGGCTAGACGACTGGGTCAGAGCATCTCCAAAACTGTCATGGGCGGCCAAGGCTCATTGATGCACGTGGGGAGCAAAGGCTGGCCCTTGTGGTCTGATCCAACAGACGAGCTACTGTAGCTCAAATTGCTGAAGAAGTTAATGCTGGTTCTGATAGAAAGGTGTCAGAATACACAGTTGCAGTTGCAGGGCTGTTTTGGCAGCAAAAGTGGGACCAACAGAATATTGGAAGGTGGTCATAATGTTATGCCTAATTGGTGTATGTAAAATGTAATACTTGTTATTGTACTTCTGCTATTAAAAATAAAATAATAATTTGATTTAATCGATTGTTAGTTTGAAAGGTTTACATGCATTTGCAGCATTTAGCAGATGCTTTTTATCCAAAGCGACTTACAATTGTGACTTACGGGTTAAATGCCTTGCTCAGGGGCACAACATTGGCAACTTAGCCAACTTGAACCAACAACCATCTGATTACTAGTCCAGTACCTCCGCTTAGCCACCACTACTCTTTATGGGCAAACATATGGGGACACAGCTGCAGTAATTGAATTTAGGTGTTTGATTCCCACCCATTGGAAATGTTTGTATAAAATACATTATGTCAAATAATTTAGATCCTTCTAGATTTAGCAACAGTTTGAGGAAGGCCCGTTCCTGTTCCAGATAGATTCTGGTACTGTGCTTGCTAAGGTTTGTTAAAACAACTGATGGCCTACAAAGAGTCTTGACATTGACCTCACTGAACACATTTGGCATAAATTGAAATATTGGAACCACCTGCCTAATATGCTGTAAGAATAGCTCCTACACTCCGAGACATGGACTCCACAAGGAGTTCTGTGGTATCTGGTACCAGGACATTACCAGCAGAAAAGTTGTGTAAGGTTTAGGAACAGATGTTTGCTGTGCATTTCATTAATTATTAGGGTGTGTGTATGTGTGTGTATTTCAGGTGTCGAGTCTGTGGTGAGTTCAGTCTCAGTACGAATTGCATTGGGCAGCTGGTGGCTCTTTACACTCATCGTATGTTCATCATACACCGCTAACCTAACCGTGTACCTGTCCACAAACAGACTGGATAATACCATACGGTACGACTACACACACACACACTCACTCATGCACTCACTCACGCTGCACTGCACAATTATTTTTGCATCTGCTATGTTTGCAGGTTCATCTGTAAAGAACAGCCAATGAGAGATACACTATATGGCCAAGAGTATTAGGATACCCCTTCTAATGTTTGAATTCGTGTGTTACAGTGTAAAAAATCTATTATATAAAGGAAATTACATTCTTCCAACTTTGCAGCATCAGTTTAGGGAAGACTCTTTTCCATTCCAGCATGACTGTGCACCAAGAAACGTCTAGCTTGGTTTAACGAATCTCCAGTGACCTGCACAGAGCCCTGATCACAGCCCCACTAAACATCTTTGAAATAAACTGGAACATCAATTGTTTTGACAGAATGGGCACAAATTACCACAGACATACGATAAAGCCTTATGAAAAGCCTTTTCAAAAAAGTGACTGTTAAAACAACTGAAAAAATCACATAGAGGTCACTCTATTTCAATACCATTTGTTCTCATGCTGAGGTGTCCACATACTTTTGGCCATATAGCGTTTAAGAACTTAGACTGGGCATATAAAAAAATACAACAATGGGAAATGCAATTAAAGGTGAATGTAATGTTTAAGCATAAAGCATAAAGTTTAAGCATAATGTTTAAGGAGCAAAGCAAATAACAACTGCTGTGTCCCAAATATCATAGTATCCACAGATTAGTATAGCAGTTTAATTTTCAATTTTTTGTGATTTATTCATCCTACTGGCTTCCAATCTAGTTGTCTCCAATTCCTCAGACCCCCTTTCCCCATTGGAATATTGCTGATAGTACCATTTGCTTTGTGCTGGCCAAGGAGGACTGACCCATCTTACACACATGCAAGTAGCCAGCCGCATCTTTTCACCAGCCCGCGGCGGAATCTCACCAATGAGATCTGCATCATCACTAGTGGACCAGACAGAAGAGGGCACAAACATACAGCAGCAATAAATCTGATCTCCTCTCTCCCTCAGGCAAAGCCAATCATGCCTGTGTAAGGGCTGGCGCATTAGACCAGTGCACCATCCAAGCGCCCTGTGAACATTTTGAAAATACTATTTGTGAATACATTGAATACATGTGAGATATATTTCACTTTTACATTTTTTGTGCTACGCTGGCAGGCTATGATCAGTCCCCTCCGACACATGTGAAATTGTTAGCCATAATGCGTACTTAGTCACACTATACCCTATGTCAGAGTTTTTCAAATCCTGGCTGGGTTGTGAGCAAAATAATAAAATTAAATAAACTTGTACGTGAATGCCCCCTTGTGGAGGCTTTATGTTACATCTTGTAAACCACAGTGGGACCAATTGTACAGAGCAGAGTAGAGAGAGTAAGACGCATTGTTTGTGTTTCCTGGGTCACATAAAAAATTATGGACAAAATGTGGGTCGTTTGAAGAAAAGTTTCACAAACCCTGCCAGTCAGTCTTTGTTGCAGCTGAAAGTGAGGAGAAGCCGTATCCGACCCTCCCTCCCTCAGACACAGCAAACTGTGTAATGGTCAGTTCAAGACTCAAATGCTTGTTGTTATTATTCTAATCAGTCAGACTAATCCTGTCGTCACACACTCTATAAAGAAATCCAATTATCTGTCTGATTCTCATTAATCTGGAGTTGAAATAACACTGTTAAAGAGTCTTCAGTGAGTCCAAGAAAACACTCATGGTTAATTGTCTTTCTGTTCTAATGAAGCAAGTTTTAATGAAATGACAAAAGAAACCCATATGTTTGTGTGTTTATGTGTGTATGTGCGCAGGTCTCTGCAGGACCTGGCCAGACAGTCCGGTGTGAATTACGGAACAGTCAGAGACTCTGCGGTGTTCCACTATTTCAGGATGAAGGGGACAAACCCGCTAGAACATGATAGCACGTTCTCTGAATTATGGAGAACCATCAACAAACATCAGGGGAAAGTAAACTGCGTAGACTCTCCAACTGAGGGAATCAGGAAGGTAGAACACACACTTTATATGGCACACTTGTATGTTTATGTATGTTTCCAATCAAGCAACATAATCAGGCATAAAAAGGATAACAAGTGATGAGAAGGTTGCCAGTTCAATCCCAACCACTGCCAAATTGGGACCCTTGAGTGCATGATACTCGTTCACAACTGTAAGTCACTTTGAATAGAATTGTTTGCATGGTGCAGGGTGGGCTGGGTTGAGTGTCTAGCGTTTATACGGAGTGGTATGAAAACATCCAGTGAGCGGTAGTTCTTCTTGCAGAACGTCATGGAAAATGCCAAGCTGGTTGGAATTGACAGGAAGCCTTTGTTAACTCAAAGAACCATTTTTATAACCATACAGAGCAAAAAGCATCTCAAAATGCCCAACACCTTTGCATAATCTAAGCAAAAGTCCAGAATCTCAGGCTACAGTTGGGACAGACTCACAGAAACTGATCTTTGGAGGACACATCACAAATCTAGGGCACCAAAATGGCTTGTGTTAACAGTTCAGACTGCTTCTGGTGCTGGTGGTGGTGGTATAATTGTGTGAGGAATGTTTTCTTGACACACATTGGGTCCCCTAATACAATTTGAGCATGGTTGAAAGGGCACAGCCTCTCTGATTGTTGTTGCAGAGCAATGTGCCACAATTTACTAATCTTATATTGATTATTCCAGGATTATCCCAACCCCTTTGGGTTGTGGTATGACAGAATATTCACAACAAGAATGAGCAGTTGACACATTTGCAGCACAGACAAAATGCAATCAAGTCATCAGGGACACTCTACTTAGTATGTTAACAATCTGTGGTATGTTTTCATTTTGTTTTAAAATAATTTATATTATTAAAATACATATTTGCATCAGCTTTTATTATTCAGAAGTAAAAGATAACTGGAAGTTAGAGGTTTTCTGAGAGAATTCAAATAGCTAGAGGTCACCAGAGATTTTTATGGATTATTACATATTATTAGGATTTTAATAAAAAAAAATCTGTAGGTTAATAAAAAAAGTATTATATAAAATGAAAAAAATGTAATATTGTTTTGCAGGCCATGCAAAGGCAACATCAATATGATGAGACTTAAATTTATATGTAAATGAGTGTGTGATATGTGCCTCATCTGATCCTTCTTTTTCCTCTCTTTCTATTTGCAATTTTGCCCTTTTCCTCCCAATAAAGTCATATCCAAGTCCTTGGAATGATATATTTTTTAATATATAGTGGATGTGCAAAGTGTTCAGACCCCTTGACTTTTTGAGCATGTTATTGTTTTATGAATTTGATTTTGGATATACACCGATCAGCCATAACATTAAAACCACCTCCTTGTTTCTACACTCACTGTCCATTTTATCAGCTCCACTTACCATATAGAAGCACTTTGTAGTTCTACAATTACTGACTGTAGTTTATCTGTTTCTCTACATACTTTTTTAACCTGCTTTTACTCTGTTCTTCAATGGTCAGGACTCTCCCAGGACCACTACAGAGTAGGTATTATTTGGGTGGTGGATGATTCTCAGCACTGCAGTGACACTGACATGGTGGTGGTGTGTTTGTGTGTGTTGTGCTGGTATGAGTGGATCAGACACAGCAATGCTGATGGAGTTTCTGAACACCTCACTGTCACTGCTGAACTGAGAATAGTCCACCAACCAAAAATATCCAGCCAACAGCGCCCCGTGGGCAGCGTCCTGTGACCACTGATGAAGGTCTGGAAGATGACCAACTCAAACAGCAGCAATAGATGAGCGATCGTCTCTGACTTTACATCTACAAGGTGGACCAACTAGGTAGGAGTGTCTAATAGAGTGGACAGTGAGTGGACACGATATTTAAAAACTCCAGCAGCGCTGCTGTGTCTGATCCACTCATACCAGCACGACACACACTAAAACACCACCACCATGTCACTGCAGTGCTAAGAACGATCCACCACCTAAATAATACTTGGTCTGTGGCGGTCATGTGGGGGTCCTGACCATTTTGAAGAACAGGGTGAAAGCAGGCTAAAAAATGTAGAAAAACAGATGGACTACAGTCAGTAATTGTAGAACCACAAAGTGCTTCTATATGGTAAGTGGAGCTGATAAAATGGACAGTAAGTGTAGAAACTAGAGGTGGTTTTAATGTTATGGCTGATCAGTGTAATTGTCATTTTTACCAATAAATCGACACCTAATTATTTATAATGACTGTGGAAAGTAAAAACCCAACTAAAATCTCTTTATTTATAAAAATATTTATACCCTTTAAGCCCTTTGCAAAGAAATAGCAGCTGCAAGTCGTCTTGTAAGCACAAAGCTGACTGTAAATGTTTGATCAGATTGTGGGATGTGGCCTTGTGTACAGCTTTATTGTTATGCAGTAGCAAAGTATAAATCTCTGAAAGTCGAAACTTTAATATTTCACCATAACACAAGTACACTACTAACAACACCCCAGTAACTTTCTGGGAAGACACTCAGCATCATTTTAGAAACCACCGGGAACCCCCTAGCAACCACCAAGCAACCCTCTACCAACCACCTGGGATACCACAGCAGACAGTAAAACCAAAGCAACTATTTAGCAATAACTGGGAACTGCATATTTTATCACATCACATTATAAAAAGTGTAATTGTGTGTGTGTGTTCTGTGATTGTGTGTTAGGTAAAACAGGAGCCGTACATTTTTCTCTGGGATGTGGCGGTTCTGGAATATGCGGCTCTGACAGATGACGAGTGCTCGCTGATTGTTACCGGAAACTCTGAGAACACAAAAGGATACGGAATTGCTCTGCAGCACGGCAGCACCTACAGAGAACTGCTCTCACACACGTCTGTATCACTTCTAACTCATCTGTCTATCTGCATATCTGTCTCACCTCTCCATCCATTTTTCTTTCTGTCTGTCTGACGTCTTTGTCTGTAGTTGCGTCTGTCTGTCTGACAACCTCCGTCTCATGTCTGTTTGTTAAGCTTCTCTGTCCTACCTTTGTGTTTGTATGTCTTACATCTATGTCTGTATGTCTGTCTGTGTGTATGTTTGTCCCATTCCAACTATGCTGTCTGTGTGATGTGTGTATGTGTTTGTCTTATCATTCTGTCTATATAACTAGCTGTCAGTGTATGTCTCTTTTACCTCTCTGTCTGTGTATTTATGTGTGTCCTACATTTTCTCTTTCATACTTGTCTGGTTGTATATCAGTTAGTCTCATCACATTTTTCTGTATATTCTCGTCTATCTCGCATATCTTTCTCTTACCTTGCACATACAGTATGTCTGTCTCATATATATCTGTCTGTATATATTTTTTTTAGTTTTAATATCGTTCAGCTATGAAAAAGCACTCATATCATAATAACCGCCTAAAGCCTTATTCACTCACCAGCTGGCGGTCTGATGGATAATGCTGGGTTTGGAGAATGCCAAGAGAATACAACAGTCGGCTTTTACGGTGCCAACTGTAAAATTATTTGGAGAGTGACTAATGATCTCTGTTTTTAATTAATTGTACTGGAACCTGTATTTCCACTGAAGTGAAATCTTGCCATTTGTTACACCCTTTTGTGGTCAGTAGTTCTTAGCCAGGGTAATGTGAATGATGTTCATGACTGAGAGCCACTGTTAAGACTGTTCACTAACGTTAGATGATGTTTAGTTAACACCAAATCCTGGAAGCACATTGTTGCCCAGAAGGTGTAATAAAACTTTTCATTCTTAAGAGTATTAGTTGTTCCTATTTTTTGTTATCAAAGTCTACAAGGTGCCAAACTCAATCTGGAGGAAAAGTCTGGTAGCAACTTTTAAAATTTGGAAGGAGTTTGTCTTTAATCAAAGACAAAAAAAAATAAACAGTGAAAACCAAAGAATGGCCTGAACAAATCAGAATCACTGCAAAGGAAAAGGGGAAACTGGGATTTCTAAAGAGAACTTGCAGCATGGTATAGATTTCATACACATTATGGGGCAGAATGGTGGCTCAGTAGGTAGCACAGTCACTTCACAGTATGAAGGTCCTGGCTATGATTCCCAGGTGAAGCTGTTCACGTCCTTTCTGTGTGGAGTTTGCACATTCTCCTTGTGTCTGTGTGGGTTTCCCCAGGAAGTTCCAGTTTCCTCCCACAGTCCAAACGGTTCCAGTTAGATAAACTTGCCGCTAAATTGCCCGTGAAGGTGTTTGACATTGGTTACGTTCATGGAATGACAGGGAGTTACAGGTTACACATGATTCCACAAAGTTGAATCAGTTCATCTGGACACAAGTTTGTTGTAGAGATACGTTTTGCCACTCAATCCGAGCGACTTCTTCAGTCTGAGCCGGTGGTGGATACCCCAACCTTATATGCTGCCGATTTGCATAACGACCAATCACCCCCCATTGCATAACAATGGACCCGGTGATCAGGTCCATATGCAAATCATAATGACCATTAATTACAATGGTCATGTGTGTTTTTCACATATGATTGGGGTATAGCTCCTATTACGGCATTGTAAGATGGTGAGAGATGTACTCTCAGGCCCCCTCCCCGGTTCAGAGATGGTCGTTCCCTCTTCACATAGATGGCCTCTTTGACTCCCCGTTCAAACCAGCGTTCCTCTTTGTCAAGGATCTGCACATATTCATCATTAAATGAGTGGCCGCTGGCTTGCAGGTGGGTGTAAATCGCGGAGTCCTGGCCAGAAGAGGTCGATCTTCTATGTTGTGCCATCCGTTTCGCCAGTGGCTGTTTAGTTTCCCCGATGTACAGTTCCCGGCAATCCTCCCGGCACCCAACAGCATACACTACTCTGTTTGTGTCGAGGAACCCAATCCTTAGGGTGAACTAATTTCTGGCGTAGCGTGTTCTGGGGTTTGAAAGCAACTGAAACACGGTGTTTGGAGAATATCCGTCTCATTTGTTTCGATACTCCCGCCACATACATGGACAAGGAGGAATGCTAGTTTGAACGGGGAGTCAAAGAGGCCATTGTAATTAATGGTCATTGTGATTTGCATATGGACCTGATCACCGGTTCCATTGTTATGCAATGGGCGGTGATTGGTCGTTATGCAAATCGGCTGCATATAAGGTTGGGATATCCACCACCAGCTCAGACTGAAGAAGTCGCTCGGATTGAGTGGCGAAACGTATCTCTACAACAAACTTGTGTCCAGATGAACTGATTCAACTTTGTGGATTTGTGTACCTGGATTATTGAGCATGCATCAACAGTTACACATGATTCATCAGTTCAAAATGCGAAACACAATGTTAAAATCCCAACAAACAAACAAACAAATCATGCACATTATTTTGATGCACAAAGCCAGGTCAGTTAAGTAATGGTTGAGTTTGGTGTGGCAAAACCGGATTGGCCTTAACCGCATTAAAACACCGTTAAAAAAAAGCCAAGACAGAATCACCCAACATGAGTGTTAGGGAATCTCTGCAGTCCAAAATTCAGCCTAAATCAATTGTTTTTTTCTTGGCATGAGAATTGTTCATCAGCGTGTGCCTTTGTGTGTATGCAGGATCCTGGAGCTGCAGCAGCGGGGTGACATGGATGCACTAAAGCTGAAGTGGTGGCCACGTAAAGGTCGCTGTATTAATGAGCTGCGCTCTGAGGGAGGCGCTCTAACTCTCCACACTCTTTCTGGAGTTTTCTGTTTACTCGCACTGGGGATGTTCATCTCTGGTGTGGTGGGAGTGCTGGAAAGCTGGTACACTCGCACATCCTGCAGAACGCACACACAGGTAAACAATATTCACCATTCAGTGTAATAAACACACACACACACACACACACAAGGTAATGAACCCAGATTTAGTGAAGCTATATTATCACACAGCTGTGTGTCTAACACAACAGCTATTACAAAGACACACATGATTGACTACAAAAACATGCAGAATTACACTAGACGTACAAAGGTGATGAGGTGAATCTGTGCAATCTGCCACCACACTTTGCCTCTGGCATTAGATTTGTGGTTCATCACCCTTATTGCATCCCTGCTAATGTGGCACGGAATTAAACCATAAAGTCAGAAAAAAGATTACATTCTCAATAAACAATGTCATTTTTACCATGTTAGTATAATAAACGCTGTGATTTATGCGCAAAATAAGCTCTGTAAAAAGCAGCCAAATTGACGTTCATTCAAAAGAATGAACCCAGGCCCGTCTTGCTGTGAGGCAACAGCGCTATCCACTGCACCATTGTGTCGCCCCCATTTGACATATTATTCAATATTTTATAAAATATATAACATATTACACTCTAGGCACATGGTTGGCACAGAGGCCTATCACGCTAGCCCACCACCACTGAGATCCGAGGTTGAATCTCAGCAGTGCTGTTGGTTGGCCAAGCATCTACAGAGATGTGATTGGCTATGTCTGAGGGTGCGAGGGGTGGCCAAAGTCCTGCGATGGATTGGTGCCCTGGCCAGGTGTGTTCTTGCCTTGTGCTCAATGATTCCATATGGAACCTTACCCACTGTAATCCTTATCAGGAAAAAGCAATAGATGGAAATGAAATGAAAAATAAATCATTTGTTTATGTTGTTTATCCTCTGTTCTCTATTCATTCTGTTGACAAAGTCTCTCTGTCTTTAATTCCTAGGATAAGGAGGTGGACCTTGAGGAGGTACAGCAGACCTACAGTGGAATTATGGCTGATGATGGTTTGTCTGATAAGCAGATTCCCAATGCACCGCTGGATGTCTCGGTGCTAGACGTTGGCACCGGGGGTTCGGTCTGCCAACGGCAAGATTCCCGTGATGCACTGCATCCCTTTTCTCATGGGGCTCTGTCCATTTCCCGCCTTTACTCTGAGAGCAGTGTTGGGGGTATGGCCAGCAGAAACATGCCCCTCCCTCTCTCAAGCTCCACTTTGCCTTCCTCCTCACGCTGTAAACATCGGGCACCAAATGGAGCAATTTTATGCCAAAGTCCTATAAAATTGCCAGCCAAATACCAACCAGTGCCTCCAGCACCCATGGGCACCAACCACGGCACCTCAATATGACACATTGTGAAACAGGACATTTTCTGATCACAACTGTACCAACCACAGCGCCTCAGTATGGCATCCCACCATTATGTATGACTTTTAAGACTTATAGTGCATACTGAGCCCTAAATGTGCAATCTGATGCATTCTGTATGACATCGATGCTCAGTTATTGCATAATTTTATATCAATTTTACAGAGATGTTGTTATATCACAAGCTAGTCAATATGACATTGACCGCTATATGTTTAAACAAGACTCGGTGTGCCAGTTAAAGCACTAGCCATCACAAACATTAGAAAGTCGAAAACAGTGATGCCTGACTGAGAAAAAAAAGTTTAGTGAGTTATTGAATCCAACCCAAGCTGTGTTGATATGTAAATAACCATGAGATTAAGAATTGTATTTTCAATATTTGTTTTTTAAGCTGTTACTAAAAGCAGTAATATGTATATATATATAGATCCTGTAAATGTGGACTCTGGGTAAAGGAAGAAAACATTCCTTCAGTTCTTTTCGAAAAAGAAATTGTGGAGTGTCATGATTCATATAAACATTTTCTACAGTTCCACACTCATGGATTATTATTTTATAAATAAAATAAATATTGAATTAAGTAATTGGTTATCTCAATGTAACTATGTTACTGTTGTACTTTATTTTAAGCATTGCAATGGTATATACTACAGTACGTAGTATCCCCTTATCTCAGGATGATACGTTCCAAGACCCATCAAAAGTTTTTTCTTTTTTTTTTTACATAACGGAAGCATTTTGCTTCTCTTTGGCTCAGCCAAATTGCCAGCATCAATAGATTTACCGTAACTAACTGTGCGAATGTTGGAGGGTGTGTGATAGTCTGCAGCTCTCCTTGGTCAGGGTGGAACTGGGGACTTGGAATGGACAAATCAGAAGGAGAATTGGGAGAATACGAAAATAGAATGAAAATACAGACTTTCCAGCAAATTTGACACCAGTGTTCAATTTTTTATTTTTTTTTATTTTGCCGGTATGTATTTCTATTTCTAGTCTATAATTTTCATGTTTGCTACTCTTGCTGATGACACATGTTCATCCAGGTAAGTGTGTTATTGTTACACCTGATTGGTTAAGATGACGTTTAAACTGTAGATGAGCTGAGCAAGTCAGGTAGGTGTATTATTATATTAAAGGTCCCTCACTTCACCATGATTACATGGTTGCTATAGTGACAGGTGTATAGGGATTGTTATTAGAACATGTGCCACTTATTTAAAGCCAATTGGGAACACAGACTTTTAATTAGCAATATGTGACTTTGATGCTTTGAGACATTACTGTCTATAGGAGTTACTTCCCTATTTATAGAAGAGGCAGAACATCCATATTCTTGCTATCTGTAAAATCAAATATAAGCGATGTACTTTTGTTAAAGGTATTTTAAAATATAAGAGACATACTAATGTTAAAGGTGATATTAATGATTTTTGCAATTGTTTTGTTGAAACATGTTAGATATTTTAAGTGTTCATATACTTACGATGCTGGATAAGACTAACCACAGAGTCAGTCTTAACTGGTTATATTACAGTTTTTATCATCCTTTTCTGTCTAAACGTTAAGCCTGTTCTGGACATATTTATGTCTATATAAGCTCTTGTAGTAATGAAGGGAGGCATCTTAAACTGCTTTGCCAATACGGGATTCACAGAGTTTTTCCTTCCCGATCCATGTGTATAGAAGTGTTTCCATAAATGACTGTGGGTTTGCTTGAAAACATACCCACAGCAACAAGACTATTATTTTATTGTTGTATGAAGTCATATCCTGATGTTTAACTTTGTATCATGGCTACTTGCTACTTCATTTCTTGTTACTGATTATGACCAGACAACTGATTACTTCTCTGTGCCCTTATAAATATCGTTAGTATGACTGCATTTATTAGAAAACAGCAGTTTGCTTGCCTAAGATAGCAAGAAAACCCAACTATCCCATTAAAGACATTTGTCCAGATAGTCAGATTTTCCAGGTTACTGCACCCTCACAAGGTTTGGGAAGCAATGCTCTTCCCAGTTTTCTTTAAAGCACCTTTTCTATTTCAGAATCACACTTTAGCCTGTTAAAGTATAATTATATGTACATTTTTACAGTATAATCAATTATGACCATGTGACTTTATCTCTAAGATTGTAAAGCGCACGCAACATGAGGACAAAGAGAGAGACATGCTATCTGAATGAGGTGAGGTGCACAACTCATTGCTAATAGCTGCTGGGTCATTGTTCAGAGTAAGTGAGTGGTTGACTAATTTCTCTTGTTTTCATTCTCACTTTGTTTCTTCACATTCCCTCAGGTATGAGAATTGTGATGGTTAGTATGAGGAGCATAATTTTTCATGGAGCCTAGCCTAATGAAACCACACCAGCGTATTTACAATTAAGGGAAATGTCATCAGTGCTCAGAGCATGGCAAGACCTTTCCTTACACAAGTAACCTCAAACTGCACCAGCGCATTCATACAGAAGTGAAACTGTATCACTTCTTACAGTGTGGAAAAAGTTTTCACTCACACCAGGGTATCAACACTAGAGAAAAACCTCAGTGCTTGCTTACAATGTGGGAAAGGTTTGGGTGCTTTGCAACAACACCAGCAAATTCACATCAGTAAGAAGTCTGCTCACACTGTACCCAGCCCAGAAGGGTTATCTTGAGCGACACCAGCGCATTTCTACAAGGGCGAAACAGCATCACTGCTCACAGTGTGGAAGAAGGTTTACTTTTCATAATCACTGAAAAAACACAGGTGTACACATATATTTGTAAAATACATAAAATTATACATAAAATGGTACCAGTGGCTTGGTTATGTGTTTGACCGATATAAATGGCTGTGAGGGTTTCACCTTTTTGTCACTAACAGAGACTTGTACTGTCTGGTTAAGGTGCCAGCACGAGTAGTGCCAGGATACAGAGTACATCTTTTGTACATATTGGGGCTTTCTGTAGAAATGAATCACTGACCTTGGTGAAGAAATTGTCAGTGACTTTACATTGTACAAGAACGGTCATGAGCTGCAATCGTCCTCAGCCAAAGCGGCTATGGTGTAAATGTCCGAGAAATTGCAATAAAAAATGAGAAATAACTAAATGGAAGCAAATGCAAACTTGAACGGCTACCTTATCTGACATGTGTCTGTATATTTACTTGTGTTTTAAGAATACTTTTTCCATGAATTACAGTCAAGAAAGCTGTACATTGAGAAACATTGTCTAACCTCTACTCATCTTTGCAAACAATGCTATGACTAGTGTTTTATTTTGAGAATAAAATAAAGCAATAAAATACTGTAATATGCAAGACATTTTTTTGTTTTGATAAGTGAACCTTTTTACATTCCCACCCACAAATGCTAGACATGCACACAGTAGACATAAAGTGAAAGTAAATGAAAACACATGTAAAGACAGAAAGTGGATGACTGTATAATACACCTATCACACAGAGCTCAGTAACAACTCACTCTTCAGGTAAGTTAAAATCTTTGGACTAAATGGATTTGTTGTGTTTTTAAGTTAAAATGAATGATATTAAATTGAAATTAAATTAAAATTGAATTGAAATTGAATTAAATTTAAATATCTAATTCTAGACTTGAGATTGTTATCTTGAAGGTGTGTGTTTTATGAATGCAAAAACAAACTCGATTTTTTAAATTTATAATCCAATCCAATTAATCATACTGGCCTTGCTAACAGTATTAACTGCTATTCAGTTACCTTTTTTACCTAAAGTTAAGACTTTGTTTTGTTACAGGTTTGTAACTTGTTTGGGCTTGGTAAAAATGAGGAGCAGTTGTCTTTTCCAACTGTCATTTCACATAACAATCATGTCATGATTGCTTATAAAAAAGTGTATTAACAAAGAGCTTAACTGTTTATGCACAAGGTTGGTCGTCCTACTTACCTTACTGCAAAATGAGTAAATGAATAAAAAATGGGTTTTTAAAAATGTGAAACATAATTGCTGTCTTTTTATTTAAATTTTTTCCACTATCCCAACTTGTTTTAACTTTTCTACATCCCAAAATAGGTTTGTAAAATATTGCATGTTCAAAACAATATAACATTTAATTTCAACATTAGTTAAGTATTATATCTCATAATAATACATCATATCTTTTCTCCTTTGGTTAGTTAGACTAAAACATGGGAGGACATTTATCCAAATCTGGTAAGTAACACAAATGTCCATGTTATGACTGATATCTAAAAAAGAATGTAATAAAAAAAGAATGTAATAAAATATCAGTTGAAGGTTCTAAAAATGAATGGTTCAACAATACAACGTGGGTCTCATAAAATACAAAACCTGACACTGTGCATGTACATGTTCTCTCCCTGTTTGTTTGTTTGTTTGTTTGTTTGTGCTAAACAGAATTTGTCACAGTCTTGGCTGATCAGAATGTAAAAACTGGAGATGAAATTACTCTATGCTGTGAGGTGAACATAGATAATGTAACAGTAAAATGGGAGAAGGATGACCAGACATTGCGCTGTGTGGAGGGCAAGCACACTGTAAGCAAAACAAACAAAAAATGTACCTTGGAAATTAGAAATGCTCAGCCGAGTGACGAAGGGAAGTACACCATAAACATAACCAAGAAAGACTCATGCTCAGCTTCTGTAAGAGTAGGTATGTAAAAACTCAGTTCGTGTTTAAATACCCTGAAGACAAAAGTCTGAGACCACCAGTGAACATGCTTCTATTTTGTAGTTTATTTTATTTGAAACAATGTATTTTGTTATAAATCATATGAATTTTAGTTACTTAAAAATCAATTTTACAGGATTTCTTAAATAAATATAACTTTTTTTCAAACTTACTGATTATATTTAAATACTTATACTGATTAAAAAAAACAACTACTAATAGACATTGTGGTTGTTTTCCCTATGTATTCATGTATATTTGCAGTAATGTAAATGCAGTAATTTAATATCTGTATTGCTTACAGAAACTAGGCAATGGAGAGAAGTCACCTGGGAGTAAGTAAACTCACTTTTAATTTCACCCTTCAATTATCTATTAATTAGTTACGTTATTTAGTTTGTTTGCTTGTGTCCTTAGTCAAAATGAAATGTTCGCTAAACTGGAGGAATTTAAAATTTGTGAGAAAGTGCCAGAGCTTCGTTTCCTCATGGTTGGACCAGTTGGAGCAGGAAAGTCCAGCTCCATAAACACCATCAAATCTGTTTTTGAGAAACGTCAGTTTATTAATTGCCTGGGTGCTGCATCTGCTGAGACAAGTCAAACTCTCTCTGTAAGTCATATGCCTTATTTCAAATCATGTCTATTAACACAAATACAGTGGTGACAGTCTTAGATGTTTTTAGTATTTTCATATTTGCCATACTAACTAATTTCAGATCATTAAACAAAATGATATTACACTAAGAACTGCAAGTCTTCCAGGTCCTGGTGCAGCAAAGCTTCCCCACACAATTACACTACCACCAGCAAGTGGGCAATTATTTTTTACTCCACTGTCAGGACTAGAAAAACATTAATCTTTTTCTACCTCTCTCAGTTTCAGAGATTTCAAGTTTCAAATGAAGATGGGCTTTTTCCTTTTGCTTTCAATGATGTTATGGGATTGGAGATAGAAGGAGGGGTGCGCACTGACGACATCACCAAGGCTTTAAAAGGTCACATAAAAGAGGGTTACGATGTAAGATTAATGCACAATTCTTTTACTGCTTAATAACAAACCAATCGCAAAGCTGTACATGAATGTTAAATTTTGATAATGAAAATCAGAAGTCTGAAGTATCATTTAACCCAAAATTTAAATGCATTGTTAATGTATTTGTGTCTTTCCTCCAGTTTAATCCTATAACCTCACTGTCTGATGATGGTAAATACTACAACAAAAATCCCAGCTTGAGTGATCAGATCCACTGTCTGATTTATGTTATACCAGCAGATAAAATTACGATGATGCCGACTGAAGTAACAACAAAAATAAAGACTATCAGAGAGGAAGCAAGCAAAATGGGTTAGTCATTTTTAAATTTTTACACAGACCAAGTAACTAAAATCAAAAACAATTTTACATCATGTGTAACATATGGTAATACCATCTTAAAATATTACACTTATTAAATTCTTTATAAAGGACTGTTACTGCTTTAACTGTTTGCAATTATGTATACACTCGAATGTGATAAAAGTGTATCTTTTCTATACTTTAGGACTTCCTCAAGTGGTTTTCTTGACCAGAGCAGATTGCATATGCCCACTTACAAAGGATGATCTTCAGAAAGTCTACTTTAGCAAGAAGATCCGGGATAAAGTGAGTTTTTGTTTGCTAGAGACGGTGTGGGTATTTTAACAAGGAATTAAAGGAATTAAATAAAAGTTTTTTCTCTGTGTATCCAGATTCATGAATGCAGTAATATAGTGGGTGTCCCTGCAAACTGCATCTTTCCTGTGATCAACTATAGTGATGAGACTCACATAAATGAGGAAATAAACTGTCTGATGATGGATGCTCTAATACAAATTATAGATTGGGCAAATGACTACGTAAAGGAAAAAACTGAAACACGTGCCTGAGTGATTAAAATTCAAACATACAATACTTGACTTTAAATTGATTGAAATTCACACATACACTACTAAATTAGACTTTTACTTATTGGTGTTATGATAACATGATCCTGCAAAAGTTTTGCATTTTTTATGCTAAAGCACTGATGGTAGAAAGAGGTTAAGGTGGTTAATTTAAGAGGGCCCTAGGAAGACAAAGGGTCCAAAATGCCAAAAAGATTCCTGGTGGTAAAAGGTTCTCATTTGCAAAGAGTAAAAATAGACCTTGTTTAGATCGAGCCCTTTTTAGTCTGCTGTGTGGGGCACTGAATAGCTATACATTTATACATGAGGTCAACCACATTTTGATTAGCCATAGGCATTACTTGACTGTTACATGCGCTGGGCTACTGATGTTACACATGTTACTAACTGCAGCTTAGTTTTAAGTTAAGTTTTTTAGTTTTAACTGATGCCAAAATGTATAATACTCAAACATGTTTATGTATTACATGTTTATGTTATAAGCTCACTATTGTAACTATCTTTATTTTCTTTTCTTTTTACATTTTATCTGTAGTTTACCCTGCTGTTATGTACTACTTTCCAAGCAAGTTAATTCAGTGTTACATTAATTGTGATTTTTGTCTAGTTTTTAATCTGGTATAATTTAGCATTTGCCACAAGAGAATCTGCTACAAATATTGTTTTCTTACTTGATTGGTGAAACATGTATATGTCTGTGCTTAGATCAAAATAATGAAATGTATCACTTATATTGGAATTCTGGTGGAAACTTTGCAGTGTGCAGTGACGCACCTTCAGATATTAGGAGATATAATTGTAAGTATAATTGTAAGTTTTAACTACTAATAATTAGGAGAGGTGTTCACATATATATGTATGTTGGCCATATACAGTATATGTATATCTATTAATTTTTACTAATAAAATGTAATATTCCTCATTAATGGTAAAAATGTTTGTCTGCTTTGTTTTGTTCGATTTGTTTCCTGCAAATGTCTTTTTCATTTCTTTATCCTGTAATTTATTTGTAATTTCATGAGGTGCACCTACCATGTATATACACTTTTCGGAGTATACAAATTGAACTGTAACAAACTGTTGCCCTGTACGTTGTCACTCTTCTCTACACCATTTATCATTGGAAACAAACTGCCACTCAGATTTGCTGATGTCCTTGGCAATGTTGTCTTGTTGCATAAACTGACCAGTAATTAGCCCTGAGCAAACATTCAAAACTAAAACTGGCCCCTGACAGTAAAACCTCAAGACGACCATGATCATGATCTTTCTCAAGAAGAAGCTATAACATCACACTTGAACACACAGAGTAATACAATTTGCCTCTGCCTCATCATTATTCATCAGTAATTTCAGTATTCTCATCTACGTTTCTCATTACCAAATAATCAGGTAAGGGGGGAATCAGTTACCATTGTCAAACTACAGGGGTTGGACAAAATAACTGAAACACCTGTCATTTTAGTGTGGGAGGTTTCATGGCTAAATTGGACCAGTCTGGTGGCCAATCTTCATTAATTGCACATTGCACCAGTAAGAGCAGAGTGTGAAGGTTCAATTAGCAGGGTAAGAGCACAGTTTTGCTCAAAATATTGCAATGCACACAACATTAAGGGTGACATACCAGAGTTCAAAAGAGGACAAATTGTTGGTTCACGTCTTGCTGGCGCATCTGTGACCAAGACAGCAAGTCTTTGTGATGTATCAAGAGCCACGGTATCCAGGGTAATGTCAGCATACCACCAAGAAGGACAAACCACATCCAACAGTATTAACTGTGGACGCAAGAGGAAGCTGTCTGAAAGGGATGTTCGGGTGCTAACCCGGATTGTATCCAAAAAACATAAAACCACGGCTGCCCAAATCACGGCAGAATTAAATGTGCACCTCAACTCTTCTGTTTCCACCAGAACTGTCCGTCGGGAGCTCCACAGGGTCAATATACACGGCCGGGCTGCTATAGCCAAACCTTTGGTCACTCGTGCCAATGCCAAACGTCGGTTTCAATGGTGCAAGGAGCGCAAATCTTGGGCTGTGGACAATGTGAAACATGTATTGTTCTCTGATGAGTCCACCTTTACTGTTTTCCCCACATCCGGGAGAGTTACGGTGTGGAGAAGCCCCAAAGAAGCGTACCACCCAGACTGTTGCATGCCCAGAGTGAAGCATGGGGGTGGATCAGTGATGGTTTGGGCTGCCATATCATGGCATTCCCTTGGCCCAATACTTGTGCTAGATGGGCGCGTCACTGCCAAGGACTACCGAACCATTCTGGAGGACCATGTGCATCCAATGGCGGTGCCGTGTATCAGGATGACAATGCACCAATACACACAGCAAGACTGGTGAAAGATTGGTTTGATGAACATGAAAGTGAAGTTGAACATCTCCCATGGCCTGCACAGTCACCAGATCTAAATATTATTGAGCCACTTTGGGGTGTTTTGGAGAAGCGAGTCAGGAAACGTTTTCCTCCACCAGCATCACGTAGTGACCTGGCCACTATCCTGCAAGAAGAATGGCTTAAAATCCCTCTGACCACTGTGCAGGACTTGTATATGTCATTTCCAAGACGAATTGATGCTGTATTGGCCGCAAAAGGAGGCCCTACACCATACTAATAAATTATTGTGGTCTAAAACCAGGTGTTTCAGTTATTTTGTCCAACCCCTGTAGATGGGACAAGCTTTATAATCCTGTAACAGACATTAACTAATAAGATCATTAAAAACACACCATATTTAGAACACTGGCATTACTGTAAATCAAAGAGAATTTGAGTAGTACTGGGCCTTAAATTCTGCCTCTGGCAGAGTATCTCCTTGCTGTCAGATTCAGAGCAGAGACTGATCCTGACCAATCACAAGCTAAGCACCCATAGCCTCACCAATCCTACAGTCTTGCTGCAAAATATATACTGCCATCTAAAAAAACCCCATCAACAGCAAGCTCTACTGGACTTCAAATACTTTTCTACACCTCCAGCAGTAATTGTACGTTTATTGTTATTGTTGGTTTTTTTGTTGTTGTCTCACATTTCTCTTACTGTTTTACCCATAATACTTAATGCTATACTATATACAGTATTTAACATATGGTTATGCTAATAAAAGTTGTTGATTGATTGCTGTGGACAGTTCCACTTTTAAATGTATCATTTGAATATTTCAAACTAAACTGCAATTTTTAATTTGGTTGCAAGCTCTCACATTAAACTGTAAAAAAATGCTCTAAAGCACAACATCAGTAAAAGAAAGTGTGCTGTAACACAAGTGGTAAACATACTCTTTTCCCATTTTTTTTAATTCTGAGTTGCTGAGCTCTGAGTGATAATTGTTGTTTTTTTCTGGTTCTTCAGCTCCTCTTACTGTGTGTACTGTGTGTTTAATTTACTTTCACCTCACATTTATGTTTCCAAATACAATGAACTTGATCAATGAAAACATTGGAAATCTTTTCTTTTTACTTTTACAAGTAAAATAAAGATTCAAGAGAATTAACAAATTACAACAAAATTTCTTTTTATTGTGTTTTACAAAACATTCCAACTTTTCTGGAAATGGGGTTGTTTATTTTACACAGTGGTGTATAGTAACGAAGTAATTATACTTCGTTACAGTACTTAAGTAGTTTTTTGAAGTATTTGTACTTTACTGGAGTATAAAAATTTTCGGCAACTTTCACTTTTACTCCACTACATTTTCTAAAGAAATTGTGTACTTTTACTCCGTTACATTCGCTGTATGTAAATTCGTTACTCGTTACTACAGAATGAAGGTAAATGATGTGAGATGTGTGACGGACTGCACGCTGGTTTGGTGAATCTGCGCTTGTGAGTTAGACGGTGGTTAAACACATTACTGCGCATGTGCAAACGTTCTCTAAAAGCTATCGGAGTTTTCTAGATGTGCGTCGTAAAAGACACGCAAATATGGAAATTTCAGAAGCTCCCCGGCCAACACACTGATGTAAGTTAACAATGATTAACAAAATAAAGCTGCAGCATCAGCGGTTTTTAAATATTATTAGCATTAACATTGTTCAGATATCTACCTACCATTTTTACCGATTACATTTGAACCACAAATAAAACGTTTCATTAAATATGTTTGGAATTCATTGACTGCAAAACTCATGAAGACACGTCCATTATTTTTAAAAACTCACCTAAAGACAAATATTCTTCTGTAACTTCTGTATTAGACCGGCAGAGGAGAGATTCATGGTGCTGAGGAACATGCAGCACATCTTTAACCCTTTAATCATCTCAACAAGAACTCAACTTATCCAACTTATTATTAATGATTTTTCAGCTGTTGGCTTCAAGTCAGAAATGGTGTTTTCTTAAAGTAAGAATACCAATATTTTTTTAGTTTAACACATGCCATTCAGTGGGTAGATGCAGCCCAAAAAAGATTATTTAAATACAGCTTATTTTACTCAAATATTTTGATTTAAATTAATGGTAGAACAGATCATTAAAGGGATAAAAGTGCCACACGTTTTGTTAAACTCTCTTGAGTTTTGCTTTAAATTAATTATGCCAAAATTATTTTTTTGTTATTGAAATATACTACCCAAATAAAAAAATGGGACAGTATAGAAAATGCAAATAAAATAGATGCAGTGTTTTTTACATTTACATCGACTCACATTCTAAAAACGGAACATTTAGGGCTAGTAATAAGTTAAAAAAACAACTAAATAATGTCATGATTTCAAACAGGTGATGTCAACAGTTGATTGTGATCATGAATTGGCACAAATCATGTTCAGATGGAAGGAAGAAAACAGGTTAATTGTTAAGGTGGTTTACAGGCTTAAAAGAACAATCTTTATATTTAAAATGATCGCTTCCATTTATACTAACAGCATTTACTTTTACTTCTACTTTTAATACTTAAGTACATTTAATATCAAATTACTTTTGATACTTAAGTACATTAAACATCAGATACTTTTAGACTTTTAGACCTGGCTGGTGACAGCGCCTTTGCCTTTAACTTTTGAAACCCGCAAATCAATCACACCCGGTAGCTGGCATGGCTCTAGCCAGCATAAGTTGCTGGAAAGCGCCATGCCACGCAGCTATTGTCGGTGTTACCCCCCCTTCTTCGGCCAACAGCGCGAGGTGTTCCAGCGTGTCTGCCACTAGCGCCGCTGTGGCAGGCTGTTAAAGCTCCCGGTCGGGAGGCAAGAGTCCTGGGTTCGCGCTTCCCCTTTTCTTTTGTATGCTTTTTTTGTTCCTTTTCAGCCCCCGACGTCCGGCTGCCTTCGGGATTCCCCGAAGTGTTTTTTGTTATTGTTATTCCTTTTATTTTATGTATATTATGTTTATGATTTAATAAATAAAACCCTTTTTAGTTAAACCTCCGCATCCTTGGGTCCTTCCTCCACACCTCATAACAAAAAGGTAACTTTTACTTCTATCAAAGTAAATTTCTGGTAAGATACTTGTACTTTTACTCAAGTATGGCCTTCCGGTACTTTATACACCACTGATTTTACATTATAACATCACCCTTTGTATACACACTAAAGGTAAAGTGAAAGTAAAATTAACAATACACAGGAAATCCTCTAGCACGCAGAACTCAAGTGAAGAGAGACAGATCAACAGTGTCATCTCAGACTTCATATAAAGGTATGTCATAATGTCTAAATCTGGTAAAATATTTGCTGTTATTTGACTGAATTGAATTAAATGTAAAATACATTTTTTTATGAATTGATTTAATTTAAATGGAACATAACTTAGTTAAATTAACCCAAACTGGGTGATACAGCTTTTAATCATTTGTGTTTTATCTTTATATTACATTTAGTTGGAGGATCTGAAATATGTAAATAAGACAAATTAGCAAAAATAGATAAAATCGAATGTGGTGCAAATATGTTTTCAACATGTTTACTAATGTAGATATTTTCTTTCACTTTCACTTTTCATATAGAAGATGAACAGATTTTGCGCAGTGCGGTTTTATATTAAACTGTGTGCTATAACAGATTAGGACCAATAGTGAGGCTACGTTTTCGAGCACACTGTAATATAGATACTGTATGTGTATTGAGATGTGTATGGAGACCACACCCGTCCTCTGAAATATAGCCTGCTCTGTTCTGGGTGTAGCCTGATACAACTAGTTCTGTATTTATACCCAAGTATTTCATGTTGCATTATTTTACGTACTTTGTAAACCGTCCACATTCTGTAAGGATTTAATTTTGAATCTTTTTTTTCTTTTTTTTTGCCAGTTTGTTCACTCACACCTTTGCATTGCAGCTTGCATTGTACTGAACAGTCCGTGTTTGCTTTCTGCATCTTCTGAACATTTCCGTTTCATTTGGTTTCAGTGGTTTTTTCCCGGAAGCATTGGGCGCAGTTTAGTAGTACTGCACTTCAGCTTTATTTTAAAACCTGTATTTTTATGGTTCTTATTGCACTTTTTATAAGATAAGTTACTTTACATTTTATTGTTCGTTTTTAATGTTCTTAATGTTTATTCTTATATAAGGCACTTTATCTTTCTGTTTTTAATTTTATGTTCTTTTCATTGTAACTATATTTGCAATAAACCTTTCTGAGGTTCTAGATCTCAGAAATGTTTTAATGCTTTTAATTGTTCTTTATGTAAAGCACTTTGAATTGCCACTGAATGAAATGTGCTATACGAACAGCCCCGGTTCTGGACTGTGTTGCTTGGGGAGGGGGGTGAGAATATGCCGTCAGATTAGTGCCAAAAGTCGAGAGCACATTTTATTTGTGCGCGAGCAGGATTTTCTCTGCTGAATTCACCACGCTCGTTCACGGATAAATTGTGCTCGAATCGTATGCGCGCGCTCAAAACAAACTGCGCTCGCGCTCAAATATTTCTTGCTCGCTCTCATAACTTCACTTGCCCTCGCGCTCGGAGTTTGAACGTTAAAACAGTGCCAGAAGTCGTCGACCAATCAAAATGTGTTTTCGGCTTCGACCAATGAGCTCCAACTTCCTCTGCATTTTCATTGTGAACCGTTGAGAAGACAAATGGACAATCAACGACCTCAGGTAAGATTATTATTTTATTTTAGACTATTTTTTAATTTAAAAAAAGTGTTAAAGAGAATGTAAAGTTAACTTTGTGTCATTATGTGAATATAAACTCGATAAAATTTGACTTTAAAAAGCCAGCTAAAGCGGTACCCCTAACTTACATAAAATAGCTTTTGTGTATTTTACATGTTAATTAATAAAGTAAAGCCTTTATACAGTAAAGTTAATGTGTTTTAGTAAATCAAAGTGGGTAGATCAGGAAGCTGTAGCCACCTAAATGATATGATGAACTATCTCTAACACGATAGTGAACATATTATTTTCATTTGAATGTTTTGCTGTTTTTTTATTATTACAGCAATTGTATAGTTTTTGATACCTTACAGTATGTCAGGCTTTTGCTGTATTTACTATTATATACAGTGTGAACATTGCATATTTACCATACCATAATGTAATGTTTTAAATGTAGGTTTCTGAATCATTTGCAGTGTTCAAGAAAAAGCCACATACAATGAGAGCTTTCCCCTGGTGCATCTATTGTAGCTGAGATTCTCCCACCAGAATCCAGCAAGGAAGCAAGTAGTGTTAGAACACCAAGCAGTCAGGCAAAAACATATCTGCAATATCAACAATATCATAGTACCAACCAGTCTGCATTTAATATGGTGCACTTATTGTGTATTGTTATTGTTAACACTAATGTTTTTATTTAGGCTTAATGTTCAGTGTGTCAAATATATTTTCCATTGGATTGTATAGAAATTCATGCCAGCTAGTGTGGAGAAAAACAATGTATTTGATATTATTGATTAACATTTTTATTACCCCTATAATTAAACTATAAGGACAATACTATCATATTAGGACACCGTTATAATTATGCATTAAATATGGACCTTAATTCTAATTCTGCTTTGTTCACCTGCTATAATAACACCAGCTTGTGTGTGTTTAAGCTGTTGTAAAAATATGATTGACTACACTTCTGTAAATACATTTGCAGAGTGGTATGTACATGTATATATACAAAAGTCAATGCTTATTTTGGTTTTTGGTGTTTCTTTCTGAACAGGCTGATGCAGACTTTACCACCTATGGTTAAGACAGCTGGTTCGCCCTCTCTTTGTCCAAGAACATTCTTTCAATGGCTCACAGGACTGGAACACATCAGACCAGTTCGTCTGTGGATATTTGTGCCCATTCAATAAATAAGTAAAACAAACTGTGTACTGTTAATTATTTATTTATATATAATATCTATAGAGTCAGTACAAGTCAGAGTCAGTACAAGTCAGAGTCAGTACAAATGTTACATTTGCCACATTTGTTCCGGGGTCATATTCCCCTTTGTGCAAAGGGGAAGGTGGTTCCAGCCTTCAACCAAGATCTGAAGATCGGGGAAGAAACACAAGGTGTACCAGAAAGAGGTGCAGGGTATTTGCAATGTCCAGCATCCCACCTAGACTGTGCAGGATATCATAATATGTGGAGGTCACAGCTGTCCACACATCAACCAACAGCCTTTCAATTCTGTAAGACAAAATAAATGATTTAAAATGTAATACTTTGTTTACTGAATAACATCTGTGAAAAAGTGGTAGCTGTATAGAATTCAAGGACAACAATAGCCTTAAAACGTAGAAACAATAAACAGTGTAGGGAAATATATGTTGAAGAAATGTACAGGGTGGGGCATAAAGATCTCCCACATTTTGAATGAATCTACCAAAAGAACCCAACTATCTAGAAAAAAAAATGCTTATATTTCTGAAAAGTTCATAAAAAACAGTTTTGTTTTAATGGGTTTTAAAAATTATATCAGACAAATGGCGGCCGTTGTTGGCAATACATTGATGGAGTCGTTCCCGGAAGTTCTCCAAGACTCTCCGTGTCATCTCAGGTGGTATTGCGTCGATTTCCTCTCGGATCCTTTCCTTCAAATCCTCAAGAGTTCGAGGACGATGTCGGAAAACCTTTTCCTTTAGGTATCCCCAAAGGAAAAAGTCACAAGGGCTTAAATCTGGTGACCTTGCCGGCCACCCCACGTCTCCCCTTAAAGAGATCAAATGCCCAGGAAACATTTCCCTCAACACTCCAAGCGAACGTCGTGCTGTGTGAGCTGTGGCCCCATCCTGCTGAAACCATACATGTTCTGTATCCAAGTCATCCAGTTTCGGGTGCAGAAAGTTTTCCAACATTTCAACAAAATGGTAGAGCCTAGCCTACCGAATGAAACCTGTCCCGCCTCTCTACTGCCACTACAGCCCATACGGTGCCCACTCCAAATGTGGGAGATCTTTATTCCCCACCCTGTATAACTTAGAAAATCAAGGACATTTGTGCCAGTATGCCCAAATTCGGCCAGTGGAAATCCTAGCATGGATTTAAGTTCAGTCGCAAATTTAGGGCGTCCAGTCACTTGTGGAACTGTCTGTACTCTGATGGATGACATTCTGGTTTCCACATGTTCACTCATCAACATGTGAATTTGCCTGAGGGAATTTAATATATCTTCGTGAATATGATTTTTTCCGCTAATTAATCGATAATAATCATTTGAGGCGGCACGGTGGCTTAGTGGGTAGCACTGTCGCCTCACAACAAGAAGGTCCTGGGTTCAATCCCCAGGTGGGGCGGTCCGGGTCCTTTCTGTGCGGAGTTTGCATGTTCTCCCCGTGTCCGCGTGGGTTTCCTCCCACAGTCCAAAAACATGCCACCAGGTTATTTGGAAACACTGAATTGTCCTATAGATACCTAGCCGCTAGATGCACTAGTGCATTGTAGTGCCGGTCCCAAGCCCGGATAAATTAGGGAGGGTTGTGTCAGGAAGGGCATCCGGCGTAAAAATTGTGCCAAATCAATGAGCGATCAAAAGGGAAAAAGCCGAAAGAAGAAGAAGAAGAAGAAGAATCGATAATAATCATTTCATGTGTGCAAATGGACTGTAAATAATTCAGATCACTACATAAGGCAGACTGCTTACTACATACTGCCATTTATGCTGCTACCCCTCCAAGGTTTTATGTCTTAGTAAGGCCTAGACAACAAGAAATCTAAGATAATTAGACATAGAGGTTAAAAGATGAGTTTAGTCAGAATATGCCTGATTGTTAAAGCTTTAACAAATTCTACCCTTTTAAAATGATGTGCTCTCGACTTTTGGCACTTAGGCGTGCTGCGCTCTGCCCACTGCGATACTCAAACAGCGGGACAATAAGCAGGTTGTTATGCTGATATGCCTGCGCACACATGGCCTAACTAAGACTAAAAGTGAATACTACTTAAAATAATAATCAAACACTTTCTAATTCACACGGTAGCTGCAGAAGCCGCTCGCCCTGTAACAGGTTCAGAGATCTGCCTAGGTTCTACAGGAAAAAATGCCCCCCCAGTCCTGTATATGAATAAACCTGCACTTAGCTTGCAATACAGAAACAATCCCTAGACCAGACGCCAATTCATTATGGCCGATGGCCAAATAGCAGCGCCAAGGATTCAAATAATTCAAATAATAATGGACTGGAGCGATTTTACGCCACCCGTGTACAGATCTTCCAAAACATCTCTTATTTATTCCGTTTGTATTAATACATTCCGCTTTATATTTATATTTTACTATTCTTATGTATTCTTTTTTAATACAGTGTAAATGTATACAGTGGTGACCAGCCTTGATTAAAAGTGCTACACTCTTTGCCAATCTAGTTAACAGAATGTTGATTGTGTTATGAGATAAATACACGAAATACAAGAACAGCAAGGAGATCTAGATAAAAGCTAACCATGTCTGCAGAAATGTAGGAAATTTTGGCTGGTGATAAATTTTTTTTTGAAAGTCATAAGACACTCCCATCTTTGATGGCAATCTGACCATTAAGCTGTGATTGATTTTTATCAACGGCTTTATCCTGGTCAGGGTTGTGGTGGGTCCAGTTCACCAAGAAACACTGGGTGCAAGACAGTAATAATGATTCAACAACCCAACTCTGAGACATACAATCATGTCTGGGTTAATACCACTAGGATTTAAATGTACATCTCAGAGGTTGTGGGCTGGCATAAAAGACTTGTGCGCTAACCAAGCGCCCGGTCGCTCATAGTAACAACTGCAGTTCAATTAATTATATATATTCAAATGTTTACATATTTTTGCTTAATATATAAATTTAAGTCCCCTGGGTATTAATAGGTAAATTTAAGAAAGTGTATTGATGTATACTGTGCTTATTTTCACAATTCTGTGGGACAAAACAAATTAGTGGGAAGTTCGTGGAATTATCAGAAAAACACCTGTTTTCAAACTTCACACGAATGATGAATGATTGAATAAAACTAAGGAACATTATTGCAAGAATGGGTAAAAGTTTACCACTGCAAAAACTGCATTAGCAAAAGGGCAGGCAACAATCAAAAGTGCTGTGCAGTCTGACAAGTTTACCTTTCAAACTGATTTTGGAATTAATGGACATTTATTTCATCAACTGAATACAGCTCAAAAACGTATTGTTTTTTGTTCCTATTAATGTGTTTCTGACATTTTTTGTCTGAGTTTGTACAACAGCATAAATGCAAGTTGAATAAATCTTACCTTTTTTTTTTTATTTAGATTGGAACATGGGATCATCTCAACCAAAACCTGGTATGTAACACAAATGGACATGTTACTTTTATCTCGGCACACAGAGTCATTTATAATGCACTACTAATGTATAAGAGAAATTTAGTAAAATTAGTTGTACAAAGATTTTTTTACAGCAACATAAAGACTAACACACACTCACCTCACCACACTCACCTCTTCAAAAACCCCACCCCATTGTATATAAAAATGTACATGTATAATTTTACACTAAAATCTCTCTTTTTTGCTAAACAGAATTTGTCACAGTCTTGGCTGATCAGAATATAAAAACTGGAGAAACAATTACTCTTTGCTGTGAGGTGAACATAGATAATGTAACAGTAACATGGAAGAAGGATGACCAGACATTGCGCTGTGTGGAGGGCAAGCACACTGTAAGCAAAACATACAAAAAATGTACCTTGAAAATTACAAATGCTCAGCCGAGTGACGAAGGGAAGTACACCATAAACATTGAAAACAAAACAGGTTCTGACTCGTGCTCAGCCATTGTGAGAGTTGGTATGTAAAATTCAGTACTTTATTTGTGGTGTCTGAATACTTCTTATTTCTTACAGTAATGTAAATGACCATTTCAAAATACATACAGTGGGAACCAAGTCTGAGACAACAAATCTTATCAGCATAACCTTTTGAATGAAAAGTTGAAACTTTAATAAATTTAATAATTTATATGTTTAATTATTTGGCACCACTGAAAAGCATGTAAGCACATTTGTTGAAGTCAATTTCTTTGTACAAATGGTCAAATTTCTTTCTTTCCAGTTTTATAGTTGCTCAAATGACTTTGGGCCATTGATTTGACCTACTCATCAAAAGTTTGTTTAATTTAATACATTTGCAGCCATTATTTCAAAATATTACATTCATATTATAAATATGGCCATACAAAATATATGAAATTTAAAAAAAATATATCCATGTTTAAAGATTCAACTTAACTCAAATTAATAAGCTGATATGATTTGTAACAAAAAAAATGTTCTCAGACTTTTGGCCATCACTGTATGTACGTGTTTTTAAACCAATCCTAGATTTAAGTACCAATTTAGAAACATTGCTGACTAAAAGGATTCACAATTTGTGGATTAAATGTTCTGGTTATGCTACCAATGCTCATACAGTGAGTCATTTATTTCTTACAGAGATTAAGCAATGGAGAGATGTCACCTGGGAGTAAGTCAACAATAATAACTATTAATTTCTGACAAGAAATAGCTGCCCGGCTTTCAGTTGTTATGAACTAATTTTGTTTGTTTGCTTGTTCCTTAGTCAAAATCAAATGTTCACAAAACTGCAACAATTTAAAATTTGTGAGGAAGTGCCAGAGCTTCGTTTCCTCATGGTTGGACCAGTTGGAGCAGGAAAGTCCAGCTCCATAAACACCATCAAATCTGTTTTTGAGAAACGTCAGTTTATTAATTGCCTGGGTGCTACATCTGCTAAAACAAGTCAAACTCTCTCTGTATGTTATATGCCTTATTTCAAATACTTTCTATTAACACAAACACAAATACAATATGTTTTCAGTATTTTTATATTTGCCATACTAAATAATTTCAGATCATTAAACAAAATGATATTACATAAAGAACTGCAAGTCTTCAAGGTTCTGGTGCAGCAAAGCTTCCCCACACAATTACACTACCACCAGCAAGTGGGCAATTATTTTTTACTCCACTGTCAGGACTAGAAAAATATTAATCTTTTTCTACCTTTTTCAGTTTCAAAGATTTGAGGTTTCAAATGAAGATGGGCCTTTTCCTTTTGCTTTCAACGATGTAATGGGTTTGCAAGAAGACGGAGGGGTGCGCACTGACGACATCATCAAGGCTATAAAAGGTCACATAAAAGAGGGTTACGAGGTAAGATGAATGCACAATTCTATTGCTGCTTAATAACAAACCAATACGCAAAGCTGTACATGAATGTAAAATTTTGCTAATGAAAATCAGACCAAGTCTGAAATATCATTTAACCCAAAATTTAACATAACATAAATGCATTGTTGATATATTTGTCTCTTTCCTCCAGTTTAATCCTACATCCTCACTGTCTGACGACAGTAAATACTACAACAAAAATCCCAGCTTGAGTGATCAGATCCACTGTCTGATTTATGTTATACCAGCAGATAAAATTACAATAATGCCAGCTGAATTAACAACAAAAACAAAGACTATCAGAGAGGAAGCAAGCAAAATGGGTTAGTCATTTTTGAATTTTTACGCAGACCGAGTATCCCAGGTCATCTAGGTAACTGAAATCAAAATCATGTTTTACTCTAAGCATATAATTTAAAAGAAACCAACATTAAGGATGACAACCATTAAAAATACAAAGAGGTAAAAGCTTTAAAGATGATTGGGATAATATCATGCAAACATATGGTAAAACCATCTAAGAAAAATATGTACACATTAAATTCTTTATAAAGAACTGCTTTACTGCTTCAACTTGACCACTGTTTGCAATTATACAGTGTATCACAAAAGTGAGTACACCCCTCACATTTCTGCAGATATTTAAGTATATCTTTTCATGGGACAACACTGACAAAATGACACTTTGACACAATGAAAAGTAGTCTGTGTGCAGCTTATATAACATTGTAAATTTATTCTTCCCTCAAAATAACTCAATATACAGCCATTAATGTCTAAACCACCGGCAACAAAAGTGAGTACACCCCTCAATATTTTGTGTGGCCACCATTATTTCCCAGAACTGCCTTAACTCTCCTGGGCATGGAGTTTACCAGAGCTTCACAGGTTGCCACTGGAATGCTTTTCCACTCCTCCATGACGACATCACGGAGCTGGCGGATATTCGAGACTTTGTGAGGGGTGTACTCACTTTAGTGATACACTGTACACTCAAATGTGATAAAAGTGAATCTTTTCTATACTTTAGGGCTTCCTCAAGTGGTTTTCTTAACCAGAGCAGATTGCATATGCTCACTTATGAAGGACGATCTACAGAAAGTCTACATTAGCAAGAAGATCCGGGATAAAGTGAGTTTTTGTTTGCTATTGTGTGTGTATTTTAACAAGAAATTAAATAAAAGTTTTTCTCTGTGTATCCAGATTCATGAATGCAGCAATCTAGTGGGTGTCCCTGCAAACCTCATCTTCCCTGTGATCAACTATAGTGAGGAGACTCACATAAATGAGAAGATAAACTGTCTGATGATGGATGCTCTAAAACAAATTATAAACTGGGCAAATGACTACGTAAAGGCAAACCTGAAACACGTGCCTGAATGATAAAATTCAAACATAAGGGTTAAAAATATACAGAAATCAGATGTACATAACATTAAAAATTGTGCCCCCTATATTTTAATTTATTTAATTTCATTGTATTTAATTGGAAAAGTTACATAAACATGCATTTCCTCTGACTGCTTTAATGATGACAAGGTCATGCTATTTTTTGATCTGAAGCACTGGTAGAACAAAGAGGGAAGAAGGTGGGTTGATGACTGGGTCCTAAAAACTATGTGCCCTTCTGGTAAAAAGGTTCTAATTAGCCTCATGAGTTTTAGGCTATCAATTGAAAGGTTGTCGGTTTGAATCCTGACTCCAAACGTGCTGGAATACGCTAAAAATGCATTTCTTTGTACTGTACACATCTATATGTATATATGGCAAAGGTGTTTATTTGACCTAGATAAATTCTTTTTTAGGAGGGGGCATAAAATGTTTTTCCTTAAAGTTGCACTATGTAATCTTTTTGTGTATAAAATACAATGCTGTATGGTGCACTGAAAAGCTTATGAATGTAGTTTATCCTGCTGTCATGTACTACTTTCTAAGCCAGTTAATGTAACATGTTACATTAATTGTGATTTTTTTTGGAATTTTGCTTTTCTTTGATGTAATTTGGCATTTACTGACAGGAAAATCTGCTACAAATGTTGTTTAATTATTTGATTTATAAAACATTTACTATATGTGTCTGTGCTTATCAGAATAATTAAATCAGTGCAGGGACAAAGCTTTAGATATTAAGAGACATGTAACTGTAAAATTTAACTGCTATTGCTATGTATTACTCAGTTAATGCTATGCTAAACATGTGGAAATGTAACCCTGAGTTTGTTGGATACATTACAAATCTATGGCCATTAATATAAAGTTTGCTCATACTACGTGACAACAGCCAAACTGCTTTGTCCACAAGCACACAATAGGTGAGGATGAAACACTGGAACTTCATAATTAGGGTGGTTGTCCACATAATTTTACCCACATGTGTACTGTATATCAACATCTTTGTCTATACACTGTTACAAATAAATGTAATATTCCTAAATAATATTTCTATTTTTCTGCTATTTTTGTTTAGTGGTAAATATGTGTCTTATTTCTATACCCTCTTATTTATTGGTGAGTTTATGAGCTACACCTACCATATACTGGTGCTGTTCATAAAATTAGAATATCATGAAAAAGTTGATTTATTTCAGTAATTCCATTCAAAAAGTGAAACTTGTATATTATATTCATTCATTACACACAGACTGATATATTTCAAATGTTTATTTATTTTAATGTTGATGATTATAACGGACAACTAATGAAAACCCCAAATTCAGTATCTCAGAAAATTAGAATATTACTTAAGACCAAAACAAAAAAAAGGATTTTTAGAAATGTTGGCCAACTGAAAAGTATGAACATAAAAAGTATGAGCATGTACAGCACTCAATACTTAGTTGGGGCTCCTTTTGCCTGGATTACTGCAGCAATGCGGCGTGGCATGGAGTCCATCAGTCTGTGGCACTGCTCAGGTGTTATGTGAGCCCAGGTTGCTTTGATAGTGGCCTTCAGCTCTTCTGAATTGTTGTGTCTGGTGTATCGCATCTTCCTCTTCACAATACCCCATAGATTTTCTATGGGGTTAAGTTCAGGCGAGTTGGCTAGCCATTTAAGAACAGGGATACCATGGTCCTTAAACCAGGTACTGGTAGCTTTGGCACTGTGTGCAGGTGCCAAGTCCTGTTGGAAAATGAAATCTGCATCTCCATAAAGTTGGTCAGCAGCAGGAAGCATGAAGTGCTCTAAAACTTCCTGGTAGACGGCTGCGTTGACCTTGGACCTCAGAAAACACAGTGGACCAACACCAGCAGATGACATGGCACTCCAAACCATCACTGACTGTGGAAACTTTACACTGGACCTCAAGCAACGTGGATTCTGTGCCTCTCCTCTCTTCCTCCAGACTCTGGGACCTTGATTTCCAAAGGTAATGCAAAATTTACTTTCATCAGAGAACATAACTTTGGACCACTCAGCAGTCCTTTTTGTCTTTAGCCCAGGCGAGACGCTTCTGACGCTGTCTCTTGTTCAAGAGTGGCTTGACACAAGGAATGCGACAGCTGAAACCCATGTCTTGCATACGTCTGTGCGTGGTGGTTCTTGAAGCACTGACTCCAGCTGCAGTCCACTCTTTGTGAATCTCCCCCACATTTTTGAATGGGTTTTGTTTCACAATCCTCTCCAGGGTGCGGTTATCCCTATTGCTTGTACACTTTTTTCTACCACATCTTTTCCTTCCCTTCGCCTCTCTATTAATGTGCTTGGACACAGAGCTCTGTGAACAGCCAGCCTCTTTAGCAATGACCTTTTGTGTCTTGCCCTCCTTGTGCAAGGTGTCAATGGTCGTCTTTTGGACAACTGTCAAGTCAGCAGTCTTCCCCATGATTGTGTAGCCTACGGAACTAGACTGAGAGACCATTTAAAGGCCGTTGCAGGTGTTTTGAGTTAATTAGCTGATTAGAGTGTGGCACCAGGTCTCTTCAATATTGTGCCTTGTCACAATATTCTAATTTTCTGAGATACTGAATTTGGGGTTTTCATTAGTTGTCAGTTATAATCAACATTAAAAGAAATAAACATTTGAAATATATCAGTCTGTGTGTAATGAAGGAATATAATATACAAGTTTCACTTTTTGAATGGAATTACTGAAATAAATAAACTTTTTCATGATATTCTAATTTTATGAACAGCACCAGTATATACACTTTCAGCAAAAAGGTCCTGAGTTCAATTCCCAGGTGGAGTGGTGTGGGTCCTTCCTGTAAGGATTTGCATATTCTCCCTGTGTCCGTGTGGGTTTCCTTCCACAGTACAGTGTACTATAGTGTACAGAGTAATATTGCTCTTACAATACAATGTGCCTCTGCCTCATCATTACTACATCAGGAAATTCAATTTCAATTACAAATATGGAAGTGAGGTAAGGGGTGCACTCAGTTACAATTGTCAAATTAGATGGGAGCATTATAATCCTGTAACAGACACTAACCAATAAGGTAATTAAAAACACACCATATTTAGAACACTGGCACTACTGTAAATCAAACAGAAATTTTAGTAGTACTGGGCTTTAAATGATAGTCTGGAAGAATATCTCCTTGCTGTCAGATTCAGAGCAGAGACTGATCCTGACCAATCAGAGGCTCAGTCTTGCTGCAAAATATATACTGCCATCTAAAAAAAACCATCAACAGCAAGCTCTAATTGACTAAAGCAGTAATTGTAAATTTTGTTGTTGTTGTCATCTCACATTTCTCTTACTGTTTTGCCCATAATACTTAATGCTATACTATACACAGTATTCAATATGTGGTTATGTTAATAAAGGTTGTTGATTAATTGCTGTGGACGCTTCCACTTTTACATTCCCCTCATTTGAATATTTCAAACTTAACTGCAATTTATAATTTGGTTGCAAGCTCTCACATTAAACTGTAAAAAAATGCTCTAAAGCACATCAGTAAAAGAAAATGTGCTGTAACACAAGTGGTAAACATACTCTTTGCCCATTTTTTTTTTTTATTCTGAGTTGCTGAGCTCTAAATGATCATTGTTTTTCTCTGGTTGTTCAGCTCCTTCTCTTACTGTGTGTTTAATTTACTTTTACCTCATGTCTAGTGTTTACACAAAGTAGAACTGATCATTGCATCAAATTCTAAATGTGTTTATGTTTCAAAATACAATGAACCTGATCAATGAAAACATTGGAAATCTTTTCTTTCTACTTTTACAAGTAAAATAAAGATTCAGGAGAATTAACAAATTACAACCATTTTTTTTATTGTGTTTTACAAAACATTCCAACTTTTCTGGAAATGAGGTTGTTTATTTAACATTGTGGCCTCCCCCTATGAGTTACATGCCAGACAATGCCACCCCTTGGTTTATTCCTGGAGCAAAGGGGAAGCTCCGGGTACAAGAAATTCACAAACGCAAGTTTAGGAAAGTACAAAAGATACATTTTATTAAGTGTTCTGAAGTCAATAAAACCGCTGTCAGTTTGGTTTCGGTACAATAAAATAAAACAAAACCACATACCCTGCTGGATAGGAATAATTGGGGGGTTGGAAAACCCACAGATATAATATCAGTAACAAAAGTGGCTAGATTCTACTAATAAGAAAATACACTCTGCAATACAGTACAACACAGTAATCTCTCACACTAAACAGCACTGCAAATCAGTCTCTCTGGTGAACAACACCCAATTATACCCACTAACCTGTTGGTTTCCCACGTTCCCTCAATTAACCAGCACTATAAGACCTTTAAAAATAGAGCAGCATTACCATAAAAGCTAAGGCCTATAGGTTTGAATGTACAACAATAAAAAATAACAAAAATAACAGCACAGTCAAACATTTGCAGAGTACAAAGAAAAGGAACAGTTGGCAACCCAAGCAGCTGTACAAATCTATAAAGTGCATACAAAAAAATAGAAATGTTACATTCTGTATATTGACTAATTTTATACAACAGTTAGTTCCGACCTTACAATCTGATTGGTTGAAAAGTGTTCTAACCGTGCTGATATTTGTGATAACACCACGGCCTTTTCACACCACAACTGTATTACTCCGCTGAAGTGTTGCCAGTAATGACAAGCTTCATGCACACAAGCCGGACTGATTGATGCCGATGCACATCCTACAGAGCAGCCTTTTTCTCTAACTGCACAATGAACGGAAGTGTGCAGATTAACATATACAAATAACGCAATAACTCAAATAACTAAATTCTATCTTTTAATGCTTAATTAATTTTATTTTTAGCTTTTTCTTCTTTTCATCTTCACTTATTCATATTGGCTTATTGTTTTATTCCAAACTAGCGTTACTTTGTAGTGTTAAACTATATGCCTTTTTTAGCCTACTGTGTTAAGGCAGGGTAGGGAATTCTTACAGATGCATAGCAGCAATTCATTCGTTGTGGAACTACTTTTTGGCAGAAGGTATTGTCAATATTAAAGCATATTTAATATGAAATTCGGGGCTTCTTTAATTTATTTTCTTTCTTTATTTTGTAAAAACTGTTGTAAAAAGCAATAGAACACTTGAGGTCGTGTGTTATAAAGTGTGTAAATAAAGCACACCCATGAAACACTTTTCATAATGGCAATGTAAAACAGAACACACCGATTTTTACTGAGCAACTGGATAACGCTCCCAGACAACTATTAGGTGACCTCGAGCCTAAACAATTAAGAATGCACAGAAATGAGTTGTCATATACAACATAAGCATGCACTTTACTACCTTTGGTATAAAATAAATACTCTACCTAAATCTTAAACCAGTAACTTTATCTGTTAGCAGCATCCAGGCTAGCAGCAGTAACTATAACCAGTCGGAAACCAGCAACAAACCGAGGCCACGAAACGGCCATATGGTTTAATTACACTCTTAATAAATGAAACACACACATACCTGCTCATGCATAGAGCAAACGGCATTAATCAGACACTACACTGCTTGTTTGTGTTCTCCCACAAAGCCAGGCTACTTAGCTGCCGGCTAATAGAAGACAAAAATGCATCAAATTATCAGTCATATCAAACAAGACAAAACCGAAATAAAACAAATGTACTCCGCAATACCCTTTCTTACATGCGGTCCTAGATCCACTTTACCTGTACACCACGCTGTCGTCCAACTGCACCAGATCAGCTCTACTCAGAGCAGCTAAATCTACCGGGACCCAGGTCGTCTCGTCTATGTCCGTCCCTCTATCCAAACAGAAAACCCACTTGTGTCACCGGCTACAAATATTAAATTACAAATATTACAATACAAATATTACAATACAAATATTACATTACAAATATTACCCACGCTAGCCCAGCAACGAGGCAAACTGCCCTCAGGACCCCAAGGTGTCCGCCTAAATGCCCGATTGCTAGGACTTTAGCTGGCTCAGTAACTGCCTGCTTTGCTTCAATTTAGGACGTCACCAAAAAGACGAAACCCCTATACCACAGGCTACAACATTATAACATCACCCTTTGTATACACACCAGAGGTAAAGTGAAAGTAAAATTAACACTACAGAGGAAAACATCTAGCAAACAGAACTCAAGTGGAGAGCGACAGAACAACAGCGTCATCTCAGACTTCATATAAAGGTACGTCATAATGTCTAAATCTGGTAAAATATTTGCTGTTATTTGGACTGAGTTGAATTAAATGTCATTTTAAAATTTTAATGAACTTATTTAATTTAAATAAAACATAACTTAGGTAAATTAACCCAAACTGGGTGATACAGCTTTTAATCATTTGTATTTTGTTTTTATATTACATTTAGTTGGAGGATCTAAATATGTAAATAAGACAAATTAGCAAAAATAGATAAAATCAAAAGTGGTGCAAATGTGCGTTCTACATGTTTACAAATGTAGATATTTTAGTTTCTTTTTCACTTTTCATATAGAAGATGAACAGATTTTGCGCAGTGCGGTTTTATATTAAACTGTGTGCTATAACAGATTAGGACCAATAGTGAGGCTACGTTTTCGAGCACACTGTAATATACATACTGTATGTGTATTGAGATGTGTATGGACACCACACCCGTCCTCTGAAATATAGCCTGCTCTGTTCTGGGTGTAGCCTGATACAACTAGTTCTGTATTTATACCCAAGTATTTCATGTTGCATTATTTTACACACTAAACCACAATCTTTTCAGCCAGTTTGTTCACTCACACCTTAGTATTGCACTGCAGCCTTAATCAGACACTGTATTGTATTGAACAGTCTATATTTGCCTTCTGCATTTTCTAAACATTTTCAATTCATTTTTATATTTTACCACCGATTTATGCTGGTCAGGGTTGCAGTGGGTTTTTTCCGGAATAATTAGGCACAATGCATAAAGAAATCTCTTATTTATTTAATTAGTATTAATACTTGTTAATGTATTAATATTTGTATCGGAAGAGTATAGTTTAAATATTTGGCTGGCCACTCAAGGGCGTTTGTCCATAAAATGTACAAAAGATTGCCAAATTTCTAAATGTTCCAACTAAAACCCAGAATTTGCTGTGCTGTTTGCAGAGTTTCAAATAACCACTTATATCACAGGTAGGGGAAATCGTTTAAGGTGGGTCCAGTTCACCCAAAAACACTGGGTGCAGTAATTTCAGGGCTTTAATCACCTATCTCTTAGACATAGCAATATGTATGTACAGTATATATACACTGCCTGGCCAAAAAAAAGGTCACACACTCTAATATTTAGTTGGACCGCCTTTAGCTTTGATTACGGCACACATTCGCTGTGGCATCGTTTCCACAAGCTTCTGCAATGTCACATTTATTTCTGTCCAGAGTTGCATAAATTTTTTCCTAAGATCTTGTATTGATGATGGGAGATTTGGACCACTGTGCTAAGTCTTCTCCAGCACATCCCAAAGATTCTCAATGGGGTTCAGGTCTGGACTCTGTGGTGGCCAATCCATGTGTAACGAGCAGAACCGTACTCGTATGATAGGGGTGAACCAGCACAAAAACTCTCCAGACGGCAGAGTAACTAAGGATCTAGGTCCTAGCCCCCAGCACAATTCGTGTCTAACCTATGCTACTCTATTTTAGCGTGAGAGAGTAGGGCTTCAGGATTTAGCTAATGCCTAGTTCACACTACACGATTTTTGGCCAGATTTCGCTCGGAGACTGGTCGGCGATTGATTTTCCGGGTCGGGAGCAACTCAGCGTTCGCTCGGCGATCAAAACTCGGCTCTCAGTCGCTAAGTGTGAACTATCCAACAACTCGACCCGACCGGCTCGCCGACCGCTCGGCGACTGGATCGAGTTTTCTAGCAAGCCAGATATCTGATCTCAGATGTACGACTGGAAATGAGTGACATGTCGAACAGCCAATGAGAACGCAGGATACAGCGTGAGGGGAAATGCAGGAGAGGATATAGTTTATATCCAGAGCCGTAGATAGAGAGAGTTGCGACACTCCTTGATCTCGCCGCCACGCGGTCACGTGGTTCATGTAACCCTCCGATAGTTCCAAACAAACCCAGCACTGTCATGTTCTCATATGGGACAGGCAGCAGTAAATGAAATATTAAACACTAAATAATAAACATTTGTACAATTTCTGGGTATTTTCACCTGCCTTTACATTTACTGCATCTGCTTTAATGTCAATTTGGTATATGAAGTGGAAGATTGATGTTTATAATGACTTAATAGGTCGTTCTTGTTAACACACAGTACATTATATTAGCATACATTACATAATGCGATATCATTAAGTAGTTTAAACAGTTTTTTATGTTTTGTTTTTTACATAAACTAATCTCCCTTCACTTTCCTGAGGATTCATAATAATAATCATTTTGGTTAAACACTGAGCCATGTGGCTGGATTCATAAGGTTTACCTGCACTAAATGAACAGGTTCATAAACACACTACCGCACCTTTAACATTATAGTGCATGTACATGACATAGCATTCATTCATCTATTTCATGAGTAAGTAATAATTTATTTCTACATGTAATACATGAATTAATTCATAATTAATATGCACTAGTTCATTTTGTCTAATGTATGTGGTGGACAAGGTACACAAACCATGTAGCTGAGTTGAAGTAGAGATATCCAAGGTAAAATATTACTTCAGTAAAAGTAAAAATACCTCCACTAAAGTACTAAACTAAATTTACCTTCAAATGTACTTAAGTATGAAAGTAAAAGTATAATGATTTATTATGGCTCTGATGTTTTATTATCATTTCTGTAACAAGACTCTTGATTAATCAACTTTTAATTAATCAATTTTAGGTGAAAAGACTCGTGTCAATAATTTAGCTTAGCTGACTAAGCTAAATTCAGTTATATCTATTAATTAAGATAAACATGTAACATTTAGTGCTGAGCAAATGCTAAACAATAACAGTATTAAGTATATTAATGACATTAAATTCATTATTTTTTTTAAAACAAAGCAACATACAGCTAAAAATGCTGGATAAGTAGTGGAAATGAATGAGGCTCTATGGGTTGTTTGGAACTATACAGAGCTCCACAACCCGGAAGCTGTACAGAAAATATGTCCCGCCCCCTTTCCAACGGTTCCCTATGGGAGTGTCGCCACTCTGTTCTCTCTTCCGCTCTGGTTTATATCAGGATACACCGGTGTTCTGTCGATTTATCCTACCCATCGATTTGTCCTACTGAGCATGCGCACATCGGTTTTGACTCGTTGCGGGGAACGCCTATAATTCTGTGCTACCTTTGCCTAATTTATTTGTTCTAGCGGTTAGTAACGTATGGTTTCGTTTTAATTCTTTAAAAAGTTTAAAGTTTAAGTGTATGTAATGATGTTATTATGTGACTTTAAAAAAAAAAGCTATATAAAAATATTCAAAGTGCTTAAATGAGCTGTACTTGATTGATTACAGTTAAATAACTGTGTATCTTAATAATGCTGTGTTAACGTTGTATTTAACCACGTTTATACATGCCTTTGGTAATTTTAGATGCGTTTTTCATACATCTAGAAAAGCCAATCATTTTTAAATAACCATCTGCGACCTTAACATTATGACAACACAAAATGTATTAGGTTATTTTTCAGTTTTGTGCTTTATTAGCAGTTCAATATGTACAGTAACGGTTGTTTGAAGTTAAAGTTGAGTTTAAAGTGAATTACTGAATGAATATGTTGAGCATTTATTACGTTTTTTATGTACTCAGTTATTTGTATATGTACAACTATTTTTTGCTGCTCCCCTGTCAGTTTAGTTCTAATTATTTGAGATTAAGATGTTCTTCGGGTTAGAATATTATTTACTACAAAATCAAAATGTACATACATCATACACACATACACATATATATATATATATATATATATATACATACTGTATATACATACATATACTGTATATACATATAATACTCACTACATAGCCAACACTACATATACACACTACATAGCCAAAAGAACTCGCTTGTAGTTCTACAATTACTGACTGTAGTCCATCTGTTTCTCTGCATGCTTTGTTAGCTCCCTTCATGCTGTTCGTCAATGGTCAGAACCCCCACAGAGCAGGTATTATTTAGGTGGTGGATCATTCTCAGCACTGCAGTGACACTGCCATGGTGGTGGTGTGTTATTGTGTGTTGTGATGGTATGAGTGGATCAGAAACAGCAGTGCTGCTGGAGTTTTAAAATACAGTGTCCACTCACTGTCCACTCTATTAGACACTCCTACCTAGTTGGTCCACCTTGTAGATGTAAAGTCAGAGACGATCGCTCATCTATTGCTGCTGTTTGAGTCGGTCATCTTCTAGACCTTCATCAGTGGTCACAGGACACTGCCCACAGGGTGCTGTAGGCTGGATATTTTTGGTTGGTGGACCAATCTCAGTCCAGCAGTGAGGTGTTTAAAAACTCAGCACTGCTGTGTCTGATCCATTCATACCAGCACAACACACACTAACACCATGTCAGTGTCACTGCAGTGCTGAGAATGATCCACCACCCAAATAATACCTGCTCTGTAGTGGTCCTGTGGGGGGTCTGACCACTGAAGAACAGGGTGAAAGCAGGTTAAAAAGTATGTAGAGAAACAGATGAACTACAGTCAGTAATTTTAGAACTACAGAGTGCTTATACATGATAAGTTTTTCAGGATGAACTCAAGTTCATATGCATGTATAAATAGCTGGAGGTAATATTGTTATTGAACATTTTAAACTAGTTAGAATTTTGCTAAACCAGATTTTGCCACTGTCTCCATTAATTAATAGGAATTATAAAGCCAAGTGAACTTCATGACAGCAGGGCTGAGTGGTGATTTAAGACAATGCAGAGGATTACTGCATAAGTTGCTCCATGCTGCAAGACAGAGCTGACAAGAGCATGATTGAAATGATAGATATTTAGAGCAGCTATATTATACAGATATACAGATATATTTTATCTAATTTTACCTTTATTATTAAAAAGTTATTGTGAACATTATTTACTGATTTGTACAGCATTGTTACCTGTTTTACTCAGGTGCAGTGTGACAGTAGATGGGTACATTTTAATGTGCAGAATATAACAAATCACACCCAAAATACATATGTAAAAAATGTAGACACATCCACCAGAGACTCAGGATGTGTTGTTGTTAATAAACTAGTTTAAAAATTACACAATTATTTGAGATGTATGGGCTGTATAGTGGCTCAGTGGGTAGCTTTGTTGATTCACAGCAAGAAGGTCCTGGGCTCCATTTACAGGTGGATTCTTTCTGTGAGAAGTTTGCATGTTCTCCCCATGTGTATGTGGGGTTTTTTTTCCGGGTGCTCTAGTTTTCTCCCACAGTCCAAAGACATGCAAGTGAGGTAAATTGAAGATACAAAACTGTCTCTGACTGTGTTTGATATTAAATGTGTGAACTAATAAATCTTGTGTAATGAGTAACTACCTGCCCTGTCATGAATGTAACCATGATGTTAAAATCCTAATAAATAAATTAAAAATTAAGATAAATGTCTGAGAGACAGGTCAATAAATCAAGTGTGCTACCTATCATTTGTAATAAAATATAAGCCCATCGAGATGTGCTAACACTATTTATAATAAGACATAGATCTATCGAGATGCGCTGTCTATTGTTTATAATAATATACATACCTATCGAGATGTGCTACCTATAGTTTATAATAAGATACATACCTATCGAGATGTCCTACCTATTGTTTATAATAAGATATAGAGCTATCGAGATGTCCTACCTATTGTTTATAATAAGATACATACCTATCGAGATGTCCTACCTATTGTTTATAATAAGATACATACCTATCGAGATGTCCTACCTATTGTTTATAATAAGATACATACCTATCGAGATGTGCTACCTATAGTTTATAATAAGATACATACCTATCGAGATGTCCTACCTATTGTTTATAATAAGATATAGAGCTATCGAGATGTCCTACCTATTGTTTATAATAAGATACATACCTATCGAGATGTCCTACCTATTGTTTATAATAAGATACATACCTATCGAGATGTCCTACCTATTGTTTATAATAAGATACATACCTATCGAGATGTGCTACCTATAGTTTATAATAAGATACATACCTATCGAGATGTCCTACCTATTGTTTATAATAAGATATAGAGCTATCGAGATGTCCTACCTATTGTTTATAATAAGATACATACCTATCGAGATGTCCTACCTATTGTTTATAATAAGATACATACCTATCGAGATGTCCTACCTATTGTTTATAATAAGATACATACCTATCGAGATGTGCTACCTATAGTTTATAATAAGATACATACCTATCGAGATGTCCTACCTATTGTTTATAATAAGATATAGAGCTATCGAGATGTCCTACCTATTGTTTATAATAAGATACATACCTATCGAGATGTGCTACCTATAGTTTATAATAAGATACATACCTATCGAGATGTGCTACCTATTGTTTATAATAAGATACATACCTATCGAGATGTCCTACCTATTGTTTATAATAAGATACATACCTATCGAGATGTGCTACCTATAGTTTATAATAAGATATAGAGCTATCGAGATGTGCTACCTATAGTTTATAATAAGATACATACCTATCGAGATGTCCTACCTATTGTTTATAATAAGATACATACCTATCGAGATGTCCTACCTATTGTTTATAATAAGATATAGAGCTATCGAGATGTCCTACCTATTGTTTATAATAAGATACATACCTATCGAGATGTCCTACCTATTGTTTATAATAAGATATAGAGCTATCGAGATGTCCTACCTATTGTTTATAATAAGATACATACCTATCGAGATGTGCTACCACTAGTTATAATAAGATACCTATAATTTATAATATGATAGACATAATTTTAATAAGAACAGATCGATAAAACTTAAATATTTACTACAGGAATACATTTCGATAGGGTAGGACAAATCGACAGATAGATCTATAAATCTGCGCTACGGTAGGAAGTTTCGATAGGGTAGGACAAATCGACAGATAGATCTATAAATCTGCGCTACGGTAGGAAGTTTCGATAGGGTAGGACAAATCGACAGAACACCGGCACACACACGTTTTACAGTATTTCTGATTTGGTCCTCTACAAAACATAACACCCACGCTGCATTACAAAATTATTAATTAACCTCCAACTTACTACAGAACCATCTATACTGTTTGTGTTGCCAAATCCACTCAGATTCATTTATTTTCCTCTTTGATTTTACGCTGCACATCAGCTCACAAACTTTGATCACTCGCTACTTGTTGACGTGCATTTTTGGACGTGGTATCATTAAACCATTGGTCACTTCTCGTGTTTGTTCTCGTGACTAAACGTAGAGAAGCTCACCTGCGATTCCAGTTGGTGATGGATCGTGTAGTGTGAAACCCCCGATCGCGGATCAGTCGTGTAGTGTGAAATATACACTGACTGAAAGACTCCCGGGTGCAAGAGATTCAGTCGTGTAGTGTGAACTGTACAGCGACCTGACGACTGGGAAAGTCGTGTAGTGTGAACTTGGCATTAGTCTCGGGGCTAACCTGAAGTATTTGGCTGACAGTATGTTTAACTAGGTGCATTTTGTTTAGCACGTATAGTTTAGCACTGACCTAATGTACTTCCCTACTTTTCATTTCCCGCTAGTAGTCAGAGTTAGCACACGCCCCTAATCTGAAGAGATTTTAAAATTAACACCAGACTTGTATGAAAAGTAAACACAATTAGCATTTATTGTGCCCCATGAACTTGTATATAAAAAAAACTAATCAATTACATAAAGCAAAATTACTGAATAGAGAAAGATAATCACCGGTTCAGCAGGTATCAAACTGTACTACTTAACAAAAACAGTAAATTAAATTATACCGAGGGCAAATTCAGAGAAAATTAAACCTTACTCCACTTACGTATTAGCAAAAACAATTTTCAGTTATACCAACAGTTTACACAGTTTGTCAACATAAAAATATGAACAAAACTGGTTTGTCTCCTTTTAATGTAGTGTCCAGTTCGTTAACCGATGTGCGAATAACATCATGCACGTGAAATTCCCATATGTCTCAAAACCACAAAAAGAAAACACTTTTAGTCTACTGTCACTTTACTTTGGCCCAGTGCTATTACAGAGAGAAAGACTCATGGCAGGGTGTACTCACGATGTGAATGAGAGAAAACGAACATGTCCTCTTTGATGCATGCCGGTGTTACGGAGAATTCAGTTCCCCCTGTTTCCCCTTTAACGCGCATGTGCAAAAATCATGACGTTTTTTTCAGTCGCTTCGTTGAGCGTCGGTTTATTTGGAATATGTATTTATAGCGGTATGTTCTTTTCACATTTCATGTTGTATGTTAGGTAGTTTGTGATTAAATACATACTTTAAAGTATTGAATGAACTACTGTCAGAGGTTTTATTGCTCCACCGCAAGTCAGAGGTTTTCACACTGCTGTCTTCAGCCTTGCTGTCAAACAACTAGAATTAACGTGTCAGATTTTTTTGTAAATAAATCCTAATACAGGACATGCTCTTATTCACACACTAGTTTAAGGTTATTCATCTCAGCTGCACTACCATTTACTTTCAAGAATAGTTTCATTCATGGTGATCTCTCGTTCATTTAAACTTCACAAACTGCATCCATGTGATTTTAAAATTAACAAACAGTATGTAGAACAAGTTTAACCTATAGATCAGTCCATTACACTAACAACACAGGGGGGAACACATTTACCTGGAGACCTGGAAAAAATGGTTCCCCACATGTATATCACTGTGTGTGTAATTATAAAACACTACAGTGATGCTGGTGATGTATTTACCTGTTGCTATTATGTAGAACAAGTTTAACCTATAGATCAGTCCATTACACTAACAACACAGGGGGGAACACATTTACCTGGAGACCTGGAAAAAATGGTTCCCCACATGTATATCACTGTGTGTGTAATTATTAAACACTACAGTGATGCTGGTGATGTATTTACCTGTTGTTATTATGTAGAACAAGTTTAACCTATAGATCAGTCCATTATACTAACAACACAGGGGGGAACACATTTACCTGGAGACCTGGGGAATATGGTTCCCCACATGTATATCACTGTGTGTGTATTTATAAAACACTACAGTGATGCTGGTGATGTATTTAACTGTTGTTATTATGTAGAACAAGTTTAACCTATAGATCAGTCCATTATACTAAAACACATGGGGGAACACATTTACCTGGAGACCTGGGGAATATGGTTCCCCACATGTATATCACTGTGTGTGTATTTATTAAACACTACAGTGATGCTGGTGATGTATTTAACTGTTGTCATTATGTAGAACAAGTTTAACCTATGGATCAGTCCATTATACTAACAACACAGTGGGGGAACACATTTACCTGGAGATCTGGGGAATATGGTTCCCCACATGTATATTGCTGTGTGATGATTCTTTTTTTTTTTTTTTATGCAAACTACAGGCACACACATTTTAAAAACAAAATATCTGTATTAGAAATTAGTGTTAAACTAAATTATGCATATATTACAATTATGCAAATATATAATAAAGAAATCCACCTCAATGCAAATTAAAACTTAAATACATATTTATAGCTTAATAAAAAATATATATATTTTTAAAATGAAATAAAAGAAAATCTGGGATGTGCCCTGGAATTGACTAGCATCACATCCATAGTGCACTCCTGCCGTACGTCCAGTTTCCCCAGGAACAGTTCTGGATCCTCCACGGCCATGACCAGGATAAAACAGTTACTAAACAGAAATGAATGATTAATTTACTATCTACTTTTTAAATAAACTAAAAGAGCAACATAAAATAAAATACAGCAACAAGCAAACTTTTTAGAAATAACGTCCCAGTTAACCTTGGTCTAATCTTCAGTACATACAATACACTTTCTCTACTGGTGGGTTGCCAACACATGACTGGTGGTACCAAAGAAATAAAAATAATGCCTTAATTTTATTGGCTTTTTCATTGCACCATGCTTTTATATATGTCCTTGACTTTCCCTCTGGGATTAATAAAGTGATCTATCTATTATAGCTACACTTGTAATTGAGAAGTCTAATGTAACCATAAAACTATTGTGTGACTTTTTATTGATCAATTGAAGGACTGTATGATCATTGAGATTGGCTGTGATGGATGTGACAGATGGTACCACCAGTCATGTGTTGGCAACCCACCAGTAGAGAAAGTGTATTGTATGTACTAAAGATTAGACCAAGGTTAACTGGGACGTTATTTCTAAAAAGTTTGCTTGTTGCTGTATTTAATTTTATGTTGCTCTTTTAGTTTATTTAAAAAGTAGATAGTAAATTAATCATTCATTTCTGTTTAGTAACTGTTTTATCCTGGTCATGGCCATGGAGGATCCAGAACTGTTCCTGGGGAAACTGGACGTACGGCAGGAGTGCACTATGGATGTGATGCTAGTCAATCCCAGGGCACATCCCAGATTTTATTTTATTTCATTTTAAAAAATATATATTTTTATTAAGCTATATATATGTATTTAAGTTTTAATTTGCATTGAGGTGGATTTCTTTATTATATATTTGCATAATTGTAATATATGCATAATTTAGTTTAACACTAATTTCTAATACAGATATTTTGTTCTTAAAATGTGTGTGTGCCTGTAGTTTGCACTAAAAAAAAGAAAAGAATCATCACACAGTAATATACATGTGGGGAACCATATTCCCCAGGTCTCCAGGTAAATGTGTTCCCCCCTGTGTTGTTAGTATAATGGACTGGTCTATAGGTTAAACTTGTTCTACATAATAGCAACAGTTAAATACATCACCAGCATCACTGTAGTGTTTTATAATTACACACACAGTAATATACATGTGGGGAACCATATTCCCCAGGTCTCCAGATAAATGTGTTCCCCCCTGTGTTTTAGTGTAATGGACTGGTCTATAGGTTAAACTTGTTCTACATAATAACAACAGGTAAATACATCACCAGCATCACTGTAGTGTTTTATAATTACACACACAGTGATATACATGTGGGGAACCATTTTTTCCAGGTCTCCAGGTAAATGTGTTCCCCCCCTGTGTTGTTAGTATAATGGACTGATCTATAGGTTAAACTTGTTCTACATAATAACAACAGGTAAATACATCACCAGCATCACTGTAGTGTTTTATAATTACACACACAGTGATATACATGTGGGGAACCATATTCCCCAGGTCTCCAGGTAAATGTGTTCCCCCCCTGTGTTTTAGTGTAATGGACTGGTCTATAGGTTAAACTTGTTCTACATAATAACAACAGGTAAATACATCACCAGCATCACTGTAGTGTTTTATAATTACACACACAGTAATATACATGTGGGGAACCATATTCCCCAGGTCTCCAGGTAAATGTGTTCCCCCCCTGTGTTGTTAGTATAATGGACTGATCTATAGGTTAAACTTGTTCTACATAATAACAACAGGTAAATACATCACCAGCATCACTGTAGTGTTTTATAATTACACACACAGTGATATACATGTGGGGAACCATATTCCCCAGGTCTCCAGGTAAATGTGTTCCCCCCCTGTGTTTTAGTGTAATGGACTGGTCTATAGGTTAAACTTGTTCTACATAATAACAACAGGTAAATACATCACCAGCATCACTGTAGTGTTTTATAATTACACACACAGTAATATACATGTGGGGAACCATATTCCCCAGGTCTCCAGGTAAATGTGTTCCCCCCCTGTGTTTTAGTGTAATGGACTGGTCTATAGGTTAAACTTGTTCTACATAATAGCAACAGTTAAATACATCACCAGCATCACTGTAGTGTTTTATAATTACACACACAGTAATATACATGTGGGGAACCATATTCCCCAGGTCTCCAGATAAATGTGTTCCCCCCTGTGTTTTAGTGTAATGGACTGGTCTATAGGTTAAACTTGTTCTACATAATAACAACAGGTAAATACATCACCAGCATCACTGTAGTGTTTTATAATTACACACACAGTGATATACATGTGGGGAACCATTTTTTCCAGGTCTCCAGGTAAATGTGTTCCCCCCTGTGTTTTAGTGTAATGGACTGATCTATAGGTTAAACTTGTTCTACATAATAACAACAGGTAAATACATCACCAGCATCACTGTGGTGTTATATGAATACACACACAGTGATATACATGTGGGGAACCATATTCCCCAGGTCTCCAGGTAAATGTGTTCCCCCCCTGTGTTGTTAGTGTAATGGACTGATCTATAGGTTAAACTTGTTCTACATACTGTTTGTTAATTTTAAAATCACATGGATGCAGTTTGTGAAGTTTAAATGAACGAGAGATCACCATGAATGAAACTATTCTTGAAAGTAAATGGTAGTGCAGCTGAGATGAATAACCTTAAACTAGTGTGTGAATAAGATGCATTTCCTTTATTAGGATATATTTACAAATAAATCTGACACGTTAATTCTAGTTGTTTGACAGCAAGGCTGAAGACAGCAGTGTGAAAACCTCTGACTTGCGGTGGAGCAATAAAACCTCTGACAGTAGTTCATTCAATACTTTAAAGTATGTATTTAATCACAAACTACCTAACATACAACATGAAATGTGAAAAGAACATACCGCTATAAATACATATTCCAAATAAACCGACGCTCAACGAAGCGACTGAAAAAAACGTCATGATTTTTGCACATGCGCGTTAAAGGGGAAACAGGGGGAACTGAATTCTCCGTAACACCGGTGAAGACTCTGACGAGATCCCGAAGCCTCCGTCCTCTTTCCACCCATGACACCGTAAATCTGAACATAACTGAGTCAGTTAAACTTGTGTTTTTCTACTGTATACTCGAGCATTCTCTGTTTCAAAAACCGCTCCAATACGCCGCCTTTACTTTCCCCGTCCGTCCGCGCTCTCCTCCTGAGTCCTGATTGGACAACAGGTGAGCTCGCAATTTGCTCATTAGCTCACATATCCTTTGATGAAAGATGATAAAAGGCACAAGTGATTAAAGTTTTACCCATTTTGACCCAGTCACACGTGTAAAAATGATGTCTCATGCTCCCTGAACCACTCTTTCACAATTTGAGCCCAATGAATCCTGGCATTGTCATCTTGGAATATGCCCGTGCCATCAGGGAAGAAAAAATCCATTGATGGAATAACCTGGTCGTTCAGTATATTCAGGTAGTCAGCTGACCTCATTCTTTGGGCACTTAACGTTGCTGAACCTAGACCTGACCAACTGCAGCAACCCTAGATCATAGCACTGCCCCCACAGGCTTGTACGGTAGGCACTAGGCATGATGGGTGCATCACTTCAGCCTCCTCTCTTCTTGCCCTGATGCGCCCATCACTCTGGAACAGGGTAAATCTGGACTCGTCAGACCACATGACCTTCTTCCAGTGCTCCAGAGTCCAATCTTTATGCTCCCTAGCAAAATGAAGCCGTTTTTGCCGACTAACCTCACTGACAAGTGGTTTTCTTAAGGCTACACAGCTGTTTAGTCCCAATCCCTTGAGTTCCCTTCACATTGTGGGTGTAAAAATGCTCTTACTTTCACTATTAAACATTTCCCTGAGTTCTACATGTAAGGTTCTGTGGCGTTAGTGGAACTTACCACTCGTTCCTGACGTCACAGGCCTTACAGAGCAGTAACGAGCGTGGCCTTAAATAATTGGCCAGCTCGTCAGGGCGAACGACCTGCAGCTGCGGTTCCCTTATTTAAGGGGATGCCGCCAGGCTGCAGGTGCCGCACCTTCTGCTTTCATTTCCTTTTTTTTGTTTGGCACTTCGGTGTCCGTGAGGGCTGATGGCGGCTTGCCCACATGCCTTTCTGAGGGCCAGACGGTACCCCAGGTGGCACAAGGCCATTCGGGTGTGTAGACCGCAAGGTCGAGGTAGTTAGTCTTTTGCTTATGCCTCTCTTAGAATTATCATGGTGCGATGCCATGCAGCCCTCGTGCTGCTTTTGTTTTAACGCTTAGCATTTAGCACTAGTGGTTTCACTCAGCGCCGAGCTACAGCGCTTGTTGTGATCCCCGCTATAGTGCATTTAAATATTATTGTCATCGGATTCCGAAACCGTTGGGTGGCGACTCCATTAAGCGTTCGGTTGTTCTGCCAACAACCCGGGTTCGAATCCGTATCTATGAGCTTGCCTAACTGAGTCTTTGACTGGTTCTCTTGCTCTCATTTGGCAGCGCGTCCACGCTTTCTTAGGACTAGGTGGTACCCCTGGTGGCACAAGGCCATTCGGGTGTGTAGACCGCAAGGTCGAGGTAGTTAGTCTTTTGCTTTTACCTGTCTTAGAATTAGCATGGTGCGATGCCGTGCAGTCCTCGTGCTGCATTAATTTTCAGCGCTAGTGGGTTCAGGAACCGCGGGATGGTCATGCCGTTAAGCGTTCGGCTTTGATGCCATAACCCGGTTCGAATCCAACTCCTTTTATTTTCAGCGCTAGTGGGTTCAGGAACCGCGGGATGGCCATGCCGTTAAGCGTTCGGCTGTGATGCCATAACCCGGTTCGAATCCAACTCCTTTTATTTTCAGCGCTTAGCTTTAGCACTAGCTGTTTCAATTAGCGCCGATCTACAGCGCTCGTTGGATTCCGAAACCGCTGGGTGGCGACGCTGTTAAGCGTTTGGTTGTTCCGCCAGCAACCCCGGTTCGAATCCGCATCTGCAAGCTTGTCTAACTGAATCTTTGACTTTCTCTCTTCTTTCAGATCGGTGTGCTCCCACTGCTGCGTCTACAAGCGAAGTGTCCGCCGATCGCTCCTTTCACTAGCCAACCGCTGTGCTGGGGCTAGGTTTCTTTTGGAGGTTCTCTATGTCTGCGTCAGCTCGCTGTAGCGCTTTCAGCGCCTACACTCACCCCCTCACCTGCGCTATATTAGTGCGCTGGTAACGCGCCCGGCTCTCTCCTAACGACCAGGGTTCGCGTCCAGCATTCTTTATTTTTCTTTTTCTGTTTTTTGTTGCCTGCATCGCCCAGCGGCATCCATCGGGGTTCCTGATTGGTTTTTGTTTCTGTTTTGTGTTCATTATTTTCCATTTAAAAAATAAAATAGCCGCTCAGGTGGCGCACCGGTAAAAAGACACGCGCTGCAACCAGGGCTGGATTTCGAAGGAGCGTCGTTTAGAATCCAGCTCTGCCTTTACGGTCGAGGCTGGGCGGCTATGGACAACGATTGGCCTGTTGTCCGGGTGGGGGGCGTGACTTGAGACCGTAGGGGATGCTCTCTCAGGAACGGGGCGGTTGCGCCCTCTGCTGGCTGGTTGGTGGCGCCTGTTTGGAGACTGGAGGGGGTGTGGCGGAGTGTGTGATCCTCCGTGCACAGTACTCTGCCACGCTACACTCGTCAAGTGTGGGTGATAAGACGGTCGATTGGCTGTGCACGTTTCGGAGGAGGCGTGGAACGGCCTCGTCAGCCCCAATCAGGAGCAGGAATCCACACTAATGAGAGGATGATAGATGGGATGAAATTGGACGCGCTAAATTTATTAAAAAAAAATATATATTTTTTTTCAATCTCCGCACTTGGGTCCTTTCTCTCCCACGTAACAATACAGTAGTTTTTCTACCATTTGATTTCACCAAACGTTTAAGTGATGGCTGATCACGATCATTCAAGATTTTTTTCCGACCACATTCCTTCCTCGAAGATGTTTCCCCACTGTCCTTCCACTTTTTAATAATGCGTTGGACATTTCTTAACCCGATTTTAGTAGTTGCAGCAATCTCCTTAGATGTTTTCTCTGCTTGATGCATTACAATAATTTGACCCTTCTGAAACAGATTAACATCTGTTCTACAACCAAAGGATGTGTCTTTCGACATGGTTGTTTAAGAAATGAGAAGCTACTCACTCCATCAGTTAGGGTTAAATAACTTGTTGCCAGCTGAAACATAATCACCCATGCAGTAATTATCCAATGGGAGGCCTATTTGCTTACCTATTACCTAATTGCTTAGTTAAATCCAGGTGGTGACCTTTATTTGGCCAGGCAATGTACTGTATGTATGAATGTTTTGCTTATTATATAGATTAAACTCCCTTGGGTATTAATGAAGTTGGGACAGGGGCAGTATAAGAGCAGGACGTTTGTCAAATTATAAGAAACTTCAAGTGCTATCATAACTGAATAAAAATAAGCAACATTAATATAAAGTTTAAAGTTCACCATGGCAAAAAAATAAAAAATAAATAAATAAATAAATGGCATTAGCAAACAGTTTCAGCAATCAAAAGTCAAAAGTGCTGTGGTCTGTAGAGTTCACCCTTGAAATTGATTTTGGAAATAGTGGATGTTTTCAACTGAATACAGCTCAAAAACATATTGTTTTTTGTGTTTAGTAATATCTTTCCAACCTTTTTCAACAGAGTTTGAGTTGAATAAATCTCATCTTTTCTTATTTAGATTAGAACATGGGATCATCTTTACCAAAACCTGGTATGGAACACAAACTGACATATTACTTTTATCTAAGCACACAGTGTCATTCATAATTTACTCTTAATGTATAAAAGAAATTAAATAAAATCAGTTGTACAAAGGATTTTTACAGCAACATAAAGACTAACACACACACACACTCATGAAGGCAAAACTTCTTTAAAAAAAAAAACCCATTGTATAAAAACATGTACGTGAATAATTTTACACTAAAATCTCTCTCTTGTTTGCTAAACAGAATTTGTCACAGTTTTGGCTGATCAGAATGTTAAAACTGGAGAAACAATTACTCTTTGCTGTGAGGTGAACACAGACGATGTAGAAGTAACATGGAAGAAGGATGACCAGACATTGCGCTGTGTGGAGGGCAAGCACACTGTAAGCAAAACAAACAAAAAATGTACCTTGGAAATTACAAATGCTCAGCCGAGTGACGAAGGGAAGTACACCATAAACATTGAAAACAAAACAGGTTCTGACTCGTGCTCAGCCATTGTGAGAGTTGGTATGTAAAATTCAGTACTTTATTTGTGGTGTCTGAATACTTCTTATTTCTTACAGTAATGTAAATGACCATTTCAAAATACAGTACATACAGTGGGAACCAAGTCTGAGACAACAAATCTTATCAGCATAACCTTTTGAAAGAAAAGTTGAATCTTTAATAAATACATCAGGTTTACAATTTATATGTTTAATTATTTGGCACCACTAAAAAGCATGTAAGCACATTTGTTGAAGTCAGTTTCTTTGTACAAATGGTCAAATTTCTTTCTTTCCAGTTTTATACTTGCTCAAATGACTTTGGACCATTGATTTGACCTACTCATCAAAAGTTTGTTTAATTTAATACATTTGCAGCCACTGTTAAAAATATTACATTTATATTATAAATATGGCCATACAAACAATAAGAAATTGTAATATAAATAAATAAATATATATCCATGTTTAAAGATTCAACTTCACTCAAATCAATAAGCTGATTATATGATTTGTAACAAAAAAATACCCAAATGTTCTCAGACTTTTGGCCATCACTGTATGCATGTGTTTTTAAACCAATCCTAGATTTAAGTACCAATTTAGAAATTTGTGGATTTTACTGCTATTAAATGTTCTGGTTATGCTACCAATGCTCATACAGTGAGTCGTTTATTTCTTACAGAGATTAAGCCATGGAGAGATGTCACCTGGGAGTAAGTCAACAATAATAATTATTAATTTCTGACAAGAAATAGCTGCCCGGCTTTCAGTGCCACACTTTCAGTTGTTATTAACTAATTTTATTTGTTTGCTTGTTCCTTAGTCAAAATAAAATGTTTGCAAAACTGGAGGAATTTAAAATTTGTGAGAAAGTGCCAGAGCTTCGTTTCCTCATGGTTGGACCAGTTGGAGCAGGAAAGTCCAGCTCCATAAACACCATCAAATCTGTTTTTGAGAAGCGTCAGTTTATTAATTGCCTGGGTGCTACATCTTCTGAAACAAGTCTTACTCTCTCCGTAAGTCAAATGCCTTATTTCAAATCATTCAGAACATTAAACAAAATGATATTACACAAAGAACTGCAAGTCATCCAGGTCCTGGTGCAGCAAAGCTTCCCCACACAATTACACTACCACCACCAGCAAGTGAGCAATTACTTTTTTTACTCCACTGTCAGGACTAGAAAAATATTAATCTTTTTCTACCTCTTTCAGTTTCAGAGATTTGGGATTCCAAATAAAGACAGATTTTTTCCTTTTGCTTTCAACAAAGTAATGGGTTTGCAACAATCAGGAGGGGGGCGCACTGTTGACATCATCAATGCTATGAAAGGTCACATAAAAGAGGGTTACCAGGTAAGATGAATGCACAATTCTATTACTGCCTAGTAACAAACAGTAAGCAAATCTGTACATGAATGTGAAATTTTGATAATGAAAATCAGAACAAGTCTGAAGTATCATTCAACCCAAAATTTAATATAACATAAATGCATTGTTAATATATTTGTCTCTTTCATCCAGTTTAATCCTACATTCCCCCTGTCTGACGACAGTAAATACTACAACAGAAATCCCAGCTTGAGTGATCAGATCCACTGTCTGATTTATGTTATACCAGCAGAAAAAATTATGATGATGCCGACTGAAGTAACAACAAAAACAAAGGCTATCAGAGAGGAAGCAAGCAAAATGGGTTTGTCATTTTTTAATTTTTACACAGACGGAGTATCCCAGGTCATCTAGCTAACTGAAATCAACAACATTTTTTTTACTGTAAGCATATACTTTAAAAGAAACCAACATAAAGGATGACAACAATTACAAATACAAATAGGTAAAGACCTTAAAGATGATTGGGATAATATCATGCGAACATATGGTAAAACCATCTACAACCCCAAATCAGAAAAAGTTGGGACAGTATGGAAAATGCTAATAAAATAAAAACACAGTGTTTCTTACATTGACTTTTATTTGATTGCAGACAGGATGAACCTGAGATATTTCATGTTTTATCTGCTCAACATCATTTCATTTATTAATAAACATCCATTCCTGCATTTCAGGCCTGCAACACATTCCAAAAAAAGTTGGGACAGGGGCAATTTATGGCTAGTAATGAGGTAAAAAAAAAACTAAATAATGATGCGATTTTGGTGATGTCAACAAGTAATTGTAATCTTGGTTTGGTACAAAAGCAGCATCCAGGAAAGGCTGAGTCTTTGATGAGCAAAGATGATCAACAAATGTGTGAGAAAATTATTAAAATGTTTACAAACAATGAACCTCAAAGAAGATTGCATATTTCTCCCTCTACAGTTCATAATATCATTAAACCATTCAAGGAATCCGGAGGAATTTCGGTGCGTAAAGGCCAAGGGCACAAGCTTAAGCTGAACGCCCGTGATCTTCGATCCCTCAGACGGCACTGCATCAAGAACCGCCACTCAATAATAGCTGATATAACCACATGGGCAAAGGATTACTTTGGCAAACCTTTGTCAAGCACTACAATAACGAGTTACATGCACAAATGCCATTTAAAACTGTACTGTGCAAAAAAGAAGCCTTATGTTAACCATGTCCAGAAGCGGTGTCGACTTCTCTGTGCTCAGGGGCATCTAGGATGGACCATCACACAGTGGAAACATGTATTGTGGTCAGATTAATCAGCATTCCAGATCTTTTTTGGAAAAAATAGACGCCGTGTGCTCCGGACCAAAGATGAAAAGGACCATCCAGACTGTTATCAGCTACAAGTCCAAAAGCCAGGGTCTGTGTCAGTGCCCTTGGCAAAGGTCATTAACACTTCTGTGATGGCATTAATGCACAAAAGTACATTGAGATCTGCTGCCTTTTCCAGGGACGTCCATGCATTTTTTAACAAGACAATGCAAAACCACATGCTGCACACATTATAAAGGCATAAAGAAGCGGGGACAGGTACTGGACTGGCCTGCCTGCAGTCACCAATAGAGAATTTTTAAAGAAAAAATGTGTCAATGACGACCCCATACTGTTGCACATCTTAAGACGTGTTTACAAAATAAAAGCTGAAACACTAAATCACTTGGTCTCCACGGTGCTAAAACGTCTTTTAAGTGTGGTGAAAAAGAATAGCAACATTACAGAGGTAAATGCTTTACTGTACCAACTTTTTTTGGAATGTGTTGCAGGTCTGAAATGCAGGAATGGATGTTTATTAATAAATGAAATGAAGTTGAGCAGATAAAACATGAAATATCTCAGGTTCATCCTGTCTGCAATCAAATAAAAGTCAAAAGTAAATGTAGGAAACTCTGTGTTTTTTTTATTATTTGCTATTTCCATGCTGTCACAACTTTTTCTGATTTGGGGTTTATTTAAGAAAAATATGTACATGTATTAAATTCTTTATAAAGGACTGTTATTACCTTAACAATTATACACTCAAATGTGATCAAAGTGTTCTTTTCTTTTCTATACTTTAGGACTTCCACAAGTGGTTTTCTTGACCAAAATTGATTGCATATGCCCACTTACCAAAGAAGATCTGCAGAAAGTCTACATGAGCAAGAAGATCCGGGATAGAGTGAGTTTTTGTTTGCTATTGTGAGATGGTGATGGTATTTTTAACAAGGAATTAAATAAAAGTTTTTTTTCTGTGTATCCAGATACATGAATGCAGTAATATAGTGGGTGTCCCTGCAAACAACATCTTCCCTCTGATCAACTATAGTAAGGAGACTCACATAAATGAGAAGATAAACTGTCTGATGATGGATGCGCTAATACAAATTATAAACTGGGCAAATGACTACGTAAAGGCAAAAACTGAAACACGTGCCTGAATGATTAAAATTCAAACATAAGGGTTAAAAATCAGAAATCAGATCCAAAGTCAAAGTTGCTTTATTGTCAAAACTGCAATATGTACAGGACATACAGAGGATTGAAATTAGATGTACATAACATTAAAAATCGTACCCCTTATATTTCAATGTATTTAATTTCATTGTATTTAATTGTAAAAGTTACATAAACATACATTTCTTCTGACTGCTTTAATGATGACAAGGTCATGCAGATGTGAAGCACTGGTGGAAAAAAGAGGGAAGAAGGTGGGTTGATGACTGGGTCCTAAAAACTATGTGCCCTTCTGGTAAAAGATTCTCATTAGCCTCATGAGTTTTAGACTATCAACTGAAAGGCTGTTGGTTTGAATCCTGACCCCAAACATGCTGGGATATGCTGGGATAAAAATGCATTTCTTTGTACTGTACACGTCTATATGTATATATGACAAAGGTCTTTCATCTGACCTAGATAAATTATTTTGTTGGTGGAGGTGTAAAAATGTTTTTCCTTAAAGCTGCACTACGTAATTTTTGTGTATAAAATACACTGCTGTATGGTGCACTGAAAAGCTTTAGGTATGAATGTAAAAGGTATTGAGATCATTGCATATTGATGCCACAACCTACTTGACTGTTACATGCGCTGGGCAAATGATGTTGCAAAATGCACAAATGTTTTTCACTGCAGCTTGAAAGCAAATTGTAACTGAAACCAAGACATATAATCCTCAAACATGTTTATGCACCTTTAGCTTACTGTTAATATCTGTATTTTCTGTTCTTTTTACATTGGATCTGTAGTTTACCCTGCTGTCATGTACTACCTTCCAAGCCAGTTAATTCAGCATCTTACATTAATTGTGATTTTTCTGTAATTTTGCTTTCCTTTGGTGTAATTTAGCATTTACTGACAAGAAAATCTGCTACAAATATTGTTTATTTATTTGATTTATGAAACATATGCAAAACATATATTCTTATCAGAATAATTAAATCAGTACTTGTACAGTACAGTGAGTAGTGACAAACCTTTAGATATTAAGAGACATATAACTGTAAGATTTAACTGCTAAAGCTATTACTATGTATTACTCAGTTAATGCTATACTAAACATGTGGACATATTACAAAATCATGGCCATTACTATGAAGTTTGCTCATACTATGTGACAACAGCCTTTCTAAAACATTTTAAACTGTCTGTATGAATTTGTGCTTCTTCGTATCAAATGTAAACATAAGTGTAATTCATTATATTATAATTCATTAGGTGTTTTGAATACTTTAAAGTTAGCGTAAATCATATGGCAACATATGGTAAGCTTTTGGTAACCTTGGATAGGTTAATTATATAATACCATTTAAAAAACCTAACCTCAAGTAATCAAGTGATCTAATTGTTCGATATTGTACTTTAAAGAATTCATATTTTTAGTAAGACATGATCATACCTTTCCTAAAAAAATACAATTTGTGTTAGTTTAATAACTGATCAAAAAAAACATTTCGTTATAAACTAAAACTCTCAAGCCTGTCTGTACAGCACACTGCAGTCAGCTTCAGATGAGTGTTTAGTCCACGTGTCCTTATTAAGGGACCTAAAAGAGGTCAACAGTCAAGGTTTAAACTTGGCAGCAAGCTCCTCCAGTGCTTTCATGAGCTCATCGGTGTCAGAAGGAGAGGACTTGGTCAAGGCCAGCGGCAAATGTGTGGCAACCGACTTTCTGTCTGCAGCCAGAACAAGATCATAGATACATTAGATTAAAACCCAACTCATTCATTAATCCTTCCTTATCAGTGCAAAACAACAAGAATCCGAGTCCATAAAACTGCAGCATCCACACTACCTGGTGTGCGACTGAGCTAGCAGGTACAGACTTTGGGGGTAGCATTTTTTATGTATATTTACCTGTATTCACTGTTAGAATTCAGTAAAGGATATATTCTAAAGCAAGAAATGTCACTGACCTTGGAAGAAGAGGCCGCTGGGTTGCCCCACAGCTGCTTTGGACACTGCTAACCAAACCACTGTATCTGCTCCTTGTGCCTCAGTACGTAGTTTGTCTTTCATTTTGTGGTAGAAATCAGGCATGGATGACTGTACTGCTGCTCAAAATAATAAAAAAGCCTGTTATTAAATTAATCATTGTGTTTATATTTACACAATTAACATGATCTAAACATGAAGAAAAAAAGTGTTAGCCAAACATCCAGAAGGTGTTCAAACACTTTTTTAATCCAATTAAAATTCACAAAAACAGTGTTCTGTTTTAAATGTATAGTTTAAAGCATTGATATAAGATCATAAATGCAACCCTTTGCTGCTCAGGTAGTGCAGCGGTAAAACATGCTAGCACACCAGAGCTAAGATTTTGAACACATTGTTTTGAATCTCAGCTCTGCCACACGGCTGGGTTGGGTGGCTACATGAACACAATTGGCTGTTTTTCACACAAGGTGAAAGAATACTGTTCCAAAAGTGAGCAAATTAATGAATACATTAGCATCTCTGTGCTTCATATTTTGTGTAATTGTTGTTCCTGCTGCTTTCAGCTCATTTGCAACTCTTTTCAGTGGCCTTCCTTCTAACTTTTCCTTCCTTCTATCGTTAGTCTGGGTGCACAGTGTAAAATCTGATGTGCCACACCTGTCTGAGAATCAGTGCTCAGGATTCTGTAGGTGTACCACTTGCTGGTTGATAAGCCAAAAGTATAAACAGGGATGTTTTCCGTTCAAATGTCCCATACTTTTTTTCTTTTCTTTAAAAAGTGCCTACACCCCAATCATGACTGCTGCTTGTTGCATGATATCGTTCTTGTAAATGGCAACAGCTTGTATAATGAAACCAGGTGAAATGAGGACAAAAACATTTCTCCGCTATAAACACGGACATTAGATTCATGAGATTTATCTCGATTACATTACCAAAGTGTGTAGATTGCTATTTGGGACAAAGCCTTTGTCTTATGGTCCCACCTAACCTAAGTAATTATTACCAGATAAAAAAGATAAAGGATAAACAATGGACTACTGACTTCACATCTGCTCATTGGACATTTTAGACACTGTCTTGCTTTATGCAGTATCGGCTCTAGTGCTAACCTAACAGATGCTAACTGCTATCATCTAGAAGTCTGGCTAATTTAAAAGTGAGGGGGTGCTAAATTATATCCATACAAAAGTAGTTGCAACTGACTCTCATGTTATAATTCAATTGCTTAGGAGCAAACATATAGATGAGTAGCTTTCAGCTTTTTAACCTGAAGAAGCCAGACTTACAGACCTGGTGTATCTGCCCAGCCTGGGTGCATAGAAGAGAAATGGATCTCTTTGTGTTGAGCAGCCCATCTTTCTGTTATAACCACCTGCTGCCTCTGGTTACACAAATATTTACAAAGAGAGAAACATCAGCAGCTATTCATCTGCATTTTCAAACTAAAAGAACATGTTACAAATTATTAATCAATTCATTATAGTAATTGTGTAATTTGTAAGACTTAAATGCCAAAAACACCCTTGTCACCAAGTTAACTTGGCTGATAAAGGGAGAGTAGCATAGAGGAAACTACTGCTAATTAAACGGTGCATGTTTCATGTTTGCAGATAAAAGTATATGATCCCTAACTAATTGAATCAGATTTGTGTATTTAGAATATATGTTTATATGTTTTATTTATGGCTAAGTGGGTAGCACTGTCGCCTCACAGCAAGAAGGTCCTGGGTTCGATACCCAGGTGAGGCGGTCTGGGTCCTTTCTGTGAGGAGTTTGCATGTTCTCCCGGTGTCTGTGTGGGTTTCCTCCGGGTGCTCTGGTTTTCTCCCACAGTCCAAAGACATGCAAGTGAGGTGAATTGGAGATACTAAATTGTCCATGACTGTGTTTGATATAATATTGTGAACTGATGAATCTTGTGTAATGAGTAACTACCGTTCCTGTCATGTATGTAACCAAAGTGTAAAACATGATGTTACAATCCTAATAAACAAACAAACAATATATTTTATTTATTGTTAGGTAAGAAGCAAATACAGTGGTGATAGTATGATGCTTTGAAACATCAAGACCTAGACAACTTTTAATATTATCAAAGAAATTGTGAACTTTACTGTCTATCAGTGTGCAAAAAAGTGGGCTCAAGGGTTTTCACAGTGATCTAAAAGCCAGATATTAAATCAGAGAACGTGTTTGATGACAGTAAAATACTATTACTGTGTTTAATAAACAAAAAAACTATAATAACTGCAATCACTAATGTACAGCACTGTAGAAAAAAATACCTTGTTCTGTGCATAAGCCATGGTTCCATCAAAAGTGCCTTTTTCAAACTGTAGATCATCAACGTTGAGTTTATGAACCAGCATTCCTCCAGAAGACACAGTGATCTAATAAACCATAAAAAATCTATAAAAAAGTAAATAAACAAGCTGAAGTAAAAGCCTTATTAGATCTTTGGCCTTTGCCAGGCAGAAATGTTTTTTGTACAGACTTGTCCAACTATTTTTTTTAGGACTAGGGTCAAGAATGTTAGAATGTTGAAATGTTATTAGCAACCTTGGCAAAGAGGCCATTGTTCCATGTACTCTGTACTTACTGACTGTTTGTACAGATTATCTTGAGAGCTGAAGTTCTAAAAAAAGATCTAATATGTTTAATACCAGATACAACAGAACTCTGATATTGTGTGAAGTCTATGTTTTGGGGGGTTCAGAGCTATTTTCACAGCATACTAGCTGGGTGGTCCAGCAGTAATGTTTCGAGTAATTGAGTTAAATTTTGATAATTTATTTTGTTTTTAGTATTATAACATAATTATGAACTATGTGAAAAACACAAATGTTAAATCAATTGAATAAAAGCAAGTGACCCACTGCATGCCTGAAAATCCAGGCATATGATGTTTTAAACATCACATTGAATTTGGACTGTCAAACCTTAAGAAGAAATAAAACTTACCACCCTCGGATCCTCTGAATTTTTTAGAGCAGGAATCATTGCTGTGGTCAGAATGTAGGATCCTGTAAAAGTTAAATAAAAGATAAAAGTTTGCTGGATATTAACATTTGAGTTGCTGTTGAGCATTTTTGTATCAAAAAAACAGACATTTTTATCAAAAACAGACATTGGATTTGAATTGAACCACAATGCTGCCAGAAGCAAATGTTCTTAATTCTTGAAGCTGTAATTGTCTACAATGGCTAAATTGCTAAAATGCTGAAAGTTGGGACATCTGAACACTGTCTGTGTATGTGTGGGTGAACATCATGGCCAGTCCACAAATACAATGTTGTTTGCTAGCTGCATGAAACTGTTGGAAATCATATAAAAATGGTAATATCATATAAAAAACACCAGGTACTTTTATTACCTCAATTCACTTGATTAGTTCCTCAGATATTTCTCAAGTGACAATTTACAGGGTTAACCACATAGTGCTGACACCGCATTAATTAATAAATTAATTCACATGATCTACATTTGTAAAAAAAATTTTCACCAAGTGTATTGGTGGCAAAATTTTTCTCCAAGCCGTCCTCGGTCAGCTCTCTCTGGTTCACCATACAGCCCGCATTGTTGATCTGTAGAATCAGAAAGATTACTAACAACATGCCACATTTTATAAACACATACTTGCTAAACTGCACACTGCCAGAAACTGTCCCAGTAAAACTGAAATTAAAATAATTACAAATAATTTTAAAGATCATTACATAGTAAAACTATGATTCCTGATTATGAAACTTTATGATGTTATTCGATTTTATATGATAGCCATTGTCTTTGAGTCACCTTGAGTCTCTGTTTTATGCTGATACTTTGTTTGGTTTTATACACTGCTTGCCACACACACACATTGATATTTTATTGGACTGGCTTAAGCTTTAATATCACATCATTCATATACATCCAGAGGTGCATTTGTCTTTTGCTGAGATCTTGTATTCTCGAGAGTCAAACCATTCTGTAAAGTCTTCTCCAGCATATGATAAAAAACTCTCAATAAGGTTAGGGCCAGGACTCATGTGTGAAACTGTTAGTAGTGTAATGTTGTCAGATCAAGCTATTTTATTAATTTCAGCTTTTCTTTAAGTTTTCTTCACTTTTTAAGTTCAAGTTCCAGAAAATGCAAGCCCTTCTTAAACGCTGTACCATATTTTCTACAACCACAGGATACATCTTTAGACATGATTGTTTAAGAAAAAGGAAGCTACTCCTTGCATCAGTACGAACTAAAATTGTTTGCTCATTTAGTCCAACTGGCCAGGCAGCATTTATCCTAATAATAGTCATGGTGGGTCTTGACCAGAAACCATGGATGCAAAGCAAAATACAGGATAGGGCACTAAATCATCACACACTCAACACTGCATTCACTCACATAGAGGGACAATTAAGAGAAGCCAATCCAACTTTTGCATTTATTTTAAGAGATATGACTAAACTAAAGTAACTACTCAGTCTATGACCAGAAGTGGGAATCAAACCCGTAAAGTACAATGTAACATATATTATTTTGTCATCTAAACTTAAATGTGGCCTCAGCAGAGAAAGCAATGATTAATCAAGTACAGCATATTCAAGATATCCTGACAATACTCACAAGTACGTTCACACTGTGATTCTTCGTGAAGTCGCTGGCAAACTCCCACACTCCCCTGGGGCTTGACATATCCACAATGTGCACATGCACATTCTGGAAAAATAGGACAGAGAACAAATGGTAAGCAATAAATCCTCTACAGTGATTCAATCAAGTCTTTTAATTAAATACACATACAAAAACACAACTAGAAATTAGACAGGTGACAAAGGTAAAAAATCATTAACAAATAGAGAAAAAAAAACAATTCATTAATTAAAATCATATCAAGCTGTGTAACATTAATGCAAAAGGACTAAAACCAAAACAATAATCCAAGCTACTGGTGTCAAGTACAACTGGATTAAGCAACTAAACAAAATCCAAAGCACAAAAGTCCAGTTTGGAATGACATATTTTGTTCTGACTTATATTGTTTTAACTATGTAAAATCTAAGCTAAATTAAGCTTGAGAGTCAGCTAATTTATAAAAGTTATGTACATTATATCTCATGTTAAAACTTATTTGATTTCAAGAATCAAGGAACTAAGTTAATAAGTAATCAGTAAGTCCCACTCTTCAGTGTCAGGATGGCCGAGCGGTCTAAGGCGCCAGACTCAAGGTTTCAACAACCTTCCGGTGTAATGGAGGATTCTGGTCTCCGAATGGAGGCGTGGGTTCAAATCCCACTTCTGACATGATACTTTTTAACTACTAAATAAACCGACGCAGTGGTCAGTGACTTTTACACAGAACTGGTAATTTTTGAGTAACTTACTACAATAAATAATCAATTCAAAAACTGAATCTTGTGTTTACTTAGGTACTTACTAAGGTATCTTATTTAGCATTTAGTTTAAAGACAAAATAAGTGAGTTGTGTATGTAAAGTCAGGAAGAGTGCAGGTTTACGATAAAATATATAAACACTTATTATACTTAGTTCGATACCTTGACTCAGTGACTCAAAAGTGTACGGTACAGATTTAGCTCAATATTAAAGACTCTTCGGTTTGCAAACGGTTTCTCGTTTAGTAGCTTCGCTGTATAATAATTTTACTTAAGATCATAGTTAATCAATCATAGTGCATTTTGTCTGTAATTAATTAATAACATTTAAATAACGGAGTAAAACTTGTCCTCAAGCCCACAACAAAACATAAACAGGTGAGTATTTACAGTTTAAAGTACACCAACATGCTAAGCTTCATTTACAGAGCACAAAATAAGCGTGTAGACGCTCTTAGATAGGCAACATTACACAACGGTTAAAGTAGCAAGTTAGTAAAACACCCTATAAACCATCATCAACTTACATTAAACTTCTGCAATGTTATGCTCCACAGCCAATCTTCCACATAATCAGGATGTTAAACTGGTAAACTCCAAAGACGCTAAGATATCGCTAGTTTATTAAAAGGGTAACGTACTTTTAAAAGGGCTACAGCACTGCGGCTACATTTCCATGATATACTAATATCAATTACTGTCACTATGTAAGTGGGTCCCACCCATCACATCAGGAACTACTGCCTGAATCATAAGGGAAAGACTCGAGTTATTTTTGACGAGTCCGAGTCGAGTCAGGAGTCATTTTTTAATTTTGACAGGTAGGTTTTAAAACACACATAAGCCAAAATGAACGACAGATTTCGCGTAATGGAGTAACAAGAAAGATATTTTACTTATAAATGTAGTCGAGTTAAAGTAATGGAAATACTACAAGGAGAACTGCTTAAGTACAGTAACAAATTACATTTACTTCGTTACTGTTCACCACTGAGAGGATTCCGGTCTCATGTGAAGGTGTGTGTTCGAATCATGAAACTATGTTAAATTAAACATCACACAGTGAATCATTGTTTTAAAAGTAACGCATTTATAATCACACTGACTCACATCAACGATCATAGCGAATCATTCTCAGCCATTTCACCGTAACACGTTTCAGTGTCAGGATGGCCGAGCGGTCTAAGGCGCCAGACTCAAGGTTAATAACCTTCCGGTGTAATGGAGGATTCTGGTCTCCGAATGGAGGCGTGGGTTCGAATCCCACTTCTGACATGACACTTTTGAACTACTACTTAAAAAAAACTTTTCTATAACTATGATTCAGATAGTTACATGCATTGACCAATGACTTTCATACAGTGGTGGTAGTTGTTGAATAACTTTATTCCTTAACATATAAATTTATATAAATATATCAGTTATTCAAAAAGTGAATTTTGTGTTTACCTAGGTTCTTTGTCTTATAAAATTTTAAGACAAAAATAAGTCAGTTATGTATATAAATAAAATAAGGAAAAGTCCACATTTAGATATTTTTATATAATAATTGTACCTCATTTTTGCTCTGCTCCATCAAATATTTTCTCGCCTCATCTGCACGACCTTTATTTCGACACACCAGATGGACCGTACCACCTTACAGATAAACAACAAAATTTTCTCAAATGTCTATGGAGGCAATAAACAGCACATGTACTTCCATATATACAGTAAAATTGTCAAAAAAGTGGGTGCTGACTGGTAAGTTTTATTTAGCAGGTTGGTAAAAAAGTGTTTTTAAGCATTCTCTTTAGTGTTTACCCCTTTTAGCTATTTCAAGAGCTGCTGCTTTTCCAATCCCACTGTTGGCCCCTGTAATGACGAAAGACCTGCCACTCACATCCATGTCCAGATCTGAAGCTACAAAATGCTTCGCTGCTGTTTCATAGCCACTCCTAAAAAAACAGTGACATCCTGTATATGTTAATCAGACACAGTACTTGATACGGTATAGATTTAATAATTTCATTATTTTTAAAACTGTGATGTAATACAGTACCAATACTGTAGGACTTTTATGTTATAATGCAGTTGTAGTAAGAAGTACAACACACTAGGTGACTACTACAACCTTTATTAAACTGATATTTACATTTAGTGAACATACATTAGTTTTGAGTTAATTTATCACTGTAATCATCCTGTATTACTTTTATATAACTTTTATTTAGAATACTCTGTAATGTCCTTTTAGTAAGTGTAACATGTCTCTAGGTAAATACTACAACCTTTATTATATTCAATTTTATGTTTATTTTTAGTGATTTTTATTATGATTTATACTGTAGGACTTTCATTTTATAGCACGGGTGTACTTAGTATAACCCCCTAGGAATTTACTAAAACCTATATTATATACAAATTTACATGTATAGATTTTTAATGATTTTGTATATTTGATCATATTGACTTGTATTTTGTTACATTAGCTTTATAAATCAAACCCAGTTACAGTGTTCCACAGTAAGCACGTGAATTGCTAACAGGTAAGGAAAGCACGATTGGGTATAAAAGGAGAATCCACCAAAATATGTCTTTACAAGCAATGATGGGTTGTGTCTATCACTTTGTGTTAAACTTTAGGAGAGAATTAAGTAGGTAGCACTGTCGCCTCACAACAAGAAGGTCCTGGGTTCGATCCCCAAGTGGGGCGGTCCGGGTCCTTTCTGTGTGGAGTTTGCATGTTCTCCCCGTGTCCGCATGGGTTTCCTCCCACAGTCCAAAGACATGCAAGTGAGGTGAATTGGAGATACAAAATTGTCCATGACTGTGTTTGATATAACCTGGTGAACTGATTAATCTTGTGTAATAAGTAACTATCGTTCCTGTCATGAATGTAACCAAAGGGTAAATCCTAATAAACAAACAAACAAATCAGGAGAGAATTGCCAATCAGTTCTCAATGCAAAATTGCAAATAAATTGTTCTTTTACTATTTACTGTTCATAATATTATGAAAAGACACAAGGAGTTTGGGCAAAGCCAGAAACCACTGTTTAATGTCCATGAACTTTGAGCTTTCCGATGGCATTGCATGATAAACTGTCATAAATATTGCCACACGGGCTCAGGAGTACTTCAGGAGACCATTGTTACTCAACACAGTCCACCACTATATTATGAAATGCAACCTGAAACTCTACTGTGTTGTGCTCATATATTCATTTTTAATGTTTATTGACCGAGAACGAGGGAAAAGGCACTCGAATATCAGATATCCGATATAAATCGAATTTTACCGTGGTGTCCAACTGGGGCTGCTCGGCATTTTAATGCATTTATTGTTGTATCATTTAGTACTGCTGTATCATTACAGGTTTCTATTAATTTGCTTCTCTTGTATTATCCTGAAATAAAAAAGAAGCAAGCAGAACAGAGCCTGCACTGAACCACAAAAAGCGCGTTATAATGAAATAAAACGCTGTATCTTACTTAGTATATTCCTGAAGTCCTTTTACGAACCAGACTGCATTTCTGTAGAAAGTCATTGTTGGGGTTGAAGTGAAGCAGACTGGCTGATATAACTACTACAACCCTGTTTTCTAATGTTTCATAAGAATGACTACAGCATGCCACAGGGGCGTTACTGTTTTACAACTGTGTAGATCTGTAAATCATACACACGCATAGTCCTCCTTGAGCACATGTAATGACTATTAGCGCCAGAGATGGTTGATAGAACCCTAGTTGTGGAACGTATCACGTGGTGTTGTTACTGCTTCTGCAGAGAGAACGCGTCAAACCAGTGTTGGTGCTGGTAAATTCGGTTCATTTTATGGACTCGGGTTAATCTCAGTAATGTGATCCGGTTCCCTTGAGTCACTTGAGTCCACCCTTCACCTGTCTAATAAATAAAATAAATTACAACTGTAAGGATCCACAGACACATTATGTTTGTTTTAAATTTAAATTTAAATTCCATACACACACAAAAAAAACAAGCACAACTTAAACACAAATAACAACAAATGGAACTAATAGAATCCGAGTTCATTGAGACTTCGGAGTTGTGATTCCTGATTCAGTAAGAATATTCGAATCATTAACCCGGGTGATTCAGGAACCAACCAGCTCTACAAACCATAGATCACCGTAAACACAATAATCTGTGTTTGTGTGCACACACGTTATATAGTACAGTATATGTATGTACGAGATATGGCAATACTAACTACTGACTCTTGACTCAGTGAATCAAATTTACAGATTTAGCTAAATAGTAGGAGTCGACTCTTTCGGCTTCCAATACGGTTCCTGTTTTATTAGCTTCGTCATAGGGCTTGTTGTTACTGTTTGTAATAATTTTACTTTAGATCATAGTCAAATTACATTGTGCATTCTGTCTGTAACGGAGTAATACCATTTTAAAAACCAAATAAAACTAAGCTGTTCGCTACGCTAAACAAAGCTACAGAGTCAGATATTTAATAATAAAAGGTTTTGTACATCTATTGTGTTGAAGCTTTACTTAAATTCCAAGAATAATCGAACTATATAAAATGTTTTATTACTGACTCACAGCGAAGGAATGAGTCTCACATATTAGACTGGGTACGACAGTGTCAGGATGGCCGAGCGGTCTAAGGCGCCAGACTCAAGGTTAATAACCTTCCAGTGTAATGGAGGATTCTGGTCTCCGAATGGAGGCGTGGGTTCGAATCCCACTTCTGACATACATTTTTTAATTTAACTATTACTTGACTTATTAAGCTCACTTTCAAACTAGGGTGCAATTAAATAAACATAATAAAGCTCCATGTTTATAAAAAACTTTATTTTTCTTTACATTTTTTAAATATTTCAGCCTGCGTAGATCTTCACAATCCAGTAGGTGGCATCAAAACCTCAGAGACGCACTATTAGAGCTGCTGGATTAGAAAAATGACAGCTGGTTTCTATATATGACCCTTAATAGGGAATTATTTACATAACTTATTACAAATACTAAGTCATAAAACCTAATAGAGATGTATCTTGCATACTTGACATTTCCTTCATAATTTGATCTGTACCCTTATTCTTGTTTATCACCGGCATGACCCTGTAGGGATCTGGGTTAGAATAGGTTCCCAGCACCCCCTTGCTAATCATAAAAGGCGACAAAGCAGGCTCCTCGTTTGCCGTGTGGTGCGGCCTGCGTCTGTAGAGGAAGAAATCCTGTACTTTTAGTACTTTACAGAGACAGGGGATTGGAGTGGCTCGCTCCAATCAAGCGGCAGGTCAAGATGTGCGCTGGGGTTTGGCTCACTCAAAACCTTACTAAATTAAGCCCCCTAGCTTTTTGCAAATATGAGAAGAGAAATAAGTTAACTGTTACCCTGACCTTCTAGGTCGGAACATATTTCCTGCCATGAAAAGGTTACAGACATGTAAGACTTTGCAACTCTGGTCAATATTTAGTGAAATACATTTCAACAGACCCGCCATGCCTGAATAGATTCATCATTGTTCCAGGTTTCCTTAATTTGGAGATAATGTCTCTAACTGGGGTTTAGTGCAGTCCTGGAGCCTTAGACATTCCTTTGTAACAAAATGTAACATATATTTTTAACTGTTTTCCCATCCTTCTATAATGTCCTACAATTAAAGTATCATGAATGTGGCAGGTATTCTATTAAATTTAGGAATGTGGTTGATTTGTTGACCAATGTTGAGTAATAACCTATTTCACAAGAATGACATGGGTGCTGGTTCTTACAGTTATTTTATGTACAAAATTCCTAATAATAAAAAAAACTAGTGCAAAATAGGCTAAATAAATCATCACCATTCAGAAATGACATTTTTCTATTACAAATTTTTAATTAAAAAAGACAATGAGATGAGACATATCTTTAGATTGTCATGTTTAAATGCATGGCATTTTATTTAGAATACCTTGTATTCAGTCATGTGTGGGTAAAAAAATAGGACATTATTTTTGTTTTACAAAAACATGTATACAACTTTCAGTAACAGTAATATCTTACAAAATTATTAACAGCTTCATGGAAATTCAAGACAGTATTAAGTAATAAAATACTAGGGATAGCACTGGTAAACACTGGAAAAATATTATAATACAAAATCTGACATGGTATCTAATGTAAAAGAAAAAAAAGCAGCACTATTATTATTATTATTATTATTAATATTATTATACATTGTAAAATAATTATGTCTCTTTGAGGATCTTTCTGGATTGAACTCTGACACATTTGGGACAGAGCTCATTTCGAAAACAAGAAGTGTGAAAACAGCTTCTACAGTCTGAAATAGAAACAATTAAAAAAGATAAATTCTCTGTTTATCTGCTGTGTATTTTATTACAGGAGATATTTATTCATTAATTTACAATCCCACTTTAAATTGCTTGTCGGTGTAAGTAGCCCATGACAACTAATTTAGCCAAACGACCAATTCCAGGAAGGTTTATGATTGTGTCAAGCTTATTCAATTTTAAAATTATTGAAGCCACTGTGGTCCTGGGGACTTTCAAAGCCTTAGATACTTGTTTATTTCTTTGTTCTGATCTTTACCATGCCACGGTAATCACAGAGATCCACAAACAGTTCCTTTGTCTTTATTACTTGTTTTTTGTCCTGACAATGCAGTGTAAATTATGGATCCAACACAATAAAAAAAAACGTTAAGAGGTTTGAATATTTTCTGTATTTTCTGAGTTATAACCTAAACCCCAATCAACACCTGGACTGAAACTTTCATTGGCAGACTTTCTCATTCAACATCATGACGTGACCTTGCAGATGCTTTTTTAAAAGCTTTTCCCAAAATAGTGAGAGTTACAAGGGGGAAATGAAGGTTTTTGAATGGGATGTCCATAAAGCTTAAGGGTTCAAATACTTCAATCACTTAGTGTAATTACACTAAAAATTATATAATTTGTTTATGCTAGGTCGGGTGATGTCAGTGTGAGGTTACCTTGACAGCGTGAACAGACATCTGTCTGGAAGGGAAATATGACATCTGGTCCATGACAGAACTCACAGATGAATCCTTTCGCCTGGCATAACTTAAAAGAGAAAAAGGCTAGTATTTCATAGCTTTGTATAAGCAACATTAAAAGCAACAAAACACCAACTTAAACCAAATTAAACACCAAGTAAACCCACAGGCCAAAGAGTGCTCACAAAAATCACTGCTGGTGTGAACATAGGTTGCGTCAATGTTCAAGTAAAAAAAAAAAAAACAGCAGATTCAAAATAAATCACCTCAGTCCAACTCATTTGAATCCAGTTTCATCCAGGTAGACTCTTACCTCACATGTATCCACATGGGCTGTTGCAGATTTCATCACCACCTTTGCTGTTGCTAGATACTGACCCCTTTTGATCTTAATAAGATCGTCCATTGAGAAAAGATGGAGCTCTTGGCTCAAATGGAATGAAAGCTGCTGAAACTCAGCCAGGACCCTAAATGTAAAAAATACATTAGGTACATATCATACTATGATTGTAGGACGAGTCAGACTGCATATCAGATGTAAATCTGCAATTTTCAAACTGACAGGGCCAAGATTTGGTGACTGTTAAATATACGCCTAATTAACCATCTTCCCTACAGTATACATTATCTTTCTATATTATAAAAGAAGATCTTGCATTAAGACACATTTAGTAAAACACACTTTCTTTAATTACTGGGGTAGTTACATATTTAGCACTGTATATATTTGACCTTACCCATCAGACAGTCTACATGCTTTTAAAAGCTTCTTAATAAAAATAAGCTGCTCCTGGATCTCCTGCAAAAGAACAACACAAACATTAAATACAGTGGGGCCAAAAAGTATTTAGTCAGCCACTGATTGTGCAAGTTCTCCTACTTAGAAAGATGAGAGAGGTCTGTAATTTTCATCATAGGTACACTTCAACTATGAGAGACAAAATGAGAAAAAAAATCCAGGAAATCACATTGTAGGATTTTTAAAGAATTTATTTGTAAATTATGGTGGAAAATAAGTATTTGGTCACCCAGATTTCTGGCTCTCACAGACCTGTAACTTCTTCTTTAAGAAGTCCTCCACTCGTTACCTGTATTAATGGCACCTGTTTGACCTCGTTATCTGTATAAAAGACACCTGTCCACAGCCTCAAACAGTCAGACTCCAAACTCAACCATGGCCAAGACCAAAGAGCTGTCGAAGGACACCAGGAAGAAAATTGTAGACCTGCACCAGGCTGGGAAGAGTGAATCTACAATAGGCAAGCAGGTTGGTGTGAATAAATCAACTGTGGGAGCAATTGTAAGAAAATGGAAGACATACAAGACCATTGATAATCTCCCTCGATCTGGGGCCCACGCAAGATCTCATCCCGTGGGGTCAAAATGATCATGAGAACGGTGAGCAAAAATCCCAGAACTACACGGAGGGACCTGATGAATGACCTGCAGAGAGCTGGGACCAAAGTAACAAAGGCTACCATCAGTAACACACTACGCCGAGAGGGACTCAAATCCTGCAGTGCCAGGCGTGTCCCCCTGCTTAAGCCAGTACATGTCCAGGCCCGTCTGAAGTTTGCCAGAGAGCATATGGATGATCCAGAAAAGGATTGGGAGAATATCATGTGGTCAGATGAAACCAAAATGGAACTTTTTGGTAAAAACTCAACTCATCGTGTTTGGAGGAAGAAGAATGCTGAGTTGCACACCATACCTACTGTGAAGCATGGGGGTGGAAACATCATGCTTTGGGGCTGTTTTTCTGCAAAGGGGACAGGACGACTGATCCGTGTTAAGGGAAGAATGAACGGGGCCATGTATCGTGAGATTTTAAGGCAAAACCTCCTTCCATCAGTGAGAGCATTGAAGATGGAACGTGGCTGGGTCTTCCAGCATGACAATGATCCCAAACACACCGCTCGGGCAACGAAGGAGTGTCTCCGTAAAAAGCATTTCAAGGTCCTGGAGTGGCCTAGCCAGTCTCCAGACCTCAACCCCATAGAAAATTTGTGGAGGGAGTTGAAAGTCCGTGTTGCCCAGCGACAGCCCCAAAACATCACTGCTCTAGAGGAGATCTGCATGGAGGAATGGGCCAAAATACCAGTTACAGTGTGTGCAAACCTGGTGAGGACTTACAGGAAACGTTTGACCTCTGTCATTGCCAACAAAGGTTATGTTACAAAGTATTGAGTTGAACTTTTGTTATTGACCAAATACTTATTTTCCACTATAATTTACAAATAAATTCTTTAAAAATCCTACAATGTGATTTCCTGGATTTTTTTTCTCATTTTGTCTCTCATAGATGAAGTGTACCTATGATGAAAATTACAGACCTCTCTCATCTTTCTAAGTAGGAGAACTTGCACAATCAGTGGCTGACTAAATACATTTTGGCCCCACTGTACATGTAGAATATTTTATTAATAGCTTTGCTATCATCATCCTCTAACATTGTTGTGGGCTTTTACAAAACAAGCTAGATATTAAGACTAAAGAACATTACAAAGTATGCTTTTGCTAAAGAATGTTGCAGCAGCAGAGCTGATTGCTAACTATTGCTGGCTAGACTGAACTATAGTACATGTAAGATGATGATGATTAAAAGCAACTTCTTTAGGTTCCATACATATTAGCATATGCCCTGCTGTCATGTCTAATATGCAGTCACTGAAGAAAAGTAGATGGTTATTGTTGCTGCAACTAATCGTGGCTGGTAGTCAGTTACCCAGTTTATCTCAAATAAATTCTACATTTATTGGTCATACCCTGAATTTCTGAAGCTCCTTGGCCTGGCAGTACAGGTTCTTGGCCACACTGGTGATCGTAAACAGTGGCTTTTCCCAAATGGAGACTAACAGCTGATGAGAAAACTGGCAGACTGAGTATCGTCCAAAGTCCCAGTTGTTCAAAACGCGAGCTGGGATTATGGATTCACTGCCAACATGGCAACAATCGCAGAAATACTTGCCAAGGTAGTTACAGTAACTTAGCCTCTTCATGTACCCTAGAGGAGAAATAGAAGCAACCAGAGTGGAATTAGATCACAAAAATACTAGCAGTTATAGTTAGTTCCAGATTTACACCTCAGCTAAAGATAAAATCATATGTGAGTAAAACTGTAAGTGTAGTCAATTAGCTCACACTGAAAATATGAGTGATCTAACAAATCATTTACTGTAAATAAGGGGATTAGGATGACTAGGATAACTTAATTACATGACCATCAAACAAAGACCCTTTAAAGAACAAATCAGCCCCAAAACATCACCAATACTCCACCATATTCAACAGAGGATTCTGTTTTTTTTTGTACATGCTTAGATGTGCAGATAGACAAATGAAAATACTTTCTTCTGGCACACCTTCATGTTAGTTTGTTGTCATGCAGGTAACATCTAGTTATAGAAACAAGAATTCAACTCCTTTTTTTCCTCTAGTATGTTTCCTGTGCAGATACCCACCTCTAATTTATAAACAAAATGTTTTTTTACTCTTTCCTTATAATCATGTCTGTAAATGTATTTATATTAATAGGTAAGAAGCTACACAAAACTGAGCCAGTAATTTGGCAGGAGAGAGTGCATAGGAGATAGCTGTGGTTTACAGTGTCAAGACCTACAAATAGTTCAAGGAGGATGGGGACTGATGGTGATTTAACTGCTCTGGCTGCTTCGCAGTAACAGTCACGTAGGCAGGTCCAAATAAAGTGAGTTGCTTTGAAGCAAAATTGGTTCCAAGTGTTCATTCTGGGTAAGAAAACAGTTTAATGGCCTACATGAAAATCTTGGATTTTTGTCATACCACACTGTATATAACAATGGCTCTACAACTACAAATTTAAGTTATTAATCTGTGCCATCTGAATCTTTTCCCCAAGGTGTATGTAACAATGACATTTTGTTTTATATTAACAATATTTAGTAAATGCAAGTGTTTACATACGTGGCTCGACTTCCGTCCCGCATCCGGCACAGAGGAAGTTCTGTGAAGCAAGGACTTCACTGCGTCTGTGTAAATGAAAAATAATATAATCAGACAAAGACGAACCAAAGACAACAAAGACAAATTATTTAATTCTTCAAATGTAGTACAAAATTTATGAGCATTTTACATCACAGATCATCCACTGCACTTAACAGTTCACATTTAGTTCTTTTCTTACAAACCTCCTATATTTTTTCATCCTTTCACCTTGTTTGAGTTTGTTTCTAAAAAGCTGATGTCCAATTTACTGTAGAACTTGGTTACTGTCACCAAAATCATTTATTTAATTTTGCATTTCCCCCTTTTTTCTATTCTGGTCATTTCCAATCCCCAAATGCAACTGTTCTGCTTTTTGCACTACCCTTGCCATGACCAAATAGAGCCGCAGACTATCATGTGCTCCCTTGCACACATGCAGTTACAGAGAGTCCACCATGGTGGACTAGTGCATTAGACCACTATGCTACCCAAGCTCTCTGTGACACCATAATTATGGTTTAAAACATTCCTCTGGTATAAACATACCTTTAAAATAATTTGTTGCTGTGGAAGAGGCATTAACGCTACAATCTTATTCAAATCTTCAACCATAATCACTGGAAAAGTTTTGCATTTTTAATCATCATCTATATTTAGTTTTTATAGCCATAGTCAGACGTATGACACACTTTTGTCTAATTAAAGAGGTGTTCACCATGGTGCGAAATGTGACTTCGGGGTCACCTCATATTTATATCCAAATGAAACATAAAGTCAAGGATTAGTACTAACTCAGGTGAAAATTAAATAGGCAACATAGAAATGGGAACATGCTTCAGCTTTTTGTATATAAAAATGTTTTCTTACTGTTTTTTGTATAAATACTTGTTGATTTTTAAATCACCTCTGTGTAGGATGTATACTGTATATTATCTGAAATTGGGGTGGAGTCCAAATAAACGCACCCCTCATTCGGCTTCTTTGAAGGATTTTATCCGTCAAGCTGGCTTCACAACCTGTCCACATGGAAATGGTAGCCAGGGGCAACTGTAAACAAAAAGTTAGTCATAGTTAGAGTTTGAATAATTCTATTCATCTGGTTTTGGAACATGATAAGATTAGATTTGCCCTGAGAAGTTAAATGGGTGACGTTGTTGTAGCCTGTAAAGAAAGACACTTTGTCCTTAGACTGTGCCGAAAAGGAAATCTGTCAATAGCCCTTGGTCAGATCCGGTGTTAAGCAAACAGCACCTAACCAATCCAGAAGTTGTCAATGCAAACATTGGATACAAAACAAACTTCAACATTAAACTGAGCTGGCAGACGTCCACGCAAAACTAAACTTCACCAAGACATTTTTGAAAAAGTACAACAGGGTTGTTTCAATCACTTTGCAATTGTTCTGTTATGAACCCCCCCCCCACCCATCTGTTATTTCTGCTGTTTGAGTTGGTCATCTTCTGAACCTTCATCAGTGGTCACAGGACGCTGCCCACAGGGCGCTGTTGGCTGGATATTTTTGGTTGGTGGACTATTCTCAGTCAAGCAGTGACAGTGGGGTGTTTAAAAACTCCAACAGTGCTGCTGTATACCCTTACACGTCCCTCTTACTATTTTCATATGCATAAAACAGCCCCTTAGATATACTAATGTTAAAATAATACATAAACATATTCCACTTGGGTGGCATGGTGGCTAAGTGGGTAGCACTATCACCTCACAGCAAGAAGGTCCTGGGTTCGATCCCCAGGTGGGGCGGTCCAGGTCCTTTCTGTGTGGAGTTTGCGTTTTCTCCCCGTGTCTGGGTGGGTTTACTCTGGGTGCTCTGGTTTCCTCCCACAGTCCAAAGATGTGCAGGTGAGGTGAATTGGGGATACAAAGTTGTCCATGACTGTGTTTGATAGAACCTTGTGAACTGATGAACCTTGTGTAAATAAGTAACTACTGTTCCTGTCATGAATGTAACCAAAAGTGTAAAACATGACATTAAAATCCTAATAAACAAACAAACAAAAATATTCCACTTAATAGCTTTGCGTAATGTTAGAATCAGTCATTGTTCCCATTAGTGGCTAATATGACAAGAATGTTTTAGAATGGCATGAACCCCAGAAGGTAGACACCCAAAAAAAAAAAACCCCAAAAAAACCATTCAATTCATGCCTACTGCCTTGCTTTAAAGGAAATCATAGTGGGATTAGATGTGCTAAGTGTCTGCATGCTGGATTCAGTACAACCCATTTTACTGCAATTATTTTTTCTAGTAGAGGTTGTATGTGTGTGTGTGTGTGTGTGTGTGTTTCGTCTTACTTCTTCAAGAAGCTCCTCTGTAGGAATAACCCACTTTCCAAGTTTCAGCATGAACTTCTGGGCAAGGACTTCAGCTGAACACCTGAAGACACACACACATGCCCACACACATTTAGCAAATTTTTATCCATCGTGTTTGTTCAAATGCTCAGGTGTGTATTTGACATACCTCTGGACAGAAGTATCGGAACTTGAGTTTAAACACAATTCCTGGTCACGATATTCTGGAAGATACATAACAGTATACAAATGTTTAGATTAAAGCTGGTGCTTACAGTTGCTGTGAGTTTAAAATACAGTTTACAGTACGATTTATAGTTACATTTTTACTGTAAATATGATTAAAATTTCACTGTATCACTTACTGACAGAGGAGTCATCTGTGTATTTTTGAGAAACATTCCACTTTGCCACCTCCAGAACCTCAAGCACCATATCCACGACCACAAAATGAGCATTCTCCTACATACACATCAAAAGATTCATGTTTTGTGTACGCCAATGAAAGTTCTACACTCCCAGTTCCAAAAAAGCTGGGACAGTAAAACAAGCCATCAATTATTTATGAATCATGTTGACCGTATTTGATATTTTGACTAAACAATATACTGTATATTCACTTATTCTTTATGTAATTGCTGCATTCCCAAAAAGTTTGGACAGGGGCATGTTTATTCCGGTGTGTTATTACCTTTCTTTTAACAACATTCTGTAATCATGGACACCAGTTGTTGTGTAAGTGGAGATGTTTTCCCCATTCTTGAATAATAGAACACTTAACACACTCTTATAAATCCACACTGTTGTAACACATGCTGCCATGCAAGCCACATTCTGCACCTTGCTTCAAAATGTGTGTGTTAACCTTAGTGTTAATAGTGGCATCAGTGACATACACATTATTCATGCCATGATGGTTCTTAATGCAGGTCTGCAGGGTCAAAATGTAGACATTTTATGTTGGTTTTTGGCTTTGCTCTTCTAAAATCTAAAATCTTTGTGGATTTTATGTAGTAAAATCCTTAAAGTGCTTGAAATTTTCTTAAAACTTGTCTTTATTGCAACGAATCTTACTTATATAATTATTCACAAAGTGGCAAACTTTGGCCCATCCATGCTCATAAACAACTCAGCCTTTCATTAATGCTCTGATTACAACCAATTATTGTTGCATGTACTATAGATCTTTTTAAATATTTAGTGTTCCTGGACTTTAATTTTTAATGATTACAAATAAGCATATTCATATTTAACAGTTTACAAATCATTACTTCCTGTGTTTTTTTTAAATACTTCTTTGTATTTTACCTACTGTCCCATATTTTTAGGACTTTATTTGTGAATACACATACAGACACATAAACGCACATACACTACGTCTGTGTTTATTACCTGATCAATATCCACACTATTTCTGTACAGCTCCTCTTTCATTTTCTCCTTCTCATTCTCAGGACCTTCAACATCAATCATACAGAATGTGTTAGGGATTTAAAGTGTAATTTAAGTGAAATGTACTGCAGCATTTTTTTAAAGGAAGCAGTATAATCCCATACTCAATTCTCTACCAAATTAAGACATTGTCAAGTCCTTTCCCTATCACCAGAGTTTAAGAGCTGACACATGCTTTCTTTAAAATACCATGTAACCACATTATTATAAGCTGTTAATCATACAGTTACACTAAGCAGATCAACAAGCATAGAGGATGACATGTTATGCCCTCTTCCAATCACATCTCTTGATGTTCCGCTAAACTAAAGCGCATGGTCAGTCTCAGGTCAATGCTTTTTCTGCTGCACCAATGTAAAAATCTAAAATAACAATTTTATTTAAAATAATATTTTAGAGATATTATAGGCAGCAATGCAGCATGTAAAAATGCATGATCGTTCATTTGTAATTTCTCAACATATACAGTGCCTTGCAAAAGTATTCAGCCCCCTTGAACTTTTCAACCTTTTGCCACATTTCAGGCTTCAAACATAACGATATGAAATTGTAATTTTTTGTGAAGAATCAACAACAAGTGGGACACAATCGTGAAGTAGAACGAAATGTATTGGATATTTTAAACTTTTTTTAGAAATAAAAAACTAAAAAGTGGGGCGTGCAATATTATTCAGCCCCTTTACTTTCAGTGCAGCAAACTCACTCCAGAAGTTCAGTGAGGATCTCTGAATGATCCAATGTTGACCTAAATGACTGATGGTGATAAATAGAATCCACCTGTGTGTAATCAAGTCTCCGTATAAATGCACCTGCTCTGTGATAGTCTCAGAGTTCTGTTTAAAGCGCAGAGAGCATCATGAAGACCAAGGAACACACCAGGCAGGTCCGAGATACTGTTGTGGAGAAGTTTAAAGCCGGATTTGGATACAAAAAGATTTCCCAAGCTTTAAACATCTCAAGGAGCACTGTGCAAGCGATCATATTGAAATGGAAGGAGTATCAGACCACTGCAAATCTACCAAGACCCGGCCGTCCCTCTAAACTTTCAGCTCAAACAAGGAGAAGACTGATCAGAGATGCAGCCAAGAGGCCCATGATCACTCTGAATGAACTGCAGAGATCTACAGCTGAGGTGGGAGACTCTGTCCATAGGACACAATCAGTCGTACACTGCACAAATCTGGCCTTTATGGAAGAGTGGCAAGAAGAAAGCCATTTCTCAAAGATATCTATAAAAAGTCACCTGGGAGACACACCAAACATGTGGAAGAAGGTGCTCTGGTCAGATGAAACCAAAATCTAACTTTTTGGCCACAATGCAAAACGTTATGTTTGGCGTAAAAGCAACACAGCTCATCACCCTAAACACACCATCCCCACTGTCAAACATGGTGGTGGCAGCATCATGGTTTGGGCCTGCTTTTCTTCAGCAGGGACAGGGAAGATGGTTAAAATTGATGGGAAGATGGATGGAGCCAAATACAGGACCATTCTGGAAGAAAACCTGTTGCAGTCTGCAAAAGACCTGAGACTGGGACGGAGATTTATCTTCCAACAAGACAATGATCCAAAACATAAAGCAAAATCTACAATGGAATGGTTCACAAATAAACGTATCCAGGTGTTAGAATGGCCAAGTCAAAGTCCAGACCTGAATCCCATCGAGAATCTGTGGAAAGAGCTGAAAACTGCTGTTCACAAACGCTCTCCATCCAACCTCACTGAGCTCGAGCTGTTTTGCAAGGAAGAATGGGCAAAAATTTCTGTCTCTCGATGTGCAAAACTGATAGAGACATACCCCAAGCGACTTGCAGCTGTAATCGCAGCAAAAGGTGGCGCTACAAAGTATTAACGCAAGGGGGCTGAATAATATTGCACGCCCCACTTTTCAGTTTTTTATTTCTAAAAAAAGTTTAAAATATCCAATAAATTTCGTTCCACTTCACGATTGTGTCCCACTTGTTGTTGATTCTTCACAAAAAATTACAATTTCATATCGTTATGTTTGAAGCCTGAAATGTGGCAAAAGGTTGAAAAGTTCAAGGGGGCTGAATACTTTTGCAAGGCACTGTAAGTAAAGAGTATACTAAATAATTTTTTAAGACTAAAAAAGGATATAATCCTAATTATATGTTTACTCAAACAGTTAAAATGTTAAATTTATGTTTATGTATTGATGATGGCCAACTTGGTGAAGCAGTTGGAAAATTGGTTCTCTCACAGCAACATGGGTCCTAAGAACCATCCCTATCTGTGAGCAGTATCACATGTGTAATTGTGTTAGGCTAAGATTAATTGCTGTTTAGGGTCTATTTCTTAGAGTAATTTTTGGTCTTTTAAAGTAGCACTGGGTCCACTGCCACCCTGACCAAGATAAAGATATATAAATTTTACTCTTAGATTTACTTATTTTATTTATGTTGCCCTTTTCTTTTAATCTAGACATTTACAATTCCCGTCTGTCTTTTTGATTTTGTTTTAGTATTTCAGTGACTGTCACTCACCTGAGATCAGGCATGTGTCCAAGCAGGTTGTGGGTTCTTTCTCTAATTCTTCAGTGCTTATGTCTATAAACTCAAATTCCTCTGTCAGAGAAGACTGGGATTCTGAAGATCCATGTGAGAGGTTTTCTTGCTCATTACAGGATTTATCGGACATATTTTCCACAAGGGCACAGTGTGAATCCAAATGTACATGTTGAGAACTTATCTGGGCTGAAGAAGCCATCCATTCTCTTTCTGGAAAACTAGTCTGTAGCTTTTTTGAATAACTTAACTGAGAAGGTCTCTCTGTGTTAAGCAAATGTCTCTCTGGAAGTTCTATGAAAGTATTTGATACCATTGAATACAGTCCACTTCTTTTTCTTGAAGAAAGACTAACCGGATGAGACCCTTTCTTGTTTCGAGATATGACTGGACTGCTCCTGGGTAGATGGTACTGTTCTTCTTCATTTGGGTTTAAGTGACTTTTGCATCCTTGTTCACCCTCCATGCTGTGATTTACATCCCGTGTCATGAAACCAATAAAGCTACAGTTGTTAGAGTTACTATCAATGAGACTCATGTTGTTGTTGACCTGGAAAAAGAAACAAAGTGATTAAAAGGAATTGTTGGTTATGAGACCAAGATATCATATTGTTGAACCTTTGATTAATTTAAGAGTATTAAAGTACTGTAAAGTACATTTGACATTTACAAAATTGTGAAGCATCGTGGAGGCAGCATCATAATTTGGGGCCTAAAAAAATTCAACATGGTGTTTAATCTGTCTGATAGACCATCAAGGTATTGGTCCATCACCTAAAGCTTAATATATATTTTTTGACGGAAGTGGCAAAATTGAAAAGTGTATTAAACATTTTTTTATTCACAATTAAAAGTTAAATTAAAAGGTAATATAACACAGTGGTAAACATGATTTTGCCCCAACAGTCTGTTGCAGGCATCAAATTCTAAATGTGTTTATATCCTTAAAATACTATCAAGTATTTAGTTATAATATGGAAATCTTTTCTTTGTGCTTTTGTCAGTTAAATGAAGGTTCAAGGGAAATAAACCAAACACAGCTTCTTGTTTTATATATATTTTTTAAATGGTCTTTTTTAGTTTTCACTTCTATTACGGTGAAAAACGTTATTGCATTCTCAAATTGAAAATAACAGATACATAAATAAAATAGTTTGTATAAACCTATTTACAGCCCAATAAACGTTCCCTGTAACATTAATGTTTTATATTTTTGGAACAAGAACAGGTATTGCAGGTATTGTAGGTAACACCTACTCCAGGGTATATTACTGCAAATCATTCAAAATGCAGCTGCTGCGTTCTCTTCACTGGCTTCCTGTAGCTGCACGCATTCAGTTTAAAACACTGATGCTCGCCTACAAAGCCAAAAATGAACCAGCCCCAAGCTACCCTCATGGTCTAATCAAACCCTGCTCTGTACCACGCAACCTCCGAGCCACTAGTCTCGCTCGACTTGATCCTCCTCCCAGGACTAGAGGAAGACAAGCATCAAGGCTCTTCTCTGTACTGGCACCCAAATGGTGGAACGAACTTCCTCTGTCTGTCCGAACATCTGAGTCTCTTGCTGTCTTTAAAAAACGATTAAAAACCTTCATCACCTTTTTACTAAGCACTTAAGCTGACTTGTACTTACTTACTAACACACTTTTCCATTTCTTAAAAAAAAAAAAAAAAAAAAAAAAAAAACTTTGGTTCTAACAGGTTTGAGCAGATTTGTGTTCTTGGACTGTTGTTTACTTAATCTAGAGTAATTAAATGTTTACTATGGAAGCACTTCTGTAAGTCGCTCTGGATAAGAGCGTCTGCTAAATGCCGAAATGTAAATGTAAATGTAAGGAGTTTTATTTTACACACTTAAAACTTTAAAGTGCCTAACGGGGAAGATGTGATGCACTGAGCTGTATTCCAGTTCAGTGGAACATAACATGGTCTGTGTGGCTGTGGCTCAGTGCGTAACACTGTCACCTCACAGCAAGAAAGTACTGGGTTCACTTACCAGGTGGAGTGGTTTGGGTCCTTTCTCTGTGGAGTTTGCATGTTTCCTCCTGGAGTTCTGGTTTTCTCCCACAAGTCCAGAGACATGCAGTCAGGTTATTCAGGGCTACTAAAACTGCCCTGTGTGTGTGTGTGTGTGTGTGTGTGTGTTTGCTCTGTGATGGACAGGCAACCTGTCAAGGGTTGTTTTCTACCTTTGACCCCTGAATAGGATAAAGCAGTGATAAAATATTCAATAAATGTATATATTTCTAAACATAATTTGAAAATAAGCATTGCCAACCCCATAAACACTTTGCTACCCAATTTATAGTATAACCCAGGTGGTAATTTATATTTTATGTACATTGTACAGACGCAGAGAAACCGGTTTTCTTAAAATGACATGATCAGTTTCACTTCGTTTTTTTTAAAGCAAATTAAACACAAAGTAAAAACAGAAGCGCACAGACACAAAAATAAACAAAAAGAAAATATTACATTTCAATCTATACGTGATTTTAGAGTTTTAATTAAAAAAACAACACGATGTTGCAAATACAAAACGAAATATTAACTCACCATGTCGCAGAATGTACGGAAGTGTGCAGACTTACAGCAGCAACTGCGCAAAACTTGTCTGAATTCTCATTGGTCAGAATTTTCACCGATTGTTGTTTATGATGACTTCTGACTGAGGTGAAAGTGGCTGCAGTTACACTGAAAATAAATGATTCAGCTATAACTAAAATTAAAATAAACTATAAAATCACTGAGTCAGTCACATTCACTCACACTCACTTTCTCTCTCTCTCTCTCTCTCTCTCACACACACACGCACACACACTCTCTCTCTCTCTCTCTCTCTCTCACACACACACACAAACTCTCTTTCTCCATTTATCTACACAACAGAGTAGAAAATAGATGGATGGATGGATAGATAGATAGATACATTTTCAGCATACGCTTTTATCCAAAGCGACTTACACAATGAGCAATTGAGGGTTAAGGGCCTTGCTCAGGGACCCAACAGTGGCAACTTGGTGGTGGCGAGGCTTGAACCGGCAACCTTCTGTTTACTAGTCCAGTACCTTAACCACTGAGCTATCACTGGCCCACCAGACAGACAGACAGACAGACAGACAGACAGACAGACAGACAGACAGACAGACAGACAGACAGACAGACAGACAGACAGACAGACAGACAGACACGTTATTAAACCCGAAGGAAATTAAGGCCACGGTAGCAAGTTACATAAATCAAAAAGTCAAAAGTAATAGTACACACTACAGAGATTCACATTGTACAAACAAGTATCTGTATAATCACAACAACACTCAGACAACACACAACACCAAACAGGACCTAAGGATGCAGATGGAAATGTTATTTCAGTTAACACTACAACACTGGTATATATACAGTATATGAAGGAAGTACCTGAAGGAAACACGAGACTTTAGGGCAAACATGCTATACAGGATATTTCTCAGACAATTATCATAGACAAGGCTCGAACCCAGGTTTTCCAGGACCGTGTCACAGCACCCACTCTACCTGCAAATAATAATGTTTTTTCTTTTTCTTTTGACTACTTCTGTATTTAGGGGTCGTCACAGCAGATCTAGTCAGCATACCAGACTTGGCACAGTTTTTACACCATATGCCCTTCCTGACTGTAATATTTTATCCTGGCTTAAAAGCAGCACTGAGAGCGCACTGACATGTGCACCCTCCAGTGCCTAGGCTGTTTTGGCCATGCTGATTGTGTCCGTGCGGATGGCAAATCGGCTGATAGCAGGCCGATTCTAACCCCAGATCTCGGCAAAAGTGGGCTTGCGTGCTTGACCATAAGAGCAACTCCAGCAAATAGTAGTAATGATACTAATAATGATCATTCACAATGATACATTAGGTAGTGTCGATACTGCAAATGGTGTCAGTCTTCTCTGGGTATTCTGGGATTTTCCAGCTATTAGACACATGCCAGTTGATGGCTTGCCTCCTGTGTGCTGCACACTGATAAATTAAAGCCTAACGTATGAAGTCTACATTAAATATTTAATAAAACATGGTCCTTACCTTCACTGTCAGTGAGGTATTTCTCGTGTTTTCACTGTCAGTGGGTTTTCTTCATGTTCTCCATGTGGGTGTCATCTGGGTACTTTGGTTCCACCCACCACTAAGAATACTTCATGTAAAAAGAGGAACCAGGGCCAATTTGCAGAAGTGCAGATGTTTAAGGTACAGTATGTAAACCAGCTTTTCTTAAGTGACTACCTATCAATATAAACATTTTGTAGGTTGGTAGAACTATCACTTTTATTAACTTAGTAATTTTTAAAAGTATTTTAAGGGAGCTTTGACTATGTAAAGGAAAGTGTTGTAAGTGATGGCATTAGACCAGTCTAGATGTTTAATATGTCAGCTATCGGGTATAATATAACTCTGAAGCTGCTTAGATTAACATGTCGTGATTTTTTTTATTCTTTCTTTATATTTTAGGTGTATTTTACTTCTACCCAAGAATGAGGAACAGTAAAAGGTGAAACAAGAAGTGCTCAATATGTAGATGGAAAAACTAATTAAAATTATGAGATATAACTATCAAAGAGACATTTTTGTGGTAATGTTATTGTTTTAAAACTGCAATTTCCAGCATATTTGCTAGCAAGCTGACTACAAATCTGGACTACATATCTAAGTGGTATCTTTCAGCCCCAATCAACAGGGCATAATGATCATGAGCTATTTTCTTCATAGTCTTTAAAAAAAAATTGTGTTCCATACCCCCAGAAATTTTTAAAAGTGTATTGTAGATGTTCTGGTGGCTTGTGGTGGTCCAACGCTGATTTAAGACAGATTTATTTTCCCCCTCAGTTATTGTCTTTAAAATGTTTTGCATGTTCTTATGTTGTCTGTGTGAGTTATGCACAATTGAGAAAGTGGTGCCCTACAAAGTAAGTATCGATTGATGGAGTGCTTTTCTTGCTTTGTTGCCACTATTCTGTCGAAGATGACACTGTTATTATCTATACCTAAAGTTGCTTGTTGTTAGTTTTTGCTCCAAATTATATTGTTTACATGGTTTGCTTTCTGTGTTCTGTTTAGAGCTTTAATTTTTTTATTATTATTATTATAGTACTGCTTGTGGGTAAGTTTAGTGACAGTGGTAGCCTAGTGGGTAGAGCTTTGGGCTATCAACCGGAAAATTGGTGGTTCAAATCCAGGCTCTTACCCTCTTTGCTCCAGGGGCACCGTACAATGGCTGATCCTGCGCTCTGACCCCAGCTTTCAAACAAGCTGGGATATGTAAAGAAAGAATTTTATTGTACTGTATATGTGGCAGGTAAAGTATATCTTCTTCTTAGTGGGTGCTGTAAAACTAGCACTGTTAATATGGTCACATTAAGTATAGCAATTTTAAATCATTAATGAGAAACTAGGAGGCTTTACCACAAATTTAAAAGACATTACAGATCTTGCAATACCTGTGAATAAACAATCTTTGTATAATCTTTGTTACTGTATGTATAAATACACTTTAACAACTGGGGCTCCTGATACCACCTGACCTAATAAACTGTTTTAATAAACATTTAGCACTTTTATTCAAAGCAACTTACAGTTGTGATAGTATACAGTCTAAGGGCCTTGGCAGTGGTGAGGCTTGAACCAGCAACCTTCTGATTACTGTACCAGTACCTTAACCACTAGGCCTTAGGTAACACCAGGAAACACTAGATTCAGGGCAATTTACCATAAACAGTGTGACAATTTGTCCCAAGGCATCACTTACACATTCACAAATGTGGGCGATTTGGGCAGACAGTTTTCCCTTTTGAAGAATAAAGGAAACAGAAGTACTACGGTGTTTTGTGGCTACTGTGGCCTGATAAGGATGAAGTTGTTGATGAAATCCAGTGGTTGTGGTTGAGCATCAGTGGACATTGGGCAACATGTATGTGTATGTATACATATAACCGGCAGATGTCGCTCTATCAATGCGTTAAGAGCTCCAGAGCAACAGTACAGGATATTGTAGTTGCACGGTTTGACCAGCAGGGGGTGTTAAGCGTTCCGAACTGTGGAAGTGCTGGTCAGTGAAAAGACTGCGCAGTTGTGTACAGGGCAGATCAGCACTGTCTTCTTTTATTCTGGATATATTTATATTCATTGGGTTTTGTGGAGCGAGCTGATTTTGTGGATTTATCGGGGCGGTGGTGAACTGATGATGGAGGCGGTAAGCGGCGCGGGGGCGCGCAGGGTAGCGGGAGCGAGCCGCGGTGTGGAACGTTCACTGGAAGAAGCGACGGGCTCGGGCTCGCTCTGCCTCAGCGCCCGCAAACTGAAGGAATTCCCCTCCGCTTCCGCGCAGCACGATCTCAGCGATGTGGTGCACGCAGGTAAAATCAGTCAACATCTAATAAACACGCACGAATTATTCTCATGTTTCTGTTCGAGTTCAGTCCAGAAGCACCAGTGTTTTGTTCTTTCTTTCCCCTTTAGCTGTTTTTTTAAGACAACGTGAACAACAGTGTATGAAAATGAAGTGGGTTTGAATGAACTCAGACAGTGTTTACTCGTGCTAGGGCAAGCTGGTTAAGGTACTGGACTAGCAATCAGAAGGTCGCAGGTTCAAGCCCCACCACTGCCAGGCAGTGGCGGAGCCAGACAATTTTCATAGGGGTGGCCAGACTGAGACCATTGCTCACACAGGGGTGGCACAGAAACTGATACCTTTTTTATGTGGTCACTTACTCATTTACCTATACAGGCAGTAAGTGCCATGTAGAATTACATCACGAAGAATAATAAGCTTTTTTTCCTCTCTTCATTTTCTCTGACAAGTGAAAAACCAGAATATAGCCTATAACCTTAACATTATGAGGAAGAATTTCAAAGATATTCCTTTGCAATACTTTATCATTTGGCTGCCAACTTGTGTGTAATGATGAGACTCAATTGAACCCCAGAACATGCTAGTGTGAATGCATGGAAAACAAATTTAAATTTTCTTTCAAGAATATGATACAGACTGACCAACACTATTAAGCCAAATCAGCATTAAAAATAGACTTTACTTTTAACAGCCTTCTACAATGCTGGAGCTTCTTAAAACGGAATATATTCTTTTAAATAGAAGTGTTATTTAACTGCTATTAAATTGTTTTCAAACAAAATCCGCCCAATTAGGCGGATAACCGCCCAATCTGGCAACATTGGAACGCGCAGAGCCAGCTGGTGCCTTTACTCGTAGCTCGCCACAAATACTACTAAATAGTAATAGTAGTACTAGTAGCACTAAGTAGTACTTCTTCTGTAATTGTGTTGGTGGTTGACCTTTATGTCGTGTATTACTGCACGGTTTTGGTGGAGAACTACTTCTTTGAGGTGCGCTGTTGAATTGCGTCCCTGTGAGAACACCTGCGTGCAGAAATGCTTCCGCAAAAAAAGTTGCCGGTGATGGGGGGGCCGGAGGGGTGGCCGAAGATTCATTTATGGTGGCCATGGCCACCACTGGCCACCCCCTGGCTCCGCCCCTGCTGCCAGGTTGCTGCTGTTTGCTGTTGGGCTCTTAAGCAAGGCTCTTAACCCTCAGTTGCTCAGACTGTATGCCTAGGCGCTTTGGATAAAGGCGTCTGCTGCATAATATAAATGTACCATAACACTTTTACCAGGCATGGGTAAGGACTAGAGTGCATGGATCAACTCTGTTACCCTGCATGTGTTAATTCAGTCTTGCCGGAGATGATTAACACTGCAAAAGAGGGAACTGTACAGTACAGACGTCTGTTAATCATTGCCAGTGAATATGATATGGTTTTGTCACTGCTAGTGGGTATGGATCAACACCAGTTGGCATGGGTCAGAATCTATGGGCATTGATCAGAGCAAGGGGTCATGGTTCAAACCCAGATATGAGCACACATCAGTGGTTACTGGTCAGGGCTAGTGGGTATGGATCAACACCATTTGGCATGGGTCAGAATCTATGGGCATTGATCAAAACAAGAGGTCATGGTTCAAACACAGAGGATATGAGCCCACATCAGTGGTTACTGGTCAGTGCTAGTGAGTATGGATCAACACCATTTGGCATGGGTCAGAATCTATGGGCATTGATCAAAACAAGAGGTCATGGTTCAAACACAGAGGATATGAGCCCACATCAGTGGTTACTGGTCAGGGCTAGTGAGTATGGATCAACACCAGTTGGCATGGGTCAAAATCTATGGGCATTTGTCAAAGCAGGGGGTCATGGTTCAAACCCAGAGGATATGAACACATCAGTGGTTACTGGTCAGGGCTAGTGAGTATGGATCAACACCATTTGGCATGGGTCAGAATCTATGGGCATTGATCAAAACAAGAGGTCATGGTTCAAACACAGAGGATATGAGCCCACATCAGTGGTTACTGGTCAGTGCTAGTGAGTATGGATCAACACCATTTGGCATGGGTCAGAATCTATGGGCATTGATCAAAACAAGAGGTCATGGTTCAAACACAGAGGATATGAGCCCACATCAGTGGTTACTGGTCAGGGCTAGTGAGTATGGATCAACACCAGTTGGCAAGGGTCAGAATCTATAAGCAATAATCAAAGCAAGGGGTCATGGATCAAACCCAGAGGATATGAACACACATCAGTGGTTACTGGTCAGGGCTAGTGAGTATTACAGCCTATACATTATACATTATGCATTAAGTACAGCTATTTCTGTACCTTGTATCTTTGACCCTAGATCAGTCATGGAAAATGTTTCTGGTATCTAGTAGAGTCACAAATTTTGCCAACAGTTGTTAGTTGATGGTTGACCGATAACAGACAAGTTTCATATCAACAAGTCATCATAATTGATCAGTTGGAATATTAAAGTTCCTTGTGATATTATTAGTGTAGTAAACATAAGACCATAACTAAAAAATGTTTTACCTTTTACTGGGATGTGACGCAAACTGTCCACATCATTTTTTTATTTTCTCAAATAATGTTACAGATCCACATGTGCAATGATTAACATGCAGTCAGACTCCATACTGACACAAACATTAAAAGCACAAATGGAAGCTGTTTATAGTTCCGTTGTTCATGATTTAAATAAAATGAGTGCATAATAATAGTTTTTTTTGCTCAAATTAGAACGAGAGAAAGTGAAAGAAAGTGGCACACGTACACTGAGGCTGATTAGCAGTCTGAGCACTTGTGTGGGTGTAGAGATCTGTTACTCTGCTCTTAGTTTAAATGAAGGTTTAGCTGTTAAAAACATGAATGACCTTTTTAACCGACAGCATTAATCAAACAATGACTTCTTTGTCAGTTATCGGTTAATCATTGACATCCCTAGTACGTAAAGTTCTATTAATCAAGTATGTCAACTAGCCCCGTATGATTTCCCTATACTGGGAATTAGTGTTTCTTATTCTAACACACCTGAACACACCAGTTTATTACCTTATAATTCATTAGCACTTTATGGTATTAATAAAATGTAACAGGAAGAGCAGGAACCCTTTTCATATGTTTATTACACAGACCATTTCTTGTGACGGCATCAGTGCTGGCTAATATCTAACAGCGCTAATATTTGTGGGTGTGTGGGTGTGAATTCTTTCCCGTAACACTTCATAGTGGGTGTAGGCAGTGGGTACGTGTACGTTCCCATCTGTCTGTTACAATGCTGTATCAGAGGTGCTGGATTGATATTTGCATGCTGCACTAAGGATAACAAACATGTTAGCATGGATGGTGTGAGTGTTAGCATGGGTAGTGTTACATAACATTAGTGTATTTAGCTTATTGATAATAATGCTGCGTTGGTATACAATATCCCCATTTTCAGAAAACTTGGGACATTTGATGAAATGCAATAAAAACAAGAAGCAAGAAACAAGAAGAATTTCTTAATTCTCTCAATATTAATTAACTGACAAAAGGGTAAATAAATGACTTTAATATTTTGGCTGACCAATTAGGTTGTATTTTGACCGCAGGCTTAATTCTTGCCATTTTTATCATTAGGCTGAGTGCACCTCTTTGGAATGATTACTTGGGGCTGGGAGTGATTGGCTTTAGGGCTGCGAGGTGAAAGGATATCTCAAAAACTAACTACTTATTCTAAGACACCAAAATTGCTAAATTGATTTTACAGTAGAAGCACTAAGTCTCTAAAATGTGGTTAAACCTGTTAAACCTAAGCGTCAGGGGGGACGCCAGTAACGCCACCAGAAGCTCAAAAGCAAACAAATCACAACCCAAACAAGTATTTGTTAATAGCAGTATGTAACTGTGCCGTGAAATGCTAAAAAAAACCCTGGAGCCTGAAAATAATAATCACAACCTTAACACACAAACACTGGAGTGTATGACATGAAATAAATAGATTTCACACTAATCACCAGTCAAGTATTTTGGCCAAACATTGTCTGATTCCCATCAATATTTTTAATCTTGAAAAACCTTTGGTTTTCACTCTGATTAATGTTTTTTATACACTTATGCACACTATTTATGTACATTATAGCCGTTTGGGATTTACATTTTTTGCCAATATTCTTTACCTTTGACTAAACTATTAGAAATTAATTGTTTTTAGTGAAATTAAGTGGGTTTTATTTGAATGCAGTTTAGTACATTGTGGGTGGTTTAATTAATGGATGTGTGTGAAACAATTTACCCCAAACACATTAGCAATGCACATCAATATGTTTTATGATGGATGCCAAGAATGTCAGTGTGAACGCAGCCTTACACTTAAGCTTTAGTTTTTGTTACTTGTTACTAAAAATTTGAGGTAGAAACCAAGCTGACAAGTTAAATCCTGCATGACGTCAGTCGAACACATAGAACACATGAGTGAGTGTATTGTGTGCATTAAATATAGCGTATAGATGTAGATAACAACGCAATTTGAGACTCTGCATTCTATAGGAGTTGAAATAACCTCAAACTTGTCCATGTGCAGTAGCCAAAAGAACTGAAAAATATGGTTTCATTTTGTCATTTAATGAAAAAGAAACTGCTTACAATGTTTGTAATATTATAAGGTGTGTCGAATGTAAGTCTAGAAACTTGTGTAACTGGAATGAACCAACTGGGTTTCCAAATGACCAATCTTTTCTTATATAGTTATGTAATGCAGGGGGTTTAGGATTTGAGTAAATGGGGTGTGCCTGCAAGTAAATGGGTGTGTTAGTATCCTTGTTAAAAAGAGAGTGAGGGGTCAAGGTTTTGGCGGGTATAAGTGAGTGTGTGTGTGTTGTATATGAATAATTGTTTCAGCTGTGGGGCTGCACAATGAACCAGGGAGGAGACAACATCCTGCCTCAACATACACACCACAAACCCACACGCACCCACACATACACACACTCACACACACACAGGATCTGGTATAAACCATAGTGTCAGATGCAAAGCACCACTGGAAGGATCCTTCTGGTGATTTAAAAGAACTTACACTATTTATGATTGATTAATTGATTTGACCGAGTGGCATAAAGGTTTTATGGTCATACACTATACCAACTGTGAAGCACAGTGGTGGCAACTGCCTGAAATGATTTTAAATCATAAGATTATCTTACCATGTAGGCTATAAAGGAATGTTTAATGTTTTGGTAATAGACTGCCTGTTAAAGAATTAAATCTAAATAACAAAGTTGAAAGATCTTAAAGACATTCGTCAAATATCTCGCCCTCCCCCCACCAGCCACATAAATACACATTGCCACGGTGCCACCAGTTACTTCAACCCCAACTTCCCACCCCTTCCTCTCAGTACCCTCTTGTTTGAAAACCAAAGTATGGTCACCCTATCATTGAACAGATACTCAGTTAAGCTTCAACTTTCAAGCATGTTGGGTGGAAACTAAAGGTCAAAAGAAACTGCCAACTATCTCACTTGCTTTTCCTGAGCTTGTTCACACCCTAACTGGCTGCTTTCTAATCACCTTCCTGAAACCCCCACTTAAAGGCCTTTAGACTTTTTGTGACTGTTACTATTTAGTGAAAAATTCAAGAGAAAATGTTTGAAAATATGTTCTATATTTTGTTAAGCTTATTACTTGGAGGTTTGTAAGTAGACACATGTCAAAATACAGTAGTGTGCAATTACTGGTTTTAAAGAATTTAACTTAATCTACTTAAATGCCCAAGTTCTCTTTTCCATATAAGCCATTGATAAATAATGTTTAATCTGTACATCTGGATATCAAGAGGTCAAAAATACACTTGTTTTAGGCTGGTACACCAAGCTCAGCTGGTATTTTGGTAAATATGCAGGACTGATTGAAACATGGCCTTTCTCTCAGTTACTGGCTGCTCCTGTTCTGCTGACTTGTGTTATTTATGTTGGTTTTGTGCTGCAGCTGGCACATATTCCAGTACTAATCCCAGACGAGAAAAACACAAACCGCCCCCACCCTTACCTTCTAGGCTGGATAATTAAGTAAAATAAAGTGGACAAATAACACATCCAGAATTTTACTGTGCTTTACTGGAACAGGATTCAGGTTTTTTAAACCAGAAAACGTTCATTTAGATATTTATCAGCAACCCACTTAATAATTAATGTCTTATTAAAATAATAATTAAGCTGTTTCTAAACATGTATTTTTAAACCAATAAATAGTGTGCAGTTTAAAATGTGTATTCAATGATGGCTTAAACATTTAGAAAAACAAAATCATAGCCAACAACCATATCACCCTTGTAAAAAAATTAATAAAATTGTGTTTTCAGGCAGCTCATGTGGCGCAGCGGTAAAACACACTAGCACACCAGAGCTGGGACTTCGAATACATCGTTTCGAATCTCAGCTCTGCCATCTGGCTGGGCTGGGTGGCCACATGAACAACGATTAGCTGTTGTTCACAGGGTGGGTAAGCCGGACCAGGGTGTGGTTACGGCCTCTGCTGGCTGATTGATGTTGGGGAATAATGCTGATCAGGGTGTGGCTCTCCGTGCACAAGGCTGGTCTGCATATGAACTTGCCTCGTGCAGGTGAAAATAGGCAGTCGGTACTGATCACGTATCGGAGGGGATGTGTGTCAGTTGCGAAGCTCCTCAGTCAGCAGTGGAGGGTAGTATCGGTGGAGGTGAAGCGTGGCACGGTCTGGGGGAAAATTTCAGAGAAAAAGAGAAAAAAAATGTGTTTTCAGCTTATAGGGGAAATGTAGCTTTTGACTATCTTTAATTGACGAATTATATTTTTTATTAGGGGCAGGCACTAATCAATATGAGTACTGCTATTTAATACAGATATTTCCATACCCACATATTAGTTGAAATAAATGTTATTGTCATCATAATTTATTTCAAAACAGTAAAATATATGACAGCAGTTATACATTTTAATGTATTTTATTTGTGCCACATGCATAAATGAGTGCACTGAATTATTGCACTGTTTTAATCTGACCACTTAGCATTCATGCTTGTTGTGTGTGTGTAAACCCTAGCATGTAGGCCATGCTGTGTGTTTGTGTGTCTGTGCTGACACACCACATTCTACACTATGCCCACTTCAATTGTAATGTCGAAGCAGTGCGTTTGATAAATTATTGGCCTGTTGTAATCTGACCACTTGGTGTTTGCACTTATTTTGGGTATGTGTGTGTGTGTGATAATAGTGCTGTTCCCACATATCAGGTACAACATGGTACACAAGTACATTATTTGAGTGTGGGCAATGCTATGTATGTGTGTGTGCTTGTGTTCAGACACCACATTGTTCAGCAAGCCCACTAAAGCTATGATGTTTTAGGACATGAGTATGTGATGAATTATTGCACTGTTTTTATCTGACCGCTTAGTATTCACACTCACTGTGTGTGTGCACGTACATACGTGTGTGTGGGAGGTAAAAGTGCTGTTTCCACATATTAGGCACGACATGCCATGCAAGTATACTATAGTGTGTGTGTGTGTGTGTGTGAGCTGATGCACCACATTTTACAATATGTCCATTTCAGCTGTAATTTGTGAGTGTGTGTTGAATTATTGCACTGTTATCTTCCTGCTTAGCTTTCACTCTCATTGTGTGTGTGGGTGGTAGTAGTGCGGTTCCCACATATTAGATACAACATGCAGTATAGTGTATCTGTGTGTCTGCGTGTGTGATAATTCTGCTGTTCCCACATATTAGGTACATCATGCAGTACACGTACACTATATCGTGTGTGTGTGTGTGTGTGTGTGTGTGTGTGTGTGTGTGTGTGTGGTAATAGTGCTGTTCCCAAATATTAGATACAACATGCAGTGCAAGTACACTATATAGTGTGTGTGTGTGTGTGTGGTAAAAGTGCTGTTCCCACATATTATATACAGCATGCAGTCCAAGTACACTATATAGTGTGTGTGTGTGTGTGTGTGTGTGTGTGTGTGGTAATAGTGCTGTTCCCAAATATTAGATACAGCATGCAGTCCAAGTACACTATATAGTGTGTGTGTGTGTGTGGTAATAGTGCTGTTCCCAAATATTAGATACAACATGCGGTGCAAGTACACTATATAGTGTGTGTGTGTGGTAATAGTGATGTTCCCACATATTATATACAGCATGCAGTCCAAGTACACTATATAGTGTGTGTGTGTGTGTGTGGTAATAGTGCTGTTCCCAAATATTAGATACAACATGCAGTGCAAGTACACTATATAGTGTGTGTGTGTGTGTGTGTGTGGTAAAAGTGCTGTTCCCACATATTATATACAGCATGCAGTCCAAGTACACTATATAGTGTGTGTGTGGTAATAGTGCTGTTCCCAAATATTAGATACAACATGCAGTGCAAGTACACTATATAGTGTGTGTGTGTGTGTGGTAAAAGTGCTGTTCCCACATATTATATACAGCATGCAGTCCAAGTACACTATATAGTGTGTGTGTGTGTGTGTGTGTGTGTGTGTGGTAATAGTGCTGTTCCCAAATATTAGATACAACATGCAGTGCAAGTACACTATATAGTGTGTGTGTGTGGTAAAAGTGCTGTTCCCACATATTATATACAGCATGCAGTCCAAGTACACTATATAGTGTGTGTGTGTGTGTGTGTGTGTGTGGTAAAAGTGCTGTTCCCACATATTATATACAGCATGCAGTCCAAGTACACTATATAGTGTGTGTGTGTGTGTGTGTGTGTGGTAATAGTGCTGTTCCCAAATATTAGATACAACATGCGGTGCAAGTACACTATATAGTGTGTGTGTGTGGTAAAAGTGCTGTTCCCACATATTATATACAGCATGCAGTCCAAGTACACTATATAGTGTGTGTGTGTGTGTGTGTGTGTGTGGTAATAGTGCTGTTCCCAAATATTAGATACAACATGCAGTGCAAGTACACTATATAGTGTGTGTGTGTGTGTGTGTGTGTGTGTGTGGTAATAGTGATGTTCCCACATATTATATACAGCATGCAGTGCAAGTACACTATATAGTGTGTGTGTGTGTGTGTGTGTGTGTGTGTGTGTGTGTGTGTGTGTGTGTGTAGTAATAGTGCTGTTCCTACATTATATACAGCATGCAGTACAAGTACACTATATATACAGGGGTTGGACAATGAAACTGAAACACCTGTCATTTTAGTGTGGGAGGTTTCATGGAAATTGGACCAGTCTGGTGGCCAATCTTCATTAATTGCACATTGCACCAGTAAGAGCAGAGTGTGAAGGTTCAATTAGCAGGGTAAGAGCACAGTTTTGCTCAAAATATTGCAATGCACACAACATTATGGGTGACATACCAGAGTTCAAAAGAGGACAAATTGTTGGTGCACGTCTTGCTGGCGCATCTGTGACCAAGACAGCAAGTCTTTGTGATGTATCAAGAGCCACGGTATCCAGGGTAATGTCAGCATATCACCAAGAAGGACAAACCACATCCAACAGGATTAACTGTGGACGCAAGAGGAAGCTGTCTGAAAGGGATGTTCGGGTGCTAACCCGGATTGTATCCAAAAAACATAAAACCACGGCTGCCCAAATCACGGCAGAATTAAATGTGCACCTCAACTCTCCTGTTTCCACCAGAACTGTCCGTCGGGAGCTCCACAGGGTCAATATACACGGCCGGGCTGCTATAGCCAAACCTTTGGTCACTCGTGCCAATGCCAAACGTCGGTTTCAATGGTGCAAGGAGCGCAAATCTTGGGCTGTGGACAATGTGAAACATGTATTGTTCTCTGATGAGTCCACCTTTACTGTTTTCCCCACATCCGGGAGAGTTATGGTGTGGAGAAGCCCCAAAGAAGCGTACCACCCAGACTGTTGCATGCCCAGAGTGAAGCATGGGGGTGGATCAGTGATGGTTTGGGCTGCCATATCATGGCATTCCCTTGGCCCAATACTTGTGCTAGATGGGCGCGTCACTGCCAAGGACTACCGAACCATTCTGGAGGACCATGTGCATCCAATGGTTCAAACATTGTATTCTGAAGGCGGTATATATACAGTATATATATATATTAGGGCTGTCAAACGATTAAAATTTTTAATCGCGATTAATCTCAGAATTTCATATAGTTAATCGCGATTAATCGCATTAAAAAAAATCTGTGTAAATGTTATAGAAAACAAGGATTTTTAAGTGAAATGTTACAATTAAAATGGTGAACACATTTTATGCTAAATGTACTGATGTTAAAAACTGCTGGGACAAGAGAAAACTGTAAGGGAGTGTTATTCACTCACATACTAGGTAGTAATACTATCCAATGGTTTGATGGACGTTTCTACACGAAGTGAGTGTGTTTTGACCCTTTGGGGCTTCCATAGTTCATGGACAACGTGCTTGACTCAGCTGTCCGGTATTCTTTACCGTAACAGAATAAGTTAATAAAGTGTTCTGCTCCCGACAACTTGTGAATATAGCGTGTATTTATTTCTTTATTATGCAAGTGCAGATGCTACGACGCTCTTTTACATTTTGTTAACAAACCGCAAATGAAAAACGGTGACATGTCCGACATTAAAACGTTTGTTCTACCAGTCAAGTCTCAACATGAACTAGAATTTGCGTTAATGGCACTATTTATCTTAATCGCGTTAAATTGAGATTGCGTTAATGCGTTATTATCGCGTTAACTTCGACAGCCCTAATATATATATATATATATATATATATATATATATATATATATATATATATATATATATATATATATATGTACAGTGTATCACAAAAGTGAGTACACCCCTCACATTTCTGCAAATATTTCATTATATCTTTTCATGGAACAACACTATAGAAATGAAACTTGGATATAACTTAGAGTAGTCAGTGTACAGCTTGTATAGCAGTGTAGATTTACTGTCTTCTGAAAATAACTCAACACACAGCCATTAATGTCTAAATAGCTGGCAACATAAGTGAGTACACCCCACAGTGAACATGTCCAAATTGTGCCCAAATGTGTCGTTGTCTTTCCCTGGTGTCATGTGTCAAGGTCCCAGGTGTAAATGGGGAGCAGGGCTGTGAAATTTGGTGTTTTGGGTACAATTCTCTCATACTGGCCACTGGATGTTCAACATGGCACCTCATGGCAAAGAACTCTCTGAGGATGTGAGAAATAGAATTGTTGCTCTCCACAAAGATGGCCTGGGCTATAAGAAGATTGCTAACACCCTGAAACTGAGCTACAGCATGGTGGCCAAGGTCATACAGCGGTTTTCCAGGACAGGTTCCACTCGGAACAGGCTTCGCCAGGGTCGACCAAAGAAGTTGAGTCCACGTGTTCGGCGTCATATCCAGAGGTTGGCTTTAAAAAATAGACACATGAGTGCTGCCAGCATTGCTGCAGAGGTTGACGACGTGGGAGGTCAGCCTGTCAGTACTCAGACCATACGCCGCACACTGCATCAACTCGGTCTGCATGGTCGTCATCCCAGAAGAAAGCTGACGCACAAGAAAGCCCGCAAACAGTTTGCTGAAGACAAGCAGTCCAAGAACATGGATTACTGGAATGCCCTGTGGTCTGACGAGACCAAGATAAACTTGTTTGGCTCAGATGGTGTCCAGCATGTGTGGCGGCGCCCTGGTGAGAAGTACCAAGACAACTGTATCTTGCCTACAGTCAAGCATGGTGGTGGTAGCATCATGGTCTTGGGCTGCATGAGTGTTGCTGGCACTGGGGAGCTGCAGTTCATTGAGGGAAACATGAATTTCAACATGTACTGTGACATTCTGAAACAGAGCATGATCCCCTCCCTTCGAAAACTGGGCCTCATGGCAGTTTTCCAACAGGATAACGACCCCAAACACAACCTCCAAGATGACAACTGCCTTGCTGAGGAAGCTGAAGGTAAAGGTGATGGACTAAACCCAATTGAGCACCTGTGGCGCATCCTCAAGTGGAAGATGGAGGAGTTCAAGGTGTCTAACATCCACCAGCTCCGTGATGTCATCATGGAGGAGTGGAAGAGGATTCCAGTAGCAACCTGTGCAGCTCTGGTGAATTCCATGCCCAGGAGGGTTAAGGCAGTGCTGGATAATAATGGTGGTCACACAAAATATTGACACTTTGGGCACAATTTGGACATGTTCACTGTGGGGTGTACTCACTTATGTTGCCAGCCATTTAGACATTAATGGCTGTGTGTTGAGTTATTTTCAGAAGACAGTAAATCTACACTGCTATACAAGTTGTACACTGACTACTCTAAGTTATATCCAAGTTTCATGTCTATAGTGTTGTCCCATGAAAAGATATAATAAAATATTTGCAGAAATGTGAGGGGTGTACTCACTTTTGTGATACACTGTATATATATATATATATAGTGTGTATGGCAATAATGCTGTTCCCAAATATTAGATATAACATGCAGTGCAAGTACACTATATAGTGTGTGTGTGTGTGTCTGTGTGGTGAAAGTGCTGTTCCCACACATTAGGTACAACATGCAGTTCAAGTACACTACCTCTGCGTGGGCTATGTTCTGTGTTTGTGTGTTTTCTCACATCACATTCCTTGGCATGCCCACTTCAGTTGTGACGTTTGAAGGCACAAATAAGTAGCATTCACATTCAGTTTGTGTGTGTGTGTGTGTGTGTGTGGTAAAAGTGCTGTTCCCGCATGTTAGATAAGTTACGCAAGTACACTACCTCTAGTGTGAGCCACGCCCTGTGTGTGTGTATGTGTGCTGAAGCATCACATTCTTCAGCAAGCCCACTCCAGTTGTGATGTTTGAGGGCACAATCACACTGATCTCACTGCTTGGCCCGTGTGTGTGTGTCTGTGCACGCTATTAAGCTTTTATTTTGTATTTGAGCTTGAGAAAGAGAAAGCTAGTGGGAGCAAGAGAGTACGAAAGAATGAGAGAGAGGATGAGAGTGAAAACCTCTTGGAATTACTAGAATACCTTTAGCAGTAAGGTCTGGTTTCATCACTGAGCCCAATACAGTAACACATCCCAGACATCCTCAGCCAACCCCCCTAGCCAATCATGTCTGTATGTAGACCTCCCAACTGTCCGATAGCACCACTAGGGTTTTAAACACTATATTTTTTTGATAGTGGGCTAGCGTAATTTATATTACTTATCAGCATTTAAAGGTGATGGTGTTGGTACAGTAATGTGAGGCTGATTTGCTGCATCAGGATCCGGACAACTTGCCTTTCTTATCTATCAGAAAACTCTTCAGGAAAATGTAAAGTAATCTGTTCAAACACTGACACTGAGGCAAAATAAGCATTTGAGACACAAGACAGTCACTATTGTTGTTTCTGTTTAGCTTTAATTGGACATGGTAGAGGATAAAGGTCATCAGGTTAAATTTAAATTTCTTGAATGGAAATTAAGAATCAATTTTATGCCCAGATGGCGCAGCGGGATATTGTGCTAATGCACCAGCGCTGGGATTCTGAACTCCCCGAGTGCACCCTCTGGAAAAAATTTGCCACCAGTCAACTTGGTGGGAAAGACTGGACTAATAAGGGGGTGGGGTCTTAAAATGCTGTGCAGAGACCCTGGTTAGCACCCGGAGGCACCTGTACAGAAGATCATGTAGGTTGCTGCGTGGCTCTCCATGTGCAATATCCAGCCTCATGTGCGAAACCACCGAAGTATGGGCGAATAAGAAGGGGTCGAGGGACTGTGCACGCATACGAGGGTGTGGGGCAGGCGATTATACCCTCCTCTGACTGATTTAAGCAGTCATGAACGTCAGAACATGTGCATTCCTAGTGACTTTTGGGGTCCGTCATTGCTTCATCAAGTGATGCAATCTGGTATTACATTGTGGGAGCGATTTGGGTGATTTGATAAACAAAACCATGTATCACAGTTACGGCACTGCTGCATTTAGCAAAATAACCACACTGAGTCCTCTCCTGTTATGCTTGATGCAACTGAAAATCCCCAAAATGTACACGGCACTGACTATTTTGTAATAATTGCGCATGACAGTCAGGGATCTGTGAAATAGTGGGTTGATGGTAATTCCTCGTAGTTCATGTGTTGAATGCAGCAGATATGATCAGCGTAAAGACCTCAGAGACTTTGATAAGGGGAAATTGTTATGTTATCTTCCAAACAGCAAGGGATTTTCACAGGCAGCTGTGGTGAGTACCCACTGATACTTGAATGAGGAACAAGCCTCTAACCACCGCTGGTTTGTTAAGCATCCGAGACTCATTGTTGCCAGTTGCAGACCATTTTATTACCAGTGATGAGGTGAATGTGTCAACAGTGCATTGAACCTTTTTTTGTGTAAACGACTGCACAGTCCATGCTTACCATGTTCCACCATTAAAAGCACCTACCCAGAGAATCCTGTTTTTTAAGTTAATGGCCAGACATGTGTGCATCATTTACCCATGGATGCACTGTAGGACAGTTCACCTCAAAATGTACAGAAGTTGAAAGACTTGCTGGTAATGTCCTGGTACCAGATGCCTTGTGGAGTTCATGTCTTATCAGGCGGTCCTTATATTTTGGCTCATTGATATAATAAAAGGTTTCCTGTGAGGTTAAACAGTGCCCAAACATCATATCTGTTAGGATCCTTTAGGACTTCTTAACAATGGTATTTAGGTTCTGTTCTGTCAAGACGCCTACTTATGTGGTTAGAATAAATAACAGCCTGTGTATTTGCAGAACACAATGCACAAAAGTGATTTTTGCATAGGCTCAGCCATATGAGTGTATGTGTACTATTATTTGTCAACATAGACACTCCTCCTTCTAAGCCATGTAAAGTACCAGCTGCTCTTCTACATTTCCAATTATGGCTCTTGAACTTCAGGCTGTGTGTGTGATCTTTTGTACTGACAATGATGTAAGCCAGGCTTCCTTGTTGATCTTCCTCGTGGATTAAAAATCACAGCCAAGTTACACTAACACACAGAACAATAACACCTGCAGTGTGTTTGTGTGTGTGTGTGTTCAGGAAGGACCCTTAACCTTGAAGTCCCTCTCTCACAAAGACAAAGGCTATTTTTCTTATAGTCATTCTTGTTTTTACAATAAAAAACTTACTTAAATGTGTTTTTATAAAACTTTTGGTCATATCCAAACATATAATCTGGTACCAAAGTTTCAGAAGCATCTAGTAATCTAAAAAAACTATATACATGTACAGCGTGGCAAAGTTCTGTGAGTGTGTGTATGTGTTTTTCAGCTGTTTTTCCACATTTCCAATTATGGGCCTTAAATCTCTCTGTGTGTGTGTGTGTGTGTGTGTGTGTGTGTGTGTGTGTGTGTGTGTGTGTGTGTGTGTGTGTGTGTGTGTGTGTCTTTCCTCCACCAGTGATGTCAGACATACTTTCATGATCTTTTACACAGAATGAAAGTCACAGTCTAGCTTACGCTAACACATAAGAACAATAGCACCTACACTTTGTGTGTATGTATGTGTGGTTCAGGAAGCACCTTTAACCTTGAAGTGCCTTCCTTCACTCAGACATCCCTTAATATACACTAGCACACAAACACACAGAATTAAGCCTCCCTGTGGCATTAACTGGTACTACAGAAAAGTTTTTGATGCCCAGCAGTCTTTCACCCCATGTTCAATTCATGGCTTCGGCCTTGACCATGGTAGTGTGAGCTGTTGTAAGTGTACTGTGTGTATTGTAGTGCTATGGTAGTGTTGTGTGTGGTGATTACATAACCGTATCAGATATCAGTTAGCGTCTATGATGCTGGCATGAGTATCTCTTATGCCATGTTTCTCTTTTTCTTCTCAGATCTTTCAAAGAATCGGTTGGCAGATGTTCCTCCTGAACTCACGCGTCTAGTTTCATTGGAAACACTGAATCTCTATCACAACTGCATCAAAAGCATTCCAGATACCATCATCAACCTGCAGTCCCTCACCTCATTAAACATCAGGTAAACACTTAGACTTGTTAAAAAGCACTTTTTCCCTTGGTTATTTAATTAGCCTAATTTACCTAGCTGAACACAGGCTTGATTTTTGCCAGCCCTGTGGAATATAAATCTTGTTTAGCTCATCATTAAAGTCAAGCTTAGAACAGTACAAAAATATAGCTGTTAATATTTACTAGTCTAAAAAGGTTACAAAGCCATTTCTAAAGCTCCAGGGCTCCACGGAACCACAGTGTAAGGCATTATTTTTAAATGGAGAAAAGTTGAAACAATGTTCCTCCCAATTTAGTCATAACCAATTACCCAGTTGAGTTGCTTAATACGTATGAATTGATTAATGAATGGATGTTAGGTTTGACTCTTTTTTTTCTTTACTAATGTTTAGCCGTAACCAGTTGTCGGTGTTGCCAGCGTGTGTGTGTAGTCTACCTCTGCGAGTCCTTAATGCCAGCAACAACAAACTAAACGCTCTTCCTGAGAGTATTGGCCAGCTCACCAACCTAATGGAACTGGTAAGTGTGTGGGGACAATGGAAAGGGGACAGTTTGTTTTTCTGAGTTATCCCATTGTGTAAAATGTCATTGCTTATTATATTATTAAAATATAGAAACATGATGAGACATGATGGGGGGGGGGGGGGGGGGGATTGGCCAAAACCCTGCGATTGATTAGTGCCCTATCCAAGGTGTCCCTGCTTTGGTTCCAGTGTTTCCAGGTGGAGTAATCTATCTCACTATGTACTTGTGTTTTTTTACCATCTAGGATGTGAGCTGTAATGAAATCACAGCCCTGCCTCGTCACCTTGGACGACTCAAAGCACTTCGAGAGCTTAGTGTTCGCCGGAACCTTCTGTGTGTTCTACCCGATGGTACAGATAATCCATAAATCATACACAAGTCATATCAAACACAATGTTTTGTTTTACTGGGATAAAGATCTGAGGTGACACAGCATGGGGCCATCAACATGAAATATACAAATAAAATGGTGTTGATCAATAATTAAGTTTCAAACAACCCCAGGAGTAATAAACCTTCCTGGCAGATGGAATTGTTCTCATCATTAGAGAACAAGGTAGAATTACAGGTTCAACAAAAAATCTAATAAAAAAGATAATTGAACTGGAATTGGGTTCAAAGTCATGGATTCCATAAAGTACCAGAATGTTGAAAAAGAAAATCTGTGTCTGTGTGCGTGTGTATGTGTGTTTCTCAGACTTGGCAGATCTACCTCTGGTAAAGTTTGATTTCTCCTGTAATAAAGTCTCCACTATTCCTGTCAGCTACCGCAAAATGACTCAACTCCAATCAATACAACTAGAAAACAACCCACTACAGAGCCCACCTGCACAGGTAATACCAACTACACACACTTATTTAGAATTATGTACTTTAAGCACCACCAGCCAGAACTGTTGACACTGAATTGACTCTGCTATCTGCATGTCTCAGCAGTCCAGGCAACTTTATGCCCCAATCTTCAACTGTCTGTTTTAGGTGACCCTGTGACACCCCCTTTCTAATTCTCAATCATTGGTGTTTAATTCTCAGCCGGTCAGGTGTCTACAGACACCTGATTGGCTATGTCTAAAGGGAGATTGGCCGAACAGAGTAACCATTGGGATGTGCACTTGACAGTGTGCTCTTAGTTGCGGTCCCAAGCCTGGATAAAATAAGAAGGGTTGCTTGAGGAAAGGCATTCAGTGGAAAAACTGTGCCAAATCAGATATGTGGACCAGAATGAATTGCTGTGGCGACCCCTAAAACTATGGTACCAGTCAAAAGAAACAAAACATGGCATTAATTATAAGTAGTATGATTAATGACAGGCTCCTGTCATTTCAGAATATGAAATATTTCTATTTTACTCTGGTTTTTGTATAAGGTGTGATACTAAACTTTTAAGATCTGCCTATATATTGTCACAGATTTGCATAAAGGGAAAGGTTCACATATTTAAGTACCTCACCATGGAGGCATGTCGCAGCGACAAGATGGTCGACGCCCTGTACCTGCCTGTCATGGACCAACTTAGCCTATCACGACCAACCACTGGCAGGTAATTCTCTGAAAAATAAGGGTGTACATTTGGCCATACTAATATAATTTATATAAAATAGAAAGTGTATATACCAACATATCCAGGCATTGTGTTACTATTCAACAAGTATCAAATCAGGTATTAGAATCAGGTAAATGGATGTAATAAATGAGGGGTATATTTGAATGACTGGTGGACAAATTTAGGTTAGATTATGTGCATGTAGCACGACTAGTCTCAGTGGAATTACTTTAATAGACTAAGGGAGTGGAAGTGGCATTACAGGGAGGGCTAAAGAGACATTTTACCATCTTGTCTTGTCTTTTTTAGTGTGGAGGACATTGATCAACACAGGAAGCTGGATAGTGATTCTGGGGTTGGCAGCGACAATGGGGACAAACGTCTTTCTGCCACAGAGGTTAGTTCATGTGTATGTGTTAGCATTAGTATTTAGTCTTTTTTTTGGACATGCTTTCCTAGTTATATAATTTGAATCTGATTGTGTGAATTGTACACGTTTTCTACAGCAAAAATAAGACTGTACATGCAAATACTATGTACTGTTAAAAACCTTTTGATAGGACTGTTGCATCACATTGCTAGCTGGTTTTTCTACTATTTCTACTGTCTTTATCAGAAAAGAAAGTAAAATTACTCTAACCCAGTCTGATTTTGTTCACACTGGCTATTTGTTATGACATAACAGTATTTTAATAATGAGAAGCCTCAATTGGTTTAGCTTATGCATATCTTGCTGATCTCCTGAAGCAGTATAGCCCATCTTGATCACTTTGTTAAGGCAATGCAGTTCTGGGAATCCCCAAAATCTTCCATTTTTGCATTGTGTCTAAGAGTGTTTCAGATTAATCCAGGTTATATTATGTTACTGTTTTATTCTTAATTATACTGTAGTTTCACCTTTAAATGGTCCTAAATCATAGCCAGCTATCACATAACCTCTTTTAGCCATTTTTAAGGAGTGAATGTGTGTGTGTGTGTGTGTGTGTGTTTTCAGCCATCTGATGAGGATAGTCTGGGTCTAAATGTGCCAATGTCCAACATTTCAGAGGAGGACAGGTTAACTAAAGATGATTCCATTGAGCACATTAGCCCTCTGACAGGTACTACACACACACACACACACTTGATTTTACCATGCATATTAGCACTCTGCCTGACAGATTCTGCATACATATCACAAATTTAGTAAGTTCAAAGTTCAGACCCTTTGACTTTTTGGAAACTTAATTTTGTTGTGGATTTGATTTTAAATAGACAGACAGCATAGAAAAAGACAGGAGTGGTTATAAAACCTCCTTGCTGGTTCATAAAGAGTAAATAAACACTTGGTTATGTTATTGTAGAGAGGTGGGATTGTGACCTTGGTTTAACCTCAACTAGGGTACAGCAAATAGCCAGGAAGTTGCTGTCAGCACTCTGCATTGTGGGCGGGTGTTAAAAGCAACAACCAGGCAAACTGAAAAAATAAAACAGCTTTAACGTGTAATTAGGGTGTTTGTACCAGAGATTTTTATCATTTTTTAAAAATCTGGATTTTCTTAGTGTAACTGTAACAGTATAACACACACACTTTTCAATATTTAGCTATTTACTCACACACTTTCACACCTACAGGGGTCATTTAAATGTTTAATTCACCTTTTGCATGTTTTGCAATGGTTGAAAAATAAAGGTTTTTTTTTAGATATATTAACAGCTTTAACAGTAAGTGGTTATGGTAGGACTGAGGCATATCCTGGGTTACAAGGTGAACAGGGTGCCAGTTTATTGAAGGCAACAATCTATCATCCAGTCACTTACATGTAGGAGAAATTTAGACCAGTCAATCCACATTTTACACTAAAATACCTGAAATAAGACTATACGGATGTGGGGAGAACATGACATACTTCACATAGACATTAACTTTCTGAAAGGATTAAACCTTTGTCTTTGGAGTTGTGCAACAATATCAGCAGTAGTTTTTGAAACTGAAATTGAACATTAAAGATTTTAGTGTTTGAATTTTGTGTCTGTTTTCCACAGCAGATCGAAGTTCTTCAGACTCCCAGTTTAGATACAAAGATCCTTCCTTCAGTTCTCAATTTGTCAACTACATGAAGGTAAAGCTAAGAAAATCTACTTCACAGTCTGCACGTTAGAACACTTGTAATTTTTAGAAATCCCATAATATAATAATAGAGTTTGACATAAGTCTTTTAGGAATGGAAAGTCATACTTGTGTTCTAGTACTTAGCACTGTCGTTGTTATGGTGCATGTTGTGTTTGCCTTGTGTTTCTGTAACCCTGCTACTTGTCTGTTATTGGTAACACACGTCTTGTGTTCCTAATTTGTTGTGTATTTATTACCTTTGTTTGTTACTGACTTACTGACAAGTATTGTGGTGTCTAACTCTGCATTAATGAGCATTCTTGATTCCTGTTTGTAGTTTGTGTTTCTGTTCCTAATTCTTGTTTTCGTGTCTGTTTCTTGTCCTGTTCCTGTTTCTGCCATTCTGTGGATCTCCCAGTTTCTGACTTGGGTCTGCTTTTTTGTCTGATTATGGATACGTTTCTGTTTTAGAGAGGCCTTGTTTAGGTTCTAACTTGAATCCAATGGAGATGCTGTGCTGAGACCTAAAACGTACCTAAAAACTTGACAGTGGTGTAATTTTAGTTGTTTAGTTTTTGCTTAATATGGTGCAACCTTTTATTTAGTGAAGGGGGCAATTACATTTTCCACATGTGTGTCTGCTACAATAACAACAAAGGTCCATTATGGTCCAGTCATACAGGCTGTTACTGTGTGGTCATGTGACAGGTTGCAGCTGCAGCTGATTTATGTGTGTGTGTTTGTGGGTAGAGTCGAGGTGGTGATTTTGATGAGCCCCTCAGAATAGAAGAAGACAGTAATTGGACTACTGAGCAAGGGTAAGTATGCTTTCTTTATTCTGTGCTTCTGTTTTACTGTTTTCTGTATTAAATTAAATGAACTAGTTGAACTAGAAACAACACAAGTTGGCATAATTAATTGGCATCAGTACTTGTTTATGGCCTTTCTGGGAGCTATTACAGCCTGAAGTGTTTTTGGATGAGTTTTAATTTATTTTGCACCCATCTCTTGTTTAATATAATGCCTCTGTTGGGTTCTAGAGCAAGATCCTCAACCCTCCAAGCTCCAGTGGCACTGTAATCACTAAACATGTGCTTTGACCTCAGCTTTCAAACAAGCTTGAATAAGCGAAACAGTAGTCATTATTCTCCTACGTTATTTCACTACTATCACATCTTGCAGTGAGGCAGGTGTTACCTGGTTGATGTGCCTTGTTATATTTCTGCCTCACAGATCATCTACTATTTGAAAATCAACCCCCAGGACTGACTGGGAATCTTCAAAATTATTTCCAAGCACAAAAATCTTTGCATCTGTAACTCTTTGTTTTACCAGCTTCTGTGTTATTAATCCATAGACATCATCTCTGGTTGCACTAACAGTAGCCAGTGCCCCTCTAGTTTAAGTGGTGGCCTGATCTAGGGAGTGTGAATGTAGTTTTATCTTTTTACAAGAATTTGACATATTTGACATGCTAGACCATATTGTTAATTGTTGTTTGTTTTTCTTTATAAATTTCTTACATAGTTTTTGACTGACAAATTGAGTAACTTGACATGCATTGAATGAGGTTGAAGATCTATTAATCAATAAACCTGTACTATGTTTGAAAAATAATAAATAGTAGAAATTGTACATTAAAATCCCCCAGTGAGTCCCCTTCAAGTTGGTTTATATATTCTCAGTGCTTTATGTGCTTGCTTTATATATGTATAAACAAACTTAAAGGGCTAAATAAACATTAGAAGGCCATACAACAGGTTTGCTTGTTTTACAAGTTATCTAGCCAAGTACCCAAAATCTCTTTCTTTTGTAATGATTCATGACAACTCTGTATGGAAAATTAGCACTATGCACTCACTGTACTATGGGGATTTGCACAGCACAACTAAAACAACTAGTTGGGTCTCTAATGTTACATATATTGCTTAAAGACACCTTGTTTACACTGTTTCCTTATCTAATTTTTAGATAAAGTTATGCACACTATGTTTGTGGTATGTTTCCTACAGGCCAACGGTCAACCTGATTAGTCCGCTACAAGAGGCTGTAAAGCTTCTGCAGAACCCTAACAGGTATGAACCACCAAACTTGTCCAGTTGCTTTGTATCTAATCTAGTATTTTAATGCAGCTTTTTTGTGTATATAAGGGTGAATTTGAGTTCAGTTGACATGCCTGGTGTTAAACTTTACCCAGTGGAAATGGTGACAGTGGACGAGTCTTTTAAGTAAGTGACAAACTACTGCACTGCATTGTAGTTATGCCCCTTTTTAATTACATTTGTTATGGCATATAAATCTCAATGATTTGAAGTTATTAAACAAAACACTGAAAACATATTACACAAAGTGGCAGTTATTCAACACCCATAACATACTGATACTTAATAATTACACATTCTTTTGCAGCAAATACTACAATTAAACTCTTTAATATTCTCCTTACATATTTCAGGTTTTACCACAGCATCTCGAATGTGTCTCGGTTATTTTTCTAGGACACAACAAAACTAATGTCAGTTTCTTTTAAGCCATTTAGATTTGAAATGGTTTTTGTATTTACAATCACTGTAATTCTTCTCTACCCCATCATACCCTGTTTCAAATCATGAAGACATGATCGTACAGTCCTCTTAGACATTTTGTGACAGGGAGTGAAATTCATTTTTTCTTTAATAATGTCAGTCTTTTGTTTAATACATGAAATCATTTATTACCACATGCAAGAATCAGGAGGGAGTGCAATTACTTTTTTATAGCACCATGTAGATGTACAAGCAAATTGTCCTTATTGTATTATTAAGTATGTATTTTATTTCCTTTTTAGTGGTCATGAGAGTGATGATGGACAGACGACACCTAAGGTACTATGTTTTCTGTGTGCATATGTGTATCAATGTATCATGTGCTTTATATACAGTCAGCTCCAAAATTATTGGTACTCTTGATGAAAAATGTTTTTACACACAAATTTGAACTGAATTTATAAACTTTTCAAATAATTATTTTTAAAACCAACATAATGTCACGATTAGTCATGTTGTCCTTCTTCAATAATTGTGGAGCGGATTGTACTTCTAGGGGCCTTCATCTCTTATGGTGAAAACACATGGTAATATTATCTACTTAAATAATATAGGGTCCTTATTGGTACAAGTTATCTCCCATTTATGGTATATTTGCACCATGATTTCTGATGTAGTAAACAGTTTTTCAGTCTTTGGCTGGTTTTTTTTGTTTTTTTTTCACTTTAAATTCAGTTGTTTATCAGCTGCTTTTATTTAGAACACCATTCAACTGATTGTAAACAAGGAACAATCCAAGCTTTTAAGGACCCAAAGTGACTTAAACCCTTAACCATCCGATCATCCGAATGGTGGGCTATTGTACTAGACCGCTGCTTTAATTTGAGCGTTCTCAAAATTGGTTTTGATGTGTGTTTTGGGGTCATTGTATTGCTGGAAGACCCAAGAATTTCTAGGACTTTCTGCAATACACCAGTTACTGGCTGTGGTGTATATTTCTTGTGAAAAGCACCTCTTAACAGTGTAACTGTTAGGAGTTGTGAGGTGTCATTATCATGAATGGATGGTCCAGATAAGAACTGGGAGTTCCAGAGAAAGAGGCAGTACGTTCTCTAACAGCTTGTCTGGAGGCCCAGCTTGCCTGCTAGAGGTAGAATTGTTACATGATTTTAGAGGTAATCAGGAAATCTTTTAATAATCAGGAAATGTTTTTACATATCACATATATGAAAATGAGTTGCTTCTTATAGTTACAGTATGTTATTGTTTGGTGTTTTAAGCCATTCAAATTTATGATTGTAAAATAAAACTAAATCGTCTATTGTTGGTCAGACCAAGGTGTGTTAAAAAATTGGTTTGTAGTTTTTTTTTAACTTAACTGTGAGTATTTAATATGTGTTCCAGTCATTAGGTCACAGAAAAAGTTTCAAAACTTTCAAGACCATTGACTTTGGCAGAATGAACCCCTAATATTTTTCTGGATTCAAACCTAAACCAAAGCTTGTCAGCACTTGTAAATTTCACACTTCTACATGTTGAGCCGCAAGTTTTCACCAAACTAATCATTCAGCTCTCACCAGAAGTCTTCACCAGTGTCTAATGCAGTTGTAGTGTGTATGTGTATGTATTTCTGTTTGCCGTGCAAGATATAAGTCCTCAGATAAACGTGTGTGGTTTCTGATATAAACATTGACAGAGGTCTAGACTGTGCTTGCTGGTTAGTGTTATTTTCTGTGTGTGTTCAAAAGTCCACTACCAACTGTTTTTTACTTTGGTTGATGACAATTAACATCATTAATAGGTTATAAAAGATGTATCAAAATAATCACCTTGAGTTGTATGAGAACCTTTATAAGTAATCTGTGTGGCAGGGTTGCAATTCAGAAATCTTGCATCAAATGTTTAATGCACAAAGTCCCATGGCTTGGCAAAAGGAACATAAAACCTGGACCTTAAAATAATGGAAAAGCCTGATGAGTCAACTTTTACTGCATTAATGCATCTGGATGGATTTAATTTTTGAAAGTCAACCAAAGGATGCCTTTAACTCACAACCTGCTGCTGCTGACTGTTAACTGTTACAGTAGGGGATTCATAATGGTTTGGGTAGCATCTGGTTGAAATCAGTATTTTCAGTGACTGCTTTGTGAATGCAGGGCTATTTTACAATACCAGATTCACCAGGTGTTCTATTTTCCTGGATGATAATGGCCCATCCATAGCCCATACTGCTAATCAAGGTCAGTTTGGGGAAAACAGTTTATCCTGCTGTTCATTAATCGTCAGGCTTAAACTTCCTTAAAAATTTAAAGCACAGACTATAAAGTAGATCCAAATCCTTCCTTTACAAAGCAATATTTTCTTCATGAAGATTGCTTCAGCATGCTACCATAAACCATGCAGGACTTATGTAAAGCATTCTAAGATTAAGAATGAACAGTACTCTTTATTAGCCTCTTGGACAAAATGACAGTAATATGTACACCATAATTTATACATATATGTATACTAAAATATATGTATATTTTAAATTATGAATTTAGAACAGCTGGTAATGGATTATACAGCTGCAGATACTGTATTTTGCCGTCTCCATACTCACATGTCTTGTTAGCTGCTAAGTTGTGTGTTGGTTCGTGGCTGTGGTGTGCCGTTTCTGTGGAGTGCACTGCTAAACAAAGTGCAGTTGTTAGGATTTGTAAGGTTTCATTGTCATTGAAGGATGATCCCGATAAGGGCTGGGAGTTCCAGAGAAAACGGCAATACATTCTCAAACGGGCTCGGCTGGAGGCCCAGCTCGCATGCCAGAAGTACACCTGCCACATGGCACAAAAGGTAAATAAGAAACTGTTCTGAACGAGCAAAGTGTCTGGTAGACTGGAAACTATTTTAGTGACAGTTTTCCTCACACATACTTTTAGAATTTTAAAACAGTTACGTTTTAACTTTATTTATATATTTTATTTATTGTTCACTGTCAGTAAGTTCAATCTAGATAAGTCTAGATGGTCAGTTGTTGGACTCTGAGGTGTGTTTATAACACATAAAAGCAGTACTCAGAGCGGTATTGGCCTATAAACTGTGGTGTGCATTTAAATTGAAATGGAGTTTGTGGCTGAAAGCCATTGCTTTGTTTTACTTTTGTTTTTTTGTTCTTTCTGTGCACTTTTTGGGTATAAATTAAAGCAGTTTTCAGGCCTGGTTGCAGTCCCTGGTACCAATCTTTGATCTGCTTAAAACGGGTTTTAGTTTTGCACATGAGCTTAGGGCTGGACATTGAGGTTTTTTATCTGGCTGAAGGATTTACCATGGCTGGGGAATAGGATATATGTTATATGGTCTGTGATTAAATAGGATGCTTTATTAGCAAATGGATTAAAGAGGCTGTTAACACAAGTACCTACTATGCATTTCATAAAACACTAAATATCTTATGTAAGTTTCTTTTTACTAAAGAATCAGTGTAATATGTAATTATTCATTTTAATATAAATACTTACATTTATGTTTTTTTAACTTTCTATTTTGCAAAGTTTTACACACAGTACACATGACATAGTTTCACAATTTAGTTACTGGTTTGGAAGGACCAGACTTTGTATACACAATCCTACAGTAATGACCCAGTTTCTTAAAAGGGAATGGACCACAATATTTAGGACAGTGTAAAAAAAACCGAAGCGTCTGTGAACTGTCTCTGAACAACATAGGTATTGCCGCAAGCAGTTAATAAAGGCATGCTGCCTTTTTTGTCTAGGGAGCTTATCTACTAAAGGTTATATCTACAAACCCCATTAGTCCCCATTGAGACATAGTGTAAAATGCAATAAAAACAAGTATCTGTTATTTATTAATTCTCTTAAATCTTTGTGTTTTTGTTAGTTTAATGTTTTCACTGACAGATTTGCTGGATCATGGCTCACCACTTTGTAACAAACTTGTCTAAATCTCTTTTCCGGGAAATGGGTTTCATAATAGTTTTGTTTGGTTGTTAAGCTATTGCATATCCAACTATGTGGTGTGTCTGGCCCAGAAAATGCTGCGGATAAACAAAGTTTTAGACAACAAATCTTGCTCACTGTGTCACTGGCTAAAGTTACAGTAAAAAGATCTTACAGGGCATGCAGCTAACTGGTAATTGCTAGGATGTCTACCTGGATGAGTAAATATGGATGACAATTATTAGACATCAGTTGTAACAGTTTGGTTCAACTAGGTAATTAAAGCTCTTTAGTGCAAGCTTTAGTGGTAATTCAAAATCTGGACCTGGAAACTGGGTTTGGTCTAATACTAGGACAGTAAGTTTTAATGTCAGGTCATATCAGAAAATTTTTTTCAAAGGAAGGAAATACTGTATGTGCAGAAGGAAATGTGTCTAGCCTTGGTTTCTACCCACAAGATATCTACTGGCTACATATTTGATGTTTTGGGATTTGAAATGCTTTTGTCTTTTTATAAAAAGAGAGAACAAGATGACAGAAATGGGAAAGAGTAGGAAACATAAATAATAGAGATCATGCATGGAGAAGCGTTCAGGCTGACAACAAGGCCATGTTGTTCTTTCCTCACAACAGTATAACTGCACACAGCTAAGCACACATCAGGAGAGATTTGTTGTTCTACGACCTACATATAAAGGACATGTATGGTTTAATCCCTCTTTTAGAACAAATAATAGCAGAAATAGGTTAACCTCTGTTGTTCCTGTCATTTTCAGAGTGAGACGTTCTGTCGGGAGCAGACCGAGGAGGAGAATGTGAGTAACTTTCTCTCTCCCATTTGAAACATACAGATTGCAGCACTTATTGCAAATATTTATTGGATAAAGTCTCTTACTACTTGGAAAGTTTGGTAAGAGTCTTTGTAGAATAAATAGTGTAAATCCATTTTTTGTTTTGTTTAGACCAGGGCTTTCAGGTGTCAGCATATTTAAAACTTCTATCTTGACTCTATCCCTGGCCACAACATTTTAGCATCTCCTGAAGGTTTTGATGAGAATGTCTTCACTTGTTCTTTTTGGTTTCAATTCTTTATTAGATTCCAAAACCACCTAAACATTTTAGCCACAATTCTATGTAATCATCCAGTGTCTGCTTGTGGACTTTGTACACTGAGAAATGGCCAAAGCTACCAGGGAGTAGCCTTATGAGATGACACAAGGGAGTAGTCTTATGAGATGCCTAAACCAAACCATCTAAAGTGGTTCCACCCCAATAAAACTCCACCTGACAAATGGAAGAATTTATAATCTACAAAGAAATAGCATGAGGTTTATAGTTGATCAAGAACAAAAATACAGATGCATGTATTTAACTTATTTAACTTATTTGACTATGCTTATAAAATTCACCTCATACATTTCAGGATGAAGCACAGAGTCCAGTGTTTTCACCTCCGTTTGGTCTGAAACCAAGATCAGGTAAGTCTGGCTCTGATGCTGCCACACTGTTTATATTGATTGAAATTATCTTGGTAGTTTTCAAGGTATCAAATTTAAAAATACATGTGTTTTGATATACTAAGTCAATAGCACATTAGCACATATTTTCTAATTAGTTACAATTTTGCACAATAAAGAAATAAAGAGAACATGGCAGGAATCATGACTTTGATATAATGTGTCTGTACCTGGGTAAAAATAGCATTGACCCCAAAGTATAGCTATTTGCACACCAAATAAAAAGTGAGCATACATATATTAAACACTGGCAGAATAACGTTCATCTACTTAATTTGGTAGCAAACTAGGATAACATCTTTTTTCATCATTTCAATTTACCTACTGTCCCAACTTTGAAATCACGTTTGTATATTATGTTTATAAGCGAGCTGGTTAATTGTGTATTTAGAATCAGAAGTCAAGAAGCATGTGCTATTCATCACTCTACCAGCCTGAAGCACAGGCAATGAGTTGAACCTAGTCCAATGTGGCAAGCAGTGAGAATATCTTGTCATTTACACCCAGGTGCAAATACTGGTTTTGGTGCTATTATATCTTAATACTAGTGAGTGTTGCTGATTAGTACTTGCTTAACAGCTTCCATCCATTAACTAACACCTTAAACACTTCCATGCTTGCAATGTTTTGTCCCTTCCTGCTTTTACTGCCCCAATATAGCTCTACACTCTGTTCCTTGCTTACCCATGCCTGTTGATAGAGACATACCAAGTAGCCCAGATGATGGATGTGTTCCACTCAATGGTAGGTCCAACCACTCTTTTGGACTGTATAATCACAAGCCTCAATCAAGAACCAATTAAACTTCAGAGATGTTCTCTCTCATATACTCTTCTTTTTTATTCTTTATAAATTACTGCACACTTCTTTTGATTAACCTAATTTGGTTCAGTTACATTTGTTTAAAAATAATAGACATTTCTGTTGTGAAGTTTTTGATTCAAATGCTCTGTGAGTGCTTATGTATTTCCCAAACACCAACTAGCACAGTTAGTGGGACGTTTATTTCTTGAGCAATAGGAGGAGCCTTACTTTAAGGCGCTCACCACCCCATTATGTCATTAAAATAACTGATGTGGCTGGTCTCTTATGCCGTATATGATAATGAATTAGAGATAAATTGCAAATTGAAAACTAAATAGGATAAAAGAATGGAATCTGTGATGCTCTGCTAGGAGAATGTGCTCTTTTTATTTTTAGCCTTGGCCTCTTTTTATGGCCTTATTTGAGGATATTATTCTAGGCCAATGACTCACAGCCATATAACCACTTCCACCCCCCCCCCCACCCCCCCACCCCACCCCCAACACACACACACACACAGTTCAGTACACTCTGTTGATTTTATTTGGGACATTCTATGTAGAGCAATGTTGTCCTCTTCCGTCCCCCACTTATCACACCTTAAATCTTGCCATCGTCTTGTTTAGTCTTTTGGATCTCTTTCTCAAGCCTTGTCTTGCATAACATACTCCTCCTACGTGAGAAGAATAAACTGAGAGAAACTGATCTTTGGCTCTTGTTTCTTAACTACTGTTAACCCTCAGCTTTTATGATTTGCTCTTTGGACCATTGTTAGCTTTGACCGCTCTGAGCTAAAAAACTGACTAACATGACTTTCTCATGACAGACATGACTTTCTTTGTTTACATTAAAATGTCTTAGTCCATCATTACCATTGGCAAAACAAGCTGGAGAGTAAAATGTAACTGTAATGCAAATAGACCTTATAAGAGTTTTTAGCTAACAGACTATACGAGATTATTCAAAAATATTCTGTCTAATCTTTTGACACATTGTGTGATTATCATATATATTTATTGTCAAATTATATGGTAAGATTATTTAATAATAGACCTGGGAATATGAATCATGTCACATCATCTATCAAAACCAACACTGGCATAATGCTTAAATAAAACACTATTTAAACTTGGGAACATGGGGTAGGAGAACAAAATTTCATGTCTTTTAGCATCTGTGCTAGCTGCTATGCCATTGTTAGAAAGATCAGTCTAATATGTGTACGTTGTATAAAATAATGCGAGTAGGGTGGGTATTGTAAATGTGTTTTGGCAATATTATTGTATTATCTCGTGTAACGAAGTAGCAGCGTTCCATGCATCAGTTTTCAAGTCGTCCTCTTATCGGTGGTTTTATAAAAAAAACTGCCAGATTTTTTTTAACTCTCTTTGGTCAGAGAGGTACTAAATCAGTCACGAGTGAGAATTTTACATTGTGGGTTCCCGAGACATCTATCCTTACTTAAACAAAAGAAAATCATTTACACTGTGGAGTATTGTCTATGACAGCAGTGGGGCTAGTTGGGCCGATTACTATACAGTGTATTACTAAATGTAATCACTTACATACAGTTCATAGGCTGAAATTTTTCCACAAGGGGCAGCTACTATAGTGGTTACAAAGAGAATCAATAACAATTTAATAGTGTGAACATTCTAGGCTAAACACTGTTTTACATTCCCGCATACCACAGAAACCTGTAATCCACAGTTAGTTTCTTTTAAAGAGTCTTAATCAGTGCATGCTTTGCTGCCCATGCATCATTGCAATCTCCCTTCACATTTTTATATAAAATAACCACTGATGTCTTGTGTCTCTTTACAGTTTTTCTCAGAACGCCCAAGTGTCTGGAATCAGTGGATCCTCAGTTTACCATGAAGAGAAGAATGGAACAGCTCAGAGAGGAACTGGAACTGGTGGAACAACTTCGAGAGGTAAGCTTATATAGATTTTTACTGATATGGAACTTCAAGCAGGACAATAATTCAAGAGATATATATAAAAAATCCATATACAATGGTTAAATAAGCTCATAATTATTTTTCCCCATTGGTCAAACCATTCCTATGACCATAACCCCAGTTAAAGGCTGTAGAATTAGCTAAAAACAAGAGAGGATCTTGGAGTCTAATGTGAGATTCCTTTCAAATACATGACAGCATGTTGACTGGTTTCTATACATTTTTTTGAGAATTGAACGGTTGCCCTGTTCAGGGCATAATGCTACCCTACTTCCAGTGTTTTTGTGTGACCATTCGACCTAATTATTATACAGTATACTGTTTAGTGTTTGTAACCAATCCAGTCATTTTCTCACCCTGGATTAGAACTTAAAATGGAACCTGTTTAGCTATGTAGCTAGTTTAACAGTTCATAATATTGGGAATCCAAAGCATGTGAAAAAAACAAAATTTACCACCAAACTCATTTCCAGGAGAAAAGAACCCATGACACCATGGTTACTTATTAATTGCTAATCCAGATTCATATTTCCTCGTATCAGTATTGTAGGTACCAGCCTGCCTTCCTTGTCGGTGTGCTATCACGTTATTCAGAGTGTTTATATGTGTGTTTTTAGAGTATTGAGAGCAGACTGAAGGTTGCACTTCCTGAAGATCTTGGTACTTCCCTCATGGATGGTGTGGTGCTCTGTCATCTAGCCAACCATGTTCGACCTCGTTCAGTTGGCAGCATCCACGTTCCTTCTCCAGCAGTAGTAAGCACACATTCAATCATTCATTTTTGCTAAATGCTTAATCCTGGTTGTACTTAAATTAACTGAATCAGTTTCTGAGCATGGAATTGGCTCCCTCAGTTTAAATGTGTGATGCAATTAAATGTAAGGGCAACCCCACTAATTTACTTTGGGATGGGGGTGGGGGGGGCGGGGGTTTGCATGGCTACTGGACACCTGGGTTTGTCCCTTGTCTTTGGTCTAGTATTTCTGGGTCTTACAGACTGTTCCACAGTGTGTATTAAAGTTTGCTTTATCTAGTCTATGGCTGATTTGTGGAGTCAATAAATTAAACCATCTCTGCATTATTATAAAAATCTAATCACCATTCCAGCAATTACTCTGGGAATATTCATAATTTTCCTCCTGTAGTATTACTGCCAACTCTATTTCTGTGCATAGCTCTGATTGTGTAACAAATAGTTAGAACGCTAGCTAAAAACCTAGCTGGCAAAGTAAATCTTAAACTACTTGAAATAAGCTACATGGATCACTATGTAGGGTGATAAGCCATTGTCTTATTTCATGTGTGGTGCATGAATATACATTGATATTTATGGCATTGATATTTTAACCCATTTTTACTTTCTGTGTGTTTTACACTAGCCCAAGCTCAGCATGGCTAAATGCCGCAGGAATGTTGAGAATTTCCTGGATGCGTGTAGGAAGATAGGTGTTCCAGAGGTAAGTGATAATGCTTCCTGAGGTAATTACACATTTACTACATGTGAAGGTTAACAGGCTTGAACCATCATTCATTAATCACAAACTCAGCATTAATTATTGTCATTGTTAGAAGTGGACATTAGGAAATCCAATCCAATGATTAGATCCACATATGTCAAAACTGCATATTGTTTTAGAAAAATAACCAAAAGAATACTGCTTCCCTACATTACGAGGTTAATGTATGTTTTTATAACCACTGAATTGGATCGGTTTGTGTTGTCCGGGATGTCATTTTTCCTGCATTACTTTAAAAAGTCATGCCTATGACCTATAACACCATTGGTGGTTTAGCTTTTGCATATCTTACTGATGTAGCTTAGTGGTTAAGATACTGAACTAATGAGCAGAAGGTCACTAGTTCTAACCACTACCAACAAGTTGCTTTGGATAAAAGTGTCTGTTAAATGCAGTAAATGTTAATACCTATATGTTAGGTGCAGCTCATTAGGTATTAACATATGTTCAGTCAGTGGCACATTATTTGTGCTGCTAAGATACTGTTTGATAAATTTGAAAGACAGCAGAAGGGAAGACTGATCATATCTGGGCAACATACTATTCCTAAAAAGTAGCCTCTGGAGATTATTTGGATCTTTTGGACTACTGTCATCACTTTAAAAATAGATTATAATAAATTGAAGTAAACACCTTGCTTATATCAAGCTTATGCAATGTGTATTTTTGAAGGACTGTATTACAATATCCTACCAAACCAAACTGTACAGAGAATTAAGGTTGCAGTTTATACTGGCCAGGGTCCAGTATAGGGACGAATCTGTCTCTCCTTAAAAAGACTTGGAGGAATGTAACAGTGGAATGCATCGTTAGGGACTAAATGCAAACATCCGCTTTCTTTCATTCGCCAGACTAAAGGGCAGTTAGTGAAATCCTTTAGGTGATTTATGGATTAGCATAGTGCCACACACATGGCTATTACTGATCTGCATGTTGTAAACACATGAATATTAAAGGTTTGATGTGCTATGTTGCTTTAAACTATGAAGAAAATCTTCAAAAAAGCTACATAGTTCTTTAGTTAGATTAGAATACCGCAGGATACAATACAGTGCAAGATACAATGAAATAATTAAGTTATCATTATAAAAGGGAAAAGCGCAATTTAGCTCACCATCAAGTCACAAAATCTCAATACAGTTCTGAGTGACTCTACGTTTGGGCTGTTATTGGGTAGTACATAAAGTATTTCATAGAATGGTTTACTTTGAAGTATCCAATTACCTGACTTCTTGCTTTTACATTTACATTTACTGTACATTTTTAGCATTTAGCAGACGCTTTTATCCAAAGCGACTTACACAATGAGCTGAACACGATGAGCAATTGAGGGTGAAGGGCCTTGCTCAGGGACCCAACAGTGGCAACTTGGTGGTGGCGGGGGCTTGAACCGGCAACCTTCTGTTTACTAGTCCAGTACCTTAACCACTGAGCTATCACTGGCCCTGCTTTTATTCATCATTGCTTGGCTTGCACCATCCACTATGCAAAAATTTAAAATGTGTTTTTCCAATATGTAATGAGCCATAAGCTTCCTGGAATGTGTCTATTTTGTGTTCTGTCGTTGATAAAGCACTAATAGCAACATGTGGTTGTATAGAATTTCTAGGTTTAAAGTAGATGTTTCTTCAACAAAAGAAGCAATTTTGCTGTAGTAAAAACATGACAGAACATGAGCAGCCCACATCCTGCTGGGAAAACATCTTGAAGTAAATAGACATGTTGTCTTTGATCATTAGATTGGATTCAAAACTACAACTTTGTTATCATGCTTTTCCAGTCATTTTGTAGTTAAAAGTGTTTGCTTTATCATTTTACTTTCATTTCTCTTTTGCACATGTGTCATAGTAAATGGTTTTAGATCCTCATTAAGTATGTTTACGTTGCTTTTCTCAGAGCCATTTAGATGTGGACATGGTTCCATGTTTGGATCTTTGTATTGTTGCATTACCCAGCTGCACTTAAGCTTCAGAACATAGCAGAACATGGACATTTTCATTTAGGATTTTTTATTAAAGAGCAAATTCAATGGTTTTGCCAGTTATCGCCTCACCAACCATATCACACTACCAAGACCATGCTTCACTGTTAGCACAATGTTCTTATTTTGCAATGTTGTATGCTTTACTTAAGATGTTCAGGGACGTATGTCTTCCAAAAAGGTCCACAGTACATTAACTGCTGGGGGATATCAAAATGTTTTGAGCAAATGTGAGAGTTTCTCCTGGTCACCATTGGTTTTCACTTTAAAGCTTATTCATAGATACCCAGTCTTATTATGATCTACAGTTCCACAGATGTTTAGCAAAGTTTTGTATCTTCTTGGATTAGTGCTCTTGAAACAAAATGGTAGTACCGCGACTTCAGATTTTCTCTATTTAAAGGTGGTGGCTCTCACTGTGGTTTACTAAAATATGGCTTTGCAGCAATGTTCAGATATTTCAATTTAATCTTTTATTCTCAGCAATGAATTTTATTTTTTCATTGCTGTGAAATGATACTTGTTGAGACCCTTTTGGCTGTCATTAACTCTAGTCTGTACCTAATTTTAAGACTGCTGGTCACAAAACTTCCAACAACCCAACATTAATTGCATGAAAGTGTGGCTTACAATAATCTGTGAAGATCTGAGCTAGCTGGACTGCTTACAAGAGAAGCTTCATATAAAGACTACTGACCTCTTCTGATGCATTGTCATAATATCCGGGACTTAAGGCTCCACCTGGTGTTGAACTCCTGATGTAAATTTTTTAACAGTCTTTGTCCTGCTTCTGATTTTCGTCAAAGGCTGAAAAAAACACAAACGTAAAATACTAATTGATAAATTACCACCCAGAGCTACCAATAGAACTACTGTTATATCATGCTTCTTGACCACTGTGTGATTGCAAAGCAAGTGGTGTGTGATCAGACATCACCTGACATTCTCTCAATGTTCCAGGCTGCATTTATAGCATTACCAAATCCAATAAAATTATTTGTCATTATGTGTTTTAGCTCTCTTATCACTATCTAACCTGCTCCTTGTTTTTCCTGATTGACCTTGGGCTGACCTTGTTCTTTTTCTGTTCTCATTCATTCCTCCTTCTCATTGTTCATCTGCCCCTCTCCATACATGGCATCTAACTTCTGCTTCTTTGCTATTTCTTTTCTTTTGCATATTTTATTTCTATTTTTCCGATTCCCTTCCTCCGTCACCTCTCTTAGTCATCAGTTTGTTCAGCATATGATATTCTGCAGTGTTCGCTGAGGCCGGTCTGGGTCACGGTCCGAGCGCTGGTATCTCTGGAGATAAAGGCTTTAAATGAAAAGGACGCTGGGATGGTTGGAGAAATACAGGAGCAAGAAAAGGCGGCGAGCGAGAGCCTCAGTCCCTGTCAGGAATCAACCTGTTCCTGGCATATCTGGGATCTGATTGGCTCAAGCCTGGTGCATTTGTTCTGCCTGCTGCTGCTGTTTGGGGCTTACACCTGGAGTGAACTGACATGACACACACAAACAGACACACAACAATACACACACACATACACACACACAGAAAGCACACAGAAGTTGTAACTTTACACATGTGAATGTGATACATGTGCTTTATTAGTGCAATATAAATGTCATTAAATGACATATCATTACATTAGAAAATTCACCAGGAAATTGCGTTTTTTTTTTTTTTAATCTAACTAGAAATCAAGAGCCAGCTGCACCAAGGTCTTGATTAAGTCAACATTAACCAATATTTTTGAAGTACGTTTATGTCTGCTGCACGAGCCAAAGTTAGGTTTAGGTGAAACTAAAACCATTTCAGAGACTGACAGGTTTAATTGTGGCACATTTACTGAGATTGTACAGAGAACACACCTCCTTCACTGGAATCAACGAGTGCAAAGGCCATGTCTCCCTTTAATTGGGATATTAAGCTAAATATCATGCCTTTACTCATGATTCATTTATTACTGAAACTGTCAAAACATGCCCAATGGTCAGACCTTTTTACTAAAACTAACAGAACATAATCAAAGGCCATACTACCTTCACTGGTACTGAGAGGTACAGAGGTTATACCTACTTCACTGGTACTAAAGGAACATACCCAAGTGCCAGGCCTCTTTTACTGAGGCAGGCTAAACATGCTTAAACACCATGCCTGCTTTAAGACTGACAACAGGTGATGAAAGGCCAGGCCTCCCTTACAGTGCTTACAGGTTCAGAGGTTACCAATACTTGATGGGGTGTGACAGCATGTGCCAGGATATCATTTGCCCATAGCCCTGAAGGCTAGACCTTTTTCTGTGAGATTGACAGAACATGCACCGAAGGCCAGGTCTTTCTTACTTGTACTAACAGGCCAACTGCCATTTTTCTTTACTTAGACTGATATAAAAAGACTTCCTTCCCTACTGGAATTTCTTCTTTACTTAGACTTATATAAAACACCTAGACTTCCTTCCCTTCTGGAATTTCTTCTTTACCTGGACGGATATAAAATGCCGAATCATGCCTTTCTTACCGGAATAGACAGAACATGCTTAGAACATGCATCCTTCACCTAGAATGGTAGAACAAACCAAGAGGTCATTACTTAATCACATGGACTGATCAGTCAGTTCTTTAATGGGGCAAACATGCAGACAAGGCCACCGCTTCATAACTGGGACTGATAGTACAGATGCCACACATTTACTGTGACTGACAGATACAGAGACAGCACTTTCTTCATTTATACAAATGGAACATGTTTTACGAAACATGTAGGCAAAGCTCTATGAGTTTTGCCTACATTATGAGGACTAACAGGCGCTAAGGCCACATCTTCACTAAGGATGCCAGGCACTGATTTCCACCAGGACAGACAGGCACACAGTACCGTAATATTGCTGTATTATAAATATTGAAACTGATGCACTGATTTTGAATCAGTCAAGCTTTACAATCTTACCTGTGCTATGCTTGGTGTTACAATTACGCACTTCGAGCAACAAGGCTAATGAAGCTAACAAGTAACAAAAGTGTGTTACTGCTTGTTCATATTTTTCAGAGCTACCATAAGTAACATTTGGCCAAGTGGCAGCATTTGTGAGTAGTAATTCAAGTCTGGGTTTTAAAATAAACTGCAACACATTTTAAAATGTCCTATTATTTAAGCATGCAGTAAGCATGTGCTTGCTAAGCTGTTTAGCAATTGCTACAGATTAGCTATGCTTACCATGTATGTCTTGTACAAACTAGTAATAAAACGTTTGGCTTAGTTCAGCAAACTAATTTCTTTAAACTGACTGTCTTCTTAATAAACCCATGTGTTTGTTTTAAATGATTTCTGAATCATTTTTAAAGATCACCTAGCATCCATTTTATTATAAATCCTATATCTGATTAGCTAGTATTTACATTTGACTGTAGATACTATCAACATTTTCTTTGTATTACATTTAAAATTTGATACTAAATTTTTTGCAACTTGTCCATGTTCCTGAATTTATGATGCAGGTTGACATAAACAGGTAAAAAAAATTACTGACATATATAATGTTTCCTTTCCTTATGATTCATTTCATGTTGTTTAAGTACCTAGTACTGTGTAAAGCAAAACAGCCCTTTGACATGAGTACGATGATCTATGGTCTTATGCAACACTTCTTTCTCCAAATCTGTCAAGTTGAATTATTGCCAAAGAGATATCAATTTTCATTTAATTTGGTGAGTTTTCTGTGTTTCACCTCACCACCGCCCCTTACAATATGAACATCTGCTGGGTCAAAAATATTCACAAAGTACACTTAATATTTTTGTTTTGAACACTCTACTAGGTGGAACTGTAAAATTAAATCAAATTTTGAATACATTTTAGTCCATTTATTTTTGATAGGTTTGAGTTCAAATATTTAGGCCTAATTAAGCTATTCCAAAACTGGTTATGACATGTGTTTTTGCTGGAACACTTTGATTTAACAATGTTGAAGTATACAATCATGTTCTTCAGTGCATCAAAACAAAGGAACCGATGGGCCCAACAGTGGCTCCAGAGCATGATACTATCACCACCATGATTGATAGTAGGTATTGTATTGTTTAAATGTTTCATTTCCAAACAATGATTATTCCAATCATTGTGGCATCAGTCTTTTCTCTGACAACAAAACTCTCCTTCAGCCCATGAGATTTGCATTTTATCAGCTGGCAGACCAGTTTTTTGGGTTCATTAGCATAAGGTGACAGTTTGTGTTTATCTGCCAATCTTGGCATTGCGACTGGTGTTTCTTGTTAGATGATCCTGGGATTTGAATGTGCTTAGAAATGGTTCCAAGTGACACGAAAAAAATCTATGGTTTGCTTTATGTAACTTAAATCATAAATATGTACAGAGCTGCATAAACTTTCTGATTTTATATTTTTGACCAAGCAAACATAAATAAAAAATTTTAACGGTTTAATTTTTTATTTAGTCAGTGTTTTATTTAGCCACAGAAAAAGAACAGTTGCAGTAATCACTACTGCTCAAAGACTGCCATGATCTACACATTCCTTATTAATGTATATAAACTAAACACTGGACTAAGAACAAATGAACGAGTCCTTTCAGCTGCTCCTGTTAGGGGTCACCACACTGGATCGTTCATCCACATATTTAGTTTGAGTATGGCACAGTTTTTACCCCTACTGTTGCAACCCTCTAATTTATCCAGGCTTGGGACTGACACTAAGGGTGCACTATGTGTCCCACAATGGCTAGGTCTACGTAACACCATACTTGTTCTGTACTTGTGATCCCATCCCTGGGATTCAGGCACTGCTTTTACCAGCAGCAAACACTGAATTGTTATCACATATATAAATAGTGATGTTAAATTTCCAGGAAGTCTTATTTTACCCAATCCCTGCCTCCTACCCATTTGATTAAATTTGATGATTTTGAGGGTGATGTAGAGAAGAATTGCACTTTCAAAAATTGTACCTTTGAATATGTATGTCCTAAATAAATTAAATGAAAAAATTGTATGCTATTTTTCAACTGGACCTATTTTTCTTCAACTTTTGATTAAAAGATAATAGCCATGAAATCACTGTCAAAGAGTTGTATCAACCATATTGCTGTTTCAGTAAAACCCATGATTGAATGGAAGCTTGTTACAGATTTGTCTTTTAATTCTCTTAATTTATTAGGTGTCAATCCTGGTCACTTTAATGGTTTTTGTTTCACTCTATTTCTGCGAGTTATATTGTTTCTTATAATTGCTTAATAATATTGTGTGAAGCTATGTGATGCTTTTGCAAGTTGGCTACAGCTGTAAAGAGCAAAAAATAAATGTACAGTTTGACTGTGTGTTTCCTTCTCTTATGCTCAGACAACTCATGAAACACTGAAAACGTATTAAATTATCTAACCAATAACTCGGCTGCATTAAGTCCTTTGTGTAAATCCCTTTGCCAACATTCCAGCACTGAGTCTTCTCTTAAAATATTTGATGAGATAAGAAAAGCCAAAAGAAATCTGGGAGCACAATCTCCTCTTGTGTACTTGATTCTTTCCTCACCTCAGCTTTTTGATAGGGTACGCATTAGATCATGGACTAGGATGACTAGCAAAGCCTAATTTTGTGAAATACACTTTTAGGTGTGTTTGTTTTGTAGCCATTGGTTGATTTACAAAGGTCACAACTGTCTTATTTTAATCTTAAAACTAAATTAACTTTGTCGCCTCTTATTTATATACCCAGTTGAAACAGGAAATAATCTGTGGAACCTCTTAGGCTTTTCCAAACACTTGGGTAAATCTTAGTAGTAAACTTTGATAAAGTCAAATGGGAATTAAGAACAACAAGCATTTTGATTTTATTTACATTACATTTACATTTTCAGCATTTAGCAGACGCTTTTATCCAAAGCGACTTACACAATGAGCTGAACACGATGAGCAATTGAGGGTTAAGGGCCTTGCTCAGGGACCCAACAGTGGCAACTTGGTCGTTGCAGGGCTTGAACCGGCAACCTTCTTTTTACTAGTCCAGTACCTTAACTACTGAGCTATCACTGCCCTGATTTTATATCATGAAATCATAAGGGGCACCTGGTTATTGATCCTCATGATTTTACAGAAGCATACATTGTGGGCTTGGTGGCTTTCTGTAAGCATTTGCATTTAATTCAAAACATTTCTGGACTGGTTATAAAAGTTTTCATTCAGTTCTGTGGGTATTTATCGTCGTGGTGTGTTTCTGTCAAGCAGATTTCACTTGTGAATTCTGTTCCTGTTTGACATTTACTTCCATGACTTTAAACATGAAATCACTGTTGATTTTGTGACTGAAGCACTTACTAGAACTCTTGTGTGGGATTGTGTAGTATTCTTTTTTCATCCCATTTATCTTATTCCATCTTCACCTCCGTCCACTTGTCTCTTTTTTTCCTGCAGGACAAGCTGTGTCTCCCTCATCACATTTTGGAGGAGAAGGGCCTTGTAAAAGTGGGCATCACTGTTCAGGCGCTGCTGGATGAGGCTGCAATAAAACAGAACCTTTTTACGTAAACACACATTCAAGTCGTAATATGTAAACAGTCTGATGTCTACTGCAGCTGACAATTTGTAAACCTGTGCACTAGAGGGCATTGTTGCACACACCAAACCATTATGAACTTAAGCTTCTCTGGTCTCTTTGTGAACTGAAATTTTAAAACCACTGAAAAAATATAACTAATAATTTCCTGTGGTCATTAACTTTCAACGTTTATACGCTCATTAAAAATACCAAATTATAAAGGTAAAACTCCCATGTCAATAACTGCTCAGAACATTAGCCACAATTCTGGCTGCGTTTCATATAATAATACTAAAAAGTATGTGAAATTAGTGCACTAACTATAGTGACATCAGGTACTGATTCACCATGTAGTGCTGAGTATACAATTGGACGCAGCCCTTTAGCAACTTGCTAAAGTATGCCTGAAGGCCTAAGAGTTAATCAATTTGGATAGCGAGACTGTTTTGAGTCTTGAGTTGCACAATGTATTCACAACATTTGAATTATAAGTAGCCAAACACATTGAGAATAAATGATAAAACATTAAAAAAGAAAATCGTTTAATAAACACAACATTAAAATAGTGAGACTTTTCAGCATTAGCACTATGATATCATTGTATTAGCATAGCAGCTCTGGTCAGTTACAGTTACATTTTAGTATCAGACACTAAATTTACATCATAATGTTCATATTTATTTATTTATTAAACACTAATGAATAAAGTCTGTGTTTTAAATGGGGAAAATGATTGCCCTGTAATTTGGCCCAATCCCACATCTGTATTCATAATCAGCCATACAAAGGGTAATCATGAAAAAATGTTTCTCAGCATTTCAAAGAAAATGTCTTATTGTTAAGGGAAAGCTAACATTTTATTTGAAAAAGTTTTTATAGTTTATAAAATTATACAAATATGACACAATTTACATGTCCTTATAGTGTTGCCTCCAAAATCACACCTACAAAACACAACAGATGCTGGTCACACCAAGCAATACACACTCTAAATGTGTTTAAAACATAAATGCTGGTCACCACAAAGGTTTAATTTGGCAGATGTCACAGTGGCACATCTGGTAAAGTGGATTCTACACAGCAACATAGTTCCTGGGTACCTAAGTTCATTCCTTGCCCCTGGCACCACTGTGACTCTGACCAGAATAAATGGTCAGTAAAAATAAATAAATAATGAATATTTTAGACTTGTACTTGTTAGACTGTACATGGACTCAGCTCTGAGTCTTTATGTGCCTTTTCACCAGTCTGTTGCAAATAATGCTGATGTAAAATCTTCTGAGAAATCTTTTGAAATTGTTTCCTTTACTGATAACAAATAATAACCTACTCAGGTTGTATTTGTAGTATATTCCAAAGCAGAGCAGATATGAAAACATTCCTTTGTTTAATATATTTATTGACTACAGATTATACAGGTATCTGGGTCCAAAAGTCCACAACCATATATTGCTCGGCACATATTGAAAAATTGACCAGGGCAGAAGTGTTTCCACAAAGGGGGAGCTATTGGCACTTTAGTAGTTTGGCCTAGTTACACTAGTGATTTTCAGTAAAAAAGAAAAAGGAAAAAAAACATCTTTTCTATAAGGGCATTTATTGTTATGCTGAGTAATAAAAAATAATTGACCTAAATAGTTGTTTATATCTTAAATGTGTACCTGGGCAGTATTGCTTGTGTTATTTGTGTGTGTTCAGATGTATTGTATTGTAGACCGTATAGCATTCATTTGAATTGCATATGTAAAACTCGGGGTGTAATACTATGATACATACAGTCATTTTGTCACAGTATGTATTTGTTACAAAAAAGCCAGCATTTATTGCTATATACATTTCAGATTGTTTAGCTAATTAAACTTTTAATTTTGAATAGATGCAATTGCCACATTTACATGTCAGTCCACACCTAATCACTTATAATGACAAACTGCAAACATGCTTTTTGTTTTTCAAAATAATGAATTAAAAACACTGGTGCATATTATATGCTTTAATTTTTGTTGAGATGTGCTTAGATGTGTCTCCACTGAAGTCCACCCGTTGCAGTTTGAATTGGTTGGACATAGACATAGTTTGGAAAGGCAAACAGTTGGCCTAAGAGCCTACAATTCAAACTCTAAAACATGTAAACATGTATGGGTTAAAAAGATGGATGGTTAAAATGGCAATGGAATGGAATGGAAATATCCTCCACACCAAACTGCTCATACAATGTCTTTGTGCCACTGTGCCACAAGTCCATAGTCATAAAAGAGATTAGTCACTATCTACATGTAATAAATTAACTAATATATTATTGTGCATTTCATTACATTACACCCCTAGAAGATAAATATTCAGCTGTGTAAAAGACCAAATACCTAAGAGCATTTTTACAGATTTGTATGAACTTTTATGTACAAGAAATAATATTTGTAAAGTTTTAAGAAAATATTGTTTATAGACACATTAATGTGATCAATTACATTATTGATTCTAATTTGTTTGTTATGAACTTTAGGGATGTGCACATGCAGTTTGACTACTTTAATAGACCCAAACTACACACTGCTGCTTTCACTGCAATTCCAATTGTTCTTTTAAAAATCCACTAAATCTACTTAATCCTAGTCAGGGCTGCTATGGCTCTGGCACAATCTGGAAAAACTGGGGGCCAGGTAAAAAAACACCCTGGAGTTTTGCAATTTCTCCCCAAGACTTCACTTAGCACCCAGTCTGTTAGTTGAGACACTGTACTGCTCCAATGCAACAGTAATTTCTTTTTTTTTTTAAATTAACTAGTAAATGATGGCCAGTTTGTACTCAATCTTGTTGAAAAACATAATCATTTATGTGGAAATGTAAAGCAGGACATACATTTGTAGGATTTGGGTTTTCGGAGACCTCTCTGTTGGAAATATATGTATAACTTTGATAATGGATCACATATTAATGGTTGTCACCTGTACTGTACACCTAAGTACCTGTGCTAAATTTGGTTGCCCTTCTTGACCAGGGACAAAACATACCGAAGCAGGCCGTAAGGGTGGGGCTAGAGAAAGTGCAGACCATTAATTGGTTGACCAGAATCGCCAGCAGCTCAAAAACCGAAGCAGGGAAAACCGAAAATCGGCCTGTGGCATATTTGGTCTTAGTGTCTGAGAATGCCATCACAGCCTCACCTTCAGCGAATTCCTACATTCATTCATGCAATTGGAAATGAACAATAGCACATTAGGTACAGTACGGATAGTTCTGGATTCGGACGTTATTGTACTGTAGGGTATTGTGCAATGGAAAAGAGTAAGTACTAACACAGTGTAAGTGGAGCTGATTTGTGTTTTGCACAAAATACGAATTTTTTTATTTTGGCAACTGACAAATAGAGTAGAATATAATAAATAGTATAATGATTTTGTCATATCTAATACTGACTTAGAAATTGAAAATTGATTTATCTGGTAAAGGGGATATTTTTTTACCTGCTGAATGAACGCGTTTTTTGTTTTGTACTTTTTTGCTAATCGTTTTGTATTGCATATTGATAAAAAGATTTGAACTAAAACCTTTGTACATTGTTTATCTTTTCCACCTTTCTTCTGGTGTTCTTTAGTATATTTTGTATTATCAGGCATTTGTGTTGTTTTGTATATAATGTGTATAATACATGTGTTCTTTTTCACTGAATATATTTACCTTCAAAAGTAAAACTCGGATATATGTGCCTTGGGGCTTGTTTTGGTCTGGTCATTTCACATGGGTTGGTGGTTTCCAGTGAGATATGTACTGATGTTTCATTTGCTGGTTCTCCTTTAAAAAATGACACACTAACACTAATCTGGTTCTCCCATAAAAAATGACACACTAACACTTTATTGTGACCTTCTAAGAAAAATGTTTTTGATATAATAAAAAAATATATGATCAGATTTAACTCTTTAATTAAAAACATGTTAGAATTCTTAGTATTTCTAGGACTTAATAAGGCAGATAATTTAGATTTAAAGGGTTTAGCTGACAAAGAAGCTTGGGAATCTCTGGTTTAGACAATGTCAGTTGGATCGTTACTTCATTTGTATATTGTATGAGACCGTAGAATCTGTTTTATTTAATACTTAAACAGGTCAGTGTTCAGCAATTGTTACCAATCTGCAAAATCAAACAATTACAGACAGGAAGTTTAACAACTGGTTAATTTTATTGTGAAGTACAGCAGGAAACCGTATGATTTTGTTGTTTTTCTGTAGCAGTCTTATGCATTCAGGTACTTGGCGTGGTGCTTGATGTGGTCATCAATGAACGAAAACACAAAGTAGTAGCTGTGGTCATAGCCCTGATACAGAAAAATAGACATCAGTTGGACAACACAAAAATAGGCTATATGTGACAAACTATACACTTGTAAAAACTGTTTACTGTAAATATTAGAGTGAAATATTAGGACAGGTTTTCTTATCTTACTGTTAATGAGCCAGCAGTGGCCAGTGACACATGGAGATGCAGCTAACTTTGGATTTCAATACATAGCAGCTTTTTAATCTGCCAATAATTTTTGAATTCTGTTATGACCCAGCTACCTGTATTGTTTTTGTATTTGTATTGTTTTTCTTGCTGTTTTATAGCAGGGCCCTTTTCCAACAAATGGTGCAATATAGGGTTGGGCGGTATGACGGCCAAATGTAAGCCTAATTCAAACAACACTTAAATGAGAAAAAAAGATTTATTTTAAAAGAAGAGAAAAAACTACAGGGAAGAGACATACTGTGGTTGCATCGCATTAAGTTTCAGAACAATCCTCTTTTGTGCAGAGATGTGCCTGTGTTTATTTCTGCTTTAAAACATACGCACCATGAAATAATCAGATTTAACATAATTAAACAAGTTTATTTCTTAGTTATTTGTGCTCGTTTTCTGTATGTTCTCTCTGTAGCTCGGTTATGGCTCTCTCTCTCTCTCTCTCTGTGTGTGCGCGCGCGCGCGCGTCTCGCTCGCTCTCCGCGATATTAAAAGTGTTTTCGGATTTAAATCTCGACAATAAACAGCTCTTATTATGACTGACTGATTCCTTCTACTGATGCCAAGCTGAATGGGTGGATTACAGCCGATAAGAACTGTGCAGAAATAAAAAGTATAAAGAGACGCATTTACACTTATGCGTGAAATATTTATGTAATGGACAGATAAATATTGGCTTGGGCACTCAAGACAATTTAACTGACAATACTGTCAATTTTGCCTCCACATTTACCCCAACTACTAAATCTAAATAAAAGATTATATAACCATAAATTAGGTTTAATTATAAGGGAAACACAGTGAATGTGTTAATGGCAGTGGTGCTTAGTCTGACGTGTTAATTAAAAGGAATGTAACTGCACATCACTGCCTGACAGTTTGGCTTGTACATTCCGTAATACATTAAGGTGAGTCATAAATTCAGCGGGCCAACTTTTATGTACCACTAAAAATAACAGGCAGCTGTAGATGACTCAAGAGAACAACCTTAGAAAGTCAAAAGAAAGATACAGAACAGTTATATTTTATGTTGGTAAATGTATGAAATTCATTGCTGCAAGGACTTGCTTATTGATGTGCGTTCAGACAGGGATGTTGATCGTTTCCTATAAATTACATATTTATTGGTTTGGGACCTTTTATTGGTTTTACAAGTGGAATTATTCTCTTAGTCTGTGGAATTATTGTCTCTCAATGTAGTCATTTCTAGTTGTCTATTACAGAGAGCTCTATCACATACAGAGGGTCACGCTATACTTTATGGGTCTGTCTAAAACCTAGTGAGCTGTCTAACTGCCTACTAGTAGTCCTTGTCTGATTCTCTTGTTTTTCAATGTTCAACAGAAGACAGATCTGGACTGCAGGCAGGCAAGTCAAGCACACACACTCTGGGTCAATGAAGGGTGTATTTACATAATTGTAAATAGAAATTGTGTGTTATTCCCTGTATATTTCTGTTCAAACTCTTTTTCTATTGTAAATACCCTGTCTATTCCCGTCCACTGTACAGCACCTCTCTTTATTAATGTATATAAAGACGTCACTGCACTTGTTACGTTTCAGTTTCATCTGTTAGTTTTTTTTTTTATGTTACAGCCTGACCCTAGACATGATGGCAGCATGTACCTCTCTAAAATACAGATATCTGCCTCTGCGTTAATGGAACCTCTAGTCAACCATTCCAGGACACTGATAAACCCCAACGTTTGGTCTGGATGGTCCTGTTTGTCTTTAGCACAGAGAACTTAACGTTCGCTTTTCTGAAAAACAACAGCAGTCAGATAAGTTTATACTCTTTTAGACTATCTGAGATGAGAAAAGTGCCCTGCAATTTATACTGTCATTGGAATAGACATTCCAAATAATCTCAAAAATGTTGAATAGGGCTTTATGTAGGCCAATGCAGTTCCTCTACAAGACTGCTTTGTGCACTGTAGTGCAGTCATGCTGGAGCAGGAAGTGCCTTCCCCGAAGATACTTCCCAAATAAAAGTTGGAGGCAATACAATTTGTTGGCAATACAATTTGTTAGCAATACAGTGGAACTTAGTTGCCTACTATTGGTCATTTAAAGTTAAATAAGTGACTTTTTAAATGACTATTTTAATAATGACTTTTCATCATTGTAGTAACAGCCAAACTCAGCTCTCATAAATAACTAGGTACAACATAAAACAAGACAAAAATACTGAAAATATAGAACATTTACATGACATAGATGTATATGTATCCACTGGGCTTGAATAATGCAAAACAGGCATTGATCATGCTGCCGTGGTTTTATTTAAATGTCAGAAACTGACATTACTCAATATTATCCAAGAGCAAACACAAACACGTGGTCCAACACTGTTACTCATGTAAATCCCTATACCAACCTGCTAAAATGTACCTGTTTGTTTTTTTTCCAACAGTGACCGCTCTGCCTGAGAGCTGAGTTTTACCTCATAATGTAACATGTCTGTCATTCCTGTTTCAAAACAGGAAGCAGCCCTTTCTGATCATTTCTCAACTACCTAAAGTCTCGTAGTACTCAGGAAAACAAGCTACCTTAAAGAGAGGTGGAGATTCCACAATTGCACAAGCACTCAGTGCCTCCTGAAGTGCGCTTTGTTCACGATAACCTGATTCGGGATAAGGTCCGGATCTAAAGTCAGAGGCTTTAGAATTCAGCGCTCAATCTCGAGTTTGATCAGGTCACCTTAATAAAACAGCATTTATTTAGCCAGTGTACGACTATCACATGAATTAGGGCATACGTTTCCATTGGGTTTCATTTGGGAAGGGGGGGGGGGGGGCATAGCTGCTTACTTTATTTTCTAGCTTATGTACTAGCACACCCCACACACTTTTAAAATAATATAGCTCAATAAAAATAGATGCAGTCGGCTACTGCACATGTGTCAAAGGGGGTGTGTGTTAGTCACGGCTCTCCTCAGTCAGAGTAAGCTTAAATAACTGTGGTGACTTAATCACCAAAATCACTGTCTAAAGAGTGGGTCTAAATAATCTGTCTTATAAGTTTAATGTCTTATTAGAATCCACTCTATTTAGGGAGCTGCCTAGGAAGGCAGTAGGCAGCAAGGGAGCTCACTGGGTTTTTAGACAGACCCCATATCAACCAATTTCTTAGTTTAAGTATCTCTAAAACAGCACTTATCAACAGTGGTCTGAGGAGAGACAAGCCATGATGAACTGCCACCAGGTTGTTGGTCTGGACTAGGGCTGGGCGATATGGATCAAAAATAATATCTCGATATTTTTTCGCTGAACGGTGATATACGATATAGATCTCGATATTTTTTTATCCCATAGGGTAATAACAAAAAGATCCTTCGGAAACAAAGCTACATGTTCCAAATTTTTTACAGGCACTTTTATTAAAATTCATGCTGGGGAAGCTTCACACAAGAACTATTTTTACTATTTTTACTTAAAAAAAAAAAAAAAAAAAAAAAAAAAAAAAAAGCTATTCTAAGAAAAAGAAAGTTGTTTCTAAGGTATCTCCTGTCGTGTAATGTGAATTACAAATATATTGTCTGGCCCTTTAAGAATGTTAAGTGCACTATAGGGCACAGGGAGCGAGTGTGTAGGGAAGGTATCAGAATTTATCGTTTCCGGCTGTGCTCATGTTCTTCTGTTGTTTTGCACTGAGCTTGTGTGGTATTAAAAGTAGCGTTCTCGTTAAACCCCCCTCACATGTTTGGAATTATTTTACATCACCGTCGCCACAACATTTACATTAATATTTTCTTTTACTGCAATACATGCAATTGTATAAATTTTTGGTTGTTTATTGGCCGACAACAAGAAATACTATAAAAAGAAGATAAATAAATAAATGACGACGTCGGGCAATCATCCAGTATGAACTAACATGACCACGTACAACATCCAGTACAGAAATCACTCCCCATAATGTTTGTTTTTTACAGATATATGCACATCACATATACAAACACACAAGTCAGAACAACAGGAGACGCACCGTTACGTTATTATTACTTTCTCAACACTTGCATGATTTACACTGTATATGAAGTAAATACATGCATGTCAGCGCGTGCATGCGCTTGTATATTTATATTGGTTTTTGAAACGAATAACGACTCGATTTCTTGTTTTTCAACTTTGGGATTTGAAGTGAAAAACGAATGACCAAAGGTACACGGAGCTGGAACCTTTTGTCTGGACTTGTTTTTGGCATTCGCTACAGAATACATTATTATATAAGCGATATTGTCTTATCTTACATCGCGTATGAAAATATATCGATATTTTATAAAATCTCGATATATCGCCCAGCCCTAGTTTGAGGGATGTACATGGATATAAATACTCTGATCAAGTGTGTTTGAATGTGTATGTGTGTGTGTGTTTGACAGTGACTCCTCACACCTGTTATTGCTTGCTACTGCAATTCAACAGCTGTGTGTGTGTGGAGGGGGGGTGCTTGTAGGTTATGAGAAACAGACTGGAGACACAAAGCCTTTGTGTCAAAAATATTTTTAAAACAATGAATCTTTCATTATCAGTCCAGTACTGCAGGGGTTCTCATTCACTGGGCGGGTGGTAAGCAACTTTGGTCCTTCTAGTGGATTGTAGACCTACACTCAGAATGAACCAGTGCAGCTCACTTGGTTTGTAATGGCACATCATATGATTTATGATGTGTTCAGATCATTGTGTAAGTCGCTTTGGATAAAAGCGTCTGCTAAATGCTGAAAATGTAAATGTAAATATGATTTATAAAAGCCTTAAAAGCATAATGTTCAGGTGCTTGGGTCTAACGTGCTGGATTGGAATTCACCTCTTTACTGCTGCAACAGTGAGGAACATGGAGAAAATATCATGTTCCTATGTGTGTACTAAGGCTTACTAAGTAAGATCTTCTTGATATTAATAACATCATGTTTTTCTTTTTCTCCAGGTGTCAAGGGTTTTGGGGGGGCATTCTTTTCTTTCTCTCTTGTTTTTTTCTGTTCCTGCCTCCACCACCTCTTGTTCATCATGTCTTTCCGTAAGGAGATGGAAAAGTATCGGGACGTGAATGAGGATGAGCTTCTGCAGAAACTCAGTGAGGAAGAACTAAGGAGATTAGAGGATGAGCTTGAAGAACTCGATCCTGATGTAAGAACAAATTGTTTATATTTGTAATAGCTGTTAATGTGATGTGATAGGATGTGTAAGGTGATTTTGTGTTACTGGAAAGGAGATATTGCTGGGTACAGTGATTAGTTTAACATTTTTAGGGATGTGATAGTGGATTATTGTTGAGTGATATCAGATTGATCTGATTAGTTGAATAGGTGTTGTTAAGTGATGTGATTGGTTGGTTGTGATGCAATTATTAAATTACTAATGTTGTAATTATTTTAAAAGGTTTTGAGTGACATGACTGGTTGGTTGTCTATTTCTAGTAGTGTTATTGGTTGATCAGCATTGATGTTTGGGTGGATTGTTGAGGGAATTTTTAGGTAGATTGTTGGGAATGTTTGGGTGGACTGTTGAAAAAACGTTTGGGTGGACTGTTGAGAAAACGTTTGGGTGGACTGTTGAGAAAACGTTTGGGTGGACTGTTGAGAAAACGTTTGGGTGGACTGTTGAGGGAATTTTTAGGTAGATTGTTGGGAATGTTTGGGTGGACTGTTGAGAAAACGTTTGGGTGGACTGTTGAGAAAATGTTTGGGTGGATTGTTGAGGGAATGGTTGGGTGGATTGTTGAGGGAATGGTTGATTTTGATTGATTTTATTAAACCATTTCATATTTTTTAAATAGATGCAATGCCTCTTACAAGTATACAAGGACAAGTACAATACACTTGGGTGTATTGTTGAGGGAATGGTTGGGTGGACTGTTGAGAAAACGTTTGGGTGGATTGTTGAGGGAACGTTTGGGTGAATGAGAGAAAATTTGGGTGAATTGTTGGGAATGGTTGGGTGGACTGTTGAGGGAATTTTTAGGTAGATTGTTGGGAATGTTTGGGTGGATTGTTGAGGGAATGGTTGAGTGGACTGTTGAGAAAACCTTTGGGTTAATAGTTGAGGGAACGTTTGGGTGAATTGTTGAGAAAACTTTTGGGTAGATTGTTGAGGGAATTTTTGGCTAGATTGTTGGAAATGGTTGGGTGAATTGTTGAGGGAACATTTGGGTGGATTGTTAAGGGAATGGTTGGGTGAACTGTTGAAAACCCAAACGTTTTCTCAACGATCCACCCAACCATTACCTCAACAATTCACCCAACCATTCCCAACAATCTACCCAAACGTTCCCTCAACGTTCCCCCCCCTCACGTTCACCCAACGTTCCCCCACGAACGTTCCCTCAACGTTCCTTCACAAATGTTCCCCCCGAACATTCCCCCAACGTTCCCCCACAAACGTTCCCTCAACGTTCCTTCACGAACGTTCCCCCAACGTTCCCCCCCCGAACGTTCCCTCAACGTTCCCCCAACGTTTCCACACGAACGCTCCCTCAACGTTCCTTCACGAACGTTCCCTCAACGTTCCCCACGAACGTTCCCCCAACGTTCCCCCACAAACGTTCCATCAACGTTCCTTCACAAACGTTCCCTCAACGTTCCTTCACAAACGTTCCCCCCAACGTTTCCCCACAAACGTTCCCCCAATGTTCCCCCACAAACGTTCCCTCACGAACGTTCCCTCAACGTTCTCCCCCCCCCCCCCCCCGAACGTTCCCCCAACGTTGCCCCCTGAACGTTCCCTCAACGTTCCTTCACGAACGTTCCCCCAATGTTCTCATGCAAACACAGAAAGGACACAAACCTCTTTACATGGAAATTAAACCCAGGACCTTCTTGCTGTGAGGCGACAGTGCTACCCACCGAGCCACAATGCCGCCATGTTTTGTAAAATAATAATTATAATATTTATAATGCAACAAGCAGATAGATCCACATGTACAAAAAACAGCAATTGTATGTGGTTTTAATGTTTAATAGTTCCGTCATTCATGATATAATTAATAATAATGTATTTTTAAAAGCTAAATAAAAAAACAAAATAAAAAAAGCGGCTTTTTCTAAATGAGTTTGTACACCTACCTTGTATTGGTAAGCCTTAAATCTCATAAAAATCAATTGTCAGCTGCTAAAAATAAATTTAAATAGCATTTAACTAGACTGTGTTAATCGAACAATGACTTCTTTGTTGGTTATCAGTTGATCATTACTACTGTATCACTGCTGAAAAAGTCCATGCAATGCATTTAATAATGTGTGTGTGATTAGTTTAAGCAGAAAGTATTCATCCATTATTATGACTTGGATGGAGATACATTTTGTAGAAAAATGAACACTGAAGTCTACGTAGCTTTAAATGGTTAAAAAAAAAAACATATGAGCTAGATTACGCATTCAAAAAGAATATGATGAAATACAAGCTCGTGTCCCTCTCAGCCAACTGGGTTTGCTCACTAGGCAACAAAGCCTCCCACTGTTGCTGCGAGCTCGCTCATCACTAGCTACATAACCGTGTTAAATCAAAATCAAAACAACTCAAAAGCAAAAAGCCATCAGTAATACAAGGCAGGCCTATTAGATTAAAAACAAATCATCGGATCGTTTGCTTTCCAAGAACGTAGAGAGAAAAAAAAATCATTCGCTGAGTGTTGCTTTTCTGCCAACAGCCTGTGTAACGAGCTGGCTCGGTAGCTCCAAACCGCTTTTAAAGAATGCGCGCCTAGCAAGAGGCCTCTTTAAAGAGACCGAGACGAACAGCGTTCGTTCATCGGGAAGCGCTACTGGGTAAACTATAAGACAGCCCCGATATTAATATCAATGATGAACAATCATGAACATTTTGCTACCTTGCCTTAAATGTAGGCCTAATTCAAACAACACTTAAATGAGAAAAAAAGATTTATTTTAAAAGAAGAGAAAAAACTACAGGGAAGAGACATACTGTGGTTGCATCGCATTAAGTTTCAGAACAATCCTCTTTTGTGCAGAGATGTGCCTGTGTTTATTTCTGCTTTAAAACATACGCACCATGAAATAATCAGATTTAACATAATTAAACAAGTTTATTTCTTAGTTATTTGTGCTCGTTTTCTGTATGTTCTCTCTGTAGCTCGGTTATGGCTCTCTCTCTCTCTCTCTCTCTCTGTGTGTGTGTGTGTGCGCGCGCGTCTCGCTCGCTCTCCGCGATATTAAAAGTGTTTTCGGATTTAAATTTCGACAATAAACAGCTCTTATTATGACTGACTGATTCCTTCTACTGATGCCAAGCTGAATGGGTGGATTACAGCCGATAAGAACTGCGCAGAAATAAAATATACAGTGCCTTGCAAAAGTATTCAGCCCCCTTGAACTTTTCAACCTTTTGCCACATTTCAGGCTTCAAACATAACGATATGAAATTGTAATTTTTTGTGAAGAATCAACAACAAGTGGGACACAATCGTGAAGTAGAACGAAATTTATTGGATATTTTAAACTTTTTTTAGAAATAAAAAACTAAAAAGTGGGGCGTGCAATATTATTCAGCCCCTTTACTTTCAGTGCAGCAAACTCACTCCAGAAGTTCAGTGAGGATCTCTGAATGATCCAAAGTTGACCTAAATGACTGATGGTGATAAATAGAATCCACCTGTGTGTAATCAAGTCTCCGTATAAATGCACCTGCTCTGTGACAGTCTCAGAGTTCTGTTTAAAGCGCAGAGAGCATCATGAAGACCAAGGAACACACCAGGCAGGTCCGAGATACTGTTGTGGAGAAGTTTAAAGCCGGATTTGGATACAAAAAGATTTCCCAAGCTTTAAACATCTCAAGGAGCACTGTGCAAGCGATCATATTGAAATGGAAGGAGTATCAGACCACTGCAAATCTACCAAGACCCGGCCGTCCCTCTAAACTTTCAGCTTAAACAAGGAGAAGACTGATCAGGGATGCAGCCAAGAGGCCCATGATCACTCTGAATGAACTGCAGAGATCTACAGCTGAGGTGGGAGAATCTGTCCATAGGACACAATCAGTCGTACACTGCACAAATCTGGCCTTTATGGAAGAGTGGCAAGAAGAAAGCCATTTCTCAAAGATATCTATAAAAAGTCACCTGGGAGACACACCAAACATGTGGAAGAAGGTGCTCTGGTCAGATGAAACCAAAATCGAACTTTTTGGCCACAATGCAAAACGTTATGTTTGGCGTAAAAGCAACACAGCTCATCACCCTGAACACACCATCCCCACTGTCAAACATGGTGGTGGCAGCATCATGGTTTGGGCCTGCTTTTCTTCAGCAGGGACAGGGAAGATGGTTAAAATTGATGGGAAGATGGATGGAGCCAAATACAGGACCATTCTGGAAGAAAACCTGTTGCAGTCTGCAAAAGACCTGAGACTGGGACGGAGATTTATCTTCCAACAAGACAATGATCCAAAACATAAAGCAAAATCTACAATGGAATGGTTCACAAATAAACGTATCCAGGTGTTAGAATGGCCAAGTCAAAGTCCAGACCTGAATCCCATCGAGAATCTGTGGAAAGAGCTGAAAACTGCTGTTCACAAACGCTCTCCATCCAACCTCACTGAGCTCGAGCTGTTTTGCAAGGAAGAATGGGCAAAAATTTCTGTCTCTCGATGTGCAAAACTGATAGAGACATACCCCAAGCGACTTGCAGCTGTAATCGCAGCAAAAGGTGGCGCTACAAAGTATTAACGCAAGGGGGCTGAATAATATTGCACGCCCCACTTTTCAGTTTTTTATTTCTAAAAAAAGTTTAAAATATCCAATAAATTTCGTTCCACTTCACGATTGTGTCCCACTTGTTGTTGATTCTTCACAAAAAATTACAATTTCATATCGTTATGTTTGAAGCCTGAAATGTGGCAAAAGGTTGAAAAGTTCAAGGGGGCTGAATACTTTTGCAAGGCACTGTATATATAAAGAGACGCATTTACACTTATGCGTGAAATATTTATTATAGATCAGATAGGATAAGCAATGTTTGACGTTCTGATTGGTTAATTTTTTTAAATAAAACATTTGAATACTGTGATTACACTGTAAAGTTTGTACACTGTAAAATTTGTCCAACATCCCCCCCCCCTTACCTGTTGTAGTCGGAACACAACAGGAATTTTCTTCTCAGAACAGGCAGCAATAAGATTATCAGGAAGCAGCTGACTGGCTGACAAAAACTGGTCTTCACGCCCCTGATCAATCAAAATGTCCAGTTCTGGACCTGAATACAAGCCGGCCAACACTGTAGCATCATACGCCTAAAATGCAGAGGAAAGAGACTGGATGCTTTTGATCTCTAGAAGTCAAATGATCAGTTAACATGATTTTTTTTTTTCTTTTATGTGGTTTGCTTAATCATAGCTGTGTGTTTGCTGGAAGGAAAGCTACACAGAGCATAATACTATTGGTTAATAATATTTTTCATAATACTTCACCTCCCAGGTAGATTTGTCAGGTCCAAGGTAACCGGAAAAAGCTTTTTGTCCCCAGGCACACTGCATCGGGTTACAGATGGGTGCAAAAGCTGAGACAGCCTGTAACAAGATAAATGAACTGTTAATTAAAAACAGTAATGATTCATGAACCATAAACTTCATGGTTTTGTAAATGGAATATCCTACAATTTCAAGGTAAGGTTTTCACATTCAGCATCCTCTATAGTTGGTCATACCTTGTATTTGCCAGGATTCTTTAGTGCACAGATAAGAGCACCGTGACCACCCATTGAATGACCCGAGATAGACATCTTCTCCGGGTCAGCAGAAAAATTTGAGGTTATTAAACGTGGCAGCTGAGAAAAAAACAGAGACAGATTAAAGGAATCCTGTGTGTTAGTGGCAAGATGGTAAATAATTTGGAATGTCAGCAACTGTTGGATTGTAAAAAATACTTTACTAAGCATTTCTATCAGTATGACTGAGCTGTGTATTAACATGAAGCCCCCACCACCACCTTACTTCAAAGGTCAGCTTAACAGAGCAGTGATCACAGCCACAAATTTGTAGTCCAAAGCCCAACATATTTTAACATATTTTAAGTGAAACTCAGATGTGATTGTGAGTTGTGACTGATTATGTGGTTAAAGCTGTGATTAATTTTGTGAGTTTTGTTCAAATAATGACAAATGAGTTAGACTATGAATCCACTATTTCATCTTCAGCCAGAAAAAGCACTTCATCTGCCCTGGAAAACATTAATAACATTAAACGTGCTAAAATGGCCACACACCTCCTCAGTAACATAGGAGTACATGCGGTAGTTGGTCTTCCACGGCTCTTGTGTTGCATCAACATAAAAACCAGCGCCTGTTCCAAAATCCCAGCTTTCGTCCTCTCCTTCAATATTACAGCCCCCTAACAAACAAAAACTCAAAAATTTACTTAATAACATAGTTAGCAGGTGCATGGCATGACCAATATCTATAAATTAACAAAGCTGCATAAAAGTAAAATGAGATTGAATAATAGTCCCTGGTGCTAATCAGTTTCTTATTTATCCAATGATAAGTGCCGTGGACTGTTATAACAGCAAATTTCTTAGAAGTGTGCTAATTTACCAGAATGCCAAAACACACACAATTAGTTTACTTGTTTTTGTGCTTGTACATTAGAGGAGCCAAAATTATTCCAGGTCAGTTTGTAACCATGTTAGATGAAGTCAGGCATTTAGGAGATGCTGGTGTGGATTATGCTGACTGTAATGCTGAGTGTTTAAACAGTAAACTGTATTAGATATCACAAAACCATTTGCATCAAAATTTGTCACACCTCTAGTGCACTTCTATGACATGTGTGATTCTCTCCTACTCACTTGGACTTGTATCTGGGGCAACAATGATGATGCCATGCTCAGATGCAGCCCGCTGGCTTCCTGATTTCGTGATGAAATTCTGCTCGGTACAGGTCAGTCCTGTAACACACAGTCACCAATATTTTTTTCATTATCATCAACCGCTTTATCCTGGTCAGGGTTGTGGCAGGTCCAGGTTCCCTGGAGAACACTGAACGCAACAGACATACCCTTAACACAGCATCGATCCATCACCGTCTTCAGCCACCCCCTCGATTTTCCCTTCCCCCCTAGACATAACCACTCGTGTCTGACACCCAGCTGGTTGATAGCACTGCTGAGATTTGAACCCATATCTTAGCAGCAGTGGGCTAGCATAAAAGACTGCTGCACCACTTGGCTTTTAGTAACCACGTATTTTCCCACAGTCTGAGAATATTGAAAAAGGGTTCAAGCTACCTGAAAGCCAGTAGAGAACCGGGCATTTGGTACTTTCAGCCTTAGCAGGAAGATAGATGGCAAATTTCATTTTGCACTTGAGCTCTGAGCTGAAAAGGGGGGAAAAGAAAGCAATAAAGTTTTAGCACAAAAAATAAGATCAGGTTCAAGATCAGTTAAGGTAAAATACACAAATAATAATAATATTAGAATAATAATTTTGTTAGATGTTTAATTTATTGTTTCGTTAAGAAATGAAAGTCAACAAAAATATAATAATAATATAGTTATATATAATAATAATAATATAAATAAAATATATTAATAATATAATAAATATAATAAATCATTGTCTGTTGTCTCAGCTTTATGAAACACTTGCTTTGTTGAAACACATAGTTTCAACTTTTATTGAGTTATACAGATAATTTATCGTTTACTGTCTATTTATTATATATTTATTTGCAATTGTAAAACAATAAAATATTGAAAAGTACCCTTAAGTGTAACAGAATTATTATTATTGTTGTATCAATGATAATAATCAATTTAGCTTCAGTGTAGTTACTTATGCTGTATATTGTAATAACTCTGTATAATGTACATTTATCAGAAGGAGTTTTGGTGTAGCTGAACTTCTAGCTGAGGTAACCGCATACTGTACCAGTAGCAGAATCTAACTTAATCTGAACTTAAGTCAAAACAAGAAAATGAAGTTTACCTGTCATGTTCAAAAACTTTCTGGTATCCACCACAGCACTTGTTAGAAGAAACCTGTGTTAAAGCCATGTCCTGCGTACACCAAACACAAATTCACAGTAGGGCTGGAATTAAAAATAGTGTGTGACGTATCTCTATAATACATGTAGTGGACTAGATCGAGTGAATAGGAGGCCATTATTATACACTACGTAGGGCACCTACACAGTGAGCATAGATTAAGTTCGGATACAGCCTCAAACTTCTAAAGCAGAACAGCATATAACATGATATCAGCAAACATAAGCATGAACCGAAACTAAAACAATACACATTGACTTACAGTAATAGTAACATATAAATAAAAAACGCACCTTTTATTCAGCTGTAACGGCCCGAATGTTGTAATTCAAGTTTTATTTCTGCAGCCCTTCTGCACACACTGTCGGCGGGTTCAGGCGGGCCAGAGGAGACGTAATGACGTCGGTGCTTGACGTGATTGCGTCACAGCTTCTCAACTAATGTTTTCGTCAGCGGTGCAGCGACTGTAGGAGCAACGATAATTACATTACTTATTTTTTTACTCTTTCGTAGCAGTGAAAGCTGGACGCGAAATGAGAGGAAACCATACCGGGACAATAATTTGGATAAATGATCTGTTAACAGCATTGATAAGCTAAGTTGGATGCGAGCGGGTGGAACAGCGACCATGTTTGTATTTTTCATGTTGCTTATTTTGTACAAAAATGTTTAGTTTTTTTGTCTGTGTCTATTTACAAGTATAAATAAAGTACATATGTTGAAATTTTACATAAATGTACTTGATTACTGTCCTGATTTGCTTACACTCTTAAAAACAACGGTTCTTTAGTCGAGACGATGGTTCGTTGGCATGCTTAAAGGCTTCTGTGCATTATGAAATGTAGGACTTATTATCGTCGGAAAAAGAAATAATGCAAACCACATTTAATGTTAGTCCACGATTTTGTTTTGTGTTTTTGATGCCACTTATAAAGCCAGCAGAAGCATATATCATATACCTCCCTGCTGACTCTTTCTCTTGGATCTAACTAATATTTCTTTCGTTTTTCTTTCATTTCTGACAGAACATTGTATGTTTTTGAATACTTTGCTTTACACATACAGAAATAGGGGCAGATTTATGGGAATTATAGTGTAAATTATATGTACGTAAAGTACGAACGCACTTTGCGCATCTTACGCAAATGAATCGGAGCATGCGTAGTGAGGCTCTCATTCCGTCTGCGCATGCGTAGTGAGGCTCTTATTACGTGCGTTTTTGTTTTGATGAATAAATGCTCTTTTCTTTTTGTGCTTATAAATGTAAAAAGAATAGCATCTATTTTTTATTTTGAATAAACAAGGACACAGATATTTGATCACTATTATAAATATATTCATATTTATTCACCCAGCAAGCACAACTACGTGATATGAGTTAGCCGCTTGCCACGATGGTAACATTGTGTGAAAGTAAAGCACATAGAAACAAGAAATCTGGCAGCTTCTTAATCTGAATTTATCTACAATCCTACTGAGAGCAGCTACTTACAAAAATGTCTAAATTACAGTATTAATATGATGAGTTCTAAATACAGAGTGCTTAAATAAGTAGAAATCACTGCAATTAGCTTAGCAGCTAACACTAGTGACTAAGCTTACAAGTAACGTAATGTCTTTTGTATAGTTATACTTAGCACACATACAAGTCTTTACTGTATATCTTTCATAATGATGTTAGTTATTGTGTATGAGTTTTTTGGGTCAGTATTTAACTGTGAACTCGTTGGCTAGGCTAGGTAGTGACACCTTCACATTGCTATTCTAACCTTATTACTAAGGGTGGGCGGATTAATCTAAATATTGATAGTACTAAAACCAACGTTGGTATTGGAATCAGATTGACACTAGTTTTACTTTTTCTCCACTACATTAAGTGTGTTTCTACTGTTTCATCAAAAAGTAAAAATCTCATATTTAAGCTACGCACTAAATTCGAGGCAGTATGTACGCAACCATGTACGCAACCTTGGACGTACTAGGACGCCATCTTACCAACATCCCGTGATGCATGACGTCACATCGCAATAATTTTAAAATCAGAAAAAATTAATTCTGTCATTCTCCACAAAGCTACTCATAACATTACTCAGGGTTGTACACAATCATAAAATTTTTTAATTGTTGTCTTACTTACACTTGTAATCAGCCGGCCCTCTGCTTTCTGCCATCTTTCATCTCCAGTGGAATTATGGGATAGATTATCAGATCGCAAGTACAGTAGGTCATCCAGATACTTTTCTCATACTGCTTAATGAACACTGTTTTCGGACACACTACCCCCTCTTGCGTACTGCTTTTGCGTACTGTTCAGTATGGAATTATGCGATTTCTGACTATTATTTACCCAATGAATGATTCGTGCATCTCTGTTGTTACTCCTCATTCTCCACGTTTTTTAATTTATTCACTTATTTTCAGTTTTTATTTCTTTGTTGTATGCACTTGAAACCAGTGTACTCAATATTATTTTTAGGAAGCAGAGTATCAAATACAGCAGAATGTGCTCATAAGTCAAGACAGGCAATGGGCATGATGTGGATAATCAAACTGACAAGTCAATTAGCAACACCACCAAGCTATGACGGCTGAAAGCCTAATCTGGCCAGTAGCCACATGTGAATTCACATGGATGTGAAACCTGGACACTAAAAAAAGAGAAAAAAATCATTCAGGCTTTTGAGAACAAGTGCATCAAAAACTCTCATGAAGGACGATGATGACCACTGAGTAAAATAGCCACAACAGAATAAGCTAGATTGACATCACGACATTTGTGATTGTACTATCAGGGGCTAATCTGGTACAATCAACAGAAGACCTGGACACTGGATCTGACGAACATGGATGCGTTACTGTATTTAAAACATTTAAATGATTAAAACAAAATGTTAGTCCAATACTTTAAAATTACTCATTAACAAATTACATATAGCAATTATACTAAACTTGACATGTGAATATGTAGAACATTATTGTTTAACAATAGAGATTCAGATATTTTGCCTCATGTGCATTGATGAAAGTAGGACTTACTTTGTTATATTAACTCCTTATTAAATAGTAGATTTAAATAATAATTTAAAGTCATTTAAATGCTGCATGTTGTGGGGAGTTGAAAGGACCAACACACAGTTGAAGGAACGCACATGGCTTACACAGTAAGTGGAGGCAGGATTCAAACACATTGACCCAGGACCCTGGTGTTGTGTGGCAACATTTTTTGTAGATATGCCAGCAAGCCACCCTATATTATTACGCTGGGGCCCTTGTGAAACCCTGTATCAAATTTGAGCACTCTGACATTAAAACACAACCAGCTTTCAAGCAAACATATTACAAAGCATTTAATAATAATCACATTTAAATCACTAAGCCATTATGTTTTGTTACTTTGTGTACGTGTACATATAATGTAAGCGTTTAAAAAACAAAGCATGCACTTCTTTAAAAACAATACAAAATGTTTCATTTGAAAGTGCTTTAAATTGTTCACAGATGATACATGACCAGGACAAATGTTAAGCATTTACACATCAGAATAAGGACATGCCTGTTTTTACATCACTGTACATGATCAGTCACACATTAACACACACATGGTGGACAAATCAGTAGCCCAGACGACCAGGACAAGCAGATTTTGCCAGGCATTTTTATAAATTCAAACTTGCATGGCATAAAGGTGACTTGGTGGGTTGCTGGCTTGTTATTCAGCATTTTTACTCCTACCAATCAACCTTAGACAAAAGTCTAATTATTATTCATTCATTAACACTGAGTATTGTTTTCATATCTATTTGTATTACTTTGCATATTACTTGGTGGAATGTCAGAAGTGCAAGTGTATTTGGCCCCACTTAACATGAGGAGAATGGTTAGACAGGTACACATTTCTACCAACATCACATTTGGATGTTTGGGAAATATTTTTAAGTCACAGAGTATCTAAATTTTCAAACAAGCAATGACTCGGCACTGCCAGAACCAATTTTCTAACCAAATTTGACAACAGGCACTAATGGCCTGATTCCCTGTGAACCCTGAAAGAAGACGGCATATCAAACATGACCAGAATATTTTGATAAGCATAAAATTAAGCTCTTGAAATGGCAACTAAACAATAAGTCTGGGGAAGAACATTTGATTTACATGCCCAGTGGGCTAGCTAATGAAGTCATGATTTGTCCACCCTTACACATGCGCACACCCTGGGCATCCTGTCCATCAGTGATGCTAGAACTAGAGTTCCTCCTGTTGGTTACTAGTCTTCGGTGTATGGTCACTGAAGATCTGGCATCATGTCCATGGTCGTAGTGATTTTCAGGATACCACAGGTGTCATGTCCCATAGCTACAAACACACACACACACACACACACATTCTAAGTTAATCTTAGAAAACCTAAAACCTTTATTTCCTTTTGTTCTTTTACATTGTAAATGTATGCCCCTTGTTAGAATGTTAGAAAAGGTAATCAGCAATAAACATAAACAAGACAAATTTCTTTCGTATCTGTAATTTTGCCTTATTTTTCATTGTATTCTCAAGGCCAAGGTAAATTTAAAAATAAATAAACTGTTTCTATTTTTTCCACTTTATTTTGCATGTGAGTGTACTCACCTTGATCACTCGGTCGGTTCCAGAGGTCAGCAGCCAGCTCCTGGTCAGCTCGTAGTGAACGTACACAACCGTGTGTTTGCTGTCATGAAACGTTGCAGTAGGTGCTCGCCTTGCAAACAAATAACAGACCATTTTACAACAAGACAGTGAGGTGTCAACATACATTTGGCCCTATACTGTACATAAAAACATAGGCAGGTCGACACCTACTGTTCGTCTGTGATGGATTTGTGGCATTCATCACACACTCGCACCTCGAACTCGAAGCCCATTAACGGAATGGTGGAACGCTTGGATGAGCACTTGCCACACACTGCCTGGCCACACTTCCTGCAATGATGCTGCAAAATAAAACCTAGTTAAAACCATTACTGGTAAATGGGGTGATGTTTACCATAATGCTCGTGGGGCATTTTATTAACATTGTCCTTTTACTCCTTTACCCTGCTATTTAACTAATCTGATGGAGGGGATTAAGATTAATTTTTCATGTTTATTTTTCATCATGGTGGGTCCAGAGCCCTCTCTGCATACATTTTCTAAATATATGTGTGTGTGTGTGTGTGTTTGTTTGTTTGTGTCTGTGTGTGCAAGTTACCTGGCGCAAGCCAATCTTTTTGCTGTCCCACATTTGTTTAAAGTTCCAGAAGAACGGCTGCTCACACTTTTGGCAAGAGTCGCTGTCTAGCCAGACAGGAGTCTAATAAGAAGAAAAAAAACACACATACACATTCATATTCCACATCAAACTCTAAAAAAGTCACAATAAATTATCTGACAATCTCAAACTTTTACCTCTTGTCGGGTGACATCCATGTTCCAGACAACTATTCCCCCATCAGCTCCGCAAGAGATGAGCTGATGAGTATGTGGAACGTAGCACAGTCCCTTGACTTTGTCACTGGACACATAAACACCCACGCTTTAGTGTATTAAATCACCTGTGTATTATACATCAGTAAAAATTAAAGACGTGTGCACATTTAGTGTCATTAGACAGATTAATAACAAAGCAGTGACCTAGAGTGGAATCTTGAGGTGCACAACATGTAAATTTCTCTGTAATTTAAAGAAAACCTTAATTAACATTTTCAAAATAGTTTATTCTCTGATAACATCTAACTGTATTGTTTCTAAATAGACACAATATAGTTTGTAAAAACACATTTTGTTTTTTACACATTTCCAGAATAACTGGCACCCATACAATTCTAATTGTGATCAATTAGCAAGTGTTATCCATTAGAAAGTAAACTTAATAAATAAATAATAATAATAAAATAATAAATAAAAATTATAAAAAACATTTTTTAAATTGTATATTTAAACAAAGCCATAGAAATTGAAATAAAACGTAAGCATTATTAACAAGTCTGAAAGATGACGATAGTGTATGCACAACAGGGAAGATGGTTAAAGCAGCTAAATTAATGAAAAATAAATGAAACATTAAAAAGAAATAAATCTTACTTGTGTCCCTGCAGTTCAATAGCTGTGCCTTTTTGACCTCCGATGTCCCACATAATGATGGAATTATCAGAACTTCCAGAGAATAATATCCTCTGTACTGGGTCCCAGCATAAAGCTGTCACACTGCCTACACACACAGGCACAAGTGTTATCAAGGTCTTGAGCAACCACAACTACACCATAATTTATTTCAGAGGATAACAAGGTTAACACATCTGGTATGGAATAACAGAGGGGCTAATGTGGCTCAGATTACAGATTATTTTAATACTGGTGATGAGGTGATTGTGTCACAACATAGTGAATCTAACACTTGCAGTGGGAACCTGACATCAAAGCAACGGAAGATAGTTGTCTAAGCTGCTGAATCCTGATTTCTCCTAGATCATGGATTACCCAGGAAAGAGATGAACAGTAGGTGATCCATGTTACAACATACAGAAGGTAAAGAGCCTGCTGGCAACATCCTGGTACCAGATACTACAGGACCCCTTCAGCAAAAGAATGATGAACATGTTTGGGCATCTGCTGATGTAATTAATTGTGAGAGTTGAAGGCTCTATAGTATGTTTTTCCTAATAGTATAATGTTTGCATACCTGTGTGGCCTTTTAAGGTGGTTACCAGGCTGCAGTTGTCCTGCTCCAATTTCAGCATAGTTACCTGACCTGAGTGATCACCCACAAAAGCATGTCTGGTCTCCACATCAAACCTGATGAATATACGGTTAAGAAAAACAAGTCTGGCACTTTACCTAGTATGCAAACTAGACTACTGCTATTGCAAGCCATCAATCCCAATACAACATATTCCGACAATGCCACATTACCCCTGCCGCTACTCCAAGCCATCGAGGCATTTGGTTGCCACCTACAATTCATTTGCTAGTGATCCAAACCAGGCTTATAGGATAGAAATTTGTGAGTTGGAACATGACCACAGTCAATCAAGTTCCTCTAAAGTCTGCTGACATAAAGCTAGATGTAAATTCACTGAGTTTTGCACCATTGAAGACTCAGAGGAAGTAAAAAAAGTAAAGAGAAGTAAAAACATGATTGTCTTTAGTGACATTATGCACCCAGATATTTTAAAGGGCAACATTTAAGGGCGGCAACAGGTAGTGTATTTGCAGAACAGCTGTCAACGTGGGTTTCCTACATGTACCTCAGTTTCACCCACCTTCCCAAATCATCCCCTAAATTAACTGGCCACTGAAGTTAAAGCTTGCTATGTGTTACATAAATACAGTATAAATAACTTGCATTTAAAATCTAAACAGATTAGAATCATTATAGCAAAAAGTAAAAAGGATACTGCAGTCCAGTTACACAGGCATTGGTCTTGTAGGTGCCCAGCTGACGCCCGCTCTCTGAGCAATGCCATGTAAAGCTCTTATCCTGACCTGTGCTGAGTATCCACTCCATCTCCAACACAAACATCACCAAAATCACAGCACCCTGATGAGCTATACACACAGTTCAGCAATAAGTACTTAATTAATAAAATAAAAAAAATTTAAGTTGGGACATGTCACAGGTTGGGACAAGCCACACATTTTTTGGGCCATGGACGCACCCCTATACCACTTGTTCAGTTTGCTGATAACAATCTTGTTGGTCCTTTTTGTCTTTGGCACAAAGAACTCGTTCTTAAAAATAAGCTGCATCATGGACTACAGCACACGTTTCTACTGTCTTTGGTAATTGCCATAAATGTAAATCAGACACCAAAACCTCATAAAACTAGTTCGTTGTTGTAATTTAGATTTGAGCCACTCCTTTCCAACTTCTATATTCCACAAGGTTGTGTGTAAATTTTAACTAAAAATATGAACTTTTTTTAATAATAACAAAATAATAATAATAATTGAGAGGCCCCTTAAAGCTGACTATAATGGATATTTTCAACATTTCCTTTATTCACCCTGATAGGAGCGAGCTGGGATCATCTTGTTGTAGTCCTCCGCCAAAGTGAACTCCTGTGGAGAGACACAAAACATGTTATTAAAACTGTTACAAGAAAATGTTAAACCCCCTTTCCAATTACTTTACTGTTATTGCATAGCTGTCATACTGAATGAGAAAAACCTGAGTAAAAGACAACACATTTCCATTTAGGGAACAAAGTTTTTCAACACTCATATCACCTTTGTGAAAGAGTAATTAGCTGGTTACACAATCTCTGCCAGTTTACCAAATGTAATTAGTAAGATAGCTGGTTTTTACCAACCTTTGAAAATATATGTCTCACTTATCATAAACTCTGCAATCAAGTTTTTTTTACAGGAACACTAGGCCACAATCTAAAAAAAAATCCAAAACAATTTATAAACAGTTGTTGACATGAATTAGTCTGGAAAGTGGACTCCACTGAACTAAATGAAGAAAACTTGGAACAATGACTGGCCTGCTTGAATGTTAATCCCCGAAAGCATCTGCAGACATCTCAAACAGCTAAGGTCAGTGTTAATGAATGCATTTTGGGCAACAAATGTCAAGCAGCTTTTCATAATAAGAACATTTTACCAGCAGTCCCTGTTGCAGTGGTAATGTAATGGTTTAGGAGAGCATTGCTGTGTCAGACCCTTGACAAAATCTATTAAAATAAATGTAAGGTCATTTGTCCTTTAGCTAAAGCTCTGGTATAATTGAGATAAACAGAAGGACCATCCAAAACGTCCACAATCTATTATTTAAAAAAATAATTTAAGAGTGGCCTCATTACAATCCTGACTTGAAACCAAGAGAGATGCAAAAACCTCCCAAAACCTCACAGCATGTCTGATTCTAAACAGTTTGGCAAAGAAGAGTGTTCTGAAAGACTGATATCAAATTTTAAAGAGGTTGAATAATGTTTTACAAAATGTGTAATGCTTGCACATCATTTTCAGTTTAAGGATCTCAAATCAAGTAGTGTGAACAAAACTTGCATAGTGGAAATGGAATTGATATCTTAATGATAGTTAAGTGACTGTTTTGGCCAAAGGCAAGATAACAGACACATTACAATGAATTCAGTTTGTTTAGTGGTTACCGGTTATTTATGTTCTGTGGAAGTTTAGAGGAAGTAGATAAACATGCACTGCATTTCCCAATCCACTTACAGAAATAATTCCATTATCCATCCCAACAGAAAGCCTCCGTGTCTCTGGGTTAAAGGACATGCATGAACATGGAGCTGCAAACACAGAGGCACACAGTCATGGTTACACACCTATACATTTAAACCACCACATACACATACAGACCTTTAACTAAAAAGGAAGTTAAATTTTGCAATATTTCACAATCACACTATAGCTTGGACTGGACGAAACATGTCCGGTGTTATCAGAGGGCACAACTTGTCTCAACCTTGTTGACAGACTTATTACTTTCCACTCCTGTATTGTCACTGAATGTCTTATTAAAGCTATCAGGTAACATACAAAGAAATCCTAAAGCAATGTTCCTCTAAAACATAACTCATTATGCTAAATAAGCAAAGGTAGCAAAATTTCAAGCCAAGAAGGAGAATTTGAGTTTGTGTGTGCTGGGGGGTTGATCAATTAAAAAAAATGTTGGCAACCTTTCTGTACAGCTGCCTACTGGATCGCATGTACACCAGGCAGGATTAAATAAACGGGAACACAAAATCTTTCTGTTCCTGGCAGCCAGGCTACTGATTTGTCATCAATTTTGTAAAAAGTCAAAAATGTTGTTAGCATTTTAAGGACGACTCACCTGGCATGGAGTGGTAGATGCTAGGCCAGTACTGTCCACTGTCTCTCTTTAGCCAAACACGTACAGTCCTGAAAACGAAAAAGGTTCACTAGTCCACTAACATTGTCACAAAGTAAAATTACTGTTCTTGGTATTAATTTGATACGGTAAAGAATTAATGCTATCAATTTGTATATTAAGACAATGTAACTGTGTAGATGATAATAAACACTGGCATGCAGCCTTCACTTAAATTACAGTTTACTTAACTGTAAAATACTTAAAAGATGAAAATACTTAATCTTTAGGTGTAGCCTGGTGTTATCAGTAACTCCCACTACTAGACATTAGTAAATTAAAGAAGGGTTATAATATTTGTTGTTAGAATAGCTGGTAAAAGAGATTCCTCCCCCAAAGAAAACTACAGTTCCATGCTTAATATCTGCTACTTCTCTTGTAATGCACATAAACTTAAAAAGAAGCAAACTACAGACTTTAACATATTAGTGAAAATTCTCAAATTCTTCTGGTCAGTTAGATTTGCGTACTACTGATACTTCAGCAAAAAAAGAATATGTCTTTCCATATTTCGGGATGATAAGGGCACCACCCATAATCATACAATTATTATCTGAATGAAGTGGCATTTAAAGACAGCACGGGCTTAGAATGAATTGAATATATGGTCTGGGACAATGAAGTAATTGGTGAAATCTTTAGGGTGGGGTTTACAGGGGTTGGACAAAATAACTGAAACACCTGTCATTTTAGTGTGGGAGGTTTCATGGCTAAATTGGACCAGTCTGGTGGCCAATCTTCATTAATTGCACATTGCACCAGTAAGAGCAGAGTGTGAAGGTTCAATTAGCAGGGTAAGAGCACAGTTTTGCTCAAAATATTGCAATGCACACAACATTATGGGTGACATACCAGAGTTCAAAAGAGGACAAATTGTTGGTGCACGTCTTGCTGGCGCATCTGTGACCAAGACAGCAAGTCTTTGTGATGTATCAAGAGCCACGGTATCCAGGGTAATGTCAGCATACCACCAAGAAGGACAAACCACATCCAACAGGATTAACTGTGGACGCAAGAGGAAGCTGTCTGAAAGGGATGTTCGGGTGCTAACCCGGATTGTATCCAAAAAACATAAAACCACGGCTGCCCAAATCACGGCAGAATTAAATGTGCACCTCAACTCTCCTGTTTCCACCAGAACTGTCCGTCGGGAGCTCCACAGGGTCAATATACACGGCCGGGCTGCTATAGCCAAACCTTTGGTCACTCGTGCCAATGCCAAACGTCGGTTTCAATGGTGCAAGGAGCGCAAATCTTGGGCTGTGGACAATGTGAAACATGTATTGTTCTCTGATGAGTCCACCTTTACTGTTTTCCCCACATCCGGGAGAGTTACGGTGTGGAGAAGCCCCAAAGAAGCGTACCACCCAGACTGTTGCATGCCCAGAGTGAAGCATGGGGGTGGATCAGTGATGGTTTGGGCTGCCATATCATGGCATTCCCTTGGCCCAATACTTGTGCTAGATGGGCGCGTCACTGCCAAGGACTACCGAACCATTCTGGAGGACCATGTGCATCCAATGGCGGTGCCGTGTATCAGGATGACAATGCACCAATACACACAGCAAGACTGGTGAAAGATTGGTTTGATGAACATGAAAGTGAAGTTGAACATCTCCCATGGCCTGCACAGTCACCAGATCTAAATATTATTGAGCCACTTTGGGGTGTTTTGGAGAAGCGAGTCAGGAAACGTTTTCCTCCACCAGCATCACGTAGTGACCTGGCCACTATCCTGCAAGAAGAATGGCTTAAAATCCCTCTGATCACTGTGCAGGACTTGTATATGTCATTTCCAAGACGAATTGACGCTGTATTGGCCGCAAAAGGAGGCCCTACACCATACTAATAAATTATTGTGGTCTAAAACCAGGTGTTTCAGTTATTTTGTCCAACCCCTGTATGTGATGAATGGTGACATTTATCACATGCTGGTGACTAAGCTGTGTTTGGTACTAAAGCAGAGGGTGTATTGCAAAAAGGAAGTATCATATGATACTCTAAGATATGCTGGTACTGGTTGTTTAGCGTGTAGTATACTTGTATATACAGGGTGCGCCTAAAGTCTGGACACATAGGAAATATCACTAACTATACTTAAGTATATGTTTACTAAAATATATATATATATATATATATATATATATATATATATATTGTATCACAAATAGTGGAAAACACATTGAAGATGTTATTAATTAATATTCTAATGAAAAAAAATGTTAAAAATATGCATTTTGCCTATGTGTCCTGACTTTAGGGACACCCTGTAGTATACCTGTAGTCCAATTCTGATGCCTGTGTGCCTATTGTAGCTGTTTTCAATGGTGTTCAGGAGTTTTACTTGCTCTTTGACTATATGCAGTATGTTATATGCTGGTAGTTTGCTGTATGTAGTGCAGCATATGATATAGAGTCTACTGGTACTGTATGCAGTATGTTGTATACAGTATACTGGTACAGCATACAATGTGTAGTGCAGCATGTTGTATACACTGTACTGATACAGTATGCAGTGTATATAATACAGTACACTGGTATAGTATGTTGTATACTGTCAATGCAGCATGTAGTAAACAGTCAATAAGTAGTGTACTATTAGAGCATGTTTATGTGTGTATTATGTAGTACACAGGTGATTTATTAATACAGATGTAATATGTTGTATATTGTTAAAGAATGGGGTATACACGTATATCATTTCGAACACAGCCATCCAGTTTTTCTTGTTCAAACATGTCAGTTTGGGTGTGCACTAAAAATAAGCAGACTACCAAAATACAGAAACCAGGTGAGCTAGCACGGGTGCGTACGAACAACCAAGGACAAAGCAGGTCTTCATTACTGGACATGAGCGTCAGTATTAAAAGTGCGTGAGTGTATTTTGAAGCGCACCTGTCCTGAGACACGCTAATGATTCCGTCCTCTTTCGGGATGATCACGGCCGTGTTTACAACCTCCTGAAACGACTCGATCTTGCTCATCAGGACAGGCTTTCGGGCCTGGGGAGGACGGGGCTGCACTTCTGCCGCCATCACTGCAAGAAATCTCTAATTATTTCAGCTTTTTCAAAAGCATAATCCAGTATCAGAGCTGAATACAGCTTTGTACAGTGATTCAGTGCGCCGTTATGGAAGCTATGGAGCCAGTTTATGGCGAGCCACTGAGAGTCAGCTGAGCAGGGGGAAGCGGATGTGTCCTAAATTAATGCATGCTCACTCACTACCTCCTACAGCATGCTCACTACCTCCTACAGCATGCTCACTCACTACCTCCTACAGCATGCTCACTACCTCCTACCCCGTCTCACTATCACCTACACCAGGGGTGGCTTTTTAAAAAGGTCGCCTAATCATTTTTCAAAAACGCTTTGTAGCAGCTTTGTAATCAGTTGCCTATATTGATATTGAGCATTACACTAACCTTATTCTGATGATTTGCACTGAATGGTGTCGGCCACGTTTATGTAGTCTGGACAATAGCTGCTGATGCCAATTCTTAAGCAGCTTCCAAATGTTTATCAGTAAGGGTGGACCGATATTTAGACTTAATTATGTTCATGTGGAAAAAAGATGATTCACACAAGTTGGTTGATAAAAAAAAAAAATGCTGTCAAATATGTGGCACATTTTCTTATGTTTGGATATTTTTCCTCAGCCAGCAAAGTTCCAAAATTGTCCAGCAGAGGCCCTTGACTTTACACGCATGTCAGATTGTAGGGTTAAAATTTCTGTTTGTAACATGAGATCTGAATATTCTCCTTCAGTTTAATACATGTATGAACGAAACAGTCGTCTTTGCAGTGTTCTTGCCTGAATCAAACGTTTTTTGGTTTCTTTGTGCTTGGTTGCGCACTCATCTTCACAAACAATGTAGGTTTTAAAAGGAAAAATGCAAAAATGGCGCAAACTGGCTACTGATGAATGAAAACTTTCTAGATTAGCAGTGCTTTAGGCGGGCTGAGGCGTAGCTATGGTAACAAACAGCAATTTAAAAACACAGTGGCCAGATTTCATCACGTTGACCTATTTGAATGAGGCGCGATCTACCAGCATGCACGGTGCATCGACGTATTTGGCACCCCTGACCTACAACATTATTGTTTACTACCTCCTACTAAACAATGCTGGATACTTTGAATTATCTTCCTGAAACCTCATAGGTTGCTCATAGGCATCTGTGGTTGGTACCCACCGACAGTCGTCTGATTAGGGCCAAGCCACTAATCGCCAACAGGTTGTTAGGTGACAGAGTCATTGATGCCAGAGGACACTAATGGTATGACATCTGGTACTGACCAACAGAAAGGCTACTGTGGCTCAAGTCACAGATTATTTTAATACTGGTGATCGGCAAAATGTGTCACAACATAGTGTGTCAAACCCTTATTTGTATTTGCAGGCCACTGCTAATCTAATGCTAATCCCTGTCCACTACTGAAAGCACTTGTAATAGCCACACAAGCATTGGAACTGGACACCTGAGCCATGGAAGAAGGGCATTTAATTTAAACAATGTTTTATTTTTAAGACAGTCCAATAGAAAAAAAAACTCACTGAATCAACATTTTATACCTTTTTTGTATTTTATTGATCGTAACAGAATTTATCGTGAGAGTTTATTAAATCAAATGTACCATTACTAGGTCGTAATTATGTTTAGTAACAGATATTGTGTTTAAATATTTATTTTTGATTTGATTCATCAAGAAAAACGGTTCGAAAGAATTAGTGATGGGAATTTCGGCTCCTTTTAGAGAGCCGGTTCTTTTGGCTCGGCTCACTAAAAAGAGCCGGCTCTTTCAGCTCCCAAGTGGCTCCTTAGATTTTTTTGTTGCTTAAATTAATTTATTACCAAATTACATGTAAAATGAATTACTAATGTAAAAAAAAATTGTATTACATGTTTATTATTTAAATTGCTTTATTTATATACTCAACATGGAACAGAGTGCTCCAACAATAAATTATAAAATACAAAAACAAAGACCCATCTCAATTACACAAAAAGATCCGATTGTGTATATTATTTGTACATTTGCATCTAGAGTGGGACGGCATGGTGGCTAAGTGGTTGGCACTGTCGCCTCACGGCAAGAAGGTCCTGGGTTCGATCCCCAGGTGAAGAGCTCGGGTCTTTCCCGTGTCCGCGTGGTTTTCCTCCGGGTGCTCCGGTTTCCTCCCACAGTCCAAAGACATGCAAGTGAGGTGAATGTTCCTGTCATGAATGTAACCAAAGTGTAAAACGTGACTTTAAAATCCTAATAAACAAAACAAAATAAACAAGCATCTAGAGTGAAACAACACAACATCAACAAAGCATCACTCAACAAAATATACATGAAAATGTGCAAAACATAAAGAAGATAGTTTAGTGAAGATTAGCATTCAGAAAAACCAAGCAGCTCATCTTTGATGGGTTGATCCTGTTTCTCCTTTCTGTTATGATCTGCCCTGTTAAAAAATATTCTCTCTGAGTGGACAGATACACAGTCTATGTGCCATCACATGTATAAGATGTGGGTAGACTGAACACTTGGTCTCCCACCAGTGGGCCTGCACTTCTCTGTAAAAGGGGCTCCTCGAGTCCAAACTTTACTATGTTTCCTCTCACTCATTTTCCTCACCTTTCCAGCGTGTCATGTCTGGCTGTGTAAGTTAATGTGTATATTTTTTGTAATTAATGTGTATTGGAACTGTGAGGGACTGAGCACCTGAGCATTTCACTCACCTTTCACACCTGTGTTAATGTGACGTGACAATAAAGTGATTTGATTTGTGTAAAGCGCTGAGTTCTCTCTCCCTCCTGTTCGTGTGCACGCTGTGTGTGTGTGTGTGTGTGTGTGTGTGTGTGTGTGTGTGTAACCCCGCCCCTCCTGCTCAGTGTAAACACACAAACGCCACCACGTATCTTGACCAATCACGTGCGGCTTTGACAGAAAAAAACCTCGGAAAAAAACGAATCGGCTCCCAATCAGGAGCCGGATCCCGTCGTTCACTTTGAAGAGCCGGCTCTTAGAGCCGGATCGTTCGCGACCGACCCATCACTAGAAAGAATCGGTTCAATGAATCAAACGCCCCACCACTATGTCGAACACGGCCATTGCCACGCTTTTACACTTGAACATTTACATAATCACCCTTTAGGTTATATAATGTTTTTGTTTAAAGCTTTAAACATGAAAATATGTTTTTGTTCATGTGCTTTAACTCTGTAACACAGCCAGACAGACCTTGTTCTTTATCGTAGCCAATCATATTAAGGTTGTAGCAGGGGTTGTTATTGTGAAGGTGTTTTATCAAAACAAATAAAGATTAAATGTGGTGCTTTACATTTATTAGAATGAAATATGTTGTGTTCGCTTCTTCAGAGCAATAATTCGACTAAATCTTTTCATTAAAAAAACTAGTCGCGTTCCGTTTTACTCTCTGGGTAAATTGAAGTATTGCTACAGGGGTTGTGTTTTAATTCCACAGTAATACTGGTTCATTTTTATTAAAATCTTATAATGGATTGGTTGATTTGTGTTTGATTCATTTATTTGCTAAGTGAGTTAAAGCAGGCGGCATTGATTTAAAAAAAATGGTAATCGAAAGAATCACAGAACCGACTAAGCTGACTCAAACCTCTCAGCTCGATTTTGAGCATGCCAGGGCCAGGGCCAGGCTTTTATACTTTTTAATGTACGTATGTTAATGAAGTTACTCGAATCGACCAATCAGCGCGCTCTTTTTTTGATACCGGCTGAAAGGGGAGGAGTCAGACGTTATGCGACAGTTAAAAGCAGTGGGACGCTGATCAAGGATTCCAGTACAAGTTACACCGACGTGAAAGTTAAGGATTTTTCTTCCAACTTCCAGCCAAAATCACATAATTTACTATCGTCAACCACTAATTATTCACACCCAAGATTTATAGACCTGTATTGAAGTTTACAACGCAGCGACGCATTTTCATGTAACTATATGTTTAATGCACTTTGAGAATGTGTTGTGCTGCTAGCATTAGCTTTAGCGCTGATGTGAGCTAGCACATTGTTTACAGGATGAAGAGGACACGCGAGAGGAATTGATTTTTCTATTATTTATTAGTGCGACTATAAAACATGATTTGACCAGAGCAGCAGCAGCACAATGCCCGTAATCCTGTTTCTGATAGACACCTCCGCCTCTATGAACCAGCGCTCTTACCTGGGTACTACATATTTGGATCTAGCTAAAGGTGCAGTCGAGATTTTCCTCAAGGTAAAGAAATACATAAATAACGTCCAACTTTACTAACATTCCATTTTCACACTCATAATAATCAATGTTTGTATTTTGACTGATCTGACTTATGAATTATTATTGCACCAGCTGAGGAGTAGAGATCCAGCCAGCAGAGGGGACCGGTACATGCTGGTTTCTTTCGAAGAAGCTCCCGCCGGGATTAAGGTAGCGTTAACTTTACATAAGAACCTTTCTATTATCCCTAACGTGTTTAAATAAGAAAGAAACAACCAGGTTCTCTGCACCATGCATGAAACATTCCGACCAGCCTCACTGCCGCTTTCAGAACATGGCCGACATTTTGTTCCACTGTGTGCCGCAAGGGGACTACGCAGGGATAAGAGCCACAATTTTAATCTAAAAGTACTACGCAGGGTAAAGTGTTTCAAAATTAAGCTGGTCTAAATCTTGCTGTGTGGATAGGTCTTGGAAACTGATACTTGTGTTAAAGTAACATTTTACATATAATATATATATTTGAGTTTTGAGTGACTTTATCAAGCAATACATCACTGTTTAAATTGCACTGAAAGTGGCTGCTTTCACAGTTTAGACTTTTTGAGCTATTAAAAATTGGGATCATGTATTAGGGTATGGGTTGTAAACATTACAAATTATGAGTGAAAGTAAAATCAGTAACAAAAACAGTAAAATCCCTGAATTACTTGTAACGAAGTGTAAGAGGTTGTTCTTAAATGGCTGGACTGATGGCAAACCTTAACTCATTTTTGTTTGTAAATGACTGAGCCTATTGTTAAGGCTCTTTTTAAACCCAGTTATGAAATCATTACCTGTTTGTCAGTGACAAGTTCTAAAACAGGTGTTTTTATCGATACACAGTTTTTCCAGTTCTATTTTGCCCATGTCACAACTTTTTAGGAATATGCTTGTGTATTATGATAATTCAGCATTCATAACTATTTCTCTCTTCTTGTCTCATGTGTTTTATTAGGCTGGATGGAAAGAGAGCCATGCCACTTTTATGACTGAGCTAAGAAACCTGCAAGCTGTTGGATTAACGACGTTTGGACAGGCTTTAAGGACTGCATTCGATTTGCTCAACCTGAGCAGATTAGTTTCGGGGATAGACAGCTATGGACAGGTACGTTTCTCAACCAAAATGTTTTGACCTGTTGTCATTTAAAAAAATACCAGGGGAAACGATGGATGGATGGATGGATGGATGGATGGATGGATGGATGGATGGATGGATGGATGGATGGATGGATGGATGGATGGATGGATGGATGGATGGATGGATGGATGGATGGATGGATGGATGGATGGATGGATGGATGGATGGATGGATGGATGGATGGATGGATGGATGGATAATTAAAGATATGCAGTGATACCATTTTCGATGTAAAAAGTGTTAGCACACCTGGTAAAACTTGTAAAAACAACCTGTAAAAATTTAACACACTTACCAGCTTTGAGTTGGTGCACCTGGAGGTTAATTAACTGTAAAAATGTATGTTCTTAAATATGTCTAATATAGATTTCAAATGTTTTTTGTCTATACAGGGAAGAAACCCATTTTTCTTGGAGCCTGCTGTTATAGTGGCAATAACAGATGGCAGCAAGCTGACCAGCACTGCTGGAGTGCAGGACGAGGTATTATCACCACTAAAGTATTATTGTTTTTCTTTTTGGGTTTCTGGTATACTTCATCTTTTTTGTTTTAACTTTTTATCCTTGCCCATACTTGCTTCTAATCTGTTATGCACTCATGTCCCGTGTTTGATGAAAATGACTATCAAGGCCTTTAATTTGGGTATGGAAAGTAGGCTAGAGCTAAAGTTAAGTCTATAATTTTACCAAAAATGTTTTTTGATCTTTATCCTACTTATAAACGACATTACATTTTTGACTGTGTTGAATTTACAGTTGGAAAATTGTGGGTTTTCTGGAAATTGGTTGGGTCAAAAATAACCATACATCAACTTTTGATTAATACTTTGATGAAAGTAAAAATCATGTCATGAATGTAATTCCAAGTGTGTACGTTTTTGATCTTAACTGTACGGTCTGTGTTTAAAAATTTTTTTTAAAAAGGTCAACATAATCTCTGTGTATACATGAAATGAAAGTTACATTTTTTAATTGTTTTCAGTTTTAGGCTACATTTTTAGAGGGATGGGAAGAAGGCACTGAAGCATCATGGTTTTACGCTGCCTATGACAAATTGGTTATTGGAAGTTGTGAAGTTAAGATACCAGACCTTAACTCCGTTAAGATGTTGTGACACAGCCTCAAAGAATGCTGTTCATGCAAGGAATTCCAAAATAGATCAGAATTTAACCTAACCACAATGCAAGTATCATCTTGCAGTTATGTGCACGTTATTCCTTCTAAAGGGTCTAAATTGCATACTTAATGACTTGGATGAGTCATTTATAAATAAATGTAAAAAGCAATTCCAAAGGGTTTACAAACCTACCAGATATAATTACACACTAGTGATTACTGCCCAAACTTTGCTTTACTTTAAAGAGATTTGTGGAGAAGCACTGCCATAAATACTGAAATAGCATACCTACCGTAAAAATTTGTATTTGTATTTTTTGCAAAAATCAAGTCTTAAAATTGAGATTTTTTGTCCAGCTGCATTTGCCCTTGATGACACCATTGCCAGGCAGTGAGTTGACAAAGGAACCGTTTCGTTGGGACCAGCGGCTCTTTTCATTGGTTCTTCGCCTCTCAGGTCATGCCCCGTTGGAACCCGAGCCAGTGGGCGGTGTCCCAACTGACCCCTCACCTGTTACGCCAATGTGTGAAGTGACAGGAGGTGAGTATTTTCTGAATATTTTGTGGTGATTTTTAACATGGAATGTATTTTAAATTACAGATAAAATTGCCTTGATAAATTTAAAATGTAGTGTTTTTATGTTTTGTGAGTGAAAATATTAGTGTGTGTTTCCATACGATGATTGGCACCTTGTTCAGGGTAATTTTACGTGTCCCTGGACCCATCATAACCCAAACCAGAATAAAGGGGTTGGTAAAAATGAACAGGGGGAAAAGTCATTTAAAAATTATGTCTTTTTTTTATCTGTTTATGTAGGACGTTCGTACAGTGTGTTTTCTCAACGTATGTTGAATCAGTGTTTGGAATCTCTGGTGCAGAAAATCCAGAGTGGTGTTGTCATCAACTTTGAAAAGACGGGCGCCGACCCTACTGAAGGTTAGAAATCTTACCATTACTGTGTTATTTGTTTTGTGAGATTTTATCAGTGTGTTACCTTATTAGTTATAAACTTTGCACTTACCAATCAGTGTTGTGTTAAAATCAAACCTGGACTAAAAAGAAAAAAAGAACACCGGGCTTTCTAGACTGCCCACTCCAGCACTGGAAATGTATTTTTCTGTAAACAATAATCTGAGATCCATCTTTGGCTGTGTCCCAATCCACCTAACGCTCTACTAAATACATATAAAATAATGCATCACTATTTGCTGCTGCGGTTTGAGATAATAGGTATGTGGTTTGAGGAAAAACATTTTTCAGTGTTTGTTCAGTGCTTTACTTCACAACATTGCAGTTAACACAGGGTTGTAAGTATTGAGCAAGTATTAACTACAAAAAATACAACCTAAAGAAAAAGCTTTAAAACAGCAATGATGGAAGTAAGTTGCATTTCAAGCTACACCCCACTGTACTAAATAGTATTTGTAATAGTTAAAAGGTCACTATCAATGGTATAGTTACATATAGTGCATGGGCTGTGGTTTGGAACACATTGAACAAATCACTCATATTTAATGTTTAAACAGTGACAAAGTGTCAAACAGTAAATGTAGGCACTTAGGACTACTTAATAAGAATATTAGGATTTACAAATGGTGCACTGTTACCAATGAGAAAGGGTACATTACTCCAGAGGAAGTAGTAGGCCTATTTTGTACTAAAGTATGAGACTTCATCCTTGTGTTATGAAGTAAACTCATCCAAAACGGAAATGAAGTTAAACGAAAAATAGTTTTTAGAAATCCTGTGGGCGTAGCCGCACTTGTTTCTAGCACAATCATTGTCAGTTTTTCTTAGAAGCCAAGTGCCATTGCAGTTCTTAGCAAATGTGCAATGACCACATAATTACTACTGGGGAAACGTGGATGTTTTGGATTTGAACTGGAACTCTGAGTTTGCATTGGGGCTTTTTCCCTTTATATCTGAGAAATAATAATAATGTTTTAGACGCTCCTTCAATAAGCTATTTTAATCCTATTGTTCATGACTTATCCATATTGACAAAATGGATTTATACTGTATATAATGTTGTCTTATTTTTTTTGTTTGTTTTCTTTTGCATTTCTTTTAGATGGCCCATCAGAGGTAAAGTCTGGCCCTCAGCCTTGGCACAGCTGCCATAAGCTGATTTATGTTCGGCCTAACCCCAAGACGGGTGTCCCTGTTGGTCACTGGCCCATTCCTGAGTCCTTTTGGCATGATCAGAACTCCCCTACTCTGGTAAGACTCATGTTTAAAATGTTTTTGAGATGCAATGCACCTTATGGATCAGGCTTTTAACTTAATAGCTCACCTGAAAATGTGTACTGCACCATATGTGGTATATTTATTTTACATCAAACTGGCTGGCTTGCTAAAGAAATTTTTTAAATTTTTTAGATTGATTTAAAAGTTTATCTGCCTTGAAAAGCCTTTCAGTCTATGTAGCTTAAACCAAACACAATTTCAACACCACCAGTTTCCACCTTCTTTTAAACTTGTTCCTATTACACAAAACCACAGACACTATGTATTTTAATTTATTTTGTACTTTTGCCATGTGTGTTTGCAGCCACCCCGAATGGCCCATCCCCAGGTGCGTTTTTTGTGTGCAGAGGCCGAACCAATGGTCATAGACAAGGTCCCCTTTGATAAGTATGAGCTGGAGCCATCACCTCTCACACAGTACATTCTGGAGAGAAAGTCACCACACACCTGCTGGCAGGTAAGACCATCACACTTAAAATCCACAGCCTTGAAAAGTGTTCAACCCCCAGCACTTATTACTGATTGTGGGACTTCAGTTTCACTGGAAATCTAAAACTTTTAGGTACTGTTCTGGGCCACCAGCATTTACAGGGGTTGGACAATGAAACTGAAACACCTGGTACACAATAATTTATTAGTATGGTGTAGGGCCTCCTTTTGCGGCCAATACAGCGTCAATTCGTCTTGGAAATGACATATACAAGTCCTGCACAGTGGTCAGAGGGATTTTAAGCCATACTTCTTGCAGGATAGTGGCCAGGTCACTACGTGATGCTGGTGGAGGAAAACGTTTCCTGACTCGCTTCTCCAAAACACCCCAAAGTGGCTCAATAATATTTAGATCTGGTGACTGTGCAGGCCATGGGAGATGTTCAATTTCACTTTCATGTTCATCAAACCAATCTTTCACCAGTCTTGCTGTGTGTATTGGTGCATTGTCATCCTGATACACGGCACCGCCTTCAGGATACAATGTTTGAACCATTGGATGCACATGGTCCTCCAGAATGGTTCGGTAGTCCTTGGCAGTGACGCGCCCATCTAGCACAAGTATTGGGCCAAGGGAATGCCATGATATGGCAGCCCAAACCATCACTGATCCACCCCCATGCTTCACTCTGGGCATGCAACAGTCTGGGTGGTACGCTTCTTTGGGGCTTCTCCACACCGTAACTCTCCCGGATGTGGGGAAAACAGTAAAGGTGTCCACAGCCCAAGATTTGCGCTCCTTGCACCATTGAAACTGACGTTTGGCATTGGCACGAGTGACCAAAAGTTTGGCTATAGCAGCCCGGCCGTGTATATTGACCCTGTGGAGCTCCCGACGGACAGTTCTGGTGGAAACAGGAGAGTTGAGGTGCACATTTAATTCTGCCGTGATTTGGGCAGCCGTGGTTTTATGTTTTTTGGATACAATCCGGGTTAGCACCCGAACATCCCTTTCAGACAGCTTCCTCTTGCGTCCACAGTTAATCCTGTTGGATGTGGTTTGTCCTTCTTGGTGGTATGCTGACATTACCCTGGATACCGTGGCTCTTGATACATCACAAAGACTTGCTGTCTTGGTCACAGATGCGCCAGCAAGACGTGCACCAACAATTTGTCCTCTTTTGAACTCTGGTATGTCACCCATAATGTTGTGTGCATTGCAATATTTTGAGCAAAACTGTGCTCTTACCCTGCTAATTGAACCTTCACACTCTGCTCTTACTGGTGCAATGCGCAATTAATGAAGATTGGCCACCAGACTGGTCCAATTTAGCCATGAAACCTCCCACACTAAAATGACAGGTGTTTCAGTTTCATTGTCCAACCCCTGTATTTCTATTCTTAACTAATATTAGTGCTACTCACTATAAAACAGAGAAGGCAAAGATGTCAAGTTTTGGGAGGGGTAGCAGAAAATATATCACTGCTAATAAAAGAAAACAATTATTATTACATTTAAATGGACAGACCAACATTGTGGACAGACCATTCAAACTGAACATTCATATTGAACAACTAGGATCTCAATATGTCTGGATATGTTTACTTTACTATAGAGGAACAATACATTTAACTCTTTCTGAGTTTATTTATTGAGAAGAAAGGTCATCTGTTCACTAGCTGAAGCTGATGTGGTTAGGTTATGGAGCAGAACTACAGTATAACCGTTGCATGAAGACAGTGTTGTAGTGGCCTAATGTGAAAGACTAATAACAAATGGGTTTATTAATTTTAAAATAAAGCTGAACATTCTTAAGTCTTGTTTGTAAATCATTAATACATGTAAACATTGAATTTTCAGGTGTACATGAGCAACAGCGCTAAATACGGAGAGCTTGGGCAGCCCTTCGGTTACTTAAAGGCCAGCACTGTGCTTAACTGTGTTAACCTTTTCATCATGCCCTACAACTACCCTGTGGTGCTGCCCCTTCTCGGTAAGTAGCTTTACATTCTGCTTTCTTTAGGGAATTATTCATAATTTTTGTTATTTATTTTATATGCTTGTAGATTTGGATGCATGTCTAGATCCTTATACAATTGGACAATCCAGCTATTACCCAGGGGCAGAAAGAACTGCATTTAAACTCTCCTGATACTTTATAGAGTTCATAGAGTTTGCATGGACTATATATTTCCTGAGATTATTTTTACAACTAGTTTTGTAACTGATAAAAGACTCTAAAGTGTGTTTATTACTAGTATGCATAGTCTATAACTAAGTAATAAGTCAGCCCTGAGTACCACAGCAGTATAAAAAGACATGCCAGTAAATTGGTGGTCCTTTTAAATAAAATTTTTAATTTAAATCAAATGAATCATGTAAGTGTACAGGCTGTATGTGTGGAAGCTATGACATTACCAGTAAAGGTAACCTGTGAAAGGAGCTTATGGCAAGAGGTGTGGTTTTTGACACTGCCTTTTTTCCACCACCTGCTAAATGGCAACAGTATGACTTGTGGAAAAATATACTATGTATGTTATAATGCTTCATTATCATGTATTTGCTGGTTTACCCTTAGATGACTTGATTCGAGTGCACAAGTTTAAACCCACTGTCAAATGGCGCCAGGCCTTCGAGAACTACCTGAAAATCGTACCGCCTTATTACATCACAGTAAGTAACACATACATAGTTGCATACTACATAATACTTTTATTTGGATCAGCCCACACTCCAAATGACCTGTTGGTGTATAAAATGCCTAGAACTATACACTGAATATATATGCAATAGTGTGTTCACTCCTTCACATTTGCATGCAACTGTTAAGTTAAAAATTTGGAAACAAATTGTTAATATTTGATATTTTTGTTTAACACTTTTAGCCCCTGAGGAAGGCGCTAAGGATGATGGGTGCACCGCACCTTCTAGCAGAAAACATGGAGTACGGTCTGAGCTACAGTGTTACATCCTACCTCAAAAAACTGAGCCAGCAGGTAGTTTCTGTGTTAAATTGTAAATGTAATAAATGTGTATTTGTGCAGTTTTAGTTGTTTAGAAGCATATAACCCTCTCAAATTAAAACTTTATTGTAAATAATACTAATAAGTTTAACTTTATGTTTAATAATAATAACCACTGATGCTACAATAATTTCAAAAAGCACAGCAATGATGTAAGCTATAATTATTAATGCCATTCAAGCATGTGAAATCATGTGGTCTGTGTATTTGCACTTCAGGCGAAAGCGGAGGCCGACCGAGTTTGTGCCCTGGTGGGTAAGAAAGTGGGGTCTGAGGCTGGGATTAAACTCCGCCCCCGATTATCTGCCATCTCCCTGGCTCACAGGAAGGATTTTGCACAGCTGTTACAAGGCATCATGGGAGATGGGCCAATAGAGTTCAACCACAAAGAGTTCTCGGGCTTTCAGCTGGCTGTGCTTAACAAGGTCTCAAACTTATACACTTTGTATACATTTTTATAATTAGGAATACATACATAAAGCATTTTTAATTGTTCGGCTGTGTTTCCACATTCAGGCCCTGAAGCCACAGAGTTTACGGAACCCGTATGACATACCCAGAATGCATCTGCTGGACCAGCTGAGCCGCATGAGGCGAAACCTTCTGAACACCAGCCTGTGTGCCCTAAAGGGCCAAGATCAAGGTAGCACTTTAAATAATTAATCTACAAATCAAAGGTTTATGGCATTTATTTGTTTCTAGTTTGTGGGCTTAATAGCTGATCTATCTGTGTGACAAGGCTCCAGGGATGCCTTACAATCGCTGACTTTGCTTTCTGACCCCAGCTTCCAAACAAGCTGGGATTTGCTAAAACGAATTTCAATGTATTGTAAACATGTATATGTATATATGGCAAATAAAGGCATTCCATCTGTCCTAGATTATTATTATTATTATAAAATATCCTTCTATTATAAAGGACACGAAAATCAATGAATACTTGAAGAATTCATTGTTGAAATGTTGTCATTTTTTAAAAATTGTTTAAATGTTTGTTGTTGTTAATGCTTTCATTTTTTTTCTCTGTTTAGATCAACTCCACAGTGTGCCCATAGCACAGATGGGCAACTATCAGGACTTCCTAAAACATGTCCCTGCCCCCTTAAGAGAGGCCGACCCTGACCAACCCAAGCGGGTGCACACTTTTGGGAATCCTTTTAAACTGGACAAAAAGGTACAAATTTTCAGTCTTTTCTTTTTCAGTTCATGAAGGGTAAATTGACAATAATTGGTAGTAATCCATTACAGTGTCCTATTATATTGAAAAACTATTCATTAAAATTAAATTAGTTAATTGGGTCGGCACGGTGGCTCAGTGGGTAGCACTGTCGCCTCACAGCAAGAAGGTCCAGGGTTCAATCCCCAGGTGGGCAGTCCAGGTCCTTTCTGTGTGGAGTTTGCATGTTCTCTCCGTGTCTGCGTGGGTTTCCTCTGGTAGCTCTGGTTTCCTCCCACAGTCCAAAGACATGCAAGTGAGGTGAATTGGAGAAACAAAATTGTCCATGACTGTGTTTGACAATAAACTTGTGAACTGATGAATCTTGTGTAACGAGTAACTACCGTTTTGGTGATGAATGTAACCAAAGTGTGTAAAACATGACCTTCATGCTACTGTGATAAATAAAGTCAAATAAGCTCAGGACTACTTCGGAAAACCATTGTCACCTAATACAGTCCACTAATGCATCAAAAAAATGCAACCTGGAAACAAAAATAGGGAAAAATTCCACAAAGTGTTACTTCAGTTCCAAAAGTTTTAAAACTACTGGCGTAATATTTGTGCCTCTGCAAAATGGCAGCAATTCATGGGTAACATAATGGCTAAAACATGCCTATAAAATAATAATGTATTGGTGCTTAATTAGCTAGATAGCACAACACATAATTTAATATAGTTTTACATAATAATGATAGTTTTAGCTTGGTTCTGTATGTTTTTACTGTATATACCTCTTCTTTCTTTTTTTATAGGCAATGGTAGTGGATGAGGCGGACGAGTTTGTGACGAGCACTCAAGGGAAAGGCAAGCGACCTGGGGATGGCAGTTCATCAGCTGGTGCCCCGAAAAGAAGAAGGTGCATGTCACCTATACTGCAGCGGGCATACACTCCACCCAATAAGACACCACCTAGAGGTGAGGGATAAACACACACACACACACACACACACACACACACACACACACCTACCTCCACACTCAGCGACTTTAACAGTTTTCCATCTAATTTTTTGTCTGTAACGTTTGCCTTCAGTTCCTGATACCAACCACTCAGTCCACTTTGAATTGGATCATCCTCCCATCGCCAACCATGAATCCAACCATGTGGGCAGCCTTGATTTGGATTGCACCCCAGACTCTAATCACATGAGCCACATGGACTCGGATCATACTCTGGAACTGGCATCTTTACTGCCTAACCATTACAGTAATAATTTAGAGAAGGAAGAAGAGGAAGACAAGCTGGACAATGGAAGAATAGATAAGGAGGAAGATGGGCTAAAGAAACTGAAGAAAGAGGAAGGGCGTGAGCTCAACACAGAACTCAGAGTGCTGATCACCAGGGAGATCCGGAAGCCAGGCCGCTGTAAGAGCATGTATTGTTTTGAATTGCCAGAATTGAACAAATATAACAGTTGTTATAGAGAAGTGGAGACAGATCAACATTTTTCTTCAAACTTTTAATTTAAAATAGCTGTATTATTGAAGTTATTCATTTGCTCACTTTGAGCCATTTGAAAAGAAACATCCCTAATAGAATGTGTACCACTGCATAATAATCTTTTAAATATAGCTCAATTTATAGATGAAGGTGCTTGCCCACAAAAGCTTACACTAGCTAGCTGCAAAACAGTAAACAAATGCTGCTTAAAAGCCTCCCCATAACAAAGCTACCATCACCATATTTAACAGTTGCAACTGATTCCGTGTTCTATGTTATCCAAGTGCCGTTTTGCTAATTAATAAGCAAGGATAACATGGCTTCTTTCTTGAAACTCTCAGGCACTATTGGATATGATTTGGTTAATCCATGACTAATAGAACAAAGACACTGCATACTGTTAATAATATTTATCCTAGCCATGACGTAGGGGTCGCCATGACTTTTGGAAAGCTTAAACTATTGAGAGTACAGTAAATTGAAAATTACAACACAAACTTTAATTATAATTCAGACCGAATTAATTAACTTTTACACTAACCCACTGAGATCTGGGTTCGATCTCAGCAGTGGTATCGACCAGCCGGGTGTCCACACAGATATGACTGGTTATGTCTAAGACCGAAGCCCTGATTATAGACAGGTGCCATTCTGTGGTATTCCTGCCTAGCGCTCAGTGTTGATCGTAATCAAAACTGGACTCACCGCCACTCTTGATGAACATTCAGTGAAACAAAGAATAACTTCAATGAATATCAGAACATAAAAGGTGAAAACATTGTGGAACTGAAGTTGGAAACAAGTGTTTTAATCCTGAAGTGAAAGTCTCTCTGTTCGTGCAGGTTATGAGAAGATCTTCTATCTCCTGAAGCAGGTTCAGGGCAGTCTGGAAACTCGGCTAATCTTTCTGCAGAACATCATCAAAGAGGCAGCAAGGTACAGAGATTTGATTTAGTACACTTTGCAGTGGTGCAAGCATTTGTATGATTATTTTTACAATAATTACCTGTTCAAATTACTTCATTTGTTGATTGTTAACTTCGGTTAGAAATATGTAGATTATCTCTTTGTGAGGTCTATCACTTTAGTACAGGATGTCCATAGAACAAATCAAATGTAATCATAAAGAAGTTTCCTGATTGAATCAGACCTGCTGCAACCCTGACCAGGATAATTTGGTAAAGGAAACTGAAGCAGTGTGAATAACAGTACTCACAGTGAAGTATGAAGGTATCATGATATGGTGCTGCTTTTCTGCACATCAAATAAAATATTGGAGCAGTGTGTACGTTTTAGGGGAGAACCTAAAATAATGGAGTGAATACGGACATAAAGCCATCTTGAAACCCTGGTAACCTTGAGGAATTCCAGATGGTTTGCCACAAGTAGTGTGCCAAAACTGAACCACTGTTATGCAGAAAGCTCACTGTTTATGTAGGTGTCTTTAAACTCTAATTGCCAACCATGACTGAAAAGTTTTCTTGTTTATATTTATAAATGCATCTTTAAAATATGTACATTTGAAGTAGATATATGTACAAAAAGTATATTAAACAACAAAGACCAATGGATGAAGGATACCCTCAGTAAGCAGGCTATTTTAGCAGCTGGTTTTACTGTTATACCACTTGAACATTTCTGTTTTTGCGCAGGTTTAAGAAGAGGGTTTTGATCGAGCAGCTAGAGAACTTTCTAGAAGAAATCCACATACGAGCCAACGGCCTGAACCATTTGGACGGCTTCTGATTACTTATTGCAAAGGACAGCATTGTGGGTCACATAATATTATTCAACCTATGGGCAAACAGTTGGCTGGAACATAATACCCACAGTTCTTCTTTGCCTTTTCCATTTTTCTTTTTTGTGGTTATACTCTTCAGTTTCTTTGTTAAGGCAAAGCAAATTAATTTAAATGGATTCAAGCACGTGTCCTTTTTTATTGATACATTTAATGACACACTGGTTAAAATTTTGTCCTTCCAGCTAACACCTAAAGTTAACAGTTAAAAAATATAATGCTGCATCCCAAACTACCTACTACACATAAAACAGTATGCCTAAGATTAATAACACCACTAATGTACTGATAGTACAAATGTGGTTTGAGAGTCAGTTACCAAGTACTAGGTAAAAGACAGTTCTCTTCTCGTGTCCTAAAAACATGGAGGAAACCACAATGAAATGTTACAGAATAAAATAAAATTGTCGTATTGTTAGAATTGTTTTAAATTTCTGTTTCAGCTCCTTTTTTTGCCCTCAGCCAATCATAAGGACCAAAGTTCTAGCCTCTTTGAAACTCTATTTTGACAGAGTTGTATAAATGTAAATAGAGAAATTGAATATTATTTAAAGAACTTTTTTGTAAAAACGTCACTTTTTGTAAGTATTTGAAGAAATAAAAATTGTATTTTACACTGTAAAAAGTTGTTCATATAAACATTTTGCTGGTAATAATTTCCTTATTTTTCTTTGGTCACCTCAGCTTTCAGACAGTTAACACCTTTTGTACACATGAAAACTGCATTTTAAAGATTTACCTTTGAAATCATTTTACAAAACTAGTAACATTTACAAATTCAGTTTTCATTGGACAGAAAGATTCATTGAAAATGGTAAATTACACTAAAATAGAAAGATGGAAAGAAAACATTTTTGAAAAGAATAGAAAATTAAAAAGGAAAACTTTTTTTTTAAGTGTGTAAAAATGATAGCATAAATGAAAAACCTTTTGAAATTGGTGTAGAAATGGTTGGGTATATGAAAAGCAGAAGGAAAAAGTTCCTTCTGTAATTTGGGTCATGTCTTTGGCCTGTAAGAAAAATTTTCTCTTACTAAGTGCCATAAGCCCAAATAATGTGTTTCAAAACAACAATAATAATATAACCTGAAGTGCTTATTTTTCTGTATTTTATGATATACATGAAAAATACATATACATAAAAATGTAGCATGGTACTATATGTGGATGTTAAAAGTAGTATAGATGAAAATGAAAGTAAAAAAAAGTAAAATGGCAAATTTAAAAATGTAGAAATAATGTACAGATGTGACTGTTGAAATTGAACACATTATCAAGGTGGAATTGTAGAATCAGGCATCTACCTCAGAAAATGAATCACTTAGCAGTTAAGTATGAACAATAGAAAAAAATCACTTTCAAGCCCAACCATTAGTGGTGTACGATACTGCAAAATTAGGTATTGATCTGATACCATGTAAATACAGGGCCGATAACAATACTGATACATTTTACTTATAAAGCAGTTTATTTACTTTAATGTAAGGAAGAACAGTGTGTCATAATTTAGAAGTAGGACATTTGTAACTATAATGAACTAAGTCAGAGGCTTTTGTTCAGAACCAATTATATAATAACAAAACATAATTTATCCCTTTCATTGCACTTTTCTGAAAATATCCCCCCTCACACAGCTCTCTCTCTCTCTCTGTTATTTTCTCTCTCTCTCTCTCTCTCTCTCTCTCTCTCTCTCTCTCTCTCTCTGTGTGTTATTCAAGATTCAAAGATTCAAAGTAGCTTTATTGGCATGAATGTAAAAAAAAGATACAATATTGCCAAAGCATTACAACGATAATAACAGAATTACAAAAGAAGCAATATCAGAATCAGAATCGGGCTTTATTGGCCAAGTATGCTTACACATACAAGGAATTTGTTTTTGGCAATAAATTTGGAATTTATATGACAATAAAACAATAAACAATAAAAGTGAGTAAAGATAAAATAAAAATAAACAATAAAAGTATTTTAGCAAATTTACAGGAAGATATACAGACAGTATATACCTGTACTTTACACAAATGTATATTCTCTCTCTCTCTCTCTCTCTCTCTCTCTCTCACTGCTGCATGTGTTCGGGCTCTCAGTGCAGCTCAGTCACGTGACGGTACCACAACCACACACTGCAGGGAGGGAGGAGCGAGGTGAGCATGTAATAGAGGAGCTGCTGCTACTGTCTGTACACACACACACACGTTATACTTTCTTAAGAAACAGGAGAAACTTACTGAATGTAGCGGAGAAAAAGCTAAACTGAAATATCGATACCATCGATATTTGGATCGATCCGCCCATCCCTACCAAATAAGGTTAGAATAGCCGTGTGAAGGTGTCAATACCTAGCCTAGCCAACTAGTTCACAGCTGAGATACAGACAAAAACCCAAATAACTCATAAACCATAACTATTATTATTACGGAATAAATATACAATAAAGATTTGTGCACTGTGTGCAGTACACTAACTATACGAAAGACATCACAGCTGTGACTTGTGAACTGGCACCTGTTAGCTTAGTCGCTAGTGTTAGCTGCTAAGCTAATTGCAGTGATTTCTGTCTCTGAAAACTCTATAACATATCATATTAATAATACATTTTTGTAAGTAGCTGATCTCAGTATGGTTGTAGATAAATTCAGATGTTTAAAGCGGTCAGATGTCTTTTTCTATGTGCTTTACTATCTCACAACGTCACCATCATGGTGTATCACCACCAAGCGGCTAACTCATATTACATAGCTGTGTTTGCTGGGTGAATAAATATGTACATTTTAATAGTGACCGAATAACTGTGTCCTTGTTAATATAAAATAAAAATAGATGCTATTCTGTTAACATTTATAAGCACAAAGTCAAAAGAAAAGAGCTCTTGTTCATCAAAACACAAACATGGTACGAGAGCCTCACTACGCATGCTCCGATTCACGAAACTGACCTACGTACTGTAGTGATTTTGGGAACAACTTGACCTTGTAACTAAATAATCAATAGGCCTTAGAACGAACACGCCGATCCGCACGTACGCCGATAAAAAGAGGAAGATACAACTTGGTAAACAATATGCTAAATACCTAAAACAAGAAGTGTATGCTAATTCAGACTAACAACTTGAGCTAACTTTGAAATCTGCCCGGAGATAGAATGTTCTAGAGATCGCCGTATAAATCGCCATATAAGGTAACAACTAAGACTTCGACCAAAACACCATGGTGGGCATAGCTTAAAAGGGACGGATACTAACAATAGAGGGGGAGATAGATGGAGACAGACAGAGAGAAACTTGGAGCGATCGATCACTTCAAGGGCTCAGAGACTTCCTTTCTTCTTTTCTAAATAAACAATTATATTTTAATAGCTAATTCTGAGGTTCCTGGTCCTCATTCAATAAAAGATTTCATCGAGATTCTAACACTTTCCATAAATTTGCCCCATTTCTGTATGTGCATGAATGAAATTTATGCATAAGGAGTATGGCGTCACATCAATGTCAAAACTAGAGGGCGCAACTTTTAACATTTCGCGTGTGTAAATATCCCTCTCGCGAGCACAAAAAGAGGAATTGCGTGCACACTGATCATAAAATCGCTCTCAAACTGTCTTTTTCACTCTCGAATGTTGTTTTTCTGCTCGATTTCATTGTTGTGCGCGCGCGCGAAAGCAAATTGCGCTCGGCTGCTCTTTCTGCGCGAGAGAAGATTTTGCGCTCGAGTTTTCAAAGGGGCGGTTTTGACAGTTTGGGGGCGGAGTCAGGGCCGGCTCTATGCACGCCTTACTTCCGGGTTCTCGTGTACGGGACAGATCAACTTCCGGTATTCAGACGCCGGTTGTCAACAAGCAGATATCGTGGCTCTCTCTTTTACACTTGTTCTCTTCAAGATTAACCTCGTCTGACGGTGAACGATTTTAAATGTACAACACCAGCTACATTGACAAATATGAAGGTAAGTACGTTTGCAAGCATTTCCTTATAACCATGCAGGTAGGCTAGTTGTAAACTGGTTAGTGGTTGTTTTGCTAGACTAGACAAACACTACATCTAGCTTGACAGACCAGTATTGAGATTTATGTTTTAGTTAGCTTTGAAGCATACATTACAATTTAATTTTGATGCATCTTCTCCTTGCACAGTGTCAGGTATATGTATATATAATGTATGTGTGTGTGTTTAATTCCCAGGTGGAGTGGTCTGGGTTCTTTCTGTGTGGAGTTTGCATGTTCTCCCTGTATCCATGTGGGTTTCCTCCGGGTGCTCCTCCGTGTTTCCTCCCACAGTCCAGAAGTGTGTAAGTGAGGTGAATTGGAGACACTAAATTGTCCATGACTGTTTGATATTAATTATTTATTATATTAATATAATTTATATTAATTAATTGATATTGATGAATTGAACTGATGAATCTTGTGTAATGAGTAACTACCGTTTCTGTCATGAATGTAACCAAAGTGTAAAACATGACTTTAAATTCCTAATAAAACAAACTTAACATATCTGACTGAATATATTACCAATTTACCCTCAATCTTTTCATTAAGTGTAAAAAGTTTTGTTTGCCAATATATTAATGAGTTATCTTTTATTTATTATCAAATGTTATGTCAGACCTTTAAATTTTCATGTCATTTAATTAATTTGATGTTACAGTATTAACATGTCTTTCTCCAAAAAAAAACATTTTTGTAGTAAATGTGAGGATAAACTTGATTTTTTATTTTTTTTTTATGTTTCTTACGGCAGGTTATCAAGACATACTCATTACAGAATTTATCAGTGTCAAGCTGGCAGCAATATGCTGTTCAATTCAAAACCTTGTATCATGTTACAAAAGAGAAAAAACTGACTTTCATTTAAAGTTAAATGTAAAAAGATTTTATTTCAAGTCTTTAACACCATTCAAGTGGTCTATTCATCATGAAATGAATGCTAAACAACTGCCAGATTCACAAAACGTGAGAAACGGCAAAGGTGGAGATAAACTGTTTTACACACTAAATATGGACAAGTATTGAAACACCAGCTCATTTATTGTTTCTTCTGATATCGATCCATCCATCCATCTATCACTGATCAGCCATAACATTAAAACCACCTCCTTGTTTCTACACTCACTGTCCATTTTATCAGCTCCACTTACCTTATAGAAGCACTTTGTAGTTCTACAATTACTGACTGTAATCTGTTTCTTTGCATGCATTGTTAGCCCCCCTTTCACCCTGTTCTTAATAATCAGGACCACCACAGAGCAGGTATTATTTAGGTGGTGGATCATTCTCAGCACTGCAGTGACACTGACATGGTGGTGGTGTGTTAGTGTGTGTTGTGCTGGTATGAGTAAATAAGACGATAAATACAGCGCCCGGTGGGCAGCGTTCTGTGACCACTGATGAAGGTCTAGAAGATGACCAACTCAAACAGCAGCAATAGATGAGCGAAGGTGGACCAACTAGGTAGAAGTGTCTAATAAAGTGGACAGTAAGTGGACATGATATTAAAAAACTCCAGCAGCGCTGCTGTATCTGATCCACTCATACCAGCACAACACACACTAACACACCACCACCATGGCAGTGTCACGGCAGTGCTGAGAATCATCCACCACCTAAATAATACCTGCTCTGTGGTGGTCCTGATTATTAAGAACAGAAAGGAGGCTAACACAGTATAGAGAGAAACAGATGAACTACAGTCTGTAATTGTAGAACTGATAAAATAATCAAAGAGTGTAGATATAAAAGATGTTTACATAATAAAGAGGCTTTTGTTGTTTTTTATGCTTTTGTTTAACACAGAAATAGAGTATAAACTATAATATATATTTACAATATTTAAATGTACACGTTATTAAAAAAAGAAAATTGCAGATAAAGGCGAGTGTTTAGCTTCATGCCTTGTCAAGTGGTCCAATCCGATAGTTCACATGCAGGCAAAACACAGTAAACAGAAATGGACATAGCGATCACCGTGTCGAACAACTTATGCTCTTTTACCCGTCGAATGCAGCGTTCAACATGAACCCTGAGAATGTTCTGATCCACCTCGATCTTGTGTTTGAAAACGCAAACTCTACATATTCACCGCTATACGACATGTTGCGTTTAGAACTTTGCCGGGGGTTCTCACAAAACAGAAGCTAGACTGTCCGACTAAGGCTAAACGGAAACACGTCACAGAGCTTGCATGCATAGAGCCAATAGCATTCGCTGATAGAGCCGGCCCTGACTCCGCCCCCAAACTGTCAAAACCGCCCATTTGAAAACGCGAGCGCAAAATCTTCTCTCGCGCAGAAAGAGCAGCCGAGCGTAATTTGCTTTCGCGCGCGCGCACAACAATGAAATCGAGCAGAAAAACAACATTCGAGAGTGAAAAAGACAGTTTGAGAGCGATTTTATGATCAGTGTGCACGCAATTCCTCTTTTTGTGCTCGCGAGAGGGATATTTACACACGCGAAATGTTAAAAGTTGCGCGCGATAGTTTTGACATTGATGTGACGCCATAAAGGAGTCTACTGCAGAAAATGTGGGCGGACCAAGAGTTTAGCTTCACTTTTGTAACACTAGATGGCTCCAGATATTTGTAAAGCAGTGATTATTGCTGGTTATAAATTCCAATTTGTGCTTTTATGGTTTATATCACTAAAATCCACTTCCACAAGTTTCACCTGATTGTAATACACTGTGTAAAAGAGGAGCGGAGATTTACTAATGGCTCTAAGGTTTGAAAGGCGGCGTTATGAACCAATCAGAGCTTAGAAATTCAGTTTTCGTGGAGACTTTGTATGAAATCATAGGTCAGAAATCAATCATTGTTTGTTGTGTCACACTGATGACGTTGTTTGTTGTGACTGTACAGAGTTGTGTTTGTGTGTTTCTCACAGTCAGAAGCCACTTACAGATTTACAGCTGAGGTCTGTAAAGTGGACATGACACTCTTCATGACACTTGAGATTTGACCTGTTTCTGCTAATATTTTTTTTAATGAAAATGAATATCTTCCCATTTTAAAAAAAACGTATTGTGAGCGTTTTTAAATATGACAAAGTGTGCAAAGCAAAATATATCAAAAGCAACTTTATTAAGTTTGTGGTGTAAAAGTTATTTGTCATTTTTTAAATTTTATGTTGTAGATATTATGTAACAGGTGAGACTTATACCGCTTAAGAACGAGTTTTACTGCTTGAATAAATGATGTGCACTCCACTGTAGGGTCCCTAAGAAGTTAAGAAGTGCATATGTTTTTTTTTTAGAACGCAGCCGTGGCAAGGTGAGATCGCGTGAGATTTCCTTTAAAGTCGCGTTTGTTCTCGTTTGTAGTTCTGCTCTCGTAGGAATGATTGGGTTGTAACACAAAAATCGAATAACTGCTGGAACTAGTTGATCTGGTTACTTTAAGTATCCAGATTCAGTGGGAGAGCGGTCTAGAGCAGCAGCCTTAGAATCCATGTGTGACTAGTGTACTGAAACCCTGTGATAGAAGATATTGCAATATTTTACAATAGTTTTGTGATTATCCTGTTAGTCATTAAAATTAGTTTTGAAGTTAACGGGTAATTATTAATATCTGGGGATAACATCCATCACTTGGGTCCATAATTAGTGGGAGAATATTGTGTGTAGTTAGGCTCATCTTATTTTGGGATGATGTGTGTATAGTGGTTTTATATTTTCTTTACTGATTGGTTGCGGTGATCTTTTTACGTGTGCGATGTATTAATTAGATAAGCCGCACAACTACTTATGCCTAGTACACACTACACGATTTTTGGCCAGATTTCGCTCTGAGACTGGTCGGCGATTGATTTTCCGGGTCGGAAGCAACTCAGCGTTCGCTCGGCGATCAAAACTCGGCTCTCAGTCGCTAAATGTGAACTATCCAACAACTCGACCCGACCGGCTCGCCGACCGCTCGGCGACTGGATCGAGTTTTCTAGCATGTCAGATATCTGATCTCAGATATACGACTGGAAATGAGTGACATGTCGAACAGCCAATGAGAACGCAGGATACAGCGTGAGGGGAAATGCAGGAGAGGATATAGTTTATATCAGGATACACCGGCACACACACGTTTTACAGTATTTCTGATTTGGTCCTCTACAAAACATAACACCCACGCTGCATTACAAAATTATTAATTAACCTCCAACTTACTACAGAACCATCTATACTGTTTGTGTTGCCAAATCCACTCAGATTCATTTATTTTCCTCTTTGATTTTACGCTGCACATCAGCTCACAAACTTTGATCACTCGCTACTTGTTGACGTGCATTTTTGGACGTGGTATCATTAAACCATTGGTCACTTCTCGTGTTTGTTCTCGTGACTAAACATAGAGAAGCTCGCCTGCGATTCCAGTTGGTGATGGATCGTGTAGTGTGAAACCCCCGATCGCGGATCAGTCGTGTAGTGTGAAATATACACTGACTGAAAGACTCCCGAGTGCAAGAGATTCAGTCGTGTAGTGTGAACTGTACAGCGACCTGACGACTGGGAAAGTCGTGTAGTGTGAACTTGGCATTAGTCTCGGTGTCTCCCGATTTTGTTATTGCTCTGCTATTTATGTGAGTGCTTTTGTATGAGTGACTGAATGTTACAAAAATCTGATCAATTTTTACTTTGTTTTATTGAACTTTATTAAAAAGACTGTGTAGTGGTTTTTATCTTCGAGAGTTTAATAAACAGTCGTACACCAGTCTGGAACTGGATACACACACACACAACAATGACCCAAGGGGGTAAGGAGCAAGTCTCTAAATATTCTTGAGACAAACCATAAAAAAACATCTGTGAAGAAACCTGATTATGGCAGTTCACATATTCTTGTCATCCAATCTGATGAAGATGTATCCAAGAAGACCTGCAGCTGGATATGCTGCCAAAGGGGCCTTTACAAAATATTGATTTAAGGTTTTTTTTAAACTTTGTCAGTATGGATAATTAAGTGTAGTGATAGTGTATTAAAATGGCACTTATATCCGTTCAAAATCAAATCTGCTAAACAAAGTGTGCATTTTTACAACAATAAGTCACAGTTTCAGTGTCGGTATGAAATTGCAAATAAAGTAAGAGCTTAAAAGTGTTTGTTACAATAACTGCAGACAATCAGGTGCTGAAAAACAGATTTATTTACACACATATATACATATCCTTCTTATTATTATTTAAGAGTATGCAGCCACTTCTTTGAGACCATTTATCCATGAGGAAGGAGATGGAACGTTAATGATCAGTGAATCTGTTCTACTGGATCCAGCACTCGGCCAATAAACAGTAAAGAACCTGAGAAAAAAATCCACAATATTTTACAGTGTTGTACATATTGACTAATACATCAGAGACAATTATTTGTACAAGACTTTTTGTGTTCAAGATGGAAAAGAAGCTAAACCTTGAAAAAATGTAAAAGGTGTTTAAATGCTGTAACCTAAACTATCAGAACATGCACCAGTAAAAGGTTATAGATGCTTCAAAACATCTCTTCACACTACCATATCATTACCACGCTAGTTACACGCTACTTTTTTTTGCACACATCCCATCTGCACTAAACACAAGAGTAGAACACTTTGAAGACTATGTTAAATATAATTATATTGTACAGTACTAACTTTGCACATTCCTAAAGAGTTGGGCCAAATCTTTGAATGTGTGTCCTTTGGTGGGCCCATTCTATTAATAAATGGGGAATTGGGGTGTGGAAAAAGTATACTGTATGGTAGGTAATCTGTATGGTAGGTTTAGCTTATAAAAAAGTGTACGTACCAGATAGGTGTACCTAGTAAAGTGCTCAGTAAATGAGTATTTTTAAGGCTTGTTTATGTACTTAGGATAAATTCACAAATTAAAAGCTAGTCCTATATTTTCAGGTGTAAAATTATGTTAATAACATAGTTATTTTTATAAGAATTTTTTTTACAAAGAGTTCCAGTATTTCTGGAGTGGACAATATTGTCTTTGTTAATTAATGAATAGTTGTTTTTACCTTTGTTTACATGCCGTAGGAAAAAGAGGAATGGCCGGTCAGCTTTAAACACAGGAGCTCGAGATCTTTTCAACAGCACCATCGCTAAAGAAACCAAGAAATATAAATGATAAGCTTTATAAACAATGGCATTAGACAGTTTAATGTGGACCCACTAAATAACTAATGTAATGTAGCCATTTTATGCTTCTAAAATAGGACTAAACTATGCTTTATTGCCAAACGTTTGTAGACACCTATCTAAACTGTTACGTTCAGGTGTGTGAGCCACACCCACTTCTAAAAGCATTTACATGAAAATAATATGCTTTCAAGTTTGTGGCTATTTGCTCCAACAAACACAAAGACCTTAAAAACAGTTTTACCAGCCTGACCTTGGTCAAACATTCAGCTGCAGATGCTTATCATTTCAGGATGCCTTTAATTATGCTCTCTCGGGGCACTCTCGGTGCCTGTAATGTGTAAAATTCTTTCTAACTTTTACCTGTGGCAGCTGCTGCTCTGGTTCCTTCTTCCTTCACCTCTATTGAGGCTTCATGCATGGCCGCTGAAACATAGAGGCGCTCTCTGTCTATAAAAGAGAATATAACAGACATGACACGGAGTGTGATATTAAGGTATGCTATAGAATCAGAATCAGGCTTTATTAGCCAAGTATGCTTACATGTAAAAAAGGATTTATTACAGTAGCTCAAACATTGTTGTTAGGACCATTAAAAGTATTGGGTTTGATCAATTTTTGCCAAGGAGTTTCTGTTTGATTAACCCTAGATTGTACAAGCAGTCCAAGGGAACATGGCATGATGGCTTTCTATAAATATTTTACCTGATATGCCACTGAAATCTGCAGTAGAGGGATTAAAAGCATCTGAGATCCCAAGAGACTGGAGGACAGGCTTGAGGTTAAACCGAGAGTGCATCTTGAACCTGTTAACACATGTTATGCAATTGTTATGATATGGGAAACTGTCTCTAGTTACTTTTGCATCCAAATTTTATTTAGCTAGTTTCTAGTAAATGTTACCTTTACTGTTACCCAGTTGTCTAGAAAGTTCTATGTTCTTAAGATGGTTTGGATTTTTGTCACTAGGCTTAGGTAGGTCTAAAAGAGTTTGACTGCTGTGTTTTTATGTTTATGGGTAACATGTTATCTAGGTTTTTGACTACTATCTCTGACAGGCTGGCAAGTGTGGCAGCAAACTCCTACTACATAAAATGTATATAGAAAATTGCACCAAATTCTTGAAAATTAGAGTACAATAAGTTAAAATGATCTTAAAATGAAATTTCCCACAATGGCACATCTTGTACAGTGGTTGCCTCCAAACAACATGGGTCCTAAGAACCTGTGTTTAATCCTGTGATGAGTTTGGTCATTTCTCCCTACATCAATATGGGTTTAATATTTTGGTTTAGCCCCACCTTCCAAAATATGTTGAAGCTAATATGAACGACAGTAAATTGGCTCTTCTAATTTGTGAGTAAGTGTGAGCGAGTGAATGTGTTTGTTTGTTCTGTCGAGGGTTTATTCTTCCCTCACCGCTTATGTGTCAAGTTGGCACCAGACCTCACCAAGTAAACGAGTACATTTTTTCAACTAGACTTAAACATTTCAGCTTTAGCTGTACCTCCAGCTCGATAATAATCTACTTTTTTAACCTGGGGAAGAAAATATCCATTTTGGTGTGTCGCAGTCCAGTATCCCAGAATGCCATGGTGCGACTGGTCAGTTGAGCCTCCAGCTGTGACAGTGATGTCTTCCTTTCACTTGGAACAACCACCAAAAGGCTTAGAGATTGACCCAGATAAGGCAGCTCAAGGACAGAGTAGCGTTGATCTGACGGCAAACAAAACTGTCCTGAGAAGCCAACAAGCAAAGACAGATTTTATTACAATGCTTTAAATCTTTCTGCCACCAATTTGTAAGAGTAAGGGCTAGCATGTGCTTCCACCAAGCACACCTTGATGACTTCCACCAAGCACACCTTTTGTTAACTTCCAAACACATAAGCTAATCGACACATTTAACTTCCTATAGGCTGATTTTAATTTTGGAAATGCAGACGTGACTGAAAATATTGGTAAACTTGCATTTTTTTTTTACAATATGGACCTCACTTCTACAAGCAAGATGCAAAACATTGAGGAGGTCTAGTAATGTCTTGAGGTTGCTTTGCTTCCTCAGGCACTGGGTGTCTTTAATCTGGGCAGAACAAAATTATTTTAGACCATCAAAGCCTTTTGTAGACGAACATACAGCATACAGTTGTTCTACTGGGCACTCAGGTGGCGCTGTGGTAAATTGCTTAAATTGCAGTGGTAAACTACTTACCGAACTTGACCTCTGTCGACTGGTACATCATGGGCACTTTGACAGTGCTGCCATCGACCAAGTAGAAGGGCAGATTTTTGGTCTCAGCAAAAAGAAACTGTTTTTGCCAGGCACCCTGGAACTCTACTGCGCTTAGAATGGTCATGGGGGGCATTGCAGGCAACCAAAAGGCCTTCTCCATCTCTTCTTTGTTTTCGATCAACTCACCTGCAGTGAGCAAGATGTATTAGTAGAAACACATATGCATACTGGTAAAATAATGGAAAAGACAATAAACTGGAAAGATTTCTATTTTATTATATTAATAAGTGTTTTTTTATCTAACTGTTACATACCTACTGCTGTTATATGACCTTACATAGTACAAAACAGGATGATCCAGCTCACCTTTGCTTGGCGTCTGCCGCTGGAATCCAGAATGTGTCTGATTTAGATCATTGTGATAACTGGGATGGCTGGTGAAGTTGATATTAAGCAGGCTGCTGTTGCACCATAGCCTGACATGCTTGGTAAATTCTGGTAGAAGCTGGAAGCCACTCTGGATAAACAGGGTATTAGTGACTTGGAGCCAAACACTGTGACTAGAGTTCTCCAGGTCATCTATGGTTTGGGATAAAACATCCTGGAAACAAACATCTATGGAAAAGAGAAAAGAATATCAGTGACTACCATCATTTAATATGTAAGGTTGTTTCTTAATTTTTTTTAATGCATTTTTCCTCCTGATTTAGCCCATCCAGTTTGTCTTCCACTGCTGACAGACTCCAGAATTGCATCCAAGGAGAGCACGCCGCTGCCCATGCCTTCTTACACATGTACAGCCCTCCTCTTCTTGTCTGCGCTTCCTGCACAGGCGTCTCTTCTGCCAATTAGGGTCTTTACACAGTGTATAAAGGCCCACCCACCCACATATAGTCTGGTCCCCACCCCCACTCAGCAACACCGAGTCTCGAACCTGGGAGTTCAGAAACTTGGTGCTGGTGCGTTAGCGGAATATCCCGCTGCGCCACTTGGGTGCCAGATTGTTTCTTAATTAGTAATTGTTAAGACATTACATAAAACAAAATAGTTTAAATGCTCATCTCTCTCTCTGTCATACCAGTCACCATAATACCCACCATGCATCAGGATTTGACCCTATACAAATCATACTTGTCACCCTGAAACATGAATTGCTCTATAGATGGGGAGTTAGAACCATTTTATCAAAGGAAACACTCCCAGAGCAAGAAAAACACTTCTCTATCACACTTCACCTAATATTTTGGCCAAATACTGACCAGACATAAATTTTTTCTTCTTCAGGAAGCTTAGATCAAGACACCTATACCTCACTATTATATGTGGTTTTATAGTCAAATGTAAGTCAAATGTAAGACAAAGTGCTCCCTGTATCATCCAAGAATTATTAACAATCTCAATTCCCCAACAGGTGCGGCAAATTAAAGATGGGAAGCTTTCTTGGCTTACCGTTGATGTTAGATCCTGTGGTTCCCTCGAGCTGTGCCAGCGTGTTCCCCCTGGCACCAATCTGCAGCAGTACAAGACTCAATGAGATGCTTGCTGGAGACATGATCAGGTTGGAGCCATCCTCTATCTCTGCAAGTATTCTGTAGAGACTGATGCCAAACTTAGCATCATAACTAGTGGTCGGATTGCTTTTGCATGGGCTGCCCCTTATTAGCCATAGGCAGGGAAAGAAATGTGCCATGTATAAAAGATTCATAGTGGCTGTAGACGTTGAAAACATTTACAGGCACTGCAAAGATAAAAAAAAAACATTTTTTACGGTTGCAACTCTTAGTATTTATTTTAATAGACCAATGACACTTTTAAAAACCACATTTTTGTTGTGTTTGTCCCAATAAAGATATATCAAATTCTCTTATGGATGACCCCTGCTGCTAACAAGCCTAGTTGGTCAAGTCTATTCCATGCTTCTTAAGACCAGTCCACAAGATGGACATCCCAAAAGTTGAGATTAAAGTTTCTTACCTGTCTCGATCTGAGCAGCGCTAGTACCTCTGCCAATTCAAAGAAAGGCAATAAAGATGACCGACCAATCTTAGCTCTCAGTCATGAGACCCCATTTAAAGAGGAAGCTGACGACGTCTGTACCACTCGGTCAGAACCGCCGGCACTAGTAGGAGACAGGCAGAGGAAGGCATGTGGCACTGGTCACAAATCCGCCCCAAGCTCTAAAACTCCAGTAAATAAGAAAGACTTACCTAATCACACAAGTGAGCTTTTCTTTTGGACAAGGCCATCAGACAGCCTATCTCAACTTATTACTTTAGCATTCTTGTTTTATTCCTTCGTTTTATTGCTAAACTGATTTGGAAATGTCACACACAGATTTTAAATAATTTCAGTCATGGTTCTGTAAGAAAAGGGAATCACTACTTTTGGAAGCTGGCTATTAGCTTGCTATATTTGGTAAAACTGGTTTATAAACATAATGTTTAGTCACAAGGACTGATTTCTAATATGTTACCACTGTGACAATTTGGGTAGCTGTAGCCATTCAAACCAATTCCAATTCTTGTTCATTAATGGAGGTTGCATGAACGCACTATGCTTTCTTATGTTCTCCAATTCATTAGGATAGACTGAGCTAAGATCCAGGGTGTGTGGTGCATTTACGATGATCTTGTATCATCTAAGCTTTTCTATGATTATATCGCTGGCTTGTTTTATGCTACTTTGACTTAAATGTATAATGTGGACAGTCAATACCATACTGATAGACCTCAAAAGATGGGCCTTTGGGAAATAATTGAAGCAGATGTCTGACACAGGTAATGACTATCAACAAATTAAAACATTGCCTTATGAAAATTAATGTATTTTTTAAAGGGCACTGTGATGCTGAAGGCAAAGGGGCTGATGTACAGGCATCTTCAGCTCCTCTCTCCGCTCTGGAATAAAATATTGTGTGTGGCTGCTATACAATGAAGTGTTACCTTGTAATATATTTGTGTTTACATATATAGTGTTCAGTAAAATTTCCCAAGCTTACTCCCTTGTGTCCCTATTTCCAGAGTAGCGTGACCGGAGGGTTGCAGTGCCGGAGCCGATATCGCCGTAGTGACGTGCCAGGTACGCTGGAGGGATTAGAGGCACTAAAACAACGCAACATGTAAAAAGCCACACCTACATTCCATGTGTGTGTGTGTGTGCAGATTGTCAATGTGTGTATATGTGGTAGTACTGATATGGTTGGCGAGTTGTACACACATTCATCACATATGACCCTTGTACAAACAATAATTGTCTATGTGTTTACTCTATCAATAAATTCCTTTACAAATTAATTAAACAAATAAAATTGGAGTCAAAATTGTCAGTTCATCAGATTGAACAGCAGCAGCTCTGTAGAATATAAATCTAACTCTGCCTAAACAAAACCATCAAGCCAAGTACTCACCCTAAAGTTTCTACAGGAACACTATGCCACAATTTAAAGAAAAACCAAAAGAGCTGAGGAAAATTTTCAAGAAAACTATCACTCTGAAAGGAGTAACAAAGCCATTTCCAAGGCTCAAGGACTCCAATGAACCAGAGTGTTGGCTTGTGTTATCTCCAACCTGAAGAATCTTAAATCAGTGCTTAATGAGTGGCTGGCCTGCAAAAATTGCTCCAGGGGTTCAGCAGCAACTCATTCAGGTACATAAGAAAACTGGAAAACTGCAGACATTTTTAATCCCAAGTGGCAGTAATAATGTGAGGAGCACCTGGCAGCTTGTCAACTGAGGTACAGTTGGGCTTGGCTGAAGAACAATGATCTAAAACACAAATGCAAGTTCACATTTTAATTCCTAAAAAGCAATAAAATGTAAAAATTTTGGAGCGGCCTAGTCAGAGTCCTGACTTAAACCCAACAGAGAAGCTGTGAAGAGACCTAAAACTAGCACCTACAAGTGTTTCTGATTTTAGTAGGTTTGCAAAAATGAGTGAGCTTATCCAGTTATACAAAGTGTTTATCAGTGTTTATTAAAGTTTTAAAAACAGAATACAAGTGTATCTTTTAATCACTTTTTTAGTTTTACTACATCAGGTTTAATACTAGCACGATTTATCACAGTTTTAGGGTGAAATATTTCTGATGTACTCATGGAAACAGCCAACAGTGCTCTTGTGATTTTCCCTCATACATTAATTATCCAACTAAACAACTTTTTAGTGCAAATACTCGAAAGCACATGGTTAAGCATTTATAGCAAAAGCTCACATCACCAGTGTGTTACTTTATGAATGTGTACTATGATGTACCCACATGTCAGTGCTGCTTTAGATTCAGGTACACTTTGCCCAACTTGGGGCTCCAGTTCCTGGGTTCTACTCTATTTTACTGTCCCCTGCCATCGTCCATTTTCATGGACCCCTCAGTCACCTTTGTGCTCTGGCCCTCCTCATTGTCCTCTGTGGTAAAAAGGTTCCTCATGGAGTCCTTCACTTCCTCCCTCAGCTCATCCTCTGACTCTTCAAAGTTTCTGAAGAAACATAAGGGTGGAATGAGACTTGTGAATTTGATTGGCTTTTCCAGATTAAAGGATAAAGAAATAAAAAGCCTACGTGTCTTCATCATCTGATCTGGGCTCCAGTCGCTCCTCATCCACTTCCACATCAGAATCATTCTTATCTTTATCATCAATGTCCGTTTTAGCATCTTCTGAAATCTTCTCTTCCTTTGTAGTTCCTTCATCCTGGAAAACAGACATACCTGGAAGAATGAAGAAATAAAAGAAAACTTTAAAAGCAAATAAATACCAAGGATTCCTAAAGAACCAGCTGTAACAAACAAATCTTCTTCTTTTGTTTGGCCTTTGTCCCGTTCGGTTGCGGGGTCGGCTCTTCGGCGGATCATGATTCGCGCATCGATTTGGCACAATTTTTACGCCGGATGCCCTTCCTGACACAACCTTCCCTATTTTATCCGGGCTTGGGACCGGCACTACGATGCACTGGTTTGTGCATCTAGCGGCTATAGGACAATTCAGTGTTTCCAATTTGCCATGTTTTTTTGGACTGTGGGAGGAAACCGGAGTACCCGGAGAAAACCCACACGGACACGGGGAGAACATGCAAACTCCGCACAGAAAGGACCCGGACCGCCCCACCTGGGAATCGAACCCAGGACCTTCTTGTTGTGAGGCGACAGTGCTACCCACTAAGCCACTGTGCCACCCAGCTGTAACAAACAAATAAAATGTTAAAATGTCATAATTAGTAGCTACAATAAAGCATAGACATTTCATTATTCAGTTGTACTAGAAATACAAGTCCTATAAATACAGTTAATCATATTTTTACATATGCTAGTTAGTCATTTCCACTCACTAAGCACTCGTTTTTTAATCTACATCTACCATACAGGTGAACTGTGTGTGCATAGTTACTGACTGTGGCCATAATTTGCTCGTTATGCTTTTCAACCCTCTGTACCTTATTTATTAAATGAAAGGTATTTTTAAATACTGTTTATACTTACTGACATCTTTACACATCACCTGTTAGCACTCGTTATTGACTATATTTTTGGTTGTAGCACTACAGCTTGGTTCCAAACAAATAAAGTATTGTGACAAATAAAGTAATACTTCTTTTTTTAAAAAGATAATTTCCCAACAATGTTGGTGCATCTGATGCACTTGGGTTTTTACCATGTTAGAGTCAGTGCAGTGCTGAGAATGTTCTGTCATCATCATCAAATCTGGTCAGTGGTGGTCCAGTGGGGACCTTTAAATGAATAAATAAGGCACAGGGTTGGTGAGAACATGTACAGAGCAACAAATGGGCTATAGTCAGCAATTATACCCACAAAGTTAATCTGTTTGGTGGGTGCAGCTTATAAAATAATCAATACATACACATACCAGCTAAGTAAACCTAATTAAGTGTGTGTATGTTCATGGTAATTGTGTAAGTGTGTGGGTTTAGGAAAATAATGCAAATAATTGAGAAAAAAAACTCATTAATGAAAGTGAATTATATTCTTGCCCATTGTTAAGCATGTGAGTTGAGCCTCAGCCAGAGCGTTAAGGAGTGTCTCAGGAGGTCGATTTGTCCATTTTCTTCGCTCCTCTGGACGTTGCTCTTCTGGACTCTTCCTCTCGTCTTGCTTGGTAGGTTCACCTACAGAAAAACACCAGTCAAATGTTTGCTTGTGGCCACCCATTTGCATACTGATTTCATACAAAAAAACAAAAACAATGGAAATATGCCGGCTAGGTAGGAGTTGTTGTTTTTTTCCCATTTCAGACAGTTTGTAAAATGCAATAAATGCAATACAAACAACAATTTGGGACTTGTTAATGTTTTCACTCACCAACTTCATTGTATTTTGTAATAATAAACACATTTTGAAAAGTTAGAACATGGACTCATCTGACCACAGCACACATTTCCACTGTCTTTCAGTCCATCTGAAATGAACTTGGGCACAGAGAACTTTGCAGCATTTCCGCATATAATTTATGTATGGCTCTAACTGTAATAGTTTCAGCTTGCTTTTCCTGATGCAGTGGACTGTGTTAAGTGACAACGGTTTTCTGAAGTACTCCCAAATCCATGTGCCTAGATTTATTGCAGTAACATAACAGTTTCAGGAGAAAGTACTGAACTAAGTAGAACAAATAATCCACATCCCTATGTATGTACATTGTTTTTCATATCTAACATACCACATTCAGAAGAAAACGTGGAGCAGACCGATGATACCTCCATGTTGGCCAGAACATTTAGAAGGGTTTGGGGGGCTTTTTGATCCCACATCTTCCTTTTAACACACATCTTTGCTTCTTTTTCTGCTCCTTCCTCTATGTTCTCCTCAGGCTTGTCTTCACTGTTAGCTTCAGTTATGTTCCAGAATCTGATCTCCTGTCCTGCATCGAATGTCAGTGTTTGATTCAGAGGGACCTCCTGCCAAACAGATATCTAACTTAATTCTTGTAAAATGTCTACATTTACTGTTTCATTTTAATAAGCATCCAATATTTTATCCAAAAAGAAAAAATGCAGCTTTGAGTTTTGCTGAGAAGTTTAGGGCTACATATTATTTAATACATCATCGTTATGTGTGAAATGCTCTTAAACCCCTGATGTGAAAGATGTTCTGTTATTTATCTTTAGAGGTTAATTGTGGGTTTTTAAATTTATAATGAAATTCTGCTGGGTTGAAAATATAGATAGAGCCACTGTTTTCATTGTACAATCAGCATTTTACCTCATCTGCCTTTTCTTCCTCGGTTTCTTGTTGTATTTTCTCTTCATTTCCCTGCAGCTCCTCATCCTGCAGTTTGATCTCAAACATCACTCCTTTCTGCATTCATAAAATACAAAGCTTCAGTGCTGAAGAATTCAGGTTCCTGTGTATAAAGGAACTATGGACATAGCTACCTTGTCATGTTTTTTCTGAAGCTCCTTTCTCTCCTTCTGGTTCTGCTCTAGGATCTGCCTCAAAGCTTCCTCCATATCTGCAGGCTAAGAGAGCATGTATAAGCTTAATCCCACTGTAAACGGTCCTATTTAAGTGTGTGTAAGAATTACGTTTTGCTCTTCTTTGGGTGTATGAGGGTGTTTCTCTTCAGGGGGTTCCACTACGTATGTACCTGCTGCTTTAAGATGGGCCTGCAGAGATGTACAAATACATCATTAATGGACATCCCAATAATCCAAAAGCACATACTCATATATCCCAACATTATGCAGGATATCCTAACATCATGCGCCCCCTCCTACATGCACTTATTTCAACCTGCCTGAGACATGGGATTTTACTACGAGCAGTATCTTGTACAGATACCCATGAATTACTGTCCGTGAATCAAACCTTCTTAATACACAAGCCTCACCAAGAAAGCAGAGGCCACAACTGCAGCATAAATGAGGAACTTATTCAACCTTTCCCCCATTTATTCCAAATCCTTAAATTTTGCCTTAATTCATAAACAAATTGACACTTTTTTGTAATGTTTTGAACTTGCTTGATACACACCATGTATGCAGGTCATTGTGCAGTATAAGCTCGTTTGACATAATTTTTTTATGTAATATATTTTACATGCATCAAAATATGTAGTGTTTTGTTTACCTTAGCATCAGCTCTCCTCTTGATTTTTTTAATCTCATCATGATAATGCTGTCTGATCTGCTGCAACTGCCTCAGATAGTCCTGAACACATCACCATCATCACCATCTCAGCCACCAAACAGTTTTAAAAACAACCTCCATCTTTGAGATGAAGGAAGTAAGAATCTACACTCTATGGTCAGTAGTATCTGGACGCCTGACTATAAGCTCACCCTATGTGGTTATAACAGCCTCCACTTTACTTGGAAAGTGTGTCTGTGGGAATTTGTGTCCATTCAGACAAAGAAGCACTGATGTTGGATGAGAAATCCTGGATCCCAATCAACAATCCAATTCATTTCTAATAAGGCTGAGGTCAGAGCTTGTTGCAGGTCACTGGATACTCTTCGCATCAAACTTTTCAAATCGTGTCTTTATGGCAATGGGGCACAAAGGTGAAAGCATATCATGATTGATTTTATACATCTAGCAACCAGTGTGGAGCAAACACCTGAAATTAATACTGATAATGTGAGTCCACATACCTTTGGCCATATGGAGTACTTTACAGTCCTATAGACTTCATATATGTTGGCTGTAAACATTGTGTGAATGTAGGAAAACTGTGAATAAGTGAATTGAGGCCCTATTAATTTTTCCATTGTTCATGGGTCCATGATTTGTTCTCTTAGAAAGAACATTTCAGAACCATGACTTTATACTGGTGTTTAATTTTAACAGCAGTATTATTTTAAGCAGTATGTGTCACTAGATTACATGTGCCACTGGGTTATAAACCTGTATAGCTGTGATTGTAACTGTGATCGATTAACTTTTAAAGTCAAGCTTCCAATTTAAGTGGAATTTCTTTTATTTAGTCCACCACCTGCACGTTTCCTTCATAACCAATGTTTCTTAGTATAAAGGCAGAATGTTTGTATTTAACCTGTTCTCCCGGTAGTTTATCTTGAGGTACTTGCTCAGGTGGAGTAGCTTTCTCCTCTGTGCACTTGTACCTATCAGCATCTGCTGTGCTTGGCCTCAGACCCTGCATACAAAGTTCCAATTGGGTTTGTAAAAAATCAATTTAATAACTTTATCATTTACAGTGACGAGCCAAAACATTAGGACCAAATGCCTAATATGCTATACAAACAGCTCTTACTTACTGAGACAAGGACTCCACAAAACATCTCAATTAGTCCTTTTATCTGGTACAATGACAAATGGTTTATCGTACTGTGCGCCCTGGTACCATCTCTTACCTGCCTAGGTAAACAATGCACACTTGGAGAAAACAGGGTTAGTCCATTCTTACATTGCTCCAATGACCAATTCCAATAACTGTGTGCCCAGTGTGATTGCTTTCAATGACTGACAGGAGTCTATGACTGATTATTTTCAGTATTAAAATGATCACAATTTGAGCCACAGCAGCTCTTCTTTTGGTTAGTATCAGTTCTCTTTATGGCTACCTGTAAGCATCCCTTGCAGTTTTGGAAATCGTAAGAAGCCAATCTGTATACCCCTGACAGGGACATGCACAGTTGTTAATATTACCATTCACATTTTTGGTGGGGGTGGTCCTAATATTTGGCACATCAGTGTACAATTGTTTGTGTATGCAGTTGTGTGTCCTCACCAGCTGTTTCTGGGCTCTGAGCTTGTACAGATTGGCTTCTTGTCTTCTCTGCAGATATTCCTCCCTCGCTGCAGCCACACTAGTGACATATAAAATAATCCCAGTTCAGTTCACAGTTCAGTTTTGCATACACTTGTGAGAGATATGTATTTCATGGCAGTTGTGAGGTTTCAGTTACTTCTGCATCCGTTTTCTTTCTGTGACTTAGTTTATGGAACACACAGTTTTGTGTATGAGTGTATATGTGTGACTGACCCAGCAATTTTGTTCATATTTCATGAAAAAACAATAACTAAAATCACCACAGACCACACACAAACTCACAGCTGATATGGCTCCATAGCTTTTGGTCTCTCCAGATCTTGAGGTTTCTCTTCTCCAGGATTAAAAGAAAGAGGTTGATGCTGAGGCTGTTTCTGCACTTGGTCCAGCTGAACATTGTAGTGCTTGTAGTACTGTAGGTTTTGACTTGGTTTGTCTTCTTTTTTTGGCATAAACATTTGTGCCTTTCCTGGTTCTCTTACTGCTGCTTGGACTAAAATTCTCTTCAAATAAGAAAAGAACAATGTATTTTTTAATATTACTCTTAAATAGAAGGTTAAAGGTTACAGGACTCACTGCACATAATTCAATTATCTAACTAAACATGCCTTTCACATTTACTCAATTTACACTATGTATTTTAAAACTTATCTATATAATTATTAAATAACTTTTTTTTTAGAATCCAGAGAAATCTTAATTTCAAATAATGTATAAAAAATATATCACTATACTATATACAGTACTTATTATTGAATAAAAGTATATTTTTTGAGTAAAAAATTATGATGAAAATCATACTTTACACAGAGGTATGGAAGGCTTGGCTACTGCGCATCTCCGTTCTGGTCTGGAAGGTAACTGGAAGGCACGTCCAGTCTTCAGTGAACCAGGTTTTGGTGTTACTTGGTGAGTTTAAAAGAGAATGAGATTACAATATATATATATATTACTATTTATATAACTATTTTGGGTACATGTGCTGTATTTGAGACTGAGCTGGGTAAGCTGGTGGTGGGCTTAGAACTGGCTTGGGTACCTGTGCTTTGTTTGGAGCCTGGCTGTACAAAAGGTTTGACTTCATGCAGAGTTGAGTGATTGAACTCTTCCTCCATCAACTATAACAACATAAAAAGTGTCTTTTCTGATCCAAAGTTGCAATTAAAAAAATCTATTATCACTTTACACTAAATTTGTTTAAAGCCACAGTTTTGTGGTATTTTATGCATATTTCCGTAAATACAGAAAAGCTAATAGCTCACAAGTACCTGCTGTGCCATTAGTATCTTAAAAACATTTGGTTTGAGACACAAAAACACCTTCAATTACCCACAAAACATGCCAACCACAAATTAACAAATTAAAGTATGTCAAATGATTTTCGTATGGATTAAAAAAGTACTTGTGAATTAAGGTACTAATTAGGGTTGCCATCCCTCCTGAACTGGCTTTGAGACTCAAATCTTTTTTTAATCTAATCAATACAACAGTATCAGTATTTTAGATTTTTTACCAGAAAAAAAAACCAACAACGTTTTAACAGCAATTCCATGGCACTGAGTTTCCAACCTAAGAGTACAATATATGGATGTGTGTCTGTTACCTGTGGGTCCAAGTGATTGCTGATATGCTTGTGCAGAAGTGGTCGTTTTAGCAGCGAGTTGACCGAGGGCCGGTCTCGAGGACTGACCTTAAACAGCTGTGTGAGGAGCAGCCTGAGTTCAACACTATAGCGTTGTGACACAGGGGTATAATGCCCCTTACAGATCTTTATTATCAGCTGCCTCAGACTGCTGGCTTCAAACTGTCAGTATAAACAATCAAATGAACAAGTCTGATTAAAAAATCTAATTAAATGGTGACAAAGTCATAAAGTTTATTTTGTACTTATTTTACATTAAATGTATAAAAGTTAACATTAATGGAAGGTAACATTTAGCAAAAATATTGTTTAGGGAAACATCTTAAATTACATATTCTTAATTACTCAAACCTGTAAACAATTTACTGGCCCTACTTTGTTCCCTGTAGGTTCTTTGCAGTGATATAGGCATGAACTGCCCTGTTTAGGGGCTGTTTAAGGGCGGGTCATAGCATCTTAATAAGTTCAAGTCAAGACTCTCACCAGGCCACTCCAAAGCCTTTATGGGTGAACTTACTTTTGTGCTTTATATTGCTGTCTTCTTGCCTAACCCAATTGCACTTAAGCTGTAGAGCATAGACTGATGACCAGATATTCTCTTTCAGGATTTTCTGGTAAGGAGCAGTAATCTCCACACCAACACATTACTCCTACCATGTTTATATGTACGTATGATGCTCTTAACCTGGAATGCTGTGGCGTTGTGAATGCTTTATGGCAGATATTATAAAACATATCTTACTGAAAAAAGTTTACTTTAAGCTTTATGTTTATTTTTTACACGTTATGCTCCTCGTGCTTCGTGTAGTGGTTTTCCCCATTTAACTCTCCCACGAATACCATTTCAAACCTTTTTATCTATGATGAAATAACAACGGATGCTAATCTTATTTGAAACTGTTTTGTAACTCTCTCCAGACTGTTCCTACTTTTAATCTTATCTGTTGTGAAATTTCTCTTGATTTAGGCACAGTGTGGTTTAGGCTTCTTGTTTTGACAATTTAGCCCACTTCACATTGCTAAACAGGTTTTATTTTAATGGTGTTTAGGGGTGGTTAGATGTTCCCAGCAATGTGTAGTAGGCTACTCTGCTGCAATCAAAAGTAATTTTGAAAGAGAGAGAAAGTTAAACTGAAGTGTCTACACAGCCATTTCAAAGGCTTTGAGACTTCAGCAAACCACAGTAAGTGCTTTTTGAAAATCAAAAACCTCCCAGTGGTAAATGTTTCCAGGTCACCTACAAATATTCTTCAAAGAGCAATGACTTATCTGGAAAGTCACAGAAAAACCCAGACAAACACCTAGGCAGTCTCTCTTGCCTCACATGAAAAAGCATCATTTCCCCATTAAAAAAAAGCATAAAGCATATAAGCATCCAATGGTAAGTTGCAATGCCAAAACCACTGCTAAAGGAATATATCGGTGATCTGAAGCTTAAGAGCAAATGGATTACGCAATAAGTTTATGCAACAAATCCACCTCGACAATTGGCAGGACATTAAACAGGCAGTTCATGTTCAAAAGCCCTTCAACATGGCAGAATTAGGACTGATCTTCATTCATCTAAAGTGTTAGGTTTTAGTTGTTGATAGTGTATGGGTCAATTACTTTTTTGCATAAGTGATCAATACCATTGTTATTGGCATGTTTTATAATACATTCTGCATACGAATCTAAAACCATATAGTGTGAGAGTGTAAAAAATAGAGGAAAGCAGATCAGGAGGTAATATAACAGCAATGTAAATATTTCTTACAAGAGTGTAATATTATTGACCTTTAATGATGTTTTGACTTTATCTGGAACTTAAGGCTTTATGTGTCAGTTGTGTGCAAATATTTAGAGATTAGAAAATACAAACAATTCGTAATTTAGTCAGGGTTTAGCTCAAACAACTGTATATATACATATTATATTATATACATACAATACATAGGATAAAAACATTTACAAACAAGCCACATTCTGCTCTGGAATTTGTATAAAAATAAAGAGTTTGGAGACTCACTGGATGTTTAAGTGTACAGAGCTCATAGAGGACACAGCCAAGAGACCAAATATCTCTGTAGAACAAAGAAAGAACAAAACTGTTGATCAGACACATCTGCTGCACATTTGCTCTCAGAAAAGACAAAAACTGTGCTCAAGAAATAATAATTTAACAAAGCCACATAAGCCACAGTTAAAGGCATCCTTGTAAATTCTTGGAAACAAAATGTCACTAAAGCATTTTTATATTCATATGAAAGTTTGTTTTCCTTTTTAAAGTTGCTCTGTGTCTAACAATATATGAGGTGACACATAGGTCTAATTCTCTTAGTCATTCTTAACAATGAGAAAGACAAGAGAACACAATTTAAATAAGCAAACGTTGTGTTGAAAAGTGTGTTGATATGTCAAGAAATTGCTATAAAAATGGCCTGATCTACGGTTAGGGAAAAATTTAAACTTTCCAATCAACTAGAACTGTGACAAACTTGTCTGAACAAGGACCCATGCACAGTGAAGAGAGAGTTACAGAAAAGAAATTCATCTTGGGGTCACCAAAACTCCTATCAAATGCCTCCTTACACTTATTTGGAAGGCTTGTAAAGAAAAAAAGACTTTTCTGATATCTACCCACAATTACTCTGATTATCTGACCAGATTAAACAAAAAATGAGCTTTTGGCAACAGTTAGGGTAGGTTCCAACCCATTTTTAGCATATTTCGGCTAATAAAGCACACTTTGCAGTGCACTAACCGCATAGCTAACTGCACAGTATTGTGTAAAAATATTTGTTTTTGGCCTGACTTCAAATTCACATAAATTTAAAAACACAAGTGCACAGCAATAAAACAAACAAACAGTTTGCCAGTACGCACGTTTTGTTGTTATATGGCCTGTTCTCACAGATCTCAGGAGATATATAGTATGGTGTCCCAACACATGTTCTTGCCAGCTCTGCTGTGCTGCCCCAGAAAAGAAGATGCAAAAATATTGACAACATTCATACATAATAAATTTGCTGTTACTTGTATGTATTTGAATACAATATACAATGTTTACTGTTGCATAGAGGAGCATATTTTTAATATAGTTTGTTTTTGATTTTTGAACCATCGGCTGATTTACTGTTAAGATCTTATGAAGTGGGATCAGAACATTATCAGGTGTTGGCCAATATGTATACCTTAGAACTACATCTAAGGATATATGAGGAAAATGGATGAGCACATTGTTAAATCTTATATACACACACAAACAACCTGACAAATCTTCTCAAATGATGTCTGTACTTACTTGTTTAACAATCGAGCAATGCCAAAATCTCCAAGCTTGACTTTTGTGTCTCCTTTGGTAAGGAAAATGTTCTACAACAGCATGTTACACACAACATTAATATGATTTGGCATGCACCTAATGCATTTTATTTTAAAACCTTATTTGCTGTAATGTTAAAAAGTAGTTCCCAGTTTCTGCCTAAGTTGTTTACGTGCAAAGATAGGGTGAGGTTTACCACAAAAACTGTATGAGTATATAGTCAGTTAGTGGTAGATCTCCATTTGACTGGTCTAGTACAAACCTGAATTCTGCAGCAACTGAAACTGGCAGAATTGTTTGTTGTCATATTCACTTTAGGGTAAAGTGTAAGCATTATTTACCTGGGTTTTGATGTCTCTGTGCAGAACTTTCCTGTCATGGATATGCTTAAGGCCCAGGCAGATCTGAACAAACCAGTTCATAATCTGTACAAAAGCAAAAATGTCTTATTGTATAAACTCATTGTGCACTTTATTAGGTACAACTATCTACTACAGGGGTTGGACAAAATAACTGAAACACCTGTCATTTTAGTGTGGGAGGTTTCATGGCTAAATTGGACCAGTCTGGTGGCCAATCTTCATTAATTGCACATTGCACCAGTAAGAGCAGAGTGTGAAGGTTCAATTAGCAGGGTAAGAGCACAGTTTTGCTCAAAATATTGCAATGCACACAACATTATGGGTGACATACCAGAGTTCAAAAGAGGACAAATTGTTGGTGCACGTCTTGCTGGCGCATCTGTGACCAAGACAGCAAGTCTTTGTGATGTATCAAGAGCCACGGTATCCAGGGTAATGTCAGCATACCACCAAGAAGGACAAACCACATCCAACAGGATTAACTGTGGACGCAAGAGGAAGCTGTCTGAAAGGGATGTTCGGGTGCTAACCCGGATTGTATCCAAAAAACATAAAACCACGGCTGCCCAAATCACGGCAGAATTAAATGTGCACCTCAACTCTCCTGTTTCCACCAGAACTGTCCGTCGGGAGCTCCACAGGGTCAATATACACGGCCGGGCTGCTATAGCCAAACCTTTGGTCACTCGTGCCAATGCCAAACGTCGGTTTCAATGGTGCAAGGAGCGCAAATCTTGGGCTGTGGACAATGTGAAACATGTATTGTTCTCTGATGAGTCCACCTTTACTGTTTTCCCCACATCCGGGAGAGTTACGGTGTGGAGAAGCCCCAAAGAAGCGTACCACCCAGACTGTTGCATGCCCAGAGTAAAGCATGGGGGTGGATCAGTGATGGTTTGGGCTGCCATATCATGGCATTCCCTTGGCCCAATACTTGTGCTAGATGGGCGCGTCACTGCCAAGGACTACCGAACCATTCTGGAGGACCATGTGCATCCAATGGCGGTGCCGTGTATCAGGATGACAATGCACCAATACACACAGCAAGACTGGTGAAAGATTGGTTTGATGAACATGAAAGTGAAGTTGAACATCTCCTATGGCCTGCACAGTCACCAGATCTAAATATTATTGAGCCACTTTGGGGTGTTTTGGAGAAGCGAGTCAGGAAACGTTTTCCTCCACCAGCATCACGTAGTGACCTGGCCACTATCCTGCAAGAAGAATGGCTTAAAATCCCTCTGACCACTGTGCAGGACTTGTATATGTCATTTCCAATTGACGCTGTATTGGCCGCAAAAGGAGGCCCTACACCATACTAATAAATTATTGTGGTCTAAAACCAGGTGTTTCAGTTATTTTGTCCAACCCCTGTATATCTACTATACAGATGAACTTTGTGGGTATAAAATTACTGACTGTAGCCCAACACTTTGTCACCCCCCTGTACCCCATTATCAAATAAAAGCAACCCCATAGAACCCGTACCGACTAGATGATGCTTGGGCGCTGGACCATTCTCAGCACTAAAATAACACTAAAATAATAATTACATGCTAGTTTGTGTTGTACTTGTATATTCTTTTACTACCCAGCTGACCCTGTTGCAAGCGGGTAGAGACTGTAGTTTCTATAGTTTCCATTCTGAAATACGATTTGGTTCAGGTGTTCATTTAATCAGTACATCAGTAAGTAGATGTGTGAGTGTCTGTGTAAAGCGTACCTGCTCTTCTGTAAATGGTTGTCCTCTTTGCATATTGATTCTCTTCATGAGATCCCCACCATCACAATACTCCATCACTATATAGAGATTATTCCTCTCTGATACACACGCACACACACATACATGCAGGATGTAATTAGGCTGCTTTTGGAGCACTACTGAGAAGCTTCATTGGTAAGCATCAGGGCTAAACCCTAAACCTTGGGTTTTAACCCCTAAATCACATCACCACCAAGCCATTTTCTAAAAATCCCTAAAATGATACTGTCCGTCTTATAATTAAAACAAACATGAAATGTCTTAGCAGAAATGTATATTTTGCAGAAGTGGATTAACTCACTAACCATAGAATGACTTAAAGAAGGCAACAATATTTGGATGCTTCATTTTGGATAGTAATGTCACTTCCTTTTTGGAGGCATCTCTTTCTAGAGCAGACATCTACAAAAGAGAAAGGAAAAAAGAAAGCGAGATAAAAAACAGGGAGAAGTGCAATGTAGGAGCTGTACCCCAGGCATATGTATAATGTCACAAATCAAAATAGTTTTTTTGCTATTTCTAAATTAGGCTAAATTAGACTAGACAGGAAGAAAATGGAATGAAATAATAACTTCTATTTAATCACATTAAGCAATAATTTTGTAAAGCTTTGTCCTGGAATGTCTTTAGATGTCACTATACCTCTGACAATTGTTCTCTCGTCCCAATATGTTTGCAATATCTTACAAAGAGTTCCCTAAAATATTAAGCAGTGTGCACTACAAAGGGAAATTTTGTAGACACCTCTTTAAATTACTGGATATAACTATGCATTTGTTGGCAGTGGTGTAGTAAAAAATAATCAGACAGCATATTTATCTGTAAACAAACACTGGTAGCATAAAAAACTGATTTTCAAAATAACACTCTAATAGGATGCCACCTTCAAAACAAGCCTGTTAGTGTGAGTCTAGGTGCAACAGCTCAGCAGCCAGAGAACACGCTGTCAAAAAAGCCTGGTGCCTGCTAATGACTAGGTTTGTAGGTAACAACCACAACCAAGTTCCAGACAACGTTTGGATCCAACATCAGCACTAAAAATCAACTTTAAATGTATTTTAACTGGAGAGATAACATTTTGTATAGACCCAAGGAGGATGGGGGTCCCTGCTGAGTCTGGTTCCTCTCAAGTTTTTTTCTGTATTTTAAGGGAGTTTTTCTTTGCCACTTTCGCCCTCGGCTTGCTCAACAGGGGGGTTTGGTCTGTTGGTCCTGGATTCTGTAAAGTTGCTCTGTTTGTTTGTTTGTTTACTGGGATTTTAACGTCATGTTTTACACTTTTTAACGGTAGTTAATCATTACACAAGGTTCTTCAGTTCACAAGGTTATATCGAACACAGTCCTGGACAATTTTGTATCTCCAATTTACCTCACTTGCATGTCTTTGGACTGTGGGAGGAAATGTTCTCCCACGCAGACACGGGGAGAACATGCAAACTCCACATAGAAAGGACCCGAACTGCCCCACCTGGGGATCAAACCCAGGACCTTCATGCTGTGAGGCGACAGTGCTACCCACTAAAGTTGCTTTGAGACAATGTCCATTGTAAAAAGCGCTATATAAATACATTTGACTTGACTTACCCGGCTCAGGTTGATTTGCTTTAGGACACAGTGGTTTGCTGAGCTGCTTCTTTCTTTAACCAGCAGTGCTTTTCCATAGGCACCCTCTCCGATCTGCCTGAGAACTTCATATTCCTCCATTATTCTAAATGACTAATAAAAATAATAATAATTCCAATGGATATTTTCTCAATTTCAAATGCAGTGAACATACGTGGGGCCAAGTTTATCACATTAAAGTAAGAATTAAGTAAATATAATTGTACCACCACACTGCCTAAAACAGATAAGCACTGTAAATCATCAGCTAAAAGTGGAAGTATTTTGTTATATAAAAAATTCAATATATTTTAGGTTTGACAAAAATACAATAACAAAGCAAATAACAAACAAATAACAGAGGAATCCCCTTTGGCATCCAACCCGACGGACGAGCCAATCATTGTCCGTGTAGGTGTCCAGGCTGTCCAGGCTTAAACACTAATCTCCCACTGTCCTACTATAGCTCAGTGGTTAAGGTACTGGACTAGTAATCAGAAGGTTGCCAGTTCAAGCCTCACCACTGCCAAGTTGCCACTGCTGGGCCCCTGAGCAAGGCCCCAAAATCATGTTCAGTCACAATTGTAAGTCGCTTTGTACAAGAGCGTCTGCTAAATGACTAAAATGTAAATGTAAAGCCAGTCAGAAGACAGGGGGTGTTTTTCTCAGATTTTTTTCTCCTCCTGTTATATCTTATTTTTTATGAACAGTATAAAACATTACCACACGGTATTTCCCTGTAACATAATTAGGTTATAAAACAGTTATTAATAATGAAAAATAAAAACCAAGAAAATTAAAAGTTGAAGTTTCAATAAACACGAGCACAAAAGCATTCACAGCGCGAGCGTTACCACAGCAACGCAACTGCAACACACCGGTGACTCGGTGAAAACTGAACAAACTGCAGACTTTATTTAATAAACTACGATTTTTACTCACCGAGCTGAGAATAAACTCACATTGCTGCCTTATTTAAACTCAGATAAGCAAAAAATACAAATTATTTCATGTCAAACACCTGGTCTTCATGTGTCAAGAGGAAAACTGTACTGTAAGCATTCCAGGCTAAAAAAAAAAAAAAAAGGGCATCGCCGAAAGGCATTGTGGGATTTTTTTATTTGTTTATTTTTTTTTGTATAAATTTCTTAATTAATTTATTTTAAAAAGTCAAAACCACATTTTTGCCAAAGAAGCTCATGTTTCAGTAATTCAGTCGCAAAAATGTCTTTCAGAAGTAAACAAATGTAAATGTAAACATACTGACAGCAAATAACTTTCACTCGATTAACTTAAAATATTCATTTTCCACTTTAAATTTGCACAATGTTTTAGTACTTGTACATATAAAAATTGTTATAATAATAAGCATCTTTTACTGCTATGAGAATAAAGGAATTCAGACACAATCAGATAGATCCTTATTATAGCTATGTGGTTTAATCTTTCTTATTTTTCTTGGCCAATGGTCTTTAATTTCTTCTAATGAACGTGTATTATTAAGAGGCTGCTCCACGCCCCCTCCGACACGTGCACAGCAATCGAACATCTTATCACCTACACTTGACGAGTGCAGTGCAGTACAGCGCTGTGTACGAAGAGCCACACCCTCTGCCGCACTCCTTTCCCATCTCCGTGCAGGCGCCATCAACCAGCCAGCAGAGCTCGTAATCACACTAGTCTGAGAGAGAGTCCCCATCCGGCTTAATCCCGCCCCTATCTGAACAACAGGCCAATCGTTGTTCATGTGGCCGCTCAGCCTTAGCCGGCATCGCTACGATGTATTCGAGATCTCAGCTCTGGTGAACAGCATGTGTTTTTACCGCTGCGCCACCTGAGCGGCCCTCCAGACATTTTTGAATGTAAACTGTGACTGTTATTGGCTTAACGTTATTTTGGATCTTGTCCTGCTTGTTCCTTATCTGATTAGATTCAATTGTTCCCAATATGTTATGGTACAATTACTTCAAACTGACTTGTTTTATTGAAATGAAATGACTGAAATGTTTTATTAATGACATTTGCAAAAAGGCAGGTCCATGTCATGATGGTACAATCTCTATACCTTACTGTGGTAATAGTGGTTTTAGAATTAGATTATAAGTAAGTGCAATTTTAGGTGCTTTGTGCTTTATTTTTAGCAGGTTAGCATGTCATATAGGGGCGTTCCTGCTTCTTTCAGGTCACCCTGCAACTCTTTTGGAGTCTTTCAGCTTCACTTCCACATTCTTTATCATGATTACATAAAATCTTGCTGGCACACCAGTTCAATGACAACTTGTGAGTCTTAGGAAACTTCTTCAGAGCCAACAGCACTAAAAACAAGTTCAATTTCCACAAACATGGTAGTAATATTGTAATATGTTTATTTAAAATATTACTATCTTAATAATTACATTACTATCTTAGTGGGTAGCACTGTCGCCTCACAGGAAGAAGGTTCCAAGTTCGATCCCTAGGTGGGTTGGTCCGGGTTCTTTCTCTGTGGAGTTTGCATGTTCTTGCCATGTCTTCGTGGGTTTCCTCTGGGTTCCTCCCACAGTCCAAAAACATGCAAGTGAGGTGAATTGGAGATGCAAAATTTGTTCATGACTGTGTTTGACATTAAACTTGAACTGATGAATCTTGTGAAACGAGTAACTACCTGTCCTGTCATGAATGTAACCAAAGTGTGTAAACATGACGTTAAAATCCTAATAAATAAAATGATTTATTTTAACCATTACATATTTACATTACTAACTTGACTAAATTCACCCATTTTTTAAACCTATTTGCTTATAATCATATATCTGTGCATTTCATATTTAAAAGTACAAAGTCAAAATTGATATATGCTGATATAAAGTTAAATTATATGAAATAACAGAACAAAAGTTAAAAAAAATTGTCCTCCCCCATTGTATACTACCCCCCAAAACACCTAACAAATACCGCTTGGTGCGAAAATGGTGATAAGGTTCTGTCTTTGGTGCCAGAAGTAATTTTCTTTTATATAATGTCAATAGAACACAATGTGTGCACACATATGCATGAACATATAAACACATTCAGTCTGTTTCATGAGTTTTTTCCTCTGTAAAAAATGATGAAGAATAACATACAATAAAGAAAGTTTTTTTTAATATTTGAACAGAAGGGTTATTTACAAATATTATGTTAGAAATCTAAAGTTAATTTGTTTACAATGTCAATTTGACAGTTAATTATTTCTTGATTGTAAAAAACATAGTGTTTTAATAGTTTAATTATATAAAATTATTTGTACTGTAAAAGGTTTCCAGTGAAATAGAAAGATAAACGACTTAAATGTAGGGTAACCAATTTTGTTAACTGCCCCTTTCACACTTGCCAGGGCATTTTTTACCAGGTCATTGTTGAGTGTGCAAAATGCTAGGTCATTACTTAGTACTACTGTTAGGTAAATACCAGGTTAGTTCACATGTAGTTAAAAGGTGATAGATTAGCATTTAGGAGAAATATTGAGGCCAAGCTGATAATACCTGTACTAAGGTATAAAGCACACTCCATTTCTGCAAATTTGAAAGACTGAGAAGTATCAGCTATAAGTATCCAGCAATGAGTCATAGCATGCAAAATCATTTTTAAGTGAATAAGAAGTTAATAGTTCGAAAAAAAATGTACCAGAACATAAATTAAAATTCAGGACTGTTATTGCTGTTTAAAGCCAGCATGTGTGAATGACATAAAGTCATGTTTGGTTGTTGTTTTACACACAAAGTCTGGTGTTTTCTTGGGCTATTGGTTAGAAAGGGGCTTAGGTACAGCTGTTGATTACAGTTTCTTTCTTAATCACAATGTAGTTACTTTAATTCTTCTAAGAAAACAACTAGCTATCCATTTTTATAATGCATTCATATTAAAGATTAAGCTTCAGCCACAGTCGTATGAAAATGTTCCGACATCCCTGGTCATTTTTTTTATATAAGTTCACATCCTCTACAGGGAACACACTTAAATATTGTCTTTTTGTTTGCACATATGTTAAATTTAGCAAATAAATGGTATTTTGTGGCACTCGAGTGGCACAGTGAAAATTATGCTAGTCCATTATTATGGGGATCCAGGGTTCAAGTCCCCAGGGGTGTTATATGCTTATTAGGATCAAGTGTTGGTAAAACATAAAAATAAAATGGAAAAAAATCTGTATTTGTACACTAATTGCAAAAAATTCTGTAGAGGATGTTAACTTGTTATAACTTTTTAAAAAATCCTTAAAACATGGAATATGATCAGGGGTGTTCAGACTTTTGCATTTTTATACATGACTACATGACATTTACTGACATTTACTCACACTCTCTCTCTCTCTCTCTCTCTCTCATTTACACACACAAACACGTTTACCTTTTTAATAATGTTTTACCTTATTTTAAGTAGAATCAAAAGTGTAAAGCATGATGGAAATTTGATTTCTTTAGATCAACCAGAACATGAACACGATTTCAAGCAAAAAATAAGAAGGTGCCATAGAAAACAAAAGGGAAAATCTGTTGCTTTTCCTCTTAGGTTTTTTTTTCTCTCCTTTTCTCTCACTCCTCACAGATCATGGTCTCCACTGCAAACTGGTTCTCAAAGTGGAGGATCTTGTGGCAATTCAGAGCTTCACGTTTTTGAAGACCTGTAAAAGCCAGAACATTACACTGTGGTTTAGTGTGTATGAGTATTGATGGTGTATCACCTACAAAAAGCACCAGGAGGAAGTTATTAGCTGAGTTACCATCCACTGCTAGTACTGGAACACTCACGGAACATCCAATTTAATTATAAAGTAATCAAACACACACTAACCTATGTGTGGCAATTAGCCTGTGATCTGGAAGGTGACTGGTCTTACCTGAGCATGTTTCTAATGATTGCTCTTGCAGGCTGATCACTTATCCAAAGAAAGTATTTTACTAACAAAATCGTGATCATTTTTCTAAAAGCACTCTGTGTGTATCTGTGTCCCTACCCAGAATGGTATCTCGACGCTGCAGTCTGTAGGTATCTTTGCCACGGCACAGTTGGTTAATAAAGTAGCCCAGGTGCTCAATGTCATCCAGCTTCTCAGTGACAATCATCTGCTCACGTACTAGGTATGTTTGTGGCAGATAGGTACCAGCCTGGACAAAACACACACAAAATGCATATTTATAATATTTATGAGTTTTCGAAAGTCAGTACCTCTTGGGAAACAGCAGTTATGCAGAGTTTTATTATTGGATTTATACACACACACCATAAGAGCTGACAACGTTCATAAAACCAGACTTGATTTATTTTTATGACCTTATTGAACTTGTAAACATAAATATTTCTGACAACAGAGCCATTGTTTTATTTTTGAATACAATACCAATATTAGACAAATGACCTGGCATTGTGTGATGCCTGATACTAATTCAATTCCAACACCCTTAGTGGCATGGTTTCTTGATGCAATAATTGTATGTCTAAAATATTTGTAATTTAGTGCCAAGTCAAAGCTTCTTTGAGGTATTAGCTGCAGCTTACTGGCAAATTGTCCTCCTGTGTTTGAGAGACCAGTGCAGTGTCTACGCACAAGCTTTAAGTCAGTCAAAGCACAATTGAAAGTCTGGTACTTGGTGGCTATTGAAAAATAAGCACCCCACTTTACCCCACAACCAAGTCATATAGGGGGTGGACCATTTACTGAATTGCACGACAATGAAAATGCATGTTGTCTTGCTATGAGAGCATTAGGTGCAGCAGTGTTGTTAGGATTTTTCTCAGTGTCACTGCTGGCAGGGGAATCATGTTTCAACCAAACATTTAAAGACAGCATTGTCCAGAGTACAGAATGGACATACCTAGTAAAAGGTGGTTGGTGTGCATGTGTGTGTAACACATTGCTGATGCACTTTTAAAAGGATTTTGGTAGGTCTGCAATTTATGATGCACAATTTTATTTTTCAGTTTTAGTGGCTCTCACTGTGGTTCACTAAAGTCCAAGAACCATAGAAATGAATTTGCAACCCTGTTACCAATTTTTTTACCACTTTACCACTTCTTTTAACAATGTTATAAGAGAACTAGCTGGGGAAAATAAAATAAACAGCAGCAGGTACTTCACCTTAATTTTGGTAAGCAGGTCCATGAAGTTGCGAGGGGGCATAACCACAGAGGTGTTGAGAGGAATCACGTAGCATTTTTCCAAATTCAAATCCAGATATGCTGTCATTTTCTGAAAGTACATAAAACACACTTTGGAATAGAAAAACCACATTGTATTTGTATGTATGCAGCCTTGCACCAATCTTTTTAAAGTGCCTATCTGAATGTTTCAAGGGCACTTAAAGAGCACTTCATGCAAATCAGACTACACTTTGTAAGGACTATTACCTATAATATGTGCAATTTTAAAATGTTGTCTGGTGTTGTCTTTTTTTTTTTGCAATACATTACATTTACCAAAAACACAAGTTGTGATCTAAATTTGCACAACACTCATATATTTAAATTAGTTTCCTGTAGACTGTAATAAGTCACCCACCGCCACTCTGCAGTATGCATAAATTAGCTGTGTGCTTACAATAATTGTACAGCAATTTGTGCAGAAATAGCATGACAACTGGACAAATCTGTGACTCTCATATATAGCCGATTTACAGTTGTATGAATCTTGCTGTTGCTAATTCTTGAAGTAACTGATATGTATGTTATGGACTACAGAATGAATAAAAATTGTTTAATGTGTACATTTGTCATGTGTGTATCTGGTGTTTCTTACCAGTTTGAAATCATGCACAATGTCGGCCGGGTCGCTGTCTCCGAATTCGGGAATGGGGACGTTGATGAGCTCCACCTCCTCATCCTGCAGCACTCGCACTATCTCTTCAATTCTGCGCAAGTTTACTGGAGTGTCCTCCATGATCACATCCTCCTCCTCCTGGATCATGTAGTCCTGCTCACGGTACTTCATTCCACACACAAACACATGGCCTTCCTGCACACACACACCACCCACACACACCACCCACACCCACACCACACACACACACACACACACACACACACACACACACACACACACACACACACACACACACAATGATACACTGTGAGCAGTGGTAGCTCAGCGGTTAAGGTACTGGACTAGTATTAAAAACTTTGGAGCTGGTTCAAGCTCCACCACCGCTAAGTTGCCACTGCTGGGTCCCAAAGCAAGAGCCTTACCCATAATTGCTTAATTTGATTTTAATATCTGGTCAAAGCTTTTTTAAATGCTTAAGATAGTCCATACTTTAATGTTTAGGGCTATAAGCAAGACAGGATAGTGCAAACTGTGGTGCTGAAAATTTACTTTTAACCCTGTGCTTGACAGTAAGGGTAGTGATCTCACCTCCACTACGTAGTGCCTGTACAGGTAAGCACCACCTACAACCACACCTGAGAGCATGAGTGCCAATCCCAGGTAGAAGCACCAACACCACGCCCTCGACGGCTGGCCCACAAACTGTGCCTCAGGGTCCTAGAGATGAAAACAAAACATTGTGGTGTGGTTAGATCTTGTTACCTTATGACTAACATATTGATTTCAGGAAGTGACTGTGAATAAAAAAAAACTCAAACTAAACCCCACAGAAATTAAGTCTGATCATTTAATAATTTGATTTTGTTTTAGAAAGTGTATGTTATGTGCTTGGTGATCATGTTCTGTAACAGATGTGTAACATACATGTGTAACATTCTTCATAGTTCTGTACGCACTTGTTAGATGTGGCATGTTCATACACGAAAAAGACAAGGCTTGCCTTTGCAAACCCAAGCCAATCTTTTAACAATTTTTCTTTCTGATAAACATCAGGGTGGACACTATAGGAATGTGCTTCCATAAACCATATAATGTTAGATATTCCAAGTGCATTCTGATAATCAAAGTGTTTATGTTTTTAATAATACAAGGCTGTATTTGTATCAATATTTGATAAAACTTTGTTTTCATTGCAAAACAAAAATGTGTGGTAAATCACAAAAAATACAAAAAAATACAAAAGCTTAAACTAGCAATACAAAGAAAAACTAAGATGATAGTTCACCCTTAGAAATAGAAATGACAGTTTGCATTTCAGAGGATTATGTGGACAACAGGCCAGAGTTCAAAACACACAGCAGACACATCCACAAAGCTCTGGCACAGTGGGCGGAACATGTCACAAAGTTAGCGATAACTAAGCCCGCCCATTTTAAGAGACAATATGATAAGTAAATTTTACTGTGAAACTGTGACTTGAAATTTGTCTCTCAGTGAATTGAACTGCTAATGATCTCTGAAAATATAAAACTGGGCCACCAATCAACAACCAGCAATAGCAGAAAATCACCAATCATGCATTACATTTGGCCTAGAAATGTTATTATATTTTTTACACTCCTGCATTACTCCACTGACTCCTGATTGTTAAGTAATGGTAACAGTTCTTATAATGATGGATGAAAATGACAGTATAACTTGTTTGGCATTCAGTGTATAATTTAATCAGACTTTCAACAAAAGTGTGACATTAAAAGGGTAAACCTTTGACCGGTCAGTGTTCTAGATAAACATGCAACCAATCAAGCTAAGCCTTGTTTTACACCAAAACTTATCCTACAGCACCTACAGTTTTATTCTTTTAAGTGCACCACGAACACAAGTGCACAAATTAACATCTCCAACCAATAATACCACATTGTTTTTATTTGTAGTTGTTTTTTTTTCTCTTTAGGATGTTTCAGTTTGCAGTTTGTTACTGTATATGAGCAATAAGTAATTAATACGTTTATTAATCATTAATTTGGTTTAAGACTATTATGTTATAGTGTATGAAGTAAAGAAAAACTACATTTAAGTTTTAAGACTAAACTAAAATCCAAGATCAGCAACTTTGTCGACCCCACTGATCTAGCTGCATCAGTTTCTGCGTTATTTGGTTGCATGGCACCAAACAACCTGTGGAACAACATTTTGGAAAAAAGAAACTTCATTTTTAACAATGGCATTAAAATATTTTTAATTTATTCTTCACAACTGTAATCATCTAGCTAGCCGTGGTGTAATATTTACTACACGCTTTCTCTATCTCTCTCTCTCTCTCTAGTTCTATTGCTTTTGTTTACAAGCAGCAACGAACCAAACCAGAAACGCAAAGCCTGTTCCTCTTTATCGTCAGCCATTTCTGGTTGCATTCCAAAGCTCTACTTAGGCGCCCTACATTACAATGAAATGAACACGTTTTGCAGCCTAAGTAGTGCACTACACTACACAGAGTAAGCTTTTTGAAACACACCCCGAACAGTAGCAAAGTAGTCCGATAGGTAAAACCGTCTTAAACAAATGACCCCACTATTGTAATTCATATTTTAGGTGTTCTGCGTTAGCACAGAAACAAACATACAAAACGAGTCTGCAATACAAACCAGGAAACACGACTCGTTTACTTACATTAGCACAGTTATTTAAAAATGGTTACCTTCTGTTCAGGAATGAGCGTCTCACTATCTTTTTTTGCGTCTTTCTGAGCAAGAGCCGCACTAAAGCTCACTTTCACCATGATGGGGGAGATGTTATGAATAAAAACTATGAAAACTGAAAAATTGACACACCGAGACTACCGTCTAACCTCCGACCAGATATAATCCCGATTTGTGACGCACATACGCACGTAAAAGCGCACATCTACGCACGCGCACTGGTTGTGACGGACGGTAGAGGGCGCGCGCCAATCTTCCCGTGCAAATCCCGTGCGCTGTGTGTTGGATACGACGAAGTGGACCAGTGTATACCGCACAGTAGAGGTGGGCGATACCGGGAATTTTGGTATTGATCCGATACCAAGTAAATGCAGGGCCAGTATCACCGATATCGATACCGATACCGATACTTTTTAATATTTAAGCTTCATAGATCCAAAGGATCCAAAAGACCTAGGATAGAATTTCGCCAAACATTGTACGTGACAACAAAATACTTTATTATCACAATCAACATTTTTGTTTAGAAACAATAGAACAGTAACAAAACAAAGTTTGCCTTAACTTTAGGAAAATAAATCTTTTTTGAGGTAGAAAAGGAGAAACCACAATACAAAAATAAAATAAAAATTCTCCCCTCACTAGACATCTTTTCTAGTTCTTTCTTTCTTTGTTTCTTTTTTCAAATAGAATTGTTCTTAGGAAAAACAATAAAAAATAAGGAATTTTCTTCCTTTCAGTGCAATTCTGTTTTTTCTTAAATAAACAGAGTGTAAAAAAATATCACTCAACACAACTTAAAACAAAATCTCCTGAGGTAGAGGGCTGACAAACCACAATACAACAAAATTAACACACCACAACAAATACTGTAAACAGTTTCAAACTTATTCTGTTTTTTCTGAGGAGAGCGCTGAGTGGGCGGGCCAGGCTGAGCCTACCTGCATGGCTGTTTGTCTGGCGCCGCTGAGCCACGTGACGGTGCAACATCAAAAGACGAGAGGGGGGAGGGGGAGAGGGGGGAGGGGGAGGGGGGGGTACTCTTACAGACAGAGAGACTTTGATGAATCCGCGTGCGCAGCAGTCAGTGCGTGCGGGAGAGAAAAAAAGCTTGAGTATCGATCTTTTTACACGAGTATTGCTCAATATCAATACCAGCGTTGGTATCGATATTATCGATATTTGGATCGATCCGCCCACCTCTACCGCACAGTACAAACCAATACATACAACAAACAACTACTCTAGTATAAACTACACACTCCATCCTATTATATACTGCATACATTTACATTTACAGCATTTAGCAGACGCTTTTATCCAAAGCGACTTACACAATGAGCAATTGAGGGTTAAGGGCCTTGCTCAGGGACCCAACAGTGGCAACTTGGTGGTGGCGGGGCTTGAACCGGCAACCTTCTGTTTACTAGTCCAGTACCTTAACCACTGAGCTATCACTGGCCACCATATTGGCACAATATATATTGCATACCACATACCCCAATATACTACATACTCTCATGTTATGTACTGCATAATGCATACATTGCTAAAATATACTGCATTTTGTCCCAGTGTATGTCATATGATACATCCCCACACAATAACTGACCGGATTAGCACATGCTAGGACAGGATTTTTCTGATTAAAAAAAAAAACTTTAAATAACTTTTTACTGCTTGTACAGTTATTTTTTTATTATTATTTTTAAAATTTTGTTTATGCATTTTCTCCCCTTTTTCTCCCTTGTAGCGCATCCAATTGCCCGATTGCATCATGCTTCCTCTCCACCAATGCCGATCCCTGCTCTGATTGAGGAGAACGAAGCTAACCCACGCCCCCTGCGACACGTGGGCAGCATGCACCTGAGCGGCCCTTGCATGTACAGTTATTTGACATCCATATCTGGCATCCAGCATCAGGTTATTTTATTGTTTTTTTGTATGCTAGTGCAAGGTCATAAATAATGCAGTTAAATGAGACAGGTTCCAAATAAACACAATTTTTTATAAAAACATGTAATTACATCAAATGAAACTAAATTAAGACTACAGAACACAAAATACTAATCACAAAACATTTATTTAAAATGTAAAATTGAAATGCTATAATATATTGTGCTAGAAAATTTAAATGTAACTGACATTTGAGAAAATTTATAGAAACATTATCATTATTGTGGCCTAATTTGTGGTCTCACTGTCTTTTAAAAAACTAATAGAATTTAAAACTGCTGTAGTTTATCAACACTTCCTAGTTTTTATGCTTTACTGACACATTGAATTAACTAAAGCAGTTAAATTAAACCACCTAGAAGAAAAAGTTCATGGAAACAGAATTTGCAATTCTTACATTCAAAAACATTCAAAATAACATTCTTAATTCAAAACACATGGAAACAGCATCATTTTATGCTTATACATATAGCAACAAATTAACAGACATGCATACAAATTATTGTGACACCAAATATACACCATGAAACAATAAAAAATTTGTTAGTATAAACTATACATAATTATGTACATACTGAAAAACGGTAAACCAAAGCATAGATGTGCAGATGTATAGCAAGCTTTAGAAAAATGTAATTAGGGTTTAATACAGTCAATGCTAAACCATTTTAAACCAGTTTATTCATAAACATGCAATTTTAGATCAAGAAAGTTATTAACATGACTTTTCTTAAACTTGCTTTTTAACTTTTAATGTTCTAGCTGATGTAGCCTTCAGGTTCCAAAAGAAGGTATTCTTGAAGAAGTTTTGGAACAGGCAGCTGGGGGACAGCTAAGTAGCAGTATTTTCCAAAATGTTTCCGTATTGCTGATCTACACAGATGCTGTAAGCCGCGAGGTTTGTATTCCAGTGCAAAAAGAGATTCATAAAAAGGCCTGTGAAGCTACAGAAATTCACATAAGTGATTGTTATTTGCATATTAATATTTATGATATTATGCATATCTAACATTTTTTTATCTACCTACTTGTAAAATATCATCAGGTATTGCTTCAGCCCATCTGGCTGTTACAGGAACAAGTGTGTAGGAGTTGAATAGTATCTCCACAGTTTTAGGTGCTGCTGCACAGGCCGTTAATACCTTAAAAACAAAGAACAATAAGTTATGAGCAAAAACATTTAGGAATAACTAAGAAACACTAAAAATGGAAGTAGCCAAGTTAAATAATTGAAAACATTGAGCTTTATTAGGTATAAAAATGTACAAACCATCTCAGTCAGGAGTTACCAACCTTAAGCAGTGCCTGTGGCCATACTTTAATTGAACCGTGGTTTAAAAGTGTTTTAACAACAATGTGTGGTATCCAGTCCTGACGGAGTAGAGCGTTTTGCAGCACATTTGACAGTGGTGAGCAACCATTGTAATCAATAGCATTGATGTCTGCTCCATATTCCAAAAGGAGATTCACCAGGCTGATTTGCACATTACGGGCAGCCTTGTGCAAAGGTGTACGCCGTTCATTGTCGGCCAAATTCACATTGGCTCCATAAGTCAAAAGAAGACGGCAAATTTGAAGGTGTCCATCATGCTGACCTTCTCCTATCTTTTCTTGGGCTTCCAAACATGCAACCCCTAATGGTGTTTCACCCAAGTTGTTGGTATTGTTGACATTTGCCCCATAACGTAGAAAGAATTGGGCATGTTGTGGCAGGCCATGCCTTGCTGCAATATGTAAAGGAGTCTCTCCTTCCTCTTCGCTAGGATTATCTACCTTGGCGCCATGACGGACCAGGGCTTTAGCACAGCTGTTTCAAGAAAAAAAATTAATGATGTTATATTTGTAGGATCATGGTTGGTAACAGTTTATGGCTTTAACATTAGATTCAGATCTGTATTTTTCTGACAAGGTACAACCAACATACTTCTACCCATAGGCAGGTTAGGGTAGCATGAGATTTTTGGAAAGTGTTAATCAGAAATAGGGAGTGCATGCAAAACTCCACTGCAATATTCCTCTTTGATGAACTTGGATTAGATATACTATAACTCCATTGTGTACTTGAGGTGTCATCTGCCAGCTGCACAAAGGTCAATTCTTACAGAAAGCTTTAACACTTGTGGAGGACCTCACTATGCTTTAGGTCTTGCTTTGCCACCAGTGCCAGTGCCTGAACCAGACAGTAAAAGTAATTGTTGCAGTGGCAAGATGATTCACCATCTGGTATTTCCCTCTCATACACAGTCAACTTTGTCTGTTTAGCGCCCATCCAAGCTGGTGACACTGCCAAGACTCAAACTCTGGTCTCAGCACTGCTGAGCTAGCAGATTAGGGACATATTTTGCCAAGTAGTCAACAGAACATGTTAAACCCTAGCAAGGTAACACTAAATTATCCACTAAATGGAAATAAGATAGGAGAAAAAACCATACTCATACCGAAATGACTGATGTGAGCTGCAGATGTGTAATGGTGCCAGTCCGTCTTCTGTCATCTGATTGGGATCTGCCCCAAGTTCTAAAAGAAGCTCAACACACTCAGTATTGCAGTTTACACATGCTTCATGAAGCGCTGCCTTGCCTCCTGCATTTAGATTGGGTTTAGCTCCATGCTCAAGCAGGTAGAGTAGGCATTCAGTAAAACCTTGAGCTGCAGCTATGCACAGTGGGCTCGTCAGCTCCTGCTTGTATTCTAGGGACCAGAGCCCTGTAAAAGAGGGAAATTTGGTTGTCATTAGTGTGCAAGATGTGCAAAACTGCAGACTCTCAGAACACTTCCTACTGCAAAAAGACAGATAAAAGCTTTATTATCATTATACTAACAATGAAATTTAGTGACACTGTCCAAAAAAAGAGATAAAAGAGCAGTATTGTACATTATAAGATATTTACATGGGAAGAAACAATACAGTCAGTCAGAGAAGTATGTAAAACTACAGTATAAATTGCAAAATATATAACGAGTGTGTGTGAACTGTGCGTAGATGTGCAAAATATGTACAGTGTACCAGATGTCAATCTATGAATGTTGACCAGAGTCTCTGGTTGGGTGCTCAACAGACACAATTGGTCAATTGGAAATCACCTTGGCTTTGCTGGCCAAGAGTTTCTGGTTGGGTGCTCAACAGACACAATTGGTCAAGATTTGCTCTGTGCTCTATGTAATCGTTGACTTCTGGCTCTTTGACCAGAGATCATAATTTGCATTTTGACTGCAGCAATCAGGAGTAACCCCATCCAACCTTCCCCTTCTCAGTAAATCTTATGGATACCTTCCTCACACATGCAGTCTGGTCCGTGTACGGTCCGTGTACCTTTGGTAATTCGTTTTTCATCTCAAATCCCAAAGTTGAAAAACAAGAAAACGGGGCGTTATTCGTTTTTTGTTTTAAGATCAAAAATCAAATAACAAATAAGCAGAAATTGAAAAACGGGTCGTATTTTAATTTTCCAAAATCAACATTTTTCATCAGTTCAACCAGAAATAAAAGTGCGAGCGCGTGCACGTGCTGAGGTGCGTGTACACGCTTCATATAAAGTGTAAATCAGGTACAAGGGTTGAGAAGACGGAGCAAATAGTCATAATAACGTTACACCGCGTCCCCTGTTATATTACCGTATAGAACTCGATTCTGCAATAAGAACTAATCGTACATGTCACGGTGAAACTATTACAACATCTAATGCTTCTTTTTAATCAGCGTTCTGCTTATTATTTACCAAATTACTTTTTGAAATATATTTGATTGTTGTTGCTCCTTGTTTACTGCAGAGTTAGTTCGTGCAATTTTATTAATTTTTGGATGTTTATTGGCCGAGAACAAGAATAATTGAATCGCCTCGGTTAAGGATTCGAATCTTCGTACTGAATCAGGAATCACGAGTCCGAGATCTCAATTAACCCGGATCCTATGAGTCCTCTGATCGGCCCTGGCTGTGAGTGCATGGAAGACAAGTGAGATCTGGATGCATTTTCATGCAGTAAATCAATCCCAATCAAGATGTCAGTACAAGTGACTCAAGTGAACCGAATCACATAACTGAGTGACTCAGACTAACCCGAGTCCATAAAATGAACCGAATTTACCACCACTATGTGACATGTACGATTAGTTATGCCTGTATTACAGAACTGAGTCCTATACGGTAATAATAATAGTAATAGGATAAATAGTTCTTGTGTGAATAACAAAGGCAGGAAAAAGTACAGCAGACACAAAAGTCAGAACAGGGGACGCGGTGTAATGTTATTATGACTTTGTGCTCCGTCTTCTCAACACTTGTACCTGATTTACACTTTATATGAAGCGTGTACACGCACCTCAGCACGTGCACGCGCTCGCTCTTTTATTTCTGGTTGAACTGATAAAAAATGTTGATTTTGGAAAATTAAAATACGAGCCGTTTTTCAATTTCTGCTTATTTGTTATTTGATTTTTGATCTTAAAACGAAACACGAATAACGCCCCGTTTTCCCGTTTTTCAATATTGGTTTTTGAAACGAAAAACAAAAAACGACCCGTTTTCTTGTTTTTCAACTTTGGGATTTAAAGTGAAAAACGAATTACCAAAGGTACACGGACTTAGTCTCCCCAAGTGTGGGGTCTTACATCCTCCTACACCTTTCATTATCTGATTGTCTATCTAATGGGGGTTTTATAACCAGCACAATGACAGTCAGAAGAAAAACATTATTTCTGGTCAAAACATTTTATGACTGATTCATTTATTTAATATTTAATAAATGTAATATTTATTTTGTTTACCAATTTTCTTCCCAATCTAGTCATATCAAATTATCCTATCACATTACTGCTGCTGACCTCCACTCCTCTCTGAAGACAGCCATGACTAACACACACCCCTCTGACACGTGTGCAGTAGCCAATTGCTTTTTTTCACCTTCACAAGGCGGGTTAATATGAAGTTCTGTATCGTGCACAGAGATACAATTCAGGTCATAATTGCAACAGTTATGAAGGATCTCCTGCAGCAATCCCACCCGCCAATTAACCAATCATTGTCCGTATAGGTGCCCAGACTGTTGGTAGCAAAATTGAGATTCTAACTCGTAAGTTTGAGATGTTAGCTCTGGTGTGTTAGTGTGTTTTACCTCTGCGCCACCAGAGCTATTATTTTTTTAAAGACATTTTATGTCTATACAATGTTTTATTAGTAATTAAGGTACTCTTTATGTAAACTAATCTGAAATATTTTCGAAAACCTCAAAAATATGAAGAATGTAGCTTTAAGTTATATACAGTAGATAGGCTTTATTAGTCATTTGGTCATTACTTAATTCTGCATAACACACACAAAATGTACATGCACAATTACATGTCCAGTGCATTTCATTGTATAACTTACAAGTACTATCAGTGCAGTTCATAGTTTTCCAGCACATAGTATCACCTAACCTTCATCATGGTCAAACTTACCACGTTTCTGCGCAGTCCACCTCAGCTCATCACTTTGAAACACTAGAATTTTATTTAGCTCTTCAGGGTCACAGAACCCATCCTGCATGTCCCTCCAGTGATTACTAAGCATGTCGACCAGGGCAGGAGGACAAAGAAAGTCAATCCCAGGCTTCTTGCTGCTCCCTTTGTCCTCTTTACTTTTAGCTTTTTTGTTGTCTAAAGCAGACCATTTTGTGTCTGTAAGGCATGCACATGCAGGTAGATGACTCTTAATGTACTTCTCTTCATCTTGTGACAGCATCGCTGCAAGAGAGCACTCTCGACCCTTTTGTCTGGACTATTACTTGCCTGTTTAACGACTATTTATATTCACATTGTTGTCCAACATCGTGTATATTTAGCACACATGACATGATGGTAGGAGGGTTAAATCATTCCATTAAATCCAAATAAATCCCCATTGTTTACCCCACACTGCAGCAGTGGAAAGAGTTGTAAACATGTCATATGTAAGGTTAAATAGAGTGCATTGGTGCTGATATCACCCCTGGCCATTGTTCTGGAAATAGTAACAAAGATAAATAAAATAGCAATGGGACCAAATCTTCCTCCAGTCAGATTGGCCAGACAGCTGCCCAGGAATCTGGAGTGTCACATTGTCATATGCAGCCTTTAAATAGTCAACATTACATTCCAGTCATAAGTGAAAGGTAATGTTTTATTTTTATTTCTATGTTGCTAAAAAGTTCCAGTTACTGTGAAAGCTAAATATCTTAATAACTCTCCTACATAATAAGTTTTGTTCACCAGTAAATGCCTTCACATTGTGAACCTCTTGTTGCTACTATACAGACTAACTAATTTCATTCTTGAAGTTGCATTAAATCAAAACATCCAATTATATGGACCAATGTGCATTATATAGACTCTTTGAGATTACTGCCAGCTGAGTCTAAAAATGTGAAGGAGCACAATTCAAATGAACACATGTGCATGTGCGTGTTCTGCACACCCACGAATGCATGCATGCATGTATGCACGCACGTACAGGGGGACTAAAATAAATAATCCAAACAAGAAGTAACTGTGTGGCAGCAGTGTTACCAACAACACTATGAACTTTGTGGCTGCTGGACACAAAGTTTGCCAGATTTCTGCCAGTGTGCTACATCCACAGTCCAGACTTTGTTTACAGAAGCTTAAAAGCACTATGATTCAAAAGATGTTGTTATATCTTACTGTTATTTACATTTTCATTTACATTTTCGGCATTTAGTAGACGCTTTTATCCAAAGCAACTTACAGTTATGACTAATTGCACACGGCAGTACTTTGGAGGCAGATGTTGAATAATTAAACCAGTGCACGGCAGCAGCATTCTCATTAATTTCATGTTCTACCTGCATTTCAGCATTGTGCTGTAATGAAGACTCCAAAGTAATGTTGTGTGCAATTAGTGCAGAATGCTTATGGTGCAGTTGCATAACAGTAAGGTGTAACAACATCTTTTGAATCATCGTGCTTTTAAGCTTCTGGAAACAGTGCAACAAAGTCTGGACTGTGAATGCAGCACACTAGCAGAAATCGGGCAATCCTTGGGTTATTTGAAACAAGCATGAATTAATTAATTGGTCAATCTACTGTTTAAATAATATGCTTCCTAAATGTATATTTAGTCAATACATAACAGAAACACCTGTCAGTTATAGTACAAGTTGGGACAGTATGGAAAATGCAAATAAAATAAAAATACAGTGTTCCTTACATTTACTTTGACTTTTATTTGATTGCAAACAGTTTGAACCCAAGATATTTAATGTTTTGTTTGGTCAACTTCATTTCATTTGTTAATATACCTCCATTCCTGCATTTCAGGCCTGCAACACATTCCAAAAAAATTAGGGCTAGTAATGAGGTAAAAAAACTAAATAATGATGTGATTTCAAACACTTGATGTCAACAGGTGATTGTAATCATGGTTTGGTACAAAAGCAGCATCCAGGAAAGGCTGAATCTTTGATGAGCGACGATGGCCAGAGGATCTCTAGGTTGTCAACAAATGCATGAGAAAATGATTGAAATGTTTAAAAACAATGTACCTCAAAGAAAGATTGGAAGGGATTTGCATATTTCTCCCTCTACAGTGCATAATATCATTAAACGATTGAAGAAACCTAGAGTAATTTCATTGCGTAAAGGGCACAGCTGAACACCTATGATTCAAACAATACAATACCGAGTTACATTCACAAATGCCCCTTAAAACTTTACTGTGCAAAAAAGAAGTTAACCATGTCCAGAAGCGACAAGTTCTCTGGTATCAGAGTTTGTACTTAGGGGTTGTACTTGGCCTCAGGGCAACCTTTACAAACATAAAAGTTCATAACTATCTTTCCTGATTATATGCCTCAGCTAACGTGACTATCTGTACATTTTATTTAAAATAAAAAAAATAAATAAAACTTAAATTTCTGTGTGTAATTTAGCAGCCTTGTGTGGTTTTAGGACTCACCCACCAACACAGCTGGTGGAAGCTGGACTTCAGGGTCTTTTATCCAGTCATCATTAGACAGCTCAATAATAATATCTGGGTTATCTTTGATCTGATGTTTGAGAAGGCTCTCCACCCGTCTGAAGTCTTTCTTTTTCAGGGCACCTTTAAGTGTCTGTACAAATTCTGATTCAAGTGAGTAATCTACCTTAATTGAAGTCATTACTTTACAGCTGTACTTCAAAGTAACCTTAACATTCCATATTTTGTGATTAATGATAAGACTAAAATGATTTTAACACTGTGGATGTTTATAACTTTATAGCAATGCAGCTAAGAATAGAGCAGGCTGGTCAGCTGGTCTGATGTCTTAAAATATCACTGATATGGTTTAGACTACACAAGAGTTTTTGCAGATCACAAGATCCATTTTTACCACCTAATAAGTTGCCATATATATTTTTTGTTGCTGCCAACTTTAATAATTTAAAGTTGCATTTTATTGTTTTGGCACCACTGATGTTAACTGACCAGTGACACACTTTCCATTACATTAAACGATTGCGACCTTTTTACAGGGTTCTCTTAAGAATGACCTGTGCCTCGTACAGAATGTGACTTTTTTCTGTCTGACAGCTGTTCATTTGACAGAAAATTAGTAATTTGCACAAATATTACCTATTAATCCCCATTTTTAGATGTTATTGATTGTCTGCTTGGATTAACAAACACAGCAGGAATTTTAAAATATGTAAGTCACTGTCATCAAAGACTCTACCAATTGCAACACCCTTCCAAATTCCAGAGATTCCACAAATGCCTTGTGCAGTGGTTCACAAATCAACCCTAAGTGTGGTCCAGTGATGACACTCCTCGTATTCATATGCTCCTCCAGTTTTGCACACTGTTTATAGAACCCACATCTTTAGCCTTGAATGCTCCACAATAAAAAACAGAAAGTTGTTTTGTTAATACATAGACCCTTCTAAGGTCCAGCAACATAATCTTTGTGGGTGACCAGGACAATCGTAGACGTCTTCAACCCTGAGCAGGATAAAGCAGTGATAATTTAAACCTGATAATGAAATGAAATAAAAAATGCACTAAATGCTCCAGACAGGTTAACACAAAATTATTGGTAATGCAGTAAAGGTTGTCAAAATACACTTATTGGTTAAGCTGGGGCCAATCAATTCACAACCTAAATACAATGTTGTATGGTGGTTGTGTGTTTGTTGGGATAATAATACTTGTAGCACAGTGTACAGGGAACCTAGAGGGGGTCCCGTTGTATTTTATTAAGGAACAGGAAGATCAATAAGCTATTGGCATTTGGGAGATCTCTTGTGATTGATCAATCTATTTTAAAAACTTATACCTATAGAAAATGGACACATATTTGATTCGCCCACCTCAAAAGTGCAAAACTCCCACCACCAGTTCACCAGACGTAAACCCACTACATCAACTAAAATCAGAAAATATCAAGATATTTACCTTCATCATGGATTCATCGAATTTTCCATGAGCAAGAACACAATACCGCAAAACTCACTGAAAGTGTAAGAGTAATATCATAACCTGTGTCAAGGGGGTCCCAGAATCTTTTTAAATAAGTGTGGGGTTCATCATCAAATCCTTAAAGTAGTTTACAGAGTGCATATTATGGTATAATATACAAAACTCTCTGCACAGTACAATACAGGGTGCAATATTAAATGGCCTGTTGCCGGCCTCTGAATGAGGTTATGTTTCATTATCCAAATTACAGCCCCAAATAAAAAAAAAGTTGGGACAGTATGGAAAATACAAATAAAAACATAGTTCTTATATTTACTTCAACTTGTATTTCATTGCAGACAGTATGAACTCAAGATATTTTATCTTCTGAGTGATCAACTTTATTTAATTTGTTAATATAAAGCCAGAGGATAAAGGTTGAGAACCACTGTTCTAGAATAATCCATTTCTCAACACATTGCTGAGGGCTTCATTCAAGCTTCGCCTCACGATCACTAGGCGTCAGTGTTTGTGCACCTCTGTGGATGGCAAAGCAATGAAGAAGGACTAGCAGCGTTAGCGTGTAGCATAGACGTCTTGACACAACAGTTTAGCCTTGAAATTCATCAATTATGCCAGTGGCGGTCATGCCAGGGGACAATTACGAGAAACTTCTGGAGCAGTGTGAAACGCAGGAGTTAGAGGTAAACCGGGAAGTAACACTGTGTGTTAGCTAACCAGCACTGAGCTAGTCTTCAGTGAAACGGTTCAGCTAACTGGCTAACAAGTCTGAGGCGACTGGATTCATGTATTATCACTAGAGCTGCAAGTAAAATAAAGTAAAACGATTTAGTTTGTAAACACGGGACGCGAACAACAGCTGGATAGTCGTTGCTACATCTGTTAGCTAGAAGTGAAAACGGCTGTGTGGGTATTATTTTACATAAACGTGACATTCTGACTGTCAATTCATTATTAAACTGGAATTGTAATGGTCTCACGAGAAGAAACCACAAGCAATATAATTAATATAAACATTAAGCAGCCATCATTCGCCTCAAGAATAGATTTATATATTTTTGAAACTTTACTGAATGTTTTGTAACCAGTCATGGATGTCTTTAAAATAAAAAACTGTTTTTGTTGTTCTATATATTTGGGTATTTGGTAGCACTGTTGCCTCACAGCAAGAAGGTCCTGGGTTCGATCCCCAGGTGGGGCGGTCCGGGTCTTTCTTTGTGGAGTTTGCATGTTCTTCCTGTGTCTGTGAGGGTTTCCTCCGGGAGCTCCGGTTTCCTCCCACAGTCCAAAGACATGCAGTCAGGTTAATTGGAGATACAAAATTGTCCATGACTGTGTTTAACTTTCAAAACTTGTGAACTGATGAATCTTGTGTGAAGAGTAACTACCGGTTCTGTCATTAATGTAACCAAAATGTGGAAAACATACATTAAAATCCTAATAAATAAATAAATAAATCATATTAATAATTCACTGTTAATAATAACTATTGTTGTCACCTCTGAATTTTATTTTGTACACAAAGAAATCATGTTTTAAAGCACGTTTTTATATTCAGAATACATTTCACAGTCAGGAATATATTAAATGTACGAGTTATAGCAATTACTCATAGCCTTTGTGTAGGGACTTTTGGTCAAAATTGTCATGTTACATAGTATTAGTACACACCTGCCAGCAAATCAAAATAATTTTCTGTTAATTCTGATGTTAAATTCCAATCAACCGAATGTTAGTGTGTTTTATTTGGAATTTGGGCACATCAATTCTTTTTTTCCTTTTTCTCTCATTGCACAAAGTTGCTAAACTGCTTTTTACTGTTGCAGGCTCCAGGTGGAATTGCAACTCCCCAAGTCTATTCCCAGTTACTGTCCCTATATCTGTTACACAATGACATGTGAGTATTAACTCTTTGCTCTTTTAATAGTTCCACCTAAAGTATACATGTTCCAAAACTTTTGCATTTGCAAAGATATGGTCAATACACAAATTTTTTTGTTGGGGCACCTAAACCCATTGGTGTTTTTGTTAATTGGGTTTTAATGATTAAAAAATGTGTTTAAATAGGATTTATATAAGGAAATGTATCTTTCCAAGTGTTAAACATTCATAAAAAAACTCAGTGGTCAGAGGGTTTAAAGTATTGACTTAATATACAGTTTGCACTGCCTATAGAACTATAATATATATTATTTCTGTTCTCCTGCAGGAACAATGCCAGGTATTTGTGGAAGCGGATTCCACAAGCAATTAAAACGGTAATCCTCACAATCATCCGAATGAGATTATAAACACTTTATTTCTAGCGTTATGAAAAATTTTTGCGTTCTTTAATGATGGGTTCTAACACATAATGGTAGTTGCTCAAATTGTTGTCGTTTTTCCTCCCAAGATGAGGACGTATTTAATGTCAGTGTTGCTCGTATTAACTGTGAGTAATGAGCACAAAGATCAAGAAGATGTAACCAATCTCTTCTGCCTTTAAAAATGTTTGCGAATCACCTGCAGGCTTGTTGGCTGGGAGTGCTTGTCAGGTCTCAGGCATCATTGCCTTCTTAAACATTTTTTTGTTTTGGCTTTATGTTTTGGGTTGTCTTATTAATACATCCAGATTAAATATCTTAGCAGATAAAATGTTATTCTGCTTAAATATGTCCCAGTGTATTGCTCCAGTTATGTTTAATTCAATAATGTGTAATGCACAAATAGTGCCTGCAGAGAAGTAAATAGTTTAAAATCTTTTAAAATTTTTCACAGGCAAACCTGGAACTCGGAGCACTCTGGACTGTAGGACAGCATATCTGGCAACGAGATTTTCCAGGCGTCTACAGTGCAATTGCTTCTTACCAGTGGTCTGAGCCGATTCTTCCCGTTATGGAATCTCTAAGAGGTACTTTTATTACATATACAAACAAAGCCTGGTACATGGGTTGATGTGTAAATTGTTAAATTCCCCTAATGTAAAGCATTAAAAATAATGCATTGTTTCAGCTGTTTTACTGTGTACAAATAAAACATGCATTGACATGAACATGAAAATAGCATGGCAGTGTGTGGTGTTCTGGTATGAGTGTAGCAGGGCAGCAGTGTTGTTGGGATTTTTAAAAACCTCAATGTTAATGCTGGGAGGAGAATTGTGTTCTAACTGCACAATATTAGAGCAAAAGTAGTCTGTTATGTGCATACTTTCATAAGTTGCCTTGTTTTGTATATACCATCTGTTGCATCATTTACTCGCGGGTAAAATGGCATTAAGGCTGCACTCTAGAAAAAATCCTACACCTACCCCCACAATATATAGGTTCTCATGTTGACAAGAACTGTTTTTGTTCTGGCAAGAAATTGGTAATAACATGAGTACTGTTGGTTTATAGGGATTGTTGAATATATTCATCAAACTGAAGCATTTATGTTTTTTTTAGTTAAAATCAATTCTCCATTCTTTTCATTTGTAAAACACTTTGAATGAATAACTGTATGGTTACTGTGCTGTTTAAATAAACTTGCCTTGTCCTAAAGTTCCATGACTTTAAGCTTGAAATGTGAGCACGTTGTAAAAAGGGTAACTGGAAAATAAAAGAGGTGGTCAAAACCCACCAACTGGCATAGCCCATGCCCAGTGTGCGTCCAAATGTGGACCCATTAAATGATGATGCATTAAAGAAACCATAAAGAATTGATTATTCCTACTCATGGTGACCATATGGATAGAGTTTCATCCTCATCCTCTATGGGTCTTTAGGCTTCTTATTAGCTCGTTTATTATTATTTTTTAATTCTCTTCATTCATCTTGTTGCTGGTTGACCTTTTCATGTTTCACTTTTAGATTTTACGGGCATAATTGTCTTTTCTAATGAACTGGTTCCTCTCTGTGTGTCCAAAACAAGAGAGCTTTAGTTTGGTTATCTTGGCTTTGGGTGAGGGTTAGGTTTGATTTGGTCTAACAATTGTTTGTCTTATTTTTGTTTATTTATTTATTTGTTTTTGTCTCTAAAGTTTTTACCAGCACTAAAGTTCAAATGCATAGATATTCTTTATGTCCTACTTTTTGTCTTGCTTACCTCTAAATGTAGACACGTGAAGCCTTTTTAAATATAACCCTTTCCTACACTAGAGGGTGCTGTGATTGTAGTTTTTGATTTTAATAACAGTTCAGAGTCTAACCTTGGAACTACAGTTTTGTGTCATGAACTGATTTTTAGTTGTAGACTAACTTTGTACCACCAATTCTGTTCTTAGTTCATTTTGAGTAACAGCTGGATTAACTTACATTATATGTCCAAATTATTTGGAAACCAGACAATGTGCTTTTTGGACATTTCATTTAAAAAACACAAGATTTTAAAACCTCTATGTGATCAACAGCCATTCTTTTGAAAAGGCTTTTTAAAGGACTTTGAAATATGTCAGTGCCCATTCAGTCAAAAGAGCATTTGTATTGCTGGGCACTAATTTTGTTCAATAAAGCTTGAACTGATGTTCCAGTTCATTCCAAAGTTTTTAGTGGTGCTAAGGTCAGGGCTGTAGATTCTTTAAAACAAGTTTCTTCCTGTACTTATAGACCTTGCTTTGTGCACAGGGATCACATTCATGCTGGAACAGGAAAGGGCCTTTCCTAAACTGTTATTGCAAAGTTGAAAGACAAAAAAATTCCTTTAAATGCTTGATTTATTACACCTGTTACAAATTGGTGTCGCTAAATACAGCCTCACAGTATTTTTGGCATTTTTCTATATTGTGCAATAAAGGTCTTTAATAGATTGTGGACAACTAATAAAAGTGAATATGAAATTTTTTTTTTTTAATTGACTTATGACAAATTTGTGTCTCTTGCCCAACATATCTCACAGGACCTTGTTTATCACGGCTCAAATAGATCATGAGACATATGTAAAGGGTAAAAAGGCGTGTCTTGGATTCTTAGCATGGCATGATGTAAAAGCTGTCAGGGGGTTTGGAGGTGGTGCTTTTCCTAAACAAGAATTGAAACAAATGTATTCTCTGATTGGTTGGTGTGGTTTAACTATCGCAAGCTGCTAGTGGTTGGTGATAAACCCATGGCCACTGTTCCCTCAGCTGAACTGCCTGAGAGTACATGCTTGCCCCATGTTTCCATAATTACCACAGTTACTGAAGACAGCAATAGACACCATACTTTTCCAAAGCAGACGCAGCAATGGACATCCAGAGGAACAGCTCCTTGGGGTCACCTAGCTCCATGGAGAGTTTGGAAAAGCAACTTAGTTGTCCAATCTGTTTAGATATGTTCACCAAGCCTGTGGTGATCCTTCCGTGCCAGCATAACCTGTGCCGTGGATGCGCCAGCGATCTTTACGACTCACGAAACCCTTACAGATTTTCAGGCGGTGTCTTTAGATGTCCCACATGTCGTTTCGAGGTTGTTCTTGATCGCCATGGTGTACATGGACTTCAAAGGAATCTTTTAGTAGAGAACATTATTGACATCTACAAACAGCAGCAAGAAGGTGGAGGTGGTGGAACCCCAACAGCTCCTGTAAAACCAAAAGTCTCTACTGGACTAATGTGTGAGGAACACAAAGATGAAAAGATCAACATCTACTGCATGAATCATCAGGTTCCTACTTGCTCCATGTGTAAAGTGTTCGGTCAGCACAAGGACTGTGAGGTTTCCCCCCTTGCCAGTGTTTATCAGGCTCAGAAGGCAGAGTTGAGCAACGCCATAGATGTGCTGGTTGCAGGCAATGGGGGACTTCAAACTCTTCTAAACCAAATGGATGACACCTGCAAAGCTGTTCAGGATAATGCCCAGCATGCCAAGCAAAAGCTTGGCGAGTGCTTTGACTCTCTGTATGCTGCACTGGAGGACCGGAAGAATGTCCTTATGGAGCTTATTAGCAAGGAGCAGGATGAGAAGGTGGCTGCCTTGAGAAGGCTAGCCAGGCGTTACGGAGACCGTCTACAGGCAGGCACAGAGCTCACTGATACAGCTGTTCGTGTCCTCGAGCAAAGCAGCGCTGCAGAGTTCCTACAGACCTCCAAGGGTCTTATCGCACAGACAAAGGAGGTCGCCAAGAGTTCCCTGGCTGAGGAAAGACCTGAGCCTGGTTTTGAGAGAATGGACCATTTTTCTGTTTCAACAGACCACCTAGAGGCGTTGTTTTCCAAGATGGACTTTGGAGCAGAAAATGATCACGATGAAGAAGACTGAAAGAAACTGGGTGGAAAAGGGCTGTCAAAAATTTCATTTTATTTCCCCTCCCAATTTTCATTTTAAATCCCCTTTCCCTCTGTTAGGTTTTGAAAAATCTATTTTCTGTGCTACAATTGGCTAGTAGTTCTTACAAGCAGATTGACAATACATTGACTCATGTATATCATTATTGTAAATAGAGAACAGAATAAGAACTTAACCAGCACCTTATTTGATTTGATTACAGCCGTATCCAGACAAAACAACTATTTTTAGCCTCATGTTTTGGTTATGTTATGTCCCCCCACATGTTTGTCAGTGTGTGTTGCTCTGTGTTTGTGTGATTGCAGAGGAAAATAAACAGATTATCAAGAGCGCACGTCAGTGTAAACATATTTTTTAAATGCTGACATTTATTAAAATGTTACCAAAATAATGTCCCATTATAAATGTTTTGGAATTTTCTCGGCAGTCCTAGACAAAACAATTTTTGTTAATAGATACTATCAACACATGCTGCAAGCAACATGATATGAAGAGGACTTGGTGCCATTTTTTATACTTTTGTATTGTAAGTGTTGCATTAGAATTGTCTGCTTGTCTAATTAAATACTGAACATGTAGCCTTTACTCAACTACTTGAATGTGAATAAATAATGTGAGTAAATAAATACACTGAAATAAAGTTAGATTTTTGTTCTGTTTATTAATTCCTAAACTTTGCTAGAAATATGAGGTTTTAAGAAAAGCTGCTTGCCATTTTACTATTCATGTTTTTAAAAGCATGTTTTTTCCAACTCTCTTTGCTTCTGAAAGGCACTATCTATTTTAAGATACAGCAGACTGAGATATGTCAGAGGCCTTGGGATTGTATGTCAGTGTACAGCACATGGACAGAGCTCCTATTTTTGTGACCTGACCCTTCATTCTCTACTGCTTTCCTCAGCAGCTCATGCTGCAGGCTAAAAGGGGAGTGGTGACTAACTAGATAACTATCGACTCATGTTTGCTACTCTGTTTAATTCGACTCACTGTCTAATTTCCATTTCAGCCACCCAGTGAGTCAGTTCCCGTCTTCTACTCTAATAATGCTATTTGAGCACAATGTATAGTATACAGTGTGGTTTGATGTACAGCCCCCTTATTTCTTCATGCTCCATGTGCAGCCTGATAAGATTTAAACATTATTTTTTAATATTTAATACTGATGATTTATACTGTATGTACCTTATATACCAGCTATTATTCTGTTAGTTCTTATTTTGGATTTTCACTTTGAACTCTGATCACCCAAGCCTTAACAGTGCAATCTTGAACATGCTCTGTATTAAATGACAAGTCTGTCCTGTTCCTTGCAATTAATGTGTAAACAAAAAGAAATAACTAAATATCCTAATTTAACAATAAAAGTGCAAAATTACAAGAATCCTAACAAATGTAAATACTTGTTGGTTATATGTTTTATTCGTTTCTTTTTGTTTGTAATTTTATTTATTTTTTGATTATCTGTATAGGTTTCACATATACATTTTTCATTTATCATTACTGTCATGACGTGACTCTTAATAAACTTACTCAATGAGTCCTGCTGTCTTAACAAGCACTACTGAACTGAAAAAATTGTCCTGATTCATTTTTCATAATATAGAATTTTAAATAGGATTACAAGTGATTAATTGTTATTATTTTATTATTATTAATTACTTTTATATAATACTAATATATAATAATAATAATAATATAATAATAATATGATCATTTTACCAGATTTCTCCTCAACAGTTGAAAGCATTTAATGCAGTTCTGTGTAGATGTGTAAATGACATTTTCAATTTAACTCAAAACTGTTTTTGAATGAGCTAGATCTGTTTTAGATTTTTGATCCTTTATTTTTTTGCTTGTTTTTATTGTATTTTTGCTTCATGCTTTCAGCACCAAATGAATTTCATTCACTTCTTTCATCATAGAAAAGAAAAACAGGAAATGGTGCACAAGAAGAATGTAAATCAGATGAATGATTTTGTTCTGAAGTCAATAAAATAGAAAAATGAAATAAAAAAACAGGATTTTTTTATTTAGTTTGTTAAATTCTTTGTTTGATAAAATGAATAAATACAACTTTTTTACTGTATAATATTTTAAATAGAGTAAATTCTATTTCCGAATCTTTACTTTTAAGGGTTTTTTTAAGATCTGCCATGACACATTTTTGGATGTCTTTGCATTAGCTACATGTGTGTTGTAAAATGTTTTAAATGGACATTAAGCCACAGGTTTGTTTAAATATCAAATACAAAAGACAGAAGAACTGTGCTCTTGTATGTCAGCATTTACTGAAGTGATGGCATGTGTTTATGAATATGGTTCAAACGATAGCCCTGCAGGAAAATTTTTGATATGTAGATTATCTGGCATAGTATGTTGGAATAATAAGGCTATTTTTTTCTCTCACACTAGAATCTACCCGCAGGAGGGCTTATGGTCTTGTGGCCCAGGCATACACTTCAATCAGTGCAGAAGACTTTGCCTCCTTTGTTGGATATTCAGTGGAAGAGGCTGTTAAGGGTAAGACAGTATTGATAAAGTAGATGTATTGCTCAGAATATCCAGTGTTCTTACAACCCCAGATCAGAAAATATTGGGACAGTTTACATTTACATTTCTTACATTTCATTGCAGACAGTAAAAACTTATTTCATTGTTTTTGGTCAATTTCACTTTATTTGTTAATATACATCAATTCCTGCATTTAAGGCCTGCAACACACTCCAAAAAAATTTGGTCAGGGTGCAATTTTGCAATTTTGTATCCACAAAAGACGAGAGACGTTGAGAAGCAAAGATGGCCAGATGATCTCTAGTTTGTCAACAAATGTGTGAGGAAAATTGTTGAGATGTTTAAAAACAATGTTCCCAAAGACAAATTGGAAGGGTTTTGTATATTACTTCCTCTACAGCTGATGGGCAAGGGATTTCTTTGTCAAACCTTTCTAATGTAGTGCTTGATAGAGTTACATTTGCAAGTGCCACTTTACTGTGCAAAAAAGTAGCCTAATGTTAACAATGTCCTAAAGCTGCGTCAAGTTCTTTGGACTCTGAGACATCTAGGTTGGACCGGCACACAGTGGAAATTTGTATTGTGGTCAGACAAATCAGTATTTTACATTTTTTTGGATGAAATAGACATTGTGTTCTCCCGATCGAAAAACCGTCCTGATTGTTATCAGCAACAAATCCAAAAGCAATGGTTTGTCATGGTATGGGGTTGTGTCGGTTCCCTTAACAAGGGTAATTTACAATCCTGTAAATGGCAGCGTTAATGCAGAAAAGTACATTGAGATCTTAGAGCAACATGCGCTGTCTTTAAGGCAACTTCTTTTAGAGAAAAGTCGATGCATTTGTCCTATGCAAATCCACATGCTTCACGCATTAAAAAGGCATGGTTGCAGGAGAAGAGATTACAGGTACTGAACTGGGCTGCCTGCAGTCCTGACCTGTCCTCACTAGAGAATATGTGGAAAATGACAACCCTGTACTGTTGCATGCTTTAAGATGTGTTTGCAGAAAGAGTGGAACAAAATAACATCTGAAACACTTTATTGCGTGGTATCCTCTCTGTGATAATGCGTTTTAAGTGTTGTGAGAAACAATGGCAGCATTACAAAGTGGTAAATGCTTTCCCATCCCAAGTTTTTTAAATGTGTTGCAGGCATGAAATGCAGGAACGGTTGTTAGTATTTTAACCAATGAAAAGAAGTTAAGCAGACAAAACATAAAATATTCTGGGTCCTTACTGTCTGCAATAAAATAAAAGTCAAAGTAAATGTAGGTTGCATTTTTGTTAGCTCTGATGCCTAATACCATATTTGTCTCATTGTTATTAAGCTAGTTTCTCTAGTTTAAAGAGCAGAATATGCTAAAACAAAGTGGGACCAGATTTTTGGATTTATGCGTGTCATATTTTCATTTGTTTTTCACATCTTCTCTCCTGCTGGTTTCCTGCTCGTTCCTTTTGCTTAATTGTATCCATATTTTGTGTGGTGTCTGTTTATTAGCTTTTTGAATTTACCGTCTAAAGCTAAACCATTAGCTTTCCTTAATTATTAACAGCATGCACACACTATTCAACTCTTTGTTAATATGAGTAAGAAAACAGGTGGGTTGTATCCTTATTTTATTTTATTTTCTCACAGGAGTTATTAGTCACGGATGGCAGGCGGATCCCAACACCCGGATGATAATGCCACAGAAACCAGGTGGGGGCAGTCTTTCATTTTGTTTTAGGCCTGTACGTTTGAGTCATATTTATCCTGTAGAAAGAACAAGCTTATTCTGTAGAGATTTTTTCATAAACCCCGTAAAAACTACACACGTTTTCCACCAGCCCTGTTTTTTTTTTTAATGTTCACTGGTTTGAAAATAAAATCTGTTTTTAATTCATCATATATGCTGGGCTGTGCTGAAGGGGGGTGGTTCTATGTTTCTATACAGTGCTGAAAGTTATGGAATATGGATGAAACTTAAAATTTCCTGTCATGCTTCTATCTGTTTGTTTTCTCTTGTGCTTTCCTTCCAGATCCGCCTCCTGTCTCTTTGGTTCCAAATGAGCAACAGCTGGCCAGACTCACTGACTACGTGGCTTTCCTTGAGAACTGATAAAGCCCACCCCCCAAACCCTTTCGCCCCAGTTAGCCTGGGCTATTTCAGAGAACTGGTTCCTGTTTATGAATGTAACTCAGACCAACATGCAACTAAATCTTTAAAGCAGGCAAATTACAGAATTTTACCCATTTACAGCAGCAAGGTTACCTTTTTTCAAACAGATGTTCCTGTACATCGGTAACATGCCATTATTTACAAGCAGAAAAGGCAGGTTATTGTTGTCCAGCATGAAAATTTAGCAATGTTGTTTTTCCTTATACATGTTGTTTTTCCTTATACATGTTGTTTAGCTGCATACAAGCTTCATCAAATGACTCTTTCCGTGAATGACCGCATTCTGTATCTCTGTATGCAGTCAAAAACGTTAATGGTCTGAGACAGCTGTAAAGTATTAAAATTGTGATCTGATCCCTGTAGATTTTCTATTTCCCATCACTGGTAAAATTTGTTGTAAGGAAATTTGGAGATTATGCTTTGCAAAAATTTGCTAAATATTCGTGAAATATGAGTCATATTAGCATAGGCATACACACTACTGCATTGTCAGTATCTTAGATAAGCAAGGTTTATATCTTATCTTCTGATTTTAAATGATTTTTCCCAGTAACAAGCACATGAAACAAAGGTTAACCAGTGATCAACCAGTAACTGGTTAATATCTTGTTCAGCTGTATTCCACATCTGCCTGAGGCAAGTCAGCTGGATGAGATCTCGGAGTGCTCTACAGTCATCAAACATCTGGTTGTCAGTTGATCTTTCTGTTTTTTTCCATCTGTCTAAGATCATTCTGACAGAGGGTATTAAAAAGCGTTTGTAGTTGGCTGACATTGCACTGCTTTCACCATGCAAAATTAAGATCTGTGTGTGATGGAAGAGGTGTTTACCAGTAAAATTGTATTTTAAACATAAACTAAGGCATTGCAAAGGATGGAGAAAATAAATGTATCCTGAGTTAGGAAGATTTTTGCATTGACTTAAACACTTGCCATTTTCACAATTTCCTCTATTCATCACATTTAAATGTTTCACACCTTTCAATTAATTTTATTATTAGATAAAAACAACACAAACACACAATGCAACTTTTAAACAGTTCCCTTTATTAAAGATAAAGATTTAATTAATACCTGTATCACCCATGTAAAAAGTAATTGACACCTATTTGTAATAAGTAGTTGTGCCACCTTTGGCAGTAATCACAGTAACCATTCTAGCATAAACTGCAAATTAAGCATCTCAGTAGGATTCAAGTCAAGATTCTGATTCAGCCACTCCAAACCCTTAAGTTTGTTTTGAGCCATTTAGAGATAGACATCATTGCCCTACTGCACAACCTGACTGCGCTTAGGTCCTGATTTAGGTCCTAAACTGAAGGGCGGACTTTCTCCTTCAGAAGTTTCTGATAGAGAGTAAAATTTATGGTTCCATCAGTTATGACTAGTAAAGTGGAAGTAAAGCTACTCCAGACAATTAGACTACTACGTGCATGTTTGCAGGTCTGATGTTCTTATGGTGGAATGCAGTGTTTGTTTAATTCCTGATGTAAAAGAACCCATGTCTTCCAGAAAGTTACATTTTTGACTCAGTTTGCTGAACATGATCTTATCCTGATGTGTTTTGGTAAGTGCAAAATGTCAGCAGTGGATTGCGCCTTGCAGCTCTTCAGTGGATGCCATTTTTGTCCACAGTTTTACATGTCATGGAATTGTGTACATTGACCTTTACTGAGGCAAGTGAGGCCTGCAGTGCTTTAGACGTTTGTCTGGAGTCTTCTGTGACCTCCTGGATGAATCTGCAACAAATTTATTAAATACATGTTATTGCTGTCTGTTTTATTCATGGTTTATTGACTGTCCCAACTTTTTTAGAACTGAATTGTAGATGTACCTATAAAACTAAACAAGTTTTGTCTTTTTAGTTCTGTGCATTCAAATATCCTATTAAAGGAGTGCAACTTCAGAGGAGAGCATGTGTAATCCTGCAAATCTTATCTTGAATTGATCAAAGACAGGAATGAGTGCTGAGCCGAGCATCTGATGAATAACTGTCGGAGGAGGTCAGGGTCATAGATATAGTGGGGCATCTGGTGCACATGTGTAAAGTAAAATGAAGAATTGGGTGGTTTTGTATGACCATCGATGACAAAACATTGTTTTAGTTGATGACTGCTTTGAAACTAAAGCCTGGAATTAAGCTTTTACAGATGTGTGTAAAACTCTGTATGTCATGAAGCATATGGAATTCTAGGGAAAAAATTGGAAGTTTTTTTTATGTTTCTGAGTTGTCACAGTTTGTATAATTTATTTATTTTGCTTATTTGATGCTATAAATGAGTGCAGAGTCATAAGGATTGTATTGAAAGTTTCTGTTTTATAACATGCTGGAAAATATTCATGTTTGGACCGTGGTTCAAACTGTTCCTGGTGGTGGGCTTGTTTATCAATGTATAAAACTGCTTTAATGCATAAAATTTATCAGCAAACAATGTTTAATAGCTGATGTGTAAGGAGGTCATGTAGTCAGTCGGGACCTACAGCAGGTCTTGAGGTTTATAACAGAGATTTGTCCTCACACAGATGTGGAAGTTAATGAGATGAGCATTCTCTTGGCATGCTGCTTTGCAGTAGCATAATGGCACAAGAATATTGTGGTTCATCTATAAATGTATTGTGTGTGAAAAACTCTGGAAACGTACTAGGGGAAAAGTCAGGTTTGGACAGGGGCTGTTAATGTTGGTTTCTAGGTTTCCTAGACTTGGACTCGTGTTTGAAAATGTGTTTTTAAGGTTTGTAATATTAGAAACAGCGTCATGGTCTGCTGCCAAACTATAAAAGTGCGTCTTTGGTAAAGCCTTGTATGTTTTATGCCAGTGATGTTTGTTACAAGGTGGTGTGAACAATTTATAGATGCTTTTAAAACCTAGTGCCCATAAATAATGGAAAGCTTAACTAGAAGTGAAAGGTTAAGCCAAGCCTGCTTGAAAATGCTTCATTTATTCCATTACTTTGATGTAGAGCTCATGTCAACACTTAAAATTAAAATTCTATTTGAAATAAGATTTGATTTTGTTTATGTTTAATTTATACCCGAAATATTCAGTAAAATTACTAATATACACTGATCAGCCATAACATGAAAACCACCTCCTTGTTTCTACACACATTGTCCATTTTATCAGCTCCACGTATCATATAGAAGCACTTTGTAGTTCTACAATTACTGACTGTAGTCCATCTATTTCTCTGCATGCTTTGTTATCTCCCTTTCATGCTGTTCTTCAATGGTCAGGACTCTCCCAGGACCACTACAGAGCAGGTATTATTTGGGTGGTGGATCATTCTCAGCACTGCAGTGACACTTACATGGTGGTGGTGTGATAGTGTGTGTTGTGCTGGTATGAGTGGATCAGAGTTTTTAAACACCTCATTGTCACTGCTGGACTAAGAATAGTTTACCAACCAAAAATATATCCAGCCAGCAGTGCTAATGTTTGTACTTGTTCTACTATTTTTTGCCAAAATGTCTGCTGTGAAAAAGGTGTATTACGCCAGGTTTGTGCAAGACTGCCTGTATTACATACACATGTTGTATGAGTTTAATTCATTAGAAGCTTGCTAATACATATAAGGCCAACTTTCAATCACATCATTCCATTCAATGCCAAAGATCACAGAATTTGACAGACATAATAAATGGAACAGAGGGAAATCAACAAACAAACTGGATACTCAAGATGTGGTAATCAAGCACTATTCAAGGTATTTAAGTATTTCAAATAAATGTGAAGAATCAGGAAAGGTCAAGGACATAAATTCTTCGAGAGACTGGAAGAAGTTCAGCAAAGATCTAGCTCAGCATCTGGCAGCTTCATCCAGATGCTAAGATGATCAGCAATGGTCTTTTGGAAAGGGTAGAAGCCAAAAAGACTTTAATGGATGGGAAACAGGATGAAAAGGCTAAAGAGGATAAAAAAATAATGCTAAAGCTCGCAATGATTAGTGGAAAAGAGTATTACAGAGTGACAAATCCAAGTTTTAAATTTTTGGGTCCAGTCATTGACAATATGTAAAAAAGAAGAATAAGTGCTTGAAACATGGTGAAGGGTGAGTCCTGGTTTGGGGCTTCATTTCTGTCAGTGGTGTTGGCGATATTGTCCGAGCTGATTGACTCATGAATGCTAAAAAGTACAGAAAGCTTTTAATTCATCATACCATTCCTTTTGGAAAGCACCTGATTGGGAATTGTTTTATTTTTCAGCATGATGATCCCAAGCCTTCTGTTTTAGGTTTATTTGTCTAAAGTTTTGTCAAAAGGCACCTGCAGTTAGACTCTCAGTCATTCCCTAAAGTGCAGAGCTGGTTAGACTGAAAGGATTATAGGGAAAACGTAAAAGTATCCAATAAAAGGGAATTGGTTGTGTGTGTATATTTAATATACACTCACAAACACTTTTTCAGGTAAACCTACCTGGTATGTACATTGATCATTCATTGATTATTTTATAAGCTACATCTACCATACTGTTAAACTCTGTGGATGTACAACTACTGCCTGTAGTCTATGAGAGAGAGATCCCATCCAGCTTAGTCCCACCCATCTGAACAACAGGCCAATCGTTGTTCATGTGGACGCTCAGCCTCAGCCGGCAGGCAGAGCTAAGATTCGATACGATGTATTCGAGATCCCAGCTGTGCTTCCAGCATGTATTTTTACCGCTGCGCCACCTGAGTGGCCGAAGGGTGGACCATTCTTAGATTGGAGGGGGATTTATATAGACATAGCTTGACTCTATGTATGTAAATGTGTTTTTGATCGAGTGAGCCCAAATACCCTTAGACACACTTTAATGTCCTGTGAAAATTCTTGACAGGAAATCATATTACATGCATGGCTTTGGAATCATATGTCCAACAAGCACATGGTTAGACATCCTCAATCCTTTAGCTTTATAGTGTATTAATGGCTGTCTAATTTTTCTTGAGACCTCACAAACATACTAAGCTCCACGTTATAAAAAAAGAGTCGTGCCCCACTTTCGATGTTCCGTTTTATGTAGTATCTGCGGTGTATTGTTTTAAAGAGCTTTGTGGTTATTAATTTTGGCATGTTCTATTGAATTTAATCTTGCAGTCTGTGTGTATTTAAAATTAAAATTCTATTTGAAATAAGATTTGATTTTGTTTATGTTTAATTTATACCCGAAATATTCAGTAAAATGTATATTTTATACAAATGTGTATTTGCTTACACTGTATCTAACAGTGAAGCATAAATGCTTTTTTAGGTGCAGATGGGTTCATTTCTGAACTCTTTTGAGTAAAGGGAAAAAAAAGGACCACATCTTGGAAGAAAATGTTTCCATGTGAGAATGAGTCATGGACTGAGGCATATGGCAACAGAGTTTTGGAACACTTTGTTGAGAGGGAAACATGTTTAAGCTTTGCATTGACGAATTCGGTGTTTGAGACCCTAAAATAGAGCAGTTTATGCTAAACATTGCACATGTGCAGACATATCAAGTGTTGCAGCTGTCAAACGATCTCTTTGATGTAATAAATTATGCATGTGTTTACGTTTTAGTTCCTAATTATAAATCTTTTTCACATCATTATCGGGTTACAGTGTTACCAGGGAGATGGTTTTTGGAGGAGGCAGTACTGCTGTTATACTAAACTCCCTTTGGGTTCCTCAATATAAAGTGTTACTGAATCCTAAGTCTGTTTCTACCACAAATAAATGTGAAAAGATAAATGTGTGCAAAATCGAGCAGGCAAAATCAAGCAAAAATTGTTTGACATGTACATCCAAAGATTAACTTTTTGTATTGTGAAGTCTTATACTGACACTGGATTTTAATTTAGATGATGGGGCATCACTGGACTACTTATCATCTGCAGACTTTGCTCTTTTTCTGTTCAAACATACCTAGTTCAGAACTGTTAATAGGGAGTGTGCAGTAAATCAGGTGTGTCCAAGCAGAGAAAAAACAAAATAATATGTAGAGCAGGCATACCCCTGGACCAAAATTAAGAAAGACTGAATTAGAATGACTTACCAAGCTCTTTATTAGGTACATCTACAATGTAACTACATTTCATTGATTATTTTATAAGCTATATCTACCATAGCGATGAATTTTGCAGGTATACATTTACTGACTGGCTATCTGTTGCTCTGTGTAGCAGGTTATTGGGATTTTTAAGTACTGTTTAGGAACACTTCTCCTGTTATGACTGGTTGTAAGTGTAGGTTAGAAAATAGAGCTCTTTTTTTAGAGCTCCTCCCAGCAATTGACACTGAGGTGCTAAAAAATCGCAACAACACAGCAGCACCTGCTAAACTTATACATACACAACAAACGTAATTACCACATCAGTGTCTTTGCATTTCTGATAATGGTCCTCCCTCCAAACTTCAGGGTAAAACATCAGGGTACCACAAATTAATGTGAAAAGATAAATGTGTGCAAAATGGAGCAGGCAGTGACTCAGCTATTTCAATTGTTAAGGATCTGCAGCTTATCCCACACTTTTCCATGATTAAAAAATAAGAATGTCCTGGACACTTTAATATATTTTTGAGCTCACTTTTAGCATTCCTTGATTTTTCACCAAAACAGCTGCCAAACTTTGTCTCTCTTTGTTCTGAGCCCCATCTCAGCTTATTTGGAACTGAAATTAAGTCTCTGGCTTTTTCTAGGTCTCTGCATTAACTGCAGTTGGTGCTTTGGTTTGCTCTCTGATCAACTTTTAAATTAAATTACCATTTTCTTCTAATGGCCAGTGAAATCTGGAAAAATAAATTATGTAGCTATTAGAATGTACTAAGCCAAATGATGTTTTTTACACATTGAAACAGAACATCAAATGTTGTACCTCACCAGCTTTGTGGAATTATCAAAACATCTGTTTTGGAACTTTCTACATGTGAATAGGTAACAGGTAATGTCATTATGACCTGGTATAAAAGGAGCAATAATGACATGCTCAGTTGTTTTACAACCCCATATCAGAAAAAGTTGGGACAGTATGGAAAATGCAAATAAAATAAAAATACCTTTACCTTACATTTACTTTGACTTTTATTTAATTGCAGAAAGTTTGAACCCAAGATGTTTCATGTTTTATCTGCTCAACTTCATTTCATTTGTTAATATACCTCAATTCCTGCATTTCAGGCCTGCAACACATTCCAAAAAAAGTTGGGACGTGGGCAATTTAGGTCTAGTAATGAGGTGAAAAAACTAAATAATGATGTGATTCCAAACAGGTGGTGTCAGCAGGTGATTGTAATCATGGTTTGGTACAAAAGCAGCATCCAGGAAAGGCTGAGTCTTTAATGAGTAAAGATGATCAGAGGATCTCCAGTTTGTCAACAAATGTGTGAGAAAATGATTGAAATGTTTACAAACAATGAACCTCAAAGAAAAATTGGAAGGGATTTGCATATTTCTCCCTCTACAGTGCATAATATCATTAAACGATTCAAGGAATTTCAGTGCGTAAAGGCCAAGGGCGCAAGCTTAAGCTGAACGCCCATGATCTTCAATCCTTCAGACGGCACTGCATCAAGAACCGCCACTCAACAATAGCTGATATAACCACATGGGCAAGGGATAACTTTGGCAAAGTTACATGCACAAATGTCACTTAAAACTTTACTGTACAAAAAAGAAGCCTTATGTTAACCATGTTCAGAATTGGCGCGACTTCTCTGGGCTCTGAGTCATCTAGGATGGATTTTTTTTTATTATTTGCATTTTCCATCCTGTCCCAACTTTTTTCTGATTTAGAGTTGTACTACCTACAGTCCAAAACAGTAATGTAGGCTTTAGAAGAAACACAGAGAAATCTCTGGTAATCCTGTGTGCAAGTGTACAAGTATCTACTATATGGCTGTACCCCAATTCACATAGCTTTTTATTAAAGTACTGACAAATTAGTGCACATTATTAGTGTACATTACTTGACATGACATTTTAAATAATCTTTAGTATGTGGTTTAAGATGCAAGTTTTCCAGGGATGTGATGAAAAATAAACTCAGCACACATACACACCAGCACCACAGATTTATGTGTTCTCTGATTGATTTTCAGAATTTTCATGTGAAACAGTCTTACTCCCTCTCACAGCTTTTTGGCTTCATCAAGAGATGGCGGAAATTCATAGGCTGGGCTTGGGTTTAGGGATGTCAGCCAATCTTCCCTCCTCCTTGAAATTTCCCCCAGCTCAGTGAGAGCAAAGCCTAAGTGTTTATTTGGATTTTCATGGTGTAAACCACTTCAAATCCATTTCAAAACCATTCCAGTTGTTGACAATGCATATAGAGGAGAATAGGATCAGTGTGAAAGATACACCACAATCCAGAAAAAGTCATTTCTCTATTTTTTATTCTGTCTGCAAACTCTATCTGCTTTTCTGTGTACTTTTCTTTCTCTTCTCCCCCCTCAGTGAGCTCCAGAGACTCAAGTGTTCCCCATAAAAGGACATTCCATTCAAAACAGGTCACAGCTTAAATCTTTTACAGCCCAGCTGAACACAAACTGTGAAGCACATTTGTTCCACAGGTCTTATAGACCAGCGTGTGTTGGTAACGGCAAAACTCACTCTTCTAATTTCTGAGGTACAGTTTGTCACAGCTTCCTCTGACCATGCCATCATTCTTGGTGAAATAGATGTTGTGCTGATGAACAACTTATTCCACTCCACCTAATGATGAGGAACTGAAAAACAGCCCAGGCCAAAGTTTAATATAAAGACTAATTTATTTATTTTGTGACATCTTAATAAAACCAATTTGGGAACAAAAGACCCTACAAAAACATTTTTAAAAAATAGCTTGACATGTACATCCAAAGATTAGCTTTCTGTATTGTGAAGTCTTATACTGAAACAAGAATTTTAATTTAGATGAAGGGGCATCACTGGACTACCTATCATCTGCAGACTTTGCTCTTTTTCTGTTCAAACATACCTAGTTCAGAACTGTTAATAAGGAGTGTGCAATAAATCAGAGAAAAAAATGAAAGAATATGTAGAGCAGGCAATACCCCTGGACCAAAATTGAGAAAGACTGGATTAGAATGACTTACCAAGCACTTTATTAGGTACATCTATAGTGTAACTGCAATTATTGATTATTTTATAAGCTACAGCTAGAGTTTTGCAGGTATACAATACTGACTGTAGGCTATATGTTGCTCTGTACAAGTGTAGCAGGTGCAGCAGTGTTAGTGGGATTTTTAAATACTGTTTAAACTTAGTTAGGAACACTTCTTCTGTTATGACTGGTTGTAAGTGTAGGTTAGAAAACAGAGCTCTTTTTTAAAGCTCCTCAGAGCAATTGACACTGAGGTGCTTAAAAATCCCACACACAGCCGCATCTGCTAAACTTATATATGTACAACAAACACTAGCATGTGATTACCACATTTCTTTGCCATTATGATAATGGTCCTCCCTCCAAAATTAGGAGTCAACATCAGGGTATGTACCAGGCAGTGTACTTAATAAGGTGCTTGTTCAGTGTAATTTTCTGGATTTTTTAATAGTGAAAACAGCTTAACTTTTTATGTGCAATTGTGGTTCCGAAAATGGATGAAAGAACACAAACACAAACAAGGATTTGAGCAAGTGAGTAGTGAAAACATAATGAGTAAATGTCCCTCCAATAATTACAAAGATGTACCGGGACATGTGATCAGGCACTTCATACATAGTTATTCAATAATGCTCATATGGAATTGACAACCATGAAAACTCTTTTGCCCAGACAATGAGCTATTTAAAAATGTATAAACAGATACAATATGAATGATTCACACAAACAAACAAAAACAAATAAACAATTGAAAAGATTGTCTAGCACCAGTACAAAACATCATGCAAGACTGTTTGTGGTGAAAAGTACTACTTTAAAGGTGTACTCTGGCAGAATCCAGTGCAGGCTTCTTGGCTTTCATGCTCTTTTTCAGCAGAGGTGAAAACTACATCATTCTTCTCCTATGTTTTCATTGCAGCAAGTACAGGTGCTTGCTGAACAGGTACTGTTGAAGGAATTTGGGAACAAACTTTAACTCGGCTTGCCCATGTTAACATTTTGTACACAAATATCTGACCTATTGATACTGAACCATATACACTGATCAGCCATGACAGTAAAACCACCTCCTTGTTTCTACACACATTGTCCATCTTATCAGCTCCACTTACCATATAGAAGCACTATGTAATTCTACAATTACTGACCGTAGTCCGTCTGTTTCTCTGCATGCTTTGTTAGCCCCCTTTCATGCTGTTTTTCAATGGTCGGGACCCCCACAGGACCACTACAGAGCAGGTATTATTTAGGTGGTGGATGATTCTCAGCACTGCAGTGACAATGGCATTGTGGTGGTGTGTTTGTGTGTGTTGTGCTTGTTAGAGTGGATCAGACACAGCAGCGCTGCTGGAGTTTTTAAATACCGTGTCCACTCACTGTCCACTCTATTAGACACTCCTATCTAGCTGGTACACCTTGTAGATGTAAAGTCAGAGACGATCGCTCATCTGTTGCTGCTGTTTGAGTTGGTCATCTTCTAGACCTTCATCAGTGGTCACAGGATGCTGCCCACGGGGCGCTGTTTGCTGGATATATTTTTGGTTGATGGACTATTCTCAGTCCAGCAGTGACAGTGAGGTGTTTAAAACTCCAGCAGCGCTGCTGTGTTTGATCCACTTATACCAGCACAACACACACTAACACACCACCATCATGTCAGTGTCACTGCAGTGCTGAGAATGATCCACCACCTAAATAATACCTGCTCTGTAGTGGTCCTGGGAGAGTCCTGACCATTAAAGAACAGCATGAAAGAGGGCTAACAAAGCATGCAGAGTAAAAGATAAACTACATCCAGTAATTGTAGAACTACAAAGTGCTTCTAAATGGTAAGTGAAGCCGATAAACTAGACAATGCATGTAGAAACAAGGAGGTGCTTTTAATGTTATGGCTGATTGGTGTAAGTGCTTATTGTGTAACTAACAGTTTCAAGTAGTAAATAACAGCTGTAATTTCTTACCAGGTTTTCCACACAGATTTTCACACTCCTCTTGTGTGTCAAAGCGATTTAGGTTGCCACTGCAACCACCGTACCAGAAGCGAGTGCAGGTCTTGCTGATGTTGTCATAGTACCATTTCAGTACAAACTTGGCACAGGTGCCTTCTTCTTTAGGCAGCGCACAGATATCTGCCACTGAATGTAGTGCAACTGTTCAATGAAAATATAATGTTGGTGAGAAATTAATAAGGAAAAAAGGACAATGGCAAAAAGACATGCAAACTGTGGACAGCTCATGCTGAGTTTTTGGATGAGAGCTTGTTTTTCCATCATTTTCTTTCCTGACAAAATCTTTGTCTGTGATTGGCTGACACAACTACATGGAGGTTCGTTTCAGCAAATGTTAAAATCTGGTGTACTTTAAAAAAAAAAGTATTGTCCTTGTATTGTCCCATTTTGTATATTTCCCTGTGCACCCTGATGACCTCTGCTGGTTGCATGACACCCACGCTGGCTGAGGAGCGCTACAGACTAGCAGACTCCTACTCTGACATGAATCTTTACACCAGCCAGCAGGGGAATCATACAGAGAGCCTCACCATGTATGGAGGACCATGCTACGCACCCTGTATTCTTCCGCAGCTAATGCTAGAGCTTTGACCAGGCAGTAGGAGTTACTTGGGGAGTTTTAGTTCCCATTCAGCCCTTCCTTTCATATATGGCCAGTTGTGACTGCCTAGACCTGAGCTGGAGTTTGGCCGTCCAACAGTGGTGGGTTAGCACATTAATACATATCCAAATCCAGCACTATTTGTACCATACATAATTATCTTATCTATTATATTATCAGCTATTGTCCATTTCCATTTGTACAAGGGTACCTGTGAAAGTAGGTGAAAGCTAACAAAGTACCTGTGAACCTGTGAAAGCTGTGAAAGCTAACAAACAGCTGCTGATATATTTACAGTATTTGTTTGCTGCATCTGGTGGAAAGTGCAGTCTCTCCCGATCAGCAAGATTGGGAGAGACTGCACTTTCCACCAGATGCAGCAAACAAATACTGTAAATAATATCAGCAGCTGTTTGTTAGCTTTTTTTATGGTGCAGCTTTGATAAAATATGTCACAGATGGGTTGCATTTGTATTACATTTGACCTGTTAATGGTCTGCACTGTTTCTCTCTTCACCCATACTGCTCACTTTGGTACACTTGGTTCCTGACCAAGGAGGGTAACCAAATTTAGCATACGCCCAGTAAAGGTTACTTGGGAATTGAAAAAACACTTAAAAATAGGGCTAACAGTGAAGATAAATCAATGAAAAAACAATGACTGTGCTGTTTCAGCCAAGGACTCCACTAGCGAGGCCATCGATTCTGATAGCACTGATGCCGGTAAGCCGATGCCAATCTACATAAATAGTTTTGGCTGTCAGTCAAAGCAGAGTATCCTGAACTGGCGAACTTAGCAATTGATGTACGTTTGCCTCTACTTGGCTTTGTGAAGCAATGTTTTCTGCCCTGTCTACATCAAAAGCAAGTACTGCTTACGATTTACGACTAGCTGTAACTGATACTGAACACCACATTTCTATGATGTACTCACAGAAACAGGCTAAGCCGTCACATCAAATAAGGTAGGGTTGTATTGTCTTGTTGAAGTTAATATTGAAATCAGCAAAATTACATTGTATGTTTGACTTGCACAATGTTAATTGTGTTATTTTAGCTTGTCAAGGGCTTTCGCAATGGTTTCTGGGCGAGGGTCATTTGTGTGTGTGTGTTTCAACAGTCCAAAAACATTGAAAACCCCTGCCATATTGTACTCTGCAGGAAAAGGGCCATTAGATTGTGGTACCAACTTGAGCACCAATGACTATGTTTTTAATGTTTAATAGGTTCCTCTGAATGCAACATAGTGTTATGGTTTTACAAAGCCAACCAAGAACACTGCCACAACAAATTCTCCATAGAAACAATTATACCAGGTCAAGGAAAGAGTTGCCTATAGATTGCCAAATTCATCACTGCATAAGAACATTGGAAAGTTCTATGAGGAAATGACATCTTAATATATACCCTCATTTTCTAGCAACTGGTTGACTCATAGACAAAGATCTATTGACTCGTGCAGCTTAGTAAAGTCAAGTTCTCCATAGAAAAAAAATTCCCACTCTCCCTAGTCCAAAAAAAGCGTTTTCCAGTCAGGAACTGTAGTTCTTTCCAGAAGTCGTAACCAAGGGAAGCGAGTGGCTACTGGTGCAGCATAAAGAGTTATTTTCAGTGAAAATGACTTTACATATTAAGTAGATTTAAAAACTATTTTTGTGTCTTTTATGGGCGCATTTAAAGTTGGACCTCTCTAGATCCAAGACCTGACCTTAATCCTGCATTACCATGGAGTCCCCCCTCCCTCATTTACATTTTCAGCATTTAGCAGACGCTTTTATCCAAAGCGACTTACACGATGAGCAATTGAGGGTTTAGGGCCTTGCTCAGGGACCCAACAGTGGCAACTTGGTGGTGGCGGGGCTTGAACCGGCAACCTTCTGTTTACTAGTCCAGTACCTTAACCACTAAGCTATCACTGCCCTCATCATGCCTGTAATATTCTCCACACTTCTTGGAAGGGCTTCAACCAAAAACTTCTTCTCTAAGATTTAAAGTGAGCTGCAGAGTGCCGATTTTGAGTTTAGTTGTTAAAGTCAGTTACACTTTATTCAAAATCAAATCAAATCACTTTTATTGTCACGTCACATTAACACAGGTATGAAAGGTGAGTGAAAATCTTGGGGGCATAGTCCCCCGTTTCCAGCAGCTTCTAGCTTGTGGCAAGCTTTATTTTTGGTGGTTGTTCGAGTTCAATTGAGATATAGTTCCTTTTAACTTGGAATGACAGTGTGGCTGTTTTCCAAACCTTGGTAAAGAGAGCACTGTTTCATACCCTATTTGTATGGACACAGAAGAGTCACCAGTACGTTTCATTACATAAAAAAACAGGATTTAAGGACATAGATCTTAGGAGGTTAGACAACACAAGATAATAATAGTTATCTATCTATGAGTATCTATCTGTCTGCGTCCATTCGTCTGTCCATTCCAACCAACCAGCCAACCAACCAACAAACTACCTAACCAACCATGCACACATACAAAGATAAAATCTATAAAAAACATTTTATTTCCATTTCTGTTTACCAGATTATTTGTGGTTCTTGTACTTTCTCTTCGCAAGTGACAGCCTGACTTTATTCCTTGACCTCAGCAAAGTGACCACTGTGCCATGTACTTTTTACTTATGATAATATAATTAATAAGTAATTAAATAATAATCTAATTTTCACTTGTTTGTACAGATAATCTTGGGACCCAAAGTTCAACTTCACTTGACTTTTAGGATCGATACAAAGCTCATTTCAGTTGTAGTGCCTGTGGGCTCAAACTAATAGGTACAGTCAAACTGGCCATGTTTATGTGGGCACAAAGAACTCACCAGCTGAGTTCAATTATAATGATTAACAAGTAGTTTAGAGGCCAAGTAAAACTGATTTTTTAATTATCCACAACAATGTGTAATGTAACAAAAATGTGTGGAGGCTTAGTTTCTTCCAGTGAAAATAATACTCCACGGAAAACACTTTTATACTAATGATAAATGAATTTATTAAATATATAATTCTAAATAAAAGTAGTCAATAAATAAAATAAACTGGAAAACCGACCTGAAAGTGGTTGTCCCTCTGTTTTCATCTGGTCTACATTCTGCTGTGGTTGTTGATCCAGCACTGTGGAAGCATTTATATATCTTAGTTTTTGAATATTTATACAAAACATGTGCACACACATAAATCATCGTTTCTACTTGTGTAGCAGTCTATCAGTCCTCCCACTCTGCTTAGGAATTCTGCAAATGTATTAGTAAAGGTTACTCTCAGATCTTCATTGTTTTTTTGGGTTTTTTTTAAATGCATTTTCTCCCCTTTTCTCCCGATTTTTAGCACGTCCGATTTTTACCCAATTGCGTTATGCTTCCTCTCCACTGGTGCCAACCCGATTCCCGATTGAGGAAAGCGAACTGACACACACCCCCTCTGACACGTGTTCAGTAGCCAACTGCATCTTTTCACCTGCACGAGGCGAAATATGCGGATCAGCTTGGATGGCAGAGCTGAGTTTCGAACCAACGTGTTTTACCGCTGTGCCACCTGAGCGGCTTTTAGATCTTAGATCTGAAGAAACTTTCAGATAGGATTTAAACTTGCAGCTTAGAACCCTTACAGATAGTATGCATTTTTTCAATAAGGTGTCTTCACTTCCTCTTAGTTGAAATCTCCCTCACTAATCATGACACTGTATTTCTTCTTATTATTATTTCCCTTTTTCTTTTCAATCATGTTGTAGCTACTACCTTAGTTGCAGCTTTCCCCACTGCTGCAGTCCCCTACTCTGACCGATGATAGATGTATAGAGTGATAGATTGGTATTGGTGGGGATTAAACCGGTAACCTTTTAAATTATTAATCCAGTACCTTAACCACTGAGCAACAACTGACCTACGTCTGTGTATCTAAGCACCAGAAGATCATCCAGACCGATAAATCCTATATTTCTTCCCAAGATCGTATAGATGGCTGGGTATGTGTGCATTGTTTACACAGAGCACACCAGCATGGCCTGTAAACCACCCATCCTTAAATATATGATATAAATAATTGTCTATTATGTGCCCTATCCAACATGCACGCAGTCATCGACCACTTCTTTTCACCTTCCAGAGTCTCACTGAGAGCAGTATCACAAAATAAGTCATGATGAGTCATGCACTATCATCTGTAAATGAACTCTCTTTTATGTGGGCACCTTGACCAGCCAGCAAAGGCTGCAATTGCAGCAGTAATGAGGAACCCGTTTAGCCATTTCCTCCCTCAAGTTCGAGATCTCAGCAGTGGTGGGTAGTGCTGCACTACCAAAGCGACTGTATTTCTGACATGGTACATTGAGCTGAAGGATGTATTTAGCATAGGAAAAATACAAGTAAATTGCATTTACTTTACTTTACTAAGCCCTGTCTTGTGATTAAACACACCTGTTTTCCATTACATTAACAGTATTTAGTCATTTCCTGCTTGTCATTCACTGCAACCTTTTACAAGTGTCAGGCTGTCTTTGACTTGCCTCAGAACTGAGAAGTGGGGACTTGGATTTAATGTAATTTACATGAATTTAATGTACTTTATGAATAGATTTATAGTCCACACCTACAGTAGATGTCAACAACTTTGTTTCTGCATGCTTACTGATCGGAATAAAATACTATAGTAATCTCATGTGCCTCAACCAAGTGTTGAAATCATCTAGAGCTTTCTTGTAGCTTCCTTGTTCCTATTTAAGGTTTTTTTTTTTTTAATCAGAGCTTGGCAATTCCAAATTCTGACCTTTAGATAAATGTAGGATCGTTTTTAGCATCACAGAGTGAGTTCTGATGTTTATATTACCAGTTATCAATACTGGCCTTTTGCATAGCTTACTAATTTTGTCTTTTACCACATAAAGTCATGTTTTTATGAGCAGAAACATATTAAGTTTAAATTAAGCTTGGATTAGTTTGACCACTGAGCTGCTTATTAATGCAAACCCGGTAACCATGGTAGCTGCATATAGGCTGGTATAATGTCCATCAGTGTAACTGTATTTTATCTACGATGTCTCTCCTGTATATTCAAGTTTCACAAAAAGCTGTTCAATCACTTGGCCCAGTGAGACAAAAAGACCTACCTGTATTGGTGCAGTGTTTGAGGCACTGAGCCTCTGTGTCAAACCTATTTGCATTGCCTCCACAACCTCCATACCAGAACTTGACACAGAATCCATTCTTTTTGTCAAAGTACCACTTAGCCTCATAGTCTTTGCATGGTAGTCCAGTGTCAAAGTCATGTGTGCATGGGTCTGCAAGGTCATTAACTAAAATGTGCAAAAAAGTAGGTGTTACATTGTAAAAAGGTTCGAGTGTTAGTGAGGTCTGATTATGTTAGAATATTGACAGTGATTTGCATCTAGAATAGCTGAAGTCCTCGATGTGAATAAGCTAACTATATTCAAACAGTGGTGTGTATCCGGCCCAACATAACATTGTAGCGAGTTTTTAAAAGAAGAAAGGACAAACATTCAGAAATTTGTCACAATAAAAATTAGAATAGTTGGACATCAGCTATTCTCTGTCAGCTATTTAATGCAGATGTAAAATAGTGTAAGCCTAAGGTCTAATAATGAACTGTGATGTTATGACACCATATCTAATTTAATGTACAGATTTTAGTGTAGGAAGAAAAGCTTGTTAATGCTTTAATTTCCACTACTGTCAACCAGCCACTGCTGAACCCTTGAGCAATTGACCCCCCTCCCTCAGACACAGTCAATTGTATTATTACATTCCAAGGAGGATGGGTTTCTGCTGAGTCTGGTTCCTCTCAGGGTTTCTTCCTGTAATTTTAAGGGAGTTTTTCCCTGCCACTGTCACCCTTGGCTTGCTCAACAGGGGTTTTTGGTCTGTCGGTCCTGGATTCTGTAAAGTTGCTTTGAGACAATGTCTATTGTGAAAAGAGCTATACAAATAAATTTGACTTGACTTGACTTGAGAATAAATAACTACAGGTTACGATCAGTCGTAAAGTCAAAGTATTTTAGAAGTTGTACAGTATGTTGTGAAGAATGATCCTTGAGGATGGCTTAGAAATGATCCAAGAAGTAAATATGGGCCAAGATGTAGGGAAAGCAAAGTATAGGACCTGCAGAATATTTGTCATTGGCAGGTAAAGAACCAGCACAGGCTTTGGAAGTTTTGAGATACAGTTAAAAAGTCAAATATTTACATACCCACGTAAGTAACATGAGCTGTATTTAACTGTTGTATTTTTATATTATTATTTTTGCAGAAATTAACTGTGCAAAGGCTTTTGCAAGTATAAACCTTTGACTTTAACTCTAAATGACTTTTTAGCTCACTGTGGGGGAGGGCATTTGTACTTTGAAGAATTTTGAGAAGAATGTGGGATGCAGCTCTCGGCCTCTTTTGAAGTGCCAGACTGAAGTGATTATTCAATTTTTTTCTATGAAAACTATAGTTATAACATTATGACCACCTCCTCGTTTCTACACTCACTGTCCATTTTATCAGCTCCACTTACCATATAGAAGCACCTTGTAGTTCTACAATTACTGACTGTAGTCCATCTGTTTCTCTGCATACTTTTTAGCCTGCTTTGACCCTGTTCTATAATGGTCAGGACCCCACAGGACCACTACAGAGCAGGTATTATTTAGGTGGTGGATCATTCTCAGCACTGCAGTGACACTGTCATGGTGGTGGTGTGTTAGTGTGTGTTGTGCTGGTATGAGTGGATAAGACACAGCAGTGCCGATGGAGTTTTTAAACACCTCACTGTTACTGCTGGACTGAGAATAGTCCACCAAAAATATCCAGCCAACAGCGCCCTGTGGGCAGCGTCCTGTGACCACTGATGAAGGTCTAGAAGATGACCAACTCAAACAGCAGCAATAGATGAGCGACCGTCTCTGACTTTACATCTACAAGGTGGACCAACTAAATAGGAGTGTCTAATAGAGTGACAGTGAGTGGACACAGTATTTAAAAACTCCAGCAGCGCTGCTTTGTCTGATCCACTCATACCAGCACAACACACACTAACACACCACCACCATGTGTGTGTCACTGCAGTGCTGAGAATGATCCACCACCTAAATAATACCTGCTCTGTGGAGGTCCTGACCATTGAAGATTAGGGTGAAAGCAGGATATAAGGGTATGTAGAGAAAAAGATGGACTACAGTCAGTAATTGTAGAACTACAAAGTGCTTCTATATGGTAAGTGGAGCTGATAAAATGGACAGTGTGTGAAGAAACCAGGAGGTGGTTTTAATGTTATGGCTAATCGGTGTATAGTAGTCTGTGAACGAAAATCTGTTACATTTGCTTGCATGTTCTCTGTAGCTAATGTAAAGTTTAAGATTCACTGTATGTGAATGTAGAGTTGTAAGAATAAATATACCTAGAGATCTATGAGGAAAATGATCTCACTCTTCTGGTATGCATAATGTCTCTACCATAGAAGAGGAAACCCAGCTGCTATGGAACAAGTTCTTTGGCAAAAGAAGTCACAATTTCTGTCCGATTTAATATTAAACAAATGATTTTTGCTTATGTTTCAGATAAGAGTTTTTTTTTTTTCAACTGTAGCAGCCCATTAAGGCTGTAGTCCATAACACTTGGGGGTGTCCAAAATAGGGGTTGGATACTATTAAAAGCAATTCATGAAAGGAAATAGTGTCACTTTATTTAAGCTGCACACTCTTCCTGCACATATAAACAAAGAAAATTAACTCACCAATTTCTGGTTCATTCAGTGGTGCAGTTGTCACAATCCCGGTCACCTGACTTGGGGCATCAAATGTGAGATCTTCTGCTTCTGTTCAAATACAAAAAGATTTCAGCATAAATTATCATGGTGTGTGGAAACCTTGAATAATTATTGAGTTCAGGTGTCTCAGTCACATCTAACCTGGATCTAAAAACAGTTACAAAAAAGAAATGATATACTGTTAACTTTGAAGCTGTAGTGGAAGCCACTTTTCTGTACCAGCAGGACTGTGCCACAGTTTCTCCAAAGCGACTTACAGTTCTGTCACAGTATACGTTCTAATCCATTAAGGGTTAAGGGCCTTGCTCAGGGCCAAACAGTGGCAACCTGGCAGTGGTGGGGCTTGAACCAGTGACCTTTCGAATACTAGTCCAGTACCTTAACCTCTAGGCTACAACTGCCCTGGAATAAATTGGAACGTTCATTGCAGACCAGATCTTCTTGTCAAAGTTCAGTGCATGACCTTACTAATGCTCTTTTTACTGAATGGGTAAAAGGTTCTGCAAACCACTTTAAACTTGGCACCAGGGTGCACCACCCACTACGCCACCCACTGCTGGAGTTGATTTCTCATAACTGCTGCAATTACTACCTCTGCTTGTTGATTGATGGCACATGCACAATGAGACAGGGCATAATGGAGATTGATGCTCTCCACGCATATGGTTCTCCATATGAACTCATCTCATGGAGGTGAAAAGAAGCAGTCAGCTACTGCTGGCATGTGTTAATCATGGCTCTCCTCAGTCAGGAGTAGAGGTCAGTCTTGGTAGAGGAAGCGGAATGCGAATGGAAGGAGATTGTGGAAAAATGCAAGAAAACTCCAAACTGTTTCTGGAAGATGTAAAACTATTCTATTTACAGAAGAGGATTGGGAAGTGGGGGACAACTCCATATTAATAAAGATGGTTTTAGAATGGGATTCATTAGATGATTAGTGTCCCCATACTTTTGGTTTATTTTTGTGTAAATACATATTAAACAAATCAGTATTTAATTCATTTAATTAAATCATTATGTCAATGTAAATTTCACTGATGTAACATTATATTTTTTATATTTTGTGTGTGTGTTTGTGTGGGTATGTGTGTGTGTGTGTGGGGGGGGGGGGGGGGGTTAAGTGGGAACTAGGATCAAGGCCAACTAATCTGTTGCTGATTTTAAAACACATAAATAATGATGGGTAAAATGTCACACAGTTTCTTGATATGTCTGAACCCAGGGACCTGATTTGGAGTCAGTATTTGTTTCATTCTATTGTTGCTTATTTTTGTTAAAATGGTAAAAAATTGGTTATAACATAAAAGATTCATAAAAAAATAACAGACTTACTGTTTATAGTGTTATAGTTAGCATGACGGACTGCAGTATTGTTTGAGTGTTATTATAATTTGACTGGTAAAATCCGAAAGCCAGAGCTAATATAACTAAGATTTGATAAATATTCATTGTTTTGTTTATGATCATAAGAAATTGCATGTCTTTTTGTGCTAAGTAGTAAAACACTAAACACATAATTTGATGAGTTTGATGTAGAGAAATGTCTGTGGCCTGTCCAGTGCCCTGCCCTCATCTATAGGAGGCATTGGAAAGCTGATTGTGAGCTGGGCCTTACACATGATTATTTAAATTACATTCCCCACAGAAGTGCTCCAACATCCTCCTATTATAGTGGAGTCTGTTATAGCCAAAACATCATAGATTAAAGTCATAGATATCAGTGGTAGCCTAGTGGGTAGGGCTTTGGGCTATCATTCAGAAGATTGTCTGTTCAAATCCAAGCTCTGCTATGCAGCCACTGTTGGGTCCCTGAGCAAGGCTCTTAACCCTGTCTGCTCCAGGGGCGCCGTACAATGGCTGACCCTGCTATCTGACTCCAGCTTCCAAACAAGCTGGGATATGCGGAAAAATAATGTCATTGTACTGTACATCTGTGTATGTACAGTGTATCACAAAAGTGAGTACACCCCTCACATTTCTGCAAATATTTTATTATATCTTTTCATGGGACAACACTATAGAAATAAAACTTGGATATAACTTAGAGTAGTCAGTGTACAACTTGTATAGCAGTGTAGATTTACTGTCTTCTGAAAATAACTCAACACACAGCCATTAATGTCTAAATAGCTGGCAACATAAGTGAGTACACCCCACAGTGAACATGTCCAAATTGTGCCCAAAGTGTCAATATTTTGTGTGACCACCATTATTATCCAGCACTGCCTTAACCCTCCTGGGCATGGAATTCACCAGAGCTGCACAGGTTGCTACTGGAATCCTCTTTCACTCCTCCATGATGACATCACGGAGCTGGTGGATGTTAGACACCTTGAACTCCTCCACCTTCCACTTAAGGATGCGCCACAGGTGCTCAATTGGGTTTAGTCCATCACCTTTACCTTCAGCTTCCTCAGCAAGGCAGTTGTCATCTTGGTGGTTGTGTTTGGGGTCGTTATCCTGTTGGAAAACTGCCATGAGGCCCAGTTTTCGAAGGGAGGGGATCATGCTCTGTTTCAGAATGTCACAGTACATGTTGGAATTCATGTTTCCCTCAATGAACTGCAGCTCCCCAGTGCCAGCAACACTCATGCAGCCCAAGACCATGATGCTACCACCACCATGCTTGACTGTAGGCAAGATACAGTTGTCTTGGTACTTCTCACCAGGGCGCCGCCACACATGCTGGACACCATCTGAGCCAAACAAGTTTATCTTGGTCTCGTCAGACCACAGGGCATTCCAGTAATCCATGTTCTTGGACTGCTTGTCTTCAGCAAACTGTTTGCGGGCTTTCTTGTGCGTCAGCTTCCTTCTGGGATGACGACCATGCAGACCGAGTTGATGCAGTGTGCGGCGTATGGTCTGAGCACTGACAGGCTGACCTCCCACGTCTTCAACCTCTGCAGCAATGCTGGCAGCACTCATGTGTCTATTTTTTAAAGCCAACCTCTGGATATGACGCCGAACACGTGGACTCAACTTCTTTGGTCGACCCTGGCGAAGCCTGTTCCGAGTGGAACCTGTCCTGGGAAACCGCTGTATGACCTTGGCCACCATGCTGTAGCTCAGTTTCAGGGTGTTAGCAATCTTCTTATAGCCCAGGCCATCTTTGTGGAGAGCAACAATTCTATTTCTCACATCCTCAGAGAGTTCTTTGCCATGAGGTGCCATGTTGAATATCCAGTGGCCAGTATGAGAGAATTGTACCCAAAACACCAAATTTAACAGCCCTGCTCCCCATTTACACCTGGGACCTTGACACATGACACCAGGGAGGGACAACGACACATTTGGGCACAATTTGGACATGTTCACTGTGGGGTGTACTCACTTATGTTGCCAGCTATTTAGACATTAATGGCTGTGTGTTGAGTTATTTTCAGAAGACAGTAAATCTACACTGCTATACAAGCTGTACACTGACTACTCTAAGTTATATCCAAGTTTCATGTCTATAGTGTTGTCCCATGAAAAGATATAATGAAATATTTGCAGAAATGTGAGGGGTGTACTCACTTTTGTGATACACTGTATATATGACAAATGCATTCTAGATAGATTGCCTTTAGGGGTGCTCTATGAGTTTGTGAGCTTACTTGTGGTAATGATGCCTTTGTAGATTCTGGTAACCTGTCCTTTAAGGCTGTGGCCAGTGACTACTACATGATAAGTCTGACTGGGTTCCAGATCATGAAGAGTAAGGTGGTGACCAGACACGTTCCTTCTCACTACCAGGCTCTGATCCCGTAGGTGGGTTACGCTGACCTCATGGGTGACACTTGGATCCTCAGTGTCCCAGAACAAAGTGAAGCTTCTTGAGGTAACATTGACCAGGTGCATTTCTTCAGCAGTTACTTCTAAGTATACAGATATACACACAGCTCAGATTACATAGCTCAGCCAATAGTTTAGTATTGTATTAAAGTGGAGCTCTATAAAATTAGACTAGTAAATGTCTGTTTAAAAATGTCCATACCTGCATGTTTGTGTTCATGATCTTTCCTATGTTCAGTGTGTTTATGATTCTGTTCAGAGTGTTTATCATCAGTTCTAGTACAAAAAAGAACATTGTTAATATAGAACATTGTTAATATAGAACATTGTTAATATATGCATATAAAACTGTATTTCCACAAGATTTCTTATTTCTTTTATTATTATATGTGATAAAAGACTCCAATTATATGTGGAAAATATACCGTCAGCCATAACATTAAAACCACCTCCTTGTTTCTACACACATTGGCCATGTTATCAGCTCCACTTACCATATAGAAGCACTTTGTAGTTCTACAATTACTGACTGTAGCCCATCTATTTCTCTGCATGCTTTGTTCGCCCCCTTTCATGCTGTTCTTCAATGGTCAGGACTCTCCCAGGACCACTACAGAGTAGGTATTATTTGTGTGGTGGATGATCTCAGAGCTGTCTTATCCACTCATACTCAGTGTCACACTGACATGGTGGTGGTGTGTTAGTGTGTGTTGTGCTGGTATGAGTGGATAAGACACAGCAGCACTGATAGACTTTGTAATCACCTCACTGTCACTGCTGAACTGAGAATAGTCCACCATCCAAAAATATCCAGCCAACAGCGCCCCGTAGGCAGTGTCCTGTGACCACTGATGAAGGTCTAGAAGATGACCAACTCAAACAGCAGCAATAGATGAGCGATCGTATCTGACTTTACATTTACAAGGTGGACCAACTAAGTAGAAGTGTCTAATAGAGTGGACAGTGAGTGGACACGGTATTTAAAAACCCCAGCAGCGCTGCTGTGTCTGATCCACTCATACCAGCACAACACACACTATCACACCACCACCATGACAGTGTCACTGCAGTGCTGAGAATCATCCACCACCTAAATAATACCTGCTCTGTGGTGGTCCTGACCATTGAAGAACAAAGCGAAAGCAGGCTAAAAAGGTATGTAGAGAAATAGATGGACTACAGTCAGTAAATGTAGAACTACAAAGTGCCTCTATGTGGTAAGTGGAGCTGATAAAATGGACAGTGAGTGTAGAAACAAGGAGGTGGGTTTAATGTTATGGCTGATCAGTGTATGTTTGTTATGGAGGTGCAATGAATGGTTGGTGGTATCATTAAAAGGCTTACATGATCACATCTTGTGTTCTGTGGAAGTTTTTGTCTGGTTGGTCACTTTGGTACCACTGGCATTGTTGTTCGATTTCAGGAGACATGTAAAAGGCATTCCCCACTGTGTATTGTAATGCATAATCAAAACAAAAAATCTCACTATATTGATTATTGCACATTAAATTATGTGTTGATGAAACATATTGTACTTACAGCTAAGGTACTGGGGCAGTAGTTGAGCAAACAACTGAAGCTTGTCAGCTTGGAAGCCCAAGTATCCATCTGTATTTTTAAAGAACACGTCTGAAGGCTCACTTGCCACTTGAGAAAGCACCCGTACATCCCTAGCACAAAGCTGATTACCACTTCCTATCACCACAATGATGTAACCTTTGCATTTGATCTCAATGGCAGTCTTCACCAGCTTCTCCACGTTCTCTTTCACCGGCCCGGTCACAAACAATACGAGCACCTTCAGCTGGCGAGGATTTGGCACTTTCTCAAACACGTGCTCCACCGTACCTTCCAGTGCAGCGGATAGAGCTCTGCCCCCTTCCAGCTGTTGCACTTTGTCCAGAAGGAAGCTCTGGATGTCATGTATCGATCGGTGGGCTGTCAAACCAAATCCTATGCGTATAGGAATGCCACTGCCATTATACAGATATTCATAAGGGGAATGCTGGACCAGTGCAATTCTAGCATGATGGGTGCTCGTGGCTGGTTCAGATGAAATTTCAAGCTGTTCCACCATGTAAGAAATATATTGTTTGATCTTTGTAAAGACGCTGGGCCAGGTGCTTTCAGAGCTGTCAAGGATGAAAGTCATGTCAACGTCTAAGTCCGAGGTGGAGGCACGTTTTCCCCTACTGCGGGACGGCTCATAGTTGCACGACGGACTAGGGGTACAGATGTCTAAAAAACAAAATACACAAAAGCAAGTTAGTGGTAATCCAATGTAATTAGCAGTGCAGCTAAAGATAAGCTTAAACATTAAAAGGATACATTGACTGGATGGATTTTTGGTATGGTCTTACCTAGGCAGATTTGGCAGTCCAATATACTCTTAATTTTGTTGTTGTATTCAGCGTTGGTAGGGGATGGTAGGACCACAACTTGTGCAGTGCTGTTCGCTGCATCAAGCTGAAACCCAAATGTTAGCAGTTTAACAGAATGCTAATGTGACAAAGTGTAGTTTTTTTTATTTCAATGAATCATTTCAATATATCATGAAGTTAATTGTTTTGAAAATTAACTGACAAAACAAGTGAGCAAATGGACCATTGCTGGTCAATGGTCAATTCCTACATAAAAAAGGTTTTTCCTTCAATTGAAGCACATGCTCAGATGATACAAATCTCTTGAGGCACTGATCTACTAATGCCAAGTTCACACTAAACAACTTTTGGAGCTGTAAGATCAATGTACAGTTCACACTACACAACTGGATCTCTTGTAATCTGGAGTCTTTTAAGTCGTGTATTTCACACTACACAACTGATCAGCGATCGGGGGTCACACACTACATAATCTACCATCAGGAGAAATCGCAGATGACTCTGTCTGGTCTCCCAAACTACGTTTTGTCATGAAAACACATGAGAGAAGTGACGAGGGGTTTAATGACATCGGAGTGGATTGGGCTACGCGGCCAGCAGGGATTGTCTGTTCTGTAGTGGTCACAACGACTTTCACACTACAGGATTTTTACTCGCAGACTGGTCGAGATATTTAACATGCTAGATATTTGTCCTGAGTCTGCATGCAATCGACGAGCCACTCAAATCGAGTCATTGAACAGTTCACACATAGCGATCGAGAGCCAAGTTTCGATCCCAGAGCGCACGGCGAATTGCCTCCGAGCCGCCACATCTAGTGGCCACCTGTCGGTGAGTGAAAATCAGGGCAAAATTCGTATAGTGTAAACTAGGCATAACCAAACCAGGCTGACCCACAGTGAGCACAACAGGGAGAGACAGATGGTCTATGGTCAAAAACAGCCTACATAGTGATAGTCCTAGAGAACAAGTATCAGTCTCCAAACCACTTCTCAGGAAGGTAAACAAGGCTAAATGCTTGGTATGGTCAGCTAGTCAAAGGTATTTGACTATAAAACGTCTATTATGAATGATGAGAAAGGTTTGAGAAACAATTAGCCATTACAGGAGAAAGACTGGCAGTCTATGAAAACAACTGTGAAGCATGGTGGTGGGAATATTTAAATCTGGGGAAAGGGTTGCCGATTCTCGACAGAATCAACTACACTCTAACAAAGGAAAACTAAAAGTCATTTTGGAGTCCATGCAAGCTTGAGTGGATGTTGTAATTGAGGTAAACACACATCAAATACTGAGAAATTCTAAAATTCGTGGAACTTCATGTAAATCCCATTGTTTACAATAAATAAATAAATAAAATAGAAGCATTTCACTGATGGATTCAGACTTTTTGACCCCCACTGTGTCTAAAGTGTTTATTCAGATGAAAGAAAATGTTTAACAGTCTTGTGTGCACTGCGTTACCTGCAGAGCTGTTCGGAGGTCATTATCCTCTCTGGTCAGCACAAAGACAGCATGTATTCCAGAATCATACAAGCGTAGAGCAGCAGTTGCAATTCCTTTCGAGTCCCTTACAGGGCCATTCACGAAGAATACAGCTACCTTACGTACCAAGAACCCGCTCCGCACCCTCTTGAAGGTGTTTTGGACTAAGAAGTTTATGGCAGTGGTCAGATTGCGCTGCCTGGACGTCTGCACAGGCTGAAGGTTTTCCAAGCGTTTTATCAGGGTCTGCTTTTTCAAGGCATCAGCAAAACGGATCTCGGTGGTCACCTCATTGTTGAAGAGCGTCATGGCCACTCGAGCTCCTCGTGGACAGTTGCTCTCTGTGATTGTAATTCTGTCTAGAAGTTTGCGTACAGAATTTTTGGTATTGTTGAAAGCGACATCAGCACCAGTTGATGAATCAAGGTTAAAGGCTAGCTCAGTAGGATACAGAGGGCACTCCTGAGAACCTGAAGCGCAGAAAGTGTTAATGATGTTGCACGAGCATCTTTAGGGTAGAAAATCAGTCTGTGAGATGTATTTAATGAAGATTATTTACTTACCATAGCAGCATGCTACGAGAGAAAAAAACAACAGTAAAAGAGTTAAATCTTGCAGATACTATTGAAACAATGCAACAACACTGTAATAGAAGCTAGAAACCAATACATACGACAGTTATCTCTGATTTTCTTGACCAGGTCACATTGTGTTGAGCGCTGAAGAAAAACAAGTTAGTTAGTATAGCAATGGTTTAAAAAAAAAAGTGCAATCCTAACAACACCTACAGTGTTCAAATTTTGCACTTACCCTGATGCCTGGTCCACTGGGACCTTTCTCGCCCTGTGTAAACAAACATTATTCTTATTATTACTATTTTTATAGTTGTCATTGTTATTTGTATTAGTATTTTAAGATTAGTGCTTACATTAGATCCAGGGTAGCCAAGTTCTCCTTTCTGTCCAGGCTTACCAGTACCACCTGAAACACCCTAAAAAAAACATTTTGAGCAATCAATTTTAGCTAGACATTCCATAAAATAAGCAAAAGGCATAGAACTCACTCTCTGGCCACTGTTTCCTTTGGGTCCAGGTCCTCCATTGGTTCCAGACTCTCCAGATGCCCCCTATGCAAACAAGAAAGAAGCATGGCAGCATTTGTTAGAAAGTGCTTTATTAAAGTGCACCAGTATACAGTATTTATGATAATATACAAAATATAGTATTCTAATTCCAAAATAGTTGGGACAGTAGGAAAATGTATATAAAAACAGACTAATATTGTGTTGGTCCCCATTTTGCTGCACCATACACAACAAACTGTGATGCTCTGTGTATTCTGACACCTTTCCATCAGAACCAGCATTAACTTCTTCAGCAATTTGAGCTACAGTAGCTCGTCTGTTGGATCGGATCACACGGGCCAGCCTTCGCTCCCCTCGTACATCAATGAGCCTTGGTCGCCCATTACCCTGTCACCTGATTACCACTGTTCCTTCCTTGGACCACTTTTGATAGATGACCACTGCAGACCGGGAACACCCCACAAGAGCTACAATTTTGGAGATGCTCTGACCCAGTCGTCTAGCCATCACAATTTAGTCCTTGTCAAACTGGCTCAAATTCTTACGCTTGCTCATTTTTCCTGCTTCTAACACATCAAATTTGAGGATAAAATGTTCACTTGCTGCCTAATATATCCCACCCGCTAACAGGTGCCATGATGAAGAGATAATCAGTGTTATTCACTTCACCTGTCAGTGGTCATAATGTTATGCCTGGTCGGTTTATGTTGCTTTACAATGCATTTGTACTCAGCATTAATGGTGATGTGCAGGTTATCTATGCCATTGGCACAAATGCACCATTTTACCATGACAGACATTGTTTTCTGGATTTTTCATAATAATCTTTTAATGAATTGTGGACTGTAGATGAGAAACATTTCTAAACTGTTGTGCTAAATGCTTATGCAGTTTTTTGCAAAGTGCAAAGTGGGGTACCTCGATCTGCCTTTGCCTTTTGTTGATGCTCCCTGTATACCCAATTGTGTCAGCATCACCTGTTTTAGATTACCTTAATTTGCCCCATTCCAGCATTTTTTTTTTAATGTGTTGCAGGCATCAAATTAGGTTTTACTATATATTTACAAAAAGGTGTAATAAGTGAAGGTAATAAAGTAAAATGGTGCTGTTTCCAATTAAATACCTGTTTACAAAGCACTTTTTTTCTGATTTTCTATAGTTTACCTTTAGTCCCAGCTTTTTGGAATTGAGTTTGTACATAAATATTATCGTATTGCTTTGCTGATCTTACCTTTGGACCAGGATATCCAGGGAACCCTTCATCACCCTGTATCGGATTTTATAATATATTAGACATTTCATATAATATATTTATATAATCATACAAAAATACATAAAATTAAAAAGTTTGTCATGCTCGCTCACACCAAAATGTTACAAATCTGCAGCTTATTTGTCTTAAGCTAAAACCGCACAGAAATCACATCAAAAACACACTTCACTACAGTTGAATTCTCATTTTATAGAAAAGACTGAACCCAGGTCTGTGGAGCTGTGTGGTAACAAAATCTGCTGTGCCACCATGGTTGATTACTGTGGGCTTTTAAGTCTTTCTCATAGCATTTATATCCATACTCTTTCTTGCTTATACTCTTTCAGTCTCTGATTACTTTATGTGTGGAGTTTTCCTCCCAAAACATCTGGACACTCAGATTTAGTCTTAGATGTGGGTTCGTAAGTATAATAATAATAATAATAATACATTTTATTTATATAGCGCTTTTCAAGATACTCAAAGACGCTTTACATAAGACAAATAATCAAAACAAATACGTACATACACCATACAAATCATAGTACAAAATCAAAATAGTACATCAACATCAAGAATAATTAAGATAAAAACAAAGAGAGCAGCATAAGACAGTTCATTAAAAATTAGCTAAATTATGAGAGAGAACAACAAATATAGAACAATTTCTTAAAATTAGACAGAAACAGGACAGATTTACATGCAATCAGGAAACTGAAAACTTTACAAGTTTTAGGATCTAGGAGTATGTGTTAACAAACAATAGACCTCCGCTCTGCCCACCCTGTATCTGAATTTGTACCATCTCTTCCTGGGGTAGGCTATAGACATACTTTGACCATGAATGAAAAAAGTAAAGGAATTTTGAGCAAGTGGTGAATTAGTATTTTCTGTATGTGTTCTACATGCTGAATAATTGCTCCAATGCCTAACTAATATGTGGTGGGATGTTACAGCATACAGCATTCCAGTTGTTCAGGGAATAAAGGGGGTGGAGATCTACTGTGTAGGAGTGTGTTAAGGCAACACATGGTGCACCTCGCCCTGTAAAGTTTAATCATATTCTTGACCATACAAAGTAATAATGGATCTTAAAGATTTTTACCAGATGGTACCAGTGGCATTATGGATCTTTCTCTGTACTGAAAAGTTGGCAGCAGTCACTGAGTTGAAGGCATCATTTGGTGCCCTTTAAACAAATTCATTCTAACTAATTGTCTAATTGTCAGGGTGTCAAAATGTTGTGCTTTTGCCATACACCAGGTAATGTGTATTTGCACATAGGCAGTCCGACATTTATTCCAGCATTGTAAAGCTTGCAATGTGCAGGCTTTGTTGAGACTGGGTCATGAAGGTACTGCTTTAATTTTGTGGGTAACTTTATGGCTGTACTGTTAGAGCAACTCCCACTTTTTGGTGGCTCTTTGTGTCTGTTCACTATCTGTCTAATGTTTGGCATTTTCTGCCTGGGTTTGTGTGGGTTTCCTAGGGATACTTAGATTTGCCCAGACTTCTCAAAAATCATGCCAATAGGAAGACTGGCTACTTCTTTTTTGGCTACTATATTTTGCTAGGTTTAAGACAACCCTTAATGAATTTTAGCATGACAGGTAGACTACACTGCTTTCCTTGTATTCTTTCACGACTCGTACTGGTGCATTGACCAGACAGTCAGACTAATAGTAGTAGCTGCTATCCGTCCTCCCAAGTGGTCTGAGCCAGTTATGTGGTAATGTATAAGACCACTGTACCACTACCCAATTTTTAATAGCTGTATGCAACAAAGACTGCTACAAACACACTTTCATGGCTGTGTTCTGTTTTCTGGTTTGTTGCAGAAAACGTTATAATTACGGTGTTTATTATTTTACCCTCTTTACTTTCAAATCAATAATTTACTATAATTCTGTGCCATATTCTTTGATAAATAAATATAACACTTACTATATTCTTTTTTTTATGCATTTCTTCCTTTTTCTCCTAATTTTTAGCGCATCCAATTTTTTACCCAACTGTGTTATGCTGCCTCTTTACTGGTGCTGACCCCCGCCCCAATTGAGGAGAGCGAACTGACACACGTCCCCTCTGACACGTGAGCAGTAGCCGACTGAATCTTTTTACTTGCATGAGGCGAGGTCATATGAGATCAGCCTTGTCCACGGAGAGCCACACCCTAATCAGCATTATTCCTCTACCCTGTGCAGACACCATCAATCAGCCAGCAGAGGTCATAATTGCATCAGTTATTAGGTCCCTGTATGAAACGTTGTTCATATAGCCGTCCAGCCCAGCCAGATGGCAGAGCTGAGATTCGATACGATGTATTTGAAATCCCAGCTCTGGTGTGCTAGTGTATTTTACCGCTGCGCCACCTGAGCAGCCAATGACTACATTCTAAATTGATCAGTGCAGTCTATAGGGACACAGTTTCCAAAAATGTAAGCAACTGAAAAAATAGAATAATAATAGTTGATAATCCAAGTATTGTCCACACTAAACCAACCTTTCTTCCTTTAGGACCAGGTGTGCCAAATCCATCTCGTCCATCTTCTCCCTGCAAGGAGAGATTTTAGTCTTTGTACAGAGTGCACAGCTTATTAATGTGATTTTTTGCCTACAGACAGATGACCGTACATTCACCTCAAGAATTTTGTAATGGAGCGTAAAATTTATCATTGCCCTAAAACAGCAAGTCCTCCCACACATTCCCTAACTTTTTATATGGCGTTTTCACTATTCCTTCTGTATTTGCTTTTGGCAGACATATTTAAAGCCTTGTTGTCCACAATGTTGCCATTTGACTTTGTCTATGAAACTTAATCCTAAATGGTTTGAGGATCATCCTGGTTTTTTGCAAATGTCGGATAAATAAACACTGATGTTGCCTCCCTGCTACCAATAATTTATTTTGAGATTTTCTAATGTTTTTATCCTTTGGTTCCTATAGACACTAAAATGATTAAAGCTTGCCTTTAATAGTAGGGGTCAAAATAAGAGATTTCCGTTCTATAGGGCTGAAACCGACCTGTTTAGGCACCCTTGTTTCTTAAATAAATAAGATCATGTATTAATGAATGTTTTTGTTTTTACTCGTTACTTTATACGTTATATTTAGGGTGACAAATGTGCAATCCAATTGACAATCAGTGAGTGGGCAGTTACCTTTTTTTTACTAGTGATTCCCAATCTATGTAATTTTATGTACATTTCAATATTGTTTTAATATACAGTATATTATTTCATTTTCCCCATTTTCAACCAATTTAGTTGTATCCAGTTAGACTATCAGGCGCCCCCTATGACATGTGCAACTGCTTCTTTTCACCTACAAGATGTGGTGTCTGACAGACCACAGTATTACTTATGGAAAGCCATGCATTGCCATCTGCGATAAATCACCCATTGTTTAGACGTCTGGCCTGGCCAGCAGAGGCCAAAATTGCAGCAGTGAGGAATCCCTGCTCTATTATTGCCTCCTGCCTATTGCCTATTGTACGACCATGTAAGCACCTGGCTGGTCGATAGCACAGCTGAGATTCGAACTTAGATCTCAGCCTTGGTGGGCTAGCACATTAGACCACTGTGCCACCCAAGTGCCTCAAGTACATTTTAAATTACTTAATCAGTTTACACTGTATTCATGAGTTCTCAAAGCTGTATTCATTTTAAGTCTAGGAAAGTAAATAATCTCAACTTACTGGATCTCCTCTTGTCCCTGCTGGTCCCAAGGTACCTTTTGGTCCTGGGTCTCCTGGTTCACCCTAATGAACAATACATTGTGAATCAAATGTTTAATTAAATAAAAATCACTGATTGAAACTTTAGACATTCATGGTTTAAAATTGTTAGGTGCACATCTGAATGTCAGGCATGATAAATCCACACTGCAGTGAAACCAAGGCTAATGTATGCTGTGCAATACCTTGCGGCCAATGGCACCTCGCCTGCCCTTCTCTCCGGCTGGCGCTTGGGCTCCTCCTGGACCCTTAAGAACGAGTAAAAATATATATCATTATTTATGTGGACATGAGAAAATCTTTCCTGCTTGGATGTTATGTTTTGTGATTAGAAATGATTGTCTATTTTTATATACTATGAACAAAGCAAGTAAAACAAATTGGATTTCAAAATATTAGTTGCTTACTGAGGAGATCTTATAAATTACATATTACAAATGTATCGGAAATGTCAGACTCTTACTCTAGGTCCAGGATTACCATCCTCTCCCTTGACTCCTGGTGTTCCCCCTGGTCCTCTGGGACCCTACCAAAAGAAAGATAAGGTCAGATACAATTTAAATAATACAATCAATGTTTATTCACTGATGAGCTTAATAAATCAAAAGCTATGACTTAAAGATACGTTTTGATCTGTTCATTTAAACAGTAGAAAGACAGATAGGCTGCTTTCCTTGTATTCTTTCACGGCTCGTACTGGTGCATTGACCAGACAGTCAGACTAATAGTAGTAGCTGCTATCCGTCCTCCCCAGTGGTCCGTGCCAGTTATGGGGTAATGTATAAGACCACTTTACCACTAACCAATTTTTAATAGCTGTATGCAACAAAGACTGCTATAAACACACTTTGATGGCTGTGTTCTGTCTGAAACCTGGTTTCAAACAATAATTTATTATAATTCTGTGCCATATTCACTGATAAATAAATATAACAAGGACTATATGTACTGTTTTAACAAACAGATCAATAAGTATCTTTTTGTTTCCTTTTTAAATAAATCAATAAAAAACCCTACCCGTGACCCTCCGATTCCAGGCTCCCCTGGAAGACCATTTTCTCCAGGCTGTCCAAGCCCACCCTAAAAATACATAAACGAATAAACAGCATCAGCATGCGGTAAAGTGTAGTACTCATTAAAATGATTTAAAGCAGTGAAAAACATCTAAAGCTTACTCACAGGCTGCCCAGGTACACCCCTTCTACCAGCAGAACCCTTAAAAAAAAGACAATTTTCATCAAATAGAAAAACTGTACGTGAAAATTTCACATTGGACGTGAAATGTGTTTTATTAGTTATAAATAGTTTCAGTTTTCATTGTCACTGTTTTATACAATCATCCATGCATTACGTTATAATTTTATGACATAGAATCTATAATACTAATAATTTATTATTAATTAATATATTTTTTTCTTAATTTTGAACAAGGAAAACCTACCCGTCTTCCTGCTTCTCCTGCTCCTCCTTTTCTACCATCCTCCCCAGGTTCTCCCTGTAAAAGAAATCAACAGACTAAAGTAAAACAATCAAATAGATACAGTATGCACAGCTTTGCACTTTACTGGCTCTCAAGAACAAAACAAACGGCCATCTTTGCCTTCAGAAGAGCTTTAATCCTCTATAATGTGCTGCCATAGAATGATTTGTGGTGGGAGTATTTGTAGTGAAGGTAATGTGTGCAGGTTGTGTAAGCAGTAGGGGATTTTACCGGAGGGCCGGCATCGCCTGGATCTCCCTTTGGTCCTCTCTGGGCGTTGTCCTTTCCTGTGGTGCCCTATTTAAAATAAACAAGTTTGATTAAACAACAATTGCATCTCTTTAAAAAGCTAATACAATTCATTCATGTTGTGTTTTGAAGAATATTTTTTGCATTATTATGTAACGTTACATATAGAAATACTATACAAGCATGTTAAAAATGATGTCACTTTTAAAATGACATTATTTAGAATATTTACATAACACTTACTGGATCACCACGAATGCCTGTCGAGCCCACATCTCCTGCCTGGCCCTTAGCCCCTTTAGGACCCTACATAATACATGTAAAATTATGCTTAGGGAGCATTCTTAAAAATCAATCAATTAATGAACAAATTAGATAATAATAACAACAAAGGTTAATAGATAATAGTTACCCTTTGCCCGTTGCTGCCTCTGTCTCCTGATGGGCCAGAAACTCCACGTATGCCCTATTTTAAAAAACCAAATACAGATTACATAACTTGTCAAATCAAGACAGTAAATTAAGCAGTCATGTTGTAGGACAACTTACCTCCTCGCCGTTTATGCCATCTAAACCATCCTCTCCAGTGTCACCCTAAAGAAATTGTCAAACCAAAGTATATCAAAGAGTATAAAGAGTAAAGTAACTGTGTACATACTGTTTATTTACTGTAGAGGCGTTTTTACCCTTTCACCGTTGTATCCACGTGCACCCTAAAAGACAGAAATATATATATATTAGTGTCCTTGACAGTAGGTACAGTAGTGTTGGGCTTAAATATCTTATCTTTTCTGCTTTAAACATACACATGATCACTGAGGCCAAATCACTCAACAGAGCTTTTTATTTCAACAATCAGGGTATATTGCTGCTCACGCCTCCTCCGACCCGTCCGCAGTCCCTAGCGGACCCCTTCTTTTCGCCTGTGCTTCTGCACAGGTACCTCTACCTGCTAATCAGGGTCCTTACACAGCGTTTGAAGACCCCACCCACATAGTCCGGTCATCCCAGCCCAGCAGACATGGTGGCCAATTATTGTCTGCTGCAGGCACTGCCAATTGTGCACGTTAGATGGCGCCCAGCCGACCGGTGGCAGAGCCAAGATTTGAACCAAGGTGTTCAGAATCTCTGCGCTGGTGTGCTAGTGGAATATCCCGCACTTTTAAGGTGGCAGACAAACACATAGTGAACTAATGATGGAACCCAGGTTTTGTTCTGTGTAATAACTGGCTATTTAATATTTTTTAACAATTAAACAAAAAGGGGTTCTTTGTCCCATATGAGAAAAACATATAAGGGGCTAAACACATATTAACACATACTGTATTTGCAGCTAAAAATCCAATGCATTGGAACCAATGGAAACCAATCCATTGTATCAATCCTTTCAGCTTAATCCTCAGAGTATGTTTATTACCTATGGGTCTTAAATTATTTGTATTTATTTAATTACATTTATGACACCGTTTTGGAAAGAGTCAGCATTTAACCACATGTTACATTTTTGAAGGTTTATAGTTTGCTAGTAATACAAATAAGCTTTAATAACAAAAAATCACACCTTTACACCTCTTGGTCCTGGGCACCCTTGGAAACCATGTGTTCCATTCACGCCAGTAGGACCTCTGCCTCCCTGTAAAGTAATAGAGAAGAGAGAAAAAGAGAAGCTAACACAACAAGTATAACAATAATAATAAAAATAATAATAATAGATAGATAGATAGATAGATAGATAGATAGATAGATAGATAGATAGATAGATAGATAGATAGATAGATAGATAGATAGATAGATAGATAGATAGATAGATACTTTACTTATTCCGAGGAAAATTATAAATAAGATGTTAAATATGTGGAAACTTCTCCTGTTTACTGAGTTTAATTCACACCCATTGATACCAGGAGCCTGCAAACCCCTGTGGCAGCAAAGCATTCCAGCACTATGTTTGATTGTTGATGTAATGTTCTTATTGTAAGATACTATATCAGCTTGATCAATGTCAATGTCCTCCAAAAAGTTAAAGTAAAGCAGTCATCAGAACACTGTCCCACAAAACTTAGAGATCATAATGGTGTTTGTTGGCAAATGTGAGATGAGCATTTAGGTTCCTCTTGGTCAATGGATGATATTTTTGACCAGTCTTTTTCTAATGTTGTTATCATTAGCGCTGACATGCTGTTTCTTAGATGTCTTTCTGGATTCTTTTGTTGAAGTTGAGGGATCATCCAGGTGTTTTTTGTCTGTTTTGCACATGTCAGATATGCTGTGATACCCTAAAATAAATGCTGGGTCATGAAGATCTTAACTAGAGTGCTGTTGGAAAAAGGACTGCTATATTACTTATGATTTCTTTACATTTTGGATGGGTCACCTTGTAGAATCAACTCCTAGTAAGATTAACAACTGTATAAAGTTTCTGTCCTTTAGAGATAACAGATGTGGTTTGGTGTCCTACGTGTGTATCTGTGTGTAACTTGTTATCAGCTCTTTTGGATTTTTAAAAATAGTCTATGCCATAGAGTTTGTGTAACTTAAAGGTAACTACTGATTGGTTATTTTATGCCTGGTCATGTTAAATGGGTTTTCAATTTCAATACAGGTTTCAAATGACTTTGAAAATAATAGCTTTAACAGTATAAATCTTACCGGTCCACCTTCATCTCCAGGATGTCCTCTGTAGCCAGGGGCACCAGGTAATCCCTAGTAAGAAACAAAGACAGACACATTTATTATTCAGTAATTAAACACATATACTAAATACAATATTTACTTTTCCCTCTGACATATACTCTCTGAACAAGTGAATCATCCCAGTATAAATTACATAAGAGTTAACCTTTTGTCCATTAAAACCAACAGCTCCTCTGTATCCTCTTTGGCCAGCACACTTGCAAGGCACAGAACAGCACTCCCTTTCTGCAATGTTGTCCTGCACAAAAATAGTATGTGTTATTGATGTTTTTTTTTCTCCATATTTATCCATGAAGCTATACTTCCATACACAATAGAGACATACCAGTTCCTCAAGCAGTTCATAATCCAGGTCCATTAGGTTGATACGAAGTGGTTGTGTGTACCTAAAACCCCGTCCAAATTCTAGAAGCGTTAGATCTTCAAAGCGTTGTACCCTCTCCAGAGCAACCAAGATAAAGGCGCTGACACCTAAGAATAGAGTGAATAACTTTATATTAAAAGGTTAAAATGAGATATGGTAGCATATCCCAAACTTTTTTATATAAATTCAAGCATGTATTTTCTAGGCACATAATTACTTTTTTAATGAAAGTTTACATTTAAAATCAGATGGAAAACCTAAAGCTCACATGGCTCAACTTAGTTGCAAGGCTCCCCACAGCTGGTTAGGCTGCTTCACTAAACACTGACAAGTGCACCTCCATATGGCTAAGTTCTTCAATCACACCCCCCCTCATATCTCACCCCCCAATCTCAGACATAGCCAATCATGTCTGTGTAGATGCCCAGCTGGACGACAGCACAGATGAGATTTGACATTTTGCATTAAGAACAGTCATTGTGGTAGTTGAGGTAGTATGATGCTTTCGGCATGCTTTGCTGCTTCATTTATATTTACATTTTCAGCATTTAGCAGACGCGTTTATCTAAAGCGACTTACAGTACTATGACAATATAGAGTCTAAGCAATTAAGGTTTAAGGGCCTTGCTCAAGGGCCCAACAGAAGCAATCTGGTAGTGGCGGGGCTTGAACCAGTGAACTTCTGAAAACTAGTCCAGAACCTTAACCACTAGGCTTCAGCGCCTTTGCCGATTTGTCATAATTGAATAATCGTCCATATGTAATCTAAGGTTCAAGACACAAAAGCATGTCCGCTTCTGAATGGCACAGATGTAAGGTTTTGAAGAGGTCTAGTCAAGATTCTGACTTTAACCCCAATAAGATGCTGTGGCAAGACCTTAAATGCTCTAAATCCGGTTCATGCTCTAAATCCTTACGTGTGGCTGAATCTAAGCAATTCTGCAAAAAGATTTGGGCAAATTACTCCACAACAACCAAAGCATTTGGTTGTGGTTGATACTGCTAAATGTGGCACAACCATGTACTGTATTGTTTTCGATTATACCCAAGGTTGCATATTTTCTGTCTTTCTATTAATGTTGGGATCATTTAAAACTAGTACAGTGCTATGAGAAAGTGTTTGCTCCTTTTCTAATATAAAAATAGTCATCTTACCAACTGTATGGAGCATCTCAATTTGCTTCTTCATGACATTATACTGGCTATCCAGTCCATCAGTGAGGTGAATTATGATCTTGGGACAAAGAGTTAACAAAATAGGCTTTAAATGCGTGGTTATACACCAATCAGTGTGTCATATTATGTTACTCTGCATTGACCTTGTTGCAGTTCATTTTAAAAATAAGACATACAATGGTGAAGCAAGCGTACCTTAACTCTGTCATCAGGACGGCCCTTGAACATTGAACCGTATGCATCAATAGTTTTTTCGTTTAAGACGAATGGTCCACGGGTGCGCAGAGATCTGAAGGACTCAATAAGCTGAGTGTAGCTATCAGTGAAAGCTAGCTGAACAGGCCTGGACTCCATTGCTAATAGGCCCACTTGAATTGATGGAAGCTGAGTGGAAGAGCAACTGATGGGTTGCATCTGTGCGATTCGCTGCAGGAGAGTAGCCACCTTATTCTCTAATGATCTCTGACTTGCAAAGATGTCCTTTGAAGCCACGTCAAATCCAATGAGGACATCCAAGTTGCATGGTTGGGCTGAAAATTTTAATTGTTAGAAAGACAAATTGGGATGTTTGTAAGTAAATAAACCTACCAGTTCTGTTAAAAATTAATGGAGGGGGTATTTAATTTGTCTGTCTCACCTTGTACTTGTACACCTGTACACAGTCCACGTCCCATGATTTCGGTATCCAGTGTGTCCAAAATCACCTCATTTAACTCAGAAAGCTCTTGAAAGGTGCTGGCCCTGGCCATTGTAGTGGCCTCGCTGCTCAACTTAAGGAGCTCATCCTCAATATCACCCACACCAACGGCATAAATACGAACACCTGTGCTTTGAAGGGCAAGCGCTGCTGATTTACCATCGTCCTGTGAACGTCCACCAGTTACTACCATCAGAATCTGAGGAATGCCCTTATCTTTTCGACTGCCCTTTTCCTTTACAAATTGTGTTTGCTGAATATGTCTTATGGCATTGCCAGTATTGATGCCTCGGCCACCCTTGTACTCCACCTGGCTGATGGCAGTCATAATGTCATCCTTGTTTTTATATGTATTGAGGTAGAAAGCATCTGTAACATCTTTGGAGAAGTGTGTCAGCCCAAACTGAAAGTTGTCGTTCTCCGTATAAAATAGGTCAATGAGGTTACTGATAAACTCCATGACCTCTTTGAAATTTCCCTTGCCAAGATTGATAGAACCGTCAACCAAAAAGACAATATCAGCATTCCTGGCATTCGGAAGAGAAGCTAAGGGTAAATAATAAAAACAACATGATGAACTTATTTTAGTGTATGTACATTTTGGCATGACACTATTACGTAATTTCTTTACGTAAAGTCTTACTTACCTGTAGGGGCAACAGTAGGAATATCAACTGTTCCATTCAGCCTAGAAATAAATACTTCCTGAATGCTTGGCAGTGTTGGGAAAGTCGGAACCTGCAAAACATTAGCTGGTGTGGTTGTAATCTCTCTGAGTTGTCCTGCATCTGCTCCCTCAGCCCCAATAGCTATACAGTTAACTTTGGAATTTTTAAGGAATGGGCCATATGTTGAGACATCAGTGGTTGATTTTCCACCTGTGAGAACCACCAAATGCTGAGAGGCCTCGTCCAGCCGTGCCCCTGCAGATCTCTTCAGCTCATTAGAAATCACATGATCAATAGCTTCAGCTAGGTTCACACCCCGACCACCCATCTGACGCAGTCTCTTAACAGCTGAAAGCACAGCTTGCTTGTCCTTATGAGTTATAAGCGAGAACTCAGTTTTGGGTTTGTCGGCGTACTGCACCACAGACACACGCACTTGATCAGGTCGCACGTTAAGCTGCTGGACAATCTTAATGATAAAATCCCGGATATGAGCGATTCCATTTGGTCCGGTGTTGTCAGAACCATCGATTAGGAACACAATGTCCTTCTTTCCAAGATCCAGCCCTAAAATACATATAAATAAAAAACAGTTGTTGTTGGAACCATCAGCACTAGTATCTTAACCAACCTGGGTGATAATAAAATGTGGTTATCAACCCCTTAATTGAAGTTAATTCATTAAAAAAATTATAAAACATGTAACAGTTATTTGTACCCCTGCATTTAGTAGTTTGTGTAACCCCAGTTTGCCAAAATAAAGCTAACTCTGACTCTATGGTTACTATTAAGTTTTCCAGGGCTTTTGGAGACCCCAAAACATCACAGATCTTCCACCATTCTCAACAGTTATAACTATTAGCTTTTATATACCAAACCCTTTGAATTATGTAACTGGAATGGTCCTGTTGTGATGGTTAGCAAACTTCCGACACTTCAGTTTTTGATTAGATGAACAGTAAGGCTACCATTAACCCCTTAATGTGGTGATCTTTTGGCAAAACTTTTGCCTTTTAAAGGACCTCATTGTTGTTGTGTGTTTGTGTGTGTGTAGGATTAACCATTAATTAAATTAACTATATTTTTTCACATATCCCAGCTTGTAGAACCTGGAGTCAGAGTGCAGGGTCAGCCATTGTACATCGCCTGGAGCCGAGAGGGTAAAGAGCCATGCTTAAGGACCCAACAATGGCTGCAAGGGATTGGTGGGGTTCAAACCCACAATCTTAAGATTGATAGTCCAACACTCTACTCACTAGGCTACCACTGTCTCAAAAGAGTAATGTCAGAAGTGGGATTCGGAGACCAGAATCCTCCATTACACTAAAAGGTTATTTACCATTCACTTCAAATGTTTTGCAGTTAGTATGTCACAGTGCCGTATTATTCCTAATGCAATGATTGTATAAGATATGTAAAAAAAAATCTGTGAATCAAGTGCATTGGTTATGTTGAATTAATAGCATACCTTGTTGTTCTATGATTACTTCAGTCTTCATAGTACTAATTGCATTCAAAAGCTTCTGCTCCACTTTTGGTTCCTGCTGAAAGTCTCTAACAAAGAATACCTGATCTGAATTCAAAGAGATTTTTCTGAGCTCCTCCGAATCAGCCGTATTTGTCCCAACCGCCAAAGGTGCCACAAAGTCGACCTTCAGTTGGTTAGCAGGGCCGGATACATCATCGTTGGACTTGCCACCAGTAACTAAGATGAGAAACTGGGGCACTTGCTCTTCGATACGGCTGCCAGCTGATCTTTGGTAGACATTCCTTGAGACCCAGTTGAGCGCTTGGCCAGTATTCAGTAATCTGCCTCCTTTGCTTCTAATTTTTCTCACTGCCTGGCGAACCTCCTCTTTTGTAGAGTGCTCGTTGAGTAGGAATTCCAGTTTGGGGTCCTCACTGTACTGCACCACTGAAACTCTAACCTTGTCTAAGCCAACGTCTAGCTTCTCAACAATGTTCAGAATCATATCTTTTATGGCAGGGAACATGGCACGCATCGTAGTTGTTCCATCAACGAGGAAGACTACATCTTTTTTCTCTCCAGTTGGAATTACTGGTGCTGTTTTAAGGGATACAAAAGACAAATATAAAATATAATAAAAACAAATATAAAATTATTTGATTAACAATGTCAAACACTGTATTTGTTGCTCTTGCACATAAAACTATAGGTATGTCCAGTCATTGATTACTTTATAAGCCACACGGTCCATACAGATGAACATTGTTTGTCTACAATTACTAAACCATCTGATGCTCTTTACACATTGTTATCCCCCTGTATCCCATCTTTCAATCAAAAGGATTCCCCATAGAACCCCAATTACCAGATAATGTTTAGATGATGGACTATTTTAAGAACTGCAATGACACATAGTAATAACAAGATAGTGTGTGTTGTCCTTATAATAGTTTAAGAGATGCATTAGTGTTGTTGGGATTTTTAAACAACCCGTTAACAAAGCTGGGAGGAGAATCAGGCACAAACCCAAATCTAAATCAAACAACATTCTGTAATCAGAAAGTGTCCACTAAGATTAACACACTTAACACTGTGTGTGAAAGAAGAAAGGTCTAGTACAGGTCTAGTCTGTAACTGTACATCTACAACAAGTCCTAGCAGGATATGTGTTCCTAATAAACAGTCCAGTAAGAGTAAATAATATTTAAAAATCCCAACAACACTGCTGCACCTGATGCTTTAAAAACCAGAGCAATACAAACTACCATCAGTATCATTGCAGTGCTAGGAATGGTCCATCACCCAAACATCGTCTGGTTGGTGGGTGTCCTATGGCAGTCCCTTTTGACTGATGAGTGGTGTACATGGGAGACAAAGTGTACAGATCAATAGATGGACACTCAGTAATTGTATACCCTAAAAGTTCTGTAAGGTGGGCATAGCTTATAAAGTAATCGATTATTATAAAATTTGTTAATTCATTTACCAGATTAGTGTACATTTTAAAGTGCTTAGGGTGTGCACGTCTATAAAACATAAAAACTTAATATCAACAAATGTTGATATTAAATAGGAAGCAGAAAACCAAGGCTTTTATGGCATTCCGATTACCTGAGGGAAAGACAGGGGGAAAGACAGGTCTGAGGTTGATGAGTTCTTCATTAGAGAATGCTGTAAGGAGTTGATCTTGAACAGTGTAAAGGCCAGGTAAATCATCCACAGTGTAAGCGAAGTTGGGGACATACGAGACCACCTGCAGCTCTTGAGGGTCAATATCCCTTGTTCCAATACTAAAGGACAAAATCCCTGATTCTTTCAATGTAGTTGCTGGTTTTACTACATTGTCAGTAGCTTTTCCACCTGAAATTACCACCACGTACTGTGGGACACCTTCCTGCTTCCTGCCCCCACGACCTGAATCCAGCACTTCCCGGGACAATTGTATGGCGCTACCAAGGTTGCGCTGACTTCCTCCATGCTGTCTGAGTTCTTTGATGGCATTTAGAACCTCCTCTTTGGTCCTGTAGGAATTCAGGTATATATCTGCCCGTGGAGTGTCTCCGTACTGCACTACACCTACTCGAATTTTATTTTCACCCACATTTAGGTTATCTACAACCCTGGTAACAAACTGCTGGATGATAGGGAACTCTCTCCCAACGCCGTCTGATCCATCAATAACAAAGACAATATCCTTTTTGGGACCCAGAGACTCTGCTGCAATTGACAAAAATAGAGGTAAAATTAGTTTATTTCTCAACTTAATGCAATATTTTTATTAAAAAATTCAAACCTCAAAGCTTTGCAACAACTATTTAAAGACCGTGATGAATTGTTGACTGTCATGCACTAAGGTGCCAAGTGAAGCCCCTGCAGAAACAAGCTAAAACAATACTTTGGCTAAAATAGCACAAACGCAGGGGGTATTTGGAAAATAAAAGCAGAATAAAGGAAACAAAAAAAACAAAAAAGAGAAACGGGAAGGTATAGAAATGAAAACTGATTGTATAGAATACTGCTTAAGTGCAGCAACTGGCGCAGCCCACACCCAGCGTTGGTCCCAACGTGGGGCCCACTCCAGAAAAGGGCTATCAAGCCACCCTGGGGAAAGTTCCCTTGCAATGCCCGAAAGAGATTGAAACACTGGCTGAGTTCCCAGAAAAGTGTGTTGGCCTCATATGGCAGCAAGACTGGTCTGGACCAAGCTCAACATTGCACTTTTAAGCAAGTTGCCGACAGTGGAGCTGGCAAACCCTGATAAATAAGAACACCTCCACCTGGAGCGAATTAACACTTAACAAGGCACATGTGACTGTCATTTAAGAGGAACTGATACATCAATCTTCGGTGCCGCCATGCCCCCCTGCTGGCCATATTTGGGAACACAGAAGGACATGATCTCCACCAGTGTCTGCTACACACCTACAGGTACTGGCACACGTGACGGTAGATTACAGAGGCAGTAGCATGGTTGTGTGCACATGCTGAGACTCTTTGTAAGTACTGTTACCAAGAGCAAGCATGTATAAACTGTCTTTTGTACAGAATGATACTTCAGTTAGTACTTTTAGTTTTTTGAAAATTTTGAATAATATCACAATTTGCCCAGAACCGTAGAAAACCCATTTTTTACCAACAGGCAATTAATACAATTCAAAAATAAAATTCATCCATTAAATAAAAGTGTCAGATAACATGGTAATGTACATGGTTTAATGTAAAATACTGTGAAAATATAATGACAAATTGTTTCCTTACCATCCTCAATGATGATTTCTAAATCAGCCTTTGATACACTAACAAAGGTTTTAATCCTTTCGTGTAAGTTGTCAAGCTGGCTGAATTCTTTTATATTGAAGGTAAACAACGGATTGTGAGAAATGTCTGCAATCTGCTTACGATCCGCATTTTTCACTCCAATGCCGAAAGGTACCACTCCCTCAGTTTTTAAACCACCAGCAGGTCCCGTCACACTGTCCCTTGATTTATCTCCAGTCAGAACAATCAAAAACTGAGGGACATTTTGGGCAGCTCTGCTGCCATAAGCTGATGATAAAACTGTGTCCTTCATGTATGTCAAAGCAGCTCCTGTATTTAGGAATCTGCCACCAGTAGGATTAAGCCCCCTAATAGCCCTTATTACTTCGTCTTTGGTTTTATAAGTGTTTAGGTAGAAATTTGGAGTTGGTCTATTACTGTGTTGGACAACAGCAACTCTCACTTTGTCACTGCCAATATCAAGGGGCTCAATTACTTTAATTAAAAAGTCACGGACATATCCAAAGTCATCTCTAACAGCATCAGAGCCATCTATTAAAAATGCAACATCCCTCTCACCACGATCAGTAACTGGAGGAGTAGTAACTGTGGAACAGAAAAAAGAATTAAAAAATTATTTGATAGTTTTATGATGCCTTGAACAACTTGATTTGGAACTCACCTGGCTCTCCAACAACAGTGATAAGTGGTGTCATAATTTTTTCAGCAACCTCTGGCAAGCCAGTAAAGCTGTTCTGATAGTACGCCAGATTCTCAACAAAAGCAACTTTTTTCAATTCAGCCTCTTGCACCTGACCAACTCCGACAGCAAAAGTTAGAACTCCAGCAAGTGCTATTTTGTCTGCAATTTTAAAAACCTCATCCTGAGATGGACCTGCAGTGAGCAGTACCAAGACCTGTTGTACTCCTTCTCTTCTGCGAGAACCAGCTGAAGGTCGGAAATGGTTGTCTAAAGCGTACTGAAGTGCTGCTCCGGTATTCAGTGCATTTCCTCCCATCAGTTGTAGCTGAGCTATTGCAGTGAGCACATCTTGTTTCGTGCTATAAGACCTTAAATAGAACTCAGTTTTCTGACGCTCAGCAAACTGCATCAGGCCAATGCGCACTCTTTCAGGCCGGACATCTAACTTATCGACAATACTAGAGATGAAGTCTCTTACAGCTGGCAGGTTTGCATTTCCAACGGATCCATCAATCAGGAAGACAATGTCCCTTATTACTCGTTGGGTCTGGATAGTTGTAATTTCAATATCTGTGTAAAAATACGTTCAATTAATACAATTTAAAAAAGGTAAAACATAAAAAAATCTGTAATTTGTTTACAACAAGTGACTGGATGATTGTATTCCTCAAATAATTACCTGGTTCTGTTGGTCCCTCTGTCACTACAACACCGGTGATTGTAGACATTTTAGAGACAATCTCTTGGCCTACTCTTTGTATTTGACGTAAGTCCTTTAATATAAAGACGAGGCTCTGATCAAATGCTATTTGCTGAAGTTCAGCTCTATCAGCTTTTCCAGAACCAACAGACATAGTCAGGACACCTAATCGTTGCAGGGCTTCAGCTGGTTGCTGAACACTGTCTTTTGACTTTTTGTTGGTGATCAGCAACACAATCTGTGGCACTCTGTCTTGAATGCGACTTCCTTTCTCAGGTCGGAGCATGTCGGTTCTTACAAAGTTCAAGGCAGCACCGATGTTGACTTCAGTTGCTTGTTTGGGTTTAATTCGGGCAAGGGCAGCGATTAACTCTTCCTTTGATTTGTATGAGTTCAGGTCAATTTCAAGTCTTGGGGTGTTGGAAAACATAACCACTCCAATCTGCACCTGGTCAGGTCCTATTGGCATTGTGTCAATATATTTTTTGATGAATTCACGAACTGCATTGACATTTTGAGGACCCATGCTGCTTTCAATAAGAAATATTATGTCTCTTTTGGAAACAGCCAAAGCTGAAATGAAGATAAAAAGTGAATTAAAAACATTGCATTATTCTGTGTGCTTATATAAATACTGTATTAATTTTTGTTCTGTACCATTTGACCCTGTTTAACTTGCAATTCTTTTTTTTTCTTAAAATTAAGGTATTTAGTTTTAGAGCAACATCACATGCTGTCAATATGGGGTGGGGTGAGGGGAGGTTGTGAAACAATGTTGGGAAATGTTCCTGCTCCAACATACCTACTAAACATCCTCATTAACGTTTGAAACAAGGCTTTATTAGTAGTGGAGGATCCAAAGTGAGATTTTTATGGAGACTTTATTTTGCTTTTGCTTTATTAGGTCATTCTTACAATTCAGTGCCTTTTGTGTCCCCAGTACTGATTATTGTGTTTATTAAGTAAATTTTAAACAATACAATTTCTAAACATCTTACTGAAATTATAAACACTTTCAAATACTAAACACAATGTTTTCTCCCCCCCCCCAATAAAATGACTGTATACATACTGTTTTTTATCTCTTATACCAGAGGTTTTCCCATGTCCCCAGTGCTGTACATTCTGGTTTAGTGATGATATATGAGTACTGTTTAAAAGATTTGCTTAAGTCCCTCTAAACCTTGGATTTTTTTTCTTTATGAGTTTCATTTAATTGCTGATTATAAGGGTTTATCACACGTCCCTCAAGTTGCTGTCCACCCTGTTATTTCTTACTATTGTCTCTTAAAATGAAGAGCTGTTTTACATACTGACATCATTTCCTGGAGCTCACATGATCTTTTTGGAGGGAAAACAACTGTGGAAGGTGAGTGGCTAACTCCTCATTTTAATGTTGTTTTTTCCACATTTTATCTTATATTTGTCTCATATGGTCAACCATAACATGCCATAACTGTTACGGGATATATGAGAAAGAGCAATACGATTTGATCATTTAAAAATAATTATACTAAAAAGCAGAGAATTCTTTGTCTAAATTCACTTTTTTGCTAGCATGGTTTTGCTCACTTGCTAGCTAATAGCTAATTTTACGTCAAATTGTCCACCCTGTTATATCCACCCTGTTACAACCTAATACGTAACAGGTTGGACGTCACAGTGTATATGAGGTGCGTGTGTAATTTATATAGCTTTATTATTCAGTTTAGTTATAATAATAACAGAAATATTGATATTGTGTGTGCATCCTTTAAAGAACGGCCTTAAGTGCAGATGAAAGACAGAAACATAACAGTTCTGCATTTGTCTGTAACAGGGTGGACATCCTGGGTCAGAGACTGTATAAAAATGTTTTAATAAAACCTACAGGTTATGGGCTTGAGCTTAATCAATATTAGTTTGGAAAAGTATAACACGTCCTTTTTATAATAAAACATGAAAAACAAATAAAAACAGTGTTTCATTTTTAAAATGTTTTAAGGTCCAAAAGACACCCAATTCCAGGAATGACCCTATTACATTATTTACACATTTCTTTAGGGAGGTTAATGAAATTAAATAAACTCTTTACAGGTTTAGTCCCACTAACCAAGATAACAAATCTCATCTGTTTAAACTTTTTTTCTACTTGTAAAAATTCTAGAACAATCTAAATTGTTAGATCTGTTTTGAAATGATTAGTGTTCAATCGGACATTTTTACATTGTTGTTGTTATATAAACCACCCCATTTGGAAAGTTTTGAGACATTCAATAAAAAGAAGATAAGAAGAATCTGTAATTTATTTGTTCTGCTAAATATTTACTAATAAAAGTACAAAGAAACAATTTACAATGTTTTTACTGATCAACTTTATTGTCTTCTGTAAATAGAAACATATTTAGAATTAGATGCCTAAAACAGAAACTTTTTCATGGTTTGGGAACTAAAGATACTAATTGTTGCAGTTCCACAAGTAGATTTTTTGTCCAGCCAAAGCCACGGCGAGGCTTTGTAGACACAGAATGCGCATACAGAATGAGGCTTGTCTGCGCCCAGGTGGCGCAGCAGGATATTCTGTCCGAGATTCTGAACTCCTTGGTTTGAAACTCGGCGTTGCCACCGGGCAGCTGAATGCCATCTAGTGGGCATAATTGACAGTGCCTGCAGGGAGGGATGTCCGGACTATGTGGATGGGGTCTTCAAAGGCTGTGTAAGGACCCTGACTGGCAGATAGCGAGGTGCCTTTGCAGAATGCATGGGTGATAAAGGGTTCCGCTAAGGGCTGCACGCAGGTCGGAGGAAGCGTGAGCAGAAATATACCCATATCGACTGCAATCAGGGATTCCCCAGCAGTGGAAGACAAATTGACTACGCTACATTGGGAGAAAATGTGAGAAAATGCATAAACAAAACAGAAAAAAAGAATGAGGCTTGTCATCAGCTTGCTAAATAATCATGTACGTCTTGGGAAAAGACGTCACCTTGATGGCAGCTTGTGTCTCTCTAAAATCCCAATATACGCCTCTGTGTATATGGTTCCTTCACACGTCAAGTCGCTCATGCAATGTGCACTGATGCACCCCAATACCATGGAAGATATTGACTTTTGCACCTTTCTCTGATAACAGTCTGGATGGTCCTTTTCATCTTTGGTAAAAAGAATTCAGCGTCCTTGTTTCCTAAAAACATCTGGCCACAGCACACTGTCTATCGGACCATCTGAGATGGGCTCAGGCCCGGAGAACTCGGAGGTGCTTCTGCACATAATTGACGTTAAGGCTTTCTTTGTTTGTGTAAGAGAGGTTAAAGTTGCATGTTTTGATGCAGTGGCAGACTGTGTTTAGTGACAATGGTCTTCTAAAATAATTCAAAGCCCATGTGATTTTACTTATCATAGTACCATTACAATTTCTCATTCAATATAGTCTATGAGCTCAAAGGTCACGCACATTCAACAGTGGTTTCCAGCTTTGCCCTACACACACTGAGATCTCTCCAGATGCCCTGTATCTTTTGCCGATATTATGAACCATAGATGGAGAAAGACTAAGTTATTTGTTAATCCTGCATTGAGAAATGTTTTTTGAACATTGTTCTTTTTGACAATTCTCTATTAAAGTTTTACTAAGTGGTGAGCTACGACCCATTATTGCTTATACAGACTGATTCTTTGGTGGATCCTCCTGTTATACTCAATCATGATTCCTTCACCTGTTACTAATTCAACTGCTTATTGTGGAACAGTGTAAACTATAAACTTTTCACTCTTATTTTGCATCTGTCTTAACTTTTTGGAGTGTGTTGCAGGCATTACAATTTTAATCAGTAAAGACTTAAGAAATTTTCATCTTCTATTTTATTACACAGGGTATGAAGACCCCACCCACATAGTCTGGTCATCCCCCCTAGCAGAAACGTGTCTGCTGCAGGCACTGCCAATTATGCCCACTAGATGGCGCTTAGCTGAGTTTCGAACCGAGGAGTTCTGAATCTTGGCGCTGGTGTACTAGCGGAATATCCCGCTGCGCCACCTGGGCACCTTTATTTTCTATTGTTGTTAATTTTTTATCAATAAAGATTCAAGAGAAGTCACAGAGTCTTTTTTTTAATGCATTTTAGCAACTTTTTTGATGGGTTTTGTATTTTATTATTGTTGTTATTGTTATTATTATTAATTTATTTAAATCAATAATAATTAATGATAAATACAAAAGCCTTTTAACCACACTAGGACAAACCTGATGTGCTTAATGGTTTTTGTAATACACACACAAACATGCTCACAGATATACCTTTTTTATTAAGTCATATAGAAAATGCTATTACAAACAAAAACATTTATTTAAACATAGTGTTCATTTAAATATTGTCAAGATAATTACTGAAATTTGTGAACCACTTTTGGAAAAATACATACCTTCTGTAAACTCAGTTGTTATCTGAATGGTGCGTCCGGCCACCCCATAAATATATGGAAGCAGCTGATCACTCATACCTGCCACTGTTCCGAAATCAGAGATCAGAACAAAGCTTCTGTCTGTTGCGACAGTCTGAAGCAGGGAACTAGCCGAAGCATCCAAGGCTACGCCAAATGTATACACATTGGCCAGCTTTAGCGCCCTTTCCCCCTCACTGACATCATCAGTGGACTGCCCAGCACTAATAATGACCAAGGCCTGGGGCACCCCTTCCTCTGCCCTGCCCCCTGCCTCTGGGCTTAACACAGTCTCGGTCACCTGCTTTAAGGCTGCCCCGAGATTAGAATCAGTTTCACCAGGGAAGGTAAGACGTCGTATTATATTCTGGATGTCCCTTTTGTTGTAATATTGATTGAGATTAAATTGTGTCTCAGGGTTAGCACCATAAATTACCAGTGCTACCCGGATTTTGTCCCTGCCAACATCAAGCTCGTCAATCAACTGAAGAGCCAAATCACGGATGGAAGGGAAGTTGGAAGCTCCAATGTTCTCTGATCCATCAATTAAGAGTACAAGGTCAGCTGAATCTTTGGAAGAAGAAAATGAGAGAAAGACACAAAAGCACAATGCAACATGTGAAGGTTATAGCATGGATGAAAGAGGACAAAGACAAGGTGCAGGCACATGACTGCTGTAGTCATGGCTGTTTAAAAAGCATCACAAAAACACACCATGCTGCATGTGGACTGAATCAATGAAGATACTAATTCATCGTCTTTCAGTTTTTGAAAATATCCCACATTAAGAGCTTTTAAAGCTACAGTTTTAAATTCCAAAGTCGTGTTATATTCAGTGATGGCCTGTCAGTGTATACACAGTGCTGTGGTTTTAAAAGCTAATTTTAAGGCTCCATGATATTGTATCCAAATAAAAAAAAAATTCTTACAGTAGTAAATACTTCCATTAGTGGCCTAACAAACTTCCTCCCAAGGGTATGTCAAAGCACATCCGACAAGTCACAGAATATTTAGACATTTAGGGAACTGCAAGCCTCGTTCAGCTTAAGAAAGGTAAACCTTGGACATGTGGTTCATGCTTGAATGCTCACCCAAGTCACTGAACTGAAATAATATTGTTGCTTGGTTGCAATTGCTTTTAGGAAACAGGGTATTTTTCCTCTTAGGAACAGGTGTTAGGACTTCTTTTGCTCTCTTAAGAGCATTTCTTCAAGTGACTGGTCCATCTTAATATAGTTGCATTATTTAATTATGCAGGATTTCTTATGCCAGGTTCACACTACATGACATTCCAAGTCGTCAGGTTGCTGTACAGTCCACACCACACAACCGGATCTTTTGTAATCGGGAGTCTTTCAAGTCGGTGTGGCTTTCACACCTGATCGGCGATAGGGGGTTTCACACTACACGATCTATCACCAACTGGTATCGGAGGCGAGCTTCTCTGGTCTCCCAAACTACGTTTTGTCACGAAAACAAACACGAGAAGTGATGAGGGGTTTCATGATATTACGTCCAAAAATGCACGTCAACAAGTAGCGAGCGATCAAAGTTTGTGCGCTGATGTGCAGCGTAAAATCAAAGAGAAAAAATAAATGAATCTGAGTGGATTTGGCTACTCGAACAGCATGGATTGTTCTATAGTGAGTTGGAGGTTAATTAATATTTTTTACAATGCAATGTTGGTTTTTTGTAGAGAACGATAAGGTCAGAAATACTGTAAAACTTGTGTGTGTGCTGATGTATTCTGATATAAACTATATTATACCCCTGTCCCACCTTTTTACAACTCCTTCCCTGCGTTTCCCCCACACGATATCTTGTGTTCTTATTGGCTGTTTGACATAGCACTCATTGCCAGTTGGGCGACTCAGATCCAGATATTTCACATTCTAGATATCTCTCTTCGGCTCCCGAGCCAGCAAATCTAGCGCAGACCAGTTGGCGAGCGAAAATCAGGACAAAAATCGTGTAGTGTGAACTAGGCATTAGCTGCATGTTCATGCTGCAAATCTCTCAGTTTGCTCTTTTGGATTTAGATCTGGTAATTAGAGAGGCAATTGAAATAATGGAACTGATCGTTATGTTCATAACCTTGACTTTGGGATCCCCTGGCAACAATAACCATGCCTAATTTGTTGGCTGCCAAATTACTGGCATTATGTATAAATGCATACAATCAAACAGTTTGATTCAGACTGTTTCCATCCAAGAACAAAAACCTGGAGCTATAGTAAAGCAAAGGACCCTCCAAACCTTGACAAATAAAGTATGGTCTGATACATCTTGAATTCTGCTATATATAGTAAGGTCAGGATTATGATGGCTACTCTTAGCATGTATGTAGTCTTAAACTGGTTCTATGAGCATGTACATTTTGTGCATTTAGTAACTTCGAAGGGGCAGCATATTCAACCTCCATATAGCCTTGTAAAACAGTTATTGCCCCTTAACTTTATTACTAGTTACACCACTTTTAGCAGCAACTACAGCAACCAAACGTTTTATAGAATTGTACATTAATTCTTCGCAAGCTCTTAAGGACTTGCAGCCCACGTTTCTAAAGTAGGTTTTCAAGCACGTACAACAGAGGCTTTTAAAAGCAATTACATTTTGACACCACTGTGTATACATTACTGTCAAGGAGAACTTACAGATGTTGGTTCTTTAGTTGACTACTACTACTAGAGTATCTTCCTTTGTATTCAGTCACATCATGCAGACTCATGTTAAAAACTTATAACAGTGTATAACAGTGATAATCATGATTTTTTATTATCTGTACAGCTACAAATCAAATAAAACCAATTTATTCATATTCTTTCAAAGAATACAATGATACTATTGTTCATTTTGCCTGTTTAATAAATAGAAAGATATAATAAAGCAGATTCATAACGTTAATTAAATAGACATTAATAAACATACTTGGTTGTGAATAGATCAGTTATATGTAGTAGACATATACTATAATAGATAAGCCCAGTGAATTATAAGTACTATGTTACGATTAATATATGCAATACTATTAAAACTTCTATATATAAAATACATCTTTTTATATGACAATATAAAATAAATAGTCAATTCTTTGCACTGCTTTATGCTTTTTGGTACAAGTTACCAAGGCTTTATGAGGTATTTCATATCAGCCATTTTTAAGCCAAAAGTTGCATGCCTGTTTTTAATAGAAAGACCAATGTGCAATAAAAATAATTTCTGAGGAGACGTCTTTAGAAAATATCTGGCAACATCATGAGATTAACTACATACAGTTTATTTCTATCTGAAAGGGAATATTCTTAATGCAAATATACGTACATCTAGGCTTTAAATGCAAGTAATTTTCCCTGCCGTTGATTTAGCTTGCAAGCACTAGTGCATATAAAACTAGAACATGATTTAACAAGGGAGAAGCTGAGCTGGGTGGCCAGTCATTTTTAATTCAATAGTTTTATTAAAATATAAAAATCATGAACAATACGGGTAACAAAGAGAAAAGATGGATGAATTGAAAGATTGGTTAATGGACCAAACTGACTGCACTGTGTGTAAAATAATAAAACAATACCAAAGTGGTGTTCATGTTAATACTATTACAACCAGAAAGATTTATCAGTGACCAAACATGCAAAACGATAGACAAACTTAAACAGTGTTAAGTTACATTAACAGTGAAGGACAATATGAATGAAGGATTATGGTCATCCAAGGCAAATCTCCAGTACTAAAAATGGATCGTTTCATCTTTTGACATTTCAAAGATCACACACGTCTACATCTGAAATTCCATTCCATAATAAATCCATACCTCTCTCAAGTAGAGCATCAAAAGCTCAATAAATCAAATTCCTGCTGACTACCTGTCAATGTTTGTTAGTAGTAAAAAATAACCAAAAAACTTGGAAAAACTTACCCTCCTGAGCATTAAGTTTTGGAAGGATGCCCAAAAAGAGCACTCCTATGAGGGTGCACAGCAGTAATTGTTTTTTCCACATTCTGGAAAAAGCACCAGGAACACACCTGAAAAGGGAACAGAATTTTGATTTTGAAATATGGTTTTCTCAAGCTTAGGTACCAAGGGGTTAGGAAAACTAATTTAAGTTAATGAAGGCTTAGGGCTTTGCTTAGGTGCACAATAGCAGCAATTTGAAGGTGGTTGGGCTTGATCCAGTGATCACTATTCCAGTACCTTAACCATTGAGCTACCAAATTCCTAAATAGAGTATTGGGGCTGCACTGTAGAGCTCGGTAATACACTTACCGGATGCTTTTATTAAAGGCTACATACACAATCTAGGCCAATCAACCAAAAAAAATCCACAGTTGTGTCTGGCTGTTTACCAGATGTGTATGTTTAAAACTAACCCCATGAAAGGGGTTATATATTATACTGATCTGTCATGATAAGTAATGGTGTATCTTTACATTTAGACCTTAAGGCTACAAATAAAATTGCACTTATTTTTTGTATCTCTTTGCTCAATCAATCAGTCTAATTAACCACATTGTCAGAAATCTATTTCTGGAAATGATATTCACAACAGTCACCTAAAACTTTAAGATTTTTACATAAAGTAGGTTTGTCTCATTAGGTCCTATTATTCTTACAACCACAATGCAAAAATGTTCAATGCAATGTCTTGAAAACTGTCCTGAGCCATGGACTCTAATGACATTAATTCTTATGTTGTGCCTAGGTTGGTGATCTGCAAGTGTGTCATTGTGGAGTTCTATGACAGTTTAGGTGGAGAGAGGAAACTACTTCATTTCCCACAGCCATAAAAGATATCTACAGCCACCCAAGGGGACCTTGCTCATGATGCTTTAGGACCCTTGCTGCCACTAACTTCCATGCTGATTTCCAAGGTAAATCTGCTATATTAAAATAAACAGATAAAACCAAATAAGCACTTTGTGCTTTTCAGAATATAAAAGGACTGCTGGATCTTAAACTATGAAAACCAGCACCAGTCTATCACGACCTTTGAATATTAACTTTTTTAATTGTTTAGCCAAATATTCTCAATGAGCATCACACTTTACTTCCAAAAGCTCTAGGACTCCAGTAAATTAGAGTGAGAGCCATTATTTCCTTATCAAGAATACCTGGAACAGTGAAAAATCCTCTACATGTACAACATAACCATGTATTGTTTTGAAAAAGTACTTGCTCCTACCTGAGTTTATGTTTTTGCATAGTAAACCCACATCATTGTTTCAGATGCTAAAATTAAATTAAGACAAAGACAATTCCAAGCAATCACAAAATAAAGTTTATACATTATAATTTAATTTATAAAAAAAAATTCTAGAGCACCAACTGACTCTGTGTACAAACAAAATTGCTAACTGCTATAACTACTATAACTTGCTATAACTGATATAACCATAATGTCTGTTTCTACCAGAACAAAATCTGATCATCAGGCATGAGACAAAGCTCAAGTAAAATTGAGGTATGCAGCAAAACAGCAATGTAAATTACAAGAACAAGTCAATCTCTGAATGGTTTTGAGGAAACTACTTTAAGACCTGACTTAAACCTCAATAAGATGATAAAGCGAGAACTTATTCGTGCAGTTCTTGTTTAAAAGCCCTTCAATCTTGCTAAATTAAACCATTCTGCAGAATGTCTGCAATGTGAAAGAATGATCTTCAGTTTGAAGAGGTGTTTTTTGTAGTTGTTGCTAATAAAGATGGTACCTGTGTCCCTAGAGGCTCTTTAACAGCTCACAAAATATCATCAGCTTTATTCAATCAGCTTGATACTTTATGACTTTGCCTAATTTTATTGAAACTATTCTGTTTAGTGTCTTAGAGACCCTAGCTAGAAGTTTCTGTCTGGTGTTCAGGGTACAGCTAACTCTCTCTCTTTCTCTGGGTAATTCAGTTGATTAATTTGGTTAATTTTGCACTCAAACAAATGTACCCACGCAACACTGGGGTATCTGAGACCCCAAAGAACAAGGCAGTAAAATCAACAGAACACGAAGATTCAGTTTAGGCAGGCAGTTACTTTTCCACTCTGGTTCAGTTGGTGTTCTGTAACTTTTTCCTTTCAGTAAATAAAATTGCATTAACATGCTGTGTAATCTAATCATACAGTAATTCATTGGCAATTTTTAATTCAAATATAAATATAAATGTTTGAAATAAGACTAGTACAGGGTTTAAAATGGAGTGATAAAATCTAGCAGAAGGCAGTGTTACACATCAAAGTAATCCCAATAATCATGTGTCACTTTCTGTGTCTGTAGGGCTGCCAATTACCAAACATACAGGAACAGCTGTTTATATTAAAATCACAAATTAAACGAATGAATAGTTTTCTTTCAGCATTAAATAGGTTTTCCGAAATGATTCATATAAGCTTAGGGTGCCTCCCATTCACGTGTCCCTACCAACATTTAAGACAGACCTCCGCTAATGGAATATTTCCATGCAGTAATCAAACATCCAGTGCTATGGAAAAGTATTGCCTGTCTGTATTGACTGTTTGTCGTACTTAATAATTTCAGGTAATTAACAAAACATGCTAATACATAAATACATCTGGGTAAAAAACACAACAACAAAACACAACCCTTCACCCTTGTGTAAATAATTTTCTATTAATTGAATACATTTTATCAATGTTAGCCATTAACAGTGTTTCACACCATTGTATTATGTTATATGTTAATTCCATTCTGAACATTTCATAAGGACTCTCTGTTCAACGTCAAACACAGTCTCTAAAATTGATTGAAAGTAGCACTTTGAACTCTGATGATGCTTCTTTCAAACAAGAATTTGGTCACTGCATATTTGTCCTTGCTGAAAGCCAGGCCGTTCTTCTTGATGGTCAGCAGCAGTTTGCATTTCACACAGAACACTTCCCTAGCTCTGAGACCAGGGTGATCCCTCACCAGTTTGTGCACTTCATCATGTTTTCTTTTGGCCTTCCTGACAGTCTTGGGTATTGGTTAGGGTTTACCAACATTCACTGAACAGCTTGGTCACTTCTCCTCTTAGGCTTCTTTTATTTAAAAATTGTAAATGCCTAGCAGTTTAGACTCTTTTAAAATTGATACAACCGACCGGGCATTTTGTTCATCTTTGGTCAAGAGTAGGTTGCCATTTTTCTCCTTGATTCTTCCAGAGAGATCTTTTACAATCCAGTAGAGGGTGCAATGCCCTCCAGCTTATTCTTATTGCCTGATCCAGTTTAGCATATTCCAGTGGTCCATTTCCTTGACATTTCTTGCCTGGTCCTGTTTCCCAGTTCCCAGGATTCACTGCTTTTTCTACTTCCCTCTTTGATGTTTAATGATTTTATGTGTGCAGGTCAGTCATAGTCTCCTTGAAGTCATACCATTGTGCTTTATCCTCCATCTCCTCAGAAAGGACCATGTCTGACACTATAGACATGGTGCTGATCATGAACTGAATACTGAATACTGAATACTAATCTTCCAATCAGTGGTGAATTTTCCATTCTGCTGAGTTTGCTTAAGCGGTACATGTCAAATACGTCCAAAATCTTCCTTTTTGATAGAAGATCTGGACATGTTCTGATTCTCATAAAATTTGATATCAGGCATATGATTCAGCAGTGGTTTTAAAGTAGTTGATGAATTACCCTCCTAGTTATTTAATAAACCAATAACAAATCGTAATTGATAAATGCTACTCCAGGGCCTGTGTGACTTGCCAAAATTAAACCATGGATTCTCCTGAGAGAGAATATCTGATCAACAGACCATAAAATTGGGTTAGTCAACAACAAATCAGTGCAAAGCACAAGAACAAATCAACCTCTGAATGGCGTAAAAAATTAAGGTTGTGTAAGAGTGGCCTTGTCAAAGTCTTGACTTGAAAATCAGTAAGATGCTGTAGCAGGACCTTAAACAAGAAGTTCTTGCTTTTAAACCCCTCAAATTTAGCTGATTTTTAAATCATTATCTCAGGATCCCTTTGTACAGTAGTATGTGTTTAATGAGCTGAAAATGTTTAGTAAGACAAATTTGCAATAACTGGGAAAAGAACAGTTACTTTTTTACACCACTATATAGAGCAGCACTGAAAATTAGCCCAGCTTAGTCACTAATCATGCAAATGACTCATAACTCTAACATGTATTTCCATTATCACATTTTGCGACAGGATTTTTTAATTATCCAAAAAGTAATTAGGGACTATAAAGAGAAGATAGCATCTGGTTGTGCTTTCCGTGAGTTTAATACATCAGTTACCCAGATTTTTTTGACCAGTTGGCTGATACAATGGAAAAAATGTGTAACAGAATTTACTTTACTGCCTGGAGGCTAACTTAACCAGCAAGCCCGGTGCTAAACAGAATGGGATGTATGCTGTTAAGACAAAAATAAAACTGTTCATGTTTAACAATGCACCTGGTGTGAGTGTGTGTGTGTGTGTGTGTGTGTGTGGGGGTGTGTTTCACAGACAACACCCTGCACTATTTAGCACTTATGTTAACATACTTTGCTAAACATCTGCTAAGCTCAGACTGATATTTCTTACACCTTCTTAAAAAATACAACAAATCTGAGATGAGAGATGTGTACCTTTACATGTCATGTGAAATATGAATGTCATAAAAACATTTTATGTAGTTTATAAAAAGGCAATGTGTTAGGGCAACATTAGCAAAAATCATACATTTAGCCATAATTAATTTGCCTGCAACATTATATAAACCTAAACTAAAATATAGCCTTTTTATTTACTTACCCTGAGTGAAAAGTGTCGTATTCCACCGAATGTCCCAGGGGCTTTTAAAATCTGTAAAGCACTTTAGGTCTCTAAATCATAATTTCCTGCTATTTCCCATCAGTGAGCATTCTGGATGGCTGATCTTATGAAAAGTAATGATACTAGATCCTAAGGAGCTAGTGCATGACACAGCTACTCCTCGGGATACCCAGCTGTGTGTTCTCCAAGTGAGAAGTTGCACAGACTCCAAGCCTAAGACAGGACATTCACAAAACTGGAGTATTGCCATTACAATTTTTTTTTCTTCACACCGCCCACTTTTTTGGAGGGAAGTAAAGTGGAAAAAAAACTCACAAAGAGAAAAAAGAAAGAGCTTTTTGCTTAATGAGAAACAGACCACTCATAACAAGAAAGGTGATGTCATAGGCACAAGCATACTTTAGTAGAACAGCTTCTTCTCTGTCTGACCATTATCATCCGTTGTTGAATTACTGGCCTCTTCTCTGGCTGACCATTATCATCTGTTGTTGAATTATTACAAGGGTTTAATTTAAAGACTTAGGAAAAATGAACTTTAGGAATTAAATACAGACGTGCTTGAACAACTTTAAAAATTAATAGAAATCTTCAAAGATTTGTGAGAAAGTTTAGGATAAAGCCTTATGGAACACCAACTCAGTTTGTTCTGCTGTCCATCCGTTACATTGGAGACATCTGTTCAGTATGCAAAGACTCTCACAGGTCATTGTTAATTCTTCACCATATAATAAAAACTTACCATTTGCTGTTGTTCTACAGCCTAATCATAGTGTTTTAATGAGCTATTTGACAGAACTGACTTGATGTTAGACTTGATGCACATAGTTAAATTTTTTAACTGCTTGAATGCTTTTACTTAAACACCAACATCATTCTCCCAATATCGTGGTGGTAAAGCAGACAATGAATAAATGAATGAAGTACTTATAAAACACCTGCAAATCCATTTTTTGCAAACTGAGGCAATGGTTGAAACATCAGGTTTAAACACAAGACTGAAAATAATTTTAGTTGCATTTTTCTTAAATTGAATACAATGCTTTACATAACAAATTTATAATCAGCCTAACAGCTGTAATTCTGCTTTTGCTGAAACGACAGCATGCTCTCTAACTTGCATGGGCAATCTAGTTTGTGCAAAATCTGATAATCCATGTTATGGCAGCACTGCTCGGAGGATCACGCCCCATCCGGACTTCCTTCCCTCGGGCATGGACAGTTGTGTCTGTAGAGCGCCAGACTAGGCGGTTGGCAACAATGAGACACAAACTCTGATCTAGGTGGTGAGATATCACATTAGCCTGCTGTGCATATGTGCAAAACATCTGCAGCAGTTTTACACAGCCAGCTTTAAAATGCATATAGGTAGAAATACTGATCTTGCTAAATGTTTTGCTGTGTCGCAGGAAGTTGTGAGCCGAATTCTTTTATACTGAGCTGGAGGACAATATGAGAATGTTTAATCACAATGCCTCGATGCTTTAAGAAGACATTTTCTTATGTCACCTCCATTATTCATCAGGCAAAGACCACATTGTCTTACACTTTGTTCTATTTGTCTACCACTCTGACGTATATGGTTGCTTTCACCCTTGTGAAAATAATTACTTCTTTATTGGATTTAAATACAGTGATTAGAATGTCCTAACCTGCCACGCCCACAACCGGGTTGACACTAATGTCCATTTCTTATTGTATGTTACAATAATTATGGTACAATACATTTTTAAATCTGTGATCCCACATTAAGTAGTCTGGAGTGAGACAATACAAGCAGCAAATTTAAAGCGTAACTGCAATAGTCCATTGTTATGCAATGGGCCGGTTCTGGTCATTATGAAAATTGGCTGCATAGAAGGTTGGGGTATTCACCACCAGCTCAGACTGAAGAAGTCATTTGGGTGTGACGAAACGTATCTCTACACCAAAATTTGTGTCCAGATGAACTGATTAACTTTGTGGATTTGTGTACCTGGATAATTGAGCATGCTTCAAGAAATTAACCATTTACCTCTGTCTATTTATAATAGATTTTATTTACCTGACCAGTGGCACTGAGCTTTTACATTTTGTGTTATACACCAGAAAAATAGAAAACCTTGTGAACTGCTGTATGTTACCTGATAAGCTGTAAGCTCTCATTGGTGTGTGGCCTTGAGTTTTGCTTTCAAAATGAGAATCAGCAGCAAAGGTGAGCAAAGCAGTGGCATTAAAAAAATATGATAGCTTAAAAGGGGGCTACTAAAAAATAAAAGACCACTAGAACAACATTTGGGCAAACAGCCACTGCTCAGGCCGCTACTGGCAAACCTCACCTCCTACTTTCCTGGGTACCTTTATGCAATTGGAAACAGAGAGTATCATATTAGGTATGGCATGGCTAGTTCTGGATTTGGATGCATACCCTTATTGTACTGCATGGTACCGTGGTGGACAAGAGACAAAGTAGTGCTGAGCGGTATGACGGTACATTCAGTATACCGTCTTTGATTCCTCATACCGTATGGATTTTTTAAATACCGCCATACCATGGTTTTATTTGTTAAAGGGAGAGCTAATTGTACAATACTAAATAAACAAAAAGGACGGATTAAGGATAGTCTGGACCCCTGGGCAAAGAGTTGGAGAGGATCCTTAAAATGGAGGGCCCTCGGAAATAAAAATATATTGTATCATAAATGTTGATATAGGCATCGCAAAATGTTTTGGGCCAGGGCCCCCCCGTGGCCCCCTGACTTCAAGGGCCCCTGGGCGCTGGCCCCACTGGCCCGGTCAGTAATCCAGCCATGCCGCCCAGCCCTAAGACAAAGGTTTACTTCTCTGGGAACTAAACTTTAAAGCATGTCCTGCCCTCATAAGACATGATCTGCTACACTTGAGCGAGTCTATCATTTTCTGTCATTTGTTTAGATCCAGCCTGTAGAATGATATTTGCTTTTAGCTGTCTCTTGTTGCCACTGCTTCCTTTTCTCAAGCTCTGTAAGCTGTGTCTGGCTGCAATCTGTTTTTAGAGATTGACCTTGTTCTCTCTAGAAAGCTTTAGGGGTTTTGGAGTTTGAAAAGCTGGCTCTCATCTCAAGCTTGTGCTTGTTTTTTTAGTTCATGTTCTTTGCCTTTTGGTAAACCCTCATGCTTTTCTCTCTGTTGCTTGGTAAAGCTGTTTTGCTGAGTTGAGTGGTACTTCTCCCTAACTTAGAGCCCTACCTTAGGATTCGTCTTCTTAATGTCTTGATTGATCTATTTCACTGCTGAGGACCGCGATTGCTCCCGAGAAGGGTATCTTTGCCAGACACATGCTCCTGTCAACTGGTGCGAAGTCCATTGACCCCTTCCTTATTCACCCATGCTTCGCTGGATTTATGCATGAGGCCATTCTTGCATATGGAGAGTCGCACGCTGATCTTCACGTTCCTCTACTTCTGTACACAGCGTCAAAGACCCCACCCGCTTTTTAGTCCAGTTTTATCCCATCTAGCAGATTTGTAGCCAATTTTGTCTGCTGTAGACACTGCCAACTGTGCCTGCTAGGGGGCGCCAAGGTTGAGCTAGTGGAATATTCGGCTGCCCCGCAATTTATTATTCTTTGTTTATTCTTTGAGTTTCTTTGTGGGTTTGTATTTCGGTCCCAAGGTCTTGTTTCTGGTTACGTTTTCTGGGTAAATTTCATTATGTACTCAGCAATGCAAATTCAGTTTAACCCGACCACACACTTTTTAGTCAGTTCATCACCCAAAAGTCAGGCTTAGGTGAGTGCAGACAGAGGCTTTAGCTTCCAAGATGTGCTGTTTAAGCCAAAAGGAAATCTAATTATTCTACTATTTATTTACAGATGAGGACAGCTGTTTGACAAGGATGTCACCCATACGTGAAGGATTGCTAATGCACTCATACATGTTGAAAGAGTGATTGGACTGCTGAAAGTTTTCTAAATTGTTTTACTGACTGTTCCTATAAACATTGCACACAAAATTGACAAGCATTTGTGCTCCTAGCATTTGTGCACCACATGTAAACATGCATTGTGATAGAGTAAATCAGTTTGGTGGTAAATACATTTGCCATCAAATCTAAATTATAATTGCAGCAGCTGTATTTGACACAAACTCCAACTTATTTAAGCTTGCTATTAAAGCACACTTAACTGCATGTTCTTTTTAACTGTGAAGTTTATTAAACAGATAAAAAGACACTAATTTTAACTATGAAATAAAGAAAATGAATTCATTATAATTCATTATATTTAGTCATATAAACAGTAATATGTCACTCATATTGTGAGTGGTGGTCTAATACGTACATTAACCGACCACCAACAACACTTGACTATTGATTTTGAGTCCGGATGCTGCCACCAGCCTGGCCAGGTACTTCAGCCATTGGTTGTGTCTAAGAGACGAAATGCCATGAACGTGCAGACGTGTGTAACCTGTAGACTTATTTTCAGAAAACAAATTAACCAGGGGTGTCCAAACTTTTGTCCAAACTTTTTAGCCAGTATTGTACTACACAACCAAAAAATGACATCTGAGACTCAGGGAAAGTGTAACATGTCCCTACCTACTCATCTCTGGTAGAGACTGGGCATTGGTAGAGACTGGGATTGGGCATAACACTTTTCATGTAGATTTTATTTTAGGAATCCAACATTCAATAAAAAGCATCAATGTTGGCACCCAGGTGGCTTAGCAGGATATTCCTCTAGCACACCAGCGCAGAAATTCTGACCGGTTGCCACCGGTCGGCTGGGAATCATCTAGCAGGCATGATTGCCAGTGCCTGCAGGGAGGGATGCCCGGACTAAGTGGGCGGGGTCTTCAAACGCTGTGTAAGGACCCTGATTGGCGGATAGAGGCGCCTGTGCAGAGTGCATGGGTGAAAAATGGTTCCGTTAAGGGCTACCCACCTCAACTGCCAAAAATCGGGGATTCCCCAGCAGTAGAAGTCAAATTGAAAATGGGAGAAAAATGCATAAAATATAATAATACAAAAAGCATCAATGTGTTACACTTGATAAAAAGCCAGGCCAATAAAAAAATCACTTAGGATTTATAAAATGTGTGGGGGGGAAAAAGCCAGTTTTGTAAAACTCTGGAGTAACTTGCAGGTTTTATAGGGGAAAAAAGAGGGAAGAAAAAAAACAGCTGGCAGGAGGATTACAAAATGACTTTGGATTTGGGTTGCCATTATATTACAACACATTTAGTGCTAATTTGTCATTTGTAAATTACATAGCCAGTGGTAGACTAGTGGGTAGAGCTGTGGGTTACCACCTGGAGAGTTGTGGGTCTGAATTCTGGCTCTGCCAGTGCCATTCAGTCAATGTTGGGTTCTCTCAATCCTCTTGGCTTAATCTAAATTACAGATGCTGTCATGAATCTGCACACCATAGTGTTATTTTAACCAAAGAATAGAGAGAGAGAGAGAGAGAGAGAGAGAGAGAGAGAGAGAGAGAGAGAGAGAGAGAGAGATGACAAAGAACAAGACGGGCCCAGCTGGAATCTTAAAATTCCGGGATTTCTAACTCAGACAGCATGCACAATACAGACAACAACCACAAGGGGGTAGTGTTGTCACAATGTGCCATCCGTACTTAATAAATGAATTTCCAGAGAGTATGATTGGAATGAATTACCACCAAACAGACTTAAACAGATAATAATTAAAATATTCAGAAAAAAAACTTGCTTCATTCCTTTTCATGTCTTCATGCCTTATACCAAGATGAGAATGAGAACAAGACAGTTTAAAATTTTGTTTACACAGGTTCACACACACACATTTCATTAAAAGATCATATTTCAATATAGCTTTGTGACATGACCTCCTAATTAGTATTTCAAATCGATTATACAAAAATTACTCACTCAAATTTGTGGCAACAGTTTAGGTAAGGCCATTTTTCAACTCCAGCATGACTGTGCCCCTGTGCACAAAGCAAGATCTATGTGGACATAGGGGAATGGGAGGGTCTGACCTTCCTTAATAATACTTGGCCCCCTTAATTTTTACTGTGTAATTCATACTCTGCCTTCAACTCCTAGTGACCGTATGGATAGTGTTTCTTCAGAACATCCTGTCTTCTGTTTGGTTCTTCAGGCTTTTTATTAGTTCACTAATCATTCCTCTAACTGAATCTATCTAGATGCTGGTCATCCTCTTCCTTGTTCACTTTTAACTTTTTCAAGCATAATTGTCCTTTCCAATGAACTAGTTCTTCTCATAATGTGTTAAAATTAAGAGAGGTGGGGCCGCTCAGGTGGCACAGCAGTAAAAACACACGCTGGAACCAGAGCTGGGATCTCAAATACATCATATAGAGTCTCAGCTCTGCCTGCCGGCTGGGCTGAGCAGCCACATGAACAACGATTGACCTGTTGTTCAGATAGGGGTGGGATATTAAAAAGCCGGATAGGGACTCTCTCATAACTAATGCAATTACGTCCTCTGCTGGCTGATTGATGGCGCCTGCACAGAGACGGGAAAAGAGTGCTGTCAGGGTGTGTCTCTCCGTACACAGTGCTGATCCACAATGCACTTGTCAAAGTGTACTGTAGGTGACAAAATGCTGCCAAAACAGCTGCTGCCCAGGTGTCGGAGGGGCCGTAGGTTAGCTTCGTTCTCCTCAATCAGAGCAGGGATCGGCATTGGTGAAGAGGAAGCATGATGCAATTGGGCGATTGGATGCGCTACAAGGGAGAAAAAGGGGAGAAAATGCATTAACATATTTTTATATATGTTTCATATATTATATAAACAAATTTTTAAAAAATTAAGAGAGGTGGAAAGGTGTCATTTTAGTTGCTTTCCCTCTTTCTGATTTCTGACTCCCATAACCAGCAGAATATCTTGTTTGCAGGTCTTTTTCAGTTAGAACTTTTCAACTTCTTCATCTCTGGCATCTGCTGTTGGGCTGTAACCTGAATGAAAGTAGTGTTAAATGGTTATGTATTAAATGGGAATGACGTCAGGCGTTCACAGCTCTGTATCCAATAATGGTCTTGTAACTAGGCATCCAGTGTCATACACACAAAAGTTCTTTCTATTTGTTTTACAGAAGGGAGTTACCCATGCCTTCTTTTACACAATTAAACAGACGTCATTACTGTTTTCACTTTTGTGATCATACACCTCTGACTCCAATCTATTTTGATACTGCCTTATATAGGTATTAGGTTTATTCTGGCACCTCTGTTTAGAAGTTTCTGTCACAGGAGGCCCTAACAGGAGATAAAACTCCAGGCAGCTATGCTTATTGCTTTCCTAATGCATGCCAGCCTTCTTGCCTCAACAAGGCACCATACCATGTGAAATAGTGTGTATTTACTAAAGTCATTAAAGTTGATGAGGTTAAACATTAAATATCTCATTTTTATGCTGTTTGTAATGAAATATCTGTAAATAGCAGTTCATAAATCACTGCTTTCTGTTTCTGTCCCAACTTTTTCTGAATCGGGGTAAATGTAAAGGTTATGATTGAACTTTTTAGTCATACTCCTGCTGCTGTGAATATATATTCAGAGGTTTAGCCTAAATTTTTAATGGTCAGTTTTAAAGCAAGGCTTGCCATCTGATGAAATTTTTTGAGAGCCAGTCTTGACCTGCATGATGTTTCTCGCAAAGCATGTGAGTATTTTTACCACCAGCAGTATCAGTTGGCATCAGACAGGACAAGTCTGTTTCCTGTGTAATGTTACTAATGTGCTGCAACCATATGTATATTTATATATGTATATACTCTGATCAGCCATAACATTAAAACCACCTCCTTGTTTTTACACTCACTGTCTATTTTATCAGCTCCACTTACCATATAGAAGCACTTTGTAGTTCTACAGTTACTGACTGTAGTCCATCTGTTTCTCTACATACCGTTTTTACCTGCTTTCACCCTGTTCTTAAATGGTCAGGACCCCCACAGGACCTCCACAGAGCAGGTATTATTTAGGTGGTGGATCATTCTCAGCACTGCAGTGACACTGACATGGTGGTGGTGTGTTAGTGTGTGTTGTGCTGGTATGAGTGGATCAGACACAGCAGCGCTGCTGGAGTTTTAAATATCGTGTCCACTCACTGTCCACTCTATTAGACAATCCTACCTAGTTGGTTCACCTTGTAGATGTAAAGTCAGAGACGATCGCTCATCTATTGCTGCTGTTTGAGTTGGTCATCAGTGGTCACAGGATGCGGCCCACAGGGCGCTGTTGGCTGGATATTTTTTTTGGTTGGTGGGCTATTCTCAGTCCAGCAGTGAGGTGTTTAAAAAGTCAATCAGCGCTGCTGTGTCTTATCCACTCATACCAGCACAACACACACTAACACACCACCACAATGTCAGTGTCACTGCAGTGCTGAGAATGATCCACCACCTAAATAATACCTGCTCTGTGGTGGTCCTGTGGGGGTCCTGACCATTGAAGAACAGGGTAAAAGCAGGTAAAAACGGTATGTAGAGAAACAGATGGACTACAGTCAGTAATTGTAGAACTACTATATGGTAAGTGGAGCTGATAAAATAGACAGTGAGTGTAGAAACAAGGAGTTGGTTTTAATGTTTTGGCTGATCGGTGTATGTGTATGTCAGAAAGGGACCTTTGCTCATAACTTTGGCAAACATTAGTTTTCAAAATTCTTTCACACAGACATTGTTTGTAATTTGCAATTGCCAAAACAGATATTTGATGTTGAACAAAAATTTACTTTTTACAGTATAGTTGTCAGTTATGTTTAATATGAAAACATAATTGTTTATAAATTGTATAAGTGTTTTTTTGCATTGTTCCCCAATTTTCTTCCTTATCTAGTCATATCCAATGACCCGATTGCATTACGCTTCCTCTCTACTGATGTTTACCTCCACTATTGACTGAGAAGAACCAAGACTAACTCAAGCCCCCACCTGCAAGTTCGTATGCGAATCAGCTTTGTGTACAGAGAGCCACACCCTGATCCCATTATCCCTTGTCTCTGTGCAGCCGCCATCAATCTGCTATGAGTTCGAAATGTCAGCTCTGGTGTGCCAGCGTGTAGTATACAGTATATATTAACCACTCGACACCTTTTATTGCTCCAATGTCCGATGCCTGCATGCTCATTGTTGGTGATTTTGGCCTCGAGTTAGCATGGGCCACACAGTAGAAGTTTAATGCACTGTCTGTGGGTACTCACCAAGGCTGCCTGTGAGCACCCCCTGCTGTTTCTTGATAGATAGATAGATAGATAGATAGACAGACAGACAGACAGACAGACAGACAGACAGACAGACAGACAGACACTTTATTAATCCCAAAAGAAATTAGGTGGTTGATGCTTGAACCCAGTCATCAGGCCACTCATGTGTTTATGCTTGAACTAATCGGTTGCATTGTGGCATGGCCTCCTAATATATTGGTAGTAAAGATGCAAACAAGTTATAGCCAAAGAACATTTGCAACTTAAAACAGATACTTCATCATGTAATATTACAGATTAATATGTAACAAACTGTTGTCATGCAGCATGGCTGATTGGGTAGCACACACACATACACCTTCACTTGTTACTACGAAAACACATGGGAGCAGCTGCTAGAATCTATTTTGGTGATGATGCCATCAGTCTATTTGTGGAGCTGAGCAAGGGGAGAATGGTCTGCTTGGCTAAAAGTCCCTTATGGCTACATGGCTGTTAAAGTAAAGAGAAAAATATTTGTAAAATCGGATTCATAGTTTGATTTTTAGTTTCATCTAATCTTCAGTTTCTCATCTACTTTTGTGTCACATTGATCCAGTTGAAATAACTTAAGTAATGTAATAAGTTAAGTAATAAGTAAAACTGAGCCTCACTGTCACTGTACATTCATACTGTTACTCTAGTCGCGAGGTACAGTACAGAATCTGTTTGGGGTTGTAAAATGAATCCACAAGCTAGGTCCAGAACTAGGACTCTGACTAATCAGAACCCTTAACAATCTATACTCGGTCGACTAAAGGTTCAGGAGGACTGTATCAGTTAGTCTTGATATTGTATCACCTTATTTTTCAATGTCATTTGTTGCATATTTTTGTGTAATATTTTATAGTCCCATGCTGAAGTCAAATTACTGTTCAAATGTACCTATTGCATATAAAAATATGGCTTTCTGGTTAGTAAAAGCTTGGCATCAGAATGGATTTCCCATGATTTATCCACTTGGGCTCTTAGTTTGAAAGAATGGCAAATGCTGTGACCATTTAGGTGGGTGAGGGGAGGACAGACTAGAGGAACAAGGCGAGAACCTTGACAAGACAGAGCTCAGAACCTTTTTAGAGAATCAGTAAGGTTAGTATCACAGTCCAAGTTCTGGGCCTAGCTTTGTGGATTACTTTAAGCACCACAAACAGATTTGGTTGTGTACGTTTTGCTTGGGGAACCAGTATGGATATACAGGGACGATGGATCCCAGCTTCAATTCCTGAGGATGGAGAGGTTATACTGGAGCAGACAAATGGGATATGGCACAGACCAAACACTGAAGATGCCAATATGCCTCTCTCTAAATCTCAGAGACGACGTAGTGATGTGAAAGTCTACAAGGAGTTCTGCGATTTTTATGCTCGCTTGTGAGTTCCCTTTTTTACCTTATCTTATTGGAAAAGTTTAGGACTTGTTGCAAATATTTATTTATTTATTAGGATTTTAACGTTTACACATTTGGTTACATTCATGACAGAAACGGTAGTTACTGGTTACACAAGATTCATCACTTCACAATGTCAAACACAGTCATGGAAATTTTTTTGTCTCCAATTCACCTCACTTGCATGTCTTTGGACTGTGGGAGGAAACCGGAGAAAACCTATGCAGACACAGGGAGAACATGCAAACTCCACACAGAAAGGACCTGGACCACCCCACCTGGGGATCAAACCCAGGATCTTCTTGCTGTGAAGCAACAGTGCTACCCACTGAGCCACCTTACTTGTTGCAAATAAGTACAATAAGCTCTGATGCTTCACTTGGTTTACAGTTATTTGATACCTACACATAAATCTTGTTTAAATCTACTTTCTTTTATATTTAGAAGTAATAAACATTGACCTGAGCTGAGACGAGAGACATTCACAGTTCTTTACATTTTTTACTCTTTCATTGAGTTGAGTTCTTGAAGAAATTTTTGCAGACCAACAACTCCTGGGCAATTCACCGCTGTTTCTCTGTGTAAAAATGTTGACTCTCACTGTGGTTTGGTGAGGTCTTAGAGTCTTAGCTCTTGCTAAGATTTAGCCGATGTTATAACTTCTTGGAATGTTTGGAATTTTAATTTACTAAAATGTTCTTCATTTCTTTTTGGAATGTTCTTACATTGTAACCTGGAAAAACTTAAAGTTGACTGCTTAACCATGATGGTAGGATATAAGATCGGTGAGATTTGTATTTCAAGGCTGGCTAAAATTACACCTTGACTTACTAATGTAAGTGTGATATGATTTAAATGTTGTTAACTTTTTTCAAAGAGTGATTTAAAAATATTAAAGATTAAAGATATTACATTTTACAAAATGTGTTGTGTTCTGTCCTTCTGAACACAATCAGAATAAAAAGGGTTATTACATTTCTATAGTGTTTTAAAGTGTTATAACCAAAGGTGTAAGACAGTCCAGCAAATAGAATCAATAAATCAATAAATGCATGAATACAATTGTAGTACATATGTACAATTTTTTAAATGTTAAATTAGATTTTTTAAACAGTATATCATATATTATATTATGACTCTAGGTCATAAGTAGCATACATTTATATTAACTGTCTTTCCTTGTTCCCACAGTAATATGGCAAATGCTCTTGCTAATGCCTTTTGTGAAATCTGCAAGAATGGCTTTGCTCCTGAAGAGAAAATTGTAAACAGTAATGGAGAACTGTACCATGAGCAATGCTTTGTGTGTGCACAGTGTTTCCAACCATTTCCAGAAGGCTTATATTATGAGGTGGGTCTGTCCTTGTATCTTCTTCTTTTTTATATGGTGATAATTCTTCACGCTGTAGGACTGAAATTAACTGGATTGTTCTTGCTTTGTACATTAACATGAACTGTGATATCACAAAAAGGTTGGGACAGTAGGAAAAGTTTCAACAAAAAAACAGCAATTATTTGCAAATTATTTTGATCTGTATTAATTAAAACAATACAAGATATTTAATGTTTTAACTAAAGAATTATAAATATATGTTTGTATATGCAGTATATGCTTATTCTGTGTATGCTTTTGAGGCACAAAAGGGGGAGAAATGTGTTCCCCCATGCATTTTGTTTCTTCTCTTGTATCTTGTTGTGTCCTATCATTTATGTATTCATGCGTCTCTCATGTGTCTGTCTCTAATATTGTATCTTGATGTATTTTTCTATTTTGTAAAGCGTCCTTGGGTATTGTGAAAGGCGCTATATAAGTCCAACTTATTATTATTATTATTATTATTATTTGTCTCTGGTCATTAAAATAAAATGGCTAGCGGTGTCATAAATATCAGATGAGGCCTTATGTTTACCAATAATTATGTGAACGGTTACATGACTGCCCTTGTTGTCAATTAGTCGTTTGCGACTGGACTTTCCACCCTAGAACCACACATCAATATGCACATTTAGCAATTTTAAAAAGCTATCTTCACCCTTTTCAGTGCTAGTTTATCTGCTAAACGTAATGTATGTTTGCTACTGTTCTAAATTGAGTTTGGTTATTGTCTTGTTTACAGTGCAGAGATGATTTACTTGTTATTTCATTTGGTATTAAATTTTCCTATACTGTCATTTTTGACTTTGATTCTTTTTGCAGTTTGATGATAGAAAGTACTGTGAGCATGATTTCCAGATGTTGTTTGCTCCTTGCTGTAATCAGTGTGGTGAGTTATTTAGACAAAGTTTCTAAATAAAAACAAAACTTAATATTTTACATTGTGAATTTACTGCTTTTGAATTAAATGCATTAATTTGGAATGTTAAATTCTTCAGGCGCGCTCCGATGGTGCAAAAAAATATGCTAGCCCACTATCAGCTGTGCTATTGGCGGTCAAGCATCAGATGTAATCGGCTGTCTGGAGGGGGGTGGCGAAATATGGGAGCAGCCAAAAAAAAATCTGTTTTGAAGTTTTGTGTAAGGGTATTTTTATTTGCCTTGTTCATCTGTGTAAAATGTGTGCAGGGGAATTCATCATTGGCCGCGTCATTAAGGCTATGAACAACAGCTGGCACCCAGATTGTTTTTGTTGTGACATCTGCCACATAATGCTTGCTGACGTTGGTTTTGCTAAGAATGCAGGCAGGTAAATGTACCTGGCTTTAAATGCCAGAGGTTTCATTTTTTCAAACTTGCTTGTGTATGTTACAATTCAAATGTAGTGAAATTTCAACCTCTTTCAGGCACTTGTGTCGTCAGTGCCACATCCGTGAGAGAGCTTGCGGCCTCGGCAAATATATTTGTCAGAAGTGTCACTTCATCATTGATGAACAGCCGCTAATCTTCAAGAATGACCCATTCCACCCTGATCACTTTAACTGCAATAACTGTGGGTAAGAATTAGCATTTTACTTTTATTTTACCTTCTCAGACCACTAAATTACTGATACTCTACAGATACTGAAAGTTCTTATTATATGATCTCTATGATCAAAAAGTGGATATACAGTAAAGGATATAAAGGCCTCATTAAATTTACATTGGAGAATATTGGCCCAAACTTAAGACTTTTTAGAGTTGGCCATCTGGCCAGAATGGGCAACCAGGCAGATCAGACCTTGACGTAATTTTAGAGGAATAATGTTGATTGATGAGTAAAGATGGTGATTATATCCATTCAAAGTCAAATCTACAACACAATAAACTGTATAAAAAGTCAAGGGACACCATTTCTACTAATAACTGGTTTTACAATAATATTTCCTGAATTAAACTAATGCATCAAGGACTTGGAACTGAACTCTTTTACTTGCCAATCAATGTGTTGTTGACTCAGTCCATCTTTTTTGGCAGTCTTGTTAATAACTATATTTTCAATTATCCAATAAAAGAACTTTATTCTGACTTCTGATAATAAAAACCCTGGCACTTTATAACATATAAAGAGGCGTTAGAACAGCTATAAAACCCCATTTTCCGACAGTCAAAAACGTGTGATTTTAAACACTTCATTTAACCTTATTACTATCAGTGTGAAATGGCATGTACACAATGTCTGTGTTAATAAAATATTAATGGAACCATAATCATGCACAGTCTAAATGTTAGTGCATTTTACTAAGTATAAAGAGGAATTGTTTTCGAAAGAGTTCATTATGGCTTGTGTGTGTGTTCTTTTCTATTTCAGGAAGGAGCTCACTGCTGATGCCCGACAGCTAAAAAATGATCTTTATTGCTTGCCATGCCATGATAAAATGGGTGTGCCGATTTGTGGGGCTTGCAGAAGGCCTATAGAGGGCAGAGTGGTGAGCGCAGTGGGCAAGCAATGGCATGTTGAGGTAACAGTTTAATTATTCATCTGCAGGTATTCAGAATATTTTTAATATGTAGTTGCATTTAGATGTGTGACTAGTGAAACCATGTAGGCTGATAATAATAATAATAATAATAGCAGCAATAATTATGTTTTTGCATTATTATTGTTGTTGGTTGGTTGTCAAGTCAAAGAAATAACACGTTTAATGTTGTTGTTGTTATTAAGTATTTTGTATAAAACATTAAAACATCATCATTTTAGAGACATTTTGGCCTTTTTTTACAACACTGCATCAGCTCCTGATGTTCTAAAATGTTCCATTTTCCCATGACTTACATGTAGTGACACCCTCATGATATTAAATTCTATCCTCTGACATGTGTCCATGGTCCTCCCAGAGCATAACATTAATAAAAAATTAGCATGTAAATAAAACACTGAGAGGACTTTCCATCTTTGGAACTTTTTATTACTTTTTATTTTACTTATTTAAATATTTATTTAATTTTACAGCATTTTGTTTGTGCCAAGTGTGAGAAACCCTTTTTGGGCCATCAGCATTACGAGCGCAAAGGCCTGGCATACTGTGAGACCCACTACAATCAGGTACGAACAATATGAGTACCTACTTCTACATAATAAAAGGATTTTTCGTCTTAATGTTTTTTTTTTTCCTTTAATAAATGCAGGAATAATGTTAATCGTAAAGAGATAATCATTTATTTATATTTATTTCAGCTCTTTGGTGATGTTTGTCACCACTGCAATCGTGTAATTGAAGGAGAAGGTAAACAGAAAGGCATTTTACTACAAAAAATAATATTACATTAATAAGTAAGGCATCTGTGCAATAATATATAGAACAAATATGAACCTGTTTATTTAAACAAGCCTTTACTAAAGGCACTTCCCTGTTCTGTTTTTTGCTGAAGTCATTTCAGCGCTAAATAAAGCCTGGTGTGTTTCCTGTTTTTCCTGTTCAACCTGCAGTGCTAAACTCACCCTGAAGTAAGTTAAATTCATTTTAAAGCTTTACAAAAATCCAAATTTAAAACACCCTATTAAGCAAAACTGAAAGTTTTAAACAAGACACCATAAGAGGACTCCTGGGACAGACTAGATGGGTTTTGTGTCAATTAGATTAAGAATAGTAAATAATCACAGTAAAGACACATTACATTTTTTCATCACAATCTTTGCATCTAATTTGGATGTGTCAGCACAAGAGGATCAAGTTAATGGTGACTGGACTTAGGTGCAGGAAAATTATTCTATGGTTGGGAGAGACTGTGACTTTTTAGTTACTTAAAGAAACCAAGTTTCTTGTTGAGGAACTTCACTGGCATTGACCTCAACTCTATTTAAGACATGCAGGTGAACTGTATTTTGATTACTAGCTAACCTCAGAAATGCTCTTTTCAATCTGTTAATCTGAATTGATTAACTTTACAAATCTTATGGAAAGCCATTTTTAGAGGAATGGAGGCACATATGTCAGCAATTGAGGCTGAAGTATCTTGGCCAAGATTAGTAAAGTAAACTAATATTAAACAAAATATATGTCTAGATAAATGTAAGCATGTGATAATGTGGTAAAAAGCTGTATTTTAAGTATGAGAGTCATTTGCCTGGATGTAATCGGTTGTGTTCCTGTTTTTCATTTTGCTTTTTGGTTTGTCCTTACTTTAATTTGATCTCTATAATCACACAGGGACAAGTTTGTGGAGCTCGATCTAAAGCCTGTATGCAAACAGTGCTTTGAAAAAATGCCAGTGCAGCTGAAACAGCGTTTATCCAAACGTGAACATGAGATGAAGAACAAAAGGAAGATGATTGGTATCTGTCTGTAATGGCTTTTCAGTAATTGGTTAGTGATGGTGCTTTACTGTACGTTTCAAAATCACATTTACTTCAATCACAATTCATTAAAAACTGACTTTAAAGAGCAACACCAGTGACATTATTGAAAAAAACCTGTTTTGAAACTCAATTATCTTGCACATCTGCAAAGGCACCATTAATACACAGTGGTACATATGATTGTTTCAGAAAGTTAATGCCATGCCACATTCTTATGTGTTATAACAGTCTTATAGTAGGAGATTGCAGGTGCTAGACTTGCAGTTCATACCTGTCAACTGTTAAACAGTTGAAGTTTTATATCAAGCAAAAATAAAAAAATCTGAAAAAAAAGTTTTATGCTGTCCCAGTTTTTGCAAATTTAATTTAATATTAGAAAGTGACAATTTCATGTCCAACAGCCGTGAGTATGTAGCATTATTTTTCTTTGTTTTGCTTTTCTTTTGCTGCATTACTAATGTCAGTGGGCCTGCATGGGCTGACACAATCAATAATAGCCACTGTGTTCTGCATAGATGCAGCAACAAAATAAATCATTGGTGTTCATTAAAATGGTCAAGTAAGGAAATCTACCATATATGGTTATATACTAGTATAATATGATGTATAGAGTGTTATGGGTGTGAGAACAGAAATACAGGTTGCTGGTGTTGCTCTTTAAATGAATCATGGCTTTTATAATAAAGTTATTTCAAATAAAATGCAAAAACTCTAATGTGTAATTGTATATCATTTAATAAATTATTTTTACATTTTCTTTTTTTAGGAATAATGGAATCCTCTCATGGAAGTAAACAGAAGTTTCATGATCCTGATTTAAGAATTTAAAAGAGAACTTTCAGAGACTGAGAAATGTGCACATTTAGTTGTTACCTGTTGTAAATCACTATCCAGTCCATAAATGAAAGTAAAATATTTTTAAAAAATGTCTGAATGCATGAGTTGTTTACACAAATAGAATTGGTGTTTAGTTTTGCTTTTGACACATATGTATTCATCTTCCTACCAGTTATTTAATTAAATAACTCTGTCACACTTACCACATGTTGAGTGTATTTAATTGTTAGAATCAAATTTTTATTCAACTTTTCTGTTTTGACAATATTGGTACCCTTGCATTTAATTTTAGAATGAATGCTTCTTTTAAGGCCAGACTGGATGTGACAAACCACAATCTTCCTTGAAGAATGTGTTTTGGACAGATAAAATAATATTATAGCTATCTGAGTCACACCAACTCTGTTTACAAGAGAAAAAAAATAAGGATTTGTAGCAGAACTTACAGCCCAGTGTCAAAAAGCTGTGCCCTAGTTGAAGGCCATGGCATAATGACCTGAAACACACTTTAAGAAGAAAAGAATAGCTGAGAAGGAAACACTGAAATTACCTGTGATGAGTCCTGATCCGAATCCATTTGTACATTTATGGATAGAGCTGAAACTTGGGAGAGTTAAAATAGTTTGCCTAATAAGTGTGGCTCAATCTACCAGCAGAGATCTTGCAGAAATATTTGCAGATTGCAGTCATTGCCCCCAAATGCTCCGCTACAAATTTTTAAGTTAATGGTACCAATATGATAGCTCAGTGGTTAAGGTACTGGACTAGTAAACAGAAGGTTGACGGTTCAAGCCCCGCCACCACCAAGTTGCCACTGTTGAGTCCCTGAGCAAGGCTCTTAACCCTCAATTGCTCATTGTGTTCAGCTCATCATGTAAGTTGCTTTGGATGAAAGCGTCTGTAAAATGTAAATGCCATTTTTGTATGTTTTATAATTGTAATGAACATATTCAGCCATAAATTACCATCGTCAGTGTCTTGACAGACAGACAAACAGATAGATACTTTATTGAGCATTATACACCAAGTGGCAGTGTCTTCTGGAGTGTCTTTTTTAACAAGGTGAAATGGTACCTGTATTTTTGGCAACATCTGTATGTACTTTTGTGTCATATGTCCATATGAACATAGTGTCCCACTGCTCATCACTAAGAACAAGTACCAAATCTTTCTGCCACACATTTTAAAGTGATTCCACAAAATTAGAAATTAGTGTATATACATATTTGAAATTCATCTAATTGTCAGCATGATTCATATTGCATGCCTAGTCTGAGTCTAGCTGACAACATCTTTAGAGGAACTTTGGTATTTGCATTATGGAAACGTTGATTGTTTTGGGCAGTTCCACCCTAGCAGGTAAGGTACTGGTCTAGTAATCAAAAGGTTGCTGGTTCAAGCCCCACCACTGCCAGGTTGCCACTGTTGGGCCCTTGAGCTAACCCTCAATTGCTTTAAAGCGTCTGTTAAATGCAGAAAATGTAAATGTAAATTTTTGGTTTGAAAAGCATTGAACTTTTCAGTTGAGCAGCATCACTTGTGCTAAAGTTCGACCCCACTGCTTCTGCATTTTTGGTTTAAATCGCTACAGAAAGCTGACATTTTCTTTACAGGGTTTTTGTGATTTGCATCTAGGAAATTTTATTAAACGTTTTGGGTTTGAACACTGCTTAAATCAAGTATGGCCAGGCCCACAGTTTTTTTTGTTTTGTTGTTGCTTATAAACTTGTCTCAACACACGAGAAATGTCTTAAACTTAAGAAGACAAGCCAAGTGGTCTGTGAAGAGCATTCCACAAAATTAGAAATTAGTTTATAACTGACTAAATGAATGTGCTTGATAAGGCAAAACACTGAAGAACTCTTCATTGTGCTGCTTATTATTTTTTTTTATTAAATTGTATTACACACCTTTTAAATGCGTCAGTCTTACGTTAATGTGCGAGTCATAAAACAACCAGCAGAGAGGGCTAGAGTTTCTGTTCCCTGACAGCAACATCGTGAGAAGAGACGCAAACTTTCGATTCGGCCAATCAGCTCACGCGAAAGTCTCACGTGATTTCACATATCGCGATAAGTCTGAGTCTATCAATGTGCAAGTTCAGGTCGCTAGTTAGCGGCAAAAGTGCAAAACTGAGTTTAGCAGCTATTACGGATAAGGTTGCGAACTTTTCGCAGCTATGAGGCGAAGTAAGGCAGACGTCGAACGCTACATTTCTTCGGTCGAGAGCCTTTCTCCTGCTCAAAAAGAGGTAGGCCTAGCCGGTTTGAAAGTGCATGCTAGCCAGTGCTAGTTAGCATTAGCTGTGTTGGCTAAGTGGTTCAGAGCGGGCCGCACTGTGACGTTGAATGGTGTTAATTTTGGTAGTGACAGTAACCAAGTGCAAAAGTAGTCGGAAGTGTTATTATTAACAGCTGCTTACTGAATAATAGCGGTTTGGTGGAGTTTAGGACCATCACTCATACATCATGTTAGCTAGCACTGACAGAAAACACTCGCTGGTACTTTGAAAAACGCGGCAAGGCTGAGTCCGGCTGCTGCATTGGGAAACTTGGCTACGTTGTTTAGTTTGGCAGGATATAGACAGTTCTGGGAAAACTGTCAGAATTTCGTAATTCACGATACAATATTGAGTGAAGTTTATATGAACTAATACACAAAAATAGCCAAAATCCAGGGGTCAAGTGCATTAAGTATTTTCCTAGTCACACCACCACCTAACTACTATATTACATCTCTGTATTATATCTATATGAGGCAAAATTAATAGATCAAATATTATTATAGCTATTTGAGTCACACAATCTGTTTACCAGAGAAAAAATAAGATTTGGAGCAGAACTTACAGCCCGGTGTCAGAAAGCTGTGCCCTAGTTGAAGGCCATGGCATAATGACCTGAAACACACTTTAAAAAGAAAAGAAAAGCTGAGAAAGAAACATTGAGGTGACCTATGATGAGTCCTGATCTGAATCCTTTTGTACATTTGTGGATAGAGCTGAAACTTAGAAGTGTGCCTAAGAAGTGTGGTTAATCTACCAGCAGAGATATTGAACTGAAACTTGGCTATGTTGTTTTGTTTGGCAGTTCTGGGAAAACTGTCAGAATTTCGTAGTTCTTGATACAATATTGAGTGAAGTTTATATGAACTAATACACAAAAAAAGCCAAAATCCAGTGGTCAAGTGCATTAAGTATTTTCCTAGTCACACCACCTAATATTACATCTCTGTATTATATCTATATGAGGTAAAAGTACATCTGAAATGCAAACACAATTCTGGAATAGTTGGGACATTTTGTAAAATACAATTGTAATTGTTTTATTCAATAATTTTATTCAACCTTTATTTGACAGACAAAATTAGAAAGAAAATATTTTTAGTGTTTTTAATAACCAACTTGATTCTAGTCAAGTCAAATTTATTTATATAGCGCATTTTACAATAGACATTGTCTCAAAGCAACTTTACAAAACGTCACATCCGGCATGAGCAGCGTTGTTGGCACGGCAGTTTCAACTTCATTCCTTAACCTCGGGTGGGTAAATGGGTTTCCATCAGAAGGACCCCGGGGTAAAACAACAAAAACTGTAGTTAAAAATGTAAAATGCGAGTTGAGAAAAATATCAGTTTTACAGAGAGTTTTAGACTCCGGCAGCCCTAATTATTACAGCATAACTAATCTACTTTGTAAATAAATTAAATATAAAATGTGATGCCTAAACACACTGAAAAGATATGATAGGGCAAAATAAAAGTGCAAATCTGTTGAAATGTTCAAGACTGCATTTGTTGGCCTGCCCGCAGTCCAGTTCTGCCTCTTACTGATTCTGATTCTGGTCAATACAGCCCTTTTTAATCATACATATCTGAAATTCATCTAATATTCAGCCTGATTCATATTGCACGCCTAGTCTGAGTCCTGTTGACGCCCTCTTCAGAGAATCTTTAGTATTTGCAACATGAAAACGTTGTTGATTATTTTGGGTTTAAAAAGTGCTGAAATTGAGCATCACTTGGGCTGAAATTTGACCCCACTGCATCTGCATTTTTGGTGTAAATCACTACAGAAAGCTGACAGATTCTTTACAGGATTTATAGGATTTGCATCTGGGAAATTTTATTAAACGTTTTGGGTTTGAACACTGCTTAAATCAAGTGTGACCAGGCCCACTTTCTATTCTATTTATATTAAAATCCTATTATTTAATAAGATGTATATACAGCGGTTGGACAATGAAACTGAAACACCTGGTTTTAGACCACAATAATTTATTAGTATGGTGTAGGGCCTCCTTTTGCGGCCAATACAGCGTCAATTCGTCTTGGAAATGACATATACAAGTCCTGCACAGTGGTCAGAGGGATTTTAAGCCATTCTTCTTGCAGGATAGTGGCCAGGTCACTACGTGATGCTGGTGGAGGAAAACGTTTCCTGACTCGCTTCTCCAAAACACCCCAAAGTGGCTCAATAATATTTAGATCTGGTGACTGTGCAGGCCATGGGAGATGTTCAACTTCACTTTCATGTTCATCAAACCAATCTTTCACCAGTCTTGCTGTGTGTATTGGTGCATTGTCATCCTGATACATGGCACCGCCTTCAGGATACAATGTTTGAACCATTGGATGCACATGGTCCTCCAGAATGGTTCGGTAGTCCTTGGCAGTGACGCGCCCATCTAGCACAAGTATTGGGCCATTGAGCCCAAACCATCACTGATCCACCCCCATGCTTCACTCTGGGCATGCAACAGTCTGGGTGGTACGCTTCTTTGGGGCTTCTCCACACCGTAACTCTCCCGGATGTGGGGAAAACAGTAAAGGTGGACTCATCAGAGAACAATACATGTTTCACATTGTCCACAGCCCAAAATTTGCGCTCCTTGCACCATTGAAACCGACGTTTGGCATTGGCACGAGTGACCAAAGGTTTGGCTATAGCAGCCCGGCCGTGTATATCGACCCTGTGGAGCTCCCGACGGACAGTTCTGGTGGAAACAGGAGAGTCGAGGTGCACATTTAATTCTGCCGTGATTTGGGCAGTCGTGGTTTTATATTTTTTGGATACAATGCGGATTAGGACCCGAACATCCCTTTCAGACAGCTTCCTCTTGCGTCCACAGTTAATCCTGTTGGATGTGGTTTGTCCTTCTTGGTGGTATGCTGACATTACCCTGGATACCGTGGCTCTTGATACATCACAAAGACTTGCTGTCTTGGTCACAGATGCGCCAGCAAGACGTGCACCAACAATTTGTCCTCTTTTGAACTCTGGTATGTCACCCATAATGTTGTGTGCATTGCAATATTTTGAGCAAAACTGTGCTCTTACCCTGCTAATTGAACCTTCACACTCTGCTCTTACTGGTGCAATGTGCAATTAATGAAGATTGGCCACCAGACTGGTCCAATTTAGCCATGAAACGTCCCACACTAAAATGACAGGTGTTTCAGTTTCATTGTCCAACCCCTGTATGTTGACACCTGTACCTAGAGAAATTCTTGTACATCTGGTACTTCGTGAATAATAAAGATTCTGATTCTTGTTTTTGTTGTTTTTAAACTTTTCTCAACACACGAGAAATGTCTTAAACTTAAGAAGTCAAGCCGAGTTCTGAAATTAGACATTTCACCTTTAATGCAGTACTTTTAATGTAACAGTGCAGAGTAAACTTTCTATAATGAATCATGAATATAAAAATGCTTTTTTGCTAGCCAGACACAACTTTACTCTGTTCTCAGTGAAAAAGCTGGTCCTGTAAGACTGTTACAGACCCAACTGTTGTTAAACAGTTGCATTGACTGTCCAGGCTCCAGCTGTTTGGCAACTGTTTTTTAGTCTTCAGACCACAGATGCTTTGTCACAGCACTGGTTAGTTCAGGTTCCAGTTTAATGTAAATCAATTTATCTTCATGTTACGTTGTGTTGTCGGCAATATTTGAAGGCATACAAAGTGATTTTGTTGGGCAGTGACAGGATGTTTTGAAAAAATCTTTATTTGCCTATGCAAGGCACGTATTGCCAGAGACAAGACAAGAATGTTTTCCCAAAACTGATAAAAATGTCTCCTTAAATTTTTGACCCAACTGGTAGTGTATTTACAACACTGAATATATCTAGATCATGATCAAATCAAGTCAAATATATTTAACATAGAAAATAAACATTATCTAGTACTCAGTAAAAATATTTGTTTGGAAATTTGTAGCATGTAATTAGTTATTAGCAGATGCATATTAATAATGTCAGCTTGTGTAATCACACTTTTTCTTTTTCTTTTTGCAGAAACCAATAAAAGGCTTTTTATTTGCAAAGCTATACTTTGAAGCCAAGGAGTATGAACTTGCTAAAAGGTGAGGTATTTTTGATGAAATAATGCATAATCACTGATTTTATAAATGGTTCTTGTGTGCTTTATGGCTGCATATTCCTTCATTTTCTTCCATATTTTTATCTCCTTGTTTTATTCCTACAGGCATGTATCAGCATATTTAACTGTTCAGGTCAGAGATCCCAAAGCACATAGATTCCTTGGTCAGCTCTATGAATTGGAAGGTGAAATTGAAAAAGCAGTTGGATGTTACAAGGTATGGGTTATTTTTGGAAGTCACAAACCACTTTTTGTACTGTATTTTAAAATCTGTGCATTCCCATATTTGTTCCCTCTGTGTTTTCTGTGATGTTTTGAGTACTGACACATTATTGACATATCAGGTGCGTATGTGGGGCAATGAGAGTCTGCCAGTATGTGTGTATGAAAGTGGAAATGGAAGTTTTGTAAGCGATGTTGCTGAATTCTTTTAACCAATGACAGGCATTCGTTACTCTGGTTAACTGCTAACTGACAAGCTTATTGCGTCCCATCAAAGTATAGATGGAATTCATAGTGATCAGTTCATTACAAGTGCTAATTAAACATGATGGAGTAAAGATGCAGTCAGTACATTAAAGCTGTGGGTTGGTGTTGTAATAAGCAGATTTTTACCTTTATACTGTGGCTTTAATTTTCAGTTAATGGAACTTATTTTTCATTTGATAGCGTTCAGTGGAGCTGAACCCAGCCCAGCGTGACCTGGTTCTTAAAGTGGCCGAGCTCCTGTGCAGTAAGCCAGAACTTGACAGCAGGGCAGAATTTTGGGTGGAGAAGGCTGCTAAGCTTTTGCCAGGTCATCCAACTGTCTTTGACCTAAAGGTTAGTACATAGAATCTGATTGTTATATTATGTTTCTTTCTATTGTTGATTGCTTGATTTTGTCATTACATTCAGCGATGAAACTTGTATTCATAATACTCTGTGGTAATACTCTGCATGTTCTCTTGCATGATGTATAATGACTTGCTGACCTGTCTGATTACTTCTTTAATGCAATTGTCACATTTATAGGAGAAACTGCTGAGTGCTCGGGGACAGCAAGGCTGGAACCAGCTATATGACCTCTTACAGTCTGAGCTCCAACTGCGGCCTTCTGACGCCCACGTGAACCGCAAACTGGTTCAGTTATACTCCCTTGATGGACGTTTGGAAGAAGCGGCCAAGCACTGTGTGAACGTGGAAAGAACTGGGCTTTTACGGCACAGCTTGGATTGGTACACCACAGTTGTTCAGACTCTTCAGGTTTGGAAATTCACTTTATCTACTCTATAACAACTGCTTAATTCAACTTCAGCTAAAACATGTTCATTTACATTTCCTGCAGGATTATGTGGCTCAGCCAAATGTATCTTCTAACGAGAAGTCATGTCGCAAGTTTCGAAAGGAACTTCTGCTGGCACACTGCAATCTACTAAGGCTTACACTTGCTGAAAAGGATTTCGGGGAAAGTCTAGATGCATTTCAGATGTAAGCTGGTATTTTTATCACCACTGCTTGTGTGCTACAGCTGCAGTAGTGATGTAGGGATTTTTAAACATCTCAGTGCCACTATTAGGAGGAGAATGTTGCTCCAATCGAAAATATAAAGTAAACAGTGTCAGTGTCCTCTGATAAAAGACTAGAAGATTAATACACAACTCTTGTCTCTAACTGTACACCTACAAGCAGTGCTAATAGAGTATGTGTTCCAAATAAAGAGGCCAGCAAGTTTTAACAATATTTAAAAATCCCAACACTGCTGAACCTACTGAACTTGTACCACTTGTCAATGTATTTTTAGGGGTTTCTTTTGCAGTGCATATATGACTTCTTAACAGAACATGAAATTTTATATCATATTACCTCAGACTGTGCTTGCTGCTATCTTGTTAGAAACCTGTAGATGTACATGTTCATCGACCATGTTCTTACATACCTAATTTCCAGAAAAGATGGGACGTTGTTTTAAAATGCAGTAAATGTGTGGTTTGTTAGATCCCTTAAACTTTTAGTTCATTGACATTTCTTTGTGCTTTGTTTTAAAAGAATTAACAAGTCACAGATTTTTGTTCCTACTGCATGTCCCAACTTTTCTGGAAATTAGGTTTGTATTTTCCATGCCCTTAAAATGATTTTTCTTGTAAAAAAAAAAAATACTTATTTGCTTTTTTTATTTTCTGTGTACAGACAAATGTATCTAACCCGTACTAAGTACTGTAATGTAAATCATTGTGTTTGTTTCTAGTTTTGACCACGCTATGCAGTCTTTAAAGAACACTGCGACAAAAGTCATGGATGAGCTTTCAGACATCTTTACAGAAATGCGAGGTCATTTGTATCTTTATGCCGGGACCCTGCTGCTAAAGATGGCCGTGGAAAAAGAACAGCAATGGAAAGCCATCATTGATCTAGCAGCACTTTGTTATCTTTTAGCTCACCAGGTAAGACACGACAGATGGATTACAGTTCAGTAATGTATTTCTGATGTACATTACTGACTGTAGCTTATCATTGCTCTGTACACTTTACTCCCTGTACCCCTTTTATTATTTTTAATCACCTCACTGTCAATGCTGGATGGAGAATCCAGAAGGCTGTGTGCAACCAAAAACATAAAGCCAACAGTGTCCTGTGATCAGAAATTATTTACTCACTGAAGACTGGAGGAAGATCAAAACACTCTCAAATTGTACACATACAGTGACTCCTAACAGAGTTTGTTCATAGCCCAGGGAGTTTAAACAGTATTTAAAAATTCCAACAACGCTGCTCTACCATGTTAGTCATTGCACCCAAACATTATCTGATCAATAAAGGGTAACAATGGGGATCATCTTCAATTGATAAATGGGGAACAGAGGGGACAAAGTGTACAGAGCAACAAATGGACTAGAGTACTTGATTGAATACTCACAATGTTTATCTGTAGGCAGGTGTGACTTTTTTTTGTTTTTTAAAAAAATAATGAACGTACACACCAAATGGGTGTGAATAACACAGTTATCAGTGAAGGCTTATTAGTAGATATTATATAAATAGCTGATATTTAATGATTTTAAGTACTTCTTTATGTATTTTTCTGTATATAAAAAAGTGATTTTTTTGTTGTTGTTGTTATTTCCACCCATCAACAGCTTCCCAGACCAAAGGCAAAGCCTGAGAAGGGTGATCAGGCACCACCAAACCCGCTGGAGTCCTTAGCTTGTTATCGTCAAAGCCAAGCAGGTCACATGCTTCTGAATATGAATCAGGAGACGGAACACTTTTTGAAGGAGGCTGTGGAGGTGTTCGGTAACAGGAGTGGACAAGATGCCCTTATTGAGATTCTCTTCAATACTCAGGCCTCTATGGATCTCTCCTTCATTGGAAACGATGATCTCTCTAGCGTCAAGGCTCAGACGCCAGACATACAAGAGCTTGCCAAGTGGGACAATGGTATGCTAAGAGTAGTAATCGAATGATAAATTTAAGCTGAGCCTATGTGCCCTGTAGTCCTAATTAGCATTACATCTCATATCATCGAACTGTGCTCAGGTTTCCATCAGGGAACAAATCAAACATTTTTTTTTGGTCCCTAATTCTGCTCATTTAGAACTGTGGTCTGAAACATCCTGTAGTTTTGTAGTTCTAATTTTGTTTATTTGTAAATGACATACTCCTCACTCACCATTTAAACATGTATTTTAGGTTCAATCTTGCACTGTGGGGATTTACAGTATCTTGTATGGCTGGGCCTGCAGTGGTCGATGATGAACCAGAGACCTGCACTTAAAGACTGGCTAAAGCAGCTATTGCCTCGTCTCTCATTGGAGACTTTTAAACTCGACACCAACGCTCCAGAGTCCATCTGTTTGCTTGACCTTGAGGTGACTTTTTTTTAAAGTCTGCTTTAATATTTCTCTGCCTGAAATGAAAATGGCTTGGTGACATTGTTTGGAATGGGGTTTTGCATAGCTCCAACGATAACGGACATCTTCACCCAAACCAATGCTAAAACACTGCTCAAATTCTAATTAATAAGGGGACTTGACCCGTATCTGACACCCCATGACGATACCCATCAAAACCGCTTTTGCCAGAAAAATGGCTTATGAGCTGTCCAGACATTAAATCCTCTATTAACTACTTAACTAGCCTTCCAGTCTGAATATACATAATTTGCTCTGCACATTGGTGTCCTTTGATTGCTGCGTAACACCCTTTCTAGAGCAACAGTGATGAGACCCTGTCTAACCTTACAAGAGAAGAGTTGTGTATATTAATCTGAAATCTAGCTGGTATTTTAAACTAGAGCTTTGTGACTGACATGGTAGATGTCATAGACTTTCTCTTTAATCTAGTTAAAATATGACTTTGTTTTAGGTCTTTCTCTGTGGTGTGGTATTCACAAGTCATACCCAGCTGTGTGAGACTGCTAAGATTTTTACTACCCACCGGTTGCATGAGCCACGATGTTTGCCTGTGCAGCTCCTGAAACTGTTGTCCTCAGTAAGACAGAGGGAATGGTGGGATGCAGTCTACAACCTCATTCATAAAAAAACACTGTGAGTTACTGAAATGCAGTTAAGTCCTTTATCATACGCATCCTTCCTGTGATGATTTATTAATTTTCTGTTTCGTTTCTGCTTTCAGGCCTAATATGTCTGCTAAACTGCGGATGATTGTCCAGCATGGCCTGAACACACTGCGAGCAAGAGAGAAACATGGTCTTCAGCCTGCACTTCTTATTCATTGGGCTCAGCACTTGAGCATAATGGTAACGTTGGTAACAGTTGAAGCTGGTATTTTTTGATACTTGTAGGGTTGTGGTGTGCTTACTCACCGAGCCCTTTATAAGACACACCTATATGGTATGTACATTGATTGGTTTTCTAATTTACACCTACAATACAGGTTAACTTTTTGTATACAGTTACTAACTGTCGCCCATCTGTTGCTCTGGATGCGGTCAATTAACAGTAAGGTGTTTAAAAATCCCAACAACACTGCAGCACCTACTACAATCATACCATAACACGCACTACCTTGTTATTAGCATGTTAGTATCATTGCAATGCTGAGAATCGTTCACTAATCGAATAACATTGGTTTAGTGAGATATAATGCGGGGTGTCTTTAAATGGGGGGCGTGAAGCATACAGAGCAACTGATGGGATCAGTATTTAAATACCCGCAAAGTTTCTTTGTATGGTAGGTGTAGCTTATAAAATAATCAGTGATAGGAGTACCTAATAAAGTGCTTGTTAGTTGTGTTCTATAGCCAGTAATTTACTGTTTTTTTAGTAAACATTATTTACTAACCATTACCTAAAATTACCTACTTTTTTTAGTAAAAGAAAATAAACTTTAGTTGATTCTAATTTGAGAAGCATTTGTTTAATTTCTTTCTTTTCTTTTTTTACAGGGTCGTAACATGAATTCCTATTATGATCAGAAAGAATATGTTGGCCGCAGCGTTCACTACTGGAATGTTGTTCTTCCTTTGCTTGAAGCAATTGAAAAGAAACGCAGCATTCCTGAGCCTCTCGATCCAATATTCATGCATTTCCACAGTAAAGACATACAGGTACAGTAATCGCCACCCACTTTTAAAAAGCAATGTTGACTTAAATTGATTACATTTGAATTGACTGGGCAGATTGTTTTGTCCTTTAAGGTATCTGTAATAAAAGCTTATAAGCAGGAGATGAAAATCGCATCTGCTACACTTCTTGACATTGAAGGCAGAACTGATGAGGCCATCTTGATGCTTGAACAGCTCAATTCCATCTACTCTCATTGGCATCTTGCTCAAGTAACTTAAGTTTATTGCTTTTTTACTTTTTACTTTATTATCTATTATAATTACACACACAATGAAGGCCAAAAGGTCTGAGAGCACTTGTGAAAAATTTTCTATTTTTGCAAGCGCATGGCCAGCAGCAAGGGTGGATACAATTAGAGGAACAAATGAAGGTGCCATTAAGAAGTCTGAAGACCCAAACTGTAGACAGGATGTTTAGACGAAACCATGAATCGAAATTTACTTGACACTCATTTCTGATGCCTTATTCTCCACTGTCACAATGCTTATTTGTTATTAGGTGAATGTGTCATAAATTACACTAGACTAGATTAGGTTAGACTAGAGTAAAGGTTTCTAATAAACTCCTTGTCAAAACTAGATCATTGAAATGTGCCTGATCGAGGCTTTGGATAAAAAAGGTTTAACTGAACTTCTTATTCTTATGCTTGTGGATTTTCTGACAAACATTACTACGTTTGAGTAAAATGCAAAGATACCGCTTCACATTGTGATATCAGGGTTTTGGCCGACCCTATATATACTGTATATATATATATATATATTTCACTTTTGTGTGTAAATAATGGACAGCCACCGGTTGTTCTTATGTGTCTGCTTTGTCTGACCTAGATCTACCAGAGGCTTTCTGAGGAGGCAGGGAGTGGTGTTGAAGAAACTCAAGATAAATACATCAACCTTCTCCATCAGTTTAAGAAGTACTTATCAAGGATCTACAATGCCAATGCAGATGAAGTAGACAAGGTTTGACCTTTATTGTTCAGGCCTGCTTTGTAGTGTTGTAAATAAAATGACCAGATTTAAATGAGATGTATCATTTCAGCTGCCTGTGTCAATGGAGGAGGTCATGGATTTACTCAACGAAGTCAATCAACAGCTTGAAGAGAGTGGGGAGGCTGTTGATGGAGATTATGAAGGGCATCCTATGACCTCAAGCCCAAGATCAGTTACAAAAGCTACAGTTGCTTCACCAGCCAAAAGCATACTCTCACCTTCCAAGAGATCAGTGGTAAATCCAATTCTTCTTTTTTTTTTAATGATTAATTGAACAACATGCATGTAATCTAAATACGTTGCTTTTTATTTATAGTTTTCTCCCAAGACACCACCAGCTTGGGCAGAGGATCAGAAGTCAATCTTGCAGATGCTCTGTCAACAAATTGAGGGCTTAAAGGTTTGCAAACACCCAACATTTATTATTAAGAATGTAGTACAACAATGTGGTGTACATAAACACTTATACTCAATGAGATAATCGACGCTCACCACACACTTTATTAGGTACACTGTTTCATAATGTATGCCTACAATACATACAATTACCTGTTGTAGCCCATCTGTTGCTATGTACACTCTGACCATTGTCAGCACTACCATGTCATTAACACAAATGCCATTTCAGTGTGTTGCACTTTAAACATGTAACAGGTGCAGCAGTGTTGTTGGGCTTTTTAAGCACCTCACTGTCAATGCTGGGACATTTGACATCTTTGCTTTTTATCAAAAGTATAAAGCCAGTACCAGATCAACATGCAAACAGTCAGTAATTGTATACTGACAAAGTTCACCTGTATGATAAGTATAGATTATAATTGTACAAACCAGGTAGGTATAGCTCAATGATTTTCTTTGCACACTTGCCCAACAGAATGAGGTTCATGATCTGAAGCATAATGCGTCTGGGTCGGCAGAGGTGCCCTTCCAGCCGGTATATGGAGGGAGTTACTCGGCAGAGACTTTTCAGGAACCTTTCTCAGCTACACAAGCATTCCATGGGGTGCCTCTTACAGGTCAGTTGGACTAAATGAGTCTTCTTGCTGAATGAGTTCTTATTGGATATTTTATTTTACATGAATTTGTAATTTTTCAGTTGCTACAACAGGTCCCTCTGGATACTACAATCAGTCCCCTGCACATAATTCACAGTACCTTCTCCGGACTGCCGCAAATGTGACACCACCAAAGGTATGCTGGCCTTAATCTTATCACTGCCACATGTTATATTGGGTCTGTTTGAAAACCTAGTGAGCTGTCTGGCTGTCTTACTGCCTGGATTCTAATAAGTAATTGACTTAAATTTAATGCACCTTAGTAGGCAGCATTTTAAGGTATCTAAGAAGTCTCCTTCTTGGGAGTGTGCATAGTATGATGTAAAACGCTGTCCATGTAGAGAGCTCACTAGGTTTTCGAATGTACCCATTGTGTTCAGAATTTATCCCTTATCCTTTTGTTTTTATTTCTACAGCCACCCGTGTATGGAATAAATAGTCTTCCTCAGCCGCATATGTACGCATACCAGCAAGCAACACACACCCCACCTCTTCAAACAGGAGCATGCATGTATCCTCAAAATCAGGACTTTAATAACCCACTTAGGTTTGAGTCACCAGCTACAACCATGCTCTCCCCCTACTATGAAGGTCATAATATTTCTCAGCCTTCAGCTAATCCGACATTGCCAGAGCCTGGCTACTTCACCAAGCCCTCTGCCAAACCTTCCCAGACCTACAAGAGCACTGAAGGCAAGTCAGTGGGCTTTGGCCAGCAGGTTCCAGCTGAAACTTCAAAGGTCCCTGTTATAAAGGGAGGAACCACAGAGCAAACAACCCTATCTGCCGCTACATTCAAGTTCAAGTCAAATTTCAAAAGTAATGATGGCGACTTTACCTTTACATCGACAGAGATGAAAAATAACAGCGAAAGCCTTTTGGGTCTTCTGATTTCAGACATTCCAGCCAGAACTGATGGAAATTCAGCACCGAAATCTCAATCAACAGATCAAACATCAAGTGGGGTCTTTCAGTTTGGTAATAAAGCTGCAGCAGGGTTTTCCTTCACAGATGGTTTCCAGGGTAAAACTAATCTCTTTGGAAAATCTGTTTCAACCACTGGCTTTGCGAGTGATGAGAGAAATGCTGAAAGTGATGACAGCATTCACGTTGAAGAGGATGAGGACGGACCCCATTTTGAGCCTATTGTCCCACTGCCCGATAAGATTGATGTCAAAACTGGTGAAGAGGAGGAAGAAGAAATGTTCTGCAACAGAACAAAGCTGTTTCGATTTGAGGCCGAAACCAAAGAATGGAAAGAAAGAGGCATTGGATGCATTAAAATCTTAAAGCACAGAACAGCCGGCAAATTTAGATTGTTAATGAGGAGGGAACAAGTACTAAAAATCTGTGCAAATCACTACATCACTGCTGACATGGTTCTGAAACCTAATGCCGGGTCGGATAAGTCATGGGTTTGGTATGCTATGGATTATGCTGATGAGATGCCAAAGACAGAGCAGCTAGCCATTCGCTTTAAGACTGCTGATGAAGCGGCGCTGTTCAAACTGAAATTTGAGGAAGCTCAGAAAGCTATTCTTGCATCTCCACAATTACAGAGTCAGATGAAGGAAACCAACCACAGACCAAACAAATCTAACAAAGAGGTGTCTAGCAAAAACATCGACCTTAAAACCCAGTTTGCGAAAAAGGCAGGTGAGTGGGATTGTAACATCTGCAGTGTAAGAAACGCCTCCTCATCTCAAACATGTGTTGCTTGTAACAATCCTAATCCCAAATCTCAAACTAAACCCACTGAGGAATTCAAAGTTACTACTTCATTGACTTGCTCTGCACAGTCATTTCCTTTTGGAACTGGAGGTTTAGCACATGCTGGTGACAATGCCAACTTTAAAGAGTTTGGATCCCAAATTCCACTTTCTTTCAAATTTGGAACACACACACCTGGACCTTCATCCAGTGAAGGTGATAAAAAGACTAGTCAGCTGGAAGCATCGGGGTCTCAGGGATTTGGCTCTCGGTTTGCTAAGACACCAGGGCAGTGGGATTGTCCAACATGTGCTGTAAGAAATGATGCACCTGCAAGTGCTTGTGTTGCATGTCAGACTCCAAATCCTTCAACTAAAATCACTGCTGTGAAACCGCCAGTAAGTTCTGGCTTCTCCTTTGGGTCTGGCTTTGACAAATTTGTCAAAAAAGAGGGACAGTGGGATTGTCCTACATGTGAAGTAAGGAACGAAGCATCTGCAAGTGCTTGCGCTGCATGTCAAACTGCAAATCCTTCAGCTAAAACCACTGCTGTGAAACCGCCTGCGAGTTCTGGCTTCTCTTTCGGGTCTGGCTTTGAGAAATTTTTCAAAAAAGATGGACAGTGGGATTGTCCTACATGTGAAGTAAGGAACGAAGTGTCTGCAAACACTTGTACTGCATGTCAAACTGCAAATCCTTCAACTAAAACCACTGCTGTGAAACCTCCTGTAAGTTCCGGCTTTGACAAATTTGTTAAAAAAGAGGGACAGTGGGATTGTCCTACATGTGCAGTAAGGAACGAAGCATCTGCAAGTGCTTGCGCTGCATGTCAAACTGCAAATCCTTCAACTAAAACCACTGCTGTGAAACCGCCTGCGAGTTCCAGCTTTGACAAATTTGTCAAAAAAGAGGGACAGTGGGATTGTGATGTCTGTTTAGTCAGGAATGAGGCGTCTGCCACAAACTGTGTTTCTTGCCAGACTTTACATAGCGGTGGAAAGAAAGACGGGCCTTGGAACTGTGATCACTGTCTAGTAAGAAACGAAGGCACATGTAGTCATTGTAGGTCTTGTAAAAACCCTAAACCGAACACAAATAGCAGTTCAGCGGCACCCTCCTCCTCCTCATTTGGTGTTAGTCAAGGTAGTCAACCTAAACCTACAGGATTTAAACCCAGCTTTAATGCTAGTAGTACTTTTAAGTTTGGTCAGACTAAAAAGGAAACCAATCAAGTAACTTTTAAATTTGAGTCTTCTGCAACCGCAGATGAAGCTTCTTCAAACAAATCAAAATTCTCTTTTTCATCACTGATCCCTGGCGGTGCATTCAAATTTGGTTTGAAAGGAGCAGAATCAAAGTCGAAAGATCAAGGCCCAAGTGGTTCTGCCTCAGTGTTTTTAAAAAACATTGCTGATCAACACAAGGAGAAGGAAAAAGACATCAAATCGACTTCCCCTGTCCAGCCAGTGAGCAAAGGTGGTACTGATGACTGTCCTCTATTTACAGGTAAATCCAGCACATTTAGCTTTGAAGATTTGGCAAAGACTGCACAAGGTGACTTTCAGTTTGGACAAAAAGACCCCAATTTTAAAGGCTTTGCAGGGGCTGGTGAGCAACTTTTCACAACATCCCAGCAAAGCCAAAAGACAGAGTCCTCTGTTGATCAAGAAGAGGAAGACATGTATAAAACAGAAGAAAATGATGATATTCAGTTTGAACCGGTGGTTAAGATGCCTGACAAGGTTGACCTTGTTACAGGGGAAGAGGAGGAAGAGTGTCTCTATACAAACCGTGTTAAGCTCTTCAGGTTCGATACCGAGACTAATCAGTGGAAAGAACGAGGTGTTGGAAACCTAAAACTTCTTAAAAATAGCGTCAATGGCCGGCTCAGAGTTCTTATGAGGCGAGAGCAGGTGTTAAAGGTGTGCGCTAATCACTGGATCACTACCACGATGAATCTGAAGCCACTTTCTGGGTCTGATCGTGCCTGGATGTGGCTAGCAAATGATTTTTCAGATGGAGATGCCAGGTTGGAACAGTTGGCTATCAAGTTTAAAACCCCTGAACTTGCAGAAGTGTTCAAACAGAAGTTTGAGGAGTGTCAAAAGCTCCTTTTGGACATTCCTCTACAGACCCCTCACAAGCTTACCACTTCTGACAGGACGGCAAACCTTATACAGAAAGCTGAGGAGATGAAATCTGGTCTCAAAGATCTAAAGTCATTCTTGACTTATGATGGAACTAAGGCCAAGCATGGAGAAAGCGATGCCGTGACTTCAATCGATTTCTCTAATGTCCATATCAAAACCCATTCTGAAACCACCGGACCAACGTTGGAGTGGGACAACTATGACTTACAAGATGACGTTCACAATGAAAGTGCTGACACGTCTGTATACGCCTCTCCGCTAGCCAGCAGTCCATTGCCCAGAAATTTGTTCCGTTTTGGAGAATCGACGGCTGGATTTGGTTTTAATTTCCAGCCAATTTTTAGTCCTTCGAAATCCCCAGCCAAGGTAAACCAAAGCAGGACTTCTGTAGGAACAGATAGCGAGCACGACACAAGCCAAGAAGAGGAAAGAGATGGTCAGTACTTTGAACCAGTTGTGCCTTTGCCTGATCTCGTTGATATTTCTACTGGGGAGGAGAATGAGCAGGTGGTGTTCAGTCACAGATCAAAGCTATATCGCTATGATAAAGACATCTGCCAATGGAAAGAGAGAGGCATAGGAGACATCAAAATTCTGCAGAACTACGAAACTAAACGCACAAGGCTTGTCATGCGACGGGATCAGGTTCTCAAACTATGTGCAAACCACTGGATAACTACAGACATGAAACTCGAGCCGATGAAGGGATCAGAAAAGGCATGGATCTGGAGTGCGTTTGATTTCGCTGAAGGAGAAAGAAATGTCGAGCAGTTGGCTGTGCGCTTCAAGTTGCAAGAGAATGCCGATTCTTTTAAAGATTGCTTCAACAAAGCCAAGGAGGCCCAGGAAAAGAAAAGCCTTCTAGAGGTCATGTCTCCTGGAAAAGCTGTGACCTCCCAAGAGACCATCTGTGGTAAAGCTGCCATAGCAGTGCTTGAGGAAACCACCAGAGAAATAACTGTGCCGGTGTCTGAGAGCAGTGGTTCACCTACTACACCAACCAACAGATCACACAGCCCCTCTAAATTAGTGGTCTCGCCTCCCAAATTTGTCTTTGGTTCAGACTCTGTGCAGAAAATTTTTGGAAGTCCATCATCATCATCATCTCAGCAGGTCCCAAGCCCTACCACAGGCTCAAGAGATAAGGAATCCAGCGGTTCTTCAGGCTCCAAAACATCAGGGGAGAGCACAGACTTGCCCGTAACTCCATTCAAAGTGCCACAAAGAGGTGAGTTTGGTTTGCCTAGACTTGCAATGATGTGGTCTAGTTATAATTTCCTGTCATTTTGTTCTGTTTTCAAAATGCCAGGTGCAAAACTAGTCTGTTGTGTATTTGTTTTGTCCAAAATGTAATTAGAATTCATTATATAGAATTATAAAGGCCTTTTTTGTAAAACTACAATTAAGATTAAGCCAGGATTGGTTCTCAAGCTTTATTTCCACTATAACTTTTTGTATTGTTTTGGAACCAAACCAAACCACATTTTTGTGGTAACATTCATTAAAAAAAAAAATCTATAAACAACCATGCAACTGTTGGTTGGTTTTCATGTTACTACTTTTATTCATTTTATGTAAACTATATGACTATTTACCTCTAAATGGGAGCTGAGTCCAATGTCCAGAAGGTCATTAGGCTTAACATCAGAACTTGACTCAAGTTTCTCTATGCCATACTAGTCAATTAGGACAAACCTGGCTTTCTGCTCAGGGGTGTAGTCAAGCTCACCACAAAATTGGAAGCATATTGTTTAATTAAAGAGGTGGCCAGATACATTTGACCATGTAGTGTATTTTGAAAAAAAATGTATTATATTTATAAATTATTGTAATTATTATAGTTAAATTATTATTTATATAATTTAATTAATAATTTAATTATTTATATAATTTAATTATTTATAATAAATTATAAATGTGTAATTGTTGAATAATTAGCTTTACAATCTGGCTTACAGTTGTAGGATTCTTTCAGGCTGTCTCAGGACCTTCCAATAATGGCTGTAGTAACTTAGTTGTTGCTTTCAGGAAGTTAACCCCCCCCCCCCCCCCCCCCCTTTCCATTAAATAAGCCAATGAGGACGTGCCCTAAAGTCATACTAGTGCAGGCACAAAGACTATGGGGGAAGCAATTTAGTTGTCCCATTCAAAACATCTAACCTCCCCCTTTCCATTCATTTCATTTATTTATTTACTTTAGGATTGGATTTTAGGCTTTTTAAAGATAACCCTATGGCTTTTTGGACGTGCACTTCAGCCACCCAGTTTCAAACTGAAGGTATTTGACACTGCACGCTGTGTGTTCTGTGACACGTGACTCTGTGCTGTCACCAGCAGGCCTGTGCTCGCATACTCGATCCTGGTTGAAGAACTAATTTGTTAGCATGATCAGAAAATCTAACCTGCATGTGTCTTAACTTAGAAACTTCAAACCATTTTTATAAACTTTAAGTACTGTTGAATTGACTGTGATTTAGGCCAGTCATGAACATAAGCAATTAGCTAACGATTGTACGTATATAGTGGGTAATGATTTCATTGTTAATAATACTCCTAATATTGGTTCTTCCAACTTTCAGCAAATAAACAGTTGTGGTGAGCTTATATACTTAATCCTGTAACACAATGAACTTAATGGTTTGTGTCTGTGTAAACTAAGTGAAAAGCATGGTAACTAAAACAATTTACCTAGCCTAGTCTACTGATTGGTATTTCCTGCAAACAGGTTTTCTCTGCTCTTTTTGTAAGACACTCAATTTTGATAGTGCCAATCATAATAATGACCAATTATAAGTAATATTCAGTTATTTTCCCCTGTATCCAGCACAGACCACAGAGACATTACAGTGGTGTATCTTCATTTTGCTGATTTTATTATTATTAGTTGTTGTTGTTGTTATTATTCTGGTGCCAGAAGTAGGTTTCACGGCCAAGCCCCTATCCCCTCAAACAAGTGTAGTTTATTCTTCCAGATGAATTTTCCTGTCAAAGTCAACAGGTCACTGTTTTACTGGTCATGGGAGAAATCATTTCTGAACTACCCTCCCCTAGATGCTTCAATTTGTGGGTATTAATTACCCAACCAGGCCGGTAGCAAACTTGAGAGCTTGAACTGCAGTGGTGGAATAGCATAGTAGACTGCTGTACCATCCGCGCACCTCACAGATTTGTATGTTTGACTAAGTCAATTACAAACGTACAATTTAATGTCATTGGGCTCCTAATCCTGGATGTTCATGTGGTGTTGGGTATAGGGTGTGCTTTTTTTTTATTTTTTATTAAAGCATAGTAACATATCCTCTGGAGTTTCTAGGCTTTCTTTCACTGTACATCAGTTTTTCTAAATGGGTACACAAGTTGCATGTGTGTGCGCGAGTGTGTAAGATTTTGAATTTTTTTCTGTTGTGGTTTGATTAGTGTGAAGTTCTGAGTCTCTCTGTATAATGTGTAAAAGCTCTACTAATCCACTATTCACCTCCAGTCTTGTAAGACATCTGACTCAAACACATTTTGTAAACTGTTTCAAGGCCAAGAAGATTTTAGCTTTACTGATGTAGATTATTAAATTGGTTAGTATGGAATATTACTGTTTATTCACTTATTTCAGTTTGTCTAATTATTCTTTCGGATACTTGTCTACATGTATACTCACTCACTGTGGGCCAAAGGTCTGAGAGCACTAGTGAAGATACACCAAGTTCTGGTGTCTATTTTAGAATCAGACTTTATTGGCCAATTATGCTCACACATACAAGGAATTTGACTTTGGCTATACAGATGGTAGTAGTGCATGATAAATACAATAAGGACAGTCTTATATATATATACACACACACATGTACTCTCTCTAACACTCCAGTGCATGATTGCATTATAGCAAATGGGTTAACATACCTAATACAGATTTTTGTATGTTAATTAAATGTGTAAAAGTATTTACACTAGTAGTCTTGGACTTGGACTTTATAACCTTGTTCCTACCATTAATGTAGCCAATTATGCTGTAATGGCTTTATCATGACTGTATTGTTACTTTCCTTGTCTGCCTTAGGCAGTCTGTCGTACAGAAAGTCCTTAAACTCAGTTACAAAAGAATTGGGACAGTAAGTAAAATGCAAATCAAACCAGTAAGACCAGTAACTTAATTTATACTTAGTAATGATGCCACCTGTTTCAGAAGTACTAACAAAAGGCTCAAAAAGGTTCATGAGTCAACACGATGTTTCAATGCACAATATCAGGGAGTTGTTTTTTTTTTTTTTAACATTACATACAAGTCCAAAACATTTATTAAAACAATCATAAAATTTTGCTTTAAGCCTTGAAATTCTATGTCTGTTAAGTAAAAAGTAAAATACAAAGTAATTTAAAAAAGTAAATACATATGCTGTGCATGTTACTGCACATCTTACTGTAGTGGGTCTATAATGAATTGTAAGTAGATTTTTTTAGACATGCTTATGTTGTACTGAAACACATTGCCAATCTTTTTTTTTGCTGCTGGTTTTAAAAACAGTTGTTTTAACATTTGAGATGTAGATCTGACCATTGCTTCTACCTTTCAGTTTCTTCTCAGGCACAGCAAGAGGAAAACCGTGCAGAAGACACAGAGATTGAAATTGTGTATGAACGAAAGCCAACCAAGGAGCAAGCAGAACTGGCCCAAAAGCTGATGCTGCCTTCTACATTTTTCCTTTACAAAAACGTGCCTGGATATGTGAGTGAGGAAAGTGATGGTAAGAGTTTGATCTTTATCATGACTTATTTTTTAACTACACTCATACAGGTGTATAAAATCATATACACTAATAGCCCATTAGGTTCATGGTTAGAGGTTCACATTCTTTTGGCTAATGTGAAACACACCCTACGCACACCCTACACACATACACACACACTCCCTTGTTATCTCATTAACTTTTTCTAATTAGAATCACATACTCCAGATCTACTTTTGTATAATGCTTTATTAGCATTGTTTAGCTAATATTTTTGTTGTGCAGATGAAGATTATGAAACAGCAGTAAAAAATCTGAAAGGAAAGCTTTACCCTGATTCTGTCCCAGCCAGTCTTAGTAAGTGACGTGTTAGCTTCTTACAATATTTAATTCCACAAAAATGTAAACATGATTTTCATTAACTGTAAGGGGAAAAAGACATCTTCTGAATTAAGGGGGTTATCTGTCTTTCTATAAATCAAATCAGTAACAATAATGTCAGGTTTATTTAGAAGTGAATTAAAACTCTATTATTTTTTTTATGTTTTACTCACAGAGCAAGCCAGTAGAAGTTCAGAGAACCCTGACTGTGTTATTATTTGGGAGAAGAAACCAACACTGGAGGAGGAAAAAATGGCTAAAAGTCTACAGCTGCCTCGGACCTTCTTCTGTGGTGCTGGTAGTGATCTAGAGACAGAGCCTGACGGGTCAGAGGACTTTGGAACAGAACTTCAAAAGGTGCAGCAAGCTCAGGTGAGTGGATCAAATAATAACAGTAGTTAAATACTGTTCTGTGGACATTCTGTGATCTGAGGTGGCTCTATTACCTGAAAGTTCATTTATTCTTCAGTTGTGCATGAATGCCACAGAAAGATCTGGCTGTTGAACAGTGCTGAAATAACCAACCAACACCAACCTGGGTTTAAATCTCAGCAGTATTATCGGTCAGCCAGTCATCTACACAGACATGATAAACTTTGTCTTAATGACTTGGCATCATGTCCATGGTGTGCATTGCACCTGGTGATTCCAGGGAAGCCAGATCCATTGGTCACTGAACCATAATACACGCTAGAACTCGTCGGTTCAAATCTCATCTCTGCTACTGGCAGGCTGGGCACCTACATACCCATTTTTATTTGTACGCTTTTTGTTATTATTGCTGTTATGTATATCGTACTATGTATATAGATATAATTCCATATATGTAAATAGCTATAGTTATAACTTTATATTCATATTTATCATAGATATGTTACTGATATTCTCTGTTTTTTGCACATTGCTACTATTTGCACTTCTGGTAGATGCTAACTACATTTCGTTGCCTTGTACCTGTTCTGAGCAATGACTATAAAGTTGAATCTAATCTATCTATCTATCTATCTATCTACATGAACAACGATTGGCTTGTTGTTCTGGGAGGGTTTCGGGGCGCTTCCTCATAACTGATGCAAATACAACCTTTGCTGGTTGATTGATGGCACCTTCACAGAGACGGGGGATAATGGGATAAGGGTGTGACTCTCTGTACACAAAGCTGATCCACAAATAAACTCACCTCGTGCAGGTGAACAGATGCAGTTGGCTACTGGATATGACTAGATTGGGAAGTAAAATTGGGGGGGGGAATGCAAAAAAGGAACAGAGATGATTGACCTTTTTAACAATGTGTTTTTGTACAATATAATTTAATATTTTTGGCATTGTTATTCTGAAGGTGTGTTTTTAAAAAAAGCCAAAATGAGTTGTTTATCCTGCCAAAATATATCTAGATGTTTTTGACTTTTCATGCCAGTGCAGCAGTGCCTGGAAATTCAGAATGGCTTTCTCTCCTGTTGATTAAAAGCTTTTTGATGTAAAGCAAATATGGACTCTTTTGCAACATGATTTTTTATGAGGTGTTTTTACATTTTTGAAATTCATTTATTTATTTTAGATTGAGCTGAACAGGCAAGTGGATCCCTTGCCTAATAGCGGATTGCCTAGTACCATTGAAACCAGTAAGGCTTCTTCAGACCAGCCTCGCTCTGCAGAGTCCAGCTGTCCTGTTGATCTTTCAACAAAGACCCAATCGGATGTCAGTCAAGGTAAACTATCTTTTAACATTCTGCAGTAGGCTGTATACTGGTAACTTGGAATCATCATGATTCATGACTCAAAGCAGTAGTTTGTAAGCAGGGACAGAGTTACATGCAGCATCAAACCAATGTGTTTGGAAACAAAACCAGAGAGAGTAGGTAAGACTTCCATATGTTTGGCTTGTTAAATTGTAGCATGAAAATCTGGAGCTGTTTTTAGGCTGAGCAGACATAATCAAGTCAAATGAAACCCTGTGTTCTTAGCAATTCTGTTCTCGTGTTCTGTTAATTAATACGCCAACACATTCTGACTACCTTTAAAAAATGTGACTGGCTAAAAGTTGTATTAGTGGCACATATGACATGGTCACTCTTAGTACACGTGTTGAATGCAGCAGAAGTGATCACGCATAAAGACCTGAGTGACTCATATAAGGACCAAATGGTTATGGCCAGTCTTGACTTCTGAGTACATGAAGCTTATGCGGTCTGATACTCGACAGAAGAGGTACTGAATCTCAAATTGCAGATTAATTTAGTACAGGGGGGTGAGTGTGTTCTGTATATAGGGCTGTATAGTCACAAAACAATCAAAGTGTCTACAATGGACACTAAAGCAATAGAAGAAGCTGACTGGTCCAAAGAAGCCCATATTCTCCTAGATCACATGAACTGCAGCTGAAGTGTTTACCTGGGGAAGGGAGGGCACCAGGATACACTAGGATTATCCATGTCACAACATACAGTGGAGGGGACTGCTGGTAATGTCTTGCTTCCAGATATCACAGGATGCCTTTAGAGGTCTTGCGAAGTCCTTGTCTTGGTGGGTCAGAGCTGGTTTCACAGCTTATTAAGCAGGTCGTCCTAATGTTTATAGCTTTCCATTGATGATTAACATTTTTTTTTTCTCTTTCCTTCAGACGCACCTTTTTTTGGATTCAGCACTTCAAGTACATTTTCATTTGCAGCCTTGGCAAAGAATTCTGATGAATTTGCCTTTGGAAAAATAGGTTGGCTTTACTGCAGTTCATTGGTCATTGGTGTAACAGTGAAAATGCCAAGTGTTCCAGCTAAGATGTCTTCTCTCCTTTTTAAGATTCCAATTTCTCATGGGCAAATGCCGGGGCGGTAGTCTTCGGCAGTAGCAGCGCAACAGCCTCTCGAAATGAGGATGAAGAGGAAGCGGGCGGTGACGAGGATGTTTCCAATAATGCAGACATTCACTTTGAGCCTATTGTTTCTCTGCCTGAGGTATGTTGATCTTTAATGAACTTAACATGACTTGTAATATCGAAGAAATTAGAAATTGAACCATAGTTTTGTATAAATGAGAGTTTTACTGCTATTTTAAAAAAATAATAGAACTGAAATAGAACCTGACACTTTCTGAAATTCCACAGGTTGAGGTGAAGTCTGGTGAGGAAGATGAGGAGATTCTCTTTAAAGAACGGACGAAGCTTTTCCGATGGGATCGGGATATAAACCAGTGGAAAGAGCGTGGAGTTGGTGACCTTAAGATTCTTTTCCACCCAGTGAAAAGGTCCTATCGTTTGCTCATGAGGCGCGAACAGGTCCTAAAAGTCTGTGCTAACCACACCATTACCCCAGACATCGAGCTTAAACCGATGAACTCATCTGCTAATGCACTGGTGTGGACAGCTTGTGACTATGCAGGTTAGGCCAGTGTTTTGTTTCCTGATTTTTTTCAGTCTAGTCATGTGATACCAAGTTTGTATTATATTAAACTCTGAGAATTGTGTTTTGTGTTTTTCCTCCTTTTTTCCAGAGAGCAATGCAAAGATGGAGCAGCTCGCTGCCAAGTTCAAGACACCTGAAATTGCTGAATCCTTCAGGAAAGCCTTTACAGACTGTCAGCAGTGCATGCGTCAAGTAGACTTCGCTCAATCTTCTAAAATCGCAGAATTCTCTCGGCCAGGCAACCCCTTGGTGTTCTTCGTCATAGCCGCCGACGAGCAGGTCCTCGGCAGGATCACTATTGAGCTTTTTGCTCACATCGTCCCCAAAACTGCGGAAAATTTTCTAGCTTTGTGCACCGGAGAAAAAGGATTTGGATATCTGAATTCTATTTTTCACAGGATCATCCCTGATTTCATGTGTCAGGTAAAGGTTTAATTTATTATTATAATATTATTATGCTGCAGTAACTGATCACTTACAGATTTGTATTAAATATGTACACGTTGATCATTTTCTCCTTGAATGATACAGAGCTTCTCTTACATTTACATTTTCTGCATTTAGCAGACGCTCTTATCCAGAGCGACTTACAGAAGTGCTTCCATAGTAAACATTTCATTTCTCAAGTTTTAGTAAACAACAGTCAAAGAACACGAATCTGCTGAAACCAAAGTGTTTTATTTATTTATTTATTTTTTATTTATTTTTGTTTATGTTTAGTAAAAAGGTGATGAAGGTTTTTAATCGTTTTTTAAAGACAGCAAGAGACTCAGATGTTCGGACAGACAGAGGAAGCTCGTTCCACCACTTGGGTGCTAGAACAGAGAAGAGCCTTGATGCTTGTCTTCCTTTAGTCCTGGGTGGAGGCTCAAGTCGAAGCGAGACTAGACAAACTCTTCTCTTCTCAAGAATTTATTTGCTCGTTTCCATTTAAATGTCATACAACCAAAAACATTCAAATGCTTGGATTTGTTCTGCTAGCCTACCACCACGGCTTTTGCGTTCTAGCCTCAGTGGCTCTACTTAAAGACACAGTTGGCCTTGGGATAGGGTTTCTCTTCACTGGTGCTGCAACAGCGACTTCCGCTGTCTGATTGAGGTGCTGACTTGAGTAGTGCAGGAACACATGGGGCATAGCATAACTTCACATTCTCATTACGGCTCCCTGTAAGAATCGGCATACTTCCCACAGCGTGGGCTGATCTGCGCCACCCATGGCCAGTGCTGGAGATGGTGCAAGCATCAGAAGACCTGTAATAGGGAATTGGAAATGACTAAATGTTTGTTTATTGGGATTTTAATGTCATGTTTTACATTTTGGTTACATTCATGACAGGAACAGTACACTCATTACACAAGGTTCATCAGTTCACAAGTTTAATGTTAAACACATCTCCAATTCACCTCACTGCATGTCTTTGGACTGCGGGAGGAAACCGGAGCGCCCGGAGGAAGCCTACACATACACGGGGAGAACATGCAAACTCCAGAACATGCAAAAGGATGTGGGCTGCTCCACCTGGGGATTGAACCCAGGACCTTCTTGCTGTGAGGCGACAGTGCTACACACTAAGCCCCCATACCGCCCAAAATGACTAAATGCAGATTGCTTCAAAGTAAAGCAATGAGGAAGACCTAGATAGCAGGTTTTTTGTGGGATATAGGTGGCAACACAAGCAATTTTATTAGGTACACCCATTTGGTATGTACATTTATTGACTACATTACATACTAAATCGACTATATAAATACCACATATGGATACCAGATAGATGTAAGTAATAAATGAACAGCCGATGAGCTGAAATGATTCAGTGATGCAGCTCATCCAGTTCTCCTAACCTTTGTGTTCCCTTTTTTGTGTCAGGGGGGTGACATAACCAATCAGGATGGCACCGGTGGAAGGTCCATCTACGGGGGCAAGTTTGAGGACGAGAACTTCGACGTGAGGCACACCGGGCCGGGTCTGCTGTCCATGGCCAATTCCGGTAGAGACACAAACAGCTCTCAGTTTTTCATCACGCTGAAGAAAGCTGAACACTTGGACTTTAAGCATGTTGCTTTCGGTTTCGTTAAAGAAGGCATGGACGTGGTAACGCAGATGGGAGAGCTGGGAGCTAAAAGTGGCAAACCAAGCAAAAGGATAATTGTTACAGATTGTGGACAGTTATAATCCTCATGTCCTCATCTGATACAGAACATGCATCATGTGTTGGCTTTGTTGTTTTTCTCTCTTGGGTAAATTTTTTTTATGTTGTTTAATTTAAAACGTAAAGATTGAAGAATTGTCGTCTGTTAGCTTTCCTAAAAAGGGGTCCAATCTCTAGAAATAAGCTTCATTTCTCCATGTCTTCTAATAAACAAAACATTTACAGAATCTTGAGCTCATGTGGCATCGTGCTGAAGATCTGTCAAAGCCTTTTCTTGTTATGTACAACTATAACAGCCCAAATAAAAGCCTTGCAGATCGCTCAGTGGAAAATCCGCAATGCTGGTTGAATCATTTTTACTATTTATACAGAATTATCAGTGCGGAATCGATTTCAATCTTAATCAGAACATTCAAGTTTTTACTCTGTATAGATTTTTGGGAGTTGTGATTTTTACTGCCATGTGAATTCAACATTTTCTTTAATTTGACTATATTAAAGGTTAAATACTTAACTGGTTTGTCTCCTTGCAAAGAATTCTATCCATTTTCATACACTCAGCATATCATATTTGCCAAAAGTATGTGGACAGCCCTTCTTATCATTGAGTTTAGAATTCAGACTAGACATTTGTTTGTTTGTTTATTAGGATTTTAACATCATGTTTTACACTGGTTACATTCATGACAGAAACGGTAGTTACTCGTTACACACAAGATTTATCAGTTCACATGTTTTAAGGTCAAACAGTCATGGACAATTTTTTATCTCCAGTTTACCTCACTTGCATGTTTTTGGACTGTGGGAGGAAACCGGCGCTCCCAGAGGAAACCCACGCAGACACGGGGAGAACATGCAAACTCAAAAAGGGCCTTGACCGCCTCACGTGGCGATCGAACACAGGACCTTCTCAGGCTAGACGTATTGGCGAAAAGTCATCCTTGTTTATGTTGTGTTAAACACTGTTGCCATTAACCAAAATATACTAATGTTATACTAACATCACATGAAGTGTTATGAAAAAAGCTCCTAGACATTTTTTACTTTACTTTACCTTTACTTTCAATTTGTTCTAGATGTGACAGCGAGGGTGAAGAACATATTAAACTCAAGGCTAGGGCTTGCTATGCTGCAACAGGCTTACCTGTATGATCTATCTATGTCCCCTTGGCCAGGAAGCTCCTCCAAGCTCTTTGATTTCAATTTGTATAATGCTACCACCAGCTTTACATTACATTAGCTTTTGCTTAAGACTTAATAATCTTGTAATACTTTTATTATGAAAAATCTGAATGTATTTACAACCCCAACTCAGAAAAAGTTGGGACAGTTTTTGTTTTTTCACCTCATTACTAGCCCTAAATTGCCCCGTCCCAACTTTTTTTGGAATGTGTTGCAGACCTGAAATGCAGGAATGGAGGTATATTAATAAATGAAAAGAAGTTGAGCAGACAAAACATGAAATATCTTTTGTTCAAACTCTCTACAATCAAATAAAAGTTAAAATAGATGTTAGATAAATGTTAGGAACACTGCATTTTTATTTTATTGCATTTTTCCATACTGTCCCAACTTTTTCTGATTTGGGGTTGTATTATTTTGACAAGCTACATTGGATCAAATAAATAGATTACATTTACAGTATTAAGCGGACACTTTTATTTAAAGTGCCTCAATTGTGACAATGCAAAGGGTCTTGTTTTGGGGTCCAGCAGTTGCAACTAGGTAGTGTTGGGGTTTGAAACAGTGGCCTTCAGATCAACAATCCAGCTCACCTTAACCACTGAGCTATAAATAATACAGACTAAACACCATAAATGGTGACCCCATCTCCTTCATATTTCTGTAATTTTGCATTAAATGTAAAACTCCTCCTTGTTTTCTGTCCCATCTGTAGATGTCTTGGTTGCATTACTCAGATTCTGTCCCTCATTAGACTTTGGATGGGACTGATCGGACAGCGGAGACATTCCCTCGCAGAGCGGTAGTGCTATGTTTGATGTGCTAGAGCTAGTCTGCTTTAGAGGCAAGGAGATACTAAGTGGTTCAGTAACGTTTGACCCCAAGTCCTGCAGGGATGCACACAGAGGCTTTAGTAATCGTGTTTGTGAGTATGCCGAGACGACGGAAAGATCTACACAGCTGCTGCTCACTGCTCGACCCGTATCCACGTCTGTTTCTTCTGCCCCCACTAGCACGTCCACGTTAATCCTGAATCTTGGTATTGAGTAGTAGGATGAAGGAAAATTGTTTGTTGAATGAAAAGCTTTTGTTGTGACAGAGAATTGAGAGTGTGTGCGGGGACCCAGTGTTCGTGCACATGCGATCTCCTCGCCATGTTGCACCCCTTCTGTTGCTTTCTGCTTATGTAGCATGGTCTCAGAGGTTTGAGAAGGCTGTGTGAGTGGGACCTGAACACGAGAGCTGGAGGAGCTTTGGCAGTCTGAGTTAGAGGTCTCTGAAAATGGACGGATGAAGGTGATGCCACTGTCAAAAGGAACACTGGACAGGGCTGGAATTGGGGGCTTGAAGTGTGTTCCAGAACCCTGCACCTAAACGAAGAGCGAATAAACAGAATGAGAATAGTAAGCAGTACTTTATTTTAATGTGTGACCCCCTGTAGGGGCTGACTTTTTGTACATTATAGGTGTTTTCTAGTACCAATTTTAGATTCCTTTTGGCCAAAAGTAAGAGCTGACATTAAGCTTGTTGGACATGATATGCTAACCCCAGTTCATAGGAGCACAAATGAAAATTAATCAATAGAATGATATTTCCTAAATAAATTACAGAAATTAAATCTGTAAAGAAAATGTACCTTTCATTAGGACCGTGACCCCTAAAAGATCCTACCCTTGACCCCTGCTTTGGACTGTGACAAGGGTTTGTAAAACCCAATAACAAAACCCATGTAAATAATGCACCTGCTCTCTGGGTAAGGTCATAGCCTCCCATGGCTTCTCTTACCACTCCTATACAGATGATACTCATCTCATTGTGTCATTTTCTCCTTCAGACACACAAGTCTCAGCTCGCATCTCAGCATGTCTGCGAGATATCTCACAATGGATGTCAGCTCATCATCTAAAACTCAATCCCAGCAAGACAGCGCTGTTACTTATTCCTCCAACCTCCAATCTCCAACCCAGGACCTAGTCATCTCTCTTGATGACTCCCAGATCAGATTGTCTGATCATGTAAGAAGCCTTGGTGTTGTCCTGGATTAACCAGCTGACCTTCTCTTCTCATGTAGCCAACATGACAAGATCATGCCGGTTCCTCCTTTACAACATCTGGAAGATTTGGCCATTTCTCTCCATGGAAGCTGCTCAGATTCTTGTTGCAGTCACTTGTAATCTCACAGTTGGACTACTGCAACTCCTTCCTGGCAGGTGCTCCTATGTCCACTATTAAACCCTTCATTAAGCTCATTCAAAATGCAGCTGCCCGTCTGGTTTTTAACCAATCTAAACGATGCCACATCACCCCACTGCTGTGTTCTCTTCACTGGCTTACTGTAGCTTCACGCATTCAGTTTAAAACACTGATGCTCGCCTACAAAGCCAAAAATGGACCAGCCCCAAGCTACCTTCAAGGTCTAATAAAACGCCGCTCTAAACCATGCAACCTCCGAGCCACTAGTCTCGCTCGACTTGATCCTCCACCTAGAACTCGAGGCTCTTCTCTGTACTGGCACCCAAGTGGTGGAACGAGCTTTCCTTATCTGTCCGTACTTCTGAGTCTCTTGCTGTCTTTAAAAAACGATTAAAAACCTTCATCACCTCTTTACTAAGCACTTAAGCTGACATGTACTTACTTTTACTCACTTACTTACTAATGCTCTTATTCATTTCTTGCAAAAAAAATGTAAATGATTGTGATTTAAAAGTCCATCCCACAGACATCACATTCTCACCTGCAACAATATCTTGTTCCCATCGTAATCCTCTGTTTGCCAGCGGTGCTCACTAATTGGTTTACAAGCATGTGGCAAATACGGTACGAGCCCTTCTAAATTTCTCACACGTATCTCCATGATGGTGCAATCAGCAGGGCCGGGATTCCTCCCTTGTGGTAACCTCCTGAGTGCCAGCTGAATCTCTGTATGTTGGTTAGAGTAAACCACACAGAAGCAAAAGACTTTGTTCATATGAGCCAGCGGGCGACGCAGAAGCAACTTGTAGAGACGCACCTGCTCGCTGTAGGTCTCATGTCGACAGTATACGGTGAATCGGACTGTTCCCTTTCCGTAACTGATATGGCGCAAAGCCCACAGTGGTGTGCCAGGGGCTAGAGTGAAGAAATCCTGGATGGCAGAGAATGATGAGCCTTTTATTCGTTCAGTGTGGTGATAAAGCCATAGAGGACGTCTGAGCTGGAGTTCTTGGTACTCATGTTCTCTGAAGTCTTCCTGCAGAAAGAGGATGATGCACAGATACGGATGGAGAGATGAATTCATGTTCTTAAGGCACTGCAGTTTGGTCCTTTCTGCTCGCTCTGTCACTTTACAAAGGGTCAGTTGTGGGTGGAGAAGCGTAAGGAGTTGGTCAGCAGCGTGTTGGAGCTTCCTGGCCTCACCTGGATCAGTTATGATGTGAAGGGAAACGAGGAAAGGGTCCTGGAGGTCTTTGATGAACATGGAATTAAAATATTGAGAAAAATGTTATCAGAACAGATTTTTTTACGTTATGGATCTGATGCTTTGGAATAATTCATACAGTTAAGTGTAATGCATACATGTGTTTTAGCAATTGCTGTAGCTGTGCAGCTTCTCATGCTAGAAGAGGTCATTTGCTGATGGCACCATAAGATGGAGACAAAGTGTTGCCTTATGTGCCGCCACAAAACACTGGGTAACTGAAATATCACTTCTTAATACCTGTTCTATTTTTAAAAAGAAGTCTCTTGGAAAACACCTGTATTCTGTATGCCAACATCATAAAGTCACAAGTTAAACTAGTGGTCTCAAACTATTGGCCCCCACTGTATATACTGTATCTACAGTAGATTGTCTGTGCTTAGACATTATATTTGATATTTGTAGGGGACGGCTCGGTGGGTAGCACTGTCGCCTCACAGCAAGAAGGTTCTGGGTTAGATTACCAAGTGGACCAGTCCTTTCTGTGTGCATGTTTTCCCCGGGTCTGTGTGGGTTTCCTCTGGGAGCTCCAGTTTCCTCCTATAATCCAAAAACATGCAGTCAGGTTGACTGGAGCTTTTAAAATGACCCTAGGTATGAATGTGTGTGTTTGTGTGTGTGTACCCAGTACCTGGTAAAATGTACACCTGTTCACTTTCCCTCTTTCTTGCACTTATTCTTTTTTCTCCACCTTTTCACTCACACAGGGGACTTGTCCCACTTTGTTTGTTCTTTAAGGTTAAAGGCACTGTGGGGCAAGGGAACGCTATGCTCTTACAGACTTACACACAAACAACAGAACCCAAGAACACATGGTTAGAATAGTACAAATGCAATTCCAAAAATGTTGGGACAATAATAAAAAACAGACTTGTTTCATTGTAATTATTGCTTTTTTTATTTTATCAAATGCTTTATACTGGACAGGGTCATGTCAGGTCTGCTTCCCCAGGAAACATTAGGACACTTGTCTGGCTGATGGCACCGTTGAGATTTAAAACTGGATCTCAATGGTAGTGGGCTAGCATAATAGAGGTAATTTTGCAAATTACCTACTATCCCAGTCTTTTTGGAACTGGGGTCTTAAGAATTTAACAGTGCCCTTTTACTTGAACTGATTCTAAATGATACAGGTCTAATTGATGCATGACAGATATTAATAACAAATCAGGCAGGGCAGTGGTAGCTCAGTTGTCTGGAGTCTGGGCTATTAATATGAAAACTGAGGGTTTGAATCCCGGCTCATGCTGTCCCTCAGGGAGTCACTGTTTGGCCCTTGAACAAGGACTTTAATCATCTCAACATCAGGGGTGCTGTGTAATGACTGACCCTGCTCTTGAACCCCAGCTTCCAAACAAGCTGGAATGTGCAAGAAAAGGAAATATCATTGTACTTTACACTGGTATATGTATATTTGACCATAAAGGCATTCCATCAATTATATAGGCAGTGGTAGCTCATTAGTTAAGGTACTGGACCCCACAACTGCCAGGTTGCCACTGTTGGGCCCCTGAGCAAGACCCTAAACCACAGTTGTAAGTTGCTTTTGATAACAATGATGTAAGTGTAAATGTAAATCACACAAGTATGTTTAAATTCAAGGTCAAATTCCATTTTGCTTCTACTATCTAACCAGCTGACAACTTAATTTTTTTAAAGTACCACAAATTATTGTGCACCCCTGTACACTGTCCATTCATGAACGTGATCATCATAAGTCAACCACTGGTCTATCTGTTTGTATTTCTCTCTTGTCTTTCTATCTGGTTATCTATCTATACTGTTTACACTCGTGCAAAAAGGCCAAGCCCAAATAAAAAGCTATTAACCTTTTTGTACTCTTAATGATAAATCTTTAGTTCATAAATTGACAAGTATTAAACAAACGCACTCGCAAAGAATAACTGATTGTCAACTGATTAAAAAATTCCTTTATTTTTTGGTTATGGTTTTAAGTTGTCTATATGTGTGTGTCTTACATTCTTCCAAGCATACTTTGGCAGACGTGATTTCAGATTAGTGAGATAATGCTAGATATAATCCTTTCACTGTGACACAAGAGGTCTTACATCCAGCAGAATTAGAAAAAGGTCATGCTACAACATTGTTCATTTATTAAACAATAATATTGATGAATCTAAAAATGAGACTCATCTGAGTACCTCATTAATTAAATCCTGTTAATTATACAGAAAATCGATTTACTTACTGCTTGTAGATGAAATGTCACGACTGGAGTCTGACCTAAAGAGAGAGAGCATGTACAATATAACAGCACAAATTCCTCTCACACATTAGTATTATTGTGATTTTTATTAGAATTTATTAAGTGTGGTAAGATACTTCACTGTTGTGGTTTGTTCTTAAAAAGAGACAAGTAGATAGTGTTTTCTGTTGACAACCTGCTACTATGGATCTTGTATGCCTCATCCATCCATGTCTATCATCTATCTATCTGTCTGTCTGTCTGTTTTTTTTTTATCTATCTATCTATCTATCTATCTATCTATCTATCTATCTATCTATCTATCTATCTATCTATCTATCTATCTATCTATCTATCTATCTATCTTTTAAGGGTGGCTAAGTGGGTAGCACTTTCGCCTCACTGCAAGAAGGTCCTGGGTTCGATCCCCAGGTGGGGTGTCCAGGTCCTTTCTGTGTGGAGTTTGAATGTTCTTCCCATGTTTGTGTGGGTTTTCTCCGGGTGCTCCAAACAGTCCAAAGACATGCAAGTGAGGTGAATTGGAGATACTAAATTGTCCAAGACTGTGTTTGATATAACCTTGTGAACTGATGAATCTTGTGTAATGAGTAACTACCGTTCCAGTCATGAATGTAACTAAAGTGTAAAACATGACGTTAAAATCCTAATAACAAACACACAATCTATCTATCTTTTAATGTCTGACAGTGTCTTTTTGCCTGTCTGTTAGGCAACACAGTGGCTTGGTGGGTAGCACTGTTGCCTCACAGGCGAAAATGTCCTGGGTTGAATCCCAGGTGGGTCCTGGTAACTTGTTAAGTTTCAGCATTTTCTGCAGTGTTTGACATTAAACTTGAACATTGTGCATCTTTATAGTAGACACTGCTCCTAAAATCACCAAGGAATGCATGTACAAGGTGTTTGTAGGATTTTTTACTTAGTTTATTATACTGGACTAGAAGTGGCTCACAATGAACTTTCCAAATCAAACCAATAGGGTTGGGGTCAGTGCTCTGTTCAGTCCACTGTGTTTTAAGAATCTCCCTTAGTGCACATTACAAAACAAAAAAAAAAAAAACGAACGTGATTTTTAAATATAGTTTATCACTTACCAAACGCTGTCTGATGCAGAATCAGCGGTCCCATCGATTGGGTTCTCCATCTCTGATCGCGTAACTGGCGCAAGTTTCACCTGATGTCTCCGCTCATGGATCTGAAAGCTGGATGTATGAAACTAAAAACCGAAACCTTTTTCCCGGTAGAGCAGAATACTGTAGTTACATCATACTGCACAAAGGGATCACAATTCCACAACATATGACGCCATAAATTCATTAAGAAAGTGCGTTTTAATGCTGCGTCTGAGGTGCATTAATACAAACACGCAGAGCGTTAAAGAAGGGGGGGGGATTAGAGGGAGGCGCGCAATGATCCACCTTTAACCCAGATTAGTGCCTATACGAAAATAAGTGAATATAAAAAAAAACACATTTACTTTGACTTTTATTTGATTGCAGACAGGATGAACCTGAGATAATTCAGGTTTTGTCTGATCAACTTAATTTCATTTATTAATAAACATCCATTCCTGCATTTTAGGCCTGCAACACATTCCAAAAAAAGTTGGGACAGTAAAGCATTTACCACTTTGTAATGTTGCCATTCCTTTTCACCACACTTCAAAGACATTTTGGCACCGAGGAGACCAAGTGACTTAGTGTTTCAGCTTTTATTTTGTCCCATTCTTCCTGCAAACACGTTTTAAGATGTGCAACAGGACTGCAGGCAGGCCAGTCCAGTACCCGTACCCTCTTCTTCCACAGCCATGCCTTTGTTATGTGTGCAACATGTGGCTTTGCATTGTCTTGTTGAAAAATGCATGGACATCCTTGGAAAAGATGACGTCTTGAAGGCAGCACATGTTGCGCTAAGATCTCAATGTACTTTTCTGCATTAATGCTGCCATCACAGACGTGTAAATTACCTTTGCCAAGGGCACTGACACAGCCCCATACCATTGTTTTTAAACATTTCAATCATTTTCTCATGCATTTGTTGACAAACTGGAGATCCTCTGATCATCTTTGCTCATCAAAGACTCAGCCTTTCCTGGATGCTGCTTTTGTACCAAACCATGATTACAATCACCGGTTGACATCACCTGGTTGGACTCACATCATTATTTAGATTTTTCACCTCATTACTAGCCCTTAATTGCCCCCATCCCAATTTTTTTGGACTGTGTTGCAGGAATGGAGGTATATTAATAAATGAAATGAAGTTGAGCAGATAAAACATGAAATATCTTGGGTTCAAACTGTCTGCAATCAAATAAAAGTCAAAGTAAATGTAAGGAACACTGCACTTTTATTTTATTTATTTATTTATTTATTTATTTATTTTTTGCATTTTCTATACTGTCCCAACTTTTTATGATTTGGGGTTGTATAATACAATCATTTTTATTTGTTATTTGGACTAGTACTTTTCCTTTGAGAAAATGTTTTTTTAGGGAAGCATCCATGTGTGCAAAAATGCCAATCCACAGAGTGCCTACCTGTGACGTCATAATAATATCACTTGTAAATACAATTATTTAAATGTAATTCAGAACTACACTGCCTGATGAATCTGTCTTGTAACTCAGTCAGTGATGTTTAGGTTAAAGTACCTCCTTCATTTTGTTTATAACTTTGTGAAATTTGATGTGCATTATTGTCATTTTAATTCAAGTGGCCAGTCAAATAGAACTATTACAATAACATTAACCCTACAGTTACTGACTGTAGCCAATCTGTATCCTATTTATTTATCAAAAGGAACCTTTATTAACGAGATGTTATTTGGGTAGTGATCTGTTTATAATGGTATAATGGTGTTTATAGTGGTCTGTTCAGCATGGTGGCTAAGTGGGTAGCACTGTCACCTCACAGCAAGAAGGTCCTGGGTTCGATCCCCAGGTGGGGCGGTACAGGTCCTTTCTGTGTGGAGTTTGATGAATGAGTGTGAGTGTGAACTGATGATTCTTGTGTAATGAGTGACTACCGTTCCTGTCATGAATGTAACCAAAAGTGTAAAACATGACGTTAAAATCCGAATAAACAAACATAATGCATGTGTTATAAATACACATGTACATTACTTATGCAGAATGTTTTCAGATTTTTACTGCTACTATTTTTTCTATACTGCTGCTACTACCTGTTAGAGAGATGCCATACAAAATGTTATTGTATCTGTGTATAGTGACAATAAACATTCTATTCTAATCTATTTTCTATAATGCAGCAACACTAATGTGGCAATGACAAGGTAATATGAACTTAGATTTAAAATGAGTACATGTGTGCGCGACACTTACAGTCAGTAATGCTGTTTTTATGTATGCTCATAAGGAGTGTGTTATTCAACATCAAAAATTGTTTAAGGTGGTAACATGCTTAAGGATTAGCCAGAGGAGTGTAGAACAGGTTCTCAACACCAGTCCTTAGAACTGTCAGATTGCAGAACTTCAAGCTTTACCTGATCCAGTGTACTTGGTAACTGGTGCTCACCACTTAGTATCTGGTGCGCACCACTTTTTTTACTTAAAATGTTTTTTTTTTACTTTTTTACTAAAAAATACACCATGTCTCTTCAGCGATCTTAATGACTACAGACCTGTGGCTCTGACACCACACGTCATGAAGACTTTTAAGAGACTGGTTCTATGGCACCTGAGGTCTCAGCTGACAGATTTCCTAGACCCACTGCAGTTTGACTTCTCTAGTGCCTTCAACACCATCCAGCTGCTGGAGATGCACCTTCACCCCTACACCACATCATGGATCATAGACTACCTCACAGGCTGGCCACAATATGTCAGAGTGGATGGCTGTGTTTCTGAGTCTGTGATCTGCAACACTGGTGCACCCCAAGGAACTGTACTAGCACCATTCCTCTTCACTGTCTACACCTCTGATTTCCGATTTAACTCAATTAACTCTGGTTCTTTCCACCTTCAGAAGTTTTCTGATGACTTCTCCATTGTTGGATGTATCACCAAGGACAACGAGGAGGAGTACAGAGGACTGATTGTGAGCTTTTTTTTCTTTATATTACACTATAGAATCTAGTGTTGTTTTTATTTGTGTATTCTATATAATGTATTTCTTTGTATTTTATTATTTACTCTTAACCTTTTGTGAGGTTTTGCAGCGTTGTTTGCATAGCCAGACACTTTTGACCTCGATGGCTTTCCATAAAGTCTCCTGTTCTTTCTAACCAGGATGTGTGACGCACTCACTGACGAAGGCGGAACTGCAGTCGCTCCAGTGGTTGTTTGATTAGTACATAAACGACGCTGCTTCATAACCTGCTTAATCCTGCTCATAAAGTCAGCATTAGACGGTAGCCACATTATCGCCCGGGTGTCGATATGGAGGTAAGAAAGCTCCTGTTTATTATAACCTTGCAAGTTTTGGACAGGAACTTGTGTCAAACGCTTGTCAAATTTACTGTCGAGCCAAAACTATGATCGTGAGATTGTTTTCATCTGAACTAAAATTTCTAGTCTTCGTGTGGAATCAGATCTCTGGGTGCTCATGGGAAAATTAAGTACACACTCCTACAATTCTGTGTGTATTATCAGGGCCTTAAGAACAACTGTGTGATCCTCACCAGCTAACATAAACAAACAATAAGCTTAGCAACAGCGACTCCCACTGTTTGGTTTATGCACCAGCAGTGATGGAAGAATACATAGAGAGTAGCGTGATCCTTCTATGTGCAGAATTGCTCGAGGATCAATCCTGCAGGTAGTGGGTGCATTGAAGGTTTTTGGTTTGTCTCAAATTACTGTCTGTATCTTTACAATTCACTTACCTTAAGTAAGTACAGTAGACCCTTGACTTACGAACCGTTTACCATATGAACATTTTGGGTTACGAGTGATTTTTTTTCAACTTGGATTACGAACCGAAATTCGCACGCAAACGAAACACATGGCGTCATGAACAAGTTGACTACGACTCTCTCTCTCTCTCTCTCTCTCTCTCTCTCTCCATATATATATATATATATATATATATATACAGGGGTTGGACAATGAAACTGAAACACCTGTCATTTTAGTGTGGGAGGTTTCATGGCTAAATTGGACCAGTCTGGTGACCAATCTTCATTAATTGCACATTGCACCAGTAAGAGCAGAGTGTGAATGTTCAATTAGCAGGGTAAGAGCACAGTTTTGCTCAAAATATTGCAATGCACACAACATTATGGGTGACATACCAGAGTTCAAAAGAGGCCAAATTGTTGGTGCACGTCTTGCTGGCGCATCTGTGACCAAGACAGCAAGTCTTTGTGATGTATCAAGAGCCACGGTATCCAGGGTAATGTCAGCATACCACCAAGAAGGACAAACCACATCCAACAGGATTAACTGTGGACGCAAGAGGAAGCTGTCTGAAAGGGATGTTCGGGTGCTAACCCGGATTGTATCCAAAAAACATAAAACCACGGCTGCCCAAATCACGGCAGAATTAAATGTGCACCTCGACTCTCCTGTTTCCACCAGAACTGTCCGTCGGGAGCTCCACAGGGTCAATATACACGGCCGGGCTGCTATAGCCAAACCTTTGGTCACTCGTGCCAATGCCAAACGTCGGTTTCAATGGTGCAAGGAGCGCAAATATTGGGCTGTGGACAATGTGAAACATGTATTGTTCTCTGATGAGTCCACCTTTACTGTTTTCCCCACATCCGGGAGAGTTACGGTGTGGAGAAGCCCCAAAGAAGCGTACCACCCAGACTGTTGCATGCCCAGAGTGAAGCATGGGGGTGGATCAGTGATGGTTTGGGCTGCCATATCATGGCATTCCCTTGGCCCAATACTTGTGCTAGATGGGCGCGTCACTGCCAAGGACTACCGAACCATTCTGGAGGACCATGTGCATCCAATGGTTCAAACATTGTATCCTGAAGGCGGTGCCGTGTATCAGGATGACAATGCACCAATACACACAGCAAGACTGGTGAAAGATTGGTTTGATGAACATGAAAGTGAAGTTGAACATCTCCCATGGCCTGCACAGTCACCAGATCTAAATATTATTGAGCCACTTTGGGGTGTTTTGGAGAAGCGAGTCAGGAAACGTTTTCCAACCCCTGTATATATATACAGTGTATCACAAAAGTGAGTACACCCCTCACATTTCTGCAAATATTTCATTATATCTTTTCATGGGACAACATTATAGACATGAAACGTAGATATAACTTAGAGTAGTCAGTGTACAGCTTGTATAGCAGTGTAGATTTACTGTCTTCTGAAAATAACTCAACACACAGCCATTAATGTCTAAATAGCTGGCAACATAAGTGAGTACACCCCACAGTGAACATGTCCAAATTGTGCCCAAATGTGTCGTTGTCCCTCCCTGGTGTCATGTGTCAAGGTCCCAGGTGTAAATGGGGAGCAGGGCTGTTAAATTTGGTGTTTTGGGTACAATTCTCTCATACTGGCCACTGGATATTCAACATGGCACCTCATGGCAAAGAACTCTCTGAGGATGTGAGAAATAGAATTGTTGCTCTCCACAAAGATGGCCTGGGCTATAAGAAGATTGCTAACACCCTGAAACTGAGCTACAGCATGGTGGCCAAGGTCATACAGCGGTTTTCCAGGACAGGTTCCACTCGGAACAGGCTTCGCCAGGGTCGACCAAAGAAGTTGAGTCCACGTGTTCCGCGTCATATCCAGAGGTTGGCTTTAAAAAATAGACACATGAGTGCTGCCAGCATTGCTGCAGAGGTTGAAGACGTGGGAGGTCAGCCTGTCAGTGCTCAGACCATACGCCGCACACTGCATCAACTCGGTCTGCATGGTCGTCATCCCAGAAGGAAGCTGATGCACAAGAAAGCCCGCAAACAGTTTGCTGAAGATAAGCAGTCCAAGAACATGGATTACTGGAATGCCCTGTGGTCTGACGAGACCAAGATAAACTTGTTTGGCTCAGATGGTGTCCAGCATGTGTGGCGGCGCCCTGGTGAGAAGTACCAAGACAACTGTATCTTGCCTACAGTCAAGCATGGTGGTGGTAGCATCATGGTCTTGGGCTGCATGAGTGCTGCCGGCACTGGGGAGCTGCAGTTCATTGAGGGAAACATGAATTCCAACATGTACTGTGACATTCTGAAACGGAGCATGATCCCCTCCCTTCGAAAACTGGGCCTCATGGCAGTTTTCCAACAGGATAACGACCCCAAACACAACCTCCAAGATGACAACTGCCTTGCTGAGGAAGCTGAAGGTAAAGGTGATGGACTAAACCCAATTGAGCACCTGTGGCGCATCCTCAAGTGGAAGGTGGAGGAGTTCAAGGTGTCTAACATCCACCAGCTCCGTGATGTCATCATGGAGGAGTGGAAGAGGATTCCAGTAGCAACCTGTGCAGCTCTGGTGAATTCCATGCCCAGGAGGGTTAAGGCAGTGCTGGATAATAATGGTGGTCACACAAAATATTGACACTTTGGGCACAATTTGGACATGTTCACTGTGGGGTGTACTCACTTATGTTGCCATCCATTTAGACATTAATGGCTGTGTGTTGAGTTATTTTCAGAAGACAGTAAATCTACACTGCTATACAAGTTGTACACTGACTACTCTAAGTTATATCCAAGTTTTATTTCTATAGTGTTGTCCCATGAAAAGATATAATAAAATATTTGCAGAAATGTGAGGGGTGTACTCACTTTTGTGATACACTGTATATGTATGTATGTATATACGTGTATATACACAGTGAGCGAACATTCAGACAGCGGACAGTGTTTTCCGGGGTTTTCTTTATATTTTGTAAAATTCAGTAGAGTGTAAAAGAGTAGTGATGAGAAAATGAAAAAAAAAAAAATGTATTACTGTTGAGAAAAGAAGGAAATTTAGTATGGTGTATGGAACAGCACACGTACTGTACTGAAATGTGATGTGTTTTTTTTGTACAGTACAATACTACTGTGTATTGTTGTTTATTATTGTTTATTACAGTAATGTATATTCTATAATTTAAGACTTAAGGGAAAATATACTTGTATTTATAACAAATAAGACCGTTTAAGACATTAGAAAGGTTAGGTAACGGGGTGGTTTGGGAGGTCTGACACGGATTATTTCTATTTACATTATTTCTTATGGGAAAAATAGGTTTAATTTGCAAACATTTTGACTTAAGAACAGCCCTTCGGAACCAATTTAATTTGTAAGTCAAGGGTCTACTGTAGTCGATAATAATGCTGCATTTTGCATTCTGTTCTGTTCCTTGACGTCACTGTGTACAGCAGGAGGCGGATGTGGAGTGTGGCAGCTCTACCCCATCAGTGGGAATTGGGAAATCAAAGGTAACGTTATCTGCCAGTATTTTTTATGTACATAAATACAATCATTATAACCAAGGTGATATTAATATTGGGTTCTTCACTTTTTCCCCTCATGTCTCATTAAAGTTGGACAACTTGTCTAAAGAAGATCTCATTAAATATGCAAAGAAACAGATGGCTGCCATGCAGAAGTTAAAGCTAAAATGTTCAGGTAGGAGGTTACAAGCCCTTATCTTTTGTTTAATTATGACTCTTTTTTTCTTGTTGCTGAGTTTGACCAGATACATAAGTTTATGTTGGCTTTTGTTTTCATTTGAAGATTTGGAAACACAGGTTGGCGCGCTGAAGACTCCTCCAAGAGGAAATGCAAGTGATTCTGTTATACAGGTGTGTCTCTAGCATGCAAGCACAGTCAGTGTTCGGTGCATTGGTTTCTTTCATTCTATGTGTAAATGAGATATTAAAGGGGTGCTTGGCAACTTTAAAACAGAAACTTCATATAAGATCAGGGTTGGGCAATTAAATTTTCCAAGGGGCCACATAAGAAACTCGGACTGTTGTGGAGGGCCGGACCAATAAGGTGAACTTAATTCTGCTCAATATTAATTTTATCTTTTTATTTACATTTACATTACATTTTCAGCATTTAGCAGACGCATTTATCCAAAGCGATTTACAATACAGTTACAGTATACAGTCTGAGCAATTAAGGGTTATGGGACTTGCTCAAGGGCCCAACAGCAGCAACCTGGCAGTGGTGGGGCTTGAACCAGCAACCTTCTGATTACTAGTCCAGTACCTTAACCACTAGGCTACAACCGTCCACTCTTTATGAAAAGCAGTGAATTGTACAGTTCTAATAAGCTGTTAATGTTTTGATGTTACATTTAGAAAATTAGAAGTATGCAGAGTAAAAACATCAACATTATTTTACTATTTAAACAAACAAATGCAAAAACAAATGTGAACAAAATGTGCAGGTTTTTAAACTTTACACTATTTTGTTTTGAGTCTAATTACCTCATTTGTTTTTCAGTCCTTTGTTATTGTTTAATATAATTTTTAAAATCACAGAGCTGGTCCTGACTGCTTCAGTTCTGGACGTGTTAAACTTCGCAACAGCGATTTAGAGCCTAAATTCTGATCCTTAACCAGCGTTACATCTGACTTTAATAAATAAACAATTTGGAAGTTCATGTCTTGTTAAGAACTCCACCGTCAATCACACTCAGTTCTGTTCACATTACAGTGAAGCTGATACACTCGCGCATACTCAAATCGAAACGTACGGATATTTAAAGACACAGCGCTCTCGTCAAAATCAATCCTGTTATATTGCATGTTTGATGTACATTTATTTACAATTAAAACTCATGCGGGCCGGTTGGGGATGTACAATGCCCAGGTCTGTATAAGATCATACAAACTGAAAGCCTTGCTGTAAGGTCAGGCTGCAGGCTGATTCATTGGGCAAACACTTCAGGTTGCCAGTCTATCACAGGGCACACGCATATACACTAACACTTAGGGCTTTTTAGTCGCTCCACTTGGCCTAACTGAATGTTTTTGGAATTGTGGGAGGTAACACGGTGAGGACATACAAGTTCCACACAGAAAGGACTTTGATTGCTCTAAGCCATGGCACTACCCACAGCACTTTCATGCCACTCTTATAGGAGATTTGCAAGAGAAAAACCCCTGCAAAGCAAAAGCTTGTCTCAAAAGACAGCTGCTCTGTGAACTGATATGTTGAAGGTGGAACCGTTTTGAAGAAGTATTTGGTGTAAGGCTAACACAGCATTTCACAATAATAACATCATACCAGCAGTCAACATGGTGGTAATTCACTCACAATTTAGGCTTTACTTCACCACATCTTGCTTTATACATCACATATCCAAAAGATTCACACACATCAAGGTTCTTTTTGATCTGGTGTTTTTGTAACTGGCACTATATGTATGTTCCAATCAACCTCTGAGACTCATTATTTGCTCCTCTTGAACAGGAACTGACTGAAAGAATGGATGCTGTATTGCTGGAGAAAGCAGAAACTCAACAAAGCCTTGTTGTACTGCGCAAAGAAAATGAAAAACTGAAGAGACAGGCAGAGGTAAATTATATATTATATTTACTGACGAGAGTTTTTATATATGGACATGTACGTCATGGCAGTCTAAAGGTAGTGTTGGTCCTTCACAGATTCAGTAATCCTGATTTAACTCATGTTGCCAATCATTATCTTTAGAAATAGCTTGTTGTATTTTGACTCAACCATTATGTGTTATTTACCAACAGGAGTCACTGGAGAACTTGGCTGCACTTCAAGAGAAACTGAATTATGCATATAAAGACCACAATGAGAAAATGAAGGCTATGGAAAAAGCAAGACACAAAGAGGAGTTGGAGATTTTGAAAAACACAGAAAGTGAAAAGTACACGAATGAAAAAACGCAAAGGCTGCGACTAAAGAAAGAGTTCGACTCTAATATTGAAGCAGTTCGTCTGAAATATCAGAAGAAGGTGTCTGACTTGGAGCAGAATCTGAAATCAGCCAGAACAGAGTGGACGGCTGAGACGGAAGCTTTAAAGCGGAGTCACCAGACATCCCTCAGAAAAGCCCAGGAAGAGCTTGAAAACTTGCAGACGGAGGTTGCAAGGCTGTGCAGACAGCACGAAGAGGAGGTCAGAGATCTAGAAGAACAGCTCGAGATCAATGCTGCGAATTTTGATATGGAGAGGGAAAGACTTCTGTTGCTCCAGGACGAGTTATCTGAGCAAATTGCACTTAAGGAAGGTTATCTTCAGGATGTTCAAGAGGAAGAAGAGGACCTTAACAGGAGTGGTGCCCAAAAAGCATCGGAATCGTCAGGCTTAGAAGACCCGGATATTGAGATAGACAAGCTAAGATTGGCACTGCTGGATTTACAGTCCCAAAACACCATGCTTCAAGAGGAGCTCACATTTCTTAGTAATGTGAAAACTGAGCTAGAGAGTGACCTGAAACATATAAGGGAGGAGTTCAGCATGGAAAGAGAAGATCTGGAGTTCAAGATCAATGAACTGCAGATGACTAAAGAGGATGGCGATGTTTATTCTAAAGAGGAGGCTCATGCCAATCTGACAGACACAATACAGCTTGACCAACACAATCAGATTCTTAAAGAATTAAAAGAACAGCATAATGCAGAAATAAAGGAACTCAAAACAATTCTTACTACTCGTGCTGAACAGGAAAAAGAAGTGGTTGTTCAGGAGTTAAAAGACCTGCAAAACATGTACAAGATGGTTTCTGAGGAGAAACATGCTATTATTAGTGAATATGAGCACACCAAGGAAATACTGCATAATCTCGAGTCAGAACTTGGAGAGAGAACCTCTGACTTTGTGAGGAAATATAATGCCATGAAAGATCAAGCAGCCCGTTCGATTCAGGAACTTCAAGAGAAGCTCAGTGAGAGGGACACTTTGATGGATCAGCTGAAGAGTTCAGAGCAAGCGGCAGATCGTTTAGAGCAAACATCTGAGATCGCACAAAAGTTAAAGGACTCGTCAGTAGCTTTGGAAGATGCCTTAAAAGAGACGGGAAGCCTTAGGAGTTGTATAGCTGATTTAGAGGCCCAGCTTTCTTCTTCACTGGCTGAAAAAGATCAACTGGAACAAAAGTGCAATACCTTGGAGGAGAACTTGGCTGCTCTTCAAAAGCTAGACAAAAAATCTCAGGAAAACGATCAACTACAAGAAGTTCTTCATTCTGCTTTACAAGATAAAGATAGTCTTATAAATGATCTGGAGAACAGTAAGAAAGAACTGTCTAATATACGGAGGCATATCTGTGAAATCCTGGAGCAGAAATTCCCAGAAAGCACAGTTGAAGAAGGCAAAGAAAAAGAAATTTCTCTACTTCTGAACCATCTCCTCAAAGCCCAAGAAGAAAATATGATTGGCAGCATATCAAATGAGGAAAATGAGAAACTACAGACAAATCTTAATGCACTGTTAGAAGAAAATGAGGCTCAAAGAAAGGAACTGGAAACACTCGAAGGAAAGCTTCTTGATGTCCAGAAACACATCAGTAAAATCCTGGAAGAGGAGTGTTCTCAGAACATAGCTGAAGAGCAAGACATCTCTGCATTGCTGACTTGTCTTCAGTCCCAAATTCATGAAGCGAAGGCGAGTTACATGGTTTCCAATGAGGAAAATGTGAAACAACAGAAAGACCTTGTCACTGTGGTAGAAGAAAGGGATGAGCTTAAGAAGCAAATGGAAACTATGAAAGAAAAGTTTTTGGATGCCCAGAAACATGTCCATAACATTTTGGAACAGGAGTATTCTGAGAACATAGCTGAAGAACAAGACATCTTTGCATTGCTGACTTGTCTTCAGTCCCGAATTCATGAAGCAAAGGCGAGTAACATGGTCTCCAATGAGGAAAATGTGAAACAACAGAGCAAACTTGTCACTGTGGAAGAAGAAAGGGATGAGCTTAAGAAGGATATGGAGATTAGTAAAGAAAAGCTTATTGATGTCCAGAAACATGTCAATAAAATTCTGGAAGAGGAGTATTCTGAGAACATAGCTGAAGAACAGGACATCTCTGCATTGCTGACCCATCTTCAGTCCAGAATTCATGAAGTGAAGGCGAGTTACATGGTTTCCAATGAGGAAAATGTGAAACAACAGAAAGACCTTGTCACTGTGGTAGAAGAAAGGGATGAGCTTAAGAAGCAAATGGAAACAATGGATGAAAAGCTTTTTGATGTCCAGAAAAACATCAATAAAATCCTGGAACAAGAGTATTCTGAGACCATAGCTGAAGAACAAGACGTCTTAGCATTGCTGACTCGCCTCCAGTCCCAAATTTATGAAGCAAAGGCGAGTTACATGGTTTCCAATGAGGAAAATGTGAAACAACAGAAAAACCTTGTCACTGTGGAAGAAGAAAGGGATGAGCTTAAGAAGGATATGGAGATTAGTAAAGAAAAGCTTATTGATGTCCAGAAACATGTCAATAAAATTCTGGAAGAGGAGTATTCTGAGAACATAGCTGAAGAACAGGACATCTCTGCATTGCTGACCCATCTTCAGTCCAGAATTCATGAAGTGAAGGCGAGTTACATGGTTTCCAATGAGGAAAATGTGAAACAACAGAAAGACCTTGTCACTGTGGTAGAAGAAAGGGATGAGCTTAAGAAGCAAATGGAAACAATGGATGAAAAGCTTTTTGATGTCCAGAAAAACATCAATAAAATCCTGGAACAAGAGTATTCTGAGACCATAGCTGAAGAACAAGACGTCTTAGCATTGCTGACTCGCCTCCAGTCCCAAATTTATGAAGCAAAGGCGAGTTACATGGTTTCCAATGAGGAAAATGTGAAACAACAGAAAAACCTTGTCACTGTGGTAGAAGAAATGGATGAGCTTAAGAAGCAAATGGAAACTATGAAAGAAAAGTTTTTGGATGCCCAGAAACATGTCCATAACATTTTGGAACAGGAGTATTCTGAGAACATAGTTGGAGAACAAGACATCTTTGCATTGCTGACTTGTCTTCAGTCCCGAATTCATGAAGCAAAGGCGAGTAACATGGTCTCCAATGAGGAAAATGTGAAACAACAGAGCGAACTTGTCACTGTGGTAGAAGAAAGGGATGAGCTTAAGGATATGGAGATTAGTAAAGAAAAGCTTATTGATGTCCAGAAACATGTCAATAAAATTCTGGAAGAGGAGTATTCTGAGAACATAGCTGAAGAACAGGACATCTCTGCATTGCTGACCCATCTTCAGTCCAGAATTCATGAAGTGAAGGTGAGTTACATGGTTTCCAATGAGGAAAATGTGAAACAACAGAAAGACCTTGTCACTGTGGTAGAAGAAAGGGATGAGCTTAAGAAGCAAATGGAAACAATGGATGAAAAGCTTTTTGATGTCCAGAAAAACATCAATAAAATCCTGGAACAAGAGTATTCTGAGAACATAGCTGAAGAACAAGACGTCTTAGCATTGCTGACTCGCCTCCAGTCCCAAATTCATGAAGCAAAGGCGAGTTACATGGTTTCCAATGAGGAAAATGTGAAACAACAGAAAAACCTTGTCACTGTGGTAGAAGAAATGGATGAGCTTAAGAAGCAAATGGAAACTATGAAAGAAAAGTTTTTGGATGCCCAGAAACATGTCCATAACATTTTGGAACAGGAGTATTCTGAGAACATAGTTGGAGAACAAGACATCTTTGCATTGCTGACTTGTCTTCAGTCCCGAATTCATGAAGCAAAGGCGAGTAACATGGTCTCCAATGAGGAAAATGTGAAACAACAGAGCGAACTTGTCACTGTGGTAGAAGAAAGGGATGAGCTTAAGGATATGGAGATTAGTAAAGAAAAGCTTATTGATGTCCAGAAACACATCAATAAAATTCTGGAAGAGGAGTATTCTGAGAACATAGCTGAAGAACAAGACATCTCAGCATTGCTGACCCATCTTCAGTCCAGAATTCATGAAGCGAAGGCGAGTTACATGGTCTCCAATGAGGAAAATGTGAAACTACAGAAAGACCTTGTCACTGTGGTAGAAGAAAGGGATGAGCTTAAGAAGGATATGGAGATTAATAAAGGAAAGCTTCTTGATTTCCAGAAGCAGGTCCATAAAATTCTGGAACAGGAGTATTCTGAGAACATAGTTGAAGAACAAGACATCTCTGCAATGCTGACCTGTCTCCAATCCCGAATTCATGAAGCGAAGGCGAGTTACATGGTCTCCAGTGAGGAAAATGTGAAACAACAGGAAGACCTAGTCACTGTGGTAGAAGAAAGGGATGAGCTTAAGAAGGATATGGAGATTAGTAAAGAAAAGCTTCTTGATGTCCAGAAACACGTCAATAAAATCCTGGAACTAGAGTATTCTGAGAATATAGCTGAAGAACAAGACATCTCAGCATTGCTGACCCATCTTCAGTCCAGAATTCATGAAGCGAAGGCGAGTTACATGGTCTCCAGTGAGGAAAATGTGAAACAACAGGAAGACCTAGTCACTGTGGTAGAAGAAAGGGATGAGCTTAAGAAGGATATGGAGATTAGTAAAGAAAAGCTTCTTGATGTCCAGAAACACGTCAATAAAATCCTGGAACTAGAGTATTCTGAGAATATAGCTGAAGAACAAGACATCTCAGCATTGCTGACCCATCTTCAGTCCCGAATTCATGAAGCGAAGGCGAGTTACATGGTTTCCAATGAGGAAATTGGGAAACAACAGAGCGAACTTGTCACTGTGGTAGAAGAAAGGGATGAGCTTAAAAAGGATATGGAGATTAGTAAAGAAAAGCTTCTTGATTTCCAGAGGCAGGTCCATAAAATCCTGGAACAGGAGTATTCTGAGACCATAGCTGAAGAACAAGACGTCTTTGCATTGCTGACCCATCTTCAGTCCCGAATTCATGAAGCAAAGGCGAGTAACATGGAGTCCAGTGAGGAAAATAGGAAACAACAGGAAGACCAGACAGATAATCTCAATGAAACACTATCTAATGCTGAATGTGATGCAAAATCCCAAAATGTGCATACCAAATCTGAAAACAAGCAGCAGCATTCTCAGGTTGCTGAGATAGCAGAGCGGCCTGTGCATGAAGGTATTGAAGAACCTTCAGATGAAGCTGGAACGCAAGAAACCGATGACATGAAAAGGCTCCAACAGAAGCTCTGTGAAAAGGAATCCATTATAGCCCACCTAAAAGAGGAAATTTCTAATTTACAGGTCTGTTTTTGTTATTTGCTTTTTAATTTTATTGAATGTTACGTTACAAACAGTTGGGACAGTAGGTTATATGCCACTAAAATTAATGAAGCTTATCAAGTAGACTAATCAAAAGCAGCACCTTACATAAGCATGGTCGATTGCCAGTCTTGTGTTTTTCCTTTTTCTCTTTGCTCTCCTGCAGTTTTATGATGGAGTTTGTGTTTCTCCAGAGGACTTTTGTCTTTATCTTTGGTTTTTAGCGGTGTGACAGTATCATTGACTTTGATAAACCTCCTGGAGTTAAATGTCTCTGCAGGAGCGTCAGCTGATACTGAGGTGGAAGTTTGGGTAGAGAATGTATTAGATCCTTAAACACTACAGCGGTAGTCTAGCGTATGCCCATGCTTATAAATGGGACCTGACACATGCTGTATAGGATTGTAGGACAATAGGAGCTGGATCTGTGGGGCTGTACATGTGATTATTAAAATCACCAGTGATTAAACTACAAGCATCTGAATTGTCAAAATCTGTGGTAGTCCTAGAAAGCATCTACCCAAACTAATTTAAACATTTCTCAGAGTCATATATGGGGCAAGGAGATTATTCCTCATTTGGCCTTTTCTCTCTCCAATACTCTCTGTTAAGCACCCAGCCAGGCCAGAACACCGCAAAGACTTGAATTAGAGCTTAGTTTATTGATGGTTTTGATCTAACAGATTAGACCGCTGCACTAGCAGAGTACCAGCTGAGACTAATTATGATGGTTTTCTTCCATTATTTAGCCTAAACAGTCAGTTGTAATTCAGTCCTTTAGCTTAAACCACTGGCTGAGTAATAACACTTGTAATGTTATTCATTTTTTTAAACATATGTTATTGTGATCTCATGAAGCATTGTAAAATGTATTTACTGTCATGTGTTCATCTTAAGTGACTTGAAATATTGGAACTGTTCATTTCTAGGAAAGCAAGATGCCAGCGCTTAGTGAAAACACAAAGCAGATTGGTATGCTTTTTTTTTATTCCTCCTAACACAGCTCTGTACTCTGTACTTTTTATCATTAAAAATAGACCCTTACAGGACCCACACTACCTAGATATTATTTGGTGGTGGACCGTTTTCAGTACTGTAATAATATGGTAATAATATTAGTATTTTTACTTGGATGACTGCATTAGGTACAGCAGTCTTGTTGGGATTTTGAATCGCTTATTGACCATGCTTGAGGTTGGTGGTGGTGGTGGTGGGGTGCTCCAACCAAAAATATGAAACAAACACACCAGCCTGTTATTAGAAAGCATCCACTAATAAAAGACTAGAAGATTAACACACTTTCTACATGACAAAAGACAGACAGAAAGAGACAGGCTCTGAATTATAACTGTATACCTACAACCAGTGCTAAAACATTAGTTAATAATCCCAACAACACTGCTGCACCTGATACACTCATAGCAGAACAACACACGTTTCCATGTCATTACTATGTAAGTTGCATTGCAGTACTGATAAGGTTTCTTTTGATTGATAAATAGGGTACTAAGTGGTTACGGGTCACTGAACTATTTCAATATTTTCCCTCTACTGATCATTGTAGAAATTTATTTTTGCTCTCATTTATTTTTGTATAGAAATCCTACAAAAAGAAATGAAAGAGAAAGACGAGCGTCTGAATAAAATCAAAGCGGTAGCTGTGAAAGCCAGAAAAGAACTGGAAAACAGTAAAAAAGAGGTTGGAATTATTTCTACTTACATGCATTTTTTTTCTTTTGTTTGGTTTTTTTTCTTTTGCTCACCTTTAACTTTTTCTGTAATTTATTATTTAAAGAATGGTGTTTGGATTCCAATAATTAACAAACTGTATTAACCTGTATATGGCTGGCACTTTGCTGTCTAGAGTTTATTTCTTTGTAATGCAGTAAAATATTACACCTAAGTGAATTACATAAGCAACTATTCCACCCATCTTAATGTAGGCATCTGCACTGAAAGAGGAATTGGGAGCTTTAAAGGGTGAACGGAACAAGATGTCAGAGTCTATGAAGGATATTATCCATGGTGCAGAGGACTATAAGGTATAAAGCAATTATATCTAAACTGTTGTTTTTTTGCAATTCCAAATATGCCATGTGTACTGCAAAGCTTGAGTACGTCAGTACCTTGAGTAAGTTAATGTGTGACATAAACATTAAACAGGAAGTTTCTGAGAAACACCCTCCATATGGTTGCCAGGAGTTGGAATCGACTTGGCGGCACCTTGAATAATAATAGTATCTTTATTGCTACTTTTATAGCCAGCTATTCAGTTCAGCTCAGATTACTAACATAACCTGATCATGTGGAAAGGCCTGATCACAACAGACTGGGCAGAAATCAGCATGGCTTTCATAGAGAGGAATGGATACATTTTTCTGGTGTCATTTTAAGGCTGCACTGCTGCAACTCCCTTCCAGCGGTTTTCCAATGACCACCATCAGGCCGCTGGCTTGCATTTAATTTACATTTACATTTTCAGCATGTAGCAGACGCTTTTATCCAAAGTGACCTACAGTACAGTAACAGTATACTGTCTAAGTAATTGAGGCAATCTTACAGTGGCAACCTGGCAGTGGTGGGGCTTCAACCAGCAACCTTTCAATTACTAACCCAGTACCTTAACCGCTAGGCTACAACTGCCATTTGTAGCCTAGGGCAGATGATGCTTACATCAGCCAACAACGAACCATCCCCGACCTATGTAGGAGCACTTAACCAACCCTCATACCTTTTACTCTTTGAGCCACAGGACTAGCTCGTCTTTATCCACCCATCAGAACTCAAGTAAGACGGGCATCAAGACTCTTCTCTATCCTAGTATCAGTGTGGTGGAATAAACTTCACCTGTCTGTCTGAACTGCTGAGTCTTCCCCAACCTGCCACAAAGTTAAAAGCATATAATTTATTTTACAGTTGACTTTTATACATCTGTAAGCAATAGTTATGACTAAAACATATCCAGAGATCAGATGCTTGTAGTGTATACAGCTCTTCGATCAGTTCAGTGCCATTTAATAACCTCTGCAATGGATGAAAAATGTAAGATAATAGAATGCAATGGCATGACACTTCATTAATATGTTTTGTGAATTATTTTAATTTACTGTTGAGGCTCATTTGTTTTTTGACTGCCTCCAATTCACAGAATCTGATGATTGATTATGACAAGCAAACAGAGCTGCTGGATAAAGAGAAAGAGAAGTTGGAGGCAGCCGAGAGACTGATCACTGATCTGAACAAACGCCTTCAGGCAGCTGTTGAACAGGTAAATCAATTTCATTATGTTAGCTATGTTAATGAATTAAACAACATACACAAGTACTCATGCTGCAGTAAGGTGTACTGGAACTGTATAGATACTAGGCCCAATCACAGCCAATGTTTGATCTTTGTCATTTGTTCAACTGGCTTTGCTTTGGGGTCTCTATGCCACTGTTGGTTTTCCTTGCCAATGCATGATAGGCCCTGAAATAAAATTCAGAAAAGGGAACCTGAAGAGATTTAGGAGCAGCAATGTGTGCAATAAATGTGCAATAATCATACATTTTTTGCAAAACAAATTCATTTATATTAGGAAAATGTTTTCCGTCCCAGTTATGTCCATTAATTGTCTGAAGTTTGACTGTTGGATGAACATATGTAATGTTTAAGTTTTGACTAAATGAGGTTCGGTTGTTGGACCATTATCAGCAATGACACAGTAATGAGTGTACCAGGTGCAGCATTGTGTTGGGATGTTTAAATCCAGTATAAAAATTCTTTACTCTTTATTTTGAACATATACCGTGTTGGGACCGGTTGTGGGTGTACAATTACAGACTAGAGCAGTTTTATTGTTATGCACAAGTGTTAATCTTCCTCTAGTCTTCAGTAATCAGTGGACATTTTTGGCCACAGGTCACTGTTGGCTTTATATTTTTTAGTTGGAGCTCTACTCTGTTCCCAAGTCTTGACAATAAGGTGTTTAAAAATCACAGCAACACTGATACATTCAATCCAGAACAATCCACTTTACCATGTCATTACCATATTAGTGCTGAGAGTGGTCCACCACACCCACACATCACCTGGTTGGTGGTGATCCTATGGGAGACAAAGTGCACAGAGCAAGAGATGTGCTACAGTTAGTAACTGTATCATATGTTTGGTAATTTATTGTATAAAAGAAACAGTAAATTAATGGAACCCAATAGGTGTACTTAATAACCTGTGGTGAGTGTATGTTCATGAATAACTAACACTGGATAACATTGCATTATTCTCAGCAAAAGCAGTTGTCCTCTGAGAGAGAAGACCTGATGGCCCGTATCGATACTCTTCAAACTAATGCGCAACTGCTAGAGGCACAAGCTCTTGACATGCGCAAGCTAAAATCTGCAATGGAGAAAGACCTGGAAGCAGAAAGGCTTTTAAAAGAGCAAAAAACAAAGGTACACTTGTGTTATTGTAAAAGAATCACACTGGTATGGTGAGGCCCACCACACGTGCATAACACCAAATTATTTTAAGCCAAATCTTAAAATTGAATGTTTTAAAAATAGACTTACTATTTGATTTAGTTTTTTTTGGAGGTGTTTTGATGCACTGTTGTCCTTTTTTGCATTCTGCTTATGGATGCTAGCACAGTGTTTGACAAAGTATATCCAGTATTGCCAGGTCTGCCAGCAATTCATACACTGTAGATTTGGAAAAGAATACACTTCGGTTCATGCCAAGATTTTTGTTAATATTCTAAATGAAAGATTAAATGGATGAGCATTTAAGAATGTATTGACAGGTTGTTTTGTTTGTTTTTTAGGGGTGCCAGTATTTTTTGTCTTATGTTTTTTGTAAAGTCTTGATGATGGATTATTAAAGACTAGAACCCAGTCTAACAATGGCCTTTAGACTAAAGCATTAGGACCTTTTTCAGGTAGTAGTTATTGCTTGTGTTTGTACAGATTCGAACTTGTGTAAAGTCTGGGCTACACTGTATGGTCATCGGCGCATATATGCCGTCTAAGAGACTGGAAAATGTTCTTTTTGAAGAATGGACATTCCATGTTCTCGTCTTTTACTTAGCCATGAACGGCTCCAAACTTTGCCTCTTCACCTGTTTGATCTTCTAGTATTTAGAAATATCCTTACCTCCATTATGAATATTGGCGGACAATGTATTTACAGGACTGTCATTAATAATGTCGCGTATAATCTGACACTAATTACACGTCATGTCACAGAGTGTGTCATTTAAAAAGATCTTGTTTGATTTTATAGAACTTGTCTCACAGGTTTGACTTTACAGGACATGCTTTGTGTGATTTCAGGACCATGAAAGTGCTGTCAAGGAATTGGAGGAGCTTCAAAGTTTACTTCACAAACAGAAACAAGAGCTACAGCAGACAGAACATGAACTGGAACAGCTCAGGAAGGCATGTTCATAAGTACACACAGTGTTTACAGTATGAGATGAACGTTTTACAATTGTTTGATCATCAAGCTGATATTATTATTGGATCCTTTTTCATTGTACATAGTTTCACTGATGATCAAAAGTATGTGGCCAACACATTTTAGGTGTTTTAGTCAGACCCATTGATAAGAAGTAGTAGCACACTGTTAAAGATACTTGACTAGTAAGCTGAATGTTGCTGGTCCAAGCCCCACCACTGCCAAGTTGTCACAGTTGGCCCATAAGCTTCACGACCTGAGTGCCCCGTTACAAATGCTTTCTTGACTAAACTCCCACAGGCACACTCCAAAATCTTGTGGAAAACCTCCCCTACAGAGTGAGGACTCTTATAGCACCAAAGTGGAAGGGACTGCATAATGAAGACCATGGTTTTAAATTGTGCCGTCCAGCAAACTCATGGTCAGGTGTCTACATACCTAATTACGTAATTCTGTTCTTGCCCCCTGGTTAAAATGGGGCATATATAGTTTGTTTGGTGTCTTGCTCTTAAGGGTAGAGGCACAGTCCCAATACCCCTGGGTGTGAAAAGGATATTTTTTGTATATTTTATTTGTGAATCCTTTTTTTTTTTTCATTTTTACCACTAATCTGTTGTTTTCTTGCATAGGATGCCCAGCAGAGCACATTGCTGGACATGGAAATGGCTGATTACGAGCGTCTGGTCAAAGAGCTCAACCAACAACTCTCTGAGAAGGACAGACTCCTGGAAGAGCAGGAAAGCCAAGCACATGCCCAGAAAGAGAAAGAAGAAAAACTCAAGCAGGAGATAGGTAAGATCTGAGGGATGTGTTCAGTTGGGTAGATACAGGTGCAATAGGTTGTCCAAAAAGATCATGGTCAGGTGTCCACATACTTTAACAATACAATGGTTTTTCCTCAGTAAATTAAATGCACCATCTAGCAGTATTTTTCAAATTTTCTTTTTTCATTTTGTTGTTTTCTGGTTAAATCTTCTGCATTTGGGTACATCTTATTATCTTCTGAGCTGCTCGTTAACATCTGGTACCTCAGTTCAAAGCACCACACCGTTATATCTTCAGCCTGGATGGAATTGAAAGCACAAAATAGGTGGAATCGTGGGGACCTAGAAAGCCTGATAATAAACAAAAACAAACAAAAACACATTTCTGCAAATGTTTTATTCTACATGTAATACTTTTAAAATGAATTTTCTTTATTTTAGTTTTAATTTTGTGCCATTGGCAAAATAAGCTCTGAACATGAAGCACAATGACAAGGCAAGACTTCACAACTTGGTATTTTAGAGTGAAATGTTATATGAAGGGCTATTAGTAGTAGGTGATTCTATGTGCAAATAACTAATTTATTAAAATGGACTTGCAGTACAGGGTTGAGACAAATATATAAAAATGCTGTAATGTAAACCGATACCCAGGGGAAGATATTTCAGTTCTCACATCTATATATTGCCTGATCAATTATTGTTACTTATTTCAGATTCTCTGAAGTCGTTAGTGGATACCAGAGAGGAGAAAACCTCTAAGATGAAGCAACTGTTGGTGAAAACTAAGAAAGATTTGGCAGACGCCAAGAAGGAGGTAAGTTTGATGAGTCTGGTATTTTCTTTTTTAGACCAGGAATATTACATTTACAATCATGTTTTATCATATGTGTGCCCTTCCTCCCTTAGACACAGCAAATTGTGTCTGTTGAGCAACAGGCCCAGTTAGTTTCACTGCTGAGATTCAAGGGCTAGCAAATTTGATCTTGAATCTTACCAACAAAATCAAGCAGGGACTTTAAATTATTTACTGGAACACTATGCCATCTTAAAACATTGGAAAAGCTCAAAAAAAGTTCTCAACCTGAAAAGGGTTAGAAAGCCATTTCTAAGGCTCTAGGACTACACTGAACCACTGTGATGGCCATTATTTTAAGCAGACAAAACTTGGAGCAGTGGTAAAGCAACTCACAAAGAAATAGACGCTTTAAAAGATGTTAAATTAAAATTTCAGTTATAAAGCGTGTTTATCCTACTTTTTATGTGCTTATTGATGGCCCATAGGTATCATCCATGTGTTTTATCTATTTGTTCAATACAGTGTTAGTATTCAGATTCTGTTGTGTTTTTGCCTGCCTGATGGTGACTTTATTTTGTAGGAGGCATCTCGGGCGATCATACAGTCCTCTTTGAAAGAAGAGCTAGAGGCCAATCAGCAGCAGCTGGAGAATTATAAGGTAAAATCTTTTAGCATTTTTATAAATAACTGTAAATGTATTTACATGACACTTTACCAGAGAAAGACCTTTTTAAGCTTCTTTTATTCATTTTCACCTTTTTATATTAGAATATTACAGTGTGGTCGCCTCAGAGTGATGCCAGATGTTAGCTGAGGGGAAAATGTCACCATATAACAAAAGAGTGGATAATAATGATAATAGAGTAGTAAAAAGGGATGTTCTAGTCACAGTGGTCAGGTGTTTGCATACAGTATTTCCATATGGTTTATTTCAGTGTCTTTAATTAGAACATAAATGTGTGTGCTGAGCAAGACTTGTGGTTTGCCATAATAACTTCATGACAATGTTTACCACCAATAAAGTGATATTCATTTTTTACGCATGGTTTACGTTTCAGATTCAGTGCAGTGAACTGACTTCAGATAAGCACAGGCTTCAGGAGCAACTCAGATTAGTGAGTGATCAACATCAGAAGACTGTTACTTCCTACCAGCATCAAGTTGCCGCTTTACAAAAGGATCTGAGCTCTACTAAGGTACTCACCCCTGCTCTCTTACTTTTTGTGAGCACTTGCTAAACTGGTATAAGTGCATTTGTATCTGCTGATGCAGCTTCACTGATAGATCTGTCTAATTGGGTGAAGAAAATAGATTTGAAAATGCTGTTTAAGTATTCTGCTCAATCCTCAGTCTAAAGAGCAGCATTTAATGTGACCTACAGTCCTCTATAAGCACATTAAATAAATAACAAACGTCATGCATGGTGGTGAAGGAGTGATGATTTGGGATTGTTTTGCAGCCACAGGTTATGGGAAACTTGAAATCTGTTGCTAATTATCTTCTTATTAATTGTGGTTACTATTGTTTAAAGGGTTTAGTAAATTAACCTTTCCTTTAAAGTCTAAACCACCAAAACATTGCCCAAAATTTTTTATTGAAATTGAAATTGTAGTGTTTATTTGACCTACTGTGAAATAATAGAAAAAAAGAAATTAAAAAGGAGTTTGCATATATGAGTTTTGTTTTGTATCACATCAGGATTTAATGTATTATTAATATTTTTTTTATTTATTGTTCACTGCATGTACTGCTTTGTGGAATTCATAATAGATAAAATGCATAAAACGACAAGTTACTGATATTTGCCTTAAATACCTGCTGTATATAATTGCAATACATGACAAATCCACCAGGGGGCAGAGGACATGTATCTAATTGTATACATCATGTTTTTCAGGAAACAATGTACCTACATTTGGCATTATAAGGTTAAACATCGCTGTCCATGTTAGAATTGTTCCCTTGCAACAGATAGGGACATCCCTTTCATAACAGTGTTAAATGATTTTTACATGTGTAATATGCTTACCTTAAATCTGTGTGATATGAATTTCAGGCGGAACTTGAGTCCACGATGTCTGAGTTTGATGGCTATAAGGTCCGAGTCCACAATGTGCTCAAGCAACAAAAGACCAGGTCCTCCACTCATGGAGATGTTAAATTGTCCAAACAGGAAAGGTAATGTTGTTTCACTGCTTATGTTAATGTCTTGCAGGTTGCTGTGTTGCTGTGACATTCCTCAGTACAATTATAAATGTGTAAATTGTGTGTATACCTGTGTGTGTTTCTTTTGCACAAGCAGGGAGCACATGGAGAGCATGCTGGAGCAGCTGAGGTCCAAACTTCAGGAAAGCCAGCTTAATGTACAGAGCTGTAATGCTGAGCTGCAGCAGCTGCAGAGCGAGCATGACACGCTTCTGGAGCGCCACAACAAGATGCTCCAACAGACTGTTGCTAAAGAGGCTGAACTGAGAGAGAGGTATACAACAGCTTTTATTATTTAACCAATCAAACTGTATCCTGGGAATCCGGTCTTCATTTTGATGTATGTTGAAACATACTAACAAAGTCAGTATTACAGGCTAGTCTTGATGAACACACGCGTACCTGTGTTACAGATTAAATGAAATCTATAGCCATGTTTTTAACACTATTCTTTGACGTAGAGACACCAAACCTGAAGAGATACTGATCCTATAGCCTTGAATTGTGCTTGTGCTTTTTGGAGCTCCACACGTTCTATCCACATGTTCTAAGTAGTATTGGTCTCCTTAAGGACAATTTTCCCCCATAGGAATACACGCTGTAGTTATTATTATTATTATTGATATTATTATATGCTTTTTTTGGGGTGGCACGGTGGCTAAGTGGGTAGCACTGTCACCTCACAGCACGAAGGTCCTGGGTTCGATCCCCAGGTGGGGCGGGCCGGGTCCTTTCCTTGTGGAGTTTGCATGTTTTCCCCGTGTCTGCGTGGGTTTCCTTCCACAGTCCAAAAACATGCAGCCAGGCTAACTGGAGACACTGAATTGTCCTATAGATACCTAACCGCTAGGATGCATAAACCAGTGCATTGTAGTGCCGGTCCCAAGCCCGGAAAAATAGGGAGGGTTGTGCCAGGAATGGCATCCGGTGTAAAAACTGTACCAAATCAGTAATGTGGATCATGATCCGCCAGAGACCCCTAATGCTGCTAGCGTGCTTGTGATTTTTATAAGCGATTTTTGGATTGGATTTACTCTTTTTTTTTTTTTTTTTTTTTTTTTATTACACAACCAAACACATTATAGTGTAAAAAGCGATATCTATAAACAATTACTTAAAGAATCCAAAACTTTTAAATCCATCAAGTTTTACATACGTAACTTATAAAATTAAAGTTATTATTTTATTACTGTGACTATATTTAATCCTCTAATGTTTTTTTTAAATTATTATTTCAGGTTGTTGGCACTGCACTCTGAGAATGTAAATCTGAAATCCGAACACAGTCAGTCAGTAGCTCAGCTTAACGCGCAGACAGAGTCGTTACGTAGCAGCTTCCGAGAGCAGGTGCACCATCTGCAGGATGAACATCGTAGCACCGTAGAGACCCTGCAGCACCAGATCAATCGCCTAGAGAGCCAGCTGTTCCAGCTGCAAAAAGAGCCCGCCCCCTCCAGTAAGTGTTTACTAGTTTTATTCAGTTTAAATAATGGTTTATGGAAAATTAAACTTAATGAAAATGTTTGACAAAAGTATTGATATTGCTATAAAGGTTAATAACAACATGGAATAAATAACAATATTGAACTGCTCACTCCTCATTAACAATTGATCTCTGCTGTCACTGTTGCAGCTCCTTTACAGCAGAGTAGGAAACCACAGCTGGAAAAGAAGCTTGCCGATCTGCCTCTTTTTGAGCTGAACATGGCGCGAGAGGAAGGGGAGGGGATGGAAATGACGGAGAATGAGTCTGTCTCTATGGCAGGAACTCCCCCATCTAGTCTTGAGCAGCTTCTCACCTCTCCAGACCCCAAAAATGGTAACATCACTTTGCTCTTGTTTTGCCGGTTTTGTGTTAGGATGATGTATTCACTATACAGATAAAAAACGTGGGATATTCTGCTAGCACACAAGCGCTGGGATTCTGAACTCCTAGGTTTGAATTTCGACTCTGCTCCCGGTCGGCTGGGCACCATCTAGCGGGCACAATTGGCAGTTCTTGCAGCAGACAAATGAAGTGGATGGGCCCGAGGTGCCTTTGCAGATGTGGAGAAGCCTCATGTGTGAATCCACTGAGGGAGAGCGGATCTTAATGGTGCTACAAGAACAATTGAAGGAGGGGGGTCGACAGGGCTGCAGAAATGTAACCAGTACTGTCTGGTGCAAGAGCCTGCACAAGTGGTGGATTATTTACCTAAAGCTTAGCGTGTTTCTCTGTATGAAGTTATGCTTTATACACCATACAAATGAAAAAAAAAATAGAATTTTGGGAATCTAGCTCTGACTGTTGAAAAGAAGCGGCCAGCAACTACGCACTTGTTGAAAATGGCATGTGTTAGTCTATGGCTCTTCTTGGCCAATTCATGTATGGCATCTGCAGTGGAATTGGCAATTGGAAATGACTAGACTGGGAGAAAACAGGGGATGTTTTTTAAAGTTAGACTTTAGTTAGACTGCATAAGTAGCTGCACAAGTCAAGTATCATTTTGCAAATCCTTTCAAATGGATAGGATCACGGTAAAGAAAGGGTTATTGGGTATGGACAAGACCTTGCGAGATCTTTTGTTATTAGTTACAGTAATTGTACAGTAAGTAATAATTTTCATTTAGTTTGTTTGTGTGCGTGCAGAGCCCTTCGTGTGGCAGGTGGAACCCACCAAAGACGAGCTCGTCCAGAGACTCAACACAGCCACCCGCAGCATGGACCACGTGAACAACCTGTTACATGAGAGTGAAGCCACCAATGCCATTCTCATGGAGCAGATCAGTGTAAGAGTTTTTGTTACTGGGACCACATCAGCTAACCTCCCCTTTTTATATCCATCATATGTTTAACTACAAACGTTTTAGCCAATGGGAAAGTGACGGTGCCACCAGCTTGGCAGGCCTCTTACCAGACAGAAGTGGCTGGCATGACTGGGGATTCACCTCACTGCTGCTGCAACAGTGACTCCTTTCTGGTTGAGGCACCAGCATGAGTGGTGAAAGAACACTTAGAGAGTAGTGTGTTCCTCTGTATACGCTGAAGCGCTCTGTATTAATACACCGCCAAGCCATGTAAACATGCAGCCATCAGCTTCTAGAGTGCCAGAGGATGGGTGTGCTAGCTTGTGGCCCTCAGCAAGGGTGTTTAGAGGATTCTAAGCTTAAATGTGTTTAAATGCTCACATAATCGCTTAACCACTTAATTCATTTATGAATTTGCTTTTTTTTGTTGAGTTGCTTTAAATAAAAAAAATGCTAAATACAAACAAAGTTGGAAAAGTAGAAAAACAGACAGCAATGACTTTTTGATTTAATTCAGTTTAACTGAAAACAGTACAATAATGTTATGGACTGTAGATGGTAAACTCCCCAAATTCTTTAAAATCAAGAACAAAGAAACGTGTTTAAACTGTTTATCTATTTGCTTATGCAGTTTTCCACAAAATGGACGACCTTAACCCATCCTTGCTTTAAACTCGTGGCATTTCAAGGAGAAAGATCACACTAACATTGATCGTTTCTGCCTGTAAATCACTCAAGCAGTTACATCCAAGTAATGATTCAGCCATGTAATAAAACCATTTCTGTTCAGGTCTTGAAGAGTGAGTTAAGGCGTTTGGAGCGGAATCAGGAACGGGAGAAATCAGGGGCTAATCTGGAGTATTTGAAAAACGTGCTACTGCAGTTTATATTACTTCGAGCCGGCAGTGAGAAGCAGGCACTGCTGCCTGTTATTCACACAATGCTGCAGCTCAGTCCAGAGGAAAAAAACAAACTTGCAGCTGTTGCTCAAGGTACGTTCATGTGTTTTCAGTCTTCCCTCTCTTAAGCACCCAACCACTTGATATACTTCTTGTACTTGCAATCATGCCTCAAGCATATTCACACATTTTAAGTAGTAATTGATTATGTAATAATGCTTCTAGTTTTTTTTTCTCCCACAAGAAGATTTGAAATAACAAAAACAATCTTTGTCTTAGGTGAAGAAGAGGCTGCGGTGGCCAGGGGTTCAGGTTGGACTTCATATCTCCACAGCTGGTCTGGGATCAGATGATACCTTAGGACCTAAAGCTGACTTATCTACACACGGTTCTATGCTCCTGTAATGAAACCAGATCACTAGGCCTTACTGAAGAATATTTTAATCAGTCAACAAAAAGTATATTTGTAATATATACACATGACTTAGTCACGTATATTATGCATATTTTAGTTCACTATGTGACGGCTTAGTAAAATAAATTAAGGAACATCTTGGACGAGACAAAGTGTCGGTACATTTACATTTGCTCAACTGCGCCACCTACTGGACCAATGCAGCCTTTTGGAAGCTCTCCCTGCAGTATGTGAAGTTAAACCAAGCTAATAATATTTAGTACACTGCTAGTCTTAAAGCTGCAATAACTACAATTACCAAAAATGCACTAAAATCATTATAATAAAATGTAAAAAGCTTAATTTATTTATTGTCAGTGTAAACCTACTGTATCAGCTTGAAATTCACATCCAAGACTTGTATGTGCTAAAATGGATTGGAACACCATAATATTGTTATTTTTCAGGTTATTATTAGTTACTGTTGGTAATCGCTTATTATGCTCAATTTATAAATTGTAGCTATGTATGTATAGACAAAAAACGTTATATATAGTGTTCGGTACTGTCAGCGATTCAGAGGAGTTATTGGAAAACATCCTTGGCAAATAATGACAGACTGAGATATTTTATCATTCCATGCCATTGCTTCTTGACAGCACTCATGTCACTGCTTTTTATTTAATGACCTTTTGGTGTAGAATATTGCCTGAAAATAACAATTACAAAACCATTTAAGCTGCTCAGCTTCTACTCTACCATTGTAGCCAAACAAATTACTGGACTACCCCCTGTGGGTACATTGTAATCCATGGTTCATAACTTTTCCTCTTACCAGACCAATATGAATCCTTTTACCTAAGCATGCTGTAGTGCTTCTAAAAACACTGATCCAACAGTGGAGATATTCCTGGAAAAAGGCGGGGTGGGGCGGTGTGGGGCCTTTCTGTGTGGAGTTTGCATGTTCTCCCCGTGTCTGCGTGGGTTTTCTCCAGGAGCTCCGGTTTCCTCCCACAGTCCAAAGACATGCACGTGAGGTGAACTGGAGATACTAAATTGTCCATGACTGTTTGATATTAAACTTGTGAACTGATAAATCTTGTGTAACGAGTAATTACCTGTCATGTCATGAATGTAACCGACGTGTGTAAAATATGACGTAAAAAATCCTAATAAATAAATTTAAAAAAATTATTTTTACTTTATTCGTGCGACATTTATTCATATTATATTCCATTATATTAAATTTTTCCTGTTGTCATATCCCAAGGTATATGTTGAGGTGTTAACAAATCCCAATAACAACAACTCATTGTTCTTTTGTATCTTATCAGATGCTCTTAAGTCAGCATAAAGAAATGCAAGCTTTTCAGGATTTTTTTTAATGTTATTTCTTGTTATAATAAATATTTGCTTATGTTTGATTGACTAAACTATGTAGGCTATTTAAATAATGTTTTTTTTCTTATTTTTATTTTATTTCCTCAGGAAATCACATTAAATATAGACAACCAAGAACAGAACAATCTGTATGACACAATGGATTCTTTTAGATTATTTTCATATGGACATTTGACTGTACTAATACTAATAACCTACTCAGCTATCATTAGTAGAAAATGAATACACTAGTGCTATAACAGTACATTGTGATTTCACTGAATGTAATCCGATACACTGATTTTTTGGTTTTGCAACCCGTCATCGATTAGCTAGGTTCATTGATTCTGTCTTAACAAGTTCTTAGTAGTCCAGTCACCACACAGCAGAAAAACACCGGTAACATGGAGACTGACAGGAAAAACAATCCACCACTGATAGACCCCCACTGAAGTAATTATGTACACTTGATTATAGCCGGACACACACACCAGGACTCGAGCACCTTAACATGATTGGCACCAAGGAGCAAAAAAATCACCTGCTGAGTGATTGTACACTTGACATTGAAGTGTAAACTGACAGTTTTTGCATATGTTGGAAGTGTGGAGATGTACAGTATTTCTCTATGTGGATGTTGTGCTGTGTTGTGTTGACATGTTGTGTTAAATGTTAAGCATTTAAATATCAGCATTATAGACTAGGCAACACTACTCGGACGGACGGACGGACGGACGGAAGGAAGGAAGGAAGGAAGTAAGTAAGTAAGTAAAGTAAGTAAGTAAAGTAAGTAAGTAAGTAAAGTAAGTAAAGTAAGTAAGTAAGTAAAGTAAGTAAAGTTAAGTAAGTAAGTAAGTAAGTTGCATTTTGTTCACTGTGAAGTAACAAATTTGTGCAAAAAAATCTTGAATCTTGCTCTGCACATGTTTGGGACCAAAGGACAACAACTGCTGTATTTCTGAAAATGGAAAATGGGTAAAACATTTTTGCCGGATATAACAACACATTTTTAATAGGTAGCAGGTCTGGGCTGCAGGCAAGCCAGTCTAGCACCAGCACTACATTACTATGAAGCAGTTGTCATATGTGCAGAATGTGGCTTGACATCATCCCAAATCTGCTGCTGCAAAGTGGGCACTATACATTAATGCCATTTTAAAAAGAGGTGTCACACATGGCACCCAGGTGGCGCAGCGGTATATTCCGCTAGCACACCAGCGCCGAGATTCTGATTCAGCGCCATCTAGCGGACACAATTGGCAGTGCCTGCAGCAGACTCTAATTGGCTACCGTGTCTGCTAGGGCGGGATAACCGGACTATGTGGGTGGAGTCTTCTAACGCTGTGTAAGGACCCCTTTGCAGATAGAGGCAACTATGCAGAGTGCATGGGAGTAAATCCCATCAATCCTACAGCAATTCAGTTAGCAATCGGTTAGTCAAAATGTCCAAGGTGTTGAAGTGTAAAGCAGCTATAAACACTACTTGGTAGCTGAATTTGGAAAACTCCCAACCAATTCTGTGGATGCAGAGGGGGGTGAGAACTTTTGTCTGAGACAGAACATGAAGCCTCGCACCATCACTAATTTGGTTGGTTTACATTCAGCCATTAAGGTAGGCTGTGCTGTGTATTGTAGCTTCCATTTATTCTATCATTTAATTTATAAGTGTAATTTAGTAACTGCAGTGAAATCTGTTTCGAAAAACAAGGTTTGTGAAATTAAGCACCCAAAAATGTATTAGGGCCCTAATTATAGTGTATGTATGAATATAAGATCAAATATGCATGTAGTGTCTGTATTATTTTTATCAGTGCCTGCTCTAGTAGAGAATGAGCATAATTAATAAGAGTGGGCCGTAGAAAAACACTGTAGCCTGTCATACGAAGAGAGGTCTGATTTTAAGCAGAAATGCAGATGCCCGTGTCTAATCTCTCAGGAGAGATGCTCATTTCTAAACATCTCATTCCCGCAGGGACTGCTAACAAGCTGTGTCAGTCAGCCCTGTTTTCCCAGACTGCTTTTTGTACTGTTTGACTGTCAGGTGTAAGGTAAACACAGCACTTCTGTCAGAGAAACAGCTCTCTCACGGTGTTCATTGGTCAACACCAATTAACAGGAAATGCTGCCTTGACAAATCGTTGTGGAACGTCTACAGTACTTCCAAGTGTCCAACCATTTGTGTGTATTATTCTTTCATTTACATTAACAGCTTTTAGCAAACACTTTTGTTCAAAGCCGGAATATAATCCATGCATATACACTGATCAGCCATAACATTAAAACCACCTCCTTGTTTCTACACTCAATGTCCATTTTATCAGCTCCACTTACCATATAGAAATAGAACTTTGTATTTTTACAATTACTGACTGTAGTCCATCTGTTTCTCTGCATGCTTTGTTAGCCCCCTTTCATGCTGTTCTTTAATGGTCAGGACCCCCACAGGACCACCACAGAGCAGGTATTATTTAGGTGGTGGATGGTCTCAGCACTGCAGTGACAATGACATGGTGCTGGTGTGTTAGTGTGTGTTGTGCTGGTATGAGTGGATCAAACAAAGCAGCACTGCTGAAGTTTTTAAATACCATGTCCACTTACTGTCCACTCTATTAGACACTCCTATCTAGTTGGTCCACCTTGTAGATGTAAAGTCAGAGACGATCGCTCATCTATTGCTGCTGTTTGAGTTGGTCATAGGACACTGCCCACGGGGCGCTGTTGGCTGGATATATTTTTGGTTGGTGAACTATTCTCAGTCCAGCAGTGACAGTGAAGTGTTTAAAAACTCCATCAGCATTTTTATTCACTCATACCAGCACAACACACACTAACACACCACCACCATGTCAGTGTCACTGCACCACTCTGTGGTGGTCCTGGGAGAGTCCTGACTTTAATTGCTGATTTGTTCTTTGCATTAATTTAATTGTACATTTCATTGAGACAGTGATCTGCATAAATACAGAATAAAACAATATGGGAGTAAAATGGAATAATGGGGTGTTATAAAAATTTTGACAAGTAAAAATACAACTGGGAAAAAGCTACAGAGTGGACTGGGTGCTCTAAAAACAGTTTACATTTACATCATACGCTTTTATCCAAAGCGACTTACACAATGAGCTGAACACGATGAGCAATTGAGGGTTAAGGGCCTTGCTCAGGGACCCAACAGTGGTAACTTGGTGGTGGCGGGGCTTGAACCAGCAACCTTCTGCTTACTAGTCCAGTACCTTAACCACTGAGCTATCACTGGCCACTAGTTTATTGATAACTTCACTAGGCCAGAATTCATGACAGGGCTTTTATTCAGAAACTTCTTGTATTAAAGGCAAATGGACAGAGCTCCTGTTGAAGACATTAAGTACAACATTTACTTTTTATAGCTGCCAATATGTGGTTTGGGCCATGAAAGACACGTATGCCAGTCATTGTGAAAAAATAGTGAAAGCACTAGAGCTGAGTCGAACCTCTTTAACAGTAATGTGGAAAATAAACACATTCTGTTGGATTCTGGTGGGTCCTGAAGAAGAACACCAGCTGGGCTGCAGAACTACAAGACTACCTGATCGGAGACCAGACACTGATTAAACTAGCCTTATAGTCCTTTATTATTCTTTCATTTTATTTTTTCATTGATTTTTCACATCTGTCTCTATTTCAAAACTAATAGAATGCAAATTTTTGCACTCAGTTGCTTAATTTTCTTTCTTGATTGATCGAGCGAATTCAAAGCCGTTATTGATCTTGCGTCTAATCTCGGTGAGACTGTCGATCCCCAGTTCATCCACAATGCCTAGCATGTGGCTGCTAAGGTAAGAAAAAGATCATTTGCAGACCCAATACCACCTGCTGCCCCTCCCCAAGAAAACACACGCACCTTGTGCTCCTCGTGGCCACTAGCCTGACCTGGCTTTAATCAACTTAAGGACTCTCAGTAGGGGCTGCTGGAGCTTCACTGAGCCCTTGTTTGGATTTTCACTTGTTGATCTTTTTTTAAGAGTACATTCGGACTGTTTCCTTCATTCATTCTAGATAGAAACTGCTATTGGCAATCACTCGTGAAGCTTTTGGTTGTGTGTGTGTGTGTGTGTGTGTGTGTGTGTGTGTGTGTGTGTGTGTGTGTGTGTGTGTGTGTGTGTGTGTGTGTGTGTGTGTGTGTGTGTGTGTGTGTGTGTGTGTGTGTGTGTGTGTGTGTGTGTGTGTGTGTGTGTGTGTGTGTGTGTGTGTGTGTGTGTGTGTGTGTGTGTGTGTGTGTGTGTGTGTGTGTGTGTGTGTGTGTGTGTGTGTGTGTGTGTGTGTGTGTGTGACAGTGAGCTCTTATTGGATAGATGAAAATCAATAACTTGAGAAATTCAAGAACCATTTCTGTGGTCACAACACTTCAATAACACACACACACACTTCTTACAACATACACTTGCATTACATAAATCTTTTTCCATTATTTTATAGATGTGAGCTGAAATGGTCACTTGTATCCTGCTTGGTAATGTGTTGGCAGTGCATGGTTGAAGGCACCTTCTCAGATTTATTTCACTAATGTAGAAGTGTGGGTTGGTGATCGGGGGCAAAACTCATTTTATAGGACCAGGCAACATTTATACAGTTCATTAAAGTGCAATACATTACCACAAAAATCAATGATACTTACTTCTATCCACAAATAAAACACCGGTAGCTGCTGGTGTTTATGTTAACACCAAGACCATGACCAACTAATTAAACAGGTGAAATCAAGTCTATCTGGTGCTTGGCTTGCATAAAAACCTGCAGTGCATGGGAGCCTACAGTCTACATAAGGGTATTTAGGGTAAAACATGTTCCGTTCTGCAGATACTGCCATACCATACCATATAATACCCAAACAAAAGACAGTCACCCCCTCAGACAAAGTCAATTATGCCTGTGTATACGTCCAGCCAGCTGATAGCAGAGCTGAGATTCGAACCCTGATCTCATATTGTTTTAAAAGATGGGACTAGCATATAAGTGCAGTTGCCTGTCAGTTAAAACCAATTCTCACCAAAATGTATGTACAAGCTTTTCCTTTCCCCTCTGCTGCGCTTGTTTACAAGAGGTCAAAAACAACTACAGCAGCAGCTCATCCATCCTGTTAACAAACCTGCTGCCAGTGTCTTTTTTCCCTGCTGCTCAGTTAATGGTTTACAGGAGTGTAGTTTAAAAATGATGCATGGCATGGTGTGATGCAGAGGTGGACGTGCTACCCCTGATGGATCGGTTGCCACTGACCGGTTATTTATTTGATTCTTTTTTCCAGGTTTAACTCCGCGATGAATCATCGAGAGCGGAAAGGACGGGAATAAATTGAGCTGATAGAGCTGGGGCTGCTTAAAAGCCACAGTCTAAATCACCACGTTTAACATACACTGACAGTGTGAGCTGTCTGTTTCAAATATATTTTTTATTTAGTTATTTCTATGTGCGAAGAGCAGTTATTCATCACTGGCCATAGCAGGTCAGCTTCTTTCATACAATCTTATTACTATACAGTCAGGTAATCTTTCTAAATGTATTTAAAGATATGGATGAACAATTTACATTCCAAATGCTTCAGAGTCTCTAAATCTTTTATTAATATTATAAAGGGTAGATGGTAAAACTTCCTAAATTTCTTGCAGCTGTTTGTTGAGAATTTCAGTGGCAGTGGTATATATATATACCATACGCAATAACCTGCAATGCACTGTGTATTCTGACACCTTTCCATCAGAACCAGCATTAACTTCTTCAGCAATCTGAGCTACAGTAGCTCGTCTGTTGGATCGGACCACACGGCCCAGCCTTCGCTCCCCACGTGCATCAATAAGCCTTGGCCGCCCATGACCCTGTCGCCGGTTTACCACTGTTCCTTCCTTGGACCACTTTTGATAGATACTGACCACTGCAGACTGGGAACACCCCACAAGAGCTGCAGTTTTGGAGATGCTCTAACTCAGTCGTCTAGCCATCACAACTTGGCCCTTGTCAAACTCGCTGAAATCCATACGCTTGCCCATTTTTCCTGCTTCTAACATCAACTTTGAGAATAAAATGTTCACTTGCTGCCTAATATATCCCACCTACTAACAGGTGCCGTGATAAAGAGACAATCAGTGTTATTCACTTCACCTGTCAGTGGTCACAATGTTATGCCTAGCTGGTGTATATATATTCATTGCATATTATAATTACAATTGAAAAATTTAAATAATAGAATGTCTAAAAAATAAAAATATAATATATATTGTAAATGTGTACTATATTTACATACTACTTTTTACATGTGAAAAGTTCCATAAAAGTGTAAAAGAAATGTTTTAATACTTTGGACTGAAGTTGTAAAGTGTTACATAAGTGATTAAGACACGTGCATTTGAACTTCAAGCATATAAGTGAAATCCATGTATGGTTCAGAGAATTTTGCACAAGCTGCTCAACGTAATGGACAATACCACACACCCGTTACACGACCTGCTGATTAAACAGCAAAGTGCCTTTAGTGGAAGGTTCCGCCAACTTCGCTGCAACAAAGAGCGCTATAGGAAGTCATTTCTGCCCACAGCGGTGGCAACCTATAATAACTCTCACTGGTGCAAGAGAAGGACTCAGAACCTATAACACCCACGAAAGACAATTAAACTTACAATTTGCACAGGGTACTGTTTTTATTTAAAAATTTCAAATTGCACAACGTCTGTAACTGCACCTTCAGCCCCCCCCCCCCCCCCTTTTTAGTTTCTTTTGTTCTTGTCCTGTTAGATGTTTTTATATTATATTATTATTTTTTATATTATTTTATTTTATTTTCTTCATATATGTATATTTTTAGATTTTATATCTTACTTGTATTTACATTTGTACAAATTTTTTGATTCTTTATTTACCTCATTGTAATGTCACTGTGTGATGTTTGTTTGTTTTTTTTGTTTTTTTTTGGTCATAATTGTTATTGCTGCTGCGACACCACAATTTCCCTTCGCGGATTAATAAAGTACTCAATCAATCAATCAATCAATCAATCAAATCAAATAATAACGTACCAACCATAAGTCCAGGGGAAACACTGAGAAAACCAGTTGCTTTATGTTCTGCTTCAGCCTCTACACATTTCTTGCATCCTGTGTAAACTGTCTATTCAGCTTTCAGTGCCTGCAGCCTAAACACTCATAAATCTCAGAGTAATTTATTTGGTTGGCTGTGCTCTTCTCCTTCCCAATGTTTTCATGTGGGAGGTTTTATTGTAGCGAGTCGCATGCAGGGACAAACTGAGGGTTCTCTGAAGTGACAGCGTCACCTGTTACGTATTTACAGGTTTACCTGTAGAAAATTTCAACCAGGAATGTGTAGGAATGTGTTACAAAAAAAAATACAGTTGCTGAGGTAAAGCAACTGAGATTTGGGTAAAGCAAGTGAAATGTTACCATGACATTGCTAGTTCAACTGTTTGGTAGATTGGGAAATGTTATTTCACTAAGGTTTTTTGTAATCAAACTGTAGTTCTTAAGATTCAAAATGTTTCTAAAGCAATTTTTTGTATACCTTGTATTCATTGTGTGTTGTAAGGTAACAAAGTAAGTGGTGGCATAGATGGTAGAATAATGAATCCACTCTCCCTATAAACACCTAAAGGGCATTTGGGTATTTACAGATTTTCAACTGAAGCATCTGTTTGTTCAGTCTGACAAATACCATCAGTGCCTTGATACATGGCACACATCCATTTCCACCTGATTGCCACATGTTACGTAATGTCATCTTTTGTTATGAAGCTTTCCCCTGGGGCTAACTGAATCTTAATGCAAAAAAAAAGTAAAAACAATGTCCTCAGGGGTGCAGCCTTTGCTTTTAGGAGCTCACTTATGCAGTCTTCCTTTGATGTTTATTTTCCATATCCACTTCATCCACTCATTTTTACAGTATTTAAATAATGCCATAATTGTACAGACCAGTATCCATCAATGTAACATCTGGCAATAAATGTAAGCTGGATCCTACTAGATGACAATTGCTGTACTTGGAATTTAGAACCTCTGCAGGCTGGCATTCAGTAATAAGAAATATAATAATAGAAAAAGGAAGAATTTACTTTTCAGGCTCTTCCAGCCTTGCACCCAGTGTTTCTGACCAGAATAAACAGGTAAGTGATAATAAATAAATGGATTTATAATCATGATTAATCATCGTCATCATCATCATATGTAATAAAATATAGAACTTCAAAGTCCTTCTATATGGTAAGAGGAGCTGATAAAATGGACAGTATATAATTATAAAATAATAAATAACTGAGGAATGCACATGCTCAGCTGTCCACCTGATCTAGGACAAAATTTGATTTATGGAAACCCTCATCTATTGCTCCAATGTCCAAGTCCTAATGTCTACATGCCCATGGCCATTCTAAAAACTATGTATTTAGTATTTTACTGTAGTATTTTACTATTGCACAATAGTATTTTACTATTTTGACCAAAGCTGTTTGAGATGCAACTTATGTTTAAATTCAAGTGACAAAAAAATGAAACCAGAAACACATTAGTGTATTTTGTGACAGGTGCCAAAAACGTCAGTCCCCAGATTCTGAGCTGGCATTGTGCATCCAACAATATTAGATTGATCAGACTAGGAAACCCTCTATGACTCATATATTCATAAACTATGATATGCCTCTACAGGTGTAATTTGCAACTGCTTACGCACACACACTCTCTCTTTCTCTCTCACACACACACACACACACACACATCCAATGTCAGATGAGCCTGTCTGGTCAGCTGTCAGGGCTTGGTTGTGGATTTTAATTCATGTCAAACCTGTCACATCTGTCAGCCGTCCAAATGAAAAGTCAGCATCTCAGGTGAGCACTGTGATAAAATCAGTAATGATGACTGTCAGGAAATGCATTGTCTTTCTGAAAAGTGGGTCTTAACTGAGGGTATGATTTGCAAAATTTGTATGAATGTAAAAATTGCAATCAGCACAGATATAGATGTTTTTGAATCTCTTTTAATTATATATAAATATACACACTTTGCAGTGCAACACCAGTACATTTATTTCCAAAATCCAATATTCATGTTTCTATATTGTCCAAAAACAATATTAGTGAACATATAGATTTTTTTTGCAGAATTGCAAGAGCATATGCTAAATATATACAGTACATATCCACTAATGAGCCAAAATATAAGGAACATCCGTCTAACCCTACAACAGCAAACATCTACAAGAGTCTTGTGGTATCTGGTACTAGGACATTACCAGTATGTCTTTGCAAGGTAAATCATCCTACGGTTCATCCTGGTGCCATGTCTTTTGCGTGTAAACCATTTACATGTGCTTAGCCATCCAAATGATCTTGGATAAAACAGGATTTGTCTGACACGTTAAAATTATCTGCAATTTGAGCCACAGTAATCCTTCTTTTAGTCTGTACCAGATGACATAGCCTGCATGTCTTCTTGAATCAATAAGTCTGGGCTGGCCAACAACCTGTTGGCGGCTTGTCCCTCTTTGGACCTCTGTCAGTTGGTACTAAGCACAACTGTCTGTGTGCATCCCTTGCTTATTGAAGACACTTCAACCCAACCGTCGGACTGTAACGATTTGGCCCTTATCAAAGTTACTCAGGTCTTCATGCTGATCATAATGTATCTGCTGCATTCAATACGTCAACTACGAGTAACTACCATTGACTTAACATATATCATATAACATATATCTTAACATATATCCCGGATTGTCTCATTTACAATTGCTGACTGGTGTACACATACCACATAAGAATATACAGATTTATTTGACAACATATAATCACAAAGATCTGCTTGTCAGAAAACCAGCATATTAATGTCTGACCTCATCTTTGGTAGGCACAATAGACACAACTGGACAACTGGACAGATTGCCTGTTTCCACTAACATACACTGCACGATACCAGACCAGGCGTCAAACAAATAAAAATACATTTACATTTTATAATACACCACTGATATCACGTCACAAGTAGCTTTTATAATTATATAATACTATTTCACAGTGAATATTATTAAAAAATGTTACTCTTAGAATTACACTCAAAAGAAACCTGACCATGTTACACACAAGCACCAGATAAACAATATATAATATATCAATCTTTTTATTTCTTGTTCAGTAAATAAGACTCCGTTTCTTGACTATTTAAGATCACAAATGCCACATTATTCTAATACAAAGCTGGAACGAAGTGTGTAACATACACTGATCAGGCATAACATTATAATTACCTTCCTAATATTGTGTTGGTCCCCCTGTTGCTGCCAAAACAGCCCTGACCTGTCGAGGCATGGAGTCTGACACCTTTCTATCAGAACCAGCATTACCTTCTTCAGCAATTTGAGCTACAGTAGCTTGTATGTTGGATCGGACCACACGGGCCAGCCTTTGCTCCCCATGTGCATCAATGAGCCTTGGTCACCCATGACCCTGTCGGCGGTTTACCACTGTTCCTTCCTTGGACCACTTTTGATAGGTACTGACCACTGCAGGCTGGGAACACACCACGAGAGCTGCAGTTTTTGAGATGCTCTGACCCAGTTGTCTAGCCATCACAATTTGGGCCTTGTCAAACTGGCTAAAATCCTTACACTTACCCATTTTCCTGCTTCTAACACATCCACTTTGACAATAAAATGTTCACTTGCTGCCTAATAGGTGCTGTGATAAAGAGATAATCAGTGTTATTCACTTCACCTGTCAGTGGTCATAATGTTATGCCTTGTCAGTGTATCTACCCTTAAGTTAATGACAAGGTAATTTGCTACTGTTACTTGTGCGTAGTCACCTTAATTTGGTGTAACTAGACAAAACAATAGAGACTATCATAGAGGCTGATTAAAATAAAGGCTGGCATGTCAAACTGCATAGCTTGGTGTAAGAAGCACAAAGCCTGGACTCCTGAGCAGTGAAAAGGAGTCAAATTAATGTTTCATCCAGACCATTTCTTAATCAGAGGCCTGCAGACAAAACAAATGATGGGTAAATTAACGTTTCACGACTAAGCAACCCCTGGGCTTCTGTACAGACCGCAAACTAGCAATCCACTCTCTTTATTACATAGTAAATTGAAAGATTTTATTCTTAATCAATGGTAAAAATCACTTACAAACCATTCAGGACTTGTATTGTAGCTTTCCATTAATGATTCAAGCCTTTTGGAGCCAAATGTTAAGCTCCTTGATTTTAAAATATTGCAACAGGGTAGTATTTCTGTTATTTTGTCCACCACCCGTACGCATTTAAAATTGATAATTTTACATCCTTCCACACTTAATAAATAAATAAACACTGTATATATTTACTAATTGTATAAAAAAATAGTAATGATCTGTCTTTCATGAGCACTTTAAGCAGAAATAATAAAAATAGGTTCCCTCTGTCTATATTGCACTTCATTTACTTACAAATTATCCAGACCAGTTAGCTTCACAGATGTGCTATTCGACGACTGTCCCAAAAAAAAGAGCTCTTTATTAGTGTTCATGAATCAATTCTGGACTGGTTTCTCCATCATCGCTAAATTGCTCAACTGTCATGAAAGGTCCTGTCAAAGAGGATCCGGTCCTCGGTTTTACTGGGGCCATTTCAGACAGGATGATATTGTCATTGCTGACAAGAATCGTCTTATCCATGATCTCCTTGCTGTGCCTGGAAACCACAGCATCCAAAAAGTCATATTTGGGAGACAGGGTGCCACTCTCAAAGAGATACTTGGCTATGTAGGAGAAGACAATGTTGCCTAAGAGTGACGCTAGCATGGCTACAGTCTTAAAGGGGAACTTCTGCACCACAACATGTTCCACCTCTTTGCTCAAATGGTGAACCCTCTCTTCTTCATACCAGCCTGGGTAGTAAATAAATGGTGGAAGCTTGAGATAGGGCTCACCTCCTCCGATTCTCAAAAGCAAACCAAACACGTAGCCGGCTACCGAACCATAGGTGTTCGTACCCTTGATGAAAAGCACGGATATAAGCTGGGGAAAGATGATTACATAGACGAGGTCTGAACTGAGGTACCACAGGCCGTATACAGTTCCAGTCAGCAGAGCCATGGCGGTAGCTAAAGCACCAAACACGAAGATCGTAATTCGCATCACCCAGACAATTTCCCGATCTGAGGCCTGCAGATGAAACAAAGGAGGGTTTTTAGTCAGGACAAATTACCCTGGTATTAATTTATTCTATTATTCTGTTGACTGTTTAGCAAATAATGCTTCACTTGGATATTCTCTGTGCCCTGTGGTGACCTCTGGAAGTTACATGACACCATTGCTGGCTAGCACACCCCTCCTCTGTCATTATATAAATATACACCGTTCAGCCATAACATTAAAACCACCTCCTTGTTTCTACACTCACTGTCCATTTTATCAGCTCCACTTACCATATAGAAGCACTTTGTAGTTCTACAATTATTGACTGTAGTCCATCTGTTTCTCTGCATGCTTTGTTAGCCCCCTTTCATGCTGTTCTTCAATGGTCAGGACCACCACAGAGTAGGTATTATTTAGGTTGTGGGTCATTCTCAGCACTGCAGTGACACTGACATGGTGGTGGTGTGTTAGTGTGTGTTGTGATGGTATGAGTCGATAAGACCCAGCAATGCTGATGGAGTTTTTAAACACCTCACTGTCCCTTCTGGACTGAGAATAGTCCACCAACCAAAAATATCCAACCAACGGCGCCCCATGGGCAGCGTCCTGTAACCACTGATGAAGGTCTAGAAGATGACCAACTCTAACAGCAGCAATAGATGAGCGATCGTCTCTGACTTTACATCTACAAGGTGGACCAACTAGGTACAGTGAGTGGACACGGTATTTAAAAAGTCCAGCAGCGCTGCTGTGTCTGATCCACTCATACCAGCTCAACACACACTAACACACCACCACCATGTCATTGTCACTGCAATGCTGAGAATGATCCACCACCCAAATAATACCTGCTCTGTGGTGGTCCTGTGGGGGTCCTGACCATTAAGGAACAGGGTGAAAGCAGGTTAAAAAGTAGGGAAACAGATGGACTACAGTCAGTAATTGTAGAACTACAAAGTGCTTTTATTTGGTCAGTGGAGCTGATAAAATGAACAGTGAGTGTAGAAACAAGGAGGTGGTTTTAATGTTATGGCTGATCGGTGTATATATCAGACCTCCATTACTAAGCCATAAACGAAATTGTCTGTTACCATCTTCTTACCGACTGACGAAAAGCGAGCTGGTAGATGTTGCGTGCAAACATGGAACTCGCTGAAAGAATTGAAGAATCTGCTGATGACATGACCGCCGCGGAGACTGCTCCCAAGCCAAAGAAGGAGATGAAGGGTGGGCAAAGGTGTTGAAGTACAATGGGCAAAATCATGTCTGATTCATCTTTCTCTATTGGAGGTATGAAGCCATAGGATGTCTGGTTCCAGTCTGAAAGATGAAATAATGGTTCTTGGTGCTGAATACATGTTCAATTTATGTTGCTAAACATGATTACATTTACAAAAAGACTCCAAATGAATGTATCTTTAATAAATATAGACAATGCTCACGTGGAATGCAGAATACAGACCGAATATTATTTTTATGGCATTTAATATAGTAACACATTTCCTTAAAATTAGCCTTCTTGTGTTTTCTTACAAATAATTAAGCTCCTTTCAGATGTAAATTCACTGATTTTGCAAACAGATTTAATGAATAGATGATGGGAACCATCTGGAAGTATGAATATGTGAGACATGTTTGTTTTGGTTTATCAAATTCCCCAAATCTCCAAAGTCAACTCAGATCAAGAGCAATTGATGTAATGGACACCCTTTATTTACCACTTGGAATTAACTAACATTCTCTACCACAAAATTCTCAACCGCCAGGACTCCAATTGTAAAACCTTTATTATTTTATCAAAGCTTTGGGAGCCAGTTGGAATGATTCCCAAAGCACTTGTTAGATTCACTTCCAATTTGTCCTGGCCATCAGTTTAGGTTTCAGTGAAATCTATAGTAAATATACACTGGTCAAAATGATGTGGACATCTTACCATGAGCTTGTTGGACATCTCATTTCCAAACCATAATTATTTTGGTGGCTATAACAGCCTTTACTTTTCTAAGAGGACTTTCTGAGCGTTTCTGAAGTCAGGCATACATGTTGAACCAGAAGCTCTGGCTCACAACTCACATTCTGATTCATCTCAAAAGTGCATGAGGTCTGAGCTCTGTGCAGGCCACTGGAGTTTCTCCCTACCAAACTCCTCAAATCATGTCTTATTGGACCTTGCTTTGCAGCCCATTTATGCCAGAACTGAGAAGTTCCTTTCCCAAGCAAAAGAAAAGTGTCCCAGGACTTTTGACTGTTTAAAATAAAAGTAATATGACACCAAAAGACCCCAAAAGAACTTAAAATGTAATACTCTTACTTGTAGATGCTCCTATAGCTCCAATCAGGATGGAAGGGATGGCCATTATGAGGCAGCCGAAGGCAGCCAGAAAGGACAGGACTTGAGCGTAAGTAGCCGAAGAGGCAGAAAGTACTCGCTGAAAATAGACCTGCCAGGGAATGCCTCCCAGCATCTAGGAGACAAAAAATCACCATAAGAGCTAAGGGTGGGGTTTAAAGCATACAAAAAACATCAAAGCATACATCAAACCTTCTGGAAATGACTTATTATAGGGGCATAAATGTCCATATGTATGACAAAAAGTAATGTAAAATCCATAAACACAACACAAGACATTCAGATTTGTCAAAATTATGTTCACAGTTCAATAGTTTACATGAAATTAAATACAAACCCAATTGTTCAATCAATTGGTGCACTAAATTTATTATCATTAATCTTTATTGTTGGCGTACCATAAATAGTCAGTTATTGTAAAATGTCAATTGAAAGCTCACTTACCAGAAGACAAAAGTTATCCGCCCACATCCAGCCATCTGAAGGATGGATTTTGCCCAGCCAGGGAGTCTGAAACACCTTTTTCACGGCTGTGACACCAATGTCTGACACTGCAGGGTTGGCCAAAGCAAAAGGTACACTGATCCACTAGAAAAAGTGAGCCAAGAGAAAAAAGAGCTCTGTTATCATGTCTAAAGTATTATCAATTCCAAACGTTGCATTGTCAGCCTCATGCACGACATCCACCCCCATCAACACGCGTCACATAAACAGGGGAACACCCTATCCTACATGTATTCCTAGTATGTCAATTCTCCAACCAGACAGTAATAGTTGCTGCAACAGCAACAAGCTGATAGCCTATCAGGCTTTTTCTATGTCAGACACAACCTGTTGTTCCAGTTGCCTGTAGGCCCAACCCGATTGGTGGCATAAACCAGGGTCTTAGTGATGCACAATTTAAGCACCCCAGTAAACCTTTTATTAAAATAATCTCTCACTGTTGGTGGCCTGACTTTAAATGTGAAGTGTACTCATTGTTTTAATAAAAAGCATTTTAAATTATTTAAAAAGGCTAAATATATTTAGTTCAATTGTACAATATTGTCGAAAACCATAGACAGTAACTTAATTTTCTTTCTAGATCAATAAAGTATCCGTCCGTCCATCCATCCATCCATCCATCCATCCATCCATCCATCTATCTATCTATCTATCTATCTATATCTATCTATCTGTGTGTCTATCCATTCATCAATCCATCCATCTATCTATCTATGTCTGTGTGTCTATCCATTCATCCATCCGTCTGTCTGTCTGTGTGTCTATCCATTCATCCATCCGTCTGTCTGTCTGTCTGTCTGTCTGTCTGTGTGTCTATCTAATTTATTATACTGTAATAGTTGAGTAAGTAAAGCATCACAAGCCATAAATATTAATGAATTAAAGGTTCGCTGAAGACTCACCAGTCCTATGAAAATGCAGAAGAGCTGAACCACATCTGTGTAAGCCACTGAGTACAACCCACCGACCAATGTGTAGAAGATGGCAATAAGCGCTGATATAATAACAGACATGTTGATGTTGATGTCCACTATGACACTTAAGGTGGCACCTGTTGTGGGGTGGTAAGTATAGGTTATTAATATTATTGTTTTAAACAAACGGCCTACAAATGTTAACACCTGCTTCACTATTTCTAAGTGATTTTTTATTGAACTGAACTGGCAGTGGAGGATAGTCCACCTCTCCATGTATAATTTGGTCAAAGGTAAATAAATGGGGTATAGGGGGTGACAAAATGTAAAAAGGAACATATGGCATACAGTTACATATTGTATACCTACAACGTTCATTTGTATGAAAGGTGTAGCTTAACAATAATGAATGTACATACCAGATGTGCAAGTGTACCTAATAAAGTGCTCAGTCAGTGTATATTGGTCTGAAAAACAGAAGAACATGCTCTCTAGATGCATACCGAGGGCTGATAGAATTGCTGCAGACCAGAAAATCTCTCCCATCAGTGCTGGAATGAAAAGAAGGCCACCCATTCTCTTTCCATAAAGTTGCTGGAAGGGATCAAGCATGGTCACATATCCTCTGGATCGCATCGGTTTTGCAAAGAACAGACCACCTACAGTGGAAAAGAAGGATTAAACATAGTCAGTCTTCCCTTTGCATTAGTATAAATTATAAAGTTTCATTAATGATATAGTATAATCATGTATTCTGTATGACCTAATGGCTGCAGTCACCTGACCAAGAGTTTGTTGTACATCCCATTCTAAAACAACAGGCAGTAATATGTAGATGACCCTCCCCATTTGTAGCATTAACAGGCTTCACTACTTTGTCAATGCTTTTAGTGCCCACATAGTCGAAAGAGCAATTGTAACATTAGGCACTAATGTTGGACGGGATGACCTAGCTTGCAACAGACCTTCCAATTCATTCCAGTTGTGTTCATTGAAGCAATTGTAAGCACAGGCACCAAACTCATCCAACCATGTCAGTAAGGACCTTGCTATATTCACAGCGGCACAGCCAGGCTGGAACAGATAAGGACTTTCCCCAGATTGTTGCTACAAATTTAGAAGCAAATGATTTTCTTTATCACTGATTTATACACCAGCACAGATGTGGCTGAAACACCTAAGCTCAATATCAAAGGGGGTGTCTATATAGTTTTGGTTATATAATATATTTCTAATAGACAAAACATAGGTCATTCAAATAATTACCAAACTGGCTATGGTTGGTTGAATTGATGAATGGATTTATAGATGTAGTGTTACACAACTAGGTTTGAACTCATACTGGGACAGGAACGGACCTTCCCCAAACTGTTGCCTTGAAGTTGGAAACATATAATGTATTAAATGTAATACCACTTTCTTCTACTGAGCAGAACCTGTGACATGACATAGTGTATATTGTTGGCATTTTTCTAAGAGTGGCAGAACATCTGGGCAGTTGTAGCTTAGCAGCTGAGGTTCTGGACTAGTAATTGAAAGGTTGCTGGTTCAAGCCCTACCACTGCCAGGTTGCCACTGTTGGGCCCTTCAGCAAGGTCCTTAACCCTTAATTGCTTAGACTGTATACTGTCACAGTACTGTAAGTCACTTTGGATAAAAGCGTCTGCTAAATGCCGAAAATGTAAATGTAAATCTACAGAATACCATGGTCAACATGTAATGATTGGAACCTTCTGAGAAAGTTAGTCTAGATTACCTTTTTATGTGCGGTGCATTTAAGTTCCTGACTATTTGGTATTTTAGTTACATTTAACTAAAAATATTGTGAGGAAACATGGAGGGTAAACAGGAAAAACTTAACGCCTACTTTGGAACCCTCGTACCAGTTGGTTCTTCCAGATGGGTATAAGCAAAATTATGTAATTAAAGTATTTCTCTACCACCTGTCAGGAACATTGCAAAGATTCAAGTGATTAATTACCTAAGAAATGAAGTTTCAGTCTTCTCAGTGACTTAATGAGGTAAACACCACCAGTCTGTTTTCACCGGGGGTTTTGAAACACAGCTCACTGTCCACGGAGACTATACAAGATGTGACTGACCATGCCAGTACCCTCATTAGTTTCCACCTCTTTAATAAGTCTAATTGCTTAAATTAAAAACAATGACTAGACTGACTAGACTCAATTAAATTATGTGACCAAACGTGTGTAGCCACCTGACCATGAGCTTCTTGGATACTATATTCCAACACCATTTGCATTAAAACAGAGTTGGGTTGAAGCATCTGGAAAGGCTTTCCACAATATTTTGAAATGTGTCTTTAGGAAATAATTCCCATTTAGTTTAAAAGAGCATTTGTAAGATGTTCTTTCTACAAACTGTTGCCACATAATTGTGAGTATAGTGCTTAGGCTAGGCTATGTAGCCTAGTGGTTAAGGTACTGGACTAATACTAATAATAATAATACATTTTATTTATGGGCGCCTTTCAAAACACTCAAAGACACCTTACAATACTTACAGTTTAAACATCAGTACAAAATTTATTACACAGATTAAGGGTAGGCAAGTTTAAAGACATTTTAAAGCGTGTTTTGAAGCTATAAACTATGGTGCGAATGTCAGGAGGGAGAGAGTTCCAGAGATGTGGAGCAGAGTAGCTAAAAGCTCTAGCCCCCATAGTAGACAGACGGACCAAAGGAGTAGATAATTGGAAGGCAGAAGAAGATCTGAGAGTACGACAAGAAGTGTAGACATGTAGAAGAGCCGAGCGATATGGAGGTGCTAAATTGTGGAGAGCTTTGAACGTAAGCAGAAGGATTTTGAAATTGATGCGATACTGGACATGCAGTGAAGCTGCTTAAGAACTAGAGTAATATGGTCAATGGAAGGTGTTCTACAGATAATATGAGCAGCAGAATTCTGAACTAATTGAAGTTTATGTATAGCTTTTTGCGGTAGACCAAAAAGGAGAGAGTTACAATAATCAATTCAGTATGTGACCAGGGCATGAACTAGAACAGCAGCACTTTTAGGAGAAAGGACTTGATGTAGACAATTTATGTTACGTAAATGGAAATAAGCGGATCATGTGATATAGTAATAGTGACTAGTAATCAGAAGGTCGATGGTTCAAGCCTCACAGGAGGTTTGACGATGTACTTTTGCCACATACAAACCAGAAAGGTTTTGTAAAATGAAGAAGAATCTTGCCAGGCATCATTCTGTATGTGTAATTCTACACAATTCTACAAAATACAATAAAGTTGATCAATGAAAACACTGGAATTTTTTTTTGTACTGGATTCTTCTTTTTATTGGTTTCTAAAAATGTCCCAACTCTGGAAATGGGGTTAGTAGTGTGCATTACCAAAATATGTGATGCCTGCCTTTCTGTTAAAAGTCTAATCTTTCTTCATTGACAGTGAGGCTATTAACAGAAGTTGGACTCAGCAAAGCATCGTGGCTGTTGCAGAGCATCCACTATATATCTTAACAAAATCAATATCAGACAGCTGAGTTATTTATAGGATCTGTCAATTTCACCTACAATTTGAACAGTTTCAAAAGAGGATTTCAATACTGATGGTGATCCAGACAAATCTGTACCTCTCATCTTTTCTTATTTATTAAATTTTGCTTAATTTATATTGCGTCAACACTTCCGTCAACATGTAAATAGGTTAACTAAAATAATTAATTTAGTAAATACAATGTCACACTTTTTGGGTTTATAAAAAGCCATATAAAATGGAGCATAATTGGCAGTTCACTATTAATTTCTATACATATTCATATATTCATCCCAGTATAGTTCAAAAATCAAGTTCATACATCTACAATGTACATAAATGAATTTAAATACAAATTTACACTCACCAAGCACTTTATTAAGTACACCTATCTAGTATGTATATTTATTGATTATTTTAGAATTTATATACTAATTGTACCCCATTTATTAATCAAGGGGGACACCCACTGACCAGACAGTGTTTGGTTTGGTGGTGGTCGACCATTCTCAACACTGCAGTGACACAAAAGTGTCAATTACATGGCAAAGTGTTGCACTTGGATAAGTGTAGCAGGTGCAGCAGTGTTAGTAGAATTTTAAACCTCACTGTCAATGCTGGGGGAAGAATAGTGCTCCAACCAAAAATATAAACCTAACAGCATCCTGTGATCTGAAAGTATCCACTGATGAAACACTAGAGGAGGATTAACACACACTGCATGAAAATAGCCTAACTGCTAAAGTCCTCCTACTACTAAAAAGTCCAGTAAGTTTAAACAGTATTTAAAAATCACAACCACACTGTTGCACACACTACCATATTTTACCATGTTTACAGTGTCATTGGAGTGCTAAAAATGGTCTAGTACCCAAACATCATTTAAACAATGGATTTTTATAGGGGTCCCTTTTAATTAATAAATGGCGTACAGGGAGATGACAAAGTGTACCGAGCAACAGATGAATTACAGTCATTAATTCTATATCCACAGTGTAGTTTATAAAATAATAAATGAATGTTCGTACCAGATCTGTGTACCTAATAAAGTGCTCAGTGAGTGTATGTAATCTTTTACAAAAAATAAACTATAATAAATATAATGTATGATTCATTTCTAGATAATAAATGTGACTGAATTGTTCTCATTGTTTCTTAATTTCTCAGTCAATTGAGAGTGTAAGTTGAGTCAATTGAGTGAAAATATGTACTGTACATATTTTCACTCAATTGACTCAACTTACACTCTCAATTGACTGATTTTTACTTTAATTTTAAAAAGAAAAATACAATAAATTAATGAACATTCTTTACATTATTGTAAACAACATGGTAATTTAGGTAATTAAGAAACTGTAAATAATGGTAAAAGCAGAACAGAGTTCTGTGTTTTCCTAACATTTTCAATTTTTATATTCATACTCATTATTATTATGATGACGAAAAATCTTTTTCTTATATATAAGTCCAGCGTATACTAAAGATGATAGTTATAGTTTGTTCTTCATTTTACCATACACAACCAACCAGCCATACATATTTTGTTTCTGAACCTTACCTACTACCAAGCTGAGTGCATAACCAAAGGGTGCCTGTGCCCATGCCAATCCATAGCCAGGCAAATACACATATTCTGCTGTTCCGTTGATATATCCACCACCAACCCAGGTGGCTGGAAAGTAAAACAAACATAGTTGAAATTAGAATCATTTTATGTACTTTAAAGTCTGTATTCTTGTTGATACACTCATCAGTGAGTTGGGAGTAATTCAGGATACTTTATAAATTATAGATTTTTATGGATCTGTATTAATTATATATAAATCTATATAATAATAAATAATAATATTATTATATAATAATAATAAATCTATAATAAAGCCACAGTGGAGCTATAATTACATTTTTAATTAGCATGTATTTTTCTCTTGAAATAAATCATTCACAGCAAAAGGGTTCAGCCTTAGGGTCTTATTGCAACTGATTTTGAAACTTCATTAATCATCTAAACGAGCTTTTAAAATCTAATATCTCAGTGTATTTCATGACCTCATACTCTGCAGAAGTTTAGGTTGGCTGTTTAATATTTTCTCCTGAACTTTTGGGTCTAATAATTACATTTTTCATAGTTTAAGATTAAAAAGTGAAATCTTGAAACTATTACATAAATATAAGTGTTGACAACTAGGATTAATTCATAACTGAAAATATAGTACTTCTTATAATCTATCATGTACATTTTCCTTGCCATCCATAATCTTAAAATAATCGTTTTATTAAACAGGTTTTAAAAATTGGAGACTATACATATGTTCCATAGTCACTGACTAACAGAACAGATTTTATTTCCCAAATATATTGAAATGAACTTACCAGTCATAGTAAATCCACCGACAAACAGTCCAATGTCTCTCCCACCTACCATGATAGATTCACTCCGGTCTGTACTGTCTCCAACCCCGGAGTTTTTATTTTTCCAAGCCGCCCAAATCCCAACAAATAAGATGAGAAGGTAAAAGACAGCGATCGCCACCAGTCCATCCACATGGATTCCCATGTTCAGTTTTCTTCAGCTTTTTTTCAGAGCCGCTTCATTGAGGAGCTGCAGTGAAAAGCGCGCAGGCTGGAGCGCACTGAGGACTGTCTGCGTCAACTTCAGCCCATTCAGCTAAACCGGGTGACAGTCAGTGCATGACGTCTTGAAATACCTGCATCTAAATATAATCTGAATGTTTTATTATTGACTTTATGGAATCATCAACAGGCTGCTATATATTTCCTGTTTGGCTTGCCCTAATATATATATATATATATATATTAAAATAAGTATTGAACATTCTTTTTTTAAAGTTTTGCAGTACAGGTGACAAAGCAGGACAGGATAAAATAAAAACAACCACAGTCATCTAACACAATATTGACCATGCTCTAGGCCTATTAATTTTCTGAACTAGTGTCTGACCCAGGACTGTAATTCCAATATATATTGGGAAGCATGCCCCCCTCAATATGCAGATATGCTCATTATGTGATGATGTAAAATTATAAATAAATATATTCCACTCACTAGCTTTGTGTAATGTTTGGAGGACCTATCATATAAGCTGGCAGGAATGTTTTAGAATGGCAGAAACACCCCCCACTATATTTATTTCATGGCTATGGCCTTCGTCTGACTCACCATTTGTCAACAAGTACATGTTTGTCTTTAAAAACCTACCAATTAAAACCACACCAACAATTACATTTTATATAAAACAGGTCATTTGATCAATGTAATTGAGAATTAATAGCATGAAACTACTTACCTTTAATTTCAATACCTATTTTGTAACAGAAAACTTGTCTTATTTAATAGCATCACATGTTTTAAATTATACTTTTACATTTATTAGGTTTCAACCCTAAACATTACACAGCATGCACATATTTACAACATACCAAATTTTAATTTGTGGCTACATATGAACTTGCAGAGACCTTGCACCTTCTATCCACCTTCCGCTACATTGTGCTGCTTCAACGTTGTGTCCACCTTCAGGAACGGACTGGATAAACCATTTGAAAAGATTGATTTTAACAAAGTTGAGATCATGTAGTTGTGTTTGCTGGGTTATGATGCTGGTAACAACCTTTTCACAGCTTAAACATAGTGTTGCATGAAGGTGGTGTGTTTGATGGGTTGTAAAACCTGTACAAATAATCACAGAATGAGAATTTATATAACAATAAAGAAGAAATAGGTTAAAAAAAAAGATTGTATATGTGACAAAACACTGATATCCAAACTGGCACATTTCAGCACTTCTTCAGTGCACTTGATTTCACCAAAAGACAGCCTTCAGTTAGTTTCCTTCAATGTACATAGTGAATGTGTGTGTGTGTGTGTGTGTGCGGTTATGTGCTTTGTTGGAAATCAACACTGAGAGCACAGATCAATCACAAAGCACATACTAATGAAGCAAACTCCTTCATTTATTTATGTTTATTAACTGCTTTATACTTGTCAGGTTTGCGGTGGGTTAAGTGCCATCCAGAATTACTCTGCGCAGTGTGTTAAAAGGTGGGAGGAAACTTTAGGCCTAGTACTTTTTGAATATTTTATAACAGCTCTGAATTGCATAAAAAAGTAACATTAACGTCAATGTCATTTTGTAGTTGAACCATAACTGTGGAAATAACTGACATTATTTTATTATATAAATTAGAAACGATTTGGACACTGATATTGGACAAAACGTCCCACACTTTAAGAAAAGTATAAAGGCTGTTATAGGTGCAAAGTGATGCCTATTTGACTTGCCATTCAAACAAGCCTATTGTAATGTGCATATTGTAATTGCTTGGCTATGTAGCATATAGTAAAAAAGATGTCTGAAGCTTAAAAATAAATTGCATAAACGTTACTGTAGTGCAGATCATGCAGAAATTAATTTTGGTGTCATGTAATTTGTAGCTAAATTTTGTAGTTGAGCTTATGTCATGCAGGTCCACTCTTGGTAACCAGTGCTTTTTCTTTGCCAAGACAGTTGTAACTAAAGCAGTAATGTATGCCTGACCCATCAGAAATCTAGTTTGTTTAGAGCTTTGCCTATGCGGGTGGAGGATGTCCGCATGTGAAATGCAGACTGCCTATTTGATTGAATTTCCTTATTAGCAAGGCAGAATGGAATTAGGATGCTACCAAGACAGCAGAACTGATTGACAACCTTCAAAAGCTGGCCATCCATAATAATAAGGAAAGCTATGAGCCTAAATATTGCTGTTTACCTTGCTTTGTTGTCACTTGTGCATGGCTATGAAAGAATATGCTAGAATAAAACAATCATCTGCATACTGTAGCTCAAGTAGTCAGCATATGTAGGTTGCTATTCAACTAAAACTAAAGCTAGATGTTATAATGTCTAGCTTCAGTGGTAGTCTAGTAAGTAGAGCTTTGGGCTGTCAACAGAAATCTTGAGTTTCTCCATTCAGCCCCTGTTGGGCCTTTGAGCAAAGCCTTTAACCCTCTCTGCTCCAGGGGTGCTGTACAATGGCTGACTCTGTGCTCTGACCCTTTTACTCTTGTTTTACTGGCAAAACTCTTACAACCACCTGATGGTAAGCTCATCTTTTGTCCACAAAATTACCTCCTGGAGTCACTCAAACCAGAAAGTGATCAAAACTGTTTTGATGGCAACAACCCTTAGATGTCTTGTTATACCATCAGTTAGGTCTGAGTGTGTGTATTCCTTCCCTTTGTTTCATGAGTACAGTGGATGACCTTTCCTTGTTAAGATCACTGGGTTTAACTGAAATTGCCTTTGTGTACCTTTATTTTAATGGTTTTCTGTTTTGGACTGTTGCCTCAATTTTGAATACACTTCTGCCCTGTCCATTTGTACGTTTAACCTGTGTTTATTAATAGAAATAGTCTGGCAAATAAAACCACAACCTTCTGTACAGACCCCATCCTTACGCACAGTATTAGTTTAGCATTTAAACACATGGTTTATTCTATGTGTTGAGTACTCCCTGAATAACACATTAAGGTTATAATACAGAAGAGGCACTCATATCAGATTGGGATTGAATGACAACATTATTTTTATTTAAACCCCAACATGAATAAATAGTCACTTTAAAAAAATACAAGCATTAAATATGATTTTACTTTGAAAGCAGCTTAAAAATAATATCTTACATGCAGGTCCTAATGTTAAAAAAAGAACCCAACGGTCTTAGCATGTTTTTTACTTCCAAATAAGTAAAGTTATCTTTTTTCTGCATCTAGTAATGTTTCCATTGTTAATGTCTATGGAGCAAAAGCAAGAACACACTGGAAACTGCTAGTTTTAACATGGTAAAATGGCTGCCATTACCTGGCAAATGGTAACATATTGCAACTACTATTATACACAGTCAGCATTTAGAGAAAACCATTAGCCATTATTGCTAAACATGTATGTTTTCTGCTTTATGCTCTAGTCATATACTATGCATAGTAAAATGCTTTATATCTAAAACATTTACAGGCTAAATTGAAAGTAAAATTGGGACAGTAAGTGAAATGCAAATAGAAATCTACTTTATTAAAAACAGTACAACGAACTGTATTGATTTCTACATAAATGGCAAGACTAAAAAAAACTAACATAAGTTTGTGAACACATAAAAAACCCTTGTCAGTAAACAAAGTTCGTAACTGCATCTCCAAATGCAAGGTAAGACTATTCACATATCAACAACATGAAGGGGTACATATGCATTTTAGAGCAATGTATGTTGGTATCTAGGCAGTGTAATTCTAAGGACGTTTCTGCTTGTTTTAGCAAGCAAGCTGGCCTGCAGTCCAGACATGTCTCCCTTTAAAAATGTATGACACACCGGTCGGCTGGGCGCCATCTAGCGGGCATAATTGGCAGTGCTTGCAGCAGACACGTTTCTGCTAGGGTGGGATGACCGGACTATGTGGGGTGGGGTCTTCAAACACTGTGTAAGGACCCTGATTGGCAGATATGCATGGGTGAAAAGGGTTTCGCTAAGGGCTGCACGCGGGTCGGAGGAGGCATGAGCAGCAATATACCCTCCTCGACTGCAATCAGGGATTCCCCAGCAACGGAAAACAAACTGACCACACTAAATGTATGGCATGATATTAAAAATATGACAGCTGAGACCTCCCACTAGTAAGCAGCTGAAATTGTTATATCAGGCAAGTTTGATATAAAAATTCTACTACAAAATATAGTGATTAGAGACATTTGTTAATAGGGAAGGAGACGTAACATCCTGGTCAATGTGCCACTGTCCCAGCTTTTTTGTGTTGCAGCTATTAGATAAAACATTAAATATCTTATGTTTGTACTGTTTTCAACTGACTGCAGGTCAAAAATTATTTGCACATCATTTACATTTTTTCTACTGTCCCATGTTTTTTTGGATTGGATTTTTACCATCCGTGACGTTTTTTTAGCCACTGGAAGGTATATAAAGGGTTTTTTACATTTCAATAAAGTTTAGAGTAAACGTCTGTCCTACACTGGTAGGTATGAAGGTTGGTTGCTACTTGCTACTTTACCTAAGCAATGTTTACAACAGTACTATTTTGGAGTTTAAACTTTTAATACTAGTTTTCAAGACTGCTTATACTATGCCTGAACCCACTGCCAAAGGAAGTTGTTAGTGATGACTGATCACCTTCAAGAGCAGGGTTTGCCTTATGGTCTGGGATCAGACGATGTGGTTCACGTGAGCCTGGCATCTTGTCAATAATTTTTTTTCTTGCGTTCCACGTAGCTACACATAGCGCACCACCCCCAAAAATGCTGAAAAAAGCAGAAGCAAAAGAAAGATACACCGCTAGGCCAATGTCATATTTCATCCCACTGGTGGAGAAGACATCATAAGCATTTCTGATCACTTCAGTGGTCATCCAGGATGCAGTGATGAGGCAGAAGAGACCAGCCAGGATAGAGCATGCACCTCCACTCACAGCTAAAGAGGACTTAACATGGGAATGTTGGGCACAACGTGTACACTCCATGCCCACGGCGGAAATGATAGCAGCAACAACAGAGATGGCACAGGAGAGCAACATTAGAGCCCGGGCTGCCAGCACATCCTTGGGCAAAGACAGCATTGATCGATGGACTTCACACTGGTAGATGCCAGCAGTGTGACTAACACATTCCATCCATAGACCTTTCATATAATATGAAGCAGTAAGAAAGTTGGCACTAAAGTAAGCTGTTTGGCGCCATTGAGGAAGCACTGTTGATGCGAGTGTGCCAATCAAGCCCAGAAGGCCTAAAAAGAAACCCAGGAGCTGCTGTTCCTTGGTGCCCATTGCTTCTGTGCAAATATGGACTAACACCTTTAGTCGCTGTTATAATTGTTCTCAGCTTTATAGTAAATCCCTTGCTGGAGCTGTTGTCAGTCAGGCTTGTCCAGCACTGTCTGCAGCGTGACTAATGAGCTACGTTTCACCTGTTCATGTTGCCTGGTGAGTAGCAACAGCTTGCCTTTTACAGTAGCAATGTCCTATGGGACAAAGTGGGAAAAAATACAATTAAACACATCCTTACAGGTTTTCTTTAAGATTATTTAAATGTTTAATTATATTAACAAAAAGGAGTGTGTTTTAAATATTTAACTATGTTAGATTACAATTACTGACTGTAGTCCATCTATTTCTCTACATATCTTTCTAGCCTGCTTTTACCCTGTTCTTCAATGGTCAGGACCCCCACAGGACCACAACAGAGCAGGTATTATTTGGGTGGTGGATCATTCTCAGCACAGCAGTGACAATGTCATGGTGGTGGTGTGTTAGTGTGTGTTGTGTTGGTATGAGTGGATCAGACACAGCAGCGCTGCTGGAGTGTAATACTGTGTCCACTCACAGTCCACTCTATTAGACACTCCTACCTAGTTGGTTCACCCTGTAGATGTAATTCACTCATCTATTGCTGCTGTTTGAATTGGTCATCTTCTAGACCTTCATCAGTGGTCACAGGAAGCTGCCCACGGGGCGCTGTTGGCTGGATATTTTTGGTTGGAGGACTATTCTCAGTCCAGCAGTGACACTGAGGTGTTTAAAAACTCCAGCAGCGCTGCTGTGTCTTATCCACTCATACCAGCACAACACACACTAACACACCACCACCATGTCAGTGTCACTGCAGTGCTGAGAATGATCCACCACCTAAATAATACCTACTCTGTGGTGGTCCTGTAGGGGCCCTGACCATTGAAGAACAGCATGAAAGGGGGCTAACAAAGCATGCAGAGGAACAGATGGACTACAGTCAGTACTTGTAGAACTACAAAGTGCTTCTATATGGTAAGTGGAGCTGATGAAATGAACAGTGTGTGTAGAAACCAGGAGGTGGTTTTAATGTTATGGCTGATCGGTGTATGTACAAGGGCTGGATAACTTCTGTGAAGGCATCATTATTGCTGATGGGTAGCTTGGATCACATTAGGAAAAAGCTGTCTCTACAAATGTCCTAGTCATAGATCCCTAATACTGCCTAGGTAGACTAATGTAACCGATTAGGCCTTTATTTTCCTCAAGTTGTTAAACAGGCAGATTTGATGTACTTCTTCCATTTTTACCCAACTGAAATATTGCTAAAGTGTTATTGGTTATTTCCCCTTGATCACTGTCTATAAGTTTTGTTTTGTCAGGGCACAGAATATATGTAATTTTACATACAAATACATATATTTTAAAATGACAAACATTTTAACATGACAAAAACCATTGCAAATCATTGTTTGTTACTTTAAGACCCTCTGCATTGCAGTACTGCTTTGGATGTCAAAGGGTTGAAATAAGGCTCCAACTGGAATCAGAATACAGATATCCTATTGTGCCCAAGTGCCCAACTAAGAAAACAACACAACAGAAAAAGAAGAACCAGGGTTTTTTTGCAAGTCATTAAGTGCATGAAAACTATAAATAAAAAAAATTTATCTGTATGTTTTTTAGTCAGAGTAACACAAAATATGATCAAATTAAAATGAAATAATATATAAAAAGGTTATTAATGCTATGATGCTACAGTGCATGTTACAACAAGCAGCAAACAAAATACTACATGAGTACTATCAGAGAGAAATAACACAATAGTAAAGATAAATGCACTATACATTTTACATAATAATATTAGTAATAAATTAACTACTAATAAAACAATATTTACTGCTCATGTTCTTACCAGACTTTGAATAAGTGAGAAGGAAAATACAGTGCGCCTATGCAGTCTGTTCACAGTCACATCACCAGCAACTTTCTACAGTGTTTTTGTCTTTTTCTAAATGAAGAGATTATTGTGCTGTCACTCGTTTCCTTCGTTCCTTTGCTGGGCGGATACGCCACCCCAACACAGCCATCTGAAACAAAGGACCTGTCTGAACTCTCACTGACCATTTCTTTTCATTGCTGCTCATTGAACAATGCTGTACTGGGTTAGACTGGCCATTGATGTGATCAGTGTTCTTTCTGTCTCAGAAAAAAAAAAAAAATCTAAGGGAAATGTAATTTCCAGGTCTAAAAAATGATTAAAATGTTAAAATGGTCAGAAAACTAATTCTTTTATTGCCTAGGACAACAACTGGGCTGAAACTGGCACAAATTGTAAAAAAAAAAGAATCATAATAAACAATTGCAGTCTGAATGTACAGTATATGTGGAAAGGAATATGCAAGTTGTGTGTGGATGACTTTGGACGTTTAAAAACACCAATTTTATTTTTCGTCTAGGGTGATTTTAGATTTATACAGTGGTCTAAATGATATTTAAAGGTATTTCAACAAGGGAGCAACAGTTTGGTGGTATTTAAAACTGGCTTAAACATACAGATGTGTCCCTGTCCAAGGTGTAGATTGGCATTTGGCACCCAGTGTTTTCAGTGTCCATATCCACCACTACACTGATCTTAATAGTGGTTAATTAAATGAATTAACAAATTTATAAATTTTATAGTATTGCCAAATTACAGTATCTACTATTATTGCTAAAACTACTGCTACTTATACGCTTACTTCTACTACTCCAACAGCTGCTACTGTGACTACTACTACTACTACTACCCTAACTCCTACTACAACCACTACTGTCTAATAATAATCATAATTATTTTACTACTATGACTAAAGTGTAATGTCAATGCACAGCAACATTGGTCCTATGAAACATCAATCAACACTGATGTTGACATCATTAGTGGTTAATTAAATTAATTAATGAATTTGCTGATTTGCCAAATGACTTAAATCTGGTATTAGTACTTCTAATACTTTTACCATTACTTCTGATACTACTACTGCTACTACTCCCAATGTAGGCAGCTGTAGCCTAGCAGGTAAGGTACTGGACTAGCAATTGAAAGCTCGCTGGTTCAAGCCACTGCCATGTTGACACTGTTGGACCCTTGAGCAAGGCCCTTAACCCTTAATTGCTTAGACAGTATTCTGTCACAATACTGTAATGTAAGTCATTTTGGATAGAAGCCTCTGCTAAACATACTGCTTATTGGTCATCTGGCTTGAGTCAGTGAGTGTGTCACCCTGTTATGGGTTGTACTCCTGCCTTACACCCAGTGGATCTAAGTATGAAGTTGTTAGTACGAATGAATAGATGACCATTACATTGTTAAATAGATTTAAAATGTTCCAGAGTACATTTGTAAAAGTGTTCATACTTGTATCTTTCGGCACAGGATCGAGTAATGCTAAAAGCGTGTAATGCGCGCCCTCTACAGGACAACGATCGTCTCTGCATCATTATTTTGTGTACAGCTGTCTTTGCAGCCTGCTGTGGTCAGCGGGGCGCGAGGTGCGTTCACGAGCTACGTGACAGTTCGCCACAGTGACAGACAGTGGCTTCGAGGGCAAAACGACGAAGTAAACAAACACACCAGCTTTTCTACCAAATTTCAATACTTCTCTTTAGTTGGGTAATGAAATCTAAAATTTTAATTTTAATTTTGTTACAAGACGCTCGGTCACAGTACCTCAGGTGTGGTTGACTGGCAGACTTCAGTGACACACGGACATAACAGGGATTTGGTAGCTTGTTAGTTAGCTTGAGCGCCATTATGTTAATTAATGACTTATATTATAGTAAGTTGAAATAATTCTTATGTTTTATGTGTTAGCTTGGACTATGAAGAAATTTACTTCGACTTGTAAATCAAACCGAAGATGCCGCCCGTATCTCTCCAGGAGGGGGAGCAATCAGACCCAGATGAAGTCCAGTCAGGGATTTATTGAGAAACTTCCAACTGAGGTGCTTGATTTAATATTAAATAATCTCACAGGTAAGTAAACCACTAAATGTAGTTTGAAATGAAGGTTTTCTTTCATGTACTTTTGTTTCCTCCCACCCCAAAAGCATGCAGCACTGACTGGCTGTTAATGTCCCAAGTTGTGAGTGAGTTGCCCTGTCAAGAATCTTCCTGCCTTATACCAGGTGTTTCTGGATATTACAAGCCAGTGTGATGGCAACCAGGACAAAGATGTTAGTCAAAAGTCAAAATTAATAACCAACCAACTGTAAAGAAATTTTCTTAAACTTAGAAATCCTGCCGCTCAGGTGGCGCAGCGGTAAAAACACGCGCTGCAACCAGAGCTGGATTTCGAAGGTTTCGTTTCGAATCCAGCTCTGCCTTCAGCCGGTCGAAGGCTGGGCGGCTATATGAACAACGATTGGCCTGTTGTTCAGGTGGGGGGTGGGATTGGAGACCGGAGGGGGTGGGTCTCTCTCTGTCAGAATGCGATTACGACCTCTGCCGGCTGATTAAGAGGCGCCTACACAAGAGATGGGGAAGAGTGCCCTTAGGGTGTGTCTCTCCGCATGCAACGCTAGGTGGCGCCAAACTCATCGATGTGTGGGTGGCAAAGATGCATCTGGCTGCTGCCAGTGTTTCGGAGGGGATGTTGTTTAGCTTCGATCTCCTCTGTCAGGGCAGGGTTCGGCATAGACAGAGAGGAAGCACGATGCAAATTGAACAATTGGATGCACTAAAGGGGGAGAAAAAGGAAAAAAAAAATAATAAAAATAAATAAAACTTAGAAATCCAGTCAGGAATTATTTGAAAAGTTTGATTTCACGTCATATAATTATGCTGCATCACTTTTTGTTGGTTAGCTGCTCAGATAATAAATAAATAATATCACAGTTAAGTAAAGTTAACCGTTTAAGGCTGTATTCACCTTATTCCCATCTTTTTAAAGCACATTCTGTGTTTATAAGGGTTTCCTCCAGGTACTTTGTTTTCCTTATACTCTTTCAAAAAACTGGGTACTCTAAATCAGGTACACTTCAAATCCTTGATATTTCTTTATTCAGAATCAGATTTATTGGCCAAGTATGTGGATACACACAAGAAATTTGGTTCCGGCTGATGGTATTTCTCTAGTATAATACAGTATACAAGCAATGTATACATTAAACATTAAACACAAAAATATACAAACTATAAGACTACATACAGGCAATATATAGAAAATGTATGGACGTGTGCATGTATGTATTACAGTATTCAGTGACCAATGTATTTATGAACATATAAGCAGAGGTACACAATATCTGGTGATATACCAATGGTTATATACAGTAATATACAGATAAGTGCACAGCATGTGCACAGCATGTGGAGTCCGTGTCCTGGCAGGTCAGGATTTTGCTTCGGATCATCACCTTTTTAATATGCTTTTAAAAATAAATATTTGGCAATATTCCTGTTCTTAAAGAGTCCCGAAAAACGGAAGTTGCAAAGCCTTAACATGACATATTTACCACTTTCTTTTTTTATTTTTTCATTTTGTTGTTTTTAGTTGTTGTTTCAACAATCAGGATTTGTCTAGTTTATAGTTTATGCATTTTTTAAACTTCTTATGTCATTTAATTTTTTTTTTCAGTTCAAGAAGTCAGTGTTTTAAGCATGGTATCCAAAAGCATCAGTACTTGCATTGTAAAGCATGTGTCCACCTTGTCCTGGACGAACAAGATGATTTTGCAGAAGCTTCACTGTACATCGCTTGAAGCTGATGACTCGGTGGTTGATCATTTCAGATCTCTTGGTATGACGTTATATATTATATTATGATATATTATAATATTATAAGCCAGTGTTTTTTTGTATTTTATTTAATTTTATTCTTTCTACAGGTTTACTGCTCAAGAGATGTACTCTGTTACTACCATCTAAGGACAGAATAAAATTTACATATATTAGGTTTTCTCAGGTGAGTTCAATTAAATTCAGCTTGTCACAGTTAGCAATTAGACCGTAATGAAAAAAAACAGCTCTTTTGGAACAAAATTGCTAAACTGTAATAAAAAATTGCTCATGCAGGAGATAAATGATTCCTTTTGGCTGCTGCTGTAAGGGGTCGCCACAGCAGAATGAAGGAATTATTGTGTTTTCATTCCTCCAGGTTTCCTGTTTCAGGATGGACCAATGTGTAGCACTGCATCACTGCCAGGCTTTTACCTATTATGGAGTGTTCCTGCAGGTGAGTTGCACTGTTTTTGCAGCAACTGAGATAATACAGTCAGTGACAGTTTCATTGGGTAAAATAATATTGATAATCTTATGAGCTACACCTACCACTTTGTAAACTTTGTGGGTATAAAAATATGGACTGTAACTAATCTAACTAATGTTATGTGCACTTTACCCTCCTCCCTCTACCATATTTATCAATTAAAAACAAACCGTAGGGGTCTGAAGTCTATTCACAATAGAGTTTGTGTGATTTGTTTCTGTAGAACGTTTCCTCATTAGTATTACTAGTATTATTAGTATTATCTGGATTACAGTGGACTGATGAAGATAAGCTAGCATTTTAAGTAAACCCATTGAAAAGGTGTACTAGTACAAATGTTAAATATAGGAGCAGTTTAATACAGGAGCAGATAAAAACGTGCTGTTGGTGTATTGTTGCAATTAAGTTATATCTTACTGAAACTTTTTATAGACTCTGATTGCTGGTTGGGACGAGCTGGAATGTCATCGTGTCTTTCGTTTCCTGAGTGAAACTACAAAACTGCAGCAGAAAATAGAGGCAGCTGTTACAAGCAAGCCAGGTTTGTCAGTAGAAATCGATTGTTGTAGTCTTATAGAAAAGTACACATAGATCTGTCAGGGTATGCTGTATAATAAATACAGATGAGTGAACCACTTTGACACTTTGGCAGGCTATATTAACTTATAGTAATCATGTCTTTGAAAAATGTGTGCATGAATCAGGATCCTGCCACAAGCTGGAACTGTCAGTTCGTCTTTTCTGCAGAGGTGTGATGTTTGATCAGTGGAAGAGCAGACGGGATGCTCTTTTCTGGCTGACGTGCCTCCTCAGACCTTGGCCAATAGTCAGCCAGGCCCGCCTACTCTTCATCCTCTTTGGCCCAATGAAGTCTGATGGTAATTTTATTTCATTTTTATATTTTACTTCCCTAGAATCACTGGGCACAATGCAGTAACACACAGGACACCAAACCATCATGGGGCCTGGGTCATTCCCCTCAGACACAGCCAATTATGTCTGTGTAGACACCCGGGATGCCAATAGCATGTGGGTTAACATAACATATTGCTGTGCCACCTGAGCACCAATACCATTAATAACTACTTATTAATAATTGAAGTGCTTAGTGCTTTCTATAGTTAAAGTGCACTATAACAACATCATGTTTTATAACATGTAATGCCATTTAATTAAACAGAATTATTATTTTCATTAGGTAAGCTAAACTGGCAAGCTGTGCAGGACAGTGTGGTTGGGCAAAGTGCCCTGTTGGATTTGGCCAAGGCCATCATCCTTCTACATGAAGATGGGGGAAACAGAAACTGGACTGCTGATACCATTCTAGCCATTTTAAATGAATTAATGGGTAAGAAATCCTAAATCAGAACAAATAGTATTGTTTTTTAGGTCTTTAAAATATGTTTGTAGTGAATTAAACAGCCTATTTTGCTTGCCATTGCTAGTCATGCCACAGCCGTGGAATATGGAGAACGTGGCACGCCTGCTCATCCTTTGTGGCAACAGCATCTGCTACAGTGTGCTAGCTAGTAAAGCCATCAACGGCAGGCACTTCGAGATCTCCAGACTTCTTATTTTTCTTATTCTAGTAAGCAATGCACCTGTTTTGTTAAAGCAGTTTACATAAGGTTATCTTCAGTAACTGATCAGGGTTGCAGTGTGTCAGGGGGTCACCGAAGAAACTACTGAGCGGAAGCAAGGAAGCGACATCGGCTATTTAGGGTAACCAGTTCTGCTAGGGTAGTCTAACAAAACCCACAGGGAGAACCAAACTTTACAACGACAATAACCAGAGGTGAAGGTTAAAAGTGTCGAACACACACAGTATGGCCAAAAGCATGTAGACAACTGCTTGTGATTATTGTGTTTCATTTTTACCAACACTTATATATAGAATATAATAATCAATAATAGGTGCATATAATTGATTATACAAAACAAATTGGGCTTTTGCTTGGAACAGTGCAGTGACACATCCCGAACAGGATGCCAGGGCTTCTGGCATCTACCAAACCCCATTGCCCCAAAACCGGGGCATAGCCAATTATGTCTGTGTATAGACGCCTGCCTGACTGCCGGGTCCCAGCAGTAGTGACCTATAGTAATTTACCGCTGTGCCACATGAATGTACAGTATATAAAATATAATGTAAAAAAAATAACCAGTGCAAATCATGTTATGCTGTCTTAGGTGAGTGAAAAAGACGGTTATAGTATGAACTGGGCAGTGAAGATGACCCAGCAGGTGTGTCAGGTATTTTCCATGCCCTCAGAAAAATGGTCCTTTATCCAGCGTATGGAGAACATGTTCTCAGAAGTCACCATGGAACTCTATGAGCTTGTTATGACAGGTGAGAAAAACAGAACTCAAGGCTTTAACATTTTCTCAGGACACATTTCTCTTCTAACAATGCTTTTACGAAACAGGCCGACGTGACGCAGCGATGGATAGCACGCTACAATGTCTGTGCACCCTGCTGAACGCGAATGCTCACTTCCACACAGAGATTGTCTACATGCTTCTTAGGAAAGGGTCAGATCACAAGAACACACAGCAAGTGGCCCAGACATCAGAAAGAAAATAGTCTAGGAGAAATCAACATGGCAAATACTTTCAGCTCAGCCTGGCGAGGAATTAGGTTTTAAATGTGAGAGACTGACTGGTTTTATTAGTGAGCCAATGTTACCGCTGCAACACTGGATGATTATTTATTTCAGACATTTTGGTTCTGGTATTTTTATTCTACATGTTATACATTCTACAGGTTGGGGCTATTTAAAGCTACATGTTCAATTTTGTTGTTGAAAATGTCCATATAGAATGGTACGCTGCTATAAGTACAGTCTATGTATTTCCTAGTTATTTTTACATATTTTTAAATTAATGTGCTTTTATTGATATCTGAATTAAATACAAACACATTTTTATCACTTACCACTTTATATTAGGCTACTGTGTTTTTGCTCTCAGTATGCCACTGATGTTGAATTAAATATTTGCTACCAAAACTCTTGAGCACTGTAGAGATTGTTTGTTGTGTAGAAAACGTTCTTAGTACTGTTATTGTGAAATTAAAGACTATCAGCAGTTAAGTTCTAAATTGTAGCATTGTTACATAACATGAGTAAAATGCATTAACTGAGTCTGTTTAGCGTCCCTGTTTTTCTAGACATCATGTATTGTGTTTAAATACACCGATCAGCCATAACATTAAAACCACCTCCTTGTTTCTACACTCACTGTCAATTTTATCAGCTCCACTTACCATATAGAAGCACTTTGTAGTTCTACAATTACTGACTGTAGTCCATCTGTTTCTCTGCATGCTTTGTTACCCTCTTTTCACCCTGTTCTTCAATGGTCAGGACCCCCACAGAGTAGGTATTATTTAGGTGGTGGATCATTCTCAGCACTGCACTGACACTGACATGGTGGTGGTATGTTAGTGTGTGTTGTGCTGGTATGAGTGGATAAGACACAGCAGCACTGATGGAGTTTTTAAACACCTCACTGTCACTGCTGGACTGAGAATAGTCCACCAACCAAAAATATCAGTGTCCTGTGACCACTGATGAATGTCTAGAAGATGACCAACTCAAACAGCAGCAATAGATGAGCGATCGTCTCTGACTTTACATCTACAAGGTGAACCAACTAGGTAGGAGTGTCTAATAGAGTGGACAATGAGTAGACACAGTATTTAAAAACTCCAGGAGCGCTGCTGTGTCTGATCCACTCATACTAGCACAACACACACTAACACACCACCACCATGTCAGTGTCACTGCAGTGCTGAGAATGAAAATATGAGAATATGGCTGATCAGTGTATATGGTACAGTGTTGCCAAAGCATTCAAAAATGAAAGAAAAGCTCCTGAGTCTGTAACTCTTTAAACTGCAGCTCTTCAATAGGACTACTGTTATAAGCTTGGGGCAATCAGGTGGCACAGTGGTCTGTTACTCTAGCCTAGCCAACCACTTCTGAGATTGGGTTAGAATTTGAGCAGGTGCTATCAGCCGGCTGGGCATCGACAGAGACAAGGTTGGGTATGTCTGAGAATGGGGGGTTAACCAAAACCCTCTGAAGGATGGGTGACCTGTCCAGGCTATTCCTGCCATGCGCCTATTGTGTCCCAGTGGAACCACACTCGCCGCGACCCTGATTAGGATAAAGCAGTTGAAGACAATGAAAATAAAAATTATAAGCTTGGCCCATTTGGTGTTCGTTGTACTGTATTTGAAGTGAGACCACTCCGCACCCTGGTGGCACAAACTGGTAACGTTTGAACCCAATGCGTCATATTAGTGCGCTGTAGAAGCGCCAGGCTTGCTGAGCTTCTAGAAAATATCTTTACTACCCAATTCCGCCTTCTGCAATACGATTGGTTGGCAGTCCATTTCGTATTTGGTTCCACCAATAGAACGTTTCTTTTGTGAAATTCTGGCCAATTGTAGTGCAGAAGGCGGGCATTAAGGGAAAACGGGTGGGGAAAAAAGGTACGCCGAAGCAGATGTGTCCCACGTGAAAAAGTACAAACATGGCACCAGTAGCACAGGAGCCAGAAATTGTTCTCGCTCAGAGATTGGCTTCGAATGAGAAACCGGTTCGGACTAACGCGTTAAAGGCACTAAGAAAATATATTAATCTCCGATCTCAACACATCGAAGGTAAATTTAAGTCCAAGTTTATGTTTATCTAGCAGTTGTAGCAGCCTGAGGAAGCGTGTGAGGGATTTAGCTGGCTTGCAAACTGTCGATTATACAGTGATCAACACAAAACGAGTAAACTATAATCATAGTAAAATAATTATTCTTGTTATTTTGGTGATGACTAGATTGGTATCTTAGTGCAGCTCAATCCCATTGATTTCCAATCGGCGCCACGTTGATGTAGCCATTAAAATGGTTTAGAAGTTACTCCTGATGCACCACATGCAGTGCAATCTCCATCTACCTAAAAGTCTAATAGTTTGTGGATTCTACCTCTGATTTACTGGTTCCAGTAACCGTTTCCTCACTTTTTTCCCCTTACACTTTCAGGTGGTTTTACCAGTGAAGACTTGCTGAAAATATGGAAGGGGCTTTTCTACTGCTTATGGATGCAGGACAAACCACTTTTGCAGGTAAAACTGTTGACAAAATGCTGTGTTCTACATTTACCCATTGTCTGTAATGTCAGACCTGCAGTGATGGAAGCAGAGAAAAAGATTTACCAAGGTGGTTATGAAGCAATCATGAAGAAATGCAAGAAAATTTGTCCTCCTAAGGTATCCAAAGTTTAGGTCCAGCAGGATTTGTTAAATATGAGAAGTCTTCAGAGAATTTCTCAAGACCAGAGGTGTCTGATCTTCTCCACGAAGGGCCAGTTAGGCACCATACATGTGGCTCATACCAACCAAGCTCAAACACATCTAATTCCACCTGTTGTATCAGCTAGTCTTGGTCTTCAAATGCCCAAGTTGCACCTTGTAAAGTTTCTGCCTGGTTGTTTTGAAAACCTGTGTTCTTACTGGCCCATTTTTATATGTTGGGCCACCCTTGGTCTAGTCTTACATTGGTGTCAGTTTTTAATCACAGGACCATTTTTGGCTCAGTTGGTGGTTCCTTAGTACAGTATAATGTTAAGAGATGGGGTGTCACCTCTTTGACGGCTGACTGGCAAAAAAAGCCCAATGTCTTCACATGCTGGAGGGAGCATTGACTGACATGGCTGTCCGGTATGGTTGAGGATGACAATGCATGAGGAATCAGATGTGTCTAAATTAATATATTAAAAATAGATCCTCAGAGGTCAAATATGCTACCCCCCCCCCCCCCCCCCCCCCACAATAACTCAAGATCCCCCTACCCTTTTCTCAGCACTGGACTCATTTCATTATACACACATGTATATATGTACATATAGAATATATAGTGTTTTATTATATAGTTGTAATTGCCATACTGTTGTATAATAGTAATTGCATCTCATAGTGAATATTTTTTTTATAATTTTCTTATTTTTATTTTATTCCACTCTATTTACTGTACTTACACTGTACTGGAGCTGCTGTAACACTCGAATTTCCCCCATGGGGACCAATAAAGGAATCTTATCTTATCTTATATGGCACAGCGTGATTCTGTATGCTGTATGTCACTATGAGCATCTACTTCTTGCTGGTCTGAAAGAATCGGGCAACTTCACCCCTGTAAAAAGGGAATGGTCTAGTCCGCGGCCCTCCTTGACCTGTAATGCAGGATTGGAAATGACTAAATTGTGGAATTTGTATAAAAAGTTATATTTTGTATTTTACGGTGTATCTTTGCTTTTAGGAGGAACTTTCAGACAGAATCTCTGGACTGACCCAAAGCTTCCACACAACAGACAGTCGTAAGTGTTTTTTGCTTTTATATATTTTTTGATCCTCACATGATGCTTGTTATCATGGTAACGCGTATATTAAGTGGTACGTATCATTCACGTCATTTTGAATTGGATTACTTGTAACGTGCATGTTAATTGTTAATTTATAATCAGAATAAATCCAATCAGATTAGAGAAAATCTTTGCATGTAATCATGCCCATATGATTTGTGAACCATCTTTCTGTTTAAAATCAAAGTTAATCTTGTTACTTCACTTTTTAGGTCAGTACTTTAACAATATTGTACTGCAGAATCTAATAGAATTAAATTGTAATGGCAGGAATAATGGCAACCAGGTTTGATCTATGAGCACCAATCGGCCACATGCTTACAGTCTCCAGAAGTGTAAATACAAAGTGCATGTAGGAACCTCTTTTGCAACTTGTTTCACAGTATGAGGATCAGTATAGATTTTTGCATGTAGTATGTTGTTCCAGATGCTGTAAATTCATACTGGACATGCTGACAAAACCAGCCTTGTCATTATTTGTAACCCTTTCTCTGTCTCTCCATGAAAAAACTGCAGAGCTGCTGTATTTTGAAAGCTTTCTCCAGACTCTGAAGAGAGAATGGAATGGCATCGACAGACTTCGCATGGATAAATTTTTTCAGGTTTGTGAATGAAATGATAAATCAGCTGTTAAACTTTAATGTGAACTTTGCTATTATAATTTTTAATGCTTTACACATATAGATCAGGGATCAAATCTCGGCCAGCTGGGCGTCTACACAGATATGATTGGCTGTGTCTGAGAGGGGGGATGGCTAAAGCCTTGTGATGGATTGGTGGCCTGCCTTGCACTTAGTGTTTTCTGGCGGAACAAAACCTTTCACAACCCTGACCAGGTTAAAGTGGTTTATGAAAATTGAATAAAACATCCAGCATAAATAAGGACCTAAATCTGCATCTCATTATATTTAAAAGAAATTACAAATGTACCTATTAGTGCATTTAAAACAGCCAAAATGCAAATACATGAATCAGCTGTAACATTAAAATGACGAAATGGTGAAGTGAATTACATTGAACCTCTTTACAATGGCACCTGTTGGGGTTGGATATATACAGTATTAAGCAGCAGGTAAACAGTCAGTTCTTTGAAGTTTCAAGAATAAGAGTGCCTTTATTTGTCATATATACACCGATGAGGCATAACATTATGACCACCTTCCTAATATTGTTTTGGTCCCCCTTTTGCTGCCTTGGCTGCCCATGACTCTGTCGCCGGTTTACCACTGTTCGTTCCTTGGACCACTTGACAGATACTGACCACTGCAGACCGGGAACACCCCACAAGTTCCTTGCCAGTGTGTTGCTTAATTAGGGAACTGATACACTGTGGAAAGAAGCCAGGCTGGCAGAGGCACTGTGATGCTCTGGGTAATTTATATGGATTTTGCCTTTTTTTTTTAATATTATTTTGTACCAGCTGTCGCAATGTTCTTGGAGACCTTTATGGCAATGATATTCCCTAATGGCAGTGGCCTCTTTCAGCAGGATAATGCGTCCTGCCACAAATTGTTCAGGAACGGTTGGGGAAATATCCATAAATGTCCAGATATCACAGGACACTTTCAGAGTTCATGTGTCAATGCCTCAAAGGGCCATGCCATTGTTACTTGTTGTATTTAGTTGTGACTTACCTTGTTTTTTTCTTTTCTTTTTTTTTAAAGCTGGTTCGCTTCATGTTCAGACAGATCTTCGTGCTTCTAAAGAAGAACAACTGGGACTTAAGGTATTGTAATCTTTTTGGGTACCTTAGAAAATTGTACACTTTCTTGTTCTTGTCATGTTCTTTGAGCAGGTCCTTTCATGGGTTCCCTTAACTTTCATTCCTTTTGTTTTTAATAGTGTGGTCAATAAGTTTTTAGAGGTCTTCACAGTACAGCTCTTGCAGACCACTGACCATGTGCCAAACGGAATGATGCTGCACATTCTGGATCTTTACATGACCGAGTTGGCCTCTGTTGGCGCTGATGAGGTAAGAGCGTATGGTAAAACATCTTTATGTAGAGTTTATAAGGTGTATTTAACAGTTGTGAAATGCATACTGGCCACTCTATTATGGTTTAAGCCCTACATCTGCCAGGTTGCCACTGCTGGCCTCTTAATCCTTGATTGCTTGGATTGTATATGGTCATAATTGCTGTAAATGCATATGTTTCTCAATTAGCCATTCATGTGGCATTAAAAATTCTTGTGGCCTTCACAGAGCACTTACCTTAACCATGTTAAACCCTTTTGGCATAAATTGGAATATTGATTTCTGACCAAGCCCATGTGTACAGTATTAGAGCTGGATACAAACATCCACTGATACAAAATTTTGTCCAAAGCCGGTAAGCAAACTCCATATTTTTGCCAATGGTTTTGGAATAGGATCTTTAACAAGCTCAGTCAGATGCCCAAGTGTGCATGTCCTCTCACTATATTACATGACAGAATAGAACACTGTTACGGGACACTGGGGCATTGCTGGCAATAAAAAGGCCGACAGATTAGCAAGAAGCACAACAGTAGAGCATACGATAGACTGTAAACTACATTAAAAATCTGTGGCAAATAGAACATACACAGCGAAATTAAACTTTATGAAAAATGTCCGGACATTCCCCCCACCACAGTAAAAACATATTGATCATGTGGTTTACACCAGATGCCGCATAGGACACACACGGTTAAAACACACATATCTTGCAAGAGGGAAGCTCCCCCACTCTGTTACCTTCTGGGACAGCTTTCCACAAGATTTGGTGTCCGCGGAAGGATTTCAGTCAAACGTACTAACTAAATGTCATAGTACTTACAGCAGCGACAGTCTATTGCAAAATCAAACACTATGAGAAAAATCTTTAATCAAACCCAAATGAAAACAGTTCTCAAGATTTTTGGGAAAATTGTTCTTAAAAAAATAAATAAATAAAAATCTAAGGAACGACACTTGACTAAGACTGTAAACGGAAATCTGAAAATGGCGTACCTTTCCTGCAGTGAATATAACCGTTGTGTAAACACAGCATAAAACATCTTGATAAATAAATTAGAATACTGTTATCTTGCTTTTAATCATTATTAGTTTTGTTAGATTTTAATGTCCTGATTCTTTCTTGCAGCTGACGGCAAAACAGAATCTGACCTTCATCGACCCTTTTTGCAAAACTATGGCCAAAACCAAAGAGTAAGTTACTCATTATTACCCTTTTAACTGAAATATCTGTGAAGACTGTTTGTGTAAAATGTCTTGGGAGTCCATCTGCATTATAGGTGACATACCATTACATTTTAAAATTTGAAACAGTTACATGTGGTGATCAGAAATATAAACAAAAAAATCTGGAGTGCTAAATACTTTTCACAGCACAGCACTGTTTGTAGCAATTGAGGCAATTTTTATAGTGCTGTACTGTTCCTCCTCCAACCTTCACTTACTCAAATGAGAAGCTGTCGTTAAGAAGTGTTTGGAAGTTGGTTGGACCTGGTGTAGGTGCAACATACTTCTAACTTGTCCAGTCAATGACCATGACCAGTTCTTTCTCTCTTCCAGTCGCTTGTTGTTAATCTCCATCAGCAAGAACATCTTCAGGACCATCATAGATCAGGCACCCTTTGCCATTGAGGACTTGATAAAAGAGCTTCAGCAGGGGAAAGCAGAAGATTCAGACTCTGGGCAAGCCTCTGAGGATGAGGAGGAAATTGAATTGCAAGAAGAGTGGAAGAGCAAAGCATCAAAGATGTCTAAGGGAAAGAAGGTTAATGGTAAGTAAAGTGCTGACCCAATGAACTACAAGAGAAATACTGGTTCTGTTACTGTAAAGAAATTTTGGGCCCCTCCTAGTTTTGCAAATTAGGGTCATAAATTAGCTAAATAAATGAGCTGGATATGTGCAATGGTACAAAACACAATATCAGTAAGATGCTAGTACTGGATCATCTTGATAGTTTATTGATAAATTAGTACTGTCCACTAGGGCTGCACAATTGATGGCATCTTTCCCATTAATGCAATACAAGACGTTGCTAGACTAGTAATTAGGTCGCTTGTTAAAGCCTCTCCCCCAAGTTGCCACTGTTGGGGCCCCTGATCATGGCCTTTTTCATGAGTTGCTTGCATAGTGAATCAGCTATCATTGGTGTGAGCATGTCCTACTCAGTAATGTATCAGCTTCTCATGCACAAGCCCACTACTAATTACTTGAGAACTGAATTGGGTCTTGAGCGAGTAAATTGCACTCGGCCTACCAAAACATTTTGACTTTGGGATGCACTCACACTTACCCCCAGCCCAGTAAATGCCCAGTCAATGTACAGGTGTGAAACCGGCTTTACAATAGTTTCAGGTAATTTAAAAAAATGACCTTTTTTTTTGCAACCCTATCACACGCTGCTCATTTTTCGAATTATTTGTTTGCCTTTTCATATGAACATTTTTCTTTTGCACTCTGCCATTGCATCAGGCATCTCCGAGGTGAAGGAAGACATCAAGGAGGATTCTGAAGATGACTTGGGCTTAAACGACGACGATAACTTGGAGGCTGAAGAAATTGGTCCCGTCCTTCAGGTGAGTGAATCTTGGACCACAAGACTTTTGCTTCTCTTTAAGAAAGAAAATTAATAATGTTTTCTCCTGTTGCAGTTTGATTATAGTGAGATAGCTGAGCGACTTTTTGAGTTGGCCAGCCGCTCAAATACAAGGAACTTCAATCGCACAAAGATGTACAGCTTGGTAAAGATGTAGGTTTTTTTTGCAGTGTCACACCAAAATGCAAATAATGATTTTTATTGGTACTTCTTGACTAACTTCTTTTTTTCCTTCTCTTTTTGATGTTTTCAATTGAAGATACCGGAACCTAAAGGAAGGTAAGAGACCATTATATAACTAAACACATTCTTTGTTAAAGATGCTACAAGGACTTTGAGTGCAATAAAGACATGGCTTTGGTCAACTCACAGATAACATTGTGTTATCTTGAGACAGCAGTCACAAATCAGTAGTCGTCATTGTTTGAAGCTGTATTTGTATTATTTACACTATATGATGAAAACATTTGACACCCCTTCTAATCCCTAAGTTCAGATGTTTCAGGCGCCCATTGCCAACTGCTAATGATAGGCTCTATTGACTGTATTGTTTGTATTGTATTTTAATAGCTGCAAACAATGGGCCACTTCTACTTTTTGACTATACTGCCATAGAAGTTGGCACAAATCCTGTTTTCGGTAGAGTTGGGACATTTTTGTAAAGCACAGTCAAAACAATAATTTATGATTTTTTTTGTTCTCTTGAACCTTTAATTAACTGACACAAGTACAAAGAAAATATTTCAAGTAAAATAAACAGATTTATAATTTGATCTCTGCAGCATTCTCAAACTGAGGATACTAGTTGTTGGCAGTTTCACAGGTAGAGACTTCAGCTGCTCAACAGTCCAGGTCGCAGTTGTCTGATTCTCTTCTTCATTATGTGCCATATATTTTCAATATGGGACAGATCAAGACGCAGGCACATTTTAACGGTGGTTTTTAAGCTTGCCCTACATGCACTGAGATTTCTCTGGGTTACCTAAATGTTTTCACAATATTGTGTACAGTAGAAGGTGAAATACGTAAATTCACTTGTAATCTTGCTTTGAGAAATGTTCTTAATGAACTGAGTAATAATTCTTTACTCAGTGGTGCTTGCAAAGACTGAGGCTTTGGTGAATCCTTTTTCTGTTCACCTGCTTATAGTATATTATTTCACATTTTTATACTTTCGTCAGTTAAATAAAAGAAAAAAACAAATCAATTTTGTTTTATTGGATTTTAAATTTCCTAACTTCTGTAAATGGGGTTTACGAGACACAATTTCCTTTGGAGCGAGGGAGATTTTGAATTGTTGTTTAGATGAATAGCTTTCCTTACTAACTCTGTGTTCTGTCATGTGTACAGGTATTTTCCCGCAGGATCAGCAGCAGGAGGAGGATGACCTGAGTGACAGCTCGGATGATGAGTTGTTTCCTGAGAATAAGAAAAAGAAGAAGAAGAAGAAGAGAAAACATTTGAAAAAAATGAATGAGGAGGAAACTTCAACCAAGGACACCAAAGGTTGGAAGTTTTTTTTTAACTATGTTTTAACCATGCTTACCCAGCAGTAGCAACTTGGTGGTGTGTGGAATGAACTAGCAACTTTCTAATTACAAAGGCCTAAATAATAGTTGGACTCACAGGCTGAAACATCTAAAAAATTGTTTTTATGTAAGCAGTGGATTTGCACCTAGTGGATGATCCCACTATGTCCAATATGTTCCTCCACTATTTGTGCTATTGCCTTGACTGAGCAGCAGGGGTCACTGGTGCAGCTGCATTTAAGAAACCCTATACAGATGTTTCTTTTCTCACAAGTGGGCAGTTGTCTTTTAAGCACCACTGAGACTCAAGGTGTTTATTATTCAGTAGTTCAGAAATGTCCATTTTATAATGTAGCTATTGTAAAAAAAAAAAAAAAAAGCATGGCTTGCGATGTTCAATTGGTTACAATTGGCTCACTGGTTACATCTTGTCTGATTTCATCTGGACCAGTTCATCTTGTTTTACATCAAAATTGCATTTACAAAATGCTTTCTAAGTTTCACTTTTTATTATAGAAGTGGCAACAAGACCAAATGTGTGTAAAGCAAACAGCCAAGGTGCAGCAGCCTAATATGCTAGCCTATCAATGTCGGGTGCTTAACAGACACTATTGGAAATGACCGAGGAAGAAAAGGTCAAATAGGAAATTACCGTCTCACCACAGCAACTCCTGCTGTTTGATTGAGTGGCAGAAGTGTACAACAGGACTGGTGTCCTTTGTATGTGCTGAGACTTTCTAGGAATAAAAGATACAGCTCTGCAAGTGTTGGAAGAGGATCTTCTTTACAACATTTCCTCAGCAGCTCACATTAACCCATGCTGGACAGAGAGGGCCACAAATTAGCACCTACTTCTGTAACACATGTGCTGCCACTGGTGCTTCTTTACACCATGGCTTGGTGGGTAGCCTTGTCACCTCACAGCAAGAAGGTCCTGGTTTGATTCCCAGGTGGAGCGGTCCAGGTCCTTTCTGTGTGGAGTCTGCATGTTCTCTCCGTGTCTGTCTGGGTTTCCTCTGGGAGATCCTGTTTCCTCTCACAGTCCAAGGACATGCAAGTGAGGTGAATTGAAGATACACAATTGTCCATGACTGTGTTTGACATTAAAAACTTGAACTGATGAATCTTGTGTAACAAGTAATTTCCTGTACTGTCATGAATGCAACCAAGGTGTGTAAAACATGACGATAAAATCCTAATAAAATAAAAATCAATACACTATATGGGCAGTTTGTCTGGCCAGTAGCACCTTAGAGACTCACTCATGTCACTGGTAGGCCAGGTGTTTTCCTGCTCCAAATGATGGTTTGCGATAAACAGATTTTTTTACCTCAGTACATCCTGGTTGCTAAGCAAGAGTAATCTCACACCTTACATCCGGATTTAACCCAGAGGAGTGAAATCCTCTGATGAGACCACACAGGTAGTTCCTATTTGAATTGCAAAAATTCAAGCAACACCATTCAATACAGCTTTGTGACTTTTTAAAGTCTGGTTTATGAAGACTTTAGAAGATGATGTGATGTAAAAAGTCTTATGAATGAATTATCCATGTTAAATATGGCTCTAATGCTGAACATTCTGCTCCCTCTTCCCCATTCTATAGATCAGAATGAAACCCTTAATGATACCACCGAAAATATCAAGAAAACAAAGAAGAGCAAGAAGAAACGTGCTGGACATGACCAAACTGCAGAATGTACTCCTGAATTAGACTCTCAAACTCCCACAGAAACGTCACAGGATCAAAAGAAAAAGCCTGATGAAAGCACACAGCTGGAATCACTACCAGAGGATGACTCAGAACTCCATCAGAAATGTCACAACCAACTGCAGACTGCTAAAAGAGTTAATGGTGCACCAGTGCTTCAAAATAACAGAGCAGACCCACAAAGCCAGTTGGAGGCCAGTTGTGCTGGCAAAAAGAAGAGAAAAAGCAAAAAATTGGAGTTAAGCTTAACGGAAGTAGAGTCTGAATGTCCACTTGTATCTGATAAAGACCTGGGCAGTAAAAGTGACCGAGAGGTGATTAAGCAGGATGGTGCAGAACGTGTCAAAGCAAAAGCAAGCGAGGAGGTTGTAGCAGCAAGTACCACTACGAAGAAGCAGAAGAAAAGCAAGAAGCTGTGCTCTATCTCTGAAGAAATAAAGAAACTAGTAGAATCCGAATGTCAGGACAGCTGTGTGGACAGTCTGGAGACCCCTGCTGATGAACCAACTTCAATATCGGTAAAGAAAAACAAGAAGAAGAAAAAATCAAAATTCTTGGTAGATGTAGAGGTCACCGAGTCATCTGCCGGCCTGAAGGCTGCTGCCAGTAGTAAACCCACAGTTGTGGATGAAGCAGATGTAGGTAAATCCTCTGAACCCAAACCAGTAAAGAAAGCAAAAAAGAAGAAGAAATCTGTTTCTTTAATAGAGCCTGAATCCGAGCTCGAAACTGAGGAACGAACAGTGCTTGAAGCTGCTCCTACAACCCAGACGGCCATGCTCGAACAGCCGCCTTGTACCCCCACCCCAAAGAAAAGGAAGAAAACGCAGAAGAACCAAGCAATGACTTTTGCCCAGAGTCTGGTGAATGGAGTGTGTCAGCCTACAGAAGCTACAGAATCACCCGTCCCGAAGAGCAAAAGCACAAAGAAGCAGAAAGCTGCAGCTGAGGAGCAAATTGCTGAACTACCAGACAAGCTCTGCGAGTCCACGGTTGATTGCAGTTCCCTCAATCATGTGAAAACAGCCAAAAAGAAACGGAAGATGCAGACGGAGGAGGCGGGAACAGCTCAGAGTGATGGACAAACTAAGAAGAAGATAAGTAAACAGAAGGTTTGTGTCAGTCTTTACTGCTAACTATTTACTTACACTGATCAACCATAACAGTATGACCACCTCCTTGTTTCTACACTCACTGTCCATTTTATCAGCTCCACTTACCATATAGGAGCACTTTGTAGTTCTACAATTACTGACTGTAGTCCATCTGTTTCTCTACATTCTTTTTTTTAGCCTGCTTTCATCCTGTTTGTCAATGTACAGGACCACCACAGAGCAGGTATTATTTAGGTGGTGGATGATTCTCAGCACTGCAGTGACAATGACATGGTGGTGGTGTCTTAGTGTGTGTTATGCTGGTATGAGTGGATCAGACACAGCAGCGCTGCTGGAGTTTTGAAATACCATGTCCACTCACTGTCCACTCTATTAGACACTCCTATCTAGTTGGTCCACCTTGTAGATGTAAAGTCAGAGACGATCGCTCATCTATTGCTGCTGTTTGATTTGCTCAGCTTCTAGACATTCATCAGTGGTCACAGGATGCTGCCCACAGGGTTCTGTTGGCTGGATGTTTTGGGTTGGTGGACTATTCTCAGTGTTTAAAAACTCCAGCAGCACTGCTGTTTCTTATCCACTCATACCAGCACAACACACATTAACACACCACCACCATGTCAGTGTCACTGCAGTAATACCTACCCAAATAATACCTACTCTGTAGTGGTCCTTTGAGAGACCTGACCATTGAAGAACAGCATGAAAGGGGGCTAACAAAGCATGCAGAGAAACAGATGGACTACAGTCAGTAATTGTAGAACAACAAAGTGCTTCTATATGGTAAGTTAAGCTGATAAAATGGACAGTGAGTGTAGAAACAAGTAGGTGGTTTTAATGTTATGGCTGATCGGTGTATTTTCTAAAACGCTCATGTTCCTGTTGTTTATGTTCATGTTCTAACTTTCTACCCTAGGACGTCGAGGTTTCCATTCTTGTAACACCCAAGAAGAAACTGAAGATGGACAAAGAGAAGGCAAAATCAGACTTGATTACCTTTCAGGGTCTGGTGAAGCCTCCTACACCACTCTTCTGTAAAACTAAACCTAAAAGCAGTCCCAGCACACCTCTGACTGGCATCAAGGTACAGACCCTCTTACTGTTTTAAACTAGGACTAGGTTGTAAAGGAACTCTTTTAGTGGGAATGCACAGATGTGAACTGAAACAATAAGTCTGAAGACTAAGGCCAAATAAACTGTCTAAAAATAGTCACATAATTTATCGAAGTGCACAGAATGTGAAATGCCAAAAGCTGGCTAAGAACAGTGTGTGTATGGTGACACTTATAATGTCATTGGTTAGCTTGAAGATGCCTGAGCTTATTAATGCTCAGTGTTTCATCACAACTGCATGCGAGACCCACATATCTCTAACAATATATGGATCTTCATTAACTTTTCTTAAAAAATAGCACAGATGTTAAGTTCCGATGCATGCATGCTTTTTGCAGGGCCTTACGATAGTGTAAAAAAGTAAGCATGAGCCCCATATACAGAAGGGTCTTATGGCATGGCCACAGCCTTCATGTCTTCTGGCACCAATAAGTCTTGGCCCCCCCTTGAACCTGTCATGGTTTGTGGCTTGTTCGTCCTCAGACCACTTTTGGGGGGAATTACTACAGCTGCCTGTGAGCACCCCTTGCAATTTCAACCCAGTCATTTTGCTATAGTGAGTTGGTTTTTGTTAAGGTCACTCAGGTCTTTACACTGATCATATCTGCTGCATTCAACATGTGAACTATGGGGGAATACCATCAGCCCAACATTTCATATATTCCTGACCATAACATGCATAATTATTAAATTATTGCATTTGAGGGGTGGGCCTAACAGCGTAGCTTATTAATATACACATCTGAATAGAAATAGGGTAGAATAAATTTTTTCTATGAATATCACAGCTTGTTGGAGTGCAGGGTCAGCCATTAGAAGGCACCCCTAGAACCAGACACTTAAGGGACTTGCTCAAAGGCCCAGCAGTGGCGTGTGGACAGAGCCAGGATTCAAACGCTTAACATTTCAATTCAACTTCAGTAACCTAACCACTAATTACTACCTCTATAAAATATAGGAATCAAAGGAGCCAAGGTTGCACAGTGGGATATTCCGCTAGCACATCAGCACTGAGATTCTGAACACCCCGGTTTGAATCTCAGCTCTTCTACCGATCGACTGGGTGCCATCTACCGAGCACACCTGGCAGTGCCTGCAGCAGATAAAATTGGCCACAGAGTCTCCTAGGTGGGAAAAAGCAAGACTAAGTGGGTGGGGTCTTCAAACACTGTGTAAGAACCCTGGTTAGCTGACCGAGGCACCTGTGCAGACGTGGTTGAGCCTCATGTGCGAATCAGCACGGGCAAAAAAAGAAGGGGTTGAGGACTGTGCATGTGTCGAAAGGGGCGTGAAGCAGGCAAATATACCCTTCTCGAACACAATCCGGATTTGATATGACACATTGGCTTAAATCAGCATCCTTATCACATAAAATTAACCATTAAATTAATAAAATGTCCAGGTATAAAACAAGTTAGAGCACAAAACAACATTAAAAGTTATTATGTCTTGATTTCAGAAATTCCAAACTCCAACATCAGAAACAAAGAAGGTCACCTTTGGACTCAGGAACAATAAAACCGCTGGTGAGTAATTATTATATTATTATTTATTAGGGATGTCCCGATCACGTTTTTTTGTTCCCGATACCGATCCCGATTATTAATTTTGATCCCGATCCGATACCGATTCTCAAACCGATACTTGTATTTTCTAGATATTGTCTAGATAAGAACTAGATAATACTGTTCACACAGTGCACACTTCAAGTACATTACAATTATTCAAATTAATCCAGTGTATATGTTTAACAACTAAATAGCTCTGCAGTGCTGAAGGGAAAAATGCTGCATCCAAGCTATTGCTTAATGTTTTTGTATTTTTACAAAATCAATCAAAATGAGTGAGAATTAGTTTTACTTTAAACTTTACATTCAAAGAAAAAAAATGTTTAATGCAGTGATACACTAAAAATGAACAGAAATCTGTGTAGCAGCTTAACTTGAATATTAGAAAAAAAAGTTACTTAAAAGCATTACAGTAAAACCTGAATACCAAAATAAAATGGAAAGGCTCTTTTGTTATGAAGGAAAGCCAGTTCTTAAAGTGCTTGTATTGTGACAATGGTTTGATGGACGTTTGTACACGAAGTGAGTGTGTTTTGACCCTTTAAGCCTTCCATAGAACATGAAATAGCGTGCTTGACTCAACTGTCGGCTATTCGGTACCGTAACAGAAGAAGTTAATAAAGTGTTCTGCTCCCGACAATATGTGAATATACTGTGCATTTATTTCTTTATTAAACGAGTGCATCACTACGTTGTTTTGTAAACCGGAGTGATCCTTGACTCACACACACTCTCACACATGAACGCAGCTCTGCTCCCACCGCCTCGTGAAACGCTCACACTGCAGACGTTACACTTCACTGTTGGACTTGTTTTACTTTTCAATTTAAAGTATTTCCACACAGCGGACATGCTGACGTAACACAAAAGATCGGGATTAAGATCGGATTTAGTAAAGCCGATTCCGATCAATTAAAAAATGCCTTGATCGGCCCAGATCGGATCGGGACATCCCTATTATTTATTGTAAAATTTGCCATAGGAATAAATGCAACCAACCTGAAACCCTATAACTCTTCTTTCTCTCCAACACAGAATTCAGGAAGACAGACAAAAGCTTGTCGGTAAGTCCTGTTGGACCATCCCGGGTGGCCTTTGATCCTAAAAAAAGGCCTGCATCGGGCGTTCTGAAATCACCCATGGTTTCACCAGCCGTGAAGAGAAATAAAACTGCACCCAAGAGAAGAGCGACGGCAGCAGATTTCTTTTAACAGCAGATCAGGCGTCTGATTATTTTTGCAGTTTGTTGTTTATTAATGGTGTTTAGAGCCTCGTTCTGGAATGGCCAGGTTTAAATGATGGATTTTTTTTATGGAAATTTCCTAAATGTAATCTTCCCTGAATATCTAAGGTTCAAAACCCTACAACCTACTGAGTAAGTCAGTTGCTTTTTATAAACATGGCAAATGTGGACATTTAGTTGATTGTGTCTTTCTACGCTGTTTGGTTTTGTTCAGCCGTTGTCTGTAAAATATTTGGAGCCGTTCAGTTTGTGAAGAGATACCAACCGAAATTAATTTTGTAATTTTGTCCGGTTTTGTGACTTTCATAGTTTTATTAAAGATCACTATTCATCAGGCAAAATTCTGGCTCATGTTTTAGTGTTTTGATGCCCAAACAGGTTTACTATTCAGTCACACAGTCTGCACAGATACTGGGGAGTGTGTGGACACTTGTAAGTGAACCCCCATATTATTATTGGAGAAAAAAAATTCCACATACACTCCACAAATGCTGACTGAATGGGCACAAATTTTCACTCTGAAACATGTGAACTTAGTAATTAAGGGGTGTCTACTTAATTCTGGCCAAAAAAGAATGGGAAATGCATACAAACAACAAACCATATGATATCCACCTTACCATAAATGCTGATTAAGTTCAATACCCCAAAAAACGATGGGAACAATGTATATACACAAGATGCTCGCATAGGACACACCAAATTGACCCATACAGTGGTGTTCAAAAAAATAGCAGTCCAACACCATTAACTTGATAAATCACTGTTTTTACTTAGCAAAAATTTTACTTGAAAGTGTAGTAGAGTAATGAAGACAAAACAAACCCAACAATTGGGACATGCATCCCACTCATTCTGAGTAATTGAAGCATTGATTGAAAGGGGGTTGTTCAAAATAATAGCAGTGAGGAGTTCAATTGGTGAAGTCATTCATTCTGCAGAAGAACGGGTGTCAATTTTGGCCCTTATTTAATGTAGGAGGGGGGCAAATGTTGCACAGGTTGGTCATAGCTCATTTCCTTTTGAAATATTGGGTAAAATGGGTTGTTCCAGACATTGTTCTGATGAACAGCGTACTTTGATTAAAAAGTTGATTGTAGAGGGAAAAAACATACAGAGAAGTGCAGCAAATTATTGGCTGCTCAGCTAAAATGCCTTAAAGTGACAACCAAAACCTGAAAGACGCAGAAGGAAGTGTGGAACTACTGTTCGAATGGATCAGAGAATGGCAAAGGCTCAGCCAATGATCACCACCAGAAAGATCAAGGAACATCTGAAGTTACCAGTAAGTACAGAAGATGATTAAGTGAAGCCAATTTACCAGCAAGAACTCCTGCAAAGTCCCGTTGTTAAGATAAAGACGTGTCCTGAATGGGTTCAAATTTGCCAAGGAACACATTGACTGGTCCAAAGAGAAATGGCTCAACAGTTGTGGACTGATGAAAGCAAAATTGTTCTTTTTGGGTCTAGTGGCCGTAGACAGTATGTCAGACGACCCTCGAGCACTGAATTCAAGCCACAGTACGGTGGTACAAAATGATGATATGAGGATGTTTTTCATACCATGGTGTTACGCCTATTTATCACATACGAGGGATCATGGATCAATTTAAATATATCAGAATACTTGAGATCATGTTGCCCTATGTCGAAGAAGAAATGTCCTTAAAATGGGTGTTTCAACATGACAATGGCCCAAAACATCTTGGTTACAGACAAACAAGATTGAGGTAATAGAGTGACCAGCCCAATCCCCTGACTTCAATCCCAGAGAGAACTTGTGTTCTGATGTCTGAAACACGTTTTTTTGAGGCAAAACCCAAAATTGCAGAAGAACTGTGGAATGTAGTCTAATCATCCTGGACTGGAATACCTGTTCAGAGGTGCCAGAAGTTGGTCGACTCCATGCAACACAGATCTCGGAAACAATTGTTATGCCACTGAATATTAGTTCAGTAATTTAAAGTAAAGTGAAACCTCAAACATTTTTTCATGTTATAGATACATTTTTTTTGTTTTTAAAGAAAAATGCTGGCACTGCTATTTTTTTGAACAGCCTAATATTAATTTTTCTTAACTTTCTGTAAAGGATTAACACAAACTGGCTACATTTAGTTAATGTTTTGATTTAGAATTGAAAGTGGAGTATTTTCAGTGCATTTGCATTTATGGAAATAAAAGTTATTATAATGATTTTGTGCTTTATTCACTTTTTTAAAGTCACTGCTATTTTTTTGAACACTACTGTACATACCTGCTAAAAGGAGACCAGGCTCCCACCTGCCCTCTCTGCCAAGTATGTTTACACCTCTCCTAATGAAGTTCAGATCTGGACTGCAGGCAGGCCACACATGCAGAACGTTGCTTGGCACGTAACCAGTTGTATGTTGCTGAAACAGGTAGTGTCCAGATGGAGGTATATTTTGGTCATTAATGCTTAGAGGTGCTTGCACATTTTGGGGCAATATTACTAAAGGCAGTACATTTTTTTTTTTCTTATTTATTTATCTATTTTCTCCCATTTTTCTCCCGATTTAGCATAGTCAATTGTCTTCTGGTGCTGGATCCCTGATTGCATTTGAGGAGGGTATATTTCCTGCTCACGCCTCCTCCGACCCGTGCACAGTCCTTAGCGGACACTTTCTTTTTCACCCATGCTTTCTGCACAGGCGCCTCTATCTGCTAATCAGGGTTAAACGTTAGAAGACCCCACCCGCATAGTCTGGTCATCCCGCCCTAGCAGACACGGTAGTCAATTATTGTCTGCTGCAGGCACTGCCAATTATGCCCGCTAGAGCAATGGCGAGTTTCGAACCGAGGAGATCAGAATCTCTGCGCTGATGTGCTAGCGGAATATCCCGCTGCACCACCTGGGTGCCGGCAATACATTTTTAAAACATTTTAATTTTGGAAAAAGTTATTCTACCCTTGTGAAACAGTATTCTGCCCCTTGACTGGCTGCTCAACAGAGGTAATCTAAGCGCTTTTTTTCTTATGTCACCGTTTATGTACATGGGTAGGATATAGGATGATGAAGAGAACACCATAGTTTGTAGTTTTTTTATCCAGGTAGCGCCACACAACTATTACATGCTTCTTAAAATATGGAAAAAGCTCTATAGCAGAACTTTCCTACAGTTTAAATAGAATGGCACCTTTTTTCAGGGTGCATTTATTTCCTGATTGTTGGTAGGGTTGTTATTGCCACTTTTAAGACAAACAAACAGCGAAGTCAGTCTTGGTCTTTCATTCCTAATATTTCATCTCTTGTCCCCATTTCATTGTAATGAGGTCCATTTGTAGCTGCATGCATCAGAGCGCTACAATAGATTTCTTTGGAAATGACTGAAAATGTGTGGGTAATAGGCTTCCTTGTGGTCTTTGGCCTTTGTGTGTTTCTAGTCATTGAAGTAGGTAATAATGGTAGATGCTATTTTTTTAACATGACTCATTGAGTAGAATTTGAAACAAATGATTCAATGAAAGCCTCAGTTGTCAACAAGCAAAGTTGGGTCAAAGTTTGGAAGCAGAAGTGGTCCAAATGTTTACGAACAATGTTTCTCAGTGCACAGTTAGAATGAGTTTATAGATTTTATTTTCAGATATTTGATCATGTCACGATTTTTGGTCCCTCACAGCACTGCTTTTTTGTAATAAATATAACATGTTCATCTCTGCATCTACAAAGGCAAGTTAAGACTACTACACTAAGCATATATGAGCAACATCCATAAATGTTTGGAAACACAGCCAACCTCTTTGTGCTCAAGCTGAGAACTGATAGAAAAGACTGAGATAAAATCGTGGTCTGCAGAGTCCAATTTTCTTCCCAATCTGGTCGTATCCAATTACCTGATTGCATTACACTTCCTCTTTACCGATGCAGATCTCCACTTTTGTTTGAGGAGAGCGAGACTGACACACACCCCCTCCGACATTTGTGCAGTAGCCGACTGCATCTTTTTACCTGCATAAGGTGAGGTCATATGTGGATCAGCTTTGTGTACGGAGAGCCACACCCTGAACAATGCATTATTCCTCGATTCTGTGCAGGTGCCATCAATCAGCCAGCAGAGGTCATAATTGCATCAGTTATGAGGAGTTCCCTATCCAGCTCCCACCCTGTATGAACAACAGCCAATCGTTGTTCGTGTAGCCACCCAGCCTGTCGGATGGCAGGGCTGAGTTTCAAACCGACAAGTTCGAAATGTCAGCTCCGGTGTGCTAGCGTGTTTTAACTCTGCACCACCTAAGTGGCGAGTCCAAATGTTTAAATTTTTTTACATAATAGGAGTTGTATTTTCTGGGTCAAAGAAGAAAAAGACAAACCTGATTGTTGTAAATGCGATGTTCAAAAGCAAATGCCTGTCATAGTATGAGCAAATTGCACGTTTGTGAATACATCCAACCAGATGACATCTATTTAGAAACATCCCTGCTTGTACCAGCAAGGTACTGCCAAGGCCATATTCTGCACGTGAGAATAGCGAGACTTAACGGTAACAGAGTGCACCTGCTAGACTAGCCTGCCTGCAGACCAGACCTGTCTCCCATTTAAATTTGTGGAGCATTATGAAACACTGTATATGTCAATGGAGAGCCCAAATTGTGTTTAAGTAATAATGGAAGAATTCCACTTTCACAACAACTGGTGTCCACAGTTATAATTGAATGGTTTTAAAACATATTTCTGTTCCAACTTCATTGTTTTGTGTGTGTGCTTGTTCTGAATGTGATGGGTACAACAAAGCTGTGTTATATTTATAATATTTAATTAATCTGTTTGACAGTATAGTCAGTTTCCAACTATGAATCCTTGTGGTGTAGGTGCAGCAAAGTTGGATGGAGTTTCCCCCTAATTCATCATTTCCTTTCCTTGATTTCTAACTTCTCTCTTCTAGTACATGAAGGAAAGGAGCGAGGAAAGAATACACCTATTGGCAGCTGCTAAATCACCAAAATCAGTAGGAACAAGGCTTGTCCAAATCAAATATTGTATCTAGAGTGTTCATTTCTCTGTTGAATTTCAATTTTTCCTTGTTTTTGAAGGGACTGTGGTAGATGGTTGACACAGTTGATAATGTCGCAGTCAAAATTCCACAACCTGCACCCTGCAGATGTAAATAATCCATTTGGGACGGAGATGCACTACTATATGATGAAAAATATGCGAGCACCTGTCACAACCAGCCATTTTGTCATGTCCTGTTCATTAAACGTATCTCAGATTTAGCTGAAAAAACAGCTGCTGTGATCTTGACACATGCAACTGAGTCTGAAGAAGAGCTGTTTTGCACTCTTGCTGGGGTTTTTTCATGCTTGAGAGGTTTTGGTGGTAATGTACTGTAGTTCAATCAAAGTCCCCATGGGGCTTTTTTCCAGAAGTATCCATTAGCTTACAAAGGCACGAAAATAACCCCTTTTTCCTGAACCCACTGAGGATGAACTAGTGCCTGAGGAATGCTAAATCAATATTAGCGTTAGAAAAATATCTATGGATTCTACATTTGAATAAGTGGCTTGGAACCCAGGTCGTGTTTAGCAAAAGCTTTAACAGCTAAGTACACAGGTTTGAAAAAGGTTAAGATTAAGATTAAAAGTAAAGAAAGCAGGATGTACTCTGATACAGATCATGTCGCTTTGATCTATAAGTGTATGTGTTCAGAGTTAAAAGAGTATGATAAGAACATCTCTGATACAATTGTTTTGTATGCATAGGATGGAAGAGTTCCCAACATTTATGACAGGCAGAACTGATTGAAAGATAATGCCAACCTTTGTCAACCTTCCTGTATGAATACAGATGTGCTTTTAAATGGGAAACCAGCCAGCAGTCAAACATCACAATCATGACTTGTACTTAAATGAAGTAAAGGAAAAAACACCACCATACACAGTGGGGGCTAGTGTTCATTATCAGCATCATTTGAGTAAAAAGTTGAATCTTTAAAAAATGTACATGAATTTTGGATGTCCCCCCTTCATAATCATCTCATCTTGGGCCTGGTATTTCATGATTATATCAAATAGTTAGCATAAATTAATTAATAAAATCACAGCACTTTATTAGGTACAATTATCTGATCCTTAGATTTACTGATTTATTTATAAGCTACACCTGTCATGCACATTACCTTTGTGGATTTACAATTACTGACTGTAGTGCATCCGTTGCCCTGTCTGTTTTGGTGGTGAACCATTCTCAGCACGTAATGACATGACAGTGTGTGTTGTACATGTTTACAAGTGTAACAGGTGCAGCAGTGTTGTTGGGATATTTAAACAATATCAGTGCTGGGAGGATTATAGAGCTCTAACCAAAAATATAAACCAGCAGTATCTTTCATTTATTTATTTATTAGGATTTTAATGTCACGTTTTATACACTTTGGTTACATTCATGACAGAACAGGTCATTACTCGTTACATAAGATTCATCACTTCACAAGTTCAATGCCTAACACAGTCATGGACAATTTTGTATCTCCAATTCACCTCACTTGCATGTATTTGAACTGTGAGAGGAAACCGGAGCTGGAGGAAACCCACACAGACACAGGAAAAACAGAACCCAGGACCTTCTTGCTGTGAGGCAACAGTGCCACCCCCCCCCCCCCCCCCTTCCCCAACAGTATCTAGCAATCAGAAAATGTCCACTGATAAAACACTAGAGAAAGATTCACACATGTAAAAGGAAAAACTTCTACATCTATAACGAGTCCTATGGGCTTGTGTTCCTTAAAAAGAGGCTAGTAAGTTAAACAGTACATTAAAATCCCAACAACACTGCTGCACCTGATACACTCATACAAGGACGGATTAAGGATAGTCTGGGCCCCCCAAAAAAACATAAATAAATTAATACATTAAACAACCTGTCAATAACTAACCCTAACACAAGAATCTATTTTATATAAGTTTCTTTCTACTCTTCTTTCTTGCAAAGTCATCCACTAATTCATCAAAATTAAGCTGTCTGACCAAATCTGATTCAATGGCCAGAAGTGACAGTGAGTTCAGGCGGTTTTGGCGCTTCCTAATCCTGAATGAAATATGAAATATGGTAGCTTGCCTGGCAATTTGTAGGTCCCTAGAAAGTCAAGGAGCCATGGTAAACGACTTCTATGGAAGTCAAGGGCCCCATAGCAGGGGCCCTCGTGATCAAGGGCCCTCTAATGGTATGCCCTGCTCTTCTCTAGGGCCCCCTGGTAGGGGCTCTCATAACCAGGGCCCTCTAAAAATATGCCCCCCTCTTTCCTAGGACCCCTAATAGCCAGAAGTCGAAGTCAGAGCAGTGCCACAACGCCTCATCCATTTTCATAAGGGGCCCAAAAGCATGGCTAGGGCCCAAAAGCATGGCTAGGGCCCCCAAGAGGCCCTGGGGTCAAGGTCCCTAATACAAGGGCCCTCGGAAATAAAAATATACTGTATCATAAATGTTGATAGGCATCGCAAAATG